>NW_028262336.1:106048750-107542500 GCF_047370975.1 Nipponia nippon | reverse complement strand
AGCAACCTGCGCATACACAAGTCTTGCGCCCGGATGGGATGTACCCACAAGTGCTGAGGGAGCTGGCAGATGTCACTGCAAGGCCACTCTCAATCATCTTTGATTGATCACGGCAACTGGGAGAGGTGCCCAAGGACTGGAGGAAAGCATATGTCACCCCCATCTTCAAGAAGGGCAAGAAGGAGGACCTAGGGAACTACAGCCTCACCTCAATCCCGGGGAAGGTGGTGGAGCGGCTGATGCTGGAAACCATCTCCAGGCACATCAAGGACAAAGAAATCATCAGGAGTAGTCAGCATGGTTTCACCAAGGGGAAGTCATGCTTGACCAACTCGATAAACTTCCATGATGAAGTGATTGGCCTGGTAGATGAGGGGAGAGCAGTGGATATTGTCTGCCTGGACTTTGGTAAGGCCTTTGACACTGTCTCCCACAAGATCCTCACAGAGAAGCTGTTCATGTACAGGCTGGATGTGCAGACAGGCGGATTGAAAACTGGCTGAATGGCCAGGACCAGAGGGTGGTGATCAGTGGCACGAAGTCTAGTTTGAGGCCAGTAACTATGGTGTACCCCAGGGATCAATACAGGGTCCAGTCCTGTTCAACATCTTCATTAATGATCTGGATGATGGGCCAGAGTGTACCCTCAGCAAGTTTGCAGATGACACCAAACTCAGAGGAGCAGCTCATACGCCAGAGGGTTGTGCTATCATCCAGAGGGACCTCAACAGGCTGGAGAAATGGGCTGACAGGAACCTCATGAACTTCAACAAGAAGTGCAAAGTCCTGCACTTGGAGTGGAACAGCCCCATGCACTGATACATGCTGGGAGCCGCCTAGTTGGAAAGCAGCCTGGCTGAAAAGGACCTGGGGGTCCTGATGGACACCATGTTGAACATGACCCAGCAACGTGCCTTTGCAGCAAAGAAGGTGAATGGTATCCTGGGCTGCATTAAAAGTGTGGCCAGCAGGTCAAGGGAGGTGATCCTTCCCCTCTACTCAGCACTTGTGAGGCCACATGTGGAGTGCTGGTCCAGTTCTGGGGTCCCCAGCACAGGAGAGATATGGGCATACTGGAGAGAGTCCAATGAAGGGCTACAAAGATCACAAAGGGACTGGAACATCTCTCCTATGAGGAAAGGCTGAGAGAGCTGGGACTGTTCAGCCTGGAGAAGAGAAGGCTCAGGAGGATCTCATCAATGCACATAAATACCTGGAGGCAGGGTGCAAAGAAGATGGAGCCAGGCTCTCTCCAGTGGTGCCCAGGACCAGAGGCAATGGGCACAAACTGAAACACAGGAGGTTCACCCTGAACATCAGGAAACCCTTTTTCACTGTGAGGGTGACCAAGCACTGGCACCGGTTGCCCGGGGAGGTTGTGGATTCTCCATCCTTGGGTAAGTTCAAAAGCCATCTGGACATGGTCCAAAGCAACCAGTTCTAGGTGGCCCTGCTTGAGCAGGGTGGTTGGACCAGATGACCTCCAGAGGTCCCTTCCAACCTCAGCTCTTCTGTGATTCTGTGAATTTCCTCCTGTGACAGGGTGGCTGGCTGCCGGGGCTGTTTGGAGGCCACCACGGGGACACCACATGGTGTCACAGTGGCTGCTGAGAAGCTGCTTCTTGGGAGCAAGGGAGGGAGAGACAGAGAGAAAACCCCCACGAGCTGGCTCTGCCACTCATTGGGCACCACTCAAACCCTACTAATCAATAGTTTCCTGGGAAATCAGGGGGGCTTTTCCAAAAAGGCCTCAGAAGGGGCTGTCCTAGGCCCCGCTCAATTCTCCGGTCTCCCGATGGCAGAGAAAATACCACATCTGCAGATGTGCCCAGGTTGGAGGCAGGTTTCCAGCATCCCAGTGGAGAGGCTTGGATTCAAACTGGTCTCAGTACATTGCAGCAACGCTCCAGGCTCAACCTGCTGAAATTTAATAAGCCCAAACAACCGCTCTGGGGAAGGCGAGCCCCGGCACGCAAACTCAGTTACCTCGGGCTCGCCGGAGAGGGAGGAGCGCTGCAGAAATGGACCCGAGGGTGAAGCGCAGCCGCGGGGAAGTCAGCGGCACGGCGCTCGTACAAAAAGGCAAATGTTATTCGGGAGAGCGGTGGGTGAGACACGGGGGGTGAGGAGGAGGCTGCACCCGAGGCCCAGAGGGTCTATAGCATCTGTCTTCAAGCGGTGTGTTTTGAGCTGGATCTGGACAAATGGAGTACGGAGACAGTAACGAAAAGGATGAAGCCTGGGGAGTGTGGAGAAGGTTTTCGAGGTGGCGCTCTGACTGCTCCCACGGTGTCATTCTCCTGGCCGCACAAAATGAAGACAGCATTTAAAAAACCACAGCGTTGCCCTTTTCTTCATGTTGCACTTCGTGTTTCCAGCTCTGTTCATATTCTCCTTTGGGGTTTTGTCAGGCTTCGGAAAGGAAAGGCTGTGATGCTGAACAGACTGATGTGACGGCAGGTAGTCACACACACGTATGTATATGTACTATATATTTGGTGGTTCTGTGGCGCTTCAAGTTTTCAAAGCACTGTGCTAATATTAACCAACTAGTCCAAGGGGCTTGTGTCCCATTGCATTTATGATAAAGCATGACGGCTGTGTGTTACCTGACATTTATATGTAGGAACTTCACAGGAGCAGCTTTTATTTTATTAGGACACACACTTTCATTGGAGTCCTTGCAGCCGAGCACTGAGCAGAGTGCGTGAGAAGAGATGAACATCCTAAAAGATATTTATAGATCTGTGTTCCCAGTCCTTCCCTCTTCAGCATGAAAGCAATTCTACGGAAGGATTATTTTGACTGGCTGTTCAAGATCTCCAGAGGAGGAGATTAATGTGCGGGAAGCCTTGCCGCACAACTGGAAAAGCTCGCTGGCTTTGCACATTTTCATGAGCTTCATGGCTCACTGTGTCAAGGTTATCGTCCTCAGACAGGAAGATGTGGATTTCCAATAGCAACTCAGCAACCAGAAGGGCTGGGGTCTGACAGCAGCTGCTGAAGTGCAGAATTATCTGTGCCTGGAGAGCACGACTGCAACTGGGGGTTGCAGCAGAGGCAGGCACCTTCCCACCTTTTTTTTTTCCTACTTGAGAAAAATCCCCTATTTCAAATGGCCAGGTGGGATATGATGGAGGTGTTTTGTACCAATCTTTCTCCCAGGTGGACTGTGTTTTCAGGTGGTGCCGACTTTGCCTGACCCAGGCAGTGATTCTGTGGGTACCCCACAAAAGTGGAGGCAAGAGCTGCCCAGATGTTTAGGTCTCAGGGAGAGGGAACAGTTTAATATGTAGGTATGGCAGAAGCTGTTTGCAGAGTCGTTTTGGCTCCACCTTAGCCCTCCCTTGCCAAGGCCATTCCCCAAATTGCAAAAAAATTGCTAGAACCTCCTTCCATCCTGCAGCTACTCCAGTGCCAAGGGGTACGAAAAGATAATACTCCCTCCCCAGGGGCTTTCTGCTCTGTCCAACCATATTTACAACAGTGTTGCTCTGCCTTAGTAAAGGGACGGGTCTTCTTCAGTGTCTCTCATACCCTCTTGATTTCCTTTGCTTTTCCTTAAGCAGAGCCCTCGGGCTGATGTTGCACTTAGAAAATCCCCCCAAAACCTGCAGTTCTTATTTTAAGGCAGCCATACCAAACAGATTCCTGCTGGCAAAGCTTTTTTCCTCCCTGCACACCCAGAAATCAGCTCAGCAAGCCCTGGAGTTGATGTTGTGGTGTTTTTTTTTTTTTTGCAGGGAGGAGGGTGAAGCCCTGTTTTCCTCCATGCAAATGTGACAGATGACTTCGGAGCAAGTCTCAGCAAGAGGAAGTAATGGGCTCGGTTTCCAGCAAAGCGCTGGTGCTGCCGGTGGGTGCGGCAGCACGGAGCGGTGCCAGGGGACAGGCGGGAATTGGAAGGGACAGAGCAGAAGAGCAAAGCAGGGACGAGGATGTGGTGAGAGGCACTGGGCAGCAGGAAAGCAAAGAGGTGGAAAACAAAGAGCAGGACAAGGAGAAAGCGAAGGCATCGGCAGCCCAGCCCTTGCAACCTGGCCTGCACATGGAGGGATTTTTTGGGGTTTTTTTTGGCATTACAGCAACTTCAGACTTTAGCAGCCTGATTCCTATCCCCTTTAATATGAGACTCCTGCCAAACTGAAGCCACCTTTGGGAAGTCTTTGAAAGCAAGGAAGCATGTGCATTTTCATGGCAAGTTGGAGGAGATCTCAGAGCAGGCTCATCTGCTTTTACTACCCCTTGTAAAAGCAAGCCTCAAGCTGCCCGGTAGGTTTACACCGGTGTAAAACAGGCAGAAGAAAGAGAAGGATCAGTGCCTACTGTGGGAGGACGGCTGGGATTTGTCCTGCTGCGGATGCCCTGAGGACCTGTACTGTCTCCTTTGCCCTCTCCCATCAGCAGCTCCCTCATGTCTGCCTGTGTCCATGCACAGGTCCTTTCTTCACAGCCATGGCACCGGTCTCCGCTTGGACAATATTCATCTTTTGACTTAATTCCGTAACTGCTTTTAGGTGATGGGTTTTCCTCTTCAGGAGATTAGTAGAAGCTTAGCATTAAATACCATCCTTAAATACCAGCTATGATCCTATGCTCAGTAGACCACATAACATAAACTTTGATGCTCAGGTAAGAAAAGGCCATTTTGTGGGGAAAAAGAGAACTTCAGTCCTAATAAAAGCATTTGGCCTAATAAAAGGCCAAATCTCGACCTAGATACTATTTATGGCCTTGCTGCTCACACAGTTGTGTCTGCATGGACTATAGGGAAAGTATCTTAGAGAGACAGCCACCTTCTCTTAAGTTAACAGAAGGTCACAACTCAAAATGTTAATCACTTACCTCTAAGCCAGCATGTTTCTATATATTTGCTTGTACCCAAAGTACCTGAGAATTTTCCATACCTAAGAGTACAGATTATAATAATTTGCATGATAGAGAGACTGGATAAAAACACAGCTGTAGGTAAATGTGTCACCATTGAACAAGATGGATTTTGCAGCTTGGCACCTGCTGGGAAGTCCTACCAGGTGGAGTCCCATCCAGAGAGAGGTAACCAGTTATCCAGCTGTGGTTTGGATGCTGGGCGGCACTCAGACTTTCTGGATAGCATCTGGTGGAGTAGAGACAGACAGACAGACAGACAGATGGGGCAAAAGTTGTCCAGGACTCAGTCCAGAGAAAATGTTACTTTTATTAGTGTTAAATCCCTACTAAAGGTAAGGATTTTTATTAAGGCTTTTCCCCATCAGAACATGGGCAAATGGGAGCAGAATGATTATGGCTGGTGAGTGATGTGCAGTTTGGATGAGGATGCTTTTGCAGCGATCTGACAGAAACTGTGGCACTTTCTGCAGCCATCCAACACCGCAGTCTGCTTCCCTGCCCTCTCTGTCATGGGGCTGAAGCCAAGGCGTGAACATGCTGCAGCAATTATGTTCAGCTGTATTGGGCTCAGACTGCTAAAACTGGGGTACAATTGCAAAGTCTGAGCCTGTAAAATGTTGAATGCTGGCAGCTGTCACTGTCTTGCAGGGAGTTCTTTGTCAGGGAAAAGATGCAGGATCCGTCCCTGGTAATGAAAGACATTTTTGTGCCCACCTGCGATGCTCAGAGCATTTGCATACTGCCCATTCAAATATGCCAGATGGATCAGGAGCTTTTCCTTGTGACCTGGAGACATGGAGTCTCCTCACTGGTGAGGCTGATGGAGATGTGACCAGGGAGGGGACGCATCTGATAGCAGCAGCATTATTGAGACTCACCAACATTATTTCTCCTCCCAGCTATTTGTGGGGTGGTTGGACACTTGCAGGCAATGACACAATAGCCTGACTGGTCTCTTCCAGTCTTTCCGCTGTTCCACACAGCTAGCCAAATGCTCAGACATACTTTAGATATCAAGGTTGTTATTTTGCTCCTGTGCAGGAAGGGCAATAGATATCTTTCCACATTATATATCCTCTTAGATCACAGACGTATAATCTCTTGTTTCTCTGGGCTTCATCTGTATACAATGAGTGAGCGAGTGAGTCTGTGGCTGTGTTGCTCTGACAGGCACCCGAGCGCAGGGTGCTGGCACTCTCCTGTGAGACCATAGGAAGTGTTTCACGATTCAAGATAAGAAAGACCTTCACTTCCTCCTTCTGCGATTGCAGGGCTGAGCTGCTGCCGAGGCTACACCATCCACCCCGACAGCCCACTCGCAAAATGGACCAGGAAACCCTGGGAAGCGTTGTCCTGCTCGCCATCGTCACCTTGATAAGTGTTGTCCAGAACGGTAAGACAAAGATAAGCCTTTATTTAAGGGGTAAAAGGGAGCTGAGAAAAGTTCAGGATAATGCATGCTGATCTGATCTTTGGATAGATAATCTCTGGTTATAAGTGCATGTGGTCTTAGGCATGACTTTGGCTTTAGAAATTATCTTCTAAGTGTATAATTTTGCATGCCGTTGTTGCAGTATCTTGGCAGTCACATGGTCCTACTCTGTGATATTCTAGAGTGAGTTTGTTGTACACATGTCAGCTAATGAAAGGACTAATACGCTGGGGTACCCTGTGACAGTATGCATTTCCATTTGATGTCTGAGACCTCCTTTCCTGGCTAAAGTCCCTAATGTGGGCAGCCAGGGGGCTGCTCTCCAGCCGGAGCCCTGCCACCGTGCGCAGGGGCCAGGGCTCCAGGGGGCTGCGATGGGTCAGACCTTTGCATGGAGCTGAGCAAAGGGGGCAAAACTGCACCGACTCATCGGAGGAGTCTGTTTCGGTTATTTGTGTGCAGGCAGCTCTTCTGCTTTCCGGCGTCTCCAGGTCCTACAGTCCAACTAATCTCAATTAACTGCGGTCCCAAGAACACTGCGCATTTCCTGCAAGGGAGAACTTTCCTTTTTTAGCTCTTATTCAGACCTCTATAGTCCCTGCTATTCTTCAGAAGTTTTAAAATAAAACAACAAGTTTCTCTCTTGTGCAAATCTGGTTTTAACTTGATCGTTGTCTCTTACAAATACTTAATCATGCTAAAAAGCAGGAAATTCTCCCCAGAATGCAGAGTTTTGCCACAGCTGCACTGAGATCGCCCAGGTTCAAGGACAGTCAGCAGTGGGATGGGGGGCTAGTGCAAATGCTCGAAATCTTCTGTGAAGGCTTCTTGGTATGAATGGGAGATTCCCACTGAGTGCAAACCCCACGTTCGGTCTTAGGAAATGGGCTATTGTTGGGCTGCAGCAGAGAGGGGAAGTGGTGGGAGCCTCAGCATAAGCCTGGCTGCCAGAGAGTGAAAAAAAAAAGAGATACAGGGTAGTTTAGTTTTGACATAGGCACTAAACGCCACATCATTTAACCCAATGCTGGTTTTTGGTAAATGCACAGTGTGAGACGTCACCAGAATACAGCACATTGAGATCAGAGCACATAGCTCAATTAAAAAAATGTGTCAAATATACATTTCTTGCTATTTAACCAGATGACTTTATATACAGTTTTTTCCTCTCACTCAAACTCGAGCACTTGCCTTCTAGCCTGACACACACTTTCACCTCACAGAAATCTGTCTCTGAGATTATTGACCCAACTGCTGCAAACGGCAGCGCGGCGCTTGGCAGAGGACTTAGCATGCCAGCATGCGTGGCACACAGCCCTAAACCATGATTTCAGACCTTGCGTCATCTGATTTCCTCCTCCCAAGCTTTCTGTCTAGAAAGACCTAACTGATATGCAGTTCCTGCAATGAATGCAATACTTAAGGCAGTAGAAATGCTTGTCAAGGGCTATCAGTTGGACTGAACTCTTGCTCTGGCTCTGGTTCAGCAGAGCACTTGGGCATCTGCTTGGCTGTCTTTAAGTACCTGAAGTCAATACCATGTCAATTCAGGTTTATATGCTTTTCTGCATCTGGTGCAGAATTAGAAAACAGTTTGGGTGAATACTGTTATTCCCGAAGCCAGAGGTGGTCTGTGGTGCTGCCCCAGTCTGACGTCCATTTATTGTCACCTTGTTCGTGTCAGGAATCTCCATATCTTGCAAAATTACTTGTGTGGCTGGATGCCACTGAGTCACACATGTAGCTCTAGGTTTTGTTCTTGCATCAGAGAGATGTTGCAATTTAGCAGCTTTCAGGGCAAATCAGTGGTCATTGCTGAGCAGACTGGGACAGAGGAAGCAAAGCGAAGTCAACGGAAAGACGGGGCAACCTGCATGTTTGCCAGCACTTGCTAGGTTGGCGCTTCAGTGCATGGTGTCTGTTGGCATGAACTTGTGAAACAACCAGGCTTGGACTGAACTCTTGTACATTAACTTAACCAGAGTGGCACTGCAATGGTTCAGGCTCAGGGAAACCTGTGCGGCCCTGGAGCCTCAGGGCATCATCTCCTGGTGCAGCTAAGCTGAATTAAACCCCTCAGCTCCAGCCCTGCTTCAATCACTCATCTTATGCCAGACTGTGAAACCACCCTCTTGCCTTGAGGTTCAGAGTAAAGAGCAGGAAATATAACCACGGTGTTGCAAGCTGCTTCACGCTGTAGTCTCCTGTTTCCCCCATGCGAGGTTAACAGGAGCCCAATGTTGCTGAGATGTGAGCACAGACCCATCGCAAGGTCTGCCCCTGGATGTGATCTGTCAGCTCTGTTCTGGTCCTTTTCAGAGCTTCAGCCTGGCTGAGCCTCAAGCAGCCGGGACCCACCTCTTGGGTTGCCTTCTGGGGAGATTTTGGGAGCCTGCAGGGTATGTGAGGTTGACAGGGCTAAGGAGCCACAGAACCGGGGAGCCACTTTCAGGGCGAAAAGCTCACTTGAAGCAGGAGGCTCTATCTCTCCATATGATGGTAAGATGCTGGGTTCCCTTCCGATTCACTGCCCTCGCCTTGGGGGTCCACGTGGTCCTCAGGAAATACAGCTGCTGCAGTGGGTTGGAGGTGATCAACCCAAGCTTTTTCTCTTGCGAGGAGGTGGACATCTCATGTGAGGCGGTTGTCTAAGCTCTTTCTTGAGTCAATGGAGAAAGATCAGCACTTCAGTAGGGTGGTTTCTCTCATGCCAGTAGCTCTCTGAGGGACGGATTGACCTCTGGAGGTGCCTTTCCTCTGTTTCTCTCTGTTACCCACTGTTTATGGAAGGAAAACATCCATCTCCCCAACACTTCTCAAGGTCTCACAAGTGAGGTGAAACAAAGCCTGCTCCTCATCCATGGTGCAGGTGTACTTGATAACCCACCTCTGTCCTTTGCCCTAATGCCCAGTCCGTTGACCAAAGATCCATACACCATGTCAGAGATGGCAAGAGCTTCCAGGACAGATGCCTGAACCTCCACAGCCAGATCCTTCCCAGGAGACCCAGCACCTCCATGCCTGCCCAGCCCTGATCCCAGAGACTGTGCACCGGGAGTGTCACCACTAGCACCTCCAGGTTCTTGACCTCAGTGACCACTGTCACACTGGGCATGTCTGGGTTCAGCCTGGCGGCTCTCGGCATCGTGGAGTCTCTCTGCAGCACCACACTGGCATTTGGAGAGTGGCGGCGCCTGTGGCAGCATGGAGGGAGATATATGTAGCTTACTCTTGGCTTTCTCTGAAGCTGTGGCATCTTCTAGTGAATTCACGTACTTGCTAAAAGGAAAGGAGGAGGTATACTACATATCTCAGTGAGGCCATGCAGTCCCAGACCTGCAGGAAGTGGTTTCCCATCACAGCAGCTTTGCATTGTACAGAAAATTGCCATCCAACCTAGTCCTCTTCAACTGGGTCCTCTTAGAGGCCATCGGCAGGTTAATAACCCCATGCCAAAGGCTGGGGTGGCATGCAGATGGAGATGCTGGGAGCTCTCGGTGTCTGTGCTGTCTGCTCTTGGTCCCCCAGGGCCAGCTCCTCCAGGAGCCGGCCAGTGCACCGCACTGGTGGCAGTGGGAGGGTCTGCAGCCTGGCTCGGAGGGGGGATGGTGGCTTAAAGCACTGCGGGAATTTCTGGAGAAAGGCTGTATGTGCCCAGGGAATCACTCAATACTGGAAGGCAAAAAACTCAGTAGCTTTTAGTGAAGGCAATGGAAGTACAAAAGACCTACTTACAGCACCAGTGAGGGGAAAAGAGAGGTAACCCTTCAGATTCCAGGGATGAAAACCTGCAGCTTATCAAGTTACACTTCTATTGTTATATTAATGTCTTTCCTGATGGGTTATCTTTTATACATATCTTTGGCTAATATTCTAAACTATAGAGTGATTGGGGTACACTGAGATAGGATGCATGATAATACAAAGCTTGCAGCTTGTAGCCTGTCTGGGCTCTGTCTGGTGTATTTAGACACATGATTGATGGTCTCTGGTTTAGTGTCATCAGATAAAACGTGTTTGTCAAGTGCATGATATATTATCTTGCGGTGCTGCATTTTTGCAGCAGCTAAGACCCTGACACAGTGCTGTTGCTTAAAAGGAAGATACACACAAGATGGACACATAGAGATCAGCCATCAGGACCAGGTTTTCAATGGGCCTTTCTGAAAAATGAACCAGCCCTGCAGGAGAGTGAGAATTGGGTTTGGCAGCTCTGTCTAGAAAGCTTTTTTCCCACTGGGGGCACAAAGGACTGAGTCGGGGCTGTACTTCTGCAGCAGACAGAGGTGAGGGCTGCCAGAAGTGCACTGCAGGGATGAAGCAAGGCTTAGAGGTGAGAACCTGCTGCCAGTCACGTACAAACACATGGGGATGTCTGAGGTCACATTACACCATGCCCTTGCACAGAGCGGTTGGTTATACCACGGTGGAAGAACAAGCACGCTGGCTACATCCTCTACTCTGCCCTGGTGAGACCCCACCTGGAGCACTGCATCCAGCTCTGGGGTCCTCAGCACAGGAAAGACATGGACCTGTTGGAGCGGGTCCAGAGGAGGGCCACAAAAATGATCAGAGGGCTGGAGCACCTCTCCTATGGGGAAAGGCTGAGAGAGTTGGGGTTGTTCAGCTTGGGAAAGAGAAGGCTCCATGGACATCTTATTGTGGCCTTTCAGTACTCAAAGGGGGCCTACAAGAAAGATGGGGACAGACTTTTTAACAAGGCCAGCTGCGACAGGACAAGGGGTAATGGTTTTAAACTAATAGAGGATAGATTTAGACTAGATATAAGGAAAAAAATTTTCACGATGAGGGTGGTGAGACACTGGAACAGGTTGCCCAGAAAGGTGGTAGATGCCCCATCCTTGGAAACATTCAAGGTCAGGTTGGACGGGGCTCTGAGCAACCTGATCTAGTTGAAGATGTCCTGCTTATTGCAGGGGGGATGGACTAGATGACCTTTAAAGGTCCCTTCCATCCCAAAGCATTCTATGATTGGATTCTATCATAGGATCCTGCACCTCCTCACACCTGCGTCCTCTCCTGCCATCCAGCCTGGATGCTCATGAGAACAGAGCTGAGCCCACAAAGCCCAGCTCCTGCAATATCTCCAAATTACATCTCAGATCGAACACTGTGTTTTTTTAACAGCTTTTTTTGCTAGCAAAGTGGAGCATGAAAGCAAACACTGCAATGGCAAGGGGTTCCAGCGGCCGGGATCCTCCTCCTTCGACCGTGTCTACACTGCCAAGTGAGTAGGCAAGCCCTGAGGAGACGGTGGGGCAGAGCAGGGTTCGTCTCTCTTTTCGTTAGGGTTTAATCCAAACCCTTTTGGGGTCCAGACTTTGCTCTGCAGTCCCACTGCTGAGTGCATTGCAGCGGCGTTTAGACCCATGGTTCTCCAGTATGTTTGCTGGTGAACCCAGCTCCTTTCTGGCCACCAGGTGCTGTATTTATATTGAACTTGCAGCCCTTATGTCTATTATGTCCCTTCATTTGGGAGCCCATTCACCCAGCAGTAGCTAATGCTGGAAGTGTGATACAAGCGCAGGCAGTGTCCCAAGGGCATTGCGGCTCAAAAGGAAGGAGCAAGTGGAGACATGCTGATTTGCCAAGGAGCAGGTCAGTGACAGAGCTTGTACAAACCCCTCAGTCCCTGGGCAGCTCCCTCGGCACATGGCTCTCTGCTTCTCCGCCACATTAGTACCTCTTCTCTTTGACATCCCTTCAGGGAGAACAGAGGGAAAATTAATTCCAACCCAGAAGAGAAAAGAACATAAAATATTTTTTATTACCTATGAAGTACTGATGAGGTGCTTGAAACTGGATGGGATGTCCAAGTGCTGCCCTTCACAGGTGTGCAACCTCTGCCAAGGGCAGAATGCTTCCCCCTCGGAAAGCACTCCCAGCCGAAAGAGGCAGCTGGAAATCACTCCTGCTCCCCTGCAAAGACACATGTTAACTCTGTGAGACACTCTTATTTGCAGTGCGATTCTCCTTTTGTTGGTTTCATTCAGTTTTCAATGCAACTAACTTGATTAATATGACTTAATTACAAGGATTTTCCAAACCAATAAAGCACACAGCATCTATTGTACACGTGCCATGATCAAACAGGTTAGAGGAGGAAAGTGGCTTTCACAGGTGCCAGGCATGTGCGCGGGATGGTTTGTTTTCCTCATCAGGCAGAACAAAGCCATCCATTATCCAGGTGAGGACACAGGGAAGCAGACCTGCGGGCAAGGCAGCCACTGTGTTAGGGCACGGACACGCCAGCCAGCCCCGGCAGCTGCCTGCCTCAGGCAGGTCGGGGGTCTCCCACCACTCTGGGGTAAAAGCCCACTCGCAGCAGTGTTGGCGCAGCCCAAATTTACACCCTACCATCCCTTGCTGGTCAAACGTTGATTTTGTTTCTATTTCCCTGTGTTCTGATTTCTTTCTGATAAATTCCTTTCTAGCCAGAACTGCGGACATGCGTACCCTACGTTTCTGGCTGTGCTTTGGTGCGCTGGCCTTCTCTGCAGCCAAGGTAACACACAGTTTTTTTCCCTCTTCAACCTTCCACCACCTTCAGCAAGGGATGGCAAGCGCTTCGGAGGTTACACTTCCCAGGACCAAATTCTCCTGCAGCCAGGGGACCAGTCTTACTCAGCTGTCCTGCAGCTACCCATGCTGTTTAATTAGCAGCACACTCTCTGGCATGGTTTATGCCAAAAGACGTGTTCCCAGACACCATTCAGGACAGTCTGGGCCAGGCATGTTTCCCATAATGGCATTATGGATGAGATCCCTCTGGTTTGGGTGGAGGGTTTAGTACTTGGATGCTGGATACTGCGTTATTCACCCTCGGGACTGGAAATGGACTCATTTGATTAAACTGCCAGAGCTGCCAGCCATTCCCAGTGCTGAGGGCAGCCCAGGAGTATTTACCTGCATGTCTAAATATGATCTCTTTCAATGCAATTTGAGTTGTCCTGAAGTTGAGTACTTTCCTGGGGTTCACGGCAATTCTTTCTGCAAGAGATGAGTTTCTTGACCAGAAGAGGGGCTTTTGCCTGCAGGCATGGGGAACGCTAGAATTACGGGTAAAAGAGGAAAAGCCCCTTTTTATGTGATCAGAAATTAGTATTGGACCATAATATAGTCCTCCACCTGCTCCTAGAGAGGTGCATCTATTGGCTGCCTTTTATTTCTGGTGAAAGCAGTGACTGAGATGGCACCCTCCTTCCTGAGCCCAGCATGACCCACACCAGGCTTCTGCAGCTGCAGGCAGGATTACATCCACAAAGTCTTCAGAAAAGCTGGTGTGAGGGCAAGGCAAGTGCTCTTTTTCCCATGCAGAGGCCTCTGTTCTACTTCCAGTGCTCAATCCATAGCCCAAGGTTCCCATTTCCCGGTCCAGCCCAGGCAGTAGATGGGGACAGTACGTACAGTGAGACCCGGGCTGGTGTTTGTAACACTTTGTTTTACCCTTTACCCAGCTCCTGCCGCCTTTGCCGGCCTGATGTACTTGTTCGTGAGGCAGAAGTACTTTGTGGGCTACCTCGGGGAAAGGACTCAGAGGTAAGGACTTGCAGAGCCTCTTTACAAAACCCGGGATGCGGCAGCAGCGCAGCTGGATGCTGCCACTTCCATGGGCACAGCCCATGGTGCTACCTGCGGCGGCTGCTTGCACGGGGTAGCGCAGGAAAGCGCCCTTCTTCTGGGTGTACGGGAGAAGCTGTGGGAGATGCAGGAGGGGCAGCGGCACCGGGGTCAGGGGAGTTGCAGGAACAGAGCGGCTGCTTCAGCAGCTCCTGCTCACAGCCTCTGCAAACACACATGTTTGCATGTTTGTGCCACCATTTGCACAAGATCGTCCTTTTATATCAATAAAGCTCATTATACACACGTGGAACAAGGTTGTCCCACAGCCTGTGATGGCTGAGAAGACATACAAGTCCCTCTGAATAGCCACTCTTGTAAGCAGCAGCCTATGCTGAGCACAGGAGGCCAAATCCAGACCCAAATGGATCCTGAAAATGGCATTTAAGAGCTCGCAGCTGCCTTGCAATGCAAGACAGAGCAGAAATTTGCCCCCTCCATCTCAGCTCCCGAGGTCTTTCAGCTGGTCTCCCTGGCAGAGTCCAAAGTCTGAGGACTTTTCACGTGAGGTGATACATGTTAACAAATTGCTTCCCCCACTTTCTGTCTCCTCAGCACTCCCGGTTACTTGTTTGGAAAGCGCATCATTTTGTTCCTGTTCCTCATGTCCGTGGCTGGAATACTCAACTACTATCTCGTCTTCTTTTTTGGAAGTGACTTTGAAATGTACATAAAAACGATGACCAGCGCGATCTCTCCATTGCTGCTCATCCCCTAGCTCCCTGCAGCACTGCAGGGGTCAGCGTGTTTAATATATTGATACTCAGAAGCAGCCATAATTCAACTGTTTAAGAAATGAACCTGTAACCCTTTTAGATTGCTGTAAATCTCATGCTCAATGGGCTTTGTAGTTTGATTTAACCTTGCTTTTGCTTCAGGAAAAAGATTTATTGCGAGCACTCGACACGCCCACGGAATGGTAACAACTTCCAGTTAATTCTTTAGAGTTTTTACCCTAAACTGCAGCTTGCAAGCTGATTGAGTGACTAGAAGGGACACTCTATGCTTGCTTCAGAACTGCGTTGTACTTAGCTCTTGCCCCAAAACCCAGAAGCCTCTCAGCGTTGTTCCTGACCGATGACTCCCACAGCTATCCTCACACACAAGCACAGCCTTTCGCCAGCATCCCGCACACTCCTGCCCATGCAAAGGCATGGACCAGCCCCTTCACCTACCCTTTCCCTCCCACTTGTTGATGACCAAGCTCCCGCTGCTTCAGGAGGGCGGAAAATTGGCCCCTGTCTGGTCTTCCTTGATAAATATTCATGTGTGTAAGGCTCCCGACACTGATCTCATTTACACTTCAGCTTTTTTGTTCTCCCAGAGCTGTGGAAAGGGGTCTTGTGTAAAGGAGGAGCTGGCGTATTGACAGTGGGGTCGGTTTTGTTTTGCTTGGCTTTGTCTAATAAAGCAGTCTAAAAGGATGAAATCTGTGGGCTCCCATCTCCTTCACCTGGTGCATGATCCCGATGCTCTGTGGCTCGACACGGTGAGCGGAGCAAGGGGAGCAGCACCGGGCTCTTTGTGCGAGCCGCTAATCACCCTAGGCATCGCCTCGCAAGGACGCGCCTTTAACAACTCCCTCTCTATTAGCAAGTTCAATTTTCTGCCTCCATCACTAATGATGTGCCCCTACACGTCCATCCCGAGGAGCGGTTTGATTAGAGAAGTGGATCAAGGTAGGCAAACAGGCTGGTGCAATCTTTCTTAAACATTGCTTCCCTAGCAGTGCTTAAGCTCTTAAGCCTGTCTGATTACTGCATGCAGGCTGGATAAAGCTGTATTTTATGACTCCTTTGGGAGGGACAGAGACTCCTTGCTACATGAGAAAAGGGTTTACAGAGCTGTTCGCAAAAGGAAGCGCAGAAAGGTGCCTGCCTTTGTGCTACACTGAGGCTCGTGGGTTTTGGTCCTGCCCGATGCGTGGCAGAGGCACTTGTGCACAGCTGCTCTCCTGAACACCTGCCTCCGCCATCTCTACGCCTGACCATTCCCAGTGCCAAAATAACACACACCTTTTTTTCTCTTATCTTCTACAGGAATTTTAGGCGTGAAAGATGAGTAATAAACATATTTATTGCATGATTATTAGCTAATAAATGTTCTCACTGGTTAGAATAGGTAGTTAAAAAAAAAATCATCTAACTTCCTAACCTATAGCTGATGAGACACCTTATTCCCAGGCACAGCGTTTACGTTCCTTCCCTCCGCTCCTTTCTCAAACCACCCTGACACACTCAAAACCCTGCTTCACACCGTTCTTCTCTGCCACCCTCCTCTCTCCATAGCTCATCGGCGGCGGTTCATTCGTGGTGGTGACCCACCACCCCTCTGCCCTGTGGGGTCAGCCCACCAAGGGATGGCAACACCTCAGGAGAGGGGTAATGCCGGTGGCCTGGAGCTGCAGAGCTCTTCTGCATTGCTGGTATCAGCACAGGCTCATGCTGCCACCAGTGTTACCCACTTCAGAGGAGGAGATGCTCCACCAGCACCACAGTGCCTGCTCTCCAGCCAGTCTGGTCTCCCTGAGGTCTCAGACTTCTTTATGGAGACCATGACTCGTGGGAGGTGGCTCTCCCAACGCTATGTGTCCACCTTGCAGGTCTCCCCAGCTGGACGAGTCTCCCCTGGTGCATTTTTGTCCTCTATAGCAAGAAGAAGCTCACTTGACCTCCTTCTGATGTCTCCTGCTAGCATGAGAAGAGGTGCTCCACCAGCCAACTATAAAGACCAAAAGATTCAAATGTCTATTTTGGGTCAGATAATCCATCCCAGCATGCTCGGGCCTCTCTGTTGACTTGATGGTTCGTTTCTACACAGCTGTATTCAGGTTGAGATCAGGTCATCTTCTGAGGGAACTAAGGCCCACCTTTTGCTGTAATAAATTATTTTGCAAGAATATCTCCTACTTACTTCCTCAAAGCCTTTCTGATAACAAAAGAGATGAAAATGTAGGCAAAATCTATTTTCCATCTAGCTATAAATGGTGACAGTATCAGACAAACAGGTGGTACATAAACTGATCGCTATGTAAATTCTCTGTGAACGTCACACTGTTTCCATGTTACAGGCAAGCCTTGCGGGTACATTTGCCTTCCCACTCTTTCTGCCAAAGGAAGGCAACATCAGTGCTATTTGGGCTTTCCCCACTGTGTTAGACAACTCCAGTTTTTGGTTTTGGCAGTAAAACCACCCTGATCTGGGCGATAGAGTTGCCAGCACCTTGCATACCAGCTACTCAGAAAGCCACAAACATAGGTTCATTGCGGGAGGGGAGGGTTGGACTAGCTGACCTTTAAAGGTCCCTTCCAACTCAGCCCTTCTGTAAAAGATGTATGGGCGCACACTGGGGTCACACATGCATGAACTCACTGGGACCTACTGAGCTGCATTGGATGTGGGGCCATGACTGGTGGCAGAAGTGGCAGTCCCCTCTGACGGCTCCTGTTCAAGGCTGGCTTGCAAACTCCGGGGGTCAGCACCTGTGTTTGGTGCAGCGCACGGCATGGCAGCTCCTGGCCTGGTGCTGGGGCTATATGTGAACAGCTATCGCTTTCCCATCCTGCTGATTGCACTGATGCTGCTAATTGTCCCATTTGCCGTGCTGCCAGGCTGCGGGCTTTGCTCCACCAGCAGTGCCCTGGCCCCTTGCGGTGGCGTGCCACCACCACACCACGTGGCTCTTTGTGCATCGAAATCCCGGGTACACAAATAAACATATTGTCTATGTGTGTATACACATAGACACAGTATGTTTGCTTACTATATCCGTACATATATATATAGTAGGTGCTGAGTCATGTGAATGCTAGAAGCTTTTTCAGGGAAGGCAGGGAAGCGGGCTGCTCAGGCACCAGCCCTCTCGCAGCTTGCAGGCTGTGTACATCAGAGACTGCAGAGACTGCTGGAAGCTGGGTTATCGCAGGATGCTTTTGATCTGCTGACAAAGGCCTGGAGTACATACAATATTCCTGCCACAGTAACCGCATCTGCTTCTGCACAGCACTACAACCCTCTAGTGGAAACTCGGCCCTATCTACACGCCCGTAATTCTGGCCACAGGATGAGCTGTTCCTTTGAGGTTTGAAGCCTGATGGTGATACAACGGCATCCACATTGCTGAACAGATGCGTTGTTGCTATTGAATGCTATTTTTTATTATTCTGGTATATAGGAGCCCTGCTCCTGAAGCAGAACCCTCATCCTATGCATCACAAAGCGAGCAGCCCGGCTTAGCACAGCATCCAGGCAATCAGGTAACATCCAGGTGGGATAAGAAATCAGTGCTCATCACCCACAAGGGTTTCCTGCAGTATTTCACAGATTCCCAGTTTCCCAGAACTTGCAAAATCGTCCTGTGCAGTATCAGCTCAGTCTGAGTCATGTCTACACCAAGTCAAGTTTCGGAATGAGTCTCTGAGGATCGGAAGAGCAGTTCTGCTGGCGTGGAGCAAAGACTGGCCCTGGGCAGCTTCCTCAGCTCTCACCTGCTCTGACATTACTTTCTTCTAGCAGAGCAGCTGGTTTAACATACACAGAAACCTTTCAAATGCCCTGTCAGGGTGGGATGCTGCAAAGCACTGAGCACTGGCCCAAGTCAGCGCTGTGCCTTTTGCAGACCACAGTAGGAGCAGGATTAGGCCGTGTGGGGAATGCTTGGAATTAATCCACCCTTGATAAGTGAAAGGGCAGTACAGAATGAGAATAGTGGTAAAGCCATTCTCTGGGTGATTTTAAATTGGCCTCATGTCCCAGCCGGAGTGAGCAGGGTGAGCATTCCCATGAAAAAGCCCCTTGGTGAGCTGCAGAGCCCAGCAGTGCCTGCCCAGTGTCCTTGCAGAGGGCATGCTGGCATCTGGGAAGGGGAAGGACCTTGGAGGCTGTGATGTCCCTTTGAGACACCCAGGGGACATGTAGGAGCTTCACTATCCCTTTGGGTAATGAAGACTGCTGTCCCCAGGGCTGTCGGGGAGGGTACAGGACACCTCAGCTGTGGCTCCTCTCAAGGCCGTTCAGTTCCTCAAGGGATTAGGATGGAGAAGCATCCTCTGCACCACTAACTGGCTGCAGCAGAGAAAGAGCTGCTTTTAGCAGCACTGCCATGAATGCCAGGAAAACACCTCCCGTGGAGAGGAACAGCTTGAGCCGGTGCCCAACCTGTGCCCCTCCGTGTACCTGCCCAGGGAGAGGGAGGCTGCGGGCGGGAGGGCACCAGCACTGCTCCATCCATCCTGCCTGCCAGAGCATCTCACTGCTCCCAGCCAGCGCGCAGAGACACAAAAGCTGGCAAAAGTGAGATTCCTGCCCCAAAGGACAAAGAGCCTCCACAGCGAGCTGTTTTTCCCCTTTGGAGGAGAAATAAATAACTTTTCAATTTCAGCTGCAAGGATCTTCACACTGCGAGATGATTTCATCAGACAGACGAGCTCCCGGGGCTTCGTGCTGGCTGCCTACTGAGCTGCTTGGATGCTGTCCACTGGGCGCTTCCCACTCGTCCCCGGGGGAAGGGGACGAGACACCAATGGGCCAGCCATGATGTGGGGCATGGAGGGGGAATGGGGTGTGGTTTTCACTTAAAAAAATAAAGGCATGATGGCATTGCTGTGGAGTTAAACTCACGGTTACAGCAGTGCTGTTTCTGCCACGTGGGAACCAGCAGGGACTGCCTGCATGCCGTGACCTTTCGCAAGGCCAGGGGATGCTTCGGGAGGCTTAGGAGAGGGGCTGCCGCCTGCTGCGCTGCTATTTGCCACCACTCATACAAGCAGATGGTTGATTTATTGTTCTTGTGTTTTCCCAAGAGAGTGCCACCACTGTCTTCATCCCCAAACAATGTATTCTGTGCTTTTGGCACAGCACTTGAGAGGGGGATAGTCTGACCCAGCAAGAGCCCCCTCAGTCCTCTGGGATTAAGCAGAGCAGCACGATGTCTCCTGGCCAGCTGCCTCATGTTTTGCATTTGTGCTGCAGCAAAGGAATTTCTTTTCAAAAGGCAGCACCAGCCTGCCCATTGCCCTCAGCGGATGGGAGGGGACGGTGCATGTCCCCACCAGCAGCCGTGGGGCCGCGGTCCTCCCGGGTGCTGCGTCCCTGTGCTCTCTCACCTCGGCAGGGACCGCGTACCCTTGCTGATGGACAGATGCTGATGGACAGATTTACTTCCCTCTCTCAGACTAGACAGCTTCAGCCATAAACCAAAGCAGGCAGTCATTTATCAGAGTTTAAGTTACAGCTCAGTCCTGAGTTATGTTTAACAATACTGTGGTTTCTTGGAGCGTATCTTCCGCCACGTGCCTTCAGCAGAGGCAGTGCTGAAGAGCAGAAAATAACAGTTTTCATGGCATAACCCCACTGCACAGCCCAGCTCTGACCTCATTCCCCAAATCCCATGTGCCCCCTTGCCCTGCTTCCATCAAGCTTTCCAAGCATCCCCTTCAGTGCCAGCCCCACTTGTTCATCCCTCTCCATGCTTGTTGTCCCCTCCATATCCCTCTGTCCAGTCAATACACCTGGTGGCGGAGCCACCTGGTGAGCCAGTGCAGGGAGCTGATCTGGCTGAAAACAACCTTTTTTTTCCCCTTTATTGGCTTGGGTTTAGCCCATCTCAGGTCTCTGATCCCCATTGCTGCAGGTAGGCACCCCAACAGAAGCACTTGTGGATCTCGCAGGGTTTCCCCTCTGCATGGTGTAAATGCTGTGCTGATGTATTTAGTCCTGAGACACTCCTACGTGGGTGAGGTTTCCTTCCCTTAATTCACACCGAGTTATCGCAGAGTCACCCAGAGGCCAAACCCCCACTTCTCTCACCTCATACTCTCCATAAGATTGACATGGCATCCCATGCAGCGCAGAAAACATGACTGTACCTGGATTCTGCCAAGCTTGCAACCTCTGCAGATCTCTGATAGCGAAGACCCTACCCATGACATGCTAGTGACTCAGCTCGCAAATGGAAAATAGCAGCAGGAAACTCTGTCCAGGCATGTTATGGGAACCGAAAACCCTACCAGTCATTGCTTGTCCCACCCGCTGTTGGTTTAATGGCTCCTGGGCTGCTGTATTTCAGAAAAGTACTTTCATTTCCCAAACAGGGGCTTAAGTTTGTAATTTTTTTTTTTTTTACTGAAGTAGGAGGATGTAATCCTTCTGACAGAGCTTCACTGGCGGCAGCATGTCTCAGCTCAAATTTAAAGAGGTTGCTAATAAAACATCTGCTCCAGCTCCCTGGCAAAAGTCAGCTGAACTTTTCCTGTTCACACGCACAAGCCACACTGCCTTGGAAACAGCCTTTTACGAAAAGGGAGAAACGAAAAGCAGAAAGTTAGATAAACAGTGATACACTGCTTTCACAGCCCAGTCTCCCTGGTGAGGTGCCCTGGGCCAGTGGGCTGTTTGCTCCCATGAGGTGCCAGCAAGTCCCCATCCCGCCGGAGCCACCATTTCCCTGCCGGACTGCATGCACCTCCCTGAGCCTGGCATTTCTCGGATGCTGCAAGCCCAGAGCTCAAGGCTTAGCACGTTTGCACCTCAGCAGTACCTAGCTCCAGTATTTTGCTGTAAAACATGTTTGTAAACGGCTGCCCTGCCCTCCAGGTGTTGAGTGTCCTTCATCACCTCTCACTCCGTGGTGGGCTGCTCTGGTGGGCTGGATCACGCCTCGCTTCCCTCTGCACCCCCAGATCCCCTGGGACACATTCTGGTTTTCCCCCTGCGCTGCGTAGTCTGAGGAGCTGCCAGCCAGCAGCGTGTTCAACACCCTAATTTGAAACAGCGGGACCCCACCATGGCTGTGTTCCTGGCACTCCTTAGGCACAGGGTGCGACGTGCTGGGTGTTTGCTTGCTGTGGGACATGGAGACACCCATCCGCATGGCCATGGACAGTCCGGACCCGCTGACAGCTGCGTGACCCGCAGGGCTGCCCCAGATTAACCTTTCGCACCACTGAGCGGGAATGAGGGGATATGGTCGGGTCTCCCACATGCTGCCACCATGCAAATAACGAGTGGTGAGTGAAGGTCGAGAGGTGAGGTTGCACATCACAGGGTAAGGCTGCAGGTTCACGCACCACTGAGCACATTTGATAGCTTGCAGGCACTGGAAGGAGATGGTTCACAACTCCCTGTGCTTTTCCCAACCCTTGCTTTCCCAGTCCTGATCCTGGTGTCTCATCCCCACCTTTGCTTCAGCTACAGCACCCAGCAGACCTTTCCCTGAGCCACTTCACCCCCTCAAATGGTAGAAGAACACCCATTTCCACGGGTTATAGTGGTCTGCAGAAAGAGTCTGAGAGACCAGAGCTGCTGTTAAGATTAATTGCAGGGTGGGAAGCAAAGGGTGCAGCCTCTGCCTGTGACTGTGAGTTTTGTTCGGCTCGGTGCAGCTAAGGTTGCACTTGGGTGATGCCTGGGTAGTTACGGTGTTGGACTTGAAGATGCCTGGGTGGTTACGACGTTGGACTTGAGATCAGTGGTGTCATCCTGTGCAGGTTCAAATGCTGCTTTTAAATGTAGCCAGAAATCATAGGAGGCTTGGGGAATATCGCTGAGTTTGCCCTGTGCTTACACCCGTTCACAGGGATCTGCTCTGAGCCACCATCAGAGGCAGGATCATGTCGACGAGAATTTTTGGTTTGACTCAGTACAGCTGATCTTCTGTTTTGATTAATTTCTGCTCCCAGCTGATTTTGCAAAGCACACCACGGCTCTCCACCAAGGCGAGGGGAACAGAGCGGTGATGCAGGCTGCAAATCAATTAAGAGACGCCCTGCCAAATCTGATCCTTTGTCAAATCACTACGGGATGGTACAAGTGGGTTTTATTAGTATAGTATGAAAAATTCAGCACTGTAAATGAAAGAAAGATTAGTCCACAGGCCTTCAAGACCGTAGTTGTGCAGGGCTTGTCCTCTCTCTCCACCAGCAGTCACACACAAACTCAAGCCTGGATGGCACCAACCTGCTCCAGGGCTTGCAGTGGAGAAGTAGCCTCCTCCTAACATTTCCCAGGGGAGGAGACCTCTCTGCTGGCCCCAGGGTACAGTGCAGTCCTTGTGCAGGAGCTCTGCACAGTCACAGACCCAAGGGCGGTAACAGCATTGAGGTGGGTGTGAACAGTCTCCTCGTGACTTGGGTGAGAAGACAGGTCCTGGGGCCTGTGGTGACACCAAGCAGCACCCCACTGAGGGAGCATCCCAGTGGCATCCCCAGTCCACCTGGGGAAGCTCACACAAGGAAAACATGCCCTGACCTCCTGTACTGCTATCACTTGAAACCAACATGGGGCAAAACCTCCAGAATGCAACTTGCCATGTCCTGAATCACCCTGCTGGCTGTGGGAGAGGTTGCCATCTCCCAGCAACCATCCTCTCATCACTCCGTCCTCCACACCACAGAAAGGTGATCCCTCACAGGCAAACACCACCACTCCCATCCTGAGGTCCCTCCACTGCTGCTGCATGTCACTGCTGGTGCTCAGCACCCTTTTCCTGGCCCTAGATCCCATGAGACATGGTTCTCCCCCTACGAATCTTTGTTTTCAATAAGAAATTTAGCAATGCAACCTGTGGCAGCAGCTCTGCTCTGGGTCTGTTGTGTTACATGGGGGCTGGAGTGAGTAGGAAGGTAAGTTGTGTCTGAACTGCCACTTGCAGGACTGGTGGCACACGCCAGCCCACACTGCTAGACCCACTGCAGCTTGCACAAGATACTCAGCAGTGGTGGGGACAGCAGGCTGGAGCCCTCATTTATGGAAGAATTGGCATCCTGGAACTGATGTCATGCAGGTTTTTTTTCAGACAAGTATGGCAGGAGCAGCCCTGGAGGGAGTCATGCAGAAGGCATGAAAGACAGGGTGCATGCACCCTGCACCGCCACCCAAAGCACTTGAAGCCTGCACTGTTGCACCCACTGCATCCCATGCTTGGCCTTCTTCAGCAAAAATGCCACCAAATGCAGGCTCAGGGCAGACCTGGATCACGTGTATGTCTCCAGAAGAGCCAGCACAAATACAGTGCCAGCAGCTGTGAAAGTGTGATGCAGGGCAACATTTGGCAGGATCCTTAATGCTTCCCTCCCTCCCTTCTGGGCTGAGAAAACCCAGAGGGTGATGCAGAAATCCTTTCTTCAGCGCAGCCTGTGTTGGAGCTCTTTGTTTTATAGTGGTGGTGTAGCAAGCCTAGGAAGGCTACGCATCCCAGGAAGCATTTATATGTGGACAGCTTCTGAAACTTAGTTCAAACCAGTCTGTGATGGGCCTTGGCAAGTGTCAACTGGACAAGGTTTCATAAAAGTTTCATTCCCAGCATGGCAGTGTTCTTTGCTGTTGCTGTCTGGGGTTTTCTAACCCAGATGGCAAATGCTGATTGGCTTTTTCCTATGCTTGACTACTGTAATATGTTTTACACTAACAAGGGATCTAAAGTTCATTACTGGTCCAGTTTCTTCATCTTTCATTATAAACCACAGTAGAAATTTGTGGGAGGTATGCTTAAGATATCCCTATGATAAGTGTACAGTTGTGGTACAGCTCTGTGGAAACTATACAAGGGTACATAACATTCTTTATATTCACCATCTATGATGTGGGTAAAGCTAAAATTATGGCGTATATCCAAAGTTCTTGCACTGATACCCTGCTCGTTATGCCAGGAGATGCTACTGATTACATTATGGAGTTTATTACTTTATCATTGGCAAATGTCTATTGACACGTAGGTTTCGGATACAGCAGCCTTTCAGGATCAGGATGGAAGGTGCAGAGAGCACTGAAACAGAGTCAGTGCCAGCTTCTAGCAAAGGACCCCTCTGGGCAGTGTCTGGGAGGGAAGCAGAGCTGTGTCCCCTGCTCCTGAGGACCTGTCACTGTCCTGTGTCTCAAACACTGTAGCCTTGGGGCTGGGATAGGACAAGCTGAGCCTGGCTAACTCACACGCTCCTCTTCTGCCTCAGCACATATTATATCACTTAGGCTGATGCTCTTCCAACAGGTCTCAGGATTTAGTGCCGTTCATATTTGATCAGGCAGATCCCCAAGGAACCATTTGAATAGCAGAGGATATGAGTACAGAATATGAAGGGACCGCCTGGGCCATTAAACCCTGTCCCCTGTTGTCCCTGGCAACCATATAATAGACATTTAATCCAGAAAGGCCCAACTACCTCCATTCCTCCTCCCCTGTGTGGCCAGAGCCTGTAACATGATATTAAAGCCGTCACTGAAAGCACATTTCTTGCTGCAGAAAGGCAGAGCTCCCAGAAAATGGAAAGTCTCTGGTGCCGTTGGCCATAATATATCGGTAGGAATAACACAGTTCCTAGCAATAGCATTTCACACAGAGCCAGACTTGGCATTTCCCCAAACACTTTCTCAGCCATTTTAGAGATTTATAACTAATAATTGCATAGCTGGATAAATAATTAGACTCTGAGGTTTTGTCTTAGCTTTTTTCCTATAAATAAATCCCTTATTCACAAGCTATATTAAAACACCTGTCAGTAGTGTAATGTGCATTTCATATTGGTGACTCGCTTATTTCCTGCCCGGGTACATTGATTTCATTTCCATTATCTATACTCTTTTATTTATGCAATTATCAGACCTGTCTTTCATCAGAAATACGTCTATTCTATGTGTATAGGTGTATATGACTATATTGGAGATGAGTCACATACACAAACACACATGCGCAAAGGGTTACAGAGAAGCAGGTCAGCACAAGGCAGAAACCCATCACGACATGATGGAGCCATCCTAAACTGCATCTGATCACCCTGAGTGAATGCTGAGATACGGCAGAGCTATGGCAGAGCTATAACAGACCACATTGTCCCACTGAAGGAGCACTCTGAAGGAAGAGCAGTGACTCTCGAGAACAAACTCGAACCCTGCAGAGGAACTGTTGGTTAATGTCTAGAAATACCTTCAGAAGGTCCTTCTAGGAAGGGGAAGATTAAGAAGGTAGAGAGAGCTATTGCAGCGCTGAGCTTTCACGGGACCTGGTGTTAGTAGGTATGTATTAAGTATCTAAGAAAGTGAGGGATAAAGAAAACGGAGCAGCATTAGCAATGTATTTGCCTCTCAGAAATGTACACTGCTCCCATTTCATTCTTGGCGTGCCCAAAATTTGCACAACTACTTAGAGTCAAGGACAGGAAAATGGATATCAAGTTAGATTTATAAAAGGACAGGCACCCTCCACACTGGGAATAGATGAGCACACTGCCTTTCATCAGCTGGAGGCAGATTTATGGGAGGGAGGACATGGAGGCTAACGGGGCTGTTGCTCTCCCCCACCCTGTTGCTGCTGCCTGGTGTGGCACATGCTGTGCATCATGTCAGCGGGGCTCTGCTGCCCCTCATCCCTACCGCAGCCATATCTGGCCCCGTTTTAATTTCCCCCACTGTCAGTCCCTCATGCAGCTTTGTCCCCTCTCCCTGTCTTCACTCTTCTCTCAAGTTAGATGAAATCTCTCTTCCAATTTAGGGAATCCAGTTTGCAGCCCACAGGAATTAACATCAGCCTGGGGGATGTGTTGGGGGGGAGCAAGCAAGGCAAAAGCTGTCCAGAAGCAGACTGACTCTTACGTAAACAGAAATGTAAACTCAGATGACCCAGAAGATCCAAAAACCTGTGTTTTCTTTGCACTTGATTCTCCTCCCATTTTATGCCAGCTGGGTGCTGTTGTGAGCTAAAGCCGATGGAGCTGCAGCAAATGGGGTGGGGAAGACCTGTGACCATTACTGAATCCCACAGCAAAGACTGGGTATATCCAGCATGGATCTGAGTCCACCTGACCTTGTTAGTGAAAACTGGGGTCACTTTTGTGTGAATCAACTTGATTTCATGGTTGCGTTGGGACACAAGAGCAAGTAAAGACACTGGCTTCAGGCCCATTGTCTTGTGCCTCAGCTCTGACCCTGGGCAAGGGTGACAGATTATGTGCAAGCAATATTTCTTAGTGACACTAATTTCTTTTTGACCACCTGAAGACCTTTGGCACAACACCAGCAAGTACCAATAGTAAAGCAGGTACATAAACATTGCTTTTTCTATGTTTATTCTAAGGATGGGCGTATTTTGCATCACACAGCTGTAAAACCCAAACTCTAATGGGTTGAGTCAAACAAAAACGATCTGTAAGAACTCATTACTGTTTCCTCATAACCACATTTTTCTTTTCTCCGTTGGGTCCAAGGCTTGCAGCAAGGGCCATAGGAACACTTCTACAAACACACAGGATGCGATTCTGCTGGAATTGCACCCAAAGCAGAGGGGCTGTGGAGCCAGCGAGCCGGCCCTGGCCGCACCTCTCCCCCTTCCCAGCGCCCAAGCCACACACTGTGCTTTACCTCCAGACCTCTGGAGACCTCCTCGGCGTGGGCTCGCACAGGCACATTTGCTGGGGTCCAGGCCCACCGCTTCCTGCACGTGTTTCGCTCATGCCCCATGTAAGGGTTGGTCTGAGTGGAGCCCCGAGGACTCTGCAAAATTTAACATTTTGATTTTGCTGGCTGGCAGGAGGTTCACTTGCCTGTGGCTTGCGGTGACGGTAGGTGGCTGGCTGCTGGAAGGGGGCCAGGAGTTTCAGGAAATACATTAGTCATGCTATTTACCAGAAAAGTCTTCAGTAACCACCAAGTGCTCTCCTGGTCCTAGGAGGTTTTGGTTTTGGTTTTTTTTTTCGTTTCTTTGGCCTATTGGATTTTATTTTTACTATTACCCTGCGAAACACCCTGGAGAACCTCTGCCCTTAGCAGCCGAACATGTCCTCTGCCTCACGAACCGGGTGGCCATCCCCACCACCCTGGGGCCTGGACAGCATCCCTCAAAGAGCACCCAGACACCACAGCCACTGCCCTGCACTCATCTGTCCTCTTAGAAGGACAGTGGCTTCATAAAAAAGTCAATCTATTCTTTACACCATTAGGCCTTTGCGGGCCACTTCACTCTGTACATAGAAGGGAACAAGGGGGATCAACTCAGCTATGTTTATCATAAATTTTCACATAATTAGAAGGACTTTCTGTCTAGGGTCCATGCTGACCCATGGGGACCTGTGCAGTGAGATGTCATCAGGGCAGTGTGGTGAGAACAGCCAAGCTGTTCTCTGATGAGGTGACCTGAGAGGCTGGAGCACACTCCACACGGGGCTACTGTGTCTGGAGTTAGCACTGCATAACCCAAACGGAAGGTGTTCTCACTGATGCTAAGCTATGTCCTCTCCAGGATGTGATAAAGTTAGAGAAAGGGCAGAGAGGGACAACTAAAATGATCACGGCAATGAAACAACCTGTAAGGAGAGGCTAAAAAGGCTTTGGAGAGGAGGCAGCTGGGGGTTATGACTGACATTTGCAAAATCATGAAGGCAGTGGATGAGGTGAATGCAGAATGGTTATTCACCATATCCGACACACTAGACCTAGGGGGAGCATGATCAAACTAGTAGGAGATTAGTTTAAGATAGATAAAAGTGCTTCTTTATGTCATGAGTAGTGAGCCCTCCTCAGAGCCCTACCTGGGCTTCATCTTGGAAAGAGCTAGATGGACCACATGCAAAACTGAATGAAGGAATGAGCCAGAAACTGAGCAGTGGATCAGTCAAGGATGATCAGGGCCCAATATCTCCTCTTTTGTTTGTTACTGTCATCATAACCATTGTGCACGTGTCTCTAGCCTATATTCATCGACAATTTCGAGATACACCTGGTAGGTACTCACCTATTTGGCTTATTACAAGAAAACATCCTCAGCCTGTAATTCTTGCAGAAAAAGCAAAATAAGAATTAAGTATTAAGAGCTGTGATTTACAAGAATGGGTAAGGCGGTGTTTAACCTAGCCAGCTAATTCTCCTTTAAATCTCTGCTGAAAGCCCCAGGCAGGCTTCCAGCATGTGAGTCTTTCTTCAGTATTTCCTACAATTTGAACGAGTTTAGCTGGAGTTCTAAATTACTAGGGGAAATTGGCTCTTCTCCATCTAGTTTCCACCAGTTCTGCAAAGATCACACAAAAATTGAAATGAACTTCCTAAAATTTCAAAATATGCTGCAGCCATTGAAAGTTAGTGGAAAACACTAGTGCAATAACCTACCAGCAAGGTCTCACTGCAGAAGAAACTTGACCCTGGCTGCAGTGTAACTGGGGTAGTGTGAGGAGCAACAATTCCTCATCCACCCAAGTCAGCGGGAGCCACGAGGAGAGGTTTGGGGACTTCACTTTCCATTCAACCCACGTGGGAAGAAATCTGGAAACTGCCAAACCACCTCCCTGCCCAATCTGTAGGTCAAACCCAAACTTTGGCAACCCTATAGGAGACATGTTTTTTAGCTAGAAATTTTGGTGCTTCTGCCCATGTACATTTCCAATGAAAGGGCATCCCGAAGTATGTATCATGCCTTTTCAATATGCTCAGTAACTATTTCTGAACCTTGTAAGAAATTTTATTGGGGGTGAGCTACCAGGCAGGTTGCATGGAGCTGCAAGCAGAGCCTGGCAGAGCGCAGAGAGGAGAAGGCGAGCATGGAGAGAGCCCAGTGGGCACAACAAAGTATTGCTGTACAGCTGGGGATATCCAATGCGAGTGTTAACACCTAATAGCCAGATCATTTGGAACATAGGAGACTGCAGGTTCAATTTTACTTACTGTGGTAACCGTTCACTCTGGAAATGTTTGGTGCGTGTAGGTTTGTTTAGCAGAGCTGTAGAGAAAGCTGAAGGGTGAACATGTCTTCTCTCAAGACTGCTCAATCTGTAGGATTTACTTTTAACAATTAGTTTGTAGCTGTGACTCTCAGCCAGGGAACAGGGCAGAGCTTTGGGCAGTGAATGTGAATTCTGAGCTGCTCTGGGCTTGGGAGGAAGAGAGGCAGAAATCTGGATAGTTACAGCCTTTGGAGAGACCTATGGAACAGCCATTTTATAGGCTGGTCCCAAACTTTTACAAATTTGGGTAGTGGCTACAGATTTCTATTCCGCCCTGATGACACAGGCAGGAATTTCTCACAGCAGCAGGGCAGCTTTCAGTGGTTCCTATGAGCGCCCTCCTCCACCAGCTGTGCTGTGTTTGTGGGAGGACATAGAGATGGGTCCTGGAAACTTGGGGAGCTATTTGAATAATCTGGAAAAAAAAAGAGGGGAGGGGTTATTCCTACTCCATATCAGTTTGCTTGTTTGGTCTATGCTGCTGTCCCAGAAACAGTAGTTAAAAGCTGTTCATCTGTGGAGTGGCCATGAGCAATTAGCAGCACAAGCTGCTGAAGCTGGCACTGCTGCAAAGAGAAATGTTTGTAGACCCACAGCTTGAAAAGTTAAAACTTTGGCCAGTACTTCAGCAAAGGACTTAAACTGATATACAGGGCAGCAAGTATGTAATATAATAATGCAGACAAATAATTTTGTCCCCCCCTTCCGATTTCTAAAACGTGATTACATCACACTTGTCATTAAAAACAAAATATCCTTTCTCAGTAGATCTACATCTTAGACGGTATCATCAATTCAAGGATTCTTCCAGCTCTCCATGAGATTTCAACCAACAGATGGCAGCAACCCTATTCCTAATTCCTAAGATTTTTGTTCTCATCAAGGCACATGGTTGCCAGGTTCCCTGGGATGGCTCAGACCTTACTGGTGAGCCTATGGTCAGAAGGGTGCCAGAAATGTCCCTGTAACAGAGCAAGCAGCTGTGAAACACAAAGTCTGCACTGGCTGCACTCTCCATTGCGTTCTCAGGGACAGGATGGCTTAAATGAGGCTACAGATGCCCCAGAAAGCATGGTTGAGTCCTACCAGAGGCATCAAACACTGCAGCCCCACTGGCTGCGTGGCAGCTGACATTCAGCATCACTGTTTTTTCATAGATGAAGTCTGCATGTTTTATGTAACCCATTTATTCATGCACTGCCTCCACCCTGTTTGTGAAACAGGGCTTGGCACAAAGCGTGCGTAGGTGGTCCTTTTGGTCAAACACCACAGGCACTTCTCACTTCTCCTGGCTCTTTTCCACTTGTCCTGTAAAGGCATTTGGCTATTCACAGACAGCCGCAGGCTTTTCCCTCCGACAAACCATTTGAAACCCAATCTCCTCACATAAAAGTTTTCTTTCTCAGCCAGCACTTACATTTTACATCTTTATTTTAAATGTACAGTTAAGTTGGCCATGCGCATCAATGATATAAAATTCATTTTTGTGTGGACATCCAACAGACTCCCCACGTACCTCATCAAATTTTGCTGTATGTGCAACGTATAGCCCCAGGGCTAGACAGGGCTTGCCAAAAAATTTCCTTGGCCTACCACACTGTTCTGGAGAAGGGATTTGGTGGATTTGAGAAGCAGGAGAGAGTTGGGCGCTGCAGGGCTGGCCCTGCCTTGCTGAATTCACTTTCTTCTTCCCAATGCCACCATGATGGTCATCTGCATCTCCTGGGCACTGGTCATTGCTTGGCAGGTGCTGCACATCTCATGGTGCAAGGGGAAGCATGGGGATGAATAGGAAAAATGTAGCTGGGAGGTACTGAGGAGGAGAAGACAGGAGACATGGGAGAGTGGGGGCAGGAACAGACATCAAGTTAGGCTGGAGTTACCTCCCCACTCATCAGTGTGCTCCTAATTTGAACCAAGGCCTCAAGCAAACAAGCAGTGATTCCAGCAAGCAGAGGAAAGGAAAATCTTGAGAGAGACAGCAGGTTTGCTGGCCGCATCCTAAGCTTTGCATCCATCACTCACACAGTACAGGCCTCCTTAATGTGAAGAGTGCTGCAAGAAAAGTCTGTACAAAATAAGGACAGTGGCTTGCCGGTGGGCACACAACTGGGCAGGGCTGAATCTGGCTCTTACTGGAGTACTGAAAGATGCATCTTCTCTGGGTGTTGCATTTCTTTGCCAAATTTCAGCTGCCTCTCCTTTCTGCTCTGAGATAGCTCAGGGAAAGGTTCAAATAAACTTCTGTGGTGGGGGAGGTGTGTACTCTCCATTCTCACGCGTGAATAATCCAATTTTACTCAAATTTTCCAAACGTCTTCCTTTCTGGAGAACTTCAGCATTAAAGATGAAAGATCTGGAAAATTGCATTAAATGGCTGAAAGCAAAGCAGAATGGATATAAGTAATTCCGTAATACAACACCATTGCTTAAATAGTTGCTAGTCTACCAAAATAGCAAAAAAAAAAAAAAGTAATTTCTTCAGGTAACTGGAAGAAGCTGCACATTGACAGGCCCTAGTCCTCATGGGAGACTTCAACCACCCCAATTTCTGCTGGATGGGCAACACAGCAGGGTAAAAGCAGGAGGTCTCTGGAGTACACTGATGATAACCTCCTGACACAGGTGAGTGAAGAGGCAACAAGGGGAGATGATCTACTGGACCTCAGAATCACAAACAAGGAAGAAATAGTCAGGGATGTGAAGGCTGGGACAGCCTTGGCTGCAGCGACCATGAGATGGTGGAGTTCAGGATTCTGAGAGGAGCGAGCAGGGAAAAGAGCAGGACCACAACCCTGGACTTCAGAATAGCAGACTTTAACCTTTTCAGATTGCTGCTTTGAAGGATTCCTTGGGTCATGGTCCTGGAAAGAACAGAGGTCCACAAGAGCTGGTTGATTTTCAAGGATCACCTCCTGCAAGCTCAAGAATGGTCCATCCCCACATGCAGGACATCAAGCAAAGGTGGCAGAAGGCCTGCCTGGATGAACAAGGAGGTTCTGACAAAACCCAAATGCAAAAAAGACGCGCACAAGAGGTGGAAGCAGGGGCAGGTCACCCATGAGGAATACAGAGACACTGTTGGAGTGTGCAGGGATGGGGCTAGGAAAGTCAAAGCCCACCTGGAGTTGAATCTCACAAGGGATGTGAAGGACAACAAGAAGGCCTTCTATGGATATAGCAGCAGCAAAAGGGAAACTGTGGGCCTGCTGCTGAAGTGAGGAGGGGATCTGGTGACAAAGGATGTGGAAGAGGCTGATGTACTCAATGACGCCTTTGTCTTGGTCATTCCAGTAAGGCATACCTTCAGCAATGCCAGGCCCCTGTAACTCATGGGAACATCTGGAGCAAGAAAGACTTACTCTCACTGGAGGAGGACCAGTTTAGGGAACTTTTAAACCAACTAGGCATATAGAAGTCCATGAGACCTGATGGGAGGCACCCGTGAGTGCTAAGGGAGCTGGCCAATATAATGACAAGGCCACTCTCAAATACCTTTGAAAGGTTGTGGCAATCGTGAGAAGTTCCTAAGGACAGGAAGAAAGCAAATGTCACTCCTATCTTCAAAAAGAGCAAGAAGAAAGATCTTGGGAACTACAAGCTGGTCAGCCTCACCTTAATCCCTGGGAAGATGATGGAGCAAGTAATCCTGGAAACCATTTCCAAATATATAAAGAAGAACAAGGTGACTGGAAGAAGCCAGCATGGATTTATGAGGGTTATGAAGGTGAAATCATGTTTGGTCAGCCCAATAGCCTTTTAAGATGAGATGACTGGTGGATGAGGAGAGAGGTGTGACCTTTGTTTACCCTGATTTTAGTCAAGTCTCTTTTCACAGAAAAACTGATGAAGTACAGGCTAGATATGTGAATGGTAAGGTGGACTGAAAACTAACTGAACTGCTGAGTTCAGAGGACTGTGATTGGTGGCACAAAGTCCTGCTGGAGGCCAGGCACTAGTGGAGTAACCCAGGGTTCATACGGAGTCCCACACTGTTTAACAACTTCATTAATGAACTTGATGACAGGACAGACTGCATCCTCAGCAAGTTTGCAGAGGATAAAAAAATGGGGAGGAGGGTTTGATGCACCAGCTGGTTGTGCTGCCATTCAGGGGGACCTCAACAGCTGAAGAAATGGGATGACAGGGATCTCGCCGAGTTCAACAAAGAAGAGTGCCAAACTTTGCCCCTTGGGAGGAATAACTGTATGCACCAGTACACACTGGGGACCAACAAGGTGGAAGGAGCTTTGCAGGACTTGGGGGTCCTGAGGGACACAAAACTGACCATGACCCAGCAACGTACACTTGCGGTAAAAATGTCCAGCTGCCTCCTGGGCTGCATTAGGAAGAGTGTTGTCAACAGGTCAAAGGAAATGATCCTTCCTCTCTGCTCAGCCCTGGTGAGACACACCTGGGGTGCCGTGTCCACGTCTGGGATCCCCAGTACAAGAGAGACATGAACATACTGGAGAGAGTCCCTTGAAGGACCGTAAAGATAATTAAGGGATTGAAGCACCTAACATATGAGGAAAGGCTGAGGGAGCTGGGGCTGTTCAGCCCAGAGAAGGGAAGGCTCAGGGGGATCTTATCAATGTATATAAATACCTGATGTTGGGAGAGAGTAAAGACGACAGAGCCAGACTCTTCTTATCGGTGCCCAATGGAAGGTTAGGAGGCAATGGGCACAAATGGAAATACAGGAAATTCCATTTAAACATAAGTAATACATTCTTTTACTCTATGAGTGATCAAACACTGGAACAGATTGCTCAGAGATGTTGTGGAGTCTCCATCCGTGGAGATACTCGAAACCCAGCTGGACACAGTCCTGGGCAATGAGCTTTAGGTGGCCTTGCTTGATCAGGGGTTTGGACTAGACAATCTCCAGGTGCCTTCCAACCTCAACCATTCTGTGATTGTTGTATTCTTTAAATAACCCTGTTTTCAATATAAGTCAAATACATATTTTTCCTGAAGTAAGAGCCGAGGCCAAGAAATGACACAGAAAGATGAATCAGTGGAATCTTATGATTTTAGAAAATGTTTTTGGTGATTTGACTGTTCCTTAAAGTAACTGTGTGATTAAGCCTTGTTGGTAACTTTATTCCTCGGAAACTGAAAGCCTGCTGAATTCCAATCCACATAAAAATTAGCCCTGCCAATACCCCAGACACCAGACCAATAACCTTCCTCCTCCATCACCATTTGGGCTAAACAAAATACATTAGGCATCTTAATTAGGTATATGCAGTCATCTTGGAAGGCACATAGAAAATGACCTAATCCACAATTAGCTCACCGAGTCTGGATTCTGTAGGGATTTTCTTACGCTCTTGATTATGCTGCATACATTAGTGTACCTCTGCAAAAAACCTCCGAGCCTGACAAGAATACCCAAGCACACACACGACTGCACTGTCCTTGTCCCTCCGGTCTTACCGCCAGTCTGCGTTTTGTCCCTGCGGGAGCTCTCTGCAGCTCTGCTTGTGTGTATCCCAGGCACAACGGGGCCCTCTTGACTCTGTTGCGCATAAATACGTCAGATTGCTGCTCTCCATCTCATTTATGCAATCCCCAGGGTGCTTCCCTCAGAAAAAGATGGATAAGAGAAAGCTTACCTTATCGGCCCTCACTCAAGGGTCAGGTAGGGCTGCGATCTCTGCACTGAGAGGAGGACAGCGCTCAATACCCATTGCAGAGCCTCTCTACACGTGGAAGGAGGGATGTAGGGACGTGCATGGCGGTGATGTTCACAGAGAGAAAGGAGGTGAGAGCAGGGGTCGCAATCACGGTGCTCGAACAGAAATGGGTACACATGTGCAGCTCTAGAAGATGTTTTGTTTGGTTTTGCTCTTTTGAGCAAAAGCAAAGCAAAAATAAATCAAAAGAAACATTCCAGCTTCTACAAGTTCACTGAAAAACAGCCCAGCTATAATAACAACAAATCATATACAGTGCATAGCTCATTTTTCCTTCTGTAGGTTAACCAGAGAAGGTCACAGCAATCATGTTTAATAAAAGAAGGTTTCCCTTATTTTCTGGCACTGGCTCTGAGCAATTGGCCTGTAACAGCTGCTTTCAAAATCACTCCCTGGTTATTCTGTCTCTTTTCTGCTCAACATTCCTTGAGGCACTTGCAGCCAAGTAGATTATTTCTATTTTTTTTTTTTAAATGAAACAACTATTTTAATTTAGTTCAGATTTCAACCAACACACATTGCAGATTGTATATTAGCATGGGAATTTTGAATACACAGTAACTGAAACATATTACATTCAAATAAAGTCTCAAGAGGGCAACTTCAAATGCTGGTTTAATTCTACTGCTTTTTTTAAAGTCTGTGCATGGTATGAAAATAAGTCACTCAGAGAGACTGTCCCTACACTGATGAACTAGTTCACTGCTTTCTCCTAATGGCACCTTGTATTTTTTCTTTGACAGCTACCCCGGAGCATTTAGTCTGATTATCAGCAGATCTTTAAGACTCTGTAATCCTGGCTGTAAGTGGTCTGTGTGGTGAAGACGATCCGTATTTTATGCCTCGCCCATCACCTAGCACACAGCCACTTCTCGGTACCTGTTGAGCTACGTTACCTGTAGCTGCATCCACCCTACCCAAGAGCAACCGCGCTGACCACGCACCCAGCCTAGCCACAGGTTCTCCTGCAGCTCTGCTTGCAGGATGCCCCCGCCAGCCCCTTCTCAGGATGGCAGGGGGCTCTGCAGACACCTTTACTTCTTGTCTGGAAACCCCACCCTTGGGGTCTTCTTCACCAGGACTGCTGCTCTGCCAGGGCTAGCAAGTGCCACCAGGCCTACAGAGTCTTGTTAATGCCCACAGAGAATGACTCAGGCGGGCACAGCTGTCACTGCCGCCTACCCAAGGAACAGAGAGCCATGGTAATGGAAAGCGAGCCTGCAGCTTGTCCTAAAAGCAATGCTCACAGAGAGTGGGTGGTCGTGCCTGTGACATGCCACTGCCACGGGCTCCTCGGGAGACTGGCCATGCATGAGCCTCAGCCATAAGCAACACTACCCTTGGAGCAGTCTGGTCATCGCTGGGTTGAGATGCTGGACACAGAGGCAGCATCTGGAAAAGGAAGGGAACCAGGCAGGTGTTTCCCAAGCCAGTGCTGTCCTGCTCACGGATGCCCTGCTGGGAAACACCCAGCTGAGGCTCCCCAGCAGCTGAAGGGCAGAAGCCTAGGGCCTTACACCTTCCTGTTACCCCAGACCCACCTACCAACTCAGGTCCTGCAAAGAGCCAGGGGTCTCCTAACTGTCAGTGTCCTGGCCTCCCTGGCACTTCTCCAGCCTACAGCAACCCACGGACTGGGGGGACTTCTGCTTCCCCTCCCTCAGCCCCATTTGCCTGTCTACTAACAGAAAGAAAACCCAAACTGTTAATCTGTCTTTCAAGTCAGCTGGGTGCAGTTGAGCTGTGGGAGGTGTGTGCTCTCTTGGAGCCTCTGAGGACATGGTGAGAGAAGAGGAAGACAATCCCTGATGTGTCTGTGCCTGCATTTCCCCATCCTAAGGCTGTCTAGAGCCCATGGACACCCTACTTTCTTGGAAGGTTTTAGTGGGAACCGCGATCCAGCAGCCTCAATCCACAGAAATCAGCCTTCCTCTACGGCTGATGTGCATTTCTCACCCCTGCTGCATCCACCCCAGCAGCTAAAGTTTCCAGCCCAGCCTGCCCATGTGTGGACCCTGCTGCTTCTGACCCCAAGCCAGTTCCCCTCCTGCCTGCGCTCTGATCACTCACCCCTGCTTGTACACCAAGCTCCTGCTCCAGCTCCTGTGGTTCATGTGCTCTAGCTTGCAAACTAGAATGTCATCTGCATCAGGAATTTTAACAGAAATTAGCCAGCAGAAGAGGTTGAAGGATGCTTCAAACTCTTCAGGCCCTAAGGAACTCTACAGAAACGAAGTATTTCAGGAATGAATTAAACGCTTGTACATTGTTCTTATCCCTAACATCAGGTTCAGCAGCCAAGACTGATCACCAAGCTGTGCCCTTGTATTGGTAAGCCCCAGGCAGAGGTGGGAAATGGGGAAATGGTATGACTACAGCACAAGAAAAGTGCTGGGGTTCGTAGTAGCCTATGAGCAGGAAGGCAGGGTAGGGAAAAGCCAGCAGGAGAAACACTGCCCTAACTAAAGTCAGTTAGAAACAGCTCCCAGACACCATTAGGATGTTTCCAAGAAGGATGTATGGTTTACCAGGAAGGGCCAGGAATGCCAGCATGGATTACTCGGAGAAGGGTGGTTATGGTTACTTAGAGAGCTGGTGAAGAAAGCTTGCTGTTATGAAAACAACAGTACCAAACTCATCTCTGCAAAAAGCATGGAGGGAGCTGGGGGACTGCCATGATCAGGCAGACACAACAGCATTGACAGCCGTGGTGTGGGGATGCTGGCAGCTGTGGTAACACATGCAGACAACACTGGGCAGAACAGAAAACTGCCAAAGACCTGGCAGAGCCCGTGTGTCTGAAGGCTGTGGAGAGGGCACACCACAGCTTCAGCACAAACCCTCGCTTTGTAGGGTCTTTTCTGACTGGCCTGAGATGGGGATCCATGCAAAGAAGTCAAGAGATGTCATTGCAATGCCTTCAGTCTCAACTGGAAGAGCAGCGGCATGACAACAAAGTAATTTTATGTATGTATTCCTCTGAAATCTCAGCACTCTCTGCAAGATGCGAAGCAAAGTGATAGACCCCAAACTGCTTAAGGTTTCTGAGAAAGAATTTAAATATTCACACAGGCAATAACACCAGGGTTTGGAAGGGAATAGGATATTACAGATAATTAATTTTTGATGCTACCAAGCACTGTTATTCTACTCCAAGCCACAACAGGACAGCTGAAATCACTGTCTCCTACAACTCTAAGTTCTTAGTGATAGTCTGGAGCAAAAACGCTAACAATGCTCAGGTAGATATGTTCCAAGATGTGCTAGTCAACACATTTTTTTCTACCAGACAGAGGTTTTGGAGAGTAGGAGGGACCTTTCAGGATAGCTGGGCAGAGAAAATAACTTTGAACTGATTAATCTGAATTTTTTTGCACGTATGAACACAAGTAAATACATGGAATAAAAGTTTTGCTGATTCCAAAAGGATAAGTTTTGATAAAATTAGGAGAGTTACTTAATATTTTTAAGAACTAAAGGTCTTGACTGTGAAAAAGGCTGAGAGTATCTTTACTGTAAAGATATAAAAACTATATACATTAACTATGTTAAGTATGTGTTGTAACCAAAAGGGGAAGGTATCCACGGTCAACTGGATGAACAATTATCATTTAAAACCATAGGAGGAACAAGGAAAGAGCCTACTGAGAGTGAAAGGAAGACATGAGCAACAAAGCAGGCAATTTCTTGTTGGTTAGGAAGTACTGGGAAGAAGTAAGCATTGCCAAATATCAAGCTGAGTTAGAAACTGAACAACAAAATAAGAAAAACACGGCAAAAGGCTCTTAGAGTAACGAGGGCTGCTTGCAATCAGTACAGGGTAAAGATTAGATTACCCAGGTATAGTCCCCAAAACTAATGCCGTTCTATAAGCCTGTGCTGAGAAATTATCACAAATAAACCGTACAATTCCTGTAGATCAACTTCAGGGAACATCTGAAATGAAACAAGTACAGACTGTAAATACGAAAGACAGAGGAGAGCTCTTCTAAATGGAAAACTGCGGATGAGTCCTGGCTGGAAACCAGAGGACATCTTCCAGCTCGCGGAGGAGAAGGATTCTGTAATAGTTTTTCAGTAAAGACAGTAAGAACAAGTTAGTTAAGTCATTTTGAGCCTGGCTCCTACAAATCTTTTCAAAGTACTCCTGAAGGTGACATCGCTATAGACAGCATATTTCTGATGCCTGAAAGTGCAGAGCACTGGCTGCAAGAGACCAAATGTTATCATCAATGCAAATAAACTTATACAAACAAATTGTAAGAAGGTTCAGCTCCAATAAAAGAAACATGATATTCTCTCTTAAACTTTTTCACTACATGTCAAATAGAACTACCATATTTATAATTTTTTTTATTCAAGTGGGATGGTGGGATGACTCACACAACTGGAATGCTGCAATGGACGGCTACAAGCTCTTTAGAAGGGACAGGCAAGGAAGGAGAGGTGGTGGGGTAGCCTTGTACGTCAGAGAGTGTTTTGATTGTCTAGAGCTCAATGAAGGTAATGATAAGGTTGAGTGCTTATGGGTAAAGATCAGAGGGAAGGCTAATAAGGCAGATATCCTGGTGGGAATCTGTTATAGACCACCCAACCAGGACAAGGAAACAGACGAAGTATTCTACAAGCGGTTGGCTGAAGTCTCACAATCCCTAGCCCTTGTTCTCGTGGGAGACTTTAACTTACCAGAACTCTGCTGGAAATACAACACAGTAGAAAGATAGCAGTCTCGGAGGTTCCTGGAGTGTGCGGAAGATAACTGCCTGATGCAGCTGGTAAGCGAGCCAACCAGGGGAGGTGCCCCGCTGGACCTGCTGTTTACGAACAGAGAGGGCCTGGTGGGTGATGTGGTGGTCGGAGGCTGTCTTGGGCTCAGCGACCATGAAATGACAGAGTTTTCAGTTCTTGGAGAAGTAAGGAAGGGGGTCAGCAAAACCGTTACCCTGAACTTTAGAAGGGCAGACTTTGGATTGTTTAGGAGTCTGGTTAACAGAGTCCCTTGGGAGGCAGTCCTGAAGGTCAAAGGAGTCCAGGAAGGCTGGATGTTATTCAAGAAGGAAGTCTCAAAGGCACAGGAACAGGCCGTCCCCTTGTGCCATAAGTCGAGCAGGCTGAACAGAGAGCTTTGGTTGGAACTCAGGAAAAAAAGGAGAGGCTACCACCTTTGGAGAAGGGGCAGGTGACTCAGGAAGACTACAAGGATGTTGTGAGGTTATGCAGGGAGAAGATTAGAAAGGCAAAGGCCCAGCTAGAACTTAAACTGGCCACCACCGTTAAAGATAACAAAAAATGTTTCTACAACTATATCAGCGACAAAAGGAAGGCCAGGGAGAATCTCCCTCCTTTGTTGGATGCAGAAGGTAACCTTGCCACGAAGGATGAGGAGAAGGCTGAGGTACTTAATGCCTTCTTTGCCTCAGTCTTTAATAGTCAGACTGGTCATCCTCATGGTTTTCAGGTCCCTGAGCTGGGAGATGGAGATAGGATGCAGAATGAAGCCCCAGTTGTCGAAGAGGTGGCAGTCACCGACCTGCTCCTCCATGTGGATGCTCACAAGTCCATGGGGCCAGACGGAATCCACCCGAGGATACTGAGGGAGCTGGCAGAGGAGCTGGCCAAGCCACTCTCCATCATTTATCAGCAGTCCTGGTCAACCAGGGAGGTCCCAGTTGACTGGAAGTTAGCAAACATGACGCCCCTCTACAAGAAGGGTCGGAAGGAGGATGTGGGGAACTACAGGCCTGTCAGCCTGACCTTGGTGCCGGGAAAGGTCATGGAGCAGATCATCTTGAGTACCATTACGTGGCATGTACGGGACAACTGGGGGATCAGGCTCAGCCAGCATGAAGGAAAGGTTATGAAAAGGAGGTCCTGCTTGACTAACCTGGTCTCCTTCTATGACAAGGTGACCCACTTAGTGGATGAGGGGAAGGCTGTGGATGTTGTCTACTCGGATTTTAGTAAGGCCTTTGACACTGTCTCCCACAGCATTCTCCTGGGCAAGCAGGCTACTCACAGCTTGGATAAGTGCACTCTGCACTGGGTTAAAAACTGGCTGGATGGCCGAGCCCAGAGAGTGGTGGTTAACGGAGTCAAATCCAGTTGGCAGCCAGTCACGAGTGGTGTTCCCCAGGGCTCAGTGTTGGGGCCGGTCCTGTTCAATATCTTCATTGATGATCTGGATGAGGGGATTGAGTGCACCCTCAGTAAGTTTGCAGATGACACCAAGTTGGGTGGAAGTGTCGATCTGCTGGAGGGTAGGAAGGCCCTACAGAGGGACCTGGACAGGCTGGACCGATGGGCCGGGGCCAACTGCATGAGATTCAACAAGGCTAAGTGCCGGGTCCTGCACTTGGGTCACAACAATCCCATGCAACGCTACAGGCTGGGGGAGGAGTGGCTGGAGAGCTGCCTGGCGGAAAAGAACCTGGGGGTATTGGTTGACAGCTGCCTGAACATGAGCCAGCAGTGTGCCCAGGTGGCCAAGAGGGCCAATGGCGTCCTGGCTTGTATCAAGAATAGTGTGGCCAGCAGGACCAGGGAGGTAGTGCCCCTGTACTCGGCACTGGTGAGGCCACACCTCGAGTACTGTGTTCAGTTTTGGGCCCCTCACTACAAGAAGGACATCGAGGTGCTGGAGCGTGTCCAGAGAAGGGCAACGAAGCTGGTGAAGGGTCTGGAGCACAAGTCTTATGAGGAGCAGCTGAGGGAGCTGGGGTTGTTTAGTCTGGAGAAGAGGAGGCTGAGGGGAGACCTTATTGCTCTGTACAACTGCCTGAATGGAGGTTGTAGCGAGGTGGGGGGTCAGTCTCTTCTCCCAAGTAACAAGTGATAGGACAAGAGGAAATGGCCTCAAGTTGCGCCAGGGGAAGTTTAGGTTGGATATTAGGAAAAACTACTTCACCAAAAGGGTAGTCAGGCACTGGACCAGGCTGCTCAGGGAAGTGGTTTAGTCTCCATCCCTGGAGGTATTTAAAAGATGTGTAGACGTGGTGCTTGAGGACATGGTTTAGTGGTGGACTTGGCAGTGCTAGGTTAACGGTTGGACTCTAGGATCTTAAGGGTCTTTTCCAACCTTAAGGATTCTATGATTCTATTCTAAGTATTTCAATGCAAAAAATTCTTGGACTCATGCAGGAGATCTAAGTGGTGTCACTCACCATGCCCAGTACAACCTGATTACCGACTATCATAAAGATGGCCTCTTGAACTACAGAAAGCATTCCTTTGGTTTGAGGAATTCCATAGTGCAACTCTTAACTGCAGTGATTTTTTAGTTCGTATTTTTCCAAGATCCCCATATGCTAAGTACAAATGTTGCTAAGTTTTCAGCTCAAGTTTCCTGCATTGTCCTCAATAGAGTATTTGCAACAGTGTGAAGCTGAAGTAATTTAGTTTCTCCAAATAGTTATTTTGTTCACTAATAATGCAAATACCTTGGACTTTTCCTTTGCATTACTTCTCAGCATAACTGAGGAAGGAAAAAGAAAAAAACACAACCAGTGCCCCATCTCAGCACCTAGTCTGTGTCCTGGATATTCCTAGGGTAAATGCATTGCAGAAAAGCCTGTCCCACTTGAATTGTGCCCTACACTTTCCTGTTCTCCATCAGGCTGCCTAGGTCCATGGACTTGCCCAGGCTTCTCCTGGGCCTGGGACAGTAGCTCTTGCTGCCATCCTTGCCAAATGTGGCTCCACACTGATAAATACCACACAGTCCAGCAGGACAAAGCTGATCCTGATTAAAAGTAAATACCCAATTTCCCTTCTATTAGATTAGCCTGAGTGCCTCAGGATATTTATTCTGACTTTATGCTTCATCCGACCTTCTGACGTGTTGTGGAAGGACAAGCGATGACTTTTCTGGTGTGCAAACCCCATCAGGTGTGCAGTGTGTATATTTGCAAGGGTGAGTGGGCACTGCTTCTATACCTTGTGCCATAGGGCTGCAGGAGTTTTGATTCATTACTGGGCCATCTAACACCAGATTTACATCTCTCAGAGCTGCATTGCTGCTCTAATTAACGCAGTGTGGGGCTGTGTTTTCTCTCCCTGTCCACCAACACACAATGGTGTTTGATGGGAAGGATGTTCCTTCCTCTCAGGAGTCTGATTAAAGAATAACGGTTCTGACCTGGGAGGCACGGCAGGCTCTTTTCTGCCCTGAATTGTGCAGCACTGTCCCTGCACTCGCCTCATTGCCCTGTGGTACTACTGGCAGTAACAGAGCCAAGCCCCAGGTTGGCATTACAGAAATACTGGGGGAAATAACGAAAGGGAGGGCTCGGCTTTACCTCAGCCGCGGGCCAGGAAGTCAGGTGGGCGGCATAGCAGAAAGGCAGGCTTGGGAGAAAGTCTGTCATGTTTTCCCAGCCTAATTTGGTTTGGTCTCCTTGGTTGTCATTGCAGTGCCTTCCACGCTCATTTAAAAATATATTTATGCAGGCTGAGCAGTGAGTAAAGTGGAGCAGGGCAGTCTGATATGCCATCTGAGGTATGGCAATAGCAGCATGCCCAGGCTTTCTTCTCTCCCAGAGGTGCTTCTGAAGTCGTGGTTTTGCTGTTGGCCGTCAGGACACAACTCCAGAGGTGCCCGCGCTTCCGAGCTGAGCACCCTCCAGCTTCCCCGTGCTTGGTGTCTCCAGCCGCTGCGTGGGCAGCTGGGCGCTTGCTGACAAACCACCTTATCCTGCTCTTGGCTCCATCTCATGCATGATTTGGTTGTCTTCAGTTAAAAACTGTACTTACGTAATTAATACTAAAACCAAGCTTTTCAAGGAGTTTTAGCTTCATTATGTCCTTAAAACTTAGGTACTTCAGCTCTTAGAAAGAGTACTTCATTGTATAAAACCACAACATAATAGTGAAGTCCTCCAGCCTTCAGTCTCCAGTATCACAAGTTCCTTAAAATCCAGCTAGCTTTAGAAATAAAACCTTCCGTTATTTTACATTAGAAAGAAAAAAGCTTAAGGAAAAAAGTGGAAGCATATTTTTGCTGCATGAACAGTTTGTGGACCTTGGTTGGTGCTCAAAAACCTCTTTCTGAAATGTTTAATGTGAATTCTTGGTGATACTGTTTTACTTCTATCACATATGCTCCATCCGTAAGATTTGAGTCATTCTCGAAGAAAACAGGAGGGTCTCCATGGTGACAAACTCCTGTGGTCTGAAAAAAATGTGACATTTTCTCCATATCCTAACATTTTTATTTTGTGGGTTTTTTTTCCCCAAAGCTGAGTTTACAACGATAAACACATAAGAGCATGGTTTTTAATATTCAGTATAAACAAATTCTTCCTGAATGCGCGAAGAAACTGTCCTCTTTTATGTAGACCTGCAAAAAGTTATCAGAATGCTCCTATGTAGTGAAAATGCTCCAGGAGGGATATGTTAACACAAACTGCTGCAGACTCACCCACACGAGAGCTACCAGTTTTGGAGAATGTTATTTCCTTAGCCTTCCCTTATGAAAAATTAACACAGAAACATCTCTCTCATAGATCCTACCAAGATGGAGATTGTAGCATTTTATGTGTTTATATACCCTAGTGAGTGATGTCTGTAAGGCTGCTCTGAGCAAGTGGAGTATTGGGAAGCCCCTTGAAGGGGGTCCGGGCTTTGCCCCCCGCTATGATGCCAGCAACACTCGCAGGAGCCTCTCACACCAAGGACCCACTGTGCAAAGGTCTGCACAAGCCACTGGAGGAAATGGACCATTTCTCCCAAAGGCCTCACATTCCTAGTAATGAAATTTGAGCCATTTTCCCCAAATCACTGAAAATTGTAAAAGACGGAATATCCATCCAAGTTAGGGGAAAAAAACCAGCCTCTTGTACTTCACACCAGCTTGGAATGGGTCGGTCTCAAAAATACCGTGGGATGCAACTGTGATTTTTGTACAGTCTCAACTCACATTGTATATGCAAAGTAATTCTAGCAGTTGCTTTGTTGTTAGTACATCGTACAATCTGTGTGAATAAAATTATTTGGGTTTTGAACTGGAGGATTATATGGTGCAAAATAGCTGGCAAAGAAAGTCCAATTGTATTTTGCTCTTCCAGTGCTCTGTACTCACACTGATCCTGTTAAAAACACTCCAGGACTTTCAAAGCCCCTGCAGGACAGGAGCCAGCCGAGCTTATACATTTTCTTATTGCTCCCAACATGTTAAACAGCAAACTCAGTTATATTACTGTTTCTTGTAACTATTCCAAATCATGCTTTTCTCAATAAATTACTTTTCGTGTGCAGTTTTTTTCAGTATCTGTAATTATGATAGGGTTGCACAACCAGTTCCCTAAGAAAATGGCCTTGGCATCCCCTAATATTACACAGGTTTTATAAAAGAATATTTCTATTTATTCAGTAGGGTAGCTCCTGATTTATACTGGTTTGTTACTGAAAGCAAAAAAAAAAAAAAAAAAGAAGAGCCAGTGAATTATAGGATAGGTTTTTTTAACTTTGATTTCTGGAAAAAAAATTCTGGAACAAATGAACAATTTGTAAGCGTGAAAACGAGTAACAGATAAAATGCATTTGTCAAGGATAATCTGTGAAATTAACCCACATCTCTTCTGGGTGATAGGTCTTGTGAGTAAGGGAAAAGAAACAGAAGTTACTCATCTAGAATTCAGCAAAGTTTCCACTGTCTTATGTGATGTTTTTATTGGCAGAACAGGGAAACATGGACTAAATGAAACTATGACTACAAGGTGCAAAAATAACTAGATCATGTACCAGACTGCAATGATCAAAGATTAACTCATGAGAGGAGAGGATATATTGACCGGAGTACATCTGCCGCCTGTCCTGAACTTAAGTAAGTCCATCGTGCGCTTTCGTTAGTAACCCGACAGCAGCACTGAGCATGCAACCAGCAACCCTGCCTGGGACGAAGCGCAGATTGCAGTTGCTTGATGCCTGTCCAATGTGGCATTGATACCACTGACCCTGCCATCCCTGCGGTGGGCAGATGAGCTAGACCTGCTCTTGGGTAACTACGGTAGCTCACCTCCTTGTTAATGGTTCTTTCCCAATGCTTCTGTTCTCAGCAGCAAGCACTGGCTGTGTTAGTTCTTCTTTGCTCTCAGCAGTGGTGGTAAGAATTTAACATCCATCAGCACTAAAACTGTCACTGACTTCAAGGGGAGTGATGGTGCACTGCTCTTATTGCCATTGCTAGTGGAGATCCTGGGCTCAGTTCAGCAGTCTAAACATAGGGTTCATCGGGCATGTGAGATGTGCGGGGTTGGCAGAGGTTACACAGCACTCAAATCCTTCTGCAGGAGCAGCTAGACACTAACTGGGGTGCCCAGGGCATCTCAAACAGCACTGGATGCCTATGTTGAGGCAACACATCCAGTGGAGCCTGGCAGGCACCTCCATTTGATCATTTGAATCACTCTCTAGACTGTGCTGACAGTACCAAGTAATCTCCACTGACTGTAATAAGAACTGAGATTCCTGTCTCATGTATAGACCCCTACGTTTTTTCTTAGTCAACAGCTGAATCATACTACTGTTCTACTGTTAGTGACAAATGGAAAATGTTAGCGCCTATTAATTTTTTTCTCCCCGTTATCACAAAGCACTTTACAGACAGGTAATCCTGCCTTTCTCCAGACACAGAAATAGCAACACCAAGACTTGCTCCCAGATACATGGAAAATCAGTGCAAAATTGAGAACAAGACCACATGATTCTCAGCATATCCACCCACTAAGTCTTGCTGACCTGTGATAAATTTTAATTGCAAATTAAACTTTTTGCTGATCTAATAGAAATCTGTATTTAATTTCCGTGCACCAAAACCCAGAAGCAAAAACAAACAAAAAAAAGACTCTGAAAGAGGAGAGGTTTTAACTTACTGCATATGTATTCAAAGTATCATTGCTTTCTTGCACTTCTCATCAAGGATTCCAGCTCTGCACACTTCACTCACACATGTTTGGGATCACATCATGTTAAATGGAAAAGCCTTGGTGTCTCCCTTCCCTCTTTCATTACATGAGGTTTGATCACATTGTGTGAATGTTTGACCCCCAAGTGGAGCAGAATCAGGCAAGAAGAGACCAGTCCTTCTGCTACGCTTAAAGCATTCATGTTCGTTAAGATCATGGTGGGGCATAAGTACACAAATGGAGGCTTCCAGCCAAGTAAAATATATTATACAACATTGAGAAATTGTGAGTAATGAGATGCATGATCCAGCATCACTCATCTTTCTCATTTCCAAATTGTAATGAGATCTGAAATTGCCCACTTTCACGTCATTTACTGAGGATTAACAAAAAGACCCATTCTCTCTCACACTGTGCTCCCCAGAGAATTTCTGAATCATGTGATTTTGCCATTGTGGTCCTGTTCTGCTTTCAGAAGTGTTTCTGGAAAAATATCTATTGTCCCCAAACGCCTGTTAATTGTGCTCAGTTTACTATGAAATGATTGTTTTTTCTTCTAATGGCTTATCCTGCAAATCAAACAGAGATTGGCTCATCCATCTGAGCTCACGCTTTCTTGCACATTAACAACAGTGCAGAAGAAAGCTAAATTATGCCCACAGTTATTGCGGGCAGTCATGGTCTTCCAGCTAATCTGGGAGTAATGTCACTGGAATCCCATTATCTGCAGCAGTAGAGATTAGGCTGAATTAAGCAGCTATTTTCCACCAAGTTCCTCCTCCACCATTTACTGAATCTGCAGGGCTAATATGTAGTATTAACAACTTTCCAACACAGCCTGGATGTAGTGCTTCAGTGAAGCACACTTTTTCTTGACTACTTTTACAGTGTACATGTGCGTTCAAAAAGTGGAGTGATAAGGGCAATGAAAGCAGACAAAATTCATCTGCATCTAACTTCAGCAATACAGAACTATTCAGTTTAAAGACAGTATATATAAGCCGTCATCAATCAGATTAAAACTGACCATGAACAAGGCCAGAAACTGGAGCTCTAGCCGTCAGAACAATGAGGTCCTGGAACAGTTTTCTTTAGAAATACTAGGTGTGAAATTGAGAGTAGCCCAAATCGAGTGAATTGAGTGAATTGAGAGTAACCCTGGTCCTTCGTGAGGGCTGCAAGACGCAGTGTGCGCCAGCCTGCCCGTCAATGGACAACCTTTGGAGGTGACTCCAGGTAGGAAGGATGCCTGCGCAGGCATGGAGACTGCAGGCTTCCCACCCCACCACCACCTGCCTGCACCTCCCAGCCCTGGCCGCAGGGCTCCTGCAACAGCGTTAGAGCAGCATACGCTGCTCGTTGCTAAATACTCTCCTTTTTTGATTAAACTGCTGTTTCATTTGGGCTGGTAATTTGCACTGCTAGAATATAGATTCCAATTAAATTAAAAAGGAAAACTAAAGTAACTACAAACTGATGTGAAAACAAAAAGAGTCTGATCAGCGGAACCTAAAACCTATGATACATTTTTAACGTTTCAGCATGCACACAAAAGTTATAAAAGTATCTCTAAAAAACTCCAACTGCTGCTGTAACAGAAACACATTCATAAATGATGAAGAAAGTTCTAATTGGGCACTGAGGCATTTACAGACTAATTTGCCCCCAGAGCACTCAATTCCCTTTCCTTCTCCCATAATTTTCTTTAACTGTAATTTCATTTCAATTCCTACTCACTGTAAGACCCATGTGGCATTAGCTGTAGTTGTACTCAAGGCACCTGCCAGTTTGCTGAAAGCTCTTCTGAAGCTGGTTACAACATACTTTGTGCCAAGACGTGTTCAATATCTCAGTAATCTATTAGTCATATTACATTGAAGAATCTGAGCATGAGTGATTGTACATTTCAAGAAAGCATTGGCAGTATTGGAGTAAATATAGCAATAACTCAGTTTTCCTGAAGTTAAAATTCTCCGTTTGTTTTTATTACATATGGAAAAAATGAAATGTATTCTGAGTTCAAAACACCACCCCTGCTACTGCTACCAGAGATCAAAATTGCACTCACTTAGATAGTACATGGGAAACCTCTGGTATCAGGGAGGTTGTGTGGAAAGGAAGAAAAAAACCTGAAAGGCTCCAAGACAGCAGAAGTTTGTGAGCTGGGAAACCCATGTCTCTTTAAGATGCTCTCTGTGAAAGCTCAGAAAGCTCCTTCTCAAATTAATTTTGCATACTTCTAGAGGCCACTAATGGATATGAACACTGATGTTTTCTCTGGCAACTGCGAATAGGGGCTCATGCATGAAGTCTTACTGGAGCCGGCTGTGGGCCATGTGGTCTAGCTGAGCAATTAAAATACCTAGATAGTGCACTCAGTGCAATGTGTACAATTACCGCATCTTCTTACCAGCTCGTAATCTTGAGACTTTCCAACAACAGAACCTCTGTTCTGGCTTTTGAACACAAACAAATAGCAGCAATTCATTAAAAGACTTGTTAAGTTGTCTAGAATAGCTTCAGTGTTGTGGTATTGCTTTCACGCTGAGAAATCAATGAAGCCTTTCCAAATACCCGTAAATCGCTTTGAAATATTTCTTAATAATTTAAATTCCTGCCCAACTCTGCTCAAGTCAACAGCATTAACAGGCATGGTTGTTTGACAGAGCTCAGCAAAGAAGGACACAGCTGAGGGGGAGATTTGGGAAGAAAGACGGAGGCCTCAGTAAGGGTCCCAAGCAAAGCAGCGCATGTTGGCCCTGGGACACCTCCAGCAGAAAACAAACATTTTAAAAAAATCACTTGAAATTTTACCAGTAGAGGGAAACAGAGCACCTTGGCTGCAACCTGTTCAGAGATGCAGGGCTGTCACTGGCATCTTGAGTACCCCTTTTTCTTGGTGATGAGATATTCTCCAGTCTCTTCTCCTGGTGAGCGCTGGGTTGATCCCTTGCTTCCCGTGGTTGTACACTTGCGTGCCAGCAGCCCCGTGCCTGGAAGCAGGCAAGGGCCCTGCATGGACCACCCCATCTGCTCAGCTCAGGGGATGAGCAATACCTTCAACATCTTGCTATCCGGGCTTGTCTGTTCCCGAAAATGGGATAGCGTTTGCCCTTGGTATGTAAATGAAACTTTCAAAGTTGGTTTCATAAAGTTAGATTGCTAAATCTCCATTAAAGCACTTAAATGAAAGTAGCTTAATCTTCAAAGCTGTTACTTACCTCTGACTTAGTGGAATTTGTGGCTTCTTAGCACTTCTGAATATCAGGCCCCTAAAGATGTACCTCTGCACTTATGTTTGGCATTAGAATCCTGGCTAGAGGGATGGAGTTGTTGTTGGGGGGGGGGGGGGGGGTATTGATTTGTTTTTCTCAGTCTGTTAAGAAATATTAGTCCTCTATACAACCTATAATTGGTTGTTTTGCTTGCTTTTCAGCCTCTCTGCCTTTTTCATAGATGTGACTGTGGTATAGAAGTTCAGATAGAAACATGGTTTATCTATATCTTCAATGGTACAAATACAGCAGCAGTTCCTTGAAAGCAGTAAGGTCATGAACTTTCAAAGGAAAAAAAAAAAATACCTTGCTTTCCCTGGGATGGATCCTATCTTTGGCAGCTGGAGAGCAATAGCATGGTCAGAGAGACTTTTCTGCTCAGGCAAATATGTGTGCAACCTGTGCTTCACCAGCCATCCCAGCTTTCTCTTCTCTGTCCCATGTCCTGCAGTGGCATCTTCGCGTTCCAAAAAATGACTTCTGTTAGAAGTTGCAAAGAAGGGAAGCTGGCAGGCTGTGTTTTAAATCTGCCATTATTAGTCCAGCAGATAGGGAGTGATACCAGGCCCATGGTTGTAACCTACAACGAGTTGTAAGTAACTTTTTAAATGGACTTGATTTCCTGAAGTCACGCCATGGGGAGGAAGAGTGCTCTGAGCTCTGGGTCTCCCATCATCAAAGTCAGGGACTTGCGGTGAGGTGCTGTAGGTGAGGTGCCTTTGGCCACGACTTGTTGAGAGGCAACAGGACTTGCGCCAGCACCGAGCCAGGATGTGACTGCGATGGGCACCTGGGCCTGCAGCTGAGAGCAATCCTTCAGTAGACCTAAACATGCAAACCATTATCTGCACATTCAAGTGCAACAGCTTAAATTGATATTTTAATTCTGGAAAACCACAGGCTCACAGCGAAGCAGCCAAGAAGTGTGAGTTATAATTAATGGAGTTTTTACAGGTTCCGTTTCCCTGTTGAATAGCCCCCTGCCCATTAACATGCTCTTCTTCTTAAAGCAGTCAATACTCTACAACCATTCAAAAGCCATTTTTTTAAAAAAAAGTGTGTCTCATTAAGAGGGTTATCATTCCTTAGATGAAATCAATAGACAAAGCTGATTTTTCCAAGAATCAAGGTTATTCTGGGATTTAGTCTTGTCCTTGAAAACTCTTCTTGCATTGAAAAATAGGTCTTACAGAGGAATGAAGAGGAATTACTGAAAATAAGACAGTCTGAAAGTGTTGCACAAGAAATATGTATTTTTTTCAGTTGCACTTTTACAGGTTTGTCAATCAAAAATGTAGATGTAACACTGCATCTGCGTTTTATGGGCAAGAATCTTTATTTTTCTTTTCATAAAAACTGTAACATTATAATAATCACTGCTTATCAGGAAAAGTTTGTACATGGCTGGAAAAATGTAGAACAAATGATACAGGACATTAAATTATCAGTATCATTTGTTTCAAAGTGAGAGCATACAGAAGATTATTTTAGAATCTGCATTTTTTACAAGCTTTCTCTGTGTTTTGTTCTGTTTGGTTCTAATACCAGCCTGTGCAGGAGCGATAGAAACTGTTAAAAGCTTTTTTCAGAGTGGACTATAAGCTGCAAGTAAAATGCAACAGATAGGATTATATTAAATTGCCTCAGACATCAAGCATTTTCTTCTCCCTGTTATCTTTATGGCAACAGCATTGCTTACTTGACTAATTTTTGCATCTTGTTTGTTGGGAGGGGAAAACCAGAAAGTTTTCTTATGCTTTACTCATTTCGGCTGATTTTCTTTTTTGCAAAGAATGACGGGATTACCTAAAAATAAATCTGGTATTGACAGTGTCAGCTGTTCCACAACATAAATTACCTTCCAAAAATCATAATATTGGATCAAAATTAGTTTCTTCCAAATCATTCAATCTGAAAATCCATTTCCTTCTTAAGTAATATGGATCATACTTTCAGGTTTTTCCTTGTATCTACAAGGACAAGGAACTTGCTTTCTAATGAAAGAAGTGCTTTTTCCATTTTCCTTTGACTCTAGAGGATAAATACTTAATCCATTACATCTCAATAAGATCCTGAGAGTTGGGAACACAAATTAACAGTATTGTCAAGATTTTCAAAGGCTGGTGGATAAAGCTGGACAACAGTTTCATCAAATGCCTTTTATTCAGCTACCTAGCTCTTGTAATGATAATTGGAAAGAATCGTGCTCTGTCTTTAAATGATTTTTTAAGCCTCTCCATTTCTGTGTGACTTCAGCTGAGGGATGGCTTGGGAAACAGAAACTCAATTATATATTGTTTTCCTTTTAATAAAATATACTCCCCTTGTTTAAAAAACCACACTCAAAACCAGAAAAAAAGTTCTGTTCCAAAATAATAGCTGATAGCAGTACCAATGTTTTGTTTAACAGGGCTCTAATACTCACCACCCATCATGAGTATGAAGTCTACAGAGAAATCATCTTAAGCAGACCATTAGTATTCTTCGCAAATGTCAAAATCAAAAATGTCTCCTTAAACAGTATGTATTTTCTATTCTGTCTTTTTTCTCCTTGTATTTAAAGCTCTTTCAATTAAAAATAAAGAGCTCATTTGGTGTTAACTGTCCCAGTAAGAATGTGTTGTGTTGATTATTTGGGCTGCGGTAATGCGTTCCCCTCGAATGCTATTGACATTTGCTGGTGGTTGTCGTGAATGCTGATTGCTTGACTTGAAGTTATTTTACACACATTTTGCCAGCTATTTTTCCCATGTTCTTAAGATTTAAGCAAATAGTAACTCAGATTTGGAGATCCAAATAAAGCATAAAAATACACTTCATATCTCTCTAAACTGATTTATATTTGAAGTAGCTATTTATTGGAGGATGTACTTTCCTACGGAAGTAAGCATCAACAAAAAAGTACCTTGCAACGGCCTAGTGAAAACTATCTTTGCATCTGTATCTTTGCAAATATTGTCATACCCTTCTTGAGTGCTTTTAGCTTGTAAATTATTCAGATGGAAACATTATGCTGCATACAATCACACTGAAGACCTGTGAAATAAAGAGTGGTGCACAGTGACTGAAGGAAAGTGTGTAGAAGAGACTTTGTAAGTAGCCTTCTATATTCCTCAAAATCTCAAATCTGTGAGGGCTTCTGATGTGTACAAGAGAAGAAATTGCTTTTGGGTGCTTTACTTGAAAAGGAGCACTCTCCTCACCCTGCCACACCATTACTTTCCCTGAAGCGTTGTAGCAACAGACAAATACAGTTTATAGCAGATGCTTCTGGGGCTTTATGCTATTTGGTTAACTACATGACACTGAGAAGTTTAATATTGGACAAGCTTGCTGCTCTCTTACTTTGATATTAGTTGGAAGTGATTCCATGGGTTCTTTTGTATACATGCAGATATTTAAATCTAGTAACTGAGATGATACTTCAGTGCCAAGGTCAGAGTTGTTACATATTTTTTTAACCTGCCAATAATAAATGATCAAATTTTTTGCCCCTCTTGCCCTTGAACATAATCCATCTATTCTGAAGCAGGGATTATAGTTTAGTATCAAAATTCAGCTAGCAGGTATATTGGTTTTCAGTAAGATATGTGGACTTCCAGATCTGCAGATAAAGCTTTGTGATAAGCATTCTTCTTCTTGTCCAAAAATGTAAGAAGAAATATAATACTTGGCCATTACCTTATAAAGAGAATGTTTACATGGAAGAAGCACCTGTTTTGCAGAAATCAGATGTTATGTCCAGCTGGAATCAGATATGTTCCTCAGCACGTGTAGCCACTGGTAAATAGCAGATCTGATTACACGCTTTGCAACATAAATCAAAAGTCAGAATGCTGTTACAAATTGTGACATTTCAAATTTCAGCCTACAAAATGAAGAACAAGTGGCAAGAAAAAACTTTGCAAAGCAAGTTGCCACTCATTTCCTTCAGACCAACACTGCGGTTTCAGAAGAGGGGAAAGAGTTTCTTTATGATGAACTGAGAAATGTGCAAAGACCTATTTTTACAATTTCCATTGCTGCCTGGGAATGCAGTGTTCAGAGGCTCCCTCTGCCCTGTGGCAGTGCTCAGCCCGTCTCCCCCTGCACCGGGGCACCCATCTCCACCTGCGGGGCTGCCTCGGGGCAGCTTGCTGGACCTGGGGGACAGAGCAGTGTCTGTGGATGTTTTGGGGGCAGAGGGCAACATGCCTGCCAGGTACGCTGCCTCAGATGCGTATTTTAGTGTTTGCCCATGATTGTGTCATTTTCTCCCATCCGTTTTCACAGTAAATATAAGGACATGAGGTTATTTTGCTATACAAAGCAATGTCTTACTGTACTGAAAACTTTTTATTCCTCCACTTGCTGCTATACTAATTAACATGAGCTTATTATAATCTGAATTTTAGCAAAGACTGGGTATTTGGTGATCTCTCCTAAAAACCAGTTCCAGACAGTTTGAGGCTTGCCTCTTCACAAGTACTGCCTAAACTGTGATCACTCTTGGAGCTCATTTCCAGCTCTTTTTCCAGTAGTCTTTTCTCTGTCCATAGTCAGATTTCTTCCAGGTGAAACATGAAGCCCAGGCCTGATCCTGAAAAGACTTCAGTGAATGAGTATTTAGAGATAATGTCCACCATGCCCCAGGCTGGCTCCTAAGAAGAAACAACTTGTGTCTTTTCTGTTTTTCTTTTGCTAAATTATTCAGTTAAAATAAATGATGTCCCCCAGGTTATATTTTTAAAATAAAATAAAATAAGAGAATTATGTAGGTTGGAAGGGACGTCTGGAGGTCATCCAGTCTGATCCCTGCTCAGAGCAGGTCCAGCTACAGCAAGTTGCTCAGGGACACGTCCTGTCGAGTGTTGAATATCTCCAAGGACAGCAATTCTACAGCTTTTTTGAGCAACCTGTACCAGTGTTCGGCCACATTCAGGGTGAAATATTTTTCCATATATCTAAAATAGTTCATGAAGTATTTTGCAGCAAAAAAAAAGCAGTTGCTCGTTAACAGTATCAAAGCTCCTGCACCAGACTAAGTCACACATTAAAACAGGGAAATGTTAGATAACCATCAGCAAATGACTGATGACAGCATGTAGTAGAATAATGTTAAGTAAAAGGTAGTGAATCTGTTTTGAAGATTTTTGTAGTTATTTGTTTAACAAAGAGAATTTTTTAACCACAGGCGGTCAACACACTTGTAAACTCTAGCTGGTAGTTTATCAAGACACAAAACCTCTCTAAATTCAGAATGATTATATTAAAAGTTGAAGAATTCAAGGAAATAAACATGTATTTACATATAGAGAGATATATACTAATGGAAAACCCCAGGAAACTCTCCAAAGCACTAGCACTGCTTGTCCACGTACATTAGACACATGGATAAGTAGCTACACAACATCCTTTTAACATGATCTCTCTTACAGCTGCCCCAGTGAATTTAACACACACAAAAAAATCCATTCATTCCCATGGGAGCAAGTTCTACTCATTTTCTTTTGCAATTTGTTTTCCCTGGCATAGATCTATGGGTTACAGCTTTCATTTTATTATGCTGAGGGGGTCAGGGCTGCAAGAAGATCCTTGTGCTCCTTCACACCATGTTCCCCAAGCCCAGGATCAGAAATACTCAGCCCCACAGCAGGATCTGAGTGCCATGCTGGGGGCAGAGAGATACCCGTGGCGCGGGTAGTGCTGCTCTGCTGCCTGTGCCTTATGTGCCCTGTGCATCCCCACCTTCCTGCGCGATGCTGAGAGAGGAGGGAGGTGCGGGGAGACCGTGGTCAGAGCTGCGGCAAAGTCCTGCCCCACGCACTTGCCTCCACCTGCCACAGCTGGGGTTCCAGCAGGCAGCAACTGCTGCCTCAGATTTCCAGAGACTGGCAGCTCAGGTCTTAAAGTTGCTCAGGAACTTTACAGGACAGAATGTCTCTAAGGAAGAAAGTGACATCTTACATGTTCACCTCTCAGGATGTGCATTTTTGCACATAAATGCAGATTCTGCAGCAAATGACATTTTTGGATGGGTGTTGTTAGACCAGCCGTTGCTTTGGAGCTTTGTTTTCTTGCAATTAGTCTCTCCCCAGAGCATCGGTTGCAACATGAAAGTTTGTTCTGGTTTCTAAGAAAAAGTACTGAAAAGCTGCATGCTGCTCATGACCAAGGGAGGAGATTTTAAAGGAAGGAGTAAACACTTGGCAAGGATAAGTGGTGGTAAGTAGTTTACAGCGCTTAAATTGGTCCTTGTGACCCATTCCTCCTCTGTGGTACCAGTTCCCTGTAGAAGGCTTGTTCAATTTTACAAATTCAGAAAAATGACTAAATGTTACAATAACTCATGCTAGCAACATTCAAATAAGGGAATAATGCTTGACTGGTTATAATTGTTAACTCTGGTCACCCCCAGTAATTAGAAGCCCTTGGAGAATTGTGTCCTCATCCAAAACCTCATCCATGGGCAATGTGCTGCCATGTGCCTTTGTGTTCAACAGAGCCTGACCAAGATCAATCGAGCTGTCACAGGCTCCATGCCACAGACCATAACCTGTGTCACCCAAGTGCCACGTTCCTCTGACAGTGACACTCACCTGAGGTGATGGGTTACAGAGAGGCCAATATGTATTTGTGTGTAATGTGCTGCCCTCTTCCATACCATGGCCATTCGTTCCTGGCAGGGCTGGAAATGGAGCAGGTTTCGACTGCCTGTGACCAAACTGGTCTTGCATCACTCAGCAGAATGTGTCCCTGCAACCACTGGGCTGTCCTGGGCCAGCGGTGACACAGCGTGGCTCAGAAGGGATGTCTCTGCCGGAAAAGTTGTGACTGGCAAGCCACTGTTTCTTCCTCCCAAACATGCCATTTTTCACCGGGCAACAGAACCAGCCAAGAAAGGAGTTCTAGGGGCCCAAACTGCACAAATTCTTTGGAAGCAGAAGAAACCAACGACTAACATTTTATATATGTTTTATTGTTGATTTGTTTGTTCTCCAAGTGGCTGAACAGGCTTAGTGAGACATATCTGCTGGAGATGCAGCAAGGGTTGCCTGCCTGCGGATTCTGCAACCTCTGGTTGCATCCATGTTGTAAACTAAGAGATGGTTAGAGCACTTGACTATCTACAGCAGTGAATGATAGCTTATACCCTGGTTGTCTTTGGGACTACTCCAGCCACCCCTTTCCAAGAAGAATCTCTACATAGAGCTAGCCCTAAGCCAGAGTAGCCAAAAACCAAACTGTGTCACCTAGTCTCAGGGCTTGGGGTTGGGTTTTGGCCCTTTGTCATGCAGTTGTCTTGAGAAATCTCTGATTCAGAAGTCCATCTTTTCAGGAGGGAGTGAAGAAGATAAGGAAGTCTTTATAAATCCACAACAACCTGTCAAGCAGGACAGTACATGCAGTTCCTGAGTGAAGACATTCCCCACTACACGACATTTGGAAGAAGAAAGACTTCTTGGGCAGCCACACTGTGGCAATGGTTTCCAGGGAAGTGGACAGAGTCAAAACCAAAGAAATGTCTGAACTGTGAGCAAGGAAAATGGGAAGAGAAATCGAAAGCTTTGGACCGAAGTAGGAACAGATAGCGTGGGTGTGTCTGTATGTCCTAAAGCAGCAGAGATTAAATAGGATTGAAAACATCATAAAAAAATGTAAACTGATATAAGTTAGAAGCTGTCAAGTGAAGGGAATTGATAAATACAGTAAAAAGAAATATCTGTGGTTGAGTGGCTCAGGGACATAAGGAAGAGTATAGAAACATAAACACCCTAGTAACAGCATAGGTTAGTAGCTAGTTAGTAAGATAAAATAATTGAAAATGATACAGTGGTGGCACAAGCATCATTTTGTCCCAGAAGTTACCTAATCTCTGGCTCGTTGGGCCTCAGTAATGTCATATGATGACAGGACATACAGAAACATTTTGTCATTTTACCATCCATCACAAGGTAGTTGTTTATCTGAACAGCATTGTGATTGCCCAGGAATGCAGCTCCATGGCAGGGAGGGACAGGTCTTCAGGGCAATCGAGGTATCACAAAACCAGGGTTTCAACGTGCCTGGAGAAGTTGGCTTTTCCCTTGAACTAGGGAGAGCAGACCTAGTTATGAACATGCATAGCTGTTAATGTAATCTTTTATAGTAGGCATATTTAATTAAGTCTTTATTTAATCAATTATTGACCTTTTAATGAAGAGTTCAAAACTAGAGGTGAAGAAAGAGGAAGAAGAAATCAACTTCACAAGAACAGATCTTTGTTCTGGTTCTTTCTCCTTTGTAGACCAGATGGAGAGTCAAGTAATGGAAATTTAACCAATTACAGGCCATTAACTAATATGTCGTAACTGTGCATTTCCACTGTCATAGCCTATCCCACGTGTGTTGAAATGCCTCACTGAGAGCGGTCTAGGCTAAGTTACCTTGTCTAGCAATTGGGGAGTGCTAAGAGAGTGTAAACAGAGGGGATTCAGCTCCGCGGTCCCACAAATGGAGTTGGGCTTGGATAGTTGAGTGCGGGTGGCTCCAGGTGAGCTGCATGGTGAAGTTCCCTTTACAGCCCTTGGAAACCCACTCGGTCTGGCAAGCCCCAGATGGAGGGAGCTTGGCTGGTCAGCAAGGGAGTCCACTTTGGGGCGAGCTGTATTGTTCCTTGGTTTCACTACCTGCGTTGACATGGGCTTGATTCAGGTCTGCTGTTACACCTACCTTTCCAAACAAATGTCTGGGATACCCCAGGGGATCTCAGGTGGCATTAGGAACCTGTAGCTGGGCACACGATAAACTCTACAGGCAGTGGAGTGGTGCACCAGATGCAGGGCATGGCTGTATTGACTAGGCTGTAGGAGGAGGTCAGACACCCAGCTCATATTGTACATCCACAAACCAAAGTGTCCAAATCTGGAGCTGAATTTGTCCCTTTCCAACTGTTTCTGTGGCTTGACTGACCTACCAAGCCATGATGGCTGGATTGCGTGGCCAAAGTGTCTCTAGTTGCTGCCAACAGACATTTCCCCTGTTCTCCTTTTTGTTTTTATCTATCTTTCTCATCCACAGCAAGGCACTTGTCCCTACTCCCTTGCCTTGTTTTTATCTTGTAACCTCTTTGTAGCACTTAAAGCAGTGGAGTAATACAGACTGTTAAAGATAAAATGCAAACACCTGGTACCACTCAGTCATGGTTACAGCAGTCTCTGGTAACTGACTTCTGCGTGGACGTGACACAAATTCCAGCCTGATGTGAAGAGAGCTCAGGACTCAAGAATTTTTGGGCTGCTTGTAGCTTTATGCATGCATTTCATGCTAACAGCTCAATGTGGCAGTCACGTACAGCCTTCCCCCACCTCCTCCCCCGCTGCCGGTGTGTTAGGAGAAATAATTCTCACTCTGTGGCTGCAAAAGATAACAGAAAAATCTCAGTAATGCATGAACCAGGCACCCCCTCACCGTTTCAAGCTCAGCTATGCTGACAAGCCATGACATTGTGCGGCAGGATGGTCTCCCGGGTGACCTGGAACACCACCTGCCATATGGACCACTGCTCCGTCACACAATTTCATAAGGATGCTCACAGGCGTGATTTACAGGAGGCAGGGATCGTTAGTGTTCTGCCAGTTGTAATCTGTGCTCAAGTGTGTATCAGTGACAGGGTGGGTTTTTTCTGCATGCTGGAGCCTGGAAGAAACAAGCTGTTTTCTGATTATAGGGATCTGAGCTACATGCATATTGTTCTCAGTTACACAGTGTGTTTGATTACTAACATTCTGGAAATCACAGACTCTTCTTCTGGCAAAACCGATTCTTTTCTGTAATCTCACAGCATGAGCATTGTTGTCACTTGAAAATGACTTTTCCAGGACTGTGTTTTATACCAGCTCTTTCCTCTTCCCTTAAATTATCTTTCATCTGTGTTTTTCACAGATGCAGCTAGAGCACGTGCTGGAAAGCAGGAACCAAGGCATCTTGTTGCTTTCAGTATTAAGCATGTTCCCATTAACAGCAGCTGCTGTGATAACCGGGAACCCTAACTCACTGAGCTGGTGACTCCACAAACCTCAAAAGTGAGAAGTTACACCATGGGAGTTTACAGCTGAAGTATATATAATAGGTATATATGAAGTACACGAGTACAAGGAACTCTATGTAATACGGTGAAGGAGGAAATACAAATAAAATGATCTTAGTAAACATGGCAGAGAGTGTTCCTGGCACATGAGCAGCCTAATATTTTTGGTCAAGCTTTTTTAAGTGGGACAAGGTGGCAGTGGGAAGGTAATACTGGTTTGTAAAGCTGTGCAAAAAGATGTGAGCTCTTTGGACGTACTGACCTTTTTTTGTGCCTGTGCTGTGCAGCCACAGTCGCTAACAAGCGGAAAGAAGAGCAGGGAAGTAGCTCTGTGGGTGGTAACAGGGAGCTTTCCTCCTGTGGGAAGGGCAGCAAAGAGGAGGTAGCTGGATGGAGAGAGCTGGTATCTGAATAACGGCTGCAGAATAATATTCAATATTAACCAGTTTGGGGCCTCCCAGTTCAAAAGAGCTATGGAGCAACTGGAGAAGGTCCAGCAGGTTACCAAGGTGGTTGGGACCTAGAGCACACAACCCAGGAGGAGAGCTTGAAGGACCTGAGCTGGTTTACTCTGGAGAAGGGGAGGCTAAGGGCTGATTTAACAGCTGCCTGATACAGCCTACAACTGCCCAAAGGGCTACTGCAAAGATCTTGGAGTCAAGCTCTTCCTAGTAATGCCAGACAATAAAAGCAGGGACAACGGCCATGAGTTGTGGCCTGGGAGTTTTAGCTAGGACATAAAAGGTTTACTAGAAGAGTAAACTTTTTACCAGAGCAGTTACCCAGAGAGGGGAATCCCCATCCCTGGAGAATTGCAAGACTTAGCTAGACGATGCAAGGCTAGCCTGATCTAGCTTTGGTAATAGTCCTGCTTTGAGCATGAGATTGGACCAGAGACCTCCAGAGGTCCTTTCCAGCCAACATCTCTGTAACTGCAGCCATGTTCCGCTTGCACCCAGAGCTTCAAAATAACTTTGCTGACAAAACATGACCTGTGCACAGCAGCACCTCCTGCTGATGTACAGTGTGATCTGCCTCACCATCCCCTTCCTAAAGGTTTAGTTCTTCTCTCTCTTCTCTCAGATTATCTCTCTACTGCTAAATAAATGAAGGGTAAGGAGCAAGCCACCTTCGCCACCCACCGCCCATCATGCTTTCCTGCGGCTGGCTCTGGCAGGATGCTGACCGTGCTCCACAGGTCACTGGCCACAGGATGCTCTGCACCTCGAGTGCTTCAGCTTGTCTAGGAGTCCTCAGGCTGCAGGTTGCATCTCCTGCCAAGCAGCCCAGGAGGATGGCTCTCCCCTCCCCAAATGGCTGGTGAAGCAGGCGTGGAAAGGGCAGCAAAGGGGTGACTTCCTTGGTCTCATGGCAATTGTATCAGAGAGTGCAAATGCTCAGCATCACTTCAGCCCTGCAATGAGCCTCTGGAAAGGAAAGGTATGATGAACACTGCAGCGTGCATCCCTCAACCTCAGTGTCTCTGCTGTGAATAGGATTTGACAAAGAGGAGCCAGGCAGCCAGACACAGAGCTGTCACTAGCAGTTTGGGAGAACCTAATTACCCAGTAATGAGGAAAAACCCCCTGTTTATGGCGTGCTGAATCACATGGGTAGCTGTTGGGGTGGAAAGTAGAGTATGAGCCAGCCAAAACCAAATCCAAGTGGCTATGCAGTTCAAACTTCTAATAATCCTAGCTACTGGCTCTTGCAACAGCCAGCTGAGAAATCAAACTTTTCATCTTCATAGCGTGAGCTGCTCAAACTGAAGTTTGCTGCTCAGGCAAGTCATTCCCAGACACCTGTCTGCATCAGCCAGGCCACAAGCCAACAGCGAACCCCACCAAGTGTGGAGCTGAAGGGAAACTGTGTATTTCCTGACTGAGCTCAGCCTCCAAGTGATGGAGGAGAAAATACAAGAATGTGTGGGTGGGAAGTAACACTTTGAGAAAGAGAAGTTGGGATGCTGGAGCCTACAGGATTGCCTGAAGAAAAGAAAAGCTAATGGGATGCGAAACCTCTGGCAGCAGATGCAGATAGACAGGCGTAGGATAAACATGGGATTCAATTAACCAGAGGAAATTTCTGTCCGTGAATGTTGACTGATTCATCTTCTGAGTAGGGCTGGGTCTCTGAGAGGACATAGCACCATGAACTGCTTCTTGGGGAATGACAATACCGAGGCTGTGCGCAGGACCTGAGCGTGCATGCTGTGAGTAACGGATTTCCACAAGCCCAATCACTCTGAGTAAAGAAACGTCTTCTCTCTCATCAGCCAGTTATTTATTCACTTTCAGAAAGGCAGGATGGGGAGAGAAAGAGCCTAGCAACAGATATTGGTATTCAAGAGCAGAATTAGAATTTTAATCTATGTCTGCTGCTTGGGAGGCAAAATTCTCAATATAAATGCTAAGTATTGCACGTTCTTATTATGATGGCTGCATGAATATGCATTGCTGCTGCTGGTGTGGGGAGTCTGTCTGGTCCTCCTTTGGCTTTGCCACAGCCAGGGCATGCCAGAAAGAGCAGTAAGGAAGCCAGTCCACCTCCACCTGAGGGCATCAGCAAGAGAAGGAGCCAAGGCTGGGGTGGCTATAACATGGGGTTAAAACAGTGTTAAAGTCAAGTCTGGCTGAGATCTCCCAATGCAGGGGAGGTTCCTCTCCCTCCCCATGCTCTGGGAAACAGGAACCCAGGGCTCACCCCCTTCCTCTCCCCTTCCATGCAGTGGTGGGGACAAAAAGGATGAGTTGCTGGGGAAGCTAGCTAGAGATCCCCCTAACAGGAGCAGCAGCTGGAGCTGCCAGGGCTGGGCTCTCCGGTCTCTCGGAGATGTCTGTACAACTCTGCTGTGACTGCCTCTGGAAGGGGGAGAGCTGGCAGCAGAATTGCATCGCTGCCAGTATTGCCCCTCTTACCTCCTGCTCTCCCCAACTCCCTTCCCAAAGTTTTCCTGTGCTTAATACAAACAAGTCTGCTGTAGCTGATCCATTTGCTGCTCTCACACTGCTGCTTCTCTTGAAGGATCTCCCCAGTGTCTGGTTCACCAGTTAGACCCCGGCTCTAGGCTGTTTGTACAGTGTCAATAGTATGACAGCACGGCTCTGGATCAATCCCTGGCTCACGCCATCAGGAGTATCTATACTGATAATGAAGCGAAGAGCTGCTCCATCCCATTGCCTGCCATCTCAGGATCTTGTTGATTACTGTTGCTCAAGGAGCATTATTTATGCAGCAAATTATTGACGAAAGCAGCTCTGTGAAAATTTGAAACTGTTGTCTGTCATTCTGCTGAATGAATAATAGTACGTGGAGCAGCAAACACCATGTCTCCCTGATGTGAAGAAAGGGAGGGGAAAAACAGACAAATGCTCTTTCCTTGGATGACTGCAAAGGTACAGAAAATATTTTGCTTCTCCATAACCATAACTGATTTTACTAGGAACTATATACAAATTAAGGAGTGTAGTGAGCCCCCAGCAGCTATCAAGAGAAGATACTTAGCTTGCAACAAGGAGACGCTGGTGGAGTAAAAATAGGATGCTCCCTTAAAAGGTAGTGTTGAATCCTCATTGTGTTCAGTAGGTACAGGAAAGATTTTTGTTTAGGAAATATGTATAAATGGGATCTTGCTTGCATAAATACAGTAAATTTATTTAAGAAAATAATCTGAGAGGAAAAGAAGAAATGTGTTTGCAAATTAATTCAGACCTGCCCCTTCTAGAAGCATGCACTCCAGGCACCTAGACAATTCACTGCACAGCATTACTGCAAGTGTGACTAACAGCGCTGTGGGTGACATTTTGCTGTAATACCTGCTTTCTTTTGTCACTTTGCAACATTGAACAACAAATGACTCTTGAAGAACTTCAGAGGCTGAATTCTGCATGTCAGGTATGGGTTTGCCAGTGAAATTGTTAACTCCACATGAGCATGGGAACAAATGCCCAGAGCGGACCAAGAGCAACGTTCCCAGTGACTGGATCCACCAAGGCTGGCAGTACTGTGCCAAGTGGTTGTGAGAGACGCAACCCCTCGGCCCGAGGGATCTCCTTAACCAGCACAAGGTTTAGGTGGAGGGAGGGAAGTCTCCCCAGCACAGAGCAGTTGCCCAGCCTGTGGTTGCTGGTGGCATGAGTGCTTTGCTGGTGCTAAATTTACTCTGCTTCAGCATGAGGCCTGCTGTCTGGCTCTGGAGGAGGGAGCAGGTCGGGAAGAGGAAGGGAAAAGGAAGCTGTGCTCCAGGATTAGTTTCCAGCTGCTTTTGAGAGCTTGCAACAGGGAAGGAGCCAAGAGCTGTCAGAGGGAAAGATCTTTTCTGCAGGATAAGGAAACCTGGCGCCCGCTTAGAAAGGCAGCTGTAGCTGTAGCCTACACAAAGGGGGCTGCAGCACAGCAAAAGAGGCAGCTCTATTCCTTTGCTCGCCCTCGACAGTGTTTGTAATGAGGCAGCTAAATACATCCCTTCTCCTGCTGCTGTTCATGAGATGAGAGGCTGGAGTCATGCCGGGAGGTGCTTGGCATGGCTGTGGGTGGTGGGGAACAGGGGTGATTGAGGTCTCTGCCTGTGCTCTGGCTTGGGATGCTGATCCAGTATGGAAATTTTGTCAGTAATGAAAAGAGCAGGGTTTTTACGTTGGCAAATTGCTTGCCATGGGGTCAAGGGTCCAGCTGCAGAAGGAGGGGGGCTCCGCAGAGAAAGCGCCCTGCCAGCAGTGCCCCGACTGCTCTGCAGACGCTGCGAGCTGTTGACCGGAGGCTGCTGAGCTGAGCGGTGCGGCTATCAGAGCTGGCGGCGCGGCAAAGCTTCCCGGCCGGCTGGGTTCAAGTCCTGGGAATAGTGCTGCGACCCTTTAAATAACAGAGAGACGGCTCTGATTTCTAGATGACCTGACGTGATCACACCTCCTGAAACTGGCCCACTGAGTCGTGGCTCAGGCTACCCTGATGGTCACGAGGGACAGTAAAGAAAGGAGGAGACGAGGGCTGAGGAGGTGACATGGGTCGGGCAGAGGGCAGGGTTGCAAGAAGGGGACACAGCGCTTGCCCGACTTCTTCACTTTTTCCATGGGAACTGCTCTGTGGGCCGGACTTATAGATGTCAGGAGAGAGGAAAAAGCATGAACATGTTGGCCACTCTCAGGTTGGAGTCTCCTGGCAAGCACATTTTCACATTTTCAAAGGGGGGTACTGCAGTGGAGTCAAGGCTGCAGTGGGTGCATGGGGCTACACTCACAGGCGGCCGGGGATGTGGCTTACCCGCCAGCCACTGTGTGAAAGCTGCTCTCTACCTTCACCTGGCAAGCCCTGGGAAGCCAAAGGGGACATCCATCTCTGCAGAGGCTTCAGGGGAAATGCTGTCTTGCCACCCCATTCACTGCCCAGGCAGATGGCAAACACCACCAGCCGTCTGCATCCCAGCCCCTTTGCCATCCTCTGCTGTTCAGACAGGCCGCCCAATCATGTTATGCCTATCTCAAGACCAGGGAACAGATGATCAGGATGTCTTAATCCAGTTCTACAGCAAAAATCTTGATCCTCCAGGCCTGATCGCCTTTCAGCTAGATCCACTCTGGCACATCAGAAAGGAGTGATGGAGACCTCCATTCTGGAGGTGGCAAGGGGACCACTTTTGGGTATCCAGGAAAAATTGTCCCACAGCTGTACTTGGAACACACAAGATCCGTGATTTAACCTGATGTGTAGTATTATTAAAGCACTTTTCCATAACATAGACTTTTCATATGCTGCAAACTAAGCTTTTCTCAACAATGTATTTCTAAGGAGACTGAAATTACCTGTTGTGGTTTAACCCCAGCCAGCAACTAAGCACCACACAGCCGCTCGCTCACTACCCCCTGGTGGGATGGAGGAGAGAATTGGAAAAGTAAAAGTGAGAAAACTCATGGGTTGAGATAAAGACAGTTTAATAGGTAAAGCAAAAGCCACGCACACAAGCAAAGCAAACCAAGGCATTCATTCACTACTTCCCATGGGCAGGCAGGTGTTCAGCCATTCTCAGGAAAACAGGGCTCCATCACACGTCACGGTTACTTGGGAAGACAAACGCCATCACTCCGAACATCCCCCCCTTCCTTCTTCTTCCCCCAGCTTATATACTGAGCATGATGTCATATGGTGTGGAATAGCCCTTTGGACAGTCTGGGTCAGCTGTCCTGGCTGTGCTCCCTCCCAGCTTCTTATGCACCTGGCAGAGCACAAGAAGCTGAAAAGTCCTTGACTAGTGTAAACTCTGCTCAGCAAGAACCAAAACATCAGTGTTTTATCAACATTATTCTCATCCTAAATCCAAAACACAGCACTCTACCAGCAACTAAGAAGAAAACTAACTCTATCCCAGCTGAAACCAGGACATTACCGTAATTTGTTTTGCAGTGCAGAGAAGGTCCTGGGCTTTGTTTTCCTTCATTATTTAACAATAATTATATCCAGATGACTAAAAAGTAGCCAAACAGGTTTTCATTTTATTAAATAATATAGGCAGGCTGCAAAAAGCACGAGATTTAAGCCCAGTTGTCATGATTTGCTGAAGTCAGGTGACAGGATCCAGCCCAAGGTGCTAATGCAAAGCAAGATTTTCTCAACTACTGGAATAATGAACCCTTGCTGGATTTAAGAAAATCATTGTATTTTGAGAGAATATTGTCCAGAAGTGTAGGCTCACATGAACACACCCAGTAATGAATGAGTAAACTAAATATAGTCTTTTTCAGCAATGTTATGTTGTTTCTTCTACTCTCAGGAGTTAGAAAAGGAAGGCTATAAATCAATGCATGTAGAGAAGTTCAAGCGGATAATGAAGAAGTGCATGAGTCCACATAGCACAGTAAGTGAACTACAATTTTAAAAAACCTGAAAAACAAGATCATGTTTTGTTAAAGAGTAGCTCTGCTCTATGGACCTAATCCTCCAGACAGGAGATCATTCAACAGCTTCTGTGCTGTTGAAGCCACTGAATTTCCCCAGAAACCCAGAATATTAGACATTCAAAAACAGGTGATATGGAAAAGCTGTATTTTAAATATGTAGTTTCTCCTTGTGTCTTACTTGTGTGGTAACCTCTTACAAAAGTGGTTACTTGTTTATTGTTATGGAAAGAGAGAGGGAAGGTTGTTTGTCTTAAATAGGAACTGTAGGACTGTAGGATAACTATGCAAACAGAACTGAACAATATTTGGGCCACATTCATTTTTGCTCAGTCATAACGGATTTGGCATTTTTATGTAAAATGAACCCATAATTGGATTAATCTGAACCATGTTTGGAAAAAAAGTTATTCCTGACATTCTGATACTTATCTAGAAACCCATATGAAAACTGAGACTGCAAACCCCTATTATTTCCAGCTGAGTTTAAATTCGTTACGAAAATAAAGCATACCAATTCAGTTACTCTTCACATAACGTGTTTGTCTCAAAGTCGTGTCACACACACAGTCATGAGCAAGTTGAAAAACTTTTCATGAAAATAGACTCTGCTGCACGAGGAAGAATTCAGCAGGTGAATGTGCATGGGGGACAGCTTCGGGGTCTTTTAATTTGTTTTTTCTCACTTGAAGAACAAGTCTTTTAGCCAAAAACAAGAGTAAGAACTGCAGTCTCCGAAATTCATCAATAGGGTTTAAGTCATGGTTTACGGTATATTAAAGAGAGGAAGTATTAAAAGAGATTCAAGTTTTCACATTAAAATTCTTCTGTAAAATGCACTTTTTCATTCATTTTAGACAACATTTTGTTTGCTACAGGATCCAAGCTTCCTTTTGGGTTTTGTACAAATTGAGCAAGAAGTTAGGAAAACAATCCTAATATCCTAATCCTGCTCAAATTGACCCAAAGGCATGCTCCACACCGTTGTCCCTGCTTCTCTCCCTGCGCAGCAGTAAGCATGTGCTGGACACTTCCAAAAACCACCCGAGGTTCACCATGCCACTCCCAAATGCGGCCATACGTTGTGAAGACATGAGGCAAGGGTCAGCTCCACCAATGAAAAAGGGTATTGTAGAATAATTGATTTGCCAGTGTCATAGGTGACAAGCAAGGGGCTGATCCTGGGTGTGACTTGATGGCTCTTCATTCTCCGTTATATTTAATGGGATGCAATCTACACTGCACTCAGTCTGGTGGGGGTCACATAATATTCACCTTCCATCTCTGCAAGGTGACTGAGGTCCTTGGAGGTGTCAGAGGGCAGCCAAGCACAGAGCCCAGACCTGACAGCAGCACCTTGTCTTCTCATGGAGTGCGGGGATGGCAACGTCCTTGCTTGCTTTTTAGAACTTCATCAAGGAGAAGCCTAAGTGGGTGTTAAATTTCATTGTCATGACACAGTACAACAAACTCCTCCTGGCAACAGTGTGAGTGGTTCCTGCTTGCACTGTTGGATGCCTCTGGCCTTGACAGCAATTAGAGTCTCACATGGTGTTTCTCCACAATGTCCCGTTGGATGTACAAAACTATATCATTAAATAGGTCACTTTGTCTCTCTTCATTATAATCTTAATTTTATTAATCTACCTATATTATGTGCTTGGGTGTTTATTCGGCTTGAAGTCAGACATAAATGGTAGCTCAGGAGTGTGTCCTGTCCCTGATGGTGAGTGAATATGAAGTGTAGCTAATGCCTGTTGAGGACCTGCCTCCAAAATATTTGGCACTAAGAAATGTTCAGTACAAATGGGAGACGACACTGATTGACGATGCCATGCAGTCACTGGCTTAGCCGGTGACCCCAAAGCTTCCTCATGCCTCGACATTCCCTGCTTTCCACTGGGGATGAGGGAAAATGTATAACATCTCCCGGAGAAAGGCGCTTTGCCTTCTGCTGCAGGAGGTAGGGGCCGTTTGCCTGAGGAAGGTGCTGGGTGAACAAGTTTAATCCTGCTCACTTGCAAGTGACAAAAAGCAGGGTTGGACCCAATGTGACAAAATGTCCCTGTTAACTACTGTGTAGCGTACCAAACAGCCTGCTGTTGCAATAAAATATTTATAACTAATCATTTTGTTAAATGAAACATGTACTTTACAGCACCTTTTATAATTAACAAGCCATATTCCAGTTAATTTTGCACATGATAATTCACAGTTTATTACCAGGTACTACAAGGATACATAATAAGTACCTATGAACCACTGCCCATATTAAGCTGTAGTACTGCAAACAAAAGCAATTAAGCTCCTGGGAAGCTTAGTATTATTTGTTTATAAACAAGTACAAGGGTAGGACCTTTGCCAAACCAAAGGCTGAGTTAGTGGGATGATAAAGCCATAAACCTTGCAATGCATGAACATGTTATTGTGGAGCTACAGTGGTAGAGTAACGGGGATGTTTTAGCGAGACTTTAATGAAGCCAGGTTTTGTTGACAGATAATGTTTAAAGATACTGGTAGGGTCAAGCTGCACTTAAAGATGCATTAGATGACCTGAGTGCTGGCATTAGCATTGAAATAATGGTTCATGATCTGAGTAAAGCATTCTCAGTGGATTATGGCTACATGAACATATCCAGCATTTACCCATTAAGTTGTCTAATTTGTAGAATAGAGACTAAAAGGAAACATTTAAGGAGTTTGTGCTGAAGTGAAACCTCTAATACTTGCCATTCATCTTGTTCTCAACAAGCCAGAGGTTGTGGAACTCGTTCTACTCTAACCAGAAAGCAGAGATGTTGCATTCTTAGTTCACTGACTTGATCACAGCAATGCAGAGTGCTAAGCCATCTCCTCCTATTTGTTTCTGCTGCGCAAGCATAGAACAGCCACCCCACCATTTCCCATGGATGTCTGGCAGGACAAACCTCATCAGGAAGAGGTTACTCACCGGGCTTCTTCTTGCAATCAAAAGCAAAAGGCTTAAAGCAACTAAACCTCAACATTTTCGTATTGCAGACATAGTCTGAGAAGACAGCTCCCAATGCTTATTGAAGCTTCTTCTGAGGAAGAATTATCCCTTGGTTAGAGCTAGCAAAATGGGTATCTTGCCCCTTCTACCCCTGCCTGGCAGAGCAAGCAGGGTGTACAGCACTCGGGCTGAGCAAGGCAGGAGGAAGCCTGGTCTGGTGCACCTGAGCAAGCTTCTTTCCATCAGCTCTTCCTAGCACAAGCCCCAGCACTCCTTGGGGAAGGATGGAGTGGGAAATTCCCCTCTGATGCACACAGATGCCCTTTGTCTCCCCTGAGCTGTTGCATGCTGGCCTCGTCAGTCCGTGCAGACCCCACAGCAGGGGCACAAGATGCCTTGGACGGAGGAAGCACTGCTGCTGTGTGGGTCAAGCCCAGGAAGGGCCGGGGGCTCCGCACACCCGCTATTGGGGATGTGCCCAAGTCTTGGGCCCCAGCACTGCAGGATTAGGCCTTCCCGTGAATTAACTGTGAATGTGGCATTTTCTGTCTTACTCTGAATGCAAAAGGCTGGGGCTGGCTCTGCTGGTTGTTTGGGAGCTGGCAATTCTCATGTATTCATTACTTTTATTGGTGCTCTGGGTTCAATTTTTGCAAATTGCTGAGCAGCGTTGCAAAGCCGATGTGTGCCTTCAGCTCTCGCTGGCTTAATCGCTGGTCCTTTGGTATCTACAACATGAATTAGCCATCTGTGAAACGCTGCCCCGCTATATTTGTGCCAAATCCCCACATCCTTATTTGAGATCAGGGACTGAGAGGGGAAAACAAGTCTGTGCGTGCAATTTTCTTGCAGAACATTTCTTGGCTGTTTCTTTTTTTAAGGCTGTGTCGATATTTTGCTCATGTCCTCTGCAGAGGTAAGCATTTATGTTTCAAATATAATGCAAAACCAGGTGAGAAATGAAGGGCTTTAATGATGCCCAGTTTGAACACTGACAAAATTCTTGTGAATTTTCGCTGCATTTAACTTTCTTCTTTTTGTCCTATATTATCTTGGTCTGTCTGCAGGATAACTGATGTTCCCCAGGCAGTCTAGCTCTGGTTAGGATTCCCCAGCCAGGTTGCTCCATTTTGGTGTTGTTGCACCAGTTTCTTTGTGTTTGCCCTAAAACCAGAGGCAGAACAGCCAAAGAGCCATGCAACCAGATGAAAAATTTCTGATTCCCTTTTTCATGCTGAAGCCAGCAGATGGTGCTTACTGCCTTTACACACTTCTCAGAGAAACCCTACACTATCTGCTAGTTTATTTATGGTATTTACCAGGGAACAGCTATAAGGCTCACAGCTACTTATCACTTTTCAGAGAGCTGAAGAGTTGGACGCTGAAGCAAAACACATCCCACAGTGTTGAGAGCTTTAGGATTTGAAACCCCTGCAAGTTTGGTTCTTTTCATGGACAGTTTTCTCAAAATTCTGCTTTGCTGCCATCATAATGATTTGGGTTTTTTTCTTTAAAATTGGAAGGTGGGAGGAGGAGAGCAAGTTGTACCATCTCCTTGGACAGGTTTCAAAGTGGAGCTTGCAGAAGCAGTCTGTAAGAGACAGCTTATGCCTCTGGTATGGGGTTGCTGAGGCCCAGGGGAGCCTGTTCGAGTAGGGATGATTTGCAGGGAATACTGAGTAGCGTGTGCTTCCAGGAGGGATGCTCTGAGACCACTTCAGCCTGGAGGAAAAGGGTGATAAGCTTTCAGAAAAGCATCTTTCCAATCCATTCCCAGCACTGGTAAAGAAGTGCTGCCCATCCTCACTACCGAGGGGAGAAAGCTGTTGGGTTCCCATGTGTGCTTTGGGAGACCTTTACACCTTGAATATTTTCCCAGAGCAACTACAACTGTTCTCTCTCCCAGTGTGACTTACATCTCCTGGAAGGTGCACAGAGACTGGGTTACAGATTAAAAAAAAATAAAAATAAAAAATACATCAGAGCTGCTTTGTCATTTGGTGATGGAGAGTGTGAGCAGCAGTGTGCTGAGGATAAAAGGCTCAGCTCAATATTTACACCATTCCCTCCCATGCAAAGAGCTTAACTTGTTCCTATTTATTTACCTATGTATTTCCTTTCTACAGACACAAAACCAGAACAGAAACTCACCCGGCAGACTGCACTTTCCTGTGAGCGCATCTTTTATTCAATATTATTCTCTTTCTCTCGTTCTTTATAGTTGAATTATTATGACTCCATTAAAGCAGTGATTTTTACCTCCAGCCACGAGTCGACAGCTTTAGTAATGGGTAACAATTTTGCTTATCTTTAAAACAGTAGGAATTTCTTTCAAGATAATGTGTGTCCAACCAGCTCTCCCTGCTTCCAGCCCCATCAGTGTCAGTGCTACCTGCATTTCTAGGAGTAGCCTGAGGTTTAAACTTTTCCTTTGATGATGGAAGCAGAAGCAGTATTCTCTTTTTGGGTTCTTTTTTTGTTTGTTTTTTGTTTGTTTGTTTGTTTGTTTTTATGGATTACCTGTTGTACAAGCACGGCTAGGTTTTCTACATGGGAGGGCAATTTCTAAACCCATCAAGGCTGGTTAGAAAAGGCAGCATCCTTGCAGCTGGGCTGGACTAATTTTGTGGCCACTCTTACCAGCTTTGGCAGCTAACCCAGGGGAACGGGCATTGCAGGGAACTTGTGCTGCTCCGTATTCTACTCCTGCAGTCCGGACTTGCACCCTCAGGTTTTCTCCAGATGCCATTTTTTCCTCCTATCTGCATGTTTACACTGGAAACTTGGTGAAATCTCAGAAATATCGGTGTTTTCCTGAGACTGCCAACTAGTTCTTTTTACCTCACTGGAAATAATGAAAGTTAAAAATCTCTGATGAATAATATCTGTATGATTTGATCGTACGTGGGTAGTGTGAATCAAAGATTTTCAAATTATATAGGAGAAGAGTTTGTCTAGGTTTGGCAGAGGAACCGTGGGACTCTGGCCCTGGGGGGTCTGGCCCAGTTTGAACCCTTACAGGGGAATTAATGTATTTCAAATACCTGGAGCTGATATCCATTGCATTAACACTTTGCATTAATCAAGATAATAAGATAAAAGTAGACGTATGGAATAACTTTCTAGTTTTCATCTGTGTCCAGGAGTGCTGAGCACCTGCCCTTTAATCTAACTTTTATCAATAATTTTAAAAATGGATATTGATAACAAATGTTAAGCGGTTACTGAGGTATTATCAAGCTACTTAATTTTTGGGTTATGTCATGTGGAGGCTGACTGCCTTTGGTCCTTAAATAACCAATCTACAAGAAAAAGGCCTGTATATTCAGTTCGCTTCCTGGCCTGTTTCTGGATTGTGGTGCAAGCGCAGGTCTTGTTGCTGAAGGTGAAAAGCGCTCAGCAACTCCGCGGCCCCATTTCAGCAAAGCACAGGCAGCTGCCAAACACTGAGCTCCACAGGAGACGTGCAAATGTGCTTCCTTGCTTTGATGGAGTGAAGACATAGGAAGGTCTCTAAAATCTGCTTCGCTCCCAAAGAAGTCAATTGCAGAGCTCCTATCGATTTCAGTGAGAGAAAAACCCTCTTTCAAGGGTGAGTAAATAAATGTATTTCACCAATATAGAGATCAGCACTCACACAGCTTTGAAACGTGAAATGCTGAGCATCTCTAGCATCACGGTGAGCTCTGTGCTGCCTTGCTACAGTGTGCTTTATCACCCAGCCCAGACCTTCCCCCACCCAGGCTGTCTTCATCTGCCCACAGGAGCAGAGCGAGAGGAGTCACGTCTCCTCCAGGTCACCTTGGGTTTCCATAGTGACTATTTAAATGAGATTGTCTTATCAATCAGAACCTCCTTTACTCTCACAAGCAACTATAAAATCTCTTCTGGTTTCTATAGCAACGATCTTTAAACCCATATATTTGTTTTCTCTAGGCTTAGCTGAATTGTTGGAAATAGGGCAAATTAGCTGCTCGTGCAATATTGCTTTTTTTTTTTTTCCTTAAGCTATCTCTTACTGTCATCCATAACAACGGTTATGATGAGGCTACTGTCCTTTTGTTTCAGTTACTTAGAGATACTCTTTGCTGCTTAACCACATGAGCAATAGCTCTTAAAAATCATCACTTTCATGAAGAACATTGAAAACCTGAAACCTCTGGAGTTCAGACTTTCCCTTCCCAATTCAGGCCCCTATGTCATTCTGTCCCCAGGCATTTAGAAGAAAAAATGGTGCTGTTTTGTTACCTCTTACCCCAAATCACTTCTTGTAATAGTATGCAAGAATAGCACCTTCCCTCCAGTAACCTCAATGCAAAGTACAGTCATTACTTAACAGCAACACTGTGAGTCAGTCAAATATTGTTATCGGTGTAGTATGAAGGATGTGCACAAGGTTAATGGCCCATCTACACTGCAGACCCAACAGATGTCAAGAAGGTTTTTTTTTTTTTCAGCCTAAACGCGGTAGCTGTAGAAAAGGCTGCTATCACATTGTCTATGGTTTCCTTTCACCAGACAGGAGGTGGACTTAAAGTTATCTAAAAGAGCTGACACTGGCATGACCACAACTACGCTCTTACTTCATGATCTGACTATAAACATGCATTGCTTTTCAGTCTCAAAGTTCATTTTTCCTGCATAGATCGTAAGTGGAGAATGTGTTTAATTCAAGGTTATAAAGTTAGTAACAGACAATTATTCTGCTCTGAAACTCTGTGGCAACGTTTTCTGGGATCCTCTCGGTAACAGCAGATTGCAGCCATACCAGACCTACTTCTGTGCAGCTTCCAGGCTGCATGGAAAGGCAGATGGACTATTGAAGGGGAAAAAGGACTTCAGATCCCTCTGTGGTGCCCGTTTCTAGCTGTCCTGCCCTTTTATTACTCCTCTTCCCCTGTATTAGGAAAACAATTTTGGTTTTGGAGCAAGATGACGGAATTGTTTTCTTTTCTCTTAATTTCTAACTTTTCTTAGAAACCGTTGCTTGGTCCCTCTGATATTTTCGTTTGCACCCCTTGCCCAGAGCTGCCCGGGTGCTGGCACAAGGCGCGTTTGTGCCTGTGTGATGGGACGAGCAGCACATGCAGAGACACCGGCAAAGCTGCAGTCAGTCCACCTTGCTCCTTAGGAAAAGGGTTGCTAACAAACTGGAAGAAGATCAAGGAAAGGTGAAAAAATAGCCAGGGGGCTGGGGTTGTGTTCACCTATTAGGGAAGAGAAAAAGAGCTGTGTCAGTTAATGGGAAATGCAGTAACTGCCATCGAGGATTACGAAATCTTATGGGTATGGGAGGAGGAATACATCAAGATGATAAAAAGGACAGGAGTTAACTACTTCTAAAATTAAAAAAAGAGGAAAATATAGTGACTCAGGATCATAATGTCAAATTCATGAAAGGTGGTCGGTATTGGAGGGGCTTGGACCCCCCCAGCTGCCTGGCTGGGCTGAGGGAGGTTTCCATGCTTTTCCAGGGTGCACCATTGGCACTACTCACGCTGAGCTGCCGGTGAAGGGAGAAAGGGGCAGGGGGAAGCCTCAAGGGGAAGGAGAGGGTGGCTGGCCATGGGAGCTCCTACAAGGAGAGCCGGAGGGCATCAGACGGTGTTCCGAGCCTACAAGGGAGTTAAAGCATTTGTGTTCAATAAGAAGCATGACCTGTTTGTGACAGGTGGAGGGGACCGGGTGGTCTGGCTGTGGATCCCCAACCTGCCCGGGTAAGGGGCTGTGGGACCCCTCACCACGGTGTGCCGGCACAGAGCTGGGTGCGGAGGGTGAGCAGCTCCCACCAGCTAACCCCATCCCTGCTGCCGGTGTGGGAAACGAGTCGCTGGTGTCTTTGCTGGCCATGAGCTCAGGACCACAGCTCCGTCGTATTGCTTCGGGTACGGCCAGACACCCCAGAGTGCAGCACTGCAGCTCATTGCTCTTAGTACTGCAATCCCTTTGCTCATACAAACCCCAGAGAAAAATCACTTCTATAAATAAATGCTTTGCAGAAACACAAACTGTTTTCAACAGGAGCTTGGCTGGAGCTGTTCCTCATCCCTAAGTTCCCAATCCTGCGGTGGTTTCTGCCCAAACAGATGCTGCCCAGATGAGCAGAGCTTTCGGCTCTGTGCAGGGTCCTGCCACATCACTGTACACTACCAAGGCACTTGCAAACCTGCTTACAAACCCGCCGGGTACTGCTCAGACAGGGGATGCCAGGAGCCCAGCTGACTTAGAGTCCGCAGGGGAGATGGCAGCAGGCAGAGGCAGGGCACAGGGAAGCCACCGAGCTATACTAACTATCCGGGAAAGTCACTTTCTTCAGGCAAACACTTGCAGTATCTCTGCCTTCCTTCCAGTGAAGAGTTGCTGTTGCTGGCTAAACCTTCCTGAGAAAACTTACACAACTTTGCTCTCCAAAACACAAGTGTTAATAGATTTGGGCCCATTACATTTGACTTGGCATAATAAGAAACTCACAGATGGAAACTGCTTAACATGGAGCTGTTCTTACCTAAATTTCAGCCAATGCACAGGCATGCTCAGAAGCCACACAGCACTGATCTTTTACCTTCACATATCTGAAGAAGATGCTAAAACATTTTCTATGATGTCTACTGTTGAAGTCTGTAGAAGCTACTGATATAACACTCTGATTCTTTCTATGCAAATTTGCTGAAATTGTCTGGTTTCTGAATGTGTAACTCATACATAATCTGTGCAAAATAAACATGTGCCCTTTGCTGGCATTAGAAAAACATTTACAAATCTGAAGTCAAATATTCAGGAACTGGGAAATGCCAGAGTTGAAGCTCTCTCTGTAGTTTTACCTCAGGTCCTTTCAGTGAAACGCTCCGGCGTAGCAGAGCACTTCTTGCTCGACTTCCCACTGCCCTCCCCAGGCAGCCTGAGCTTTTCTTCCTTCTCTTTTTCCCGTGGATTTGGGATGCTGAGGACCAGAGCTGCTGGTTTTGGCTTGCCCAAGGACAATCAGGGGTGATCTCTCTGCTTGCCTCTGCATACCTGGCATGCAACCCCTTTATGTTACTGCGGATACACTTGCTCTTCTCTACCGAAAATTGAGGAGAGGGACCTCTGGGGAGAAAGGGTGAGGGAGGGCATTTTGTGGTTGGGCAGGTGCGAGGCCCGTGAGAGCAGAGCTCAGAAAGGACCACAGGAGTGCTGTAACGGGGGCAGATAGGAGCACATTGCTTACAAGGACTAAAAGCCTCATTCTCCTTATCTCGGTTTTCAGAGCTGCTTAAGCCCTGCATCTTTCTTTCCCCTGCGTGGCTGATGTATCAGGGAAATGATGCAGAGCAGCTCCATGTGTTCCTGCCTTCCCTGGGGCTTGCGCAGCATGGCCGGTGGTCCTTCCCCCGCTTGGAGCCCGGGGGGCATGGGCTGTGCATGTTTAACACCCCACCCTCTACATGGTGTATAGCTGCACGTCCCAGTCATCTTCTCAGCAGCTGCCCCCAAGAACATGACTGTTATTTGTGCTGCTCCCTCTGCTGCTCCCCATGCCCACCACACTGTGCCTGCCCAGAGCCTCCGGTGGGTTTTCCCTTGGGTGAATGACTAAGTGGCAATAAGCCCCAGCAGCTGTGCTGGATACTGCCCCAGCAGTCTCCTTCAGGGCTAATCTGGTGGGACAGATGGTAAAGCGGACTGGTGCCGGGGTTTGGCACGTCGCTCACCGGGCTCTCATGTCCCTGTGGGGTGCAGTCCTTCACCCTGAAACCACTTGACCTCCAGCCCTGAAGCATCTGAGCATCTCCCACACAACAGGAGCAGCTTCTGTAGGAGGGACTGTAGGTGATCGCTGGATACTGGATTAAAACAGCTGGCAACACTACTGTCTCCATCCCTCATTCGAAGAGGGTGTGATGTGCTCTGAGCACAGTCGCAGGGCAGGTCCTGCAAACGAGGTGGTGGCTGTCCTCTCCCATGACTCCCACCAGAGGGTAGGGCGACACAGCCCGGACCTGGGCAGCCATGTGCCCACCCAGCAGCGGCTGCTTAAACGCAGGTGCTGGACATCCAGATCCAAGTTCGTTCAAAGGGACTTCAAGTACTAACGCCCACTCAAACTTGTCCTCTGGCCTCCGACTGTAGTATTGGTAAGATATCTCAGATCTCAGTAAAGGTGAGCGAAGGACATGCCTTTTCCTTGCTATTCAGCAGAAAAGAAAGCTGGGGCATAAAGATGGGGACGGGGGGTGGGAATTTAAGTGGAAAGTTTGAGCTGCTTTTCAGAGTTCAAACTTCCTTTGTCTTTTTTTTTTTTCTTTTCCTTTAAAGACAGCTAAAGTGTGGGATTTTGAAACGGGAAAGCAGTTATTTGAGTTCATCAGTGCTCACTGGGCTGCAATCACCAGTTTGACTCTTGATAGCAGTGGAAGAAGCTACATTTCTTTTTATATCAGCTACATCTCTGTAGGCATTATTGCTGGTGCCTGCAGCAAAGAACACCGCATCTGAGTCCTGTGCTAGGCTGGTTACAGGAGGCAGAGGTGGGTGCCTGAAGACAGGCGGGCGTTGTCTGCGTTCTCTGAAGAGGGGTAAGTGCCTTGCAAATTTCTGGAAGACTAGAAAACATTTAAAGAACATAAATGAGAGTGGATTGGGCTTTTTTTTTTCCCTGCAGAAGGAAAGTGTGATGAGATCTGTGGCTGCACCTATGCGGAGATGAACAGGAGCAAGTAAGGTCTTCCCCGGCGTTGCGTGAGCCTTGTCCCAGGGCCAGATGCATTGGGTGGGAGTTCATGCTGCAAGTTACTGTGCTGTTCTGTGGGAAGTTCCTCCCCTGAGACATTCCTGAGGAATTAGTCAGATTCGTACGCCTCCGAAAGAAACGTGTACTACAGCTTCTGGAAAGAAAAGGACAAAAATAAATGCGAGCAGATCTGTGGTGCAAGCAGATGGAGCTGCCCAGCCTGACCAAGCAGGCTCAGGCTGCCTGCGGCTGGGTCTGCACACCCGCAGAGCGTGTGCAAGTCAGCTGGTGGTCTAAAAAAAATAACTTACCTCTGCCTTTGCTCTGTTACACCGTAGACAACACATAGGTGCTATTTGTAATATAGCATCACAGACAGGTCAGAGCCTGTTGCGCTAAGCACAGGACCAAGTACGTTGATGAAAGGTTCTGTAGTTTCCAAGAGGAAGAGTAATTCCGGAGTGGAAAATTATTACTATTCCATCCTTTTGGAGGCCAGCAGGTAAATTTGCTCATGTTTGAACATTTGAACTAACCATGTGTAAATACCACATCTCTTTCTAATTTTGGAAAAATATGTTGATAAATTAAGGAGTGTCTGGAATGTTCCTCTAGGTACATTGTGGCTGTTGGGTGGGACAGAAGAATAAATGTGTGCTTTGTAAGAAGAAAGACTGCATCTAAAAGAGATGATCTATTAGCATAATATGAAATTGTTGTAACAGAAAACACGAACTCGGTGTTTAGATCTTGGTAAAAAATAAAACAGAGCAAAAATCACTTTACCACCACTAGAACCTGCTGTTTGAGCTTGAAATCAAAACTGCCCAAGATAGATACGCAAATCCTTGGGGATCTTTCCACAGGGAAAGTGGTGTTACAGTAGCCTCTGCCCCCCTGGGAAAACACCCAGTCACTTGGCTGTGGGCTGAATTTGGGAGCTGGGAACAATTTCATTGAGTTCAGTTTGACTAATCAGCCCAGATGTTTGTCCATACATCTTTACAGAAGCATCACGAGGTTTTGTTTCCTCTGAATGCAGAATCGTGGACCATTCATTGGGAAAAAAACAATCTGTGTAAATCTGCATTTGTCAGTGATCAGAGAAGTATCCAGCTGCCTTTTGTTGGGTAGCCAAATTGTGGTGGCGGTGGCCAAGGTTGGACTTAAAATGCAGAGATGAAGCACGTTTGTTACTTCTGCTGACCTGAAGGGCCTGCTCTTTCCTTACAAGGTCCAGGATTCCTTTTGGAGCCCTTGGGAGGCACATGCAGGCATCTTCACACAAAAGACGTTTTTATCATGAAATGGTCATTTGTTGGAACCAAATGGCTTTAAGAAACTGGACAATGTTGGGCATGGGACTGAATGGAAAAGAAAAAGCTTGTAATTACTGCTGGCTGTGCTGGGACACTCCTCTTGCTTGCTTTCTCAAAGACGAAGTCATTCGTTTTATCCAAAATTGGGGGAAAAAAGTCAGAAACAACTTTACCATCTGTGATGTGAATTTCCCATTTTCTGGCCAAGCTCCTTTTGGCAGCAGGGACGTGTAGACTGTGTAGCACTGACCTTCCCGTCCCCAGAGCAGGGAGCACGTGTCTGGGGCCAAGGAGGCCAAACCTCTTCTAGGGGTGACCAAACCAGCCTCTCCCTCGTCGGCCTCTTTGGTCCAGGACTCAGCGGATGAGCTCCATCGTGCTCAGAAACCTCAGCCCTTTGGCAGGATGACAGAGTAAGGATCCACCTCAAGTGTATTTCAAATACGTTATTTAATGAGAGCAGTAAATTATGGCATAGGGTAAGTCAGCATAGCACAACAGATAAATACTTGGTCTTGATTTAATTCAGGCAAATGAGATTTTCGTGTTAAGCTGTTAATTTAATCTTAGCATCACATAGTCCTCAGTCACTAGTTTTCATAAGGTCTAGGAGGAGAAGTCAGAGACAGAAATTATCTGAACTTGGGGAGGGCTAGGCAGTTAAAACTGTATGGTTGTGAACTGAGATGGGAGGTGGAAATCAGATGCCACCAAGCCTGCGGCAGGGTCAGGCTTATGTGTGTGGTCTGACCAAGCCAAAGAACCTGCTGCATGAAAGGGAAAGATGAACACTGTTTCTTTTGCGGCTTTTCTCTGCTTCCATCCAGCCCCATGGCCACAAAGATATCCCGTGTGATGGCCACTGCCCACCGACTTTTCTCGCCTCAGCTGGTTACAGAGGTGACACTATAGTTTGGATCATGCCCTCCGGCTGTGTCTGCTGCAAACTTTGCACACCGCTTCCCACCGACTGCGCTGGTGGCAAAGGCAAGTGCTGCTTGGGAAAACTATGAATATACCCCAGCTTTCAAAAATCTTTGCAAAAAGAATGTTAGAAAAGTATTTAAGATAGACTGAAATGGTTGGCTTTGACTTCTATGGGGTTACTTCTGCCATATACTTATCTTACAGATGAAAAACATAATTTGAAGTGTTTTTCTAAAGGAAAACAGAACTGGTTTTGTTCTGAAAATGCTAAAACAGCCTCTTTTAGAGACTTGCTGGACTCTACTAAGGTTTCTCCCCACAGTGAAACCTTAGTAAAAGCCATCATTCAGCAGACTGCTTTCCATTTTGGTAGACTCAAGTTTTCCAGTGTAAAATGTTTCCATCTTTCTTTGACCAGCTCTACTGAAAGCTGTCATCGGTGATATCTGATACCAATAGCGGCCTTGTGAGGCTGTGAAGGGGCAGCTCTAATAAATGCATTATAACTGCTTCAGAAAAAGGCAAAGGTGGGGGAATTCTTACTATAATTTCAACTCAGCAAAGGGAACACCTTGCCGTGTCAACATGATGTATTTTATTCATTTATCATTTGCTATAGAAAAGTAATTATGAATTCCATACTTTAAGTAATTCTTATATTCTTTTGCATTTAAGCAGGCTTACAGTGAACGTACACATTTTTTTCTTCCTTTTGCTTTCCAAGCTGCAGCCACAAGCAGTACCCAAGCAGTATTTCTACTTGCTTGCATGGCTGGGCTGGGGTCTGGAGCAGCACCTCTCATTTCCAAGGGGCCTCAAGGCAGGAGTTAGCACCAGGATGTGGTGCACGTCCCAGCACACATCACAGCTCTGTGGTGGATGGGGTGGTTTTTTAAATGATCTTTACAGTGATTTAAAAAAAAAAAAAAAAAAAGACTATGCTTGTGGTTTTTTTACAAAACCATGAATTAGCTGTTTCTCAGTTTGCAGACATAATGAATGTTCCCTCTCCCACTGCTTTTAATCTGTGAGCATGTATATGCAGATTATTGATTTTCAGCATCTTAAAACAAATCTCTTAAACTGGTGATGGCACAACACACCTCTCCTGTGTGGCAAAATCCACAGGACCTCTGGCCCTGGCACGATGCAGTGATCTGTCCTGTGGGAGAGCTCTGATTTTCCCTGATAACAGGACTGGCTCTAATCTTTTTTAACTGTTTTGGGGTTGTTTTTTTTCATTAAATGTGGATATTTTATTGACTCCTCCCTTTCTTTACGTTAAAGTTTTCAATGAAAGTAATCGTTTGCTTAGAAGACAAATACCCAGAGAATACTTGAGGTGAATAATGAAAATGACAAAGCCAGCATGTTACGGAGCACTAGTAAATAAACGCCTTGTAGGCATGATGATCAGTGAAGGAAGGTTTGGGATTGCTGCTTCTAACTCTAATTTCATCCCCTGTGTGTTCCTCTCTCAACAGACTCACATTCCACCATTACTGAGAAATGGTTTTGCCATCACCATTTGCTTTTCTGCGGGTTCCTTCTACTCCTGGAGCCTGCCTGGCTTCGCACCTGTAAGCTTGCCCGCCGGCATGTGCACACCACGCAGAGCCGAGCTCAGCACAATTCGTGCAGCTCCGGACAAACTGGGCATGAAGAGGAGGGAGGAAAAGCATGTTGCCTCTCACGAGCTGCTGCCGACACGCAGCCCCTCTTCGCGCTTGTTACAGGCCCCCGCACGACACATGAATTACTGTGAATTACTGGTTAACCACACAACCGGCCTGGACGTCCGTCTTGGTCTGGAGCGCAGTGGCAGCTCCGCAGCACAGCTGTCGCTCCCCACGAGCAGGCTCTCTGTGCGGCCGATGGCGGCGGGTGAGTGGGTGCCGACAGCACCAAGGGTTATGCTCTTGGGAATCCAGAGAGGAAGCCACCATAATGTATGGGATATAGATTGTTTCCTACCTAGATAAATTGTTTCAGGCACTGTATATATGTGTGTGTGTCTGAGCAAACACGATAAGAGAAAATAAGGATTTAAATAAGCGAAGTCCTGTCTATAATTTGTGGCTATATAAAAAAAAACCAAACAAACAACCAAACCAAACAAATCAAAATCCCCTCTCCTCCCTCACGTTAATCTCTTTTCTCCTCTTGCACGTTCTCATAAATCTGTCCTTGGTATTGCAGTGGCTTGTTTTCAGCACGGCTAAGTTTGCCCCTGTGTCGCATTTCAAGTAAAACAATTTAATGGCCCATTGGCTAAACGCTGACAAACCTACTTTGAATTCAGTAGGAGGTAAGGACTGAGCAAAATCTCAGCAAGGACTTTGGCATAGCATCCTGCGACACTCACATCCTTGCAGTTTAGTGGGAGCTATTTACGCACACAGGTCTGTTTCACGCTCTGCATGAAAACTACTTTAACATTTTGTTGCATTGAAACAGCATTACTGAGGCACTTAGTTTTCATTTGTTAGGCTTTGTGCTTGGCCCTGCACAAACCGTGGCCTCTTTGCAACACCATTCAGTGACACGTTCTTCTCTGTTGACCTATATCTGTGTATTACTGCAAATCATATGGGATATTACAGATTTATTCTTTATTTTGCTGTAGATATGTATCATTGGTGAGCGCACATAAAAAGAGTTGTATTTTAAGTATGGTTGTCCATAGCTCAGTTCGGGCTGTGGAAATACCCACAACGTACACGGGGCTATAGCCAGCTGCTTTCCAATGGCAATGTGATTAGGTTACTTAATTACTATGCCCCCCGGCAACACGGGAAGCCTCAGCTCTGCCCTCTGCATGGTCCAGAGGTTACCAACAGTGATCACTTCTCAAACCACTTGAAGTACTGTTTAATGGTGCCGTTTCTACTTCAGCATCATTTGGATGTGTCTCATCCTCCCTGGAGCCTCAGTTCCTCAGAACAAGCAGCTGGGTTACAGCTTTAGCACTGGGCACGGGTACTGTACGTGCAGTCAGAGGTCCTCACTGGGAGAAGGCTGGTGCCCCCAGTCCCTCTGTAGTCCAACCCCTTTATTCCCTTTCTAAATCTGTCTTCGGGGGATTCCTCTCCTCCCCATTCTCTGGAGCAGGATCCCAAGAGAGATGAGCATCTGTATGTTGAAGCTGATCTTTAAAGCTACCTGCTACTGCTGACAGTAGAGGTTACCAACAGGCAGCGTAAGTTAGCAACGCTGTCACAGGTTTCCTGGTAGGCACGTGTGCACCTAAGCGCTGTTCTGCCTCTGCTTTGGTAGATCAGAGGTGATGGATGAAGACGGAGTCCTGCTGTCCTTGTCTATGGATGGCACAGCTCCTCTCTAGAGTCCGGCTGGAGAACACATGGGTAAGTAACGCTAACGGCTGAGCAGGCAAACGGCACACAGCAGATGCACGGCAAAGAAATACCTGCAGGAAGCCAACGTGGCCTTTCCTAACCACCCTACTGCTGGAGCCGTGGCTGGGTGAGCCCCTACGGCATAAATTCAGGGACTGCATTTAGTGTTTAGACGCATCCTTTTCTGTCTTGCATCTTCTCTTTTAGTCTTTATCTGTATTTTAAACCACTAGGGGCTACATTTGAGGGGCAGGATGGGGTTTCTTTATTCCACAGGGAATGCCTTTGGGCTTTTTCTGTTTTCCCATATGCATTCTACATTCTGAGGAGGAAGAACACAGTCAAACAATATTTAAAATTTACTTCCTTCAGTCAGAAGAACTAGAAGTCAGTTTTTAAGACACTTCAAAATCTGAAAATGCAGATGTTAGAGGTTTTATTATGCCTGTTATGCTTTTTTAACAAAGAAAAAAAAAACCCACTGTGGAAATTTTATGCTTAAATCTTCTCTTCTATGCAGTTTTGTCTCCTTCACCACTATTGAGAGTCAGCTGAAAACTGAAATCAATACCAGTTTGGGGGATTTATCGAGGTCCATGGAATAAATAACATCTGACTTGGAAGATTACATAAACATGTATCTATTTTTGGAGTATTTTTCAAAGAGCTGTGCTGTGGCTTAATCACGGGGAAATGCAAAATACAGAAATACATGTGTAGGACACAAACATTATCTGTACCAGAGCAGTAGATGATATCCTGGTAATCAGGTGCTCAGCTGTAAGAGAAGTTGAAACCTCCACTCAAGTTTCATAACTCACCTGGCAGTCCAGTATCCTCATCTACAGAGTTAAGAGAACCAGTAGCCCTAATTCACATGAATAAAGAGTCAGGAGCCAAAGATCAGTCATAGCAACGCTTCAAAAGTCCCTCCTTCCTTTATAGCTTGTTTAAAACAGTGACACTTTTTTTCTGCTTGAGCTGTGTTATGTGTATGCTGCGATCCCACTTTCTGCTCCTCCTGTCCCCAGAAGCTAACAGGAGACTTCCTACCAGCTTTACAGCTCCCTCCTCCGCCCCAGGACCTTTGGCCAGGCTGAGTCTTGGAAGGTTTCCACTCGTGCCTCCTGGAAACACCCCCGAGTTCCCTGTGAACTACTGATAGACCCACAAAGCCTGCCCATTCACCTCCGGCTAGAAGGAGGGTCTTCTGTCCTGCAAGTCCTCAGCTCGGAGCAGCGACCCAAAGCTCGGGGGAAGCCTGTGCCTGAGGTTTGTGCACAGGCAGCAGCTTTTCTGTGTGCAACGGGCAAGCTCTCCGGTGAAACAGGCGATGGAAACGAGATGGTGCACTTACGGCACGTCTTTGCATTTCCTACAAGGGGCTAAGGAACAAAAGGATGAAATTCAGCATGAGAGGTATTAGACTACCATCTGATAAATGAAAACTTCATTACATATGCAGCAAGTGTATTTGGTATTCCAGAGAGATTAACTTATTTTGGCTCCATCAGTTTCATCACGAACATCCACAGAGCAAGTGAAACCTATCGCAAAAATGGGAGAAGCAGTAAATAATAAGAGCCACATTTCACTGAGGGACAAGACACCTGATCAAGTGTTAAAATGTGTTGTTTGAACTTCAATTGTAGTCAGTCTATGCACTGTTAGTCCATCAAAACATTCTAGATCAAGCCTTCATGAGAGAGGTTATGCAGTAGATAAAAGTAAATTTAAGATTTTACCTTTTTTATTATTTATTTTGTCCTTATCCTTTTGTGGTTCTAAGGTCTTAGTCGCTTAAAAAAACTTAAAAATTTAAAACATGATTTCTCAGACTGTGCATCATTTCACAATTTTTAGTTCCACTAAACCTTTTGAAAAAAAACATAATGGCAAAGTAAAATACAACAGTTCTGGTAAGTCTCATGTATTTTACATAAGTTTTACATAAGTTTGAACCATGTAAGATTCAGAATTACAGAAAGATTGCATTTCAGGCAGTTTGATGCGTTGTGAGCTTATAAACTTTATTTTAAAGACAGAGTTAATTCACAAGTCTTATGTCGGGAAGATAAGGGCACTTAAGGAATATTTATATAAGTAACTAAGGTTAATAATGACCCAATAAGGCAGTCTGAGTAAGTGCTTTTTGAGTGTTTTCCACTCACATCTTAACCATTTTTAGTGGGGATTTGACCTCCTTGTGTACTTCACACAGACTTCTGGATAAGAAATAAATGTTTGTATTTATCAGTTTTCTAGGATCTTTGAAAGAAGTGGAGTCCAAAGAATCTCAGAACACAGCTTGAGAAAGCCATACCTCAAAAATAAAAATACATTGAATACCGATGTAAATTATCCCTGTTTGTAACGCCTCTATAGCAAAACAGTTGTAAAGACTTAGGTAACACTCAGAACTTGGAGAAACGCATTGTAAGTAAATCTCTAAAATACTCCATCAAAAGAATCTCAAAAGCTTGTTTTAGAGTAATAAAGTTCTCTTCTGTTGGAAGAAAAAAAAAAAAAAAAGAAGATTCAAACCTTTGTACCTTTGTGCAATATTTAGTCAGTAACACACTACACCCCCGTGACAGTAAGATTAAACTGGCCAGCAATCTATGCCTTGGGCTGCTGAGTGTTCTTCTGTCTGGTATGCTGCAGCATGAAGGTAACTGCCACCCTGAACGTCCTCACCTCCCTGTGACTGATGCCGAGATCAAAGTGGAAACGTGCACACGTGATTGTCACGTGTGTCTGGTAAAAGGTAAATTAGAAAGCAAGAAACTCATTAAATTGGAGAGAGGGGAGAGGAGGAAAAGTTGAATCACTGATTTCTGCTTTCATTTCCCCCCCCTCAGGTTGAAGTACAAGCGCTGTAAGAATTTAAATAAGCCACTTAATCATAAGGGACCAATCACTTACCACGCCATTAGCTGCTATGAAATAGCTAATGCTCCAGAAATCTGTAAAACACCCCAGATTTGTCTGTCCTCAGTGCAGACTTCTTTTACAAAGGTTCATTAGAGGAAAATTAGAGCAGTGCCTTCTATAGAGGTAACTGAACACATGACAATCCCTCACTCCAGGGCCAGAAAGGCTTCTTTTTGTAGATCCAGGACTAGATGTTCTGACAGAATTCTACTTTAAATGTCTCTACAACGTTTTCCTCTGATCAGGCTAAGCTTCCTGCTATGGCATCCTACTGATTTGGCGATATAAGTTCATATCTTTTATGGTGCTAGCACCATAATTTACATTTCAGCAATAATCTAAGCAAGCAGTAGTCTGTTACAAAAACTTAACCCTTGATGCTACCACTCTACTGGTACCAAGACAGAAGTACTCTTCCACTCCAAACATGGTTTTGAAGTCTAGTCTGACTTCCTATTCTTTAGGTCTAGGAAAAGGATAGGGAACGAAGTATTCTTAGTGTTGCCTCCTGTATACAATTGTCTAACAGATCAGCAGAGGTAAAGAACAAGCAGCTCAAAACAGGGATCTGCATTTTGCTAATCCAGTTGCTTACAGTCAATGCAGAAAACTGGGCACTACTGTGGGAAGCTGCACACACTGTAGTATGGTTCCTGCCCCTAGCTGTGAGAAAACTTAGGGTGCCGCTAAAAGCACCAACTAGAAGAAAAAACACTTGCCATGAGTAGGATTAGTTTGCCCTAGAAAGCACCAGTCATCTCACCTGTACTCCTTTTTCAGTAGCTCCAGTAGGACTAATGGCTCTTTTTTCCTTTTTGGTTTTGTTGTTGCAGACAAAATACTGCTGGAGCCACACTAACTCTTTAAAAAAAAAAAAAACCCAAAAAACAAAAAACAAACAACTTTCACATTTAGTGACACTGATCTTCCAGCATCTGGTGTTACATGCTTATATATGGGGTCTATGCTCCAATGCATCAGTAGAAGTAACACCCTTTGGAATGTGCTTCCAAGAAAAATCCTTCCCTCAGTACTTCAGGTGCCCAATTCCTTTGTGTAATTGGGTATCTAAAGCAGAGGATACAAACAATCTCTTCCAGCATCCTCCCCTGCTCCAAGTACCCAAAAATAAGCTTCTTCAATCGACTAGAGATTTACTTCAGAGAAATTCATAATTTTTAAAACCTTTACCAAGGTCTAACCAGAGCCACTTGCTCAGCAGAATGGGCTGAAATCTCACTTTACCATTTCAGTTTAGTCTGTAACAAAAGGCAGCAGAGCCTGGTCTAAGTATTCAATCACATTCTAACATCTTATTCTGAACTGCAGATTATCGTCTCTAAGCTATAAGGTTCTGTGTGTTACAAATTTTGTCCTATGTCTTAACATCTGTGAAGTGTCCAGGTTCTTTCAGGTGTGTACAACCCTTGGGACAAAGAAGAGGCAAAACTCGTTAAGCAGCTGAGTTACTTTCAACTCATTGCACAACTGTTCTGTGCTAAGTGTGAGAGTTTTAAGCCTTGTTATGACTCTTGTGCACAGGAACACAAAGCAATGGCCTGTCACAAACTGTGACAAGAGCAACACTACACCAGAAGTACTGAAAACAGCTAAACCCAACAAGCCAGGAGATAACAGTAAAATGAACTTTATTTTAAAGCTCATTAAAAAGCTTCACAATAACACTAACAGAATTAGCATTTCCTTCATTTTATGTACCCCACATGAAAAATGTATTGTTTAGCAAGAGATGAAACGTAAGCGTTTCTGCATGCTACTAACACATTTCACCATCTTATTATCTGGTAAGTGCTTTGGACTGCGATCATCAAAAACCTTAGAACAGACGGATTTCTCCTGGAAAGTCCTTATGAACGGGACAGACACTGGCTTTTTATTGACATACCCAATTAGATGTCCAGACGAAAGAAAAACTACCTTGGCATCTACAAATGCCTACAAAGGTTTCGATTACAACCTTTTGAAGGAGCAGTATATCTCAGAGCAAGGGCTTCTTTTCATCTTTAGTGATGCAAATGGTATAATACTGCACAGAAGCTTAGTATGAACTCACAATTCCACAGGAATCTGAAAGTTACCAAGGCAATTTTCCTTTTAGGATAGTCACGACCAACACTATTACTATTCTTCCTCCCGTAACATGACATATCCCAGACAAGTCTTAAGAAAAAAATATAAATAGTTCCCAAAACAATGCATTCCCCACCCCCTCATCACATACAACAGCAAAAATATCTTCTGTCATGGGATGAAATAACTTGCTGCAAGTGCAGTGGTTTAGTCCAAGTCCATGCTAATGGTGTTTTGATCACTCGGATGACATTCACCATTTTGTTGAGGCATTTCAGAATTTTTGTCATCTTCTCCCATGTCTTCCGTTTTATAATCACTCTGTTCATTTAATGGGTGTTCTTCCTTAGGAGAGTCAACTTTTGGTTTTGGTTGTGTCACAACAGGCTCACAGACATTGTTTAACTCCTAAAAGAAAGGGAAAAGATGTGGTCGAAATATATATATTGAAGACCCACCAGCTTCACTAGTGTGAAGAGTCCTGTGCCCAAAAGACTATTTGAAACTTGCTTCTGTATTTGTTTCCTGAGTCCAAACTGACAAATATTTATTGTACCATGAAATAAATTAACTGGTTTACTTTCTGAAGTTCCGTGGGCAAAGTTCTTCAACTTTATATTTTGGATTTCACATGGGATTTTTTCAAGACTATTTTGTGCCTACCAGTAACACTGAAAAACAACCTGAGTTTAAGATGACTGAAAGACAAAATGTCAGTAAGCTCCACAGAATTGTATACAGTATAGTACAGCTCCTCTGCTTTCTACTGAATCTCTTTCTGTCCATACTTTCTAACTACACTTTAAGAACATTGGAGCAGTAAGATGACATTGGGGAAGAGGGAGGGGGACATATGAGTCTAATCTTTAGCACCAGCCTCTAAAATTAGTTTCTTATGGTACTTACCTGTAGCTTTGCCTTAATTTCACTTGAATGCACAGCCGGATCCTGATCTAAGCTCTTCTTAGCCTGTGCGCTCACAGCATTATTCATCCACTCTACCACTTCACTAACACACTTCTCTACTTTCATCATTTCCATTTCATCAATATGGATGTATTTCTCATCCTGCCCAAATACAAATGTTTTGTATTAGTTAATAGTGTCAAGTTTGCTGTCATCAAGTTATGCCAACAAGACCACCCCAATTATTTACCATTTATCATCTTTACTGATTTTCAAAATAAACAGAAGTTGACAACAAGCCAGATCTGTTACAGCAAGAGACAACAAGAAATACAGATGTCAAAATAAAGCTTCCTTTGCCCAATAATCAAACAAGAAACCTAGTTCACAAGGGGAATACAGGCTTCACAAACAGGTCACACAAAATATAACATTCTTAACAGGGCTGATAAAAAACTATCTCCTCCCTTCTGAAGAATCTTACATGGGCCCAAGGTTGTTTAGACAGTGCGATTCTGCTGTACACAGAAAGGGAAAGGATCAGTTGTTCAACTTCACAAGCATTCCCTACAATGCCATAGTTACAAAATCAACTGGTATCAGGAGGAGGACCTACCCAGCAACACAACCTAGGATTTTAGTTAAGAATTCTAAATATGGATCCAAGTCTTAAATGTACTATTTTCAATGATGCTAATTATTTCAAGACTGTGTAATACTACTGAAGGACTTCACTATAGCTGTGAGGACATAATTGTTTCTGATGCTGATGCAAGTCTCAAATCGAATTAGCTTGAGTGTTGTGAGCTGCCCTATTAAAATACATGAAGTTGAAACCCAAGGAGTACATTTTCAAAAGGCAGGAATGCTTATCTTCAAATACCGATGGCAAAAAAAACCGCCAAAAACCCAAACGCCCATATATAATAAAAAGCCCTACGTGTTTCAGTTTATCCTGAGTAGCTTTCACGCTAATGCTTCTCACCATGGCACAACTCTTGTTCCCAAAAGAACTGGAAGAATAGCACACTTCTAAATGTCAGATTAGCTTTTAAAAGGTCCAAGAATCAGACCACAGTCTAAATCTCACTCTTTCTAAGAATGTCCATTTTGGCCTGAAAACATCCGGAAGTATCAAGCAACTGAAGATATGATACACTACACGAGATATTTTTTTTCTTTTGAGTACTGGGAGACATTTGCGGTGTCAAATTTGTGACATATATAACAGTAGATTGCAGCTCATCTGAATGTGAATTTGAAGCCTCTGCCAGCTGGTGAGCCTTAGTGAAACACTATGTGGTAAAAGAAAGGTACTTTGAGGCCACTTACTTTATTCCTGAATTCCCCAGCTATTGTAGCATAATACTGGAGCCTGTGTCCCAGTTCTTCTAACAGCTTTGGTCGTTCTTCTGCTTCTTGATAGCGCATTTCAATTGGAGTACCTAATTTCTAGAAAAAGCAATTCCTATGCGTTATGTGATTCCTTAACATTGATTTGTGTGATATTTTGGAAATTTTGCAATTTGGGCATACTAACAGACCTACCTTTAAATTCTCCAATTTGTCTACATAGACCTGCTTAGCTTCATCCTCACCCTCTTCATACAGCCAGCCTTCTGTCTCTGTCAGGAGTGCAGAGAATCCCTGCAGATCCTATTGTCAAACATCAAAATATGCACCAATTGACTGTCTCACAGTAACAGGATACTGGTAAATACAAATGTTAATTCTTGGCCTCCTACATAAAAATTACATTTCTACTGCAGCTTTTGCCTAGTTAAGTCAATTAAACCACACCAGCTTCTGAACTGGGAAACCCACATGTCTACAACATAGGTAGCATTTATAGCCTTTTGTCCTTGATTAGGCCAATGCTTGGGGTGCAGCTTGAATTCATGTTTTTGGTTATAGATACAGCAACACAGCTTCCCCTTTTAGTCACCATCTTTATTTGGAAACAAAATTTTATTCCATTTGTTACAAAATTCATTTTCAGGGATATGTACCATTTGCTAAGACTGAACCTAATTCTGGATCAGTCCCAGCCATCATTCAAATGAGTTAGTTTCCAGCTATTTCCAGGATGGCTATAAGAAAGCTTGACCAAGGAACACAAAATAGATATTTGGTATGGGTATTTTCAGAGAAGCTCCTGAAACCATAACCTACCTTTTCACAAACAAACTTTTCATATGGTCCAGACAACTTGTCCCTGAACTCATACACATATTCCTCCACTGCATTCTTTGCATCATTTCTTTCTTTTTCCAGTTTGTCTTGCATAATCATCTTACCCTGTATAATCAGAAAAATATTTTAATTAAAAAGTACCCATGTTCAAATAGCATTCTACAAAGCACAACTCCTGTAAAACACAGTAATCTCCAAGAGGCCTTAGCTCACATAACTGCTTGAATTCTCATTGCTACACAGTGGACTCGCCTGAAGAAATAGGATGCACTTCTCTAGATTACAACAGCTTGAACCAATCTGTGATGTCATTCCATGGATCAGTGCTCTGATACTATCGCTATAAACAACGCTTCTATCTTTCTGATTTATATTTGTCAGTTATGTGTTAGACTGTATATTGGCTCACTGCAAATTATTTGAGTCCACACTCCAGGGTTACAGCAAAAGATCAGAGATTGCCTTAAAAAGGGGATGAATGGTTAATAACTGCAATCAAGAAAGCAGTCTAAATCACACTCTAACTCACCTCTGTTTCAATATACATATTGAGGAGATCTTTTCCTAACTGCCAAACCAAGTTAGCTTCAATAGGTAGTTCCACATTTTTCACTTTTATCTTGGGTTTTTTAGCTTCCGGGGGCTGATCACCTTTCTTCTCATTTGTCTGAGTTGGAGAGAAGAAAAATAAGATAATTTTCCAGACTTCCTTCTGATGAAGTAGCACTATGATGAAAGAAACATTCACAGGAAGAACATGCAGAGACTTTGTGTCCTTTCAGAATCTTCAAAATATACTTGTGAGGCACTTTCCCTTCCAGGATTCCACCTCCTATCCTAGTCTGCTTGCAGTCTATTTCACAGACAGTAAGTACTAAGCTACAGGAAGGACATTTCTCAGATATACTGTGTATTTGCACGTTTTCCAGAAGTGCGCACCTGTAGCTTAGCACTTCACTGGTGATGCTGACAGTGGTAAGATTTTAACCCAAAACGTTTTTCATCTTATAGAGATGAAAGAGCAAACTACTAGCAATATCATGCAGGCATATGTTGTTCACATAGATTATTTCCTCTTAGGTTTACAAATTCCTGATCCCAACTTCTCTCAGCAGGCCTAATAACCTTGGCCTCTAACAGCTGTTAAACAAATTGAAACGTCTGCAACTCAAACAAATTAGCTGTACAACACTGCATAAACACAGGGAAACAGTAGAGAGAGACTTCTTGCAGGAATTCCTTTGCAAACTCTGTATGAAAATCATCACGATATATACATTATTTTCCACAATACAAAAGGTATAAAAACAAAGAAGGCTCCAAGCACCAAGTTCCTTACTTCTTACTGGAATATGTTACCATTTTAAAGTCCCCATTGTATAGCATAACATTTGCAACAGAGTTAAAGGGTCACTCACTTTGACATCTGGGATTTTGTTTTCTTCAGAGGGAGGTTCTGATGAAGGGGGAGACTGTGACGTTTGCTGACCATCAGTTTGTACCTGGGACTGTGTTCCAGCCTCACTGTTCTCTTGCTGGATATTTTTCTGAAATGAAAGCCCAGGCACAAAGGATGTAGAAGGCATGTGCACATATCTTTAATAAAAGTTATAGGGCACTTCACTTCTGACACACATACTGTACAAAGTGCCCTACAAAGCATTCTGTGCACACGCAGAAACACACACGCTTTAACTAATGGAGATACAGACTAGGTGCAGGTTCAGAAGGACTTAGTGAGAATACTACCAGTGCCAGGCTTGCAGCACAATACTTGTGTGCGTGTGTGTGCATGCTACCACCTTCTCTTACAAAAAGTGGCTTTTAATTTATTGAGTCATAGCTTTTAAGTTTTCCCCCCCTCAGAAAACCATTAAAACATCAAGTACACCATAATAATGTTGCATTATTCCCCAGTGTTCCCCTCCACTTCAATGCTGTAGAAAACAACCAAGATCTCCCTTCCACAAAAAGTTTTAAAACTTTACAATACGATTTATTACACACAAATCCTTTTAACACAGAGAGCCTGGATGACTAATAATCCAAACCAAGTTTTCCTATTTGGAACACAGATAACAATGGCAGCTGCAAGCAACCCCACCCTCAAGCAACCCACCTGCTGCTATTTGGCACTTTGCCCAATAATTGATTTTGAAGTCCACACACTTTCAAGATAGCACTAATTTTCTCCTGTTCTTATAAAGACATATTTCCTGACAGCTACACACGTCTCAACCTCATTTTGCTTCCTTAGAAGAAGGTATTTTTCTTCCAGAGCATGTAACAGCAGAACAGACTTTCATCAGTAAGGGCATTCACACACAAAAAAGGTCAACTTACATCACTTGAGTTTTCAATAGGCCTCTGGTCCTGAGATTCTACTTCAGTCTCAACACCCACATCTTCACTGTCTTCACTTTTAACTGGTTCTACCATGGATGCAGTGGATACACTGAAAATGCCGTGAGTATTGACACGGACTTTCACTTTGACTTTAGACTTCTCTCCATCTTTCTGGGCTGCCACATTCTGGATAACATACCTACCTAAAAACAAAAGAATCAATACTCACACAGTGGAATTAAATAGGTAATATTACAGAGCCAGGAAAACTCCTCCCTCTTTCACTGAGGACACGTTTTCTAAATATTTGATGAATCCTCTGTGCTAATGTCATGGTCCCCAAAATGAAAAGAATACTACAAAACCCCAAAAGCATACTGCTTTTCAGCCAACTTTACCTTCAAATCAAAAGGAAGTACGTTTATTTTCATCATCTAGGGTAGGTTCTCCTGCCACTTGTAATATAGAGTAAATATAAAACGCTCACTCCCCCTTACTTGTGCTATCTGTGATGCTATAGTGGGATGAAAGAAAACTACACAAAGATTTAGTCTAATGCCAGTGTTAAGCAGTATGTCTTTTTAATACAAGTTACTGCCCAACATACAAACAGTATTTCTAGAAGTGTTCTTTTCAGCTTCTAACATCCATGTAGGTCTGCTGTTACCTTTTATTGTAGGGCAAAACGTAATTGTTTTGTAACTTCTGTAATACTTGAAACAAGCATTGTGAAACGAAGAAACAGACAGACAACTAGTTTAACAGTATAGGAAGAATCAGATCTCCTTGCCATTAAGAGCAGACATTTTTCTGCCTACTATATGGTTATATGTGTATTACCAAAACAGTGACCTGGAGATTACAATACTTGTCTAGCTGCAAAGCACAAGTTCACTCATTTCATCACAGGCTGGATACACACGTGCTTGCACACACTGTTCCTTCATCAATAGATCTAAACCACATGCATACAAGCTTTTACCTGCTTACTTCACAGGCTAAAGGATGTAATCCCCCGTCTCTTGTAAATCCTATAACACGAGTTGTGACCTGTCCTCCCTTTTGGTAGTCTCATCAGAACTACTGACTCACCCGTTAGGACTCCTAACAATTCTGTTCTGAGCAAAGAGTTAATCAGCAAGTGAGCTGAAATCAGTCTGATTTTCAGTTCTGTTCTCACCCGTTTGCAGAACAGCAGTTAAATTATCTTCTTGTTTGTTAAATCCATATGAATTGAACGCTCACAAATCCCACTATCAGTCTTTATGGTAAGAGTTAACATGAAAGGAAGTTTGCTGTTTCTGTAGCCACAAAATATTGTGCTGGTTTCTAAGACATACGATATTTGAACTTTGTGACTCTCAGTGAAACAACCACATAATTTGCTTTGAAGTAGAGAAAATAACTGATGCTTTCTGTTAGGATAATAGCTTTTGGTAACTTTGTAATGCATTAGGTATTAGCCGAAATATTGGTAAATCAGATGGAGATGTTTTTGCCCTATATATTCTCCCACTCATTTTAAAGAATATTTATAAAGCTTGTCTTTAACACCACAGTTTTGGTGATACAGTATTTTAAGTGCACTGTTAACCAACAGGACAGCTGTATTGTCAAATACTTAACCAAGATTTGTCATTTTTTCCACCACTCTAAAAAACAAAACTTTGAGCTTTCTAACTGTTGAGCTTTTACGTGGCAACTAGTAATAGATTTAACTTAATTTTACATGCAAACGTGCAACATTTAATTGCATGCTTAGAACTCAAGAGCAATTATTTAATTGGCCTGTCTTTACTATCACAATCTTTTTCTCACTAACCGCACCGTGAACTCTTTGTAAGTGTCACACCATCGATGTGGTAATTTGTCAAAGGGAATGAAAAAGCTGCTTACAAATGTTACCTAGACAACTCAAATCTGTACTATAGTCTTGTAGCTGCCACTATTTCAGGCTGTCTTGATTAAAACTTATTCAGCATTACATCAAACCCAGAAAGTATAGGAAAAAAACAACGAGTTACTCAAGATGTGTTTTTTATATGCAGGAGATATTTTTTCAAGTATTCCTAGCTTGCTTTAGGTAAAAAGCAGAAAAGACGACTAAAAAAGTTCAGAAGTTATCTTTTGCAGTGATAGCCCCATTCTAGTCCTGGGCATTCAGCTATAATTTCCCCTTATTTCTTCATTAGACTGACGCAACTTTAGAAGCTAGAAAAATAAAAAAAATCCAAATTCAGTTACTCTATCCCAGCCAAAACGAGTACACTATGGAACAGGAAAATTGAAAATTGAGTCCTCCAGACAAAAAACTAAATATATGTCTCATAACCATACTGTAACACAACACAGTTACAGAACTAATTTAAGACCAAACAATGCGAGACAACACCATTTCCAGGACAACTACTTACCTATTTTTGACTCGGGATATGGGACTCCATTAGGATCAGAATAAAAAGCTTCTAACTCAAATGGACCTTTCCTATAGAATGTAAGAACCTTGGAGAAAGGTGCTGGATGATTTCTGCTGAACACCTCATGAACCCTATAATTAAGAGAAAAATATCACTTTTAGCAGAGTATTTGAACTGAAGGCTTTGATCTAGGGTCAGAACTCTTCAGAGAAACGTCACCATGTTTTGACACATTTACCCTTCTGAACAATTCCAAGAAAGATACTTCACTACTGTACTGTAAGGAAAAAGAACAAAACCACTGCTGTGTACTGTAATGGGAAATTGTCCTATTCCACTCATTTTGAGTCTCAGAAACAAGTAAGTTTAGATGTAGGTGGCAACTCAGTGACAGACTATCAGCAGACCTCCAAAATTTGTTTCCTGCAAAGACATTATTCTGAGCTTGGAATAGCATAATTTAAATCATAATTTGCACCCTTCCTCAGTTAGTCTCAAGAGGCTAATTATAGCCCTGTTAATTCCTTACCCATTTACTTTCTGCGGCTCAGTTGAGAACCCTGACACCAGATTATTATTCATTCCTTGATGTGACAGAAAGACAACCAGCTTTATTTTATGTTCTTCCTCTAGGGTCTGTCCGCTATTATGCCAGTCTGATTCTAATTTTCAAGTAGGCTTTGTCTCCTAACTATGGAAGGATCTCATCTAATAACCTAAATGTGAGAAAATAAGAGCTTCACCTAGAATGTGAACCCACAGTTTTGCTCTCAGAAGCATGTGACAGAACAATTAGGTCCTGCATCTCCACAGAAGACAGACAAAAAAGAAAAGGCTGAATTACAAAGAATATGAGAAAGATACGAACAGGTCCCTGTAAAACTCTAAACTTCCCCAAAGTTAAACTCAGACCACTTTACATCCTAGACAGCAACTGCATTTCCCACAGGCATGGCATAGTTAATAGCAGAGATGTCAGAGTCTTAAGACGCTGCAATTGCAAGAAATTTCTCTTACAAAACTCTAAGAGTTAAATCCTTGCTTCTGTTTTCAGCCAAACAGCATCCATGTAAGCTCACAATATTTACATAGTGCATAATGTTCCTATTAAAACAAGAATTCAGATAGATGTTAAGAACACCTTGAGTAAAAAAAAAAACAAAAAAAAAACAAACACCACACAACAAAAACAGAAGGGAAAGTGGGATCAGGATCCAGCAGTTGTTCTAGTTCATTTTGTATTCCAAAACCTGACAACCAGATAAGAGCAATGCAAGACAAGATATTGGTCGGTAGCTCATTCAATCACAATTTTTTTTAATCTTTATTTTTTAACATATGAGGAGTTATGGTTAAAATTTCAATGCATGCCTTTACACAATTTCCACTGTCAACCACCTCTGGTACACAGCCTACAGGTTTTCTGCATCAGAATGTCAAGATCCTAGTTTAAATGCAACCAAGAACATTATCCTTGAATTATAAAGGCCAAAAGCTTCACAGAACTGTAGTTTGAGTTACCTACCCTTCAGTGTCCTCTGCTTCTGTGTTCCACAGCAGAGATATTGGGAATGGTGTAGCATCTGTCACAGAGAATTCTCTCACTTTAAAAGCTGGAGAAAGAATTGCACACTAAACAAAAAAAAAAAAGAGATGTGCATTAAAGTCAGTTAACTGCTCTGCTCCACCTGCCCAAGACAGCTAAAGATCTTTAAACAAGAGAACTTTGTTGACTTTACTAAAACAGCACTAGGCAAATTGCTTGATTTCAATGGAGTATGGTAAGAAAACAGAGATCTCATACAGAAATGTTTTTACCCTTTGGGTTAGCAGGACTTTTGGCCTTATTCTTACCGTAGCTTGTGAAAAAATATAACAGTCTGAACGAATACCAGGATTGTAAAGAATGGAAGTGCGGCATTACTTAGTCCTAAAAGAAGTGATATTTCTTAGAGGTCCTGCTTCTTTCCCTGGAGACAACTGATTGCTAGTGATGGAAAGCAATTAGTGAGATGCAGTAAAGAAACAAGTCAAAGAAGAGAGGGTGAAATAAGAGAATAAGTAAAGGAGAAAAAGAAGATGGCAGAACAAGTGGTTTGCTTGTAAAATATAGTTCACTAGTTGGAAACTGTAAAAATGGGGGGGAGACAGAATAACAGTCTGTTTCACATTGATGGAAAGTTGGATACCAGAAAATGCAAACTTGCAGTGTTTTGGGCTCTCCATAGATACTTCTCATACACTTTGTTGATATATATCTCTTCCCTCAGCTTGACAGCTACTTAAATTCTTCTTATTAAAAATCCCTATATCCTGTTCTTTTGAAGAGTGGACGGCCTACAGAATACACAAGTCCTGGACCACAGAGGAGTACTCTGGACTTCTTAAACAGCACAGTCCCATCACAAGACCCAGTGAACATGTATGTTCCCTTGTGTGCTTTAAAATGGACCACTTCTGCTATTTCTCATAACTGCTTGGTTAATTCTTAAAAAAAGTGCTCTCAAGGAACATTATAAGTTTATCAAGTGTTGCCCGTACTATACCTGCAGAGCACAGCCCCTAGCTATGGCTTCATCTGCATTCAGTGTTGTACTGACATCTTTGCCAAAGAATTTAGCAATCCTCTCTTTGACAGCAGGAATGCGGGTTGCTCCTCCCACAATCTCTACAGAAGTTACATCTTCCACTTTCAGCTGTGTTTGTTCCATTAGTGAAAGCAGAGGCACCTCTATCCTTTGCAGCAAGTCAGCACACAATTCTTCAAATTGTGACCTAAGGAAACAAACAGAATTAACCAAAGAATGCCTGTCCCACCACTAAGATTTCCTGATATTCTTGTTTCCAAACTGATGCTGACCAGGTCTGTTAACGACACTGCAAAGAGACTTAAAGCTAAACCCCTGTGAGTAGGCTGAAGTGACAACCATAAACAAGGCAGTACATGAGCAGCTGCTTACAGATTTTCCTATGCTGCTATCAATGTAGTTAAATAAGATAAAGGTATTGTTTGGGCAGGTGCTATATATTTGCCTCTCAGCAGAGGCTATAGATAAGAATACAAAAAACACCAATACTTCCTTTACAATGAAAACCTGTTGCCTAAATACTGGAGGGAAGAAAAAAACCCCACCACTCTCTTGGCAGTAGTTACAGGACTAAAAGTGACTACAAATTAAATTGTGCCTGTGAGTGTGTGCAAGAGACAGACAGACAGACCTCATTTACACTCAGGCCATAATCAAGTCACCCCCTATAAGCACCGTTTTCTGTCCTCCATTTCTCTGCCAATATCCACAGTACAATAAGAACAGAAAAAAGGAACAAAGCTTCATTTGTTGCTATCTTAAGAGCAGTATGGGATTTAGGTTACCTAAAATATGCAGGAGGCCTAAATATGCAGCTAACCCTCCTGGGTCTGGTTTGCATGCATCAATCCATGGTTTTAAGAATGCGTCATTCTACAAAAAGAATCCAAGCTTCTTATGTATGCATTATTACACTGAAACAATGCTCAGGTAGCTGAACATTACATTTCACAGCCTTACTTATTCTAGCATTACAGAAATGCCACAGATATTCAGCACTTGCACTTAATTTTAGCACAGTAAGTTTCTCTCAAACATGGAAAGAAACACTTGTTTAAGAAATACGGCCACCAAAGCAACTGCCTGTCTTGTACAGAACTCACCTGTTCATTTTTCCAGATACATCAATATCATTCATGAAACACTCAATATTTAGGGGAATGTCTGTGCTATTTGAACTCATTAATTTCTTCAGCTTCTCACATTCCTGATACAGACGAAGAAGAGCTCGAACTTTTGCTTTTGGATCCAGTTTGTACTTTGCTTTTATTTCTGCACAAAAGTAATCTACTAGCTTTCCATCAAAGTTTCTTCCACCTAGGAAAGGGTCAAATGCTGTGCCAAGTACCTGGTTTGAAAGAACAGAATTATTTAGTCTTACACTCTGTAAAAATCAAATGGAATAGCAGTCTTCCAATAGGAGCAAGCCGTTGCTTCAAAAAGGTTGGGGACAAGTCAGCCTATCTTCCAATACACAGGCTTAAGTACTTCAATCAACCATATCAGCCAAAAATTACTCTTCACTTTTACAGTGGAAGTAAGACTAAGCAACTAGGTGACAATCCTAAGCATTCACAATTTTAATCCATACATATACCCGTTTAGATAAAACAAACTAAATGGTAGTAGTTGTACATCTTACATTGGTGTATTGCAAGGAATTTACAGCCTCTATTTGAAACCATCTTAATGAAATGAAGGACACTGATAAAAATCTTCACCTTTTGACTCGTTGCCACTTCCCATGCATTAAATTATTTCAGAATTTTAAAAACAAGGCAGGTTTCCAGGCTACTTGATTCTGAAGTCTCATAAACCCTTTTATTTAAATCTTATTACCTTTAGTTTACTCTTGTTGAATGCACAGGCTGATACTTGAAATGCAGAATGTCCCATATCAACAAACACAACTATCCGTGGCTTCTCTTCAGGAGCTGGAAGGTCTTGTTTATAAATTCCATAATTGAGAGCCACTGCAAAACAAGCGTCAGATATCAATGCAATTTCTAGTGAGTCTCTAATTGCATGCCATCACATCCCTGGGAGTATTAAGCTATAGGAACAAGAGCAGCAGGATAAATCCAGACATATACCTATGCAAGGTCTTACCTACGTGGAAGCTTTAGCCCATTAATATATGTTGTACGATCAGAGAAGGAAAACATCCTTCCTCAGTCATGTATATGCTCTCTAAGCGTTTCAGCATGAAAAACTAAGAAGCAACAACCCTGTTGGGGGGGTGGGGGTGGTGTCTACTTTGATCTGTTTATTAACAACTCATTTTTTTGCTTTGCATAGTAATCCATAGTAATTAAAAACACAGAGCATCTTTATAACGAAACCCAGATCCAGTTGTGTATTTACAAGGTGTATCTCCCAGGCATGAAGGTTTTGTCTGAGAACAGTATAAATGGTCAGCAGAGGCTGCAAAAGGGAAGAATCTCAGTCTATACAGAATATCAGGCAGGGACACTTTGTGGAGTGCATCAAAAGTGTAAAACAGAAGCCAGTGGGGCATGTAGACACAGGATAATGTAGTCAAAGGACAAAACACGGTTTTGCAGCCACATTCATTCTGGATGGATAGATAGCAGTGTCAAAGCTAGGCAGGAGGCTGATGCAGTAATTGAAGATAAATGAAACCCTAGAGTGTCTTGGCTACAGGGTTACGTAGGAAAGGCTGAGGTTTTGGCATGAGATAGAATGTGCAAGAACATACATTTGCATATGACAAAAAAAATCCCAAGATGAAGATAACTAAGCAGATTATCAGGCAAGAGAACGAGAGCATTAGAGAAGGTGGTAAGGCAGGCCAGGAACACATGCTCTGACAAGCAATGTTGTATAGTCACACTGACATCCTCTCACTTGAGGAGAAAGGGACGCCGACTCCCTCTCTCACATCAAAAGCAGTAGTTCCAGACCATCTGGAACAAGGGCAGCCAAGTTTCCCACCAGTCAGAGACTTGAGATTTATGGATTCTGGTGTCTAATAAAGTTCCCCTGCAGTTGGTGCACTCGTTCTCATCTGTGCAGATTCTTTGGGGTCTATAAAAACCTAATACCACCAGCACTCATTAATCCCCCCCACAAGCAGTCATTAAGAGGTGGTTAACTAAAAGCAGAAACTATTTCACAAAATGTATTTGTTATATCCTTGAGATCTAGATTTGATTGAAATTGTGTATTGGTCTCTTCATTCACATAACATTTGTATTTCTGAGCAGACTGAACACACTGCCCTTGTTTCCAAGCTAAAAATAAATTTATGAACAAAACTTGATAAATCACAGCAGAGTTTGCCTTTCGTTAAAAATTTTTTTTTTCTTTTCTGCCCTACTAAACCTCAGGACCCCTTCCCCAAAGATATAATCGAAGATTCTTACATTTAAAACATTAGGGAAAACTTGGATAGCACTCATTAGCCTTGCAAGGTAAAGAAAAGAAATTTAGAAATGCTATGTGCTACACAGTAAAGGCGGCTGCTGGTGCTGCTAAGGGGATGAAAGAACTAACTGCTTTTCTGAAGACTACTCATTCCAATGGCAAAGCTTCTGAACATCCTTGCTAAAAAGTCCTGAAAAGCTCTCAAGGTTCTTGCATGGCCAAAGGCTGGGCTGATGTGTTCTGCCAAACAAAAAGGAAGCAACAATGCCTTTTTTGGCAAGGCCTGTAGTTGGCTTTTAACACCCCATCATGAGAAGTCATCTCTGAATCAGGGGTGAAGGATTACTTCTGCTTCAATACAGAAAGGGGTTGGAAAGGTACTCTTTTTTTGACTGCTAAATGGAATTTGCAGGTTAAAAACAGAGGGCTGGATATTCATCCTTCCTCCTCCTCTCTCCACAGTCACCCTAGAGATGTACAAGCCCTGTAACTCAGAAGAATCCAGGCATGCGGGACAAAGTGTACTTACTGTGGGGTCCACACTTACCCACCTCAAGAATTCATACTACCACATGTTCTCTGTAGCACTCTTTGCTATATAAACAAAGAATTAAGCTAAAGCTGGATGACAGAAACATGCACCTATGGCTTTTGCAATAATATGGTCAGATTTGCTCTTCATTAGGTGCAAATACATAGCATTCAATGTAAAGACCATAATACTGATGAAACAACTACATTTACAAGGAGTCACATGGTAAGGACAAGGGGTAACAGGTACAAGTTACTCCCAGGGATATTCTGATTGGACACGAGGTAAATTTTTCACAATGAGAACAGTCAATTACTGGAATAATCTCCCCAGAGAAATAGTTGACTCTGCTGTGCTGAACACGTTTGAGACTCAGCTGGACGTGGTGCTGGGGCATCTCATCTAGATTATGCTAGAAAGGTTGGACCAGATGATCCTTGAGGTCCCTTCCAACCTGGTATTCTACAATTCTATGATTTACTAGAAATCTTATACATTACCATGTAGATACTCATCTAAAACTGATTCTGGAAAAACATTTTAAGATACCATTCCAGCAATGCATATTTAAGATTCCTTTACTCCTTAAAAACAAAATAAAATATACAATTCAAAAGTATGAATCTAGCTGGTACGCACCAAGAAATGCTCACATGGAACATTCTCCCAAAGTAAACCCTTCCCTACTCACCTAATGAACATGGGCAGTGGGGGCAGGAAAGTAATTGTCTTCTGGTACAGACCTTTACTTAACCAACCCTTCCCCCAGGAAACAAGTGCTAGTTATTATGCCATTTGGAAACACAGAACAAATGCTCTCTCACCAAATGCAAACAGAAAAATGCAGGAAGACAAGGTAAGAATGCTTGTTTCAAGAAAGACCAAATAAACTCTTGGTTCTGCTGATGTGTTTTTAGAGTTGCAAACAGATTAGCAAAGGAGATTGATTACCTTTTTTGTGTGCGTGTGTTTTAAAACCACAATTATACTGACAAAAATCTTGGAAATGACCAAGCGCTGATGCTTGATCAATGAACTTCCTTTAAGAGTGCCTAAATCCTGCAACTGTGCATCATAAGGTTTCTTCCATGAAATCTGGAGAGTAAACTAAGCGGACAAGTAGTCCAGGCACATGTGGTGACTCCTAAATAAGTATGCAGGGAGATAACTATCACTAAAGCTTCATCTCTTCTACCCCTTCACACAGAAGAGATTAAAATGAAAGACTAAATCAAGAGAAGAGCACCAAGTTTTTAGAACGTTTATGTCTCATGTCTGATTTTTCAAGTCAGCCCTGTTTCTTAGAGTAACTAAATGCACCTACTATCACACCTTTCCTTTGCGGAAACTGCTATTTTACCCTACTTACCTGCTGTCATGTCATTCATTAATCTAAGACAATTTAATCCAACAATCTGCGCTGCATCCAGAAGGGACCTCCTTTCAGCATCTGTGAAAAATGATGGAACCTGAAGAAAGCAGGCGAGAATGGGAAGTTATTTCCAGAAAATGATACATCACACTGTTTATCTGAAAGTACTTATCTAAGAATTGTATCTATTCCTCCTCTTTGAGGAATACACTTGCTCACTGCAGGTCTTTTAACATGCAACTACTGTACTGAATAGAGACTTCAAATATTCCATTCAATCAAGCTGAGATGGAATTAAATGAGCATCAGCTAGTTTACATGAGCACGCACTAGCAAGAAACAAATGAGTTATTTATATACAAATGCTAGGAACCTTAATTACTGGTGCAAAATATGAAACTGGGTATTATGGAGACAGAGACATGGAATAACCTTAATCAGAATTAGGAAATGTATTCCTGTCCAAGAAAGTAAAGGTGGGGGGGAAGTACAGCAATATTACAGATGTGAGAGACAAAGAAATAAGGGATAACAAATAAAGAGAATCTGTTTTGGCCAAAATTACTTTGGGCAAGAAGTGGCAAGAGATTCTGAAGAAATATGTTGTTGAAAATTTGCTACATATCTTAGTATTAGTGTTGGACAGTGACCTCTGATGTCCTCAGGGACAGAAACCGCATCATTAGAAGACAGTAACTTTCCAGGTATCAACCTGAGAACAAAACCTCTTCTAATAATAACAGAACTAAATATTCCTAGATGCAACATGAGACAGACTTGTTCCAAGAGTCATTGAGAACAGAGGTAGATGTTATTTTATACTCAGGCTTTGCAGTGGAATGACTGTTCTTTATCTGAGGTCATTTTCTGTATAGTCATAAATTGAAAAAAAATTAACTAACTGAGAGGATGAACATAAACAGGACAGAAACTAAAGGTTTTCAGCTGCCAGAGGGCAAACTTAGATAAACAAACATGTCTTTAATGAGTAATTAGCATGCTTAGTCATGGAAACAAGCTGCAGCAGAAGGATATATACCTGGATCCCAGAAATGTTCTGGGTCTGACAGTTCAGACATCTCCAAGAGAATGAGTTCATGAAGTGGGTCAGGGTCTGGAATATGGAAGTGGCCCTGGGATTTCTTTAAGTCAAAACCTCTAAAGCTAGTTAGGATTAAGCCCTTTGTAAGTGCTTATGCAGTGTTCTTTTCACTCTACACGAATAGAAACAAAATGCCCTCAATAGCTGAAGTTAAAAAGACACAATGTTCCTGTGCACTACAATTACTTACAGAAATAACACAGTCTGTTACTGGCTTTTTCAGGTTACTCTCTGCAGTCTCCTTTAATTTAGTCAATAACATGGCTGAAATCTGTTCAACGCTGAAGATATGCTCCTCATCCATGTACATGACCTGGATAGAAGAAATAGGTAAAATAATTCCATTATTTCAACTGAAGGAAAAATTACTTACATTTAATGGTTTTTGTTTTGTTTTGTTTTTTTTTTTTGCTACGCTGCTGACTAATAATCTATCAATCATGACGTGCTTAATTATTTCATGATAAAACTTCATTTCACAATTTAATTTCCCAGTTGAGTGTCTACAGAAGCAATAATTCCATTTTCACAGACTTAAAACATCAAGAACCATATCAACTACATAGATGAAGGAAATATCTAGGAAGTTATTTAAAAAAGTGACACAAGCCTAAAATGTGATTAAAGCTAGACGTGGTCACACAGCATTATGCCAAAAAAGTAAACTTTTCAAACTGCTGCCAACTGCAAAAAAAGTCCAGAATTACTTGCTGACTATTTTCCCCTGACATTTTTATGCTTCTGGTCAAATACATGAAGAGTCTCTGAAAGGAAGAACTGAGCAACTACAGTTCACCTATGCACATAAGACAACTAAAAGCTTAAGATGAAGCTCAGCAAAAAGTTTATTTGCTGCTCCCTTACCAAGAAATTGTTCTTGAATCACTATTTTTCTGTGTAATAGAATAAATGCCAATCATGAAGTGAAGGGACATGTTACAACTGATTCCTGAAAATAGCACTTGCCTTTTATCAGTCCAATTTAGGAAAAGTTAAGCATTTCAGTTTTAATAGAAAAATAGTTCTCTAAACAGCCCAGTCTCAAATGCACAGCCCTAAGATAGGGTCTTCATTAGTGAAGCAGCATCCATCATCTGTTATGCCAGCAAGGCTTCATTATCAATATTTTTATATATTTCTGTAAATGAATAAAATGTTATTAACTGCACCTGTTCTAGGAAAAGCTGACATTGTATCAGCAAACTCCTTGAAACTTAAGCAAGAGTCAAACCTGCAATGTGGTACAAACTGGTTTTGAGCATCTGTCGCAAGTAACTTAAACCAGGCAGTCCACTAAAGACAAACATGTCACTCATTTATAGCAACCATTCTAAAGCAGAGTTCCTACTTCTTTATAAGGAATTTGTAACCACATAATTAGACTGTTGCAATGCATTTCACACAAGAGTGACAGAAAGGTTAATACTTTGAAGTAAAACCATATGACCTCATAATTATCTTAGCAGTTTTTCTGCCAGGATGTTTGAGCTGGATTTGCAATTTGCCAACAGGGAAGCTCACATTTCACCAACTAATCTCAAACTAACCTTAATTTGATAGTTAACATCTACTATTTAAAGATGAAGCTGTCTATTCATACAAGAGCTCTTCTTTAAGAGAAATGTTAAAGAAAACATTTAGGGTAATTAAATGAAACCCGTATTTTCACAACTAGGCACTGAAATGTAAACTTTTAAATTTAGCTATAAAACCCAAAAAGATACACTGCAAATTTACCTTTACTCCAACTCCACCATTCTTCATAGGAACCAAATCATAGCTTAACCTTTCTTTTTCCTTCTGAACAAAAGGATCATTAAATGAACGGCCGTGGAATCTCTTGAAGTTAGATACTGTGTTGTGGGCATGAGTAATTTGCTGTAAAGAAGTACAGGATATTTAGAAATCCACAATTAATCAACCTGCAATGTTCAGTGCTGCTCTGTATGCCCCCAAGCATTAGTCAAGTTTTAAGACAACTGCTCACTCACTTGTCACATCTGTTGCTATAACACCTGTAATTACTATCTGGTACTTTATTTCAGCTCATTATTACAGAAGATTATATGAGTCAGAGACATAGATAGTTACAGACCGTTATATATTAAGTATTATAAGGATTATACAAGTATCTAAAATCTCAAAGCAATCAGGTGACCAATAACAGGATCTACAGTGCCTACTACTTCAGTCACTTAATTTAGACAGAATTCAAAGAATTAAAGATAGGAGCCAGCTTCACAAGTATGCAATGCCTATAGACTGGCACTCCAATCCCAGCCACCTCACCTCCAGCTGTTCACTTTAAACCCCATTACATTAAATGCAAACAAGTGTTTTCACAGTTACTAAGCTTCAAGCTGTAAGTCTCCCCATATATTTCAATACTCACTTTCTTCCCCCTGATCTACTTTTAAACCACATCATTTCCCTGTTCATACTCACCTAGCAGTCACTCAAATTCTTGCACCAGACCAAAGAAGGGTACAGTGCATAGACAACAGCAAGAAAGATGAGACTTTTTTGGTAACAATGTCAGTTTAAAGTATATGCTGAACTACAGTGCATGCTCCCCACAGAACCAACTGACCTAGAGAAGCATTCTTTATCAGGAATGCAATGCAGAACAGAAATTACACTAGACCCGCCTAATAGAGATACTGCAAGTATCTCAGAGTAGAAGGAATCCTATTCTATCAGAGAGAAACTATAGAAGCCTGTTCTCTCCAGAATAGGCTTAGGCAGGCACCAACAGATTGCATGATAATAACTCAAATGATGAGCATACCAAGGAAGATTTCTAGCATTCACTGCCCTCCAAGGAAAGCATCAGTTTCTTATTGGATGCAAAATTCTCCATCATGGAATTTAGGTTGGATATTAGGAAAAGGTTCTTCACCCAAAGGGTAGTGGGGCACTGGAACAAGCTCCCCGGGGAGGTGGTCACAGCGCCAAGCCTGACAAGATTCAAGAAGCATTTGGACAACGCTCTCAGACACATGGTGTGATTTTTGGGGTTGTCCTATGCAGGGACAGGAGTTGGACTCGATGATCCCTGTGGGTCCCTTCCAACTCAGGACATTCTATGATTCTATGAAGAATCTGAGCTGCATCTTGTATTAGAAAACTATACAACAGTTTTCCAACAGAAAAGCTCCCTGACAAAGAAGCAGGCCATACCCATACTATTAAACAGCAACTTTCAGAAAGCTGTGTGTGTGGACAGAAAGATATAAGACCCGAATTCTCCAGTGGGAATCATCCCTGGTTTATTCTAATCACCAAACAGTGCTCAGCAATTATTAGTAAGAGCACGAGTTAGTACAGGCCAAAAAACATGCCAGGAACTACTCCAGTGCTTTAATGCAATAGAGTATTTAGGTTCCTGTGTCCAAGATAATTTCCTGGCATGGTTTCATTTATTTGTATAGCCATAACTTCAGACTACTTGAATACTACATAATTGACAGCTGTATTGCTGAAGAACATAGAAGCAAAAATAATTACCATGCAGCGGGCAGAGAAGCACAGACATTCTGGTAGCTTTTATAGCCTAATTTAGAATTAAGCTCAGAGCCTTTTCTAAGAGAACAATCTTAAGATATTTTTAGAGTAATTGTATGCCATTAGGTCTGTAGCATGTTTTAATATCTTCCTGCTTAGTCACAATTAAGATGAGAATTATCGTCTGTTAACTAACATATTGCTCTCATCTCCAATGCTACCAGACTTACCTAAAGGAAACAGAAATTCTCTGAAAATTAGCTCCAACAGCTGCTCCTCAAGTGTTAAAGTAAGAGAGCACCTCTGAGTATTATGAGCTCTCTCACATATAATCACATTGTTGAAGTCACCAGTCAAAAACTGGTTCTTTTTTTTCTTTTGTTTTGTGGGGGCTTTTTTGTTGTTGTTGTTATTGTGGGTTTTTATTTTTTTAACCAAGAAACTCATTCAAATGAAAGGTATCATTTTACTCCTTGATTTAAGTAGCTACTACACCCTAGGACACTGAAAATATAACTGTTGTCCATGTCAAGAAACTTCTACATTTACAAAAGAAACATGATTTACGGTCAGCCAAACTGGACCGCTTACAGCAAGAGAAAGAAATGCTCCGAAATCTTTCATCATTTGAAGTATCACATCCTTTTCTTCTGGCAAAAATATTTAGTTTCAACTGCTAGGATAAGCAAGCATTAAAAGACTCAATATAGTAACATAAAGGTTAGTCTGAAGGCAACTGAAGTCACAGCTGTCACTGCACATACATGCTTTTAAATGCAATTTGAGAGAATCTCCTTCACTTTCAGCTTATTTCACATTTTCAACAGCATTTACTGGAATAATCTAACAATACTGAAACACACTCGAGAGTACATAGGATTCAGATCAGTTGCTTGTTTTGAGTAACAACTCATTTCTGCACACTGATGAATCATACCGGTTTCCGACTTGAAACAGTGGAAGCAGTCAAATAAACAAATGCAATGCTAAAATGAAATTTAAGGGAAAAACACAAAGATATGTATTTACTTATTACTCCAAATGTTAACCTGTAACTGAAAGCGTATGCGTGCTTGTGAATACGTAACCTATTCATATTTCCTTGGCTGTTCAAAATTAGGAGGGGAGCTATTACAGTGGGGGGGCGGGGGGGGGGAAGTCTCCTTTAGGGCTCTCTCCGTGGAAACCCACTGCAGTCCTTTTCCAACAGGAGGGACGGGCAGCGGCCAGGCCAGGGGAGGCTGCAGGCTGGCCCCACGCTGGGTCTCCGCGCACAGCGGTTACGTAACAACCTACGGCGCAATACCGGGGGCTTTATTCAACCGTTACGTTTAGTTATGCTAAGATTTGTCAGAATTAAGCTCTCCTTTTAATTTGAAAATACTACTTTAACGAAGAAGACATTCAATCTTTCAGAGCACTTCAATCAACACCTCCCCCCCCCCCCAAAAAAAAGACTAAGGACTTACACCTTCAAAAACACAGGCATTTCCTTTTCAGTGAAACCAAAGGTAGGAAGGTACCTAAAGAGCTTTAAGAATCTGAGCCAAGACACTGCCATTGCATCTAATTGTAAGAAACTATACACATCATTTAAAACGTTTCCTTTCAAGTGCAAGGAAAATCCTACATACAACCATTAGGAAGAGAAACCCGATGACCTTACGTTGTCAGAAAAGGAATGCGTTCAACTGGAAAATATTACTATTAATGAAAGAGAGAGCAGTAACATTCTAGCAAAACCATCCTGCATTTCTCTGAAGGAAGCATGGCAGCACGGTGCAGCATTTCTAAAATAAAAGGCTTGACAAGGAAAATGAAGTTGTTTGGTTTTAACAGCAAGCCAACTCTCTTTATACCCACTGGTACTTGAGCAGTTTGCACTGGCCCATTTACTGTGATGCACAAACGCCAGGAAAGGACCTACCTGGTTTTTAGCTGAGACACCAATAGCTCTATTTTTGGATCCAAAGGAAACCACCGATCTGAAAAGAACAACGGCTGATTAACTCCGTGCTGACTATAACCCAACTGAGGACCATCACGGATACGTTTTCTTCAATTGCAAATAAAGCACCAAAGTCTTTTTGTTGAAGTGCCATTCTTCTAACTTGTGGTAAAACACTACAATAAGCCTCTTACCCATCCTGAAGTCTTGGCTCGAATCCAGCACTTTTCACAAAGGTTTATCCGAACAGTTAAACACGGTGATCACGATTAAGAGCTCACATCCAGCCCAAATCCTGCCCGTCCGTGTCTGGCTGCTCACAACTTCACAACTAACTCCCGCCGTGAGCCCGGGGCTTTCTGTACCTCAGACTACAGGAGAACGGCGCCGGGGCGGCTGTAAGGGTCCTCCCGGCCGCACGGCGAGAGAGAGCCCGTGTGCCGTCCCCGGGCCCCACCTGAACCCGGCTGCCCCGGCGGGGAGCCCCCCGCCGGCCGCACCATCACCGGGAAGCCCCCCCGCCGCGGCTGCCCTCCCAGGCAGTGCCCGCTGCCCGCCGGACCCGCTCCGGCCCCGTCCCGGGAGGAGGCAGGGCAGCGCCGCCCCGCACCGCGCCTGCCGACCCCCGCGGCCTCTCGGGGGCCCGTGAGGAGGCGGCGAGCACCGGGGGCCGCGCCGGCCCCACACCGCGGACACCCACCACCACCACCCGGCTGGAAGCTTCCAGCGGCTTCCATTGACCGGCTCCTGCCTGCCCCCGGCCCGTGAGGGACCCGGCCGCGCCCCCCTCCCCCCCGCCGGCCCCCCTTCACTCACGGCGTGCACCGGTCGCTGAACTCGTTGGCGACGGTCTCGATGCCGCCGGCCCGCGCCACGGCGATGTAGCAGCTCTGGAAGCCCAGGTCAAAGCCCACCACGGCCATGGCCCCGCCGCCAGGGGGAGGCCCCCGCCCTGCCCCGCTGCTGCTGCGGCCGCCGGCCCCGGTACCGGCACCGCAAGCGCGGCGGCTCCGTGCGCAGGCGGGAGGGGAGGGAGGGAGCGGAGCCGGCACCGCCGCTTTAAATATGACAATGGGACGAAGTTTCCAGAAACTGCGGAAACCACTCACCGGCTCCACGTGCGGCTTCCGCTTCCGCCTTCGACGGCGTTCTCGAACAATTCCTGCCAATCGGCGGCGCCGGGGCCCGGTGACGCGGAGCGTTCCCATGGCGACCGCGGACGCCGCCGACTGCCGACCGGGGAGGAGGCGGGGCGGGGATGCGCCGGCCTCTGTCAGAGCCGGTGGGGCAGGGGCGGGGCCAGGCGGGAAGCAGGGAAGGCTGTGGGAGCGGGAAGCGCGCGCAAGCGGCGTCTCGCGCCCGCCTGGTGGCGGCCGTTGAACGGCTTCTCCGCGCGGCGGGCAGCGAGCCGCGCGGCCGCCTCATGGGCGCGCTCCCCTGGTCGCCGCGCCTCCCTTTCCCAGCCCTTGTGCTCGCAGCCTCCCCTTTGCTCCGCGGCTTGGCGCTCCTGAGGGGCGGCGGGGTGTTCTCCCGGGGCCGGGGCCGGGCGGTGCGGGCGGCCGGGGAGGGGGCCGTGCGGAGGGCTCTGCTCTTGCTGTCTGGCACAAAAAGTGTTGGGGGAGGGGATGACTCTGAGCGCTGAGGCCTCGTTGAAGCGCTGCAAATGGCGGTACGCGCCGGTGGCGTCTGCTTTGCCGGCGGCGGGGCGGAACGAGCGTGGGGGTGGCGGGGGGAAGGGCTTCAGCCATGGCGGCGGGGAGCCGTAGGGCCTGGCAACCACGGAGGGAGCACGGTGGCAGCACGGTGGCAGGGGCTGTGTGAGGAAACTGGTGGGGCACAGGTGAAGTGCAGCGGTGTGTTACTCAGCTCTACTGCTCAAGGAGCTTGTATTTTGCTGAGCCTTGATGTATGGGAGAATGGAGGATAAGCAGTTATCTGTGATAATATTCTCACTCCTCTAATACACCAGGAAACCTCTGTGGAGTCGACTGTCACATTGTTATAGGTATTTTGGCACTGTGCTGTTGGGGTGCTCTTAGGGCTAGCAAAAAGTAACAACAGGTTAAATATATTAATACTACAGATCACTTGCCCTCCTTAAGAGGATCTTTATCTCTGCGTCCAGTGCCACAGTCCACTATAGTACAAATGTCCTGTTGCCTCCTAGCTGTCTCGCTCTAGCTGTGTGTTCAGGACCCCATCCCCTGCTACAGGCAGGCCTTAACCTCCTGCATTCCATGTGGAGGCACGGCGGGTACACAGATGGTGATTGCGCTTGTCAGTGGTACATCTGTTACATGCTGCCCTTCTAGTCCTGGCTTGTTATGAAGGGCAGGGAGAGATGGTTGTGTTCGGAGTCCTGAGTGTCCATCTGTGGAAGAGGCAAAATGTCAGTATTGTGCCCCTACTCCCTTTCTAGATACTGTGCTGTAGCAATCTATCTCTGCTAAAGCTTCGCTTCGGAGTTGAGTAACATTCAGCTCTGTGTTGGATCTTGACCCCTCCTGAGTATATGTGAGGAGGAATTGGTCCCCTAAAATAATGCTTGCCTGTTTCAGAGGAGCCACATAGCTGAAAAATCCACTGAGACTGCTGTGTGACCGTAGCTGAGGATGTAACTTATAACTTCAGAATAAGCTGACAGGTTGGCCAAACACTTAGGTGTATGCGTATGTTGATGAGGTTCCCTGTCCCTACTTGACACGGTAAATATTCCTGATAATGCACTTCCCATTTTAAATGAGGAGGTAGACTTCAAAGTATGTAGGTGCTTAAATATCCTGCTTTTTCTTGGGTGGTACAGAATTGCTCAAAATACTTGCGTCGCCTTTATGAGTGTCTGAAGTCCTTGCATCCTGGATAATACTTCTCTAGAGCTTGAAGGTGAAAATCCAGTCCCTTTATTACCAGTTGATCTGTACGTCAGCCTTCGCCCTGTCTGACAAGAAGCTGGGTGCCTAGTATTTTCAGTGATTGTTTAGAAAAATCCTGTTGTGGCAAATGATAAACATACAGCATACCCGCTAGTTGAAGTGTCACCATAGATTATAAAAGTAGATACCAAACATTCCTTTTGCTTTTTCTCCTTGGGTGTAAATTGTTTATCCTTGAACAGAAATAAGAAAACTTGACTGTTTGCCCAGATTTGCAGCTGGTCTCTAAAGGGAGAAAAATGTTAAGCTCAGCAGTGAATTTGGAAGTTACTCTGCTGGCACCATCTGTCTGATGGTGCAGTACAGTCTTGTGCGGTGCAGTGGCTGAGCTATGGCTTCAGTGAACTGGGACCCCAGTACAGCAATAAAGTTTTTCTTACTTGGCCTAGAGCAGAAGCACATATTGATAGCGACTTGCGTCGTCTGTGAATTCCCAGTGTGGAACTGTAAGTAGTGTGGAGGGTTGGGGAGGAGTAGAGGGGGAGATAAGAACTGCTGGGGTTGGTAACAGTGGTGAGATGCTTGCTCACGATGGCCCCTAAGGCTGGGCCTGGGGCAACCAAAACAGCGGTGAGGGCTGTTCTGAAAGGGCAGCCGGTGCTGCACATGGCCAGCATTCTGTAGGCTGGAAACCCTGTGGTTGTGGATGCAGCCCATGTACCACCATGAAGTGCTCTGTGGAGGAACAAGTTTGACTGTTGTGTCATGAATAACAACCCCCTGTTTTTCAGCACTGATGAAAGCCAACAAATATAAGATTAAGGAGCCATCAAGAAATGATACGACATTGATTGGTGAAGATTAACACACTGGTTAGGCCTGATAGTGAGGAGATTCACATCTATCTGACTAGACTGATGCTCTGGATGGAGCCAGCAAGATTGGAATCATTAAAACTGTGATTTACCCAGGGCTGTAGAGTTGAGATGATAAACATTTGTTAAAAAGTCCAGGAAAAAATCCTTAAAACTCTTGGTTCTTTCTTCCAATGATGTGGAGACTGGGTGTCGCTCTCTTCTGAACTAGAGATAGTATGGGTTACACGGGGACAATTAACTGTCTCCTATGGGGAGGGTGGGGAAACACTGTAACTAACTTCTGTTGGGGTTTACTTGTGTTGGAAAGCTTGTGATTTTAGAAACTGAGAAGAACCGGTGTGCTGCCCTTCCCCTTGATTGTCACATCAGCCTTTACTGAACGGCCGTGTGGATACACATGCTGGCCTGATGCAAAATTTCTTGTTAACGTTCCCCTTGGTCCCTGGCACGTAGCCTGGGATCTTAATGCTGCTGGGAAGGGAAGAGGGAGGTTCTGCTGTTCCTGCTTTCTCTCTGCTCAGTGGGATATTGAATTCTTACACATGGATGCCCTATTTCAACCTTTGTGTTTTTGCAATGCAACAACTACTGCAGCTTGTTACCAGAAGGTAATGATTGACCCATGTTGTTCAACTTTCTAAGGTTGCCTTGCACAGTTAGGATGAGTGTTGCTCAGTCTACCCAAATATTCTGTCTACCTAGGTGTTTAGCTTACGGCAAATAAGGAGATGGTTTGGTGACAAAAAAGTATCTGTTCTGGATTTTCCTTTATTCCTCAGCATGTGCAGGGAGTTCAGCTATGTAGGTGCTCTTATTGTCTGTGACAGTTAAGGGCTTCTTTAAACATGTCCACGTTCTGAGTTAGAGAAAAGAGCAATGTGACCTTCATCAGTGCAAGGAATGCTGTAAAAGGGTAGCTGGCCAGACCTTTAAAGAATTATTTTCATATTTGGTACTGGATGTTCTATGTTGTAGCCTCTACCAGAGCATTAATAAGGGTGTTAAGAAACTGAATTTGACATGGGAACAGGAGTTATCTCATCTGTTAAACCAACCCTAATGTTGGTAAACTGTCACGGGGTGTGGAGGTAGAATGAGGTAGTATTATAAACTATTATAAAACATGACCTAAGTGAACTAAAGAGGACTGGCTAATGTCCCTATAGAAGGCCAGGCATCACAGAACGTAACATAGGAATCTGTTGAGTACTTAGGATTTCTGCTGTGTTGCCAGGGGCCCAAGCAGAGATGTAGAGGAGCTCTGCTGGGACAGTAGAGGCAGCATTCTTTGTACATAATCTTCATATTTTATTTAAAACAGGAAAGCCCATCCCAGCGTAGGCAGGCAACATCTAAATTTTGCATTACAAGTAAATAGGTCTGTATTGTTTCCCTGGGGACTTGATATATGTTCTCACTTTCCATTTGTGGGTTGAGCTGCATTCCAGCCCATGCTATCGTTCTAATCTGCTTGGAGGTTACCTCTGCCAGCTTTACAGCAGCTGGCATTCTGTAACTGTGAGCAGTCGGCTCTTATGATAGTGCATGATGGACATGCTGGTCAGTCTAAGCTTCTGCACCATTTCTGTCGCTCATCATTTGAGAAGGTCTTTAATGCAAACCTGGTGAGATTATGGTTCATTTGTTCTTGGGTTCTAGGCTAAGTTTTAAAGGGTAAAGGGCATTTGAGATCATTGCTTATTCCAAAGACAGACTGACGTTCCTATCAAGTTGTGGTTCTCTGGAAATATGAATTAATTCACTAGGTAGCTCCAGCAGTCTCACCGGTGCTGTACAATGCTGTACTGCAGCTCCTTTTTTACATTAATTTTCATACCACTACGTTACCACTGTATGATATTTATTTTTGTGTATACAAACATTTTGTAAATCAAGTGAAAAAGATTGTAGTAATAAGGAAAATAATATGAAATGCCAAATGTTTATTCAACTATATGAAGCAATAGGTAACACATTATGTTTGTAAAATAGCTAAGTATTTTCACTTGGCCTTTTTTTGGTCTCTTCTGTATAGGAAGTGTTAATGATAATGTTCTACAGTATTATCTTTGTTAATACCTCGATCCGCATACTTATCCTGGAGAAAGAAAGAAAGAATGAAGAGGATACGTCACCAACGCGGTAGTGTAACCAGCCTGAAGCATAGCAACCAATGGGCCCTGCCTTCTAAAGGTTTGACATCTGAACTGTGCTGTTCAGAGCATCCCTACTGTGGGGAATACCCGCTTTAAACAAAACGCACAGCCTTTTGGGTAAGGCAAATAAGCCTCACTTGATAGATTTTTGCATGCTTCCTGATAAAAGCCTCAGCACCTGGCAAATCCTAATGTGACTCTTCACGGCTCTGCCCATGTATGGCATACTTTAACACACAGCATAGCATGGATCCAGATCCCAGAGTAACCAAGGGGGTGATGCTTTATCTTCCTGACACTCTGAATAAGACTCTTAACCCACAAGTAACTTCTTAATCCAAATACAAGGATGTCCTTTTTCTGTGATTTCTTTTTTTTAATTTTCACACCTATTAATAGATCTGTGTGCTTATGAAACATGAATTAAAATGGATCAGGCTTTGCTTTTGAGGTTAACGTGAATTCTTCAAAAATTGTAATTGTGAATGTTTGCTTTGATTGCTGGGAAACTACCATTACTGTCTGCTGTTGATTAAGTATTCTTCGGATTTAGAAAAACACAAAACTAAGACTGAAACTAAATAATGCAAAGGTGGAAAAGGTAAGTTAAAAATTAGAGGGCCAAGGTTATTGTAAGCTTCTTAGTTCTGTTCACTTAGATGTACAGATCTTTTCATCCTTTCACTTAAACAACTGGATCATCCTACTGGAAAATGTGAAGCTTTTAAGAAAAAGAACACAAACTTTATTTACTTTGTATTTAATAAACTTAGTACAGCAAGGTAAGTGTACTGTCAGTGCTTTAAGACACAAAATTATGGAGTTCAGGAACATTCAAATAATACTAAACCTTAAGTGTTCATGAATCTCAAATACTTTATCTTGAGTGATTATGTGTTTATAATTCCCTCATAACTTTTTTTTCCTCCCTGTTGCCTAGACACAAGAAGTGTTTTGAATAAGAAAATCAGACAATAGGATTATGGTGCAAAACAAATTTAATGTAGGTGACCGGCTGCACATCACTAATTGGAAGTAGTAAAGAGTTGAACAGTTTTTAAGTAAATATGGAATTAGTTTGCATAAACTCTCTGATTCCTAAGTGCAATTAATTATCATAATAAATGTTTCTATACTGATAATAAAAAATGTTTCTATAAATACATGAGCAAGAAGAGGAGGGCTAAGGAGAATCTCCATCCTTTATTGGATGGGGGGAAACATAGTGACAAAGGATGAGGGAAAGGCTGAGGTACTTAATGCCTTCTTTGCCTCAGTCTTTAACAGTCAGACCAGCTGTTCTCCGGGTACCCAGCCCCCTGAGCTGGAAGACAGGGACAGGGAGCAGAATGAAGCCCCCATAATCCAAGGGGAAATCGTCAGCGACCTGCTACACCACTTAGACACACACAGGTCTATGGGGCCGGGTGGGATCCACCCAAGGATACTGAGGGAGCTGGCGGAGCTGTTCACCAAGCCACTTTCCATCATCTATCAGCAGTCCTGGCTAAACAGGGAGGTCCCAGTTGACTGGAAGTTAGCAAATGTGACACCCATCTACAAGAAGGGTCGGAAGGAGGATGCAGGGAACTACAGGCCTGCCAGCCTGACCTCGGTGTCGGGGAAGGTCATGGAGCAGGTCATCTTGAGTGCCATCACACAGCATGTATAGGACAACTGGGTGATCAGGCCCAGTCAGCATGGGTTTATGAAGGGGAGGTCCTGCTTGACTAACCTGGTCTCCTTCTATGACAAGGTGACCTGCTTAGTGGATGAGGGAAAGGCTGTGGATGTTGTCTACCTGGACTTTAGTAAGGCCTTTGACACAGTCTCCCACAGCATTCTCCTGGAGAAACTGGCTGCTCATGGCTTGGATGGGCATACTCTTCGCTGGGTTAAAAACTGGCTGGATGGCCGGGCCCAAGGAGTTGTGGTGAATGGAGTTAAATCCAGCTGGCAGCCGCTCACAAGTGGTGTTCCCCAGCGCTCGGTACTGGGGCCAGTTCTGTTTAATATCTTTACCAATGATCTGGATGAGGGGATTGAGCGCACCCTCAGTAAGTTTGCAGATGACACCAAATTGGGTGGAAGTGTTGATCTGCTGGAGGGTAGGAAGGCTCTGCAGAGGGACCTGGACAGGCTGGATCGATGGGCCGAGGCCAACTGCATGAGATTCAACAAGGCTAAGTGCTGGGTCCTGCACTTGGGTCACAACATCCCCATGCAACGCTACAGGCTGGGGGAGGAGTGGCTGGAGAGCTGCCTGGCGGAAAAGGACCTGGGGGTGTTGGTTGATAGCCAGCTGAACGTGAGCCAGCAGTGTGCCCAGGTGGCCAAGAGGGCCAATGGCATCCTGGCTTGTATCAAGAATAGTGTGGCCAGCAGGACCAGGGAGGTGATAGTGCCCCTGTACTCGGCACTGGTGAGGCCGCACCTCGAGTACTGTGTTCAGTTTTGGGCCCTTCACTACAAAGAAGGACATCGAGGTGCTGGAGCATGTCCAGAGGAGGGCAACGAAGCTGGTGAAGGGTCTGGAGCACAAGTCTTATGCAGAGCAGCTGAGGGAGCTGGGGTTGTTTAGTCTGGAGAAGAGGAGGCTGAGGGGAGACCTTATCGCCCTCTACAACTACCTGAAAGGAGGTTGTAGCGAGGTGGGGGTCGGCTTCTTCTCCCTAGTAACAAGTGATAGAACGAGAGGAAACGGCCTCAAGTTGTGCCAGGGGAGGTTTAGATCGGATATTAGGAAAAATTTCTTCACTGAAAGGCTAGTCAAGCATTGGACCAAGCTGCCCAGGGAAGTGGTTGAGTCCCCATCCCTGGAGGTATTTAAAAGACATGGATGTGGTGCTTAGAGACATGGTTTAGTGGTGGACTTGGCAGTGTTAGGTTAACAGTTGGACTTGATGATCTTGAGGGTCGTCTTTTCCAACCTAAACGATTCTATGATTCTATAAATGAAAATCAGGGAGGGGGGGGAACAGAGAAAAAGAAGCTAAGTTATTACTACTTGATCTGATAGCAAACCATCTGGCAATATGCTGCCAAACCATTATGTATCGTTTATGTGACTCAGTGCTAATTAGATGTGCACAGATTATGCAGACTCCTTGTGCTTTCAACTTTGGTAGAATGTTTTAAAAATAACACTTGCAATATTAGTATGACATGTACTTGTTATGAATTTCTGACAGTAATCCAAGCCATTTTTTCACTAGAAAATATCGCAAGCACTTCAAAGACTGTTCAAATTTTGACTTATGTTAAAAAAAAAAACAACAAAAAAACAACAAACCAATATAATATTAGTGTCTTCTGTACAGACACTAAGAAATTAATTTCTTTCTCTTTCTCACTAACCTATCGAAAATACACTGACTAAGCAGTTTAGGCCTGAACAGTATGAAAAGATGACAAACTAGATAGATATATATATGCTACAGCTTGCAGTGAGCATGTTTTGAAAGAGCACGTAATGAAACATCTTTGAAAAGTGTGTGTGCGTGGGACTGTGCCTATGCATACACAAATCCAACATTTGTATATTTTTTTCTAAAATGAAACATAGGTATGTTATTTCTCTGCTTGCATTGTCACAAAGTCACCAAGTGTCACAAATGGAGTACTATAAGTTTCCTTTGAGTGTTTATAGCATGTCTATAGCTATACTTAGAATAAATTAGCTATTATAAATATATATCTTAAACATGCTGTCACAGAAATCTGTTAATAAAATGTATTTTGAGAATTCAGACTCTCTGCATGTGAAAGCTACAAAAATCTATTGGACAGAATATCAAATATTGAAAGTTAAAAATCAACAGGCTGAATAACAACAGGTCAAATTGCTCCCTTCTCCTCAAGAAATGTCTCAAAGGTGGTACATACAAAACTATGAAAATGATTCTTTTGAAGGAAAAAAAATTGAATGTGCTTGACTAAGAAATATTATGTGTATTCTGGAAATCAAGGGCCTATGAAGGGAGCTTGTTTATTTGTTAGGTGACCATAAGATTCAGTTATGAATATGGTGAAAATAAGGCAGCACAAACCCATAGTTGTATAAAGGACTAGCAAGCGGGAAGAAGTAAGTAATATTTGAAAAACTATCAGAGCATTCTGCTACAGGGATATAGATCTTAATGCGACTACTATTTGTGATGTGGATGCTTGTGTAAACATAAGTGTGACTTGCTGTGTGTAGTTTCTTGTATTTACAGATGATTTGGAAGAGTTGTAGATAGCTCAAAGAGCTGGCAGCATGCTTTACAGGGTAGAAAGCATGTTCTGCAAAGTGGCATAAATAATCCATTGCTTAGATTTACTTACAGACTTAGAATTACTTATACAAGAAAGAGGTATGTGCTTATCAGAGCATTTTTTAATTTTAGACATAGTCATGTAACGTTCTTTCAGTAGAAGGATGAGAGTCAAAATTCAAAACAAAAACAAGATGTACACTTTTAACAGTGAGTGTCATTAATGATCTGGTAAACTTTTCCAATATGATAAACATGTTCAAATTCTTTGTAGTTATGGATGGTTGCCTTTCTAAAAAGTTACTGTCCTTTGAACATGGGCTAGATTCAGGGCTCCGTGGATGAAAACTGGATTTTTGTACAAGAGATTTGATTTTAGTAGTGTCATAGTAAAGCCCATGCACTCCTTGGAACATGCTGAAGACTGGTCCCTAGGAGAGGCCCCAACTGGGTGGGCCCAAAAAGTGAGAAACTAAAATAATGAGGACCTTAGGAAAATGCTGGTAAATGTGTTTTGACAGCTTGTCTGGATTTACCTGGGCTACGCTAATTTCCATCTTACAGAGAATTCAAGCTGAAACAAAAGAAATATGAAATATTTGCCTGTTTTGACGTTTACCACATCTGTTAATCTTATGTCTGAGCCAAGCCTTGGCATACAGGTATGATTACTAATAAGCATTACACACAGTTTGTTGGTTTGTTTTTTCTTTTTTGCTTGCTCTTGGATCAATGAAGAAAAACAAGCTTATGTATAACTTCTGGACATTGGGTGGCACCGTTGCTTCACGTAAGCCACCATATAGACGCCTTCTAGCTTAAGTTTTACATTGTTGGCTCAGCTCCCTTTTTTCCTTCAGCATAACTATATAAGGGAAGTCAAAAAGCAGAACTAGTAGCCTTCTTTCTTTTCTTTTTTTAGCTTGGTTTTAAGTAATCATCTTGCTTTAAATGGTAATGGATTTTTGACCAAGAGCTGATGTTACTTAATTTAAGGAACCGTTGTTTCATTTCAAGTGCTGATCTACAGATCTTCTGTGAAGCTCTTGACTGAAGTAGGAAGATACTCTTTACAGCCAATCTGCTTTTGTGTGCCTGTGCCCCAGCCAGCCTGTAGTGAAGCTGTGCACTAATGTTGTAAAAAGCAGGAATAGCACCTGTGTGTTTTATTGTCTTTAATTAAAACTTGAGCGTAAAATGATTTTTTAATTGAGCTGATTTGCGTCAGTGACGTCGCTGACATATCAAATACCATTATATGTTTCTGTAAGTGCAAGATCTCCTCTGCGTTTACTTTTAAGATATATTTAGATCTTTTTGATTGGATCTTGACCTCCTTGCTGTCAGATACAAAGTTTGTTCCAGATCAGGAGACATTTGTATGTATGCCACTTTCAAATTTAATGTATTACTGGTATAAAAGCATATGACAAATACCTATTTTAGCTACTGGTATAAATTTTTTTCCTGGGGTTCATTAAATTTATTGTACAGAGCAAAATACTCAAATGGTAGATAACAGTAGATAACTAATAGCATTTTGCCATTAGATTAATTAAACAGTCAGAGACTTCATTTTGAAAGTTGACTGACCAGGTACACAGTATTTGCTACTGTGGAACTGAATGAGCCAGTAAAAAGGAATACAGTATTTGGGTTAATTTTTAGTTTATGGCTGTATTTGAGGCAACAGTGCAGAATTAAGTTTTGCAGTTGTTTCAGAAAGTCTCATAGCAGACCAATGTCAGAGTTATGTAGATCAGTGTTAGGACTGACTTACCTGAGGGAAAACATTCTGATGAAAGCTGAAAGAATAACAGTGATTTTTTTTTTTTTTAATTAAAAAAATCCTTGTTTGCATGTATGTTGGCTGTTCAACCTAAAGATACCACAATTTTAGCATAAATAGAAATCTGCATGAAAGTATTGGTTATTTTTTGAAAATGTTGCCATGCAGTTGAGTTATCAGAAACAATAACAAATCACATATCGGTAGTATCTGCTATAAACCGCTTATGAACCTGCTACCTGCAGAAGTTTGCACTGTTAAGCCTTGTAAGGAATATGTTTGCTAGAATCTGAACCAACAAAGTTCAAGAACAGATTATTAAAATAAATTTCTTGGATTATCTATTTGATATGACACTATTTCTCAAGTACTGGAAAAACCAGGTAAGGATTTTCTCTAGGCCCATAAAGGGTATGATGAGAAATAATGTCCTAAAATTAAAGCAAAGAAGATTTAAGTCGGACATCAGAAAGAAGCATTCTAACCGTGAGAAGTAAATACTGAGGTAGACTGTTAGCAGCTTCTAATGACGAGGATTTCAAACAACTGTCAAAACGGTTTAGACCCAGTTCGTGGTGCCTTCTGGCTGGAACTGGGAGGGAGGAGATAGATGAGGACTAGGGACTGTGGTTGGAAGAGTGACACGCTGGACTGTACTTTTCTTTCCGTAGGGACTACACAGCTGATGGTGTACCTTTGGGCTCCCACAGGGTTTGGAGCTCAGTGTCAGCCAGGAACTGGAGTCAATGCCTTGCACAACTGAAAGATGCTTGTGGTTTCTGGTGTCTCCATGCTTTGAGAGGCAGCATGGGTCCTGCTGTGTGCAGATATGAATGAAATGACCTCTTGAGGTTTCTTCTAAGTCCTGTCCGATCTCACCCCGTGATTTTAATATTGGACATTCTGTAGTAGATTAATCTGCTGGAAACAATTTGTCTTTCAAACTTATTATTCAGACCAAGATCCCTGATCTGTTACAGTAAATTCACTGCCAAATAATGGTGATTAAAAGAAAAAAATGTTACTGATTTAGAGAAGATTGTTACCAAGTGTTGTGGGTTGACTGTGGCCAACAGCTGCTTGCTCACTCCGTCACCTCCCCCAGCAGGACACTGCACAGAGGAAGAGCAAAAGCAAGAAAACTTGTGGGTTGAGATAAAGACAGTTTAATAAGTGAAGGAAAGAGAGGGGGAAAGACCCAAGTGATGCCAAGGCAATCGCTCACCACCTCTCAAAGCGGAGCAGTGTCCAGCCAGTCTCCATGCAACAGCCACCTTGGAAGTCAACCCCCTCACCTTCTTCTAACCCAGCTTTTATTACTGAGCATAACTTTGTATGGTATGGAATATGCCTTTGGCCAGTTTGGGTCCTAGCTGTGTCCCCTCCCAGCTTCTTGCTCACATTGGGGGAAGGATGGCTCCATCTGGGCTGCTATGAGGAAAGTTAACTCTGTCCTGCCCAGACTCAGTACACCTAGTCTTTACAGCTTTTTAGGTAAAATTCAACAAATGAGTTGTTTTCCACACCATCTACACAACACTTCAGTTATTGAGGTTTACTGCGTATCTCATAGGCATTTACTCAGGACTGGTGATGGTTTCTGTAGAGCTATGTAAAGATTTGTTCCTGTTAAGCAGCATAGCGTACTGGGCATGACCACAAATCAGTTTTTCCAGAGTCTTAACTGAGTGGTTTTGGTTTAGAACTGTATATTTTGGCATCAATCTCCTAAACATCTGTTGACTTTTGTATTTTCTCTCTGTCATATTCACTTGATGTTGCTGTATTTGAATGGTTCTATACCATGTGTGACCTTCTGTGGTTTTTGTGATTCAGTTCCATTTGACTTTCTGTATCAAAAGCAGAATGAAATAGTCCTAAGGGAGCAATTGCTGGTGGGCATAATCTAAAACTGCTTTGAGGCTAATACAGGCTGCGATGAGTGCAGTTGCTCTGAAGTGACATGAGGCCGTAATGGCTCCTAAGGGCCATTTCATAACTGAAAATTCCTGGAATGAGGAGTGCTCTGGTTCCTACTGTCAGTTTTGCTCAATAAGCTCCTCATCTGGTTAATGATTCCAGCCCTTGTTTCCCCTTACCCCAGTCAGCAGGACAAGGCAGACACCCACCTTTAAGCAAAGAAGATGAGGATGCAGAAGTCCTTTTCAGACATAATTAAAACTTTTTATTGCACAGAGGATGGTTTTGTGGTTTTGTTCATGTCAAGGGATGGTTGTTAGGTGACTTTAGTCATGAGCAAGGATGGTTGGCAAGCTCAGAATTGAATCATTTTACCTTTAATAATGACTGACCTTTCTGCCAAATAATTATTTTAAACCGCTGTTTTGCCTAAGTAGGGGGCCTCAACAAGCAGCAAATACCAACTTCTGTGCTTGGAGACAGTTTACAGGCCCAAAATTATAGATGGATTTTGTCTGTAGGAATGTGCCAGATAGGTGTCATGTCATTTTCTATTCCTCTCCTTACCATCTCAGAATAAGAGAATAATTTAGGCTGGGAAGGACCTTTTGAGGTCATCTGGTCCAACGCCCAGCTCAGAGCATCTCTGAAGTTGCTCGGGCTCCTGTACAGTAAGTTTTGAATGTCTCCAAGGATAGAGATTCTTCAGCCTCTCTGGGCCAACTTGTCTCCGTGTCTAATCTCTGTGACTTTTTTTGTTATATTAATTTAGAACTTCTCTTACTGCAACTTGTCAATGCTTATTCTCTTGCTGTGCACTTACTGAGGAGAATCTCTAGCTTTCCCTCTGTAGGTAATTACTGGCAGCAATTAGATTCCCCTTTAGTCTTTTTTGCCATCTATCCTGAACAGTCTGTTACCTTGGACCTGCCTGGTACGCCACGTGTCCCAAGCCCTTAACCAACTTATTGGCTGTCCAGTGGATTTGCTTCGGTTTGACAGTCTCTTTTGTGCTCGTGGGCCCAAAATTGTACAGAATACTCCAGTGCTGCTTCCAGATAACAAGTAGAGAGTATTAATCACTTCTTTTGTCCTGCTGACTGTGCTATTACTGATGCAGCCTGTTGTATAGTTGGCCTTCATTATCACAAAAGGGCACTGCTTTCTCACGCGCAGCTTGACCACCGGGACTCCCAGGCCTCTTCCAGCAAAGCTGTTCCCTAGCCAGTCAGTCCGCAGCCTGCTGGTATTATATGAGGTTATTCCGACCCAGGTGCAGAATTTTACATTTATTTTTATTGAACAATATAAGGTTTCTATCAGCCCATTTTTAAAGCTTATCAGGGGCCTTTTTGAAGAGCAGCTCTGCCCTCCAGGGTTTTAAGTGTTCCCCAATAGCTTGGTGTCATCTGCAAACATGCTGAAGGTGTGCCTCCCAGGAATTGTTTGGGACAGTAATAAAAAAGGCCAGCAGCTGCCTGTATAGTCCAGAGTTGATGGTGTGAAGGCAACTGCTCTATTTTATCACTCTGTATCAGGTAGCTTCAGATATCAGGGCAGAATGTAACACTATGACATCATTGTCAGAAGCTTTTTTGGGATCTATGAGGTTTGGAATCCCTCCTGTTTTTCTACTCTACGCCAGAAAAAGTTCCTGGCTGATGATGAGCATGAGAAGATGATTCCTCAACATACTGGCCCTCCTTTAATCAGTCCATGCAACTTACTAGCTTTTTGACACCCTATGCACTGGGATGCTATGAGATGATCCATGTTTGAAAGCTACTCCTATAGCAATGGCATTGGCATTTCTCATATCTCAACTAGAGATGAGATTTCTCTCAAGTGTCATTAAGAACAAAATATTTATGATACATAACACATGTCATAAGAACAAAATATTTATGATACATAGCTGCAACGGTTTATGGAGACACGGGTGACAAAGTGAGAAAGCTGTGCCTAATCTAGTTATTTTAAAACAAAATGCTGAGACCTACCAGCTAGTGGGGATTTTCCAACTCTACTTGTTCAGGGGCATGATTATTGTGGAAACCCGAGTTGGTTCACAAGAGAGCTACTTCAGCTAAAGAAACTAGCTCTTATGTTCCTGCCACTGCTTAGGGTGTTCTTATCTAAGTGTAAGCCCCCTGCACTTCTTGGGATTACTGGCATTAAACACTGTAAGACAGACATACCCCAAAGTCTTTGGTGTCACCATTTTACAGGATGGATTTTTCCAGGATCTAAAACCTAGTTCAGATGTTGCACACTGTTTGAACATCTCTGGATGTTACTGACTGCTTGTCTCTTCTACTCCCAGGGATTTTTTTAAATTTTTTTTTTCCCTGCCAAATTGGGATGTCATAACAACTTTTGAGTTGGTTCCTGAACTGTCATAGTTTACAGTGCAGCTGTAATAAGGTAAAACAAAATATGTGGAACCTATTTGTGAGATGTGGGACATCTTGAGGCAGTAATCCCAACAGCTGATGCAGGTTAGTCAATGCTTGAGTGATCACTTTATCTACAACCCATTAAAACAGCAGAAAAGTTAAAGACAAATTCAGAGGACATTATTTGTCCATCCACTCCAGTGTTCCTTGAGCAGTTCACCTTGGTTTTTTTCCCTGCCGCTATGACTTAGTACACAGTGGAGAAGGGTAGGTGATTCTTTATACTGCTATTTCTTTTCTTGTAGGAATAGAGGCAGGGGAAAGTAGTCAATATGGCTGCTAAGCTCTTTAAAATATATGGAACCATTCTGTTCCTACATGGTTTTGCTCAGTTAAATTCCTTGCTGTTCATCAATACTTTGACTCTCAGTTGACAAGGTAATATTTTCATACATTGATAAAAAGACATTGTCAGGTAGTTTAGGACTAATGTTTTGTATTTTCAAATAGCTGCTGTTCAGCAGGGAAAATATAAAGAGCTCAGATACGCTTGGTGGAGGCAGTTCTGTGTCAGATGGAAGCAGCAGGAGACAAAACAGGAAAGAGTATCGAGTCTGACAGTTCTTTTAGGCAAGCTGTTCATCTGACCAAAGGAGTGGGCAATATGCCCTTGGCTTATAATCAAGACTGAAAAGCTTCAGTCCTCTACATCTGCCTGTAGAAGTATTACCCTTGTTTCTCCTTGACTGTGTGCAGTACAAAGACGGGAGCATAAATCATCTTCCTCTCATCACCCGACAGTTGCAAGAAATCAAAATAATGCATTTTCCCTCTAGTTTTAACCTGGCAGCTAATTGTCTGCAGATACTGATTCTGAAAAGAGTTCATACTATAGCTTTTCAGGAATGTTGTACTAAAAATAATTCATAGCTGAATTCTCCTGTCAAGATCATATAGGATTAAATAATTTCAGTCAATTCTGAACCTAGATGAATTTCTAATCAAATTATTTAATTTTAAAAGTAATCTCATAAAATAAAACTGAAGACAACACTTCCAAAAGTAGAAAAGGAAAACTTTATAATTCAACATAGTTGAATGTTACAAAATAGCAGTACTAACTTAGGGATAATAAGGTCCTTTCCACAAGACACTGACAGTCTGAATTCCTTCTCTGATATGATAGGTTAGTATAGTAATTTTCAGGTAGACTGGATAATCTTGGAGTAGGTTTTTTTGACAGATTAGATATATTGTAGTTAGAACAAAGCCAAGGAGGAGGTCGAAGTTTAGGAGTGCCGAATGACTAAAGCCAACATGGTGACTTTGCAGGGAGAATAAAGAGCTGTAGAGAACATCTGAGGATGTTCTAAGATCTAGTCAGTGAAATTTAATGTCTGAACCAATACGGCAAGAAAGAAGAAGAATCAAATTCTGCAACTAAACTACTATCCTGTGGGAAGGAGGGATAGCCAAGTTATTGACTGATTTGGAGGAAAAGAAGTGGAAAAGGTTTCAAGCAGGGGTGGGGAGGGAGGGAATTTAGTTCCTAGGTTCACCTTCCAAAGGATTCCAGATTCCAAGCTTGCATCTCTCCCACAGACCTGTTGGTTTACTGCTACTATGTGTTTTAAACCACAAATTTAAGAAATAGGAACTTGACAAAGCTGCAGCTATAGGTTGTATTTTTTATGCTATCTGAATAATAACCATAACCATTTTAGGTTTCCTTCAGGCTGTTTCTTTGAGATTATGCATTATTCAGAAGGTGAGCCATACCTGGAATCTGGCAGTCCGGAGGCAATAGATTTTCAGTGATGCCTACGAGAATGGTCTGATCAGAAATTTCAAGGTGTGGTCTATAAGGGAGATTGAAGGAAGCACTGATATCTAAGCGGCTGTTTTAAGGCACTCTGGGGATCTGTGTCAAGTTCCACGGTTTGATAGATCTCCTGTTGCTCATTCGTAGCTTAGCCCGTAATGGTTCAAAGATGTTGAAATACCTGTGTCCTTCCCCCCTCCCCTGAGTGTATATACTCTGCCTCTTGGACAATCCTATCATGAGCTCCGGAAAATATGCTACGTAAGGTATTTTCAGCGTTTCTGTGCCAGATGACACAGAGGAGCTGTTAAGCAGGCATTATTGGCCCCATAGGAAAGGAATTGTCTTTGATCCATCTTTGCAGTCTTCTAAGAATCTGTGACTGATCACTTCATGCACTTTTTCCAGGTCCTTTCTAAAGAGTGTGTAATCTAATAACAGCAGTCTGTATCGTGAGAAATTGTTTGGTTGAACTCTGTCCCCAGGACTCTCTGCTACAGCCCCAGACCAGTTCTCTATAAAGCTTTGATTGAATGCCCTAAGACTTACCTCCAGATGGAGTCCTCAAATTCTAGTTAAGAGCAAGCACTTCCCAGATTAACCCAGGAAGGAGAGAGACTAAACTCAGCCTACCACAGGGGCTGACTGGAGCGCTGGTCTCCCTCAGTGGCTTGGTTGTCAGGCTTACAGCGCGCGTGTGCTCTGATACTGCAACTTTATCAATTCTTCTGAACAAGATGGGGCAAGTCCCAGGCCAAGCGTCACTGACTGAGTCATGTCTACAGCGCTCAGGGCTTTCCCCGCTACTGCAGATTTCTCCTGGGAAGAGCTATTTAGAGTGGTGCAAGTGGGACAAGGGAGCGTAGTTAAGAGCTGAGCAATGCAGACTATCAGAGCTTCCATGCTCAAGCTCACTGCCTAGCATTTGACAAATGCATGCGTACTCCCAGGGTATTAGCTGGACATTGTGATGTTAATGGAATGGAACTGTCATTGAATTACTGCCTTGAGTAGCTGAAAGCTGAGAAACTCTGTTTCCAGATGCATGTTGTGATTCAAAAAGTAACTGTGTGATTCTGAACTCATTGGAATTCGTTTTGCTGATTTCTGCAGGATTAGTCATGGCTGAAAGTCATGCCCCTGCTTGTGCAACTTGCTGAGTCGGACAGAGAGGTCAAACGGCAGCAGCCGGAGGAAGAGCTGGAACAGAACTCAACTCCTGTGATTAATAGGCCTGTCTCTGCTGAAAAGGCCTTCCCACCCCATCCATTGCAAGAAACCATCCGAGTACACTGTCATTCCTGGATTAGTTAAACATTTTTCAAATGGCTAATATAACAAAGTAGTTCCAGTCAAGTTCTCTAACTCAGTAATTGCCGTTGTGTCTGGTTCGTAATTCCTCTCTTCTTCCCCATAGAATCATAGAGTGCTTTGGGATGGAAGGGACCTTTAAAGGCTATCTAGTCCAAGGCCCCTGCAATGGGCAAGGACATCTTCAACTAAATCAGGTTGCTCAGAGCCCCATCCAGCCTGGCCTTGAATGTTTCCAAGGATGGGGCATCTACCACCTCTCTGGGCAACCTGTTCCAGTGTTTCACGACCCTCATTGTAAAAAATTTCTTCCTTATACCTAGTCTGAATCTACCCTCTTTTAGTTTAAAACCATTACCCCTTGTCCTATCGCTACTGGCCCTGCTAAAAAGTCTGTTCCCATCTTTCTTGTAGGCCCCCTTTAAGTATTGAAAGGCTGCAATAAGGTTTCCCCACAGCCTTCTCTTCTCCAGGCTGAACAACCCCAGCTCTTTCAGCCTTTCCTCATAGCAGAGGTGCTCCATCCCACTGGTCACTTTTGTGGCCCTCCTCTGGACCTGCTCCAACAGGTCCATGTCTTTCCTGTGCTGAGGACCCCAGAGCTGGACGCAGTGCTCCAGGTGGGGTCTCACCAGAGCAGAGGAGGGGGGCAGAATCAACTCCCTTGACCTGCTGGCCACGCTTCTTTTGACGCAGCCCAGGATACAGTTGGCTTTCTGGGCTGTGAGTGCACATTGCTGGCTCATGTCCAGCTTTTCGTCTATCAGTACCCCCAAGTCCTTCTCAGCAGGGCTGCTCTCAATCCCTTCATCCCCCAGCCTGTACTGATATTGGGGATTGCCCCGACCCAGGTGCAGGACCTTGCATATTATAGTCCTTCTATGGGAAGAGATGACAGAGCCAACAGAGTATCCTGAATCGCTGCTGGGTTGCCAGTGCACAAGGGCAAACCACCCTTGAGCAACATGCCAGCCTGGCCAGTCTCAAGTGGACGCTGTTGTCCTCTGTCTCTGAACTTCCCCCACTGTTCCCTTTTTCTCTGACATGGCAGTCTGAGCATTTTGTTCTGAGCTAGAAAGGTTGGCTGTCCCTTGGTTTATGTAAAGGGGTGGGTGAATAACACATTAGCCCAAATGGCACAGTTGGAATACAAGTAGGGTTTGTATATATTGTGGAAGTTTGTCCTTCTGCTTGGTAAAATATAAACTTGCCATAACTTCAAGCTTATTTCTCCACTGGGGCTCCAGATTCTTTGATTTCTTGTAGCCATTTGATTCATGAAAAAGGTGAAAATAGTGACACTGGGTCTATGAAAAGGTGTAAGGACTTAAATTGACCATGTGAATGGTCCTGTTGATCTCTTAACTGCTTATGTATATAAAGTGTTTTCAGGACCAAAACCATAGGTGAAAAGTCCTCATTCCAGTCACTGACAATTTTCAGTTGATGAAACATTGCTTTGTCTCTCGCATCAAACAGCTTTGCCGAAGTAAATCAGCAAAGCTTCCACAAATCACTAAGAAAAAACAACCTCAGAAATTCTACAGGCCTCACAATCCCACAATTTATGATACAATACTAAATGTTATTAACTAAAATGTAGTAACTTAGATCCAAAATTGCTGTAACGTACATGCTATTATAAATATTTCAAAGGACATAGTCATTTACTTTATTATTTTGATTACCCTTTTTCCAGAAAGTCCAGGTTTACTTTTTATTCTGGAAAAAATGCTGGTTTTTTTTCTTTTTTCCTTCTAAAATTCTCACATGTGATGAATAATTAATTTAAAATGTTTAATTGTATTTAATATCTGTAAAAGATATCCTACCAGGCAAAATAAATCTAATATGCATAACTTTATGTATATATTTCTGACAGGTTTTCTTTGTATTTGCAGCCCCCCCTTGTTAATCTGAGAGGTGGGACAGCAACAGTGCTACATTTGTATTATTTATGAATGTAAGATATATGTAATACTATAAGGAAAGGAAACTTGGTGGTGTTCTCAACCTCTGTGTTCCTTACCAGAAAGTTCATTATTTTCATCCTTCCTGAGATGGAAATTCTCAGCAGGGTAGTTAGAACAACAAACAAACACGATCTGAGTTTGTATGTAGAGCAGAATTCAAGAAAAAGTTATTTCCTCCTTCCTCCTTCTAGCCCTGAATATGAAATTTAAAACACATAAGTGCTATTTTTTTTAACAGTTGGAGTACATTAGGTTTCATGGTAGAGTTCCGTATTTCTAGGGAGGCTGTTACAATGAGATTTCTCTTATATTTGTGAGAAACCAAAACATTGATTACATCTCAGCAAAAGGTGGGGTTTTTTCCTTACTGATTTGCTGCATGGGGAAACATTTGAGCATGGGTCTATCTCAACCATCTTGAAAGTGAAAAGCCTTATGTTTATCCCAGCTGTTGTGGGCATGATCTTTGTGATGTGAATACTTACAGAAACCAGCACAGAACAGAGAAATGGGAGAAAGGGCAGGAAACGCTGCTGAAACTTAAAAGGAAAACCAAGCAAATGCAGAAATATGTGTTAAGCGGAAGGATTCACGCCTTTTATGTTGTTAGAGGTATAGAAATGGAAGGATAACTTAACACTTCGTTTTCTGGTAATGAGCACACACATAGAATCAGAGAGAGAAATGTAGTATGAAAGTTTCTTTTTCATTTGCATCGGAATTATTCTTCTTGAAGCCAATAACTTATTTAGTGAACCAGAATGTCAGCAACAAGCAGTTGTTTTGTAAGGCAAATAACAAGCTGTGGTTGCTCACGCTTGTGTCCCATTTTCCCTCTCTCTTCAACCCCCTGCAGTATAAGGGGGGGTAGCAAATACATAAAGCAAGTCTAATACCCCAAGGAATTCTGGCTAATGCATTTCTGTTGTGATAGTTTTAAAGGAAAGTGTGAAGTCTCCTACCAAGTTACAGTGATACAGATGAGCTTGCCTGAGCTTGCAGTGAGAGTAGATCTAAAAGCTGCGGAGTTTTGAGGGAAGGTCCAAGTTGGGTTCCATGCCGTTGGCCTGACTGGATTAAAGATATGGGAAGTTTATGGCTGACCTGGATGTTGCACCGTTCGTCTCCAGTGAGATCAGTGCATACTGAATGGTTGGGTTGGTAGGGAGGGGTCTGTGTGGAAAGTGTTTGATGGGAAAATGTGTACATATAGACAGGGCTGAAATTCATGTCTATGTGTACCCAGCGTGTAAGGAATCATTACCTAGGAGCACCAGGTGTTAAGCTCAAAATCGTGTTTAAGGGCAAAGAGGAAGCATGCCTTATATGTAAGCAAAGCCAAGAATTTCTTGTTACTACAGTTGAAATGTGAAGAATCTAATAATTATTAATACAGATCTAATTGCTACAGAAAAAGAAAGAATGACAGTGCAGTGAAAATATTATACACACTGCTGGGTTTCTCCTCCTTTTCTCCTCCTGCTCACCCTTCTGTGGCTCCCCTGGGTCTGGAGGTTGGCGGTTTCATTCTGGGGTGTGTGGGGTGTCACAGCGAGTTGTCAGCATGTGGGGCTCTTCACTGGGACAAATCTGACATTCGTGTGGATGGTGTCTTCTTCCTTGCTCCAGGATCCGTGCGGGGTCATTTTGTGTTTGCTAACAAGGTTTTACCCTCCTGATCTTTCTTTGTTGGTCTGCAGCTCTGTTACATCCAAATTTAGTGTGTATATTGTGACATTTATGCGTGATAGATACTACTTCTTTGTCCTCCGTGTTATCCCCAAAACCAGTTTTGTGGGGCTCCCGGTCTGCACTTCTTCAACCGACTGTGGGCGAGTTGTTCGCAGGGCCAAGGCTGTGCCCTGCCCGTGCGGCATGCCCGTGCTCTGTCCCCCACCCCGCGTCTCCGTTCCCGGTTACACAGGTAGTTAGGAAATGGCTGTCTGGAGGTGTAACGTGCTCTTTTGGGGTAATGGTTTGCGAGGGTTGTTGTAGAGACGAACTGGCCCACTTGTTACTGTGGACCAGGTTCCTCTCAGAGTGCTGGGTATCAGTTGACTGGTGATATTTAAATTTGTTTGTGAGAGAAGGATGAAGCTAATAACCAAAAAAACCCCCCTTTTGTTTAAATTGGACAACCTGGAAACCTCGTTGGAGGACTTTCTGTGGAGTTAATTAATAATTTAGCATTAAGAATTACTCTGTAATTACTCATGATTGGTTTTGGTAGCAGATGCTGGCTGATCAGTAGCGGTTATGGAGAGCTGTGCTTATTAGGATTATTTTGGGTTGGGCCCCTATTCCACAACCGTGCGTAGGGCTGCAGGAGCTGCGGGTGCCCGGGGCGCTGACGGCCGGGAGCCCGCAGCGCCGCTGGGTGCCGCGGGAGGCGCGGGGCCGCGGGGCGCCGCCTCTCCCGCTGCCGCCCGCCAGAGGGCGCCGCGGCCGCCGCTCCGCCTCCCCCTCCTGCCGCCGCTGCCGCCCGGTCCTGCCGGGAGGGAGGGAGGGAGGGAAGGGGAGGAGGGCGGGCCGGCGGCGGTACCGCCACCAGCCGGAGGCCGCTCGCCCGCGCTCCTGCGGCAGAGGCGGGCAGGCGGGCGCACCGTGCCCCTCTCCTCCTCCTCCTCCTCCATCCCCCCCCCCCCCCCCCCCCCCCACGCCGTGCGGCTCGGCGGCCCTTGCCAAGATGTCTCGGGAGCCCGGCTGCAAGCGCTGGCTCTTTTTCGCTGCGTGCGCCCACCTCTGCTTCCTTCTCCCGCCGCTCCGCACCCGGGGTGAGTGGCCGGGGGCCGGGCCGGGCCGCCATGGCGAGGTGAAGGAGGAGATCCGGGACTCTCGGCCCCTCCGCGGAGGGGATGAGGGGGAGGAGGGCACGGGACAGAGCTGGAGATCTTGGGGGGGACGGGGGGGGGCGCCGGAGCCGCCGCTTCCTCACCCCTCCTCACCCCTCCGCCCGCCCCGAGAGGGGAAGCGGCGGGGAGGCGGGACGTGCCCCTTCCCCCGAAGTTTGTTGGTGAGCTGGGCTGGAGCGCGGACGGGGCAGCGCGGGCTCCCCTCAGCGGCCCCGGCTCCCCTCGGCGGCCCCGGCTCCGAGGTGCCGGTGCCGGCCAGCGCCGGGACCGTTTCCCGCCCCGGGGGCCCCCGGCGGCGCGTGGGGAGGAGGGGGCGGCCCTCTCCCCGGGCCACTGCGGGGCAGGGGCAAGCCCCCGCCGGGGAGCCGGTCCTGACGGGCCAGCCGCTCGGGTCGAGGAAATCTGCTTTGAACAACTCGCTAAAACCCACGGCGAAGGCACTCGTGCTCCTGTTTGAAATAGCGCCTTACTGGCTGGGTGTCGCTGAGGGGAGGTGGAAAGGTAATACCGCCTGGTTACACTGTCAGCATAGGGGAAAAATAGTCTTATATTTTAGAGACGTTTTTAATGTGTCTAGGCAGGTGGGAGAAGATTAAAAGAGAAGGGTTAGCAGTGTGTCAGCAGTTGGATCGCCACAGGCTCTTGGAGTTAGGAGCTGTTGCCGTGAGTGTAAGAGTAATGTTTACGTCTGTAAGAAATGTTTGCATCTGTTCTGTTTCTCGTTATTTCTGTTCTTGAATGTTTCCATCTCTGTCCGCATAGGCTTGTCAGTTTGTTCTGAGCTTTTGCATTTGATTCTTTTCCACTGCTAGGGCTTGTGGATCAAAATCCTGCAGGGCAAACTTGGTACAAATCAATCCTGTTTTAAGCAAAGTAAAACTGTGATATTTTCTTTTTTCTCCTGTAAAACACTTTTCACCTACGCAGCTTGGTTTTTGGAGGAGTCCTAATACTCTACTGCTCTTCCTAAAGCTGTATTTCGTTCTTTAAGGGGTGAGTAGTTTTGCTCCAGTGCTTCAGCAAGGTACTGTAGCACTTGTAACCTCGAACAGATTGTAATCGCAGTCAGAGAACAGCAGCTTCAATTTTCTGTGTGCATGTATGTATATTTATTGTACACACTTACATACATACATGTAGGTAGAAGGCAGAAATGGAAAAACTTGGGTTCTTGCTTGTACAACTACATCTGGTTTGGTAGGTCTCAATTAATGCTTGTGTAGAATTTGTTCACCGGAAGCTTATTGCAGTATCGTGGCTTTCTTGTAGTTTTTTAAATATCCTTTTATATTGAAGTCCTTTCTTTCGTAAATTCCCCATGCTTTTGAGATGGCCAGGATAGTAAGTTTGCAAAACAATCAGCTTTTCTCTTGGAAAACAGAAATAATTTGGATTGCATTTCACAGAAGAAAACAGCTTGTCAGTTGGTAGTTAAGTCATTTCATAAATTCCAGCTTGCAGGTGGCAGCTTGCAGAATGGCAAAACGTATTCAGATGATTTTGTTTGGTCTAACTTCTAGACAATCAGAAGGGATAATTATGATGCTTTTTCTATTGTTTTTCTTTGCTCGCCTTTTATAAAGGTACTGGTGTATGCAGCAGTCACTTAGACGTTTCAGTGGTTCACACTGGTGATTTCAGCTGCCTTCTTCCCATATGTGCCATTAGCTTAAAGAAATCTAGTAAAGAAATAAAACGAGTTGCTTTTATTTTATGAAAAGCTTCAGATGCTGGAAATTTGCTTGCATCACCCCCTCCTTTTCCTCTTCCCCCGTTCTCTCTCCCCATTTTGGGTTGATAAATCTGTAAGTCTTCATTCTTGCCTGGCTAGACCAGGGTCTTTGATGCTGATAGAGTGGCAACAATGAAGAAATATTATAAAAGCTTGCATATAAATACATGAAGCTGATTTATTTTTCTTGCTAGCGCTCCCAGGCTGTCTCATTATAGAAGATCCTGTCTCTTTGACTGACAGTGTCAGTGCAGATTTTTTCTGGAATCACATCAATCCATAGAATCTTATGTTCTTTGAACACTTGGGAGGGGGAGGAAACCCAACCAACCCCCAACTAAAACAAAAATAGGCCTTTCATTAAATTGTAATTAGAAGTATAAAGAAATGCTATTTCAACTGTTTTGTCTACTGTGTACAACAGAATGGCTTTCGTTATTTGAAGTGGTTATTATTAGTCATGGTTTTGCTATACATAAGTCATAGAATCATAACTTTTTTGTAGCTCATTTAAACTGACCCACAGTCCAGTGCGGTGATTGGAGTGACTCGGGGGTCATTCAAGTCGGCCTTGAATCAGACTGTAAAAGAGTAACATTACTGTTAACAGAGGTAACAGAAGTGTTGCCTTTCTGCCTCGAATGGATTTTGTCTGTGAACGCAAAAGAATTAACTCCTCAGTTTTTAACATCCTTTGCACTTAAAGGACATATAATTGTAAACGTTTGGAAGTTGTTTACACTTGAAAGGGTAATAGTGAAGAAAGGATTACTTCTACATTTATAATGTGGTATTATATCATTACACATATTTATACAGTATATTGTATTTTAATACTACAGTATTTACATCTATTTTCCTAATAGTTTGTTGGCACGTATTCCTGCAGTTCAGCTGCTGAACAATGAAAATAAATGATTAAGTTCTACTTTCTAGTGTTATAAGCAAGTCTATTTACTCACCAAAATTTTAATGGAAATAATGGAACACTTAAGAAAAATAAATAGGAACTGAAGTTGGTTATAGTACATTCTCAGATTAAATTTCCAGGTTATGAATTCAGCTTCTGTCTGCTTGTGCCAAATGATGTAAATAGCTACGTGTGTTAACAAACTTCAAAGTACACAATACATTAAATAATGAAGTGACAAATACAAAATTACAGGTTGCATTTAAGACAGTGCCTTGCTGTTTTTTTCTGTTTTAGATAGCTTTGTTTGCGAGAAATTGTACAGTTAATCGCCCTAGCTTTTTTGGTTACTGTGACGCCTACACAGTTTGCACTTTTACCAGCTAATGAGTTTCTTCTTGCAATATATTTTCTCTGTGCTCTATGGTAAAGTCAGTGGTCCACCTGAGGTATGCTTGCATTGCATCAAAAAACTCAAAGGGACTAGAGGAAATTCTGGATTTAGCAAAGGTACCTTGAGCTCCAGAGATTGATGTGTGTCTTAGGGAGTTCTATACTGAAAGAAATCTGTTGCAGTGGTCTGAATTAATAATGATGTTTGGACATGAAAAGTTACTGTTTTGTTATAGTAGCATCCGATAGCTCCCAGACATAGGTCATCCTTCTTTGTGTGTGTGTACTTTACAACACAACAAAAAGATATCCTTGCCACAGAGAGTTTACAGTTTCTATCTGTGTTGTACAACTGATCTGGTCATGAGCTGCATGTTGTAGTTAGAATTTTTCTATCTGTGGTCCACTCCTGGGCACATCTTTTTCAGAAACCTCTTGGGAGTGAATTGTGGGTGGATGAATTAATCTTAGAGATGTCCACTTGCACCCAGGCACTGTACTTCCTACCTGTCCTGTGACCCCTTTGTTGGTAAGTCGTATGCCAGCTAGGTTTACCACATTCTTCTGATGCTGCCCTCTTCCCAGTAAATCCTTAGAAGAGGATATTTATTTCCAGGCTGAGAGATCAGGTTGCTTAGCCAGAACAGTCTTGGCCGTATGTTAGTAAGACTTGAATTTACCCCCCAAGTGCATCCCAGTTTATTTCTGAAGACTGCTTTACTTGTATCAAATTATGTGTGCATAACAGATTTGCTAATAAGGTTGTAGAGGGGCCATGGCATATTTGTTGCTAAAATAAATTCATACAGTCTGCCTGAGTGAAAAGCTTGGTTACTGTTGATGAAGACTCTTGAGGCTTTTTTTGTGGTGTCTTCAGGGGTCTGCTAGTCTTAGTGAATGGTTCTTCAGTAGTTTAAAAATAGTCTGAACAGTTCTTGTCTTATCATTAAAATGTATTAGCTGGAAAAAGTCTTCCTGAAATATTTAATGTAAAAGATACCGAGTCATTTTAATATGTTTATTTGTTGGAAAAGAAGGGGAGGCTGCATGTCTGAAAACACTGGGACTAAGAATAATGGTATAGAGAGAGACTTTAACGTTTGTCACAGATATTGGTTTGTTTAATAAATGATATGTATGAGTGTTGCACTGTACATCAGGGCAGCTGCAACAAAACTAATTTTTAGCCAGGCATATTAGGTCTACCACTGTCCTCAAAAACACAGAAAGATTGATATGGGAGATAGTCCAGGAGAGCTGATTCATTTTCAAGGTTCACCTCCTACAACCTCAAGAATGGTTCATCCCCACATGGAGGAAGGCAAGCAAAGATGGCAGGAGGCCCACACGAATGAACAAGGAGCTCCTGACAAAACTTGCACATAAAAAGGAAGCACACAAGAGGTGGAAACAGGGTCAGGTCACCCCAAGAGTCATATGGAGACACGGTCTGAGAGTACAGGTATGCCGTTAGGAAAGCCAGAGCCCACCTGAAGTTGAATCTGGTGAGGGATTCAACTTGTGAAAGGCAAGAAAAAGGTCTTCTATAGGTGTGTCAGCAACAAAAGGGAGACTAGAGAAAATGTGGGCCTGCTTCTGAATGGGGGGAGGGACTTGGTTAAAAGAAGGACATGGAAGAGGGCGAGGAGCTCAAAACCTTCTTTGCCTTGGTCTCTACTGGTAAGGCTCGCCTTCAGCAATTCCAGGCCCCTGAAACTCATGGGAAGGTCTGGAGCAAGGAAGAGTTACTCTCACCGGAGGAGGACCAGTTTTGGGAACATTTAAACAAACTGGACATACAGAAGTCCACAGGACCTAATGGGAGGCACCCACAAGTGCTGACACAGCTTGACGATGTCAATGTAAAGCTGCTCTGGGTAACCTTTGAAAGGTTGTGGTGACTGGGGGATATTCCTGAAGACTAGAAGAGAGCAAATGTCACCCCTGTCTTCAAGGAGGGCAAGGAAGAGAATCTGGGGAAACTATAGGTTGGCCAGCGTCACCTCCTCATTACTGGGAAAGTGCTGAGCAAATAATCCTGGATACCATTACCAAACCGGGAAGGACAAGACAAACCTATGAAGGACAAGAAGGTGATTGGGAGAAGTCAGCATGGTTTTATGAAGGGGCGATCATGCTTGACCAACTCAAAAGACTTCTGTGATGAGATGACTGCCTTCGTGGATGTGGGGAAAGCAGTGGATGTTGTTTATCTCAACTTTAGCAAGGAGTTCAATACTGGCTCCTGTAATGTGATACACGAACTGATGAAGTATGGGCTAGATATGTGGACAGTGAGGTGGATAGAAAACTGTCTGACTTGCTGGGCTCACGGGCTCTGATCAGTGGCATGATGCACTCCAGGGGTTGACAATGGCTCCAGCAGTGTTTAGCCTCTTCATTAATGACCTGGACAATGGGACAAAGTGCACCCTCAGCAAGTTTGCACAGGATACAAAATGGGCAGGAGGGGTTGATGCTGCCATTCAGAGGGACCTGAGCAGGCTGGAGAACTGGGCAAACAAGAAACTTGGAAAACCAAGTTCAATGAAGGGAAATGCCAAGTCCTGCACCTGGCGAGGAGTCACCCCATGCACCAGTGAACACTGGGGGCACACTGTCTGGAAAGCAGCTTTGCAGAGAAGGACCTGGGGGTTCTGGAGGGCAACAAGCTGACCATGAACCAGGAGTGTGCCATTGTGGCAAAGATGGCCAGCAGCCTCCTGGGCTGCATTAGGAAGGGTGTTCCCAGCAGGTCAAGGGAGGTGATCCTTCCTCTCTGCTCAGCACTGGTGAGACACACCTGGGGTGCTGTGTCCAGGTCTGGGCTCCCCAGTACATGAGAGACGTGGACATGCTCGAGTGAGCCCAGCAAAGGACCATGAAGGTTATGAATAGATGGGAGCACCTGACACATGAGGAGAGGCTGAAGGAGCTGGGGCTGTTCAGCCTGGAGAAGAGAAGGTTCAGGGAGAATCTTACCAACATGTATAAATCCCTGATGGGAGGCTGTAAAGAAGACAGAGCCAGACTCTGTGGTGCCTAACAGGACATGAGGTAGCTGGCACAAACTGAAATACAGGAAATTCCATTTAAACATGAGAAATAATTTATTTTTTTTTTACTCTAAGTGATTGAACACTGGAAGAGGTTGCTCAGAGAGTTTGTGGAGTTTCTGTCTTAGGAAATACTCAAAACCTGACTAGACAAGGTCCTGAGCATCCTGCTCTGTGGTGGGGTCGGACTAGATGATCTTCAGGGGTCCTTGCCAGACTCAACAATTCTGTGGTTCTGTAATATGAAGATGAAGTAGGTTGTTAAAATGATTCCCTGAAGAGCTTCTTCTGTGCTCTCAAAGACATAGTATGAAATAGGTCTGTCTTTTCCAGGTTATCTGAGTATTGTTTGATTTGTTTCAAGGATTATGTACATTAATATTTTACAAATCTTAGAAGCAGTGTGGCATGGGTTATTGAATGTTATGGTGAGAGAGGCAGCATCTCTTGTCAATCACAGTTCTTTCAGGTCTCGTGTGCCGTTCCTCAGCTGCATATTAAAAACTGAAAGTCATGAAAATTATGCTTGCATTCAGTCTTGCGAATAAGCTGAATTTATGAGGTGATACTTCTTCAGGTTAATACTACGTAATTAGTACATTTTGCGGAATAAGGGTGTTTTGTATTGATCTTGTAATTAGGATTGTGTCAAGTAGAAGATGTGGATCTGGTTTGTGTAGGGGAAGATGTTCCTTATCTGGAGCTCTAAGTACTGTTATGTTGGAAGAGAAGGAGGAAAAGGATCAGAACATGCTGTCAGCAAGGGATGTAACATAATTGATGAAATTTGGTCTCCAGTTGAAAGAACATAGGGATACAGGTAATCAGAGATGGAGCACCACAGGCTTTGGACAATCTTGTCTTCTTGCTTTCCTACATTCCAGGTTTCTAGCGTGTCAAAGGAATTGACAGTTGCTATCAATTCACTTCAAAATCAATTTCAAGCCATAAATAATTTAAACTTGCAGTGAGACACTCCACTTGTATTGTTGATTTTTTTTTTCCACCCCGGTTTTTAGGAAAACCATCTATTTGAACATGATGAGTAATATCTTGAGTTCCTTCCAAATTATAGCAATTTACTTTCATTTTCATATCTTTAGTGCATTTAAGAAAAAGACTCCTTACGAAGAATCTTAGCAAAGCTTTCTTATGTTAAATGGAACTGCTTTTACAAATGAGCAAGCTGAGATAAATTGATTAGATGACTACATCAACAACAACAACAAAAAAAAACAAAGCCAAAAACCCAGAACCCTTTTTTATGATTATTTTTCTAATACAAACCACAAATGTGTGCGTGGGGTGGTGTCAGTATTAAAGGTTTAAGATAATGCTAGGTCTGTACAAACTAGCTCTTTGGGGTCTCTGTTCTTTTTGTAAATGTTTATTTGGGTCTCTTATGCATTAACAAGTTTGGCTGTTGTTCAAAGATGGCATTCAAAGTGTATGACAGTCATCCTCAAGTTTGATAGAAATTTCCATCGGCTGCTATCGGTTTCTGTGGTTCCACGTGAAGCTTTGGTAATCCAAACTTTAACCTAAAGATAGAGTGGAATGCAGGTCTCCTATGTGACAGCACATTATGCTGTTGTCAAGTGAACTACTGGACTGAACAGATTTGATTTTTTTTTTAAATGGGATTTATTTGCCTTGAAGCCAAGATAAATTGGCTTTACATCAAAGAGTGATCTTTTCAGCGATGTACAGGAATAGAATTGTCAGGCAGCAAACGTATAAATACTGTAAGAACGGACTGTCTTATGTTCATAAAGATTATTGCCAATATAGTATCATTTAATGTGAAAATCTACCTAAATGTTGTTTTTTTTCTTTTGCTGCAGAACTTTGTCAAGCATGAAAATGAGCTCCTATAATATGAAAAAAATCTGCTTTTTCTTTCAGCTTTTGCTGTAAGTGTAGTTCCTGAAGGTGCAGAAGATGAGACTGAACTACCAGTGCTGCAGGTAATAAATCTTAATTGCCAGAGCAGGAACATTTTACAGACATTATAAAATCATCTAGAAGAGACCAGAGCAGAAAGCCTAATATCTGTGACATGGATTAGTTTGATCACTGACTTCAGTGGTACTAAATGTCATATGATGTCTTTCTGTTTTATGTGGCATATAAGAGACCTTTAATGGGACACAAGTTGCATGAGGCACTACTCTTCTAGTATTACTACTATCTTAATGTATCCTATGGTTTCTTAGAATTACTAGAATAAACTTATACTTAGCACTTTGTTATTTCTTTGTTATGCTGGATTTTCTGACTTCTGTTGACATTTGTATTAAGAGAATTAGGTTTTTTGGGTTTTGTTGTGGAACAAAATTATAATTTAGAAAATTTATTTTCTTCAAGATCAGCTGAAGAGTGCATTAGAAACTTATAGTAAAAAAAACTTAGCGGTTTTGCATAGCTTCTACAAGTTGATAGTGTTATTGCTGTTGAAAATAGTTTTTGAGTATATAACCTTTATTAGTTCAGAGACAGGTTTTCCTTTCTTCTTGGTTTTGTATAATACATTGAGAGGGAAATGGGTGCCTCTCTGCTAAATTAGCATTATTACATATTGCTACCCAAGTCACGGCTCAAGTAAAGCTTGCATATGAAGTTTCAAATTAACAGATTAGAAGAACTAATGGTCAGAGCTAGCCCTACTGTTAAACAGCATAATGGATGTTAGGTGTGTATGCATGTATGTCCTTTAACAGACTTCTGTCTACCCATTTTTTTATATGTATGTATTTGTAACAGATATTTGTGTATGTATTAGAGATTTAAGGGAGGAAAATCAAATAAAAGTACTGGAATGAATCAAGACTTAGAATCTATAACTGCCATTTAGATCTAGTGAGCTCACATCAAATGCAATAGAAGTATGGTCAGAGACACGTGTTTCTAAGTAATTTTTGGTTTTGATGATGATTGCTATATCTACAGTAATTTTCATAAATGAAAAAGATCTCTATTGCAAACTGCTGATCTGCTGCAGTGTATCTGGAAAACTAGGTAATGTTCTGTTTTCGTTACTTACAAGTTGCTGGTTGTCAAATTGCATTACTGTCCAATCCAGCTGTTTAATGTTATCATTCATATGCAGGATATAGTTTATGAAAGCTTTCCTATTATTTTAGAGTTTCAAAACCTTCCCTCAGATGAAGTCAGAGGTGCCTGCTAGAACTCTTCAGGCCAAAACACTTTTTTTTTTTTTTTAACATTAACAGGAATATAACAGGCAACAATTGTTTTGTTTTGTGTTTTAATGAAGTTAATTGTAAAATACTGCTTGTTCATCACTGTGTACCACAAAACACATACTTTTTTTGTTTGCATAGAAAATTAATCTTCCCACATTGTTTATGACATAGGTTAACTTAGAATGTGGTGTATATTGAGCTGTAAGATGGCAGTACTGTGTATAGTCATCAAAATAACTTAGTCTTATAAGAATTTTTTTAAACTTTGACCCAGTCAACAAAAAAGGGTTATAAGCATGGATGCAGTGCAGTCATTCTTGAAAAGGTTTTATAGATGGCTACCGAGGAAGTTGGAGCTTATGCGTTTCAGTGTAAAAGTCAGACCTGGACAGAGGGAGAGATCATCTGAGGCAAGTAGGACTAAAAGGATTAGATGGATATCATATTATAAAAAAAAAAGAGGGAGGGAAATGTGTTTATAAATAGGAATTAAGTCACAAGGGGAGGAAAACCTATATATGACCTTATTACTGAGGGGTGCCTTTTATGGCATTTCTATCTGAAGGTCTTAAAAGACTTGAACCAAGTTAAATCCTGCAACACCCTTATGCAATTAGTAAAGATGGTCTTGATTTTACATATGGAGAAACCAAAGCACTGAGGTGCTGTTACCAGGGAGAAATTGTGCATTAAATGAAGGCTCTGTTTTCCTTCCTACAATTTTTGTAGGAAGCACAGAGCTATTTCTCCAGTCCTATCTCTCTACCAGTCAGCAGTTCTTAAACAACACCTTTCCACCCAGCCTCTGTTATTTAGAAGCAATTGAATATGCTCCTAAGATATTTTTATGTGTGTGTCTTCGTTTCCTGGTTAACGCTGCAATGCAATGTCACTGTTGTGTGTTCCTCAGCACTCTGTTAAAATTCCATCACTGATGTATGTGATACCTGAGTAAATCTCAGTGAAGTCATGTTATCTACAACCACCTCTTCATATTTATTTGTCTTGATATAAATTGCTTTTGAGTCGTCTTTTAAGAATTGTGTTTCAATAGATGCTTGATAGTGGATCAAATGAATGTGTTGGGTTTTTTTTTTTTACACACTGAACAGGTGTGTTTGTATTAGAGTTCCATATTCCAAACTTTGTGCTCAGGAGATGCATTTTTTTTTTTTTTTTTTAAAAAAAGACGTCATTAGTATTAACTTAAAGAGCTCTGGTATAAATTGACTCATGGAAAAGCATTCTCTCTTTTTTATTTTTATTCTTTTATTGTATTGTCTAAGTGATAGTATACAAACATGTAGAATATCTGTTTCAATTCTCAATCATGAAAAACTTTTTACTTTAGTTTTTTTATTAGTTCTTAAGTTAAAACCTTTATGTATGCATTTACAGTCTGATGAATGCTTTGACTCCCTGTGTCTCTCTACAGAAATATTTGAGTTTTTGCGTATGTCCTTATTTTGCTTTTTCTTCTTTCTTCTAGAAGTCTGAAAAAAGTGGAACAAATAGAAAAATAAGCAGAGGTAAGTACTGTATAGTCTGTATTTGTTTTCACTTGTGGCTGCTTTTTTAGTATAAATAAAATACGGTTATGCTTTGAAAAGTGACTGTGTTAACAGTGCCTAAATGCTCAACAGCATTGTCAGTTAATTGCCAATTCCCAAATACTTTGGGTTTTTTTTTTCGTTGCTCATGTAGTCTCATCAAACAGAAGCTTCTTGATCTTTGTTTGTATTTGCAATTAACTTAACACAGTTAAGTGTTTTTCTGAAAATGTGCACTTGCGCTATGAAACTGATGCATTGCTTTTTGTAGTACACAGTATTTTAAAATCAAATTTCATGATACTTAGTAGCAGTTCTTGTAAAAATTTAACATGAAACTGCATTTTACCATTCTGTTAGGCTCTCATGTACTTGTTATTATAAATTACTTGTAACAACTTGTAATAACTTTGTAATATCTGGAAACAAGTATTTAAGAAACATGTTAGACATTAATAGGATACTGAGTGGTAAAATACATTTTTACTGGACATGTGAGATAAATTATGACAATAAAAATTCTGCAAGCTTCTGCCTTTTCTGAAAACAAGTCTGATGTCCTTCCAGCAAAAAGTTTACAGACCTGAGATAAGGACTTGCCATCTCTGCACTGTAACCTAGTGCTGCCTCTGCTATACTATAGCAGTTCAATTCTTAAAGCTGCTTGGACTGTTATGGTACTTCTCACCCTTTTAAACCCTGAGCGCTCGGGTCTGCTTGTTCTAAAAAGAGCCAGCTTGACCAAGTCTCTGTTGCAGCAGTTTCTGAGTAGTTGTGAGTTCATTCTGACATCAAAGCTGAACACTGGCAAGGCTTACCATGCTTTTAGTGGAGTTGCTAACAGAACTCTGAATGGTGCTGAGAAGATCTGTTTTCTGTTTGTTGGCTTTTTGGGGGCTTAGTTGCAAGCTCTGTCCCTAACACAAATAACCACTTTTGTGGAAAATAATTAAGTCCATTGTCCCATTAATCTCCCGTTTTAGCATTGAAAGGTCAGGACCTTTCTATAGGAGCTTTGTTACTCTGTTTCCCTGTTCACCCATCCTTAGCTGGTGTCAGTGAAAGTCCATTTCCTCTTTGTGCTCTTTCATCTGTTTCTGTGGAATCTCATAGCAGAGCCAGATGCTGGTTGCTGCTTTTATCACTTCCAGCAGACCTGATGGGTCTCGCTTCATAAAACCCCCAGGGAGGCACTGACAGACTTTTTTTTGGCTTTTGACAGTGCTCAGTTTTCATAAGTCTTAATATAATCTCCTTACTTGGGAAAGTTCTATTTAGGAATGTTACAATAGTACATTAGTGATGTAACTACCATCTGCCATCTATTGTTTGTTTCAGTAGGAGATCACTTTAAAGCAGACAAACTTTTATGCAGCAGGTAGCAAAATTTAGAAACTTGCTTAACAGGAGATAGTGGAAGCAGACCATACCAGCAGTTTCAAGAGGGAACAAGTCCATAAATGTATGGTGAAATAAACAGGCAGCAGTGTATCTTCTGGCATTTCCTAATGCAATAGCTGCGGATGCTGTTAGAGTATGAGGAGCACTGGAGAAAGTGAAGGTCTTGTGGTGTCCCTAAATAGTGTTTCCTGTTGCGACTGTTAAAGACAATATACTGGACTAGATGGACCATTGGTCTGACATAATATGTTGTTTCTTGTGTTCTGTATCTTTTTTTTAATGGGATTCTTCCTCTCCTTAAGAAAGAATTATTTTTTTTTTTAAGTCTCTTTTAACCCATTTCTGTGGGTAAAATCAAGGAAGGACTTGAAACAGAGAATGAAGTTCTTCATGTTCTTGGTTCCTGTGATTTTTTTTCATTCTTTTTCAAACTGTTATAGAAGAAAATTCTTTCTCCTTTATAAATAAACTGTACCTTTGTAACAAGGAAGCAGAGTTACCATCTGTAATTTAACTTTCAGAGTTTTAAGGGCTCTCTTTAAGTGTCCTTAGCCAAGCCTTTGAAGACAGCTATCATCAACATCTTGATATGCTAGTCACCGGGAAGACAAGTGTAATACAGAGAAGACTGAACTTTATGTTCTTACGGTTGCTTTGTCTACCCAGAATGTGAGGTAGCTTTCTGGATTGGCTGGTGTGCAGAGTTTCATGAATGGATGTGTTATAGTCCAGCTGAAAGATCAGTAAAGTGACTTACCAATGTTGGGTCATCATTGCCACGCCATGGCAAAAAGTTTTGCCCTTCAGGTGGATGTATAGGTACTCTATTGATGGGTGTATTTGTCCCCAAATGATAGGCCATATTGCTGACCAACAGTATTTTTAGCTTTTAGAATATTTGAATAACAAAAGCAAATCTCTTCTTGAAGTGAGGCACTAGCTATTTCAGGATAGTGTACAATGACTTCACCTTCTTTGGAAACTCAAGGAAGCACTGAGCTTTGGAGCATGAGTTCTCTAGATTCCTCCTGCAGTCTGTGGAAACGGTCACCCTCTGCAGGTGATCCCTCTGAGATCCAACACAGGTCGAGTCATTCTCTCTGGAGATATTTCTCTCACCACAAGAGTATCTACTAGCTTTTGGATGCGGGGTGAGAGGGTATTTGGTTTGGGTTATTTCTTTCTTTTGTTTTTTTAATGTCTGTGTTAAATGAGAGAAGAATGAAGTAGTCTTGAGGCTTTTCTTTGTTGCATTTGATTCTTGCAAATATGATGATGTTATACTTCCTCTGATCTGCAAATACCTGCAGTAGTCTGAAAGGATCAAAAGTATTTTTTGCAGTTATGTCCTTTTAATATCCTGCCTGGCCTAGATCTGCATTTTATCTAGGCTCTCTAGGAATTAGTGAGGGAAGTTTAGGTGGAAGGGTGAGAACAACATGCAAGGCTTAAATAATTTTTTTCCGTTAGTATCAGAGCAAATGCATAGGTGATGAACCTTTTTTTTTTTTTTTTTGGGTTAAGTAAATGTTAAGACAAGTCATGAGTTCTGAAGTGGTAAGCAACATACTTTATGTACAACGTAACTAGGAAAGAGTGTGCAGTTTGGATACTATTATTTCTAATTTCAAGAAGTAAACAAGCGTACTAAAAATGTGGTGCATTTGGAATTGATTTTAAAGGGGTTTTTTGGATGTTACTAGGGCAAGTAGTTTAGTAAAATTCAGGAAATAGAAATATCTGAAATATCAAACTGCGTTGAGAGAGAGTGTTTGAAGTTAGGCTGGCTTTCAGTTCTTCTGCTGCAGGCCATAACCAGATAATCAGTCATTACGATGCTTATTGCATATATGATAAATAAAGAAGCACGCACACATGGATGAGACTGTGTGTCTGTATCTATCTATCTATATATGTGTATGCATACACTGCCTTTAATCCAGAAAGATCCCAATAACTTTTGTATAAACGTGTACAAATTGTGGTTCCTGGCATGAGAAAAGACTTGTCTCCGCTTTCTGCTTTTAACTGTGGAAGCTTTATACTAGGCTACAATAATTTGCTCAAAATATAAGAACTAAAGGATCCTGATGTGGAGTTTCGGGTTGATTCTAGAGTTGGTATAAAAGGAGGGGAAGGCCTATAGAATATGCAAGTGGCCTAATTTTTTTAAACTTAGAAGCTGAATTTTCTGACCTACACAGTAGAGTTTCTGGTTTGTGAGTTAAAGCACCAGTGCTTCTGCAGTTTAGTTTTTGTCTGACTAAATAACGAGACATTTTGTACTTTCTCACTGGAATGAAAGCCCTCTTTTCATTGTACAAATATTCCATTTAGCCTTGAACAAATTAATTTTATTGCCATCATTTCTTAGGAAAGAAAAACCCAAAGAAAAGAGGAGCTAGATTTAAGCACCATTGACAGAGCTGCAAAGATGTCAGCGGCATTCTTTTACCTATTAGAGGACGGTGGTTAGACTGCATCCTAGTTGTTTTAAAGTCATAATTGTGATTTTTGCAGAAATGGTTTGGACCATGTCAAACATACTCCAGGAAGTATATAAATCATCATGGAATTCTGTCTTTTCTGTGGATGCCTGTTCTACCTTTTTATTGATGTGTTTAAACACTCAATGAGTCAGAGGCACGGTTCTAGATGCCCGCTGTTTCAGGAGAGTTAGGTAATTAGGAATCTCAGGAGCCATTTTCACTCTTCTCCATTTCTAGAACAATAGGAGAGAATGGGGAAGACCCACCTCAGAGTATACTTGCAGCCTGACAATTAAGACTGACTTGGAATGCCAAAGACCTACATTCAGGCCCAAACTGCCTCATAGATGAGAACTTGGGGTTTTTGCATCCTGGGTGAATGCTTTAACCTCTGGCTAGCAGAGGAAGGCTAGCAGGCAACATTATCATCTTGTGTTCTTCCAGGAGCTTTTTTACTCTCGGGAGGGCGGGGGCTGAAATGTTTGTTTTGAATTTTTCAGTAGCTTTGAGTTGACTAAAACAGCCTTTTGTGGTCAATAAACTTTGCAAAAAAAAAAAAAAAAGTCATATAAGTAGTTCATTCGTGCTGTTCGTTATACTGCAATGCTTACCTTCCAAATAGCAGTATTTCCCCACTGCCATGTTTTGAACTGATTTAGTGATAACTCCTAAGGAGGTGTATTTTGCATAGGGTCATTGTATACTTGCTAAAATGTACATTACAGTTAGTGGCTTGTTAAAAGTTTTTTTTAAGGCTCCATTCTGTTTAGCCATGAGACATGGTTGTGATAAGACTCAGGAAGTTTCAGCATTCCTGTTGCTCTTTTTTTTTAAATATATATTCTTTTTTTCTGTGAACTTGCAGTATCTTTCTAATCAATGAGCATTTGAGATTGTTGAAGATATTTTCCAGGTATGGAAATGTGTTAGGGAAATAAAAGAGAAAAGAAGACAACAAGAGAAATAAAGTATATCAGTAGCTCTTTTGGATATTAAGCTTCCCAAAGACTCCATTCTTTGTCTTGCTTGCTTGACTATTTCTCAACTTGAGAAACAATTTAGGTGTTTAAAATTATACATACTTTCTCTTGACTTTTTAATACACTGAATATTTCTCTTAATGAACTATTTTAAATTGTCTATAGCAGAGGAAACTATTGTCATTGGATTAAAGCAGTAACACCAAAGTAGTTAATAGACTACTCCTAGAAAGTATTCTATTGTGGGATATCACAGCTGTTGTTAAATGTACCATAAGTGAAACAGTGTAATTTAGATGCTTGCATATCTGTAAATGTACTGATAACTAAAACAATAATTATGTAAAGCAATACGGTTTTTACTTTTTGTCTCTGGGGATATTTTCAGTGTTGTGCATGTAGATTTAGCCCTTTGACTCTCACTAGCATCATTGAAGTGTAGTTTTAATTTTTGCACTGATTTTAATTTTTGCACAGGAAATCTAGCAAATTTCTTGCTAGATAGCAAATAGCTGTTATTCAGACATTTTTAGTGTGCATGGTTTTTTTAAGCAGTTTGTTGGGTGGGTCAGAGCATGAAGGAATGCTGCATGGGAAAAAACATTAAATGGGAACTGATATCTGTCAGTGCTTATGCCATCTCTGCAACTTTATCACCAGAAACCTCACACAATTTGACATTTTCAGAGTTTGTCTTGGTGAATAAGCTAATAAATTGAGGGAAAAGAGCATCAGGGGAAAAGCAGAAAAAGATTTAACTGCAGCTTTGAGCTGCCGTAGGTCTAAACTAACAAGTAACTGTTCAGAGGAACAAAGGAATATAATTGATGGTCAGGTCTTGGTCATGGCAATCTTCTCATAATCTTAGCAAAGATATTTAGGGTTAATGATCTTTTTGTTGCCACTGTTTTTCTTGTGATCCTTCATCATGTGCTCAGTTTTACTCTTTTTCCTGGAGACCACTACATTCCTTCTTTGGACATTTATTCTCCATCTTTGTTCCACTGTTCTTCACTCATTCTACTTTATTTGCCAAGTTAGTGTTTTTAACCTAGAGGTCAAGATCTTGATGTGAAACTAGGATCTTTTAGGTTGGCTTGATCTACGATGCAAGAATATGCATTTAAAAAAAAAATATTGCGTGAAGTAAAACTTGAATTTATACCTCAGTGAAACTGCAGATTAAAAGTGTTGAAATACTCTACTGCCTGACAAGAAGCTTCACATGGTTCCTCTAAGGTGCTCTGTCCTTGGGATCTTTACACAGACATTGCTGGCAGTAAAATCTGGCAGCTTTCAGTCAGCTGTGACTCTCTGGATTTTCTCTACTGAACTTTCATCCTGGACTATCTTCAATTTGACATCTCCTGTATCTCATTGAAAGTTTGGTTTTGCTGGAATACCAGTAACTCTTCTTAGAAAGCTCTCCTAGAGGTTTTATATCTTTAATTTCTCTGTCAGCTTTCCTAGTGTTGCTAATGATGGTGGTCTCGAAGTTCTGCTTTTCTGAAATTCGACTCCTATGTCTTTTTTGTTACCTATATATTTTTTTTTTTTGGTGTGCACTTTGTTCCTTCTCCACATTTTTTGACATTCTGTGCAGATCCCATGGGACTTCAACTTTGATTTCTTTCCTTTTGGTACTGTCTTGTCTTGGAGTGATGTCATCTGTACACATTAACTCAGCAGCCTTTTCTGTGCTGTCTCCTTGAATTAACTAGAATCTGTTATCTCTTATGCCTGATCTGACTGTCACCTCGAGTGACCGAATTTAAATGCAGTTCTCAATCCCTGCCCACCCTCCCCACAAGTCGGCTTACTTATCTCCTTGAACACTGAACATCATTACTGTCTTGTTGTTCCTTAGGCAGTAATTGGTCAGTCACTTGCTTGCACCTCTTAAGTTGTTGCACCCTGAATGTCCTCGTCTGCCCACTTTCTGCATAGTATCTATAAAGTTCAGCCTTTTCTGGCAAACCAAACAGAAACTGCAACATAGTGGCTCCTCATCTCATACGTTGCAACTTAGTTATGGTCTTCGGTGGGTTATGCAGCATAGGTCAAACTTGTTAAGAATTTTTGAAAGGGCATCTGTCGTCTTCCTTTCATCTTCTCTTCCTCTGCTATGTTCTGCTTCTGAATGGGATCAAATCTGTCTGTTTTTCTTAGCTTTCAAAGTCCTGAGACATTATTCTATCTACTATCTTCAAGAAAATTTGGCTATCATCAGCTTCTCCATGGTATCAGCCTTTGTCACCTACTTGTATTTTTTAATAAGCGCCTTTTTGGGTCCATAAATGTTTGCAAAGCTACTTCATTATTTTCTTTTAAATTTCTCACAGTCTCCTCTTGTGTTGAAAGTTCTTAACTATTGTGCCTTTAAACACTGAGAACACATTTGAGGTGTTGATGCTGTCCTACCAGGTAAAAGTTGTACCTCTTTGTTCTCATGTACATCTCTTTCTATCTGATGTTTGTTTCTGGGTAGGGTTTTAAGCTCTTTATTGAAGAAGCATCTTTTCCATTTCATGTTCATCCATTGCCTAGTGAGGGGAGATTCTGGTCCATGACTAACACCTTTTAACTCTGGTAATAAGGAGTGCTGGTGTATTGGAGAAAAAGGAACTTAATGAATGTGGCTACTGTTAACTGTGGGCGTAAGTTTCTTTGTTGCTGTGGTTCTCCTAGTCGTGTCATACTTTTTATGTGTTAAGCCTAAAAAGGACTGGTTTGGATTTTTTTGTCTGTTAAATTATGCCTTTTTATTATTTCATGAAATGTTTGTATAACTAAAGAAATAGCTTGCTATGTAATAGATTCCCTTGCCACACCTGGGTTCTCAGTAGCTTTGGAGCAAAACTGAAAATAACTTCTTTTGTCTTTAAATCTTGTTATTTTCTGGTTCACAGAATTAAAGGAAATTGTATTTATCATCCAGAGTCAAAGTAATTCTTTTCATTCCAAGAGAGCAGAAGATCTAAAAAGAGATATTTTAAAACAGGCTGCAGATCTTGGAAAGGTATGTTTAGATAATACAGATTGCACCTTGTTATGTATGTTTTTACTGCATTTTACTAAAAATATAGTTTTCTATTGTGCCTTTTTTGTATCCATTTTATTAATCTTATTAATTGTCTTTTGTGTGCTTATAAGAGAACTATTTCAGTGGGTGTTTATTGATTGTATGCCATGATGTATCACCAAATACTTTTAGTTTGAACTATCTACCTTTTTGTATAATAATGGTTTTTGTTTGGATGGCATTTGATGTAAAAGTGATAACAAGAAAGACTGTAGTGTGCGTTTAAGAAAAAGTCAGCTGCTTTCTTCATGAAGTGAAAAACATAATCATTTAAGCAATACTTAGAATAATTTTTAGGTGAGTACTTTATTACATCCAATGAAGATGCTGTAATGTAGATTTTGTCAGAATTTCATTGCACAACCGTAGCATTGTGGCAGTAGAGCAGCAATATATGTGTACGTTAAAATCCCAACACAGGATTCCCTACTTCCTACAACAATAGTCTTCCACACCTCTCTTGCCCACGTCAGTATTAGCTCCCTCCCTGGTGCAGTACCTTCCCTAATGACTCCTTGTTCCTCTGCTACCCCACTGCAGACTGAGCACTCTGCCTCTCACTTGCTGGTGAGCCATGCTGGCCTGGGAGCTGCACATTGTACAAGTCTGCTTTTGACTTAACACTCTAACATGAAATTTTACTTGTAAAGCTTTAGCCTAGAGAGAAGAGGTTTTTGAGAGACTTACATTGAAAGTTAAGGGTACATAAACAATGCTGTATTTTCTTTTGTCTTTAATAAAAACAAGAAAAAAGTAAGAGAGGCATACATCCCCTGATATGAAATAGCTTGCTGTGAGGTTATTGGACCTATTTTTCAACTCCACGTTCTCTGTTGTAAAGGAAAAAGAAGTCTGATTTAAATTATCTTATCTATCTTGGCCTTGGAGTGCCTAAATCAGGTTCCTGGACGTTTTAGGCTTCATTATCCAAGCTTATCAAACCTGTTGTAATTAAATCCGTTCTAACTGCAATTTTTAGTCCCTTAATGAAATCAGTCATGTGAACAGCCTTTGTTCTGCAGCGTTCTGCTCTCCGAGAGTCCTCTTTGGGATTGAGACAAGTGTTCAGATACAATGTGTGCAGAGAGGATTATGGCTTCAGTTGTTAAAAAAAAGGATTTTAGTTGAGTTCTGTAATTGATGTTGCAGAATATGAATGATGAAAGGATCAATAAGTGGAAGTATAAACAGTTTCAGTGAGGCAGGAATATACGCGTTTTATGGGAGAGGTAAAGTCTTTTTTGTAATCAAAGAGTTGTACCTGTGAGTACTTTTGCCTTGAGCAAACTGAACTGGCTTTTAAAAAACTTTATTATCTAATTAAGGAGTTTCTTTTATTGGAATGCTGAAATGGTGATGCTTTTCCAATATTAAGAGGTACGTGTTAGACAGCATTCATGGCATCTTAGAGATGCAGTGGTGGAAATATATCACACCAAAAATTTCATACCTGAAATCTGGGAAAAGGTGAAAGCCATCAATGTACAGGAAAAAAAAATGAGCATAGCCAGCATGTACTTGGCATGTCTTGATTGTTTTTGTCAACTCACAGTTCCACTGCAGGCCACTGTGAGGCATGACCCAATAATATTAATTACGGAAAAGAGACAGAAGGTGTCTTAAATTCCGCACATCAACATTTGAAGTTCTCATTTTTCATTAAAAAGAATACATATGAAATTATTACTTTCAGGCAAAGGAAGTTAAATCCTTGCGTTTTAAAGGACAACTGCTGTATAGAAACAAAAGACTGGATCAACTGAATCATCAGGTTCACTTGCCTGTTGTCACAAGACCAAACGATAGATGTTTAGTCCATAAGGATTCATTAATTATTATTTTCCTCTTGTAAAATGAGAAGTGGAAGCCAACTGTTAGATTTTTGTTATTTAATGAAACTAGAATATCTGCATTGCTTTAAAATGGATTAAATCACTCACATTCATATTTACTTTACATTAATCTTTACAAGTTGTCCATTTATTTTCTTTCACTGTGTACTTAAAACATTTTTTTATGTGAAACTAATCGATAATTCCAGCCACCAGTAGATGTCAGTACTGTGTTCATGCTTCAAAGCATATTCCATAGTGATTTACTGAATATTAGTCAAAACTCTTAAGTTAGAACACAGCAATGAAGAAAATTCCTTAAGAATTTTACCAATTTTCTTAATTTTCTGAGATTTCTGAGCATTTAAGAAGCTCTGTAAACTAGGCCTTCCTAAGAAACACCAAATAAGAATAAGGAAGCTGTCAGAGTGTGAAATAATAATATTTGGGACTGTTCCCTTTCTATCTTCTTAAAAAACTGAGAACCAGGATTACTTTTTTGGCTGTAACGTTTAAGACTAGAAAACAGGTAAAATAGAGTTTTTGAAAAATGATAGATTTTGTCTGCAATACTGTTTTAGATGCAGTTAATGCTATTTAATTGCCTGGGCTTGTGATAATGTTCTGAAGACAAAGGTCTGCGTATTTCTTTATGAAAACTGGTCTAGTAGAGTAAATGCCTTTGTTTGTTTCTTTGTTTCCTTGAGGGTTCTTATATTGAACACCCTCAGCCAATTCATTATGTTCAAAAAACTTTCATTTTTCCTGAAAATCCTAGAGATTAAATGGTATCCTATGTATATTAACCAGAAGAAATATAGCAAATTAGTACTATTCATTATGGAGATTAAAAAAAACAAAACAAACCAAGAATGTAAGAATAAGACTTTAAGACTGATACCATGGAGTACTGGAAAATGAAAATGAGTATCAAGATCAACCCTATTTTTTTAATTAGAATAGGTATGTTTTATGCATAACTTTATTTCCCAATTTTATTAGACCTAGTGTCTTTTTTTCTTTTTTGTAAAATGTTAGCATGCAATCTGTTTCCTTCCTAGCAACAGCTTTCTTTTCTTCTGTAAGGATTTATTCATGTCAAATAAATCCTGTAGCCTCATGAAATGCGCTTATCACCTTAGTTCTTAAAATGCTTATTCCTTAAGACGTAAGAGTTTATCTTGCCAGGCAGCGGACAGTTTTTTTTGTTGACTGACCTTATGAAAAACACGGCTGTTTGGCATATCTTGTCCATTAGCTTTTCATCTCTTTGTAAAACAAAGATCAGGTGCCAGTCTGTACAAGAGCTGTTGGGGAAGGTACTGCCGTGTCATCTGTGATATTAATCTCGTATGCCACTCTACTTGGCCCAGGTCTTGCTAGTCTTTGACCGATCAGCAGGACTCTTTCCACAGCAAAATGATGAATCTAGACTGTGTGAAGGTATCTTGCTGACATGACAAGTCCTGCACTTCCCTGTGGTGAGGGCAGAGATGCTGATGGGGTACCTGGAGCATCTGGCACTCTTACTTTCTCAAAGAACTGAAGTCCCTGCAGGGGGTCCCTCATGGACTTAAAAAATTTAGAATTATTAGGGAACAAGGTACCACAGCGAAAGAGAGGGAGGAAGAAGTTTCGGCCTTTATCGGTAGCCTCCTGAAACCACATAAATCCTTGTCCAGAAGTTTTGAGTATTGTAGTACCTAGTACATGTTGCTCTTGTGATGCTTTTTTCTGTCTGTATTGCTTGAGTCAGATGATAGTACCAGTAACTACTAAAAGCCCTGGATTATCTCTGGTTTATGAATAGAAAATTCTGGAAACAAGATTTCTTTGTCCTTTTCTCCTCCCTGCCCACAACAATATTTTCCATTTAGAGAATGAACACCTAAATATTGCCATACCAGTTGAGTTTTCTCCTAAACTTGCATGCTTGCACCTTGCGTAATTTGGATCTTTTTGTTTAAAAGACAGAGAACAAATTAATGGATTAATTTAGTATTTCAGACTTGCCCTCATTTTCAGATTCCTGTATAAAGTTTAGTTGGACCTTCATTTTTATCCAACCTTTTCTCTCTCCCCCTTTGCTTCTGATTTGCCAGACTTCTATTTGTAGCATCAACCAAAACTTTCATATTTATACCTGTCTTCCAAATCTGTCCACGAAACTTCACATCTATTATGGGGGTACAGCTTGCAGTATAAAAACCTTGTCTCTAATAAGTGTGTGCATTTAACTGGTCAGTGTATGAAGTTCATATTTCCCCTTCCTTAACCATATTAACATCTGCATTTGTTTGTTTTCTGATGTATTACTTATTCTGCTTACATACATTGTCTGATACCAGCATGTTCTTGGTCACTTTCTTTCCTGTTGAGTACATAGTTTCTCTTCATAATGCTTAATTTCTTTTCGGATTTGCATTTTAAAATGCAACTGCTCATTTTGGGGCCTCAGTATTTGAGTGCTCAACTTCTGAAGTGCTTCTAAACTCTGACCTTTTGAAGGGTGAAGTGCTTCCAAGTTCTGAAAATCAAGCCTTTTGAAAATGTTTCAGGAAAAGTGTACAAAATTACTATTCAGTTAGGAAAATTTATTCCAGAGTTCTCTTGAATCTTTTCAAGGGCATCTTGCAGGACTTCACAAATTTGACTGACTTCTGTTTTATCTCTGCTTTCCTCCAGCTGTTCTCTTGGCTTTTTGTTTTAATTGTTTGATCTCTGACTTTCCGATATACCCTTGCTTCTTATTCTGCAAAGGTACCAGAATACTTTTGACAATTAGTAGGCTTTATTATCAGCAAAATCAATGGCTAGCCCATTAACTATTTTGTGCTCGAGACTGTAAAACTTACCTACACTGCAATGCTAGAAGATGAATACGATCATCTTTCTATAATAGGTATTCAGTAGATTTGAAAGAATTTGTAGAAGTTGGATAATATTGCACTGAGATCTTATAACAGTTTTAGCAGTGATGAATGGGCTCCTTTCAGCGCTGCCTTGCACATCATACACTGCTTTTTATAGACTTGCTTTTCCCAGTCAAATATGTGATAATTGCATTGGCTTTTGTATGCAGAAAATCGGACCTGTCACCTTACAGAGATGTATTCTCATGTCAGGACAAAAAAAAAAAACAACGTGAAATTGGCAAGTTCAAAGTGTTTTAGGCAAAGGTGCCTCTCAGCCACTTCTGCAGCGATCTCTGCATACATCACAGGATTTGAATGAAACCATTTTGCTAAGGTATATAGTAAAGAATGAATAAGAGATTGATCTAAAGTTTCCTCTTCTACTGTGACAGCTGTCTGCTATGTTGAAATGGCTCAGTCATCTTTGAATAGAGTGCCATATTCACTGCTCTCAAGTATACATGAGACTAGAATTACTAAATCATTAAAATTAACCCTTGTTACTTGTTAACAGTTTTCTTTGTTTCTTGTAAGTTCTCCTAAGCATCTGCAGCAGTGCTTGAAATACGTTTACCAAATACCTTGCTTTGTGAAAGCTTCTTTCTGTTCTCCTGTTCCTGTTCATTCTCTTCTTCCTTTCTTCTTCCTAAGTTAGAAAATGTATTTTAGGTTTACTTGGTAAGAGACTACTGGGGGGAAGGGACCTGCTGCTCCACGTATCACATTAAGTTAGCTAGGGAGATGACTGCCTCAAACTCGCTGTTAGTGAAAGATGCTCCAGACTTATTTGTCTGTGAAGATAAAAATCTGCTAAGAAATGGAAATACTTAAAACTTTCTGTAAGGCTAAGAATTTCAGTAGATATTGCAATAAAAAGTTGAAGGTTAGTGAGCTAATATTGTTTCCGTAGACTAAAGGGAGAGACAAGCAGAAGACGGAAATAAACCATCGTCTATTTGTGTGTATGACATGGAATTTGCAAACCATCCAATGTTAGAACAGACTTTATAGATTTTGAAGGGACAATTTGCTAATAATAAAAGAATCAACAGAACCCCATAAATAGCTTAATTTCATTTTTGGAGTGTTTTTATTTGTTCTGATTGAGAATGGATTTTAGTATTGTGGCTGATATTAGTGTGTAAGGTGAGTTTTTACTTAAAAGCAAAATCTATCTTAAACAGCTGTTCTAAATAAAGAACTGTATTCAGATCAGTTGGCAACATAATTATTATGGTTCACCATTAATACTTAGTTTTGCGAATAATAGCTGTGTACTGTATATCACACGTCTGTCTTCTGTATGGTTGCTTTTATTCAGAATTCTTGCAAACTGTGAGCTGTGGAGACAGTATTCCTCACTGCTTTTATCCACACAAGTGATAAGCAAACAAATGGCACTTTAGAGCAATTTATTATTGTCATTCTAGGCTACTGTCTCATTATACGCATCTCTGGTGGCATTTATTATAACAAACACTCAAATCTTTTCCAGATTTTTCCACCTTTTTTTTTGTCTTGTTACAAAATAAGACTTATTTTGGGATGTTGGTGATCGTTAACTCTCAAAAGGATAAAACAGGGAAGACAGGATATCTGGGGGGAAGACAGGAGATTCTAGGGGAGGAAAAAGAAAATGCAGAATAAATTGGTGAGAACTCTCATATTGATTAAGTTTCTTCCTCCAAAGGTACACTTTTTAATTAGCAAGTGCAAATACTTGTCTCAGTTTTCAAAATTCAGACTGCTGCTCAAACTAAATATTAGACTGACTTAAAATCCATGTAATCATTTTGTTATTATTTTATTAAATCCCAGTTACCTGGAAGTATAGCAGATGTGCCATACTTGCTTGGCACATCTGGACTACTATTTGGACTATTTCTACATTAGCAAGTAGTTTGGTGCAATAGGAGCAAATATGAGGAGCAATGCAGTTGTTTGAGGAGCTAGCACTGGTGTTACATGACATTTCAAAGGGTTTTACTTTTGACTAGTTCTGATTTGGTTCTGTGAACTGGAGGTCCATTAGCAGTTGCAGCACATCACCCCAAAGGAATACGATTTGTGCATTGTGTGATGCAAACCAGTGCAGTGAGTAGGAAAAAATGCACAAAAACCTAGCCTGAACATATGAGGGAGTGTTAGGAAGCAGTAGGAGCTGCTTTTGGTCTAGGTCTTGATCTTGCAATTAGGTTTTTTTTTTTTTTTTTTTTTTTCTCCCCCCTAGGTAATAAGGTTTACAATAATAATTTTCAAATGGATCGATACATCTGAATGTCATTCACATCTCCGTAATTACAAGAATAAAATTAGTTTGTTTTTTATATTGTTCAGTTTGAAAAGTCAGGACTTGACAACTCTATCAGCAAGCACTAATTGAAGACTCCAGACTTCATTTTGCTATTTGAAACATGTAGCCCATGACTAATGGGAGGGAAGGGGCATAATTCATTTGTTGATAGATATACATTTTGAAAAAAGAATTTTTTTAAGTTTAGTAGTTTCTTGAGTCTTCTCATGTCCTGGACATCTGAATTATGATCTATTCAGGTTTTCATCTACAAGATTGGAGGCAATTGTATTGGTGTCAACACATTTTCTACTCCTGATCATGGAAAACATAGGCACACTTATAAATTCTTTGTATGACTGGTTTTCAGTTTGCGGCAGGACAAATGTTTGTGCTAGTAGTTGAGGAAAATCTTGTGGTGTCACATCAACATAATGTAAACCAAATTAACACTGATTACTGCTGACCACAAGTGAATTATTTCTGCATCACAAAAACCTTACTGGACCTTTTGCTGGTTTTCTAATTGTGGGAACTCTAGGCAGTATGTTAGCAATTGGCAGTAGTGTAATATGCGTGATGAAATTTACTCCGATTATTGTTGAAGAACAACCCAGTAAAATAAAAAAAATCAGTGGCTACCAGCATCTTTCCCACATGAAAAAGTTACATCAATAATTATAGGTTATTGAGACAGAAATACATTGTAGTAGAAAGCTTTCTTTTTGATGATGAAATAGCTTATTGCATAAGGATTAATATTCCAGCTAAGTGCCTAAAAAGTCCCTTCAGATACAAATACTTATTGGAGCTCTTTTCCCAGGCAATCAGTTGCTGGATCTAGCGTGCAAGCACTCAGGAGTCAGTGCTTTGGTCATGCATCCAAGTATATTTTCTGGCAGCTAAGTTGTGTTCCAAGGGTTTCAATATCATGTACAGTAGGAAAAAGGAATAAAATTACTTCCTCTTCACTAAAACTCTTCTTTTGCCTCTTATCTGAAGTTATAGTCAGGAACACTTCAAATCACTTTCTTAAGTTGCAGTTATTGCCTCCGTAAGATTAGGTAAATGCTTCCATCTTTTCTTTAATGTAAGATCATTTGACGACAGACTTACAGCATCTTGCTCTTGATTTATGAAAGCAGACTACTGCTATGGCCTTTCCATGAACCCTTTGAAACTGCACATAATATATTATGAAAACTTAGTTCTTTTTTAAAATGATAACCAGGCATCTGAGAGTAGAACAGAAGTAGAGATTCTCTCTAATGGAAAATAGTAGATTATATTTTATTACTTTAGGCTTCCTGAGGAGCAAAAGACTACAAAATGTCTATTTATTGGATATTATTCTTTGTTAGCAACACAGGTTTTTTAAATGTTATCGCAGCCTTTCAACACTTAAAGGGGGCTTAGAAAAAAGATGGGGACAGACTTTTTAGTAGGGCCTGTGGTGATAGGACAAGGGGTAATGGTTTTAAACTAGAAGAGAGTCTATTCAGACTAGATATAAGGAAGAAATTCTTTACAATGAGGGTGGTGAAACACTGGAACGGGTTGCCCAGAGAGGTGGTAGATGCCCCATCCCTGGAAACATTCAAGGTCAGGTTGGACGGGGCTCTGAGCAACCTGATCGAGTTGAAGATGTCCCTGCCCATTGCCGGGGGGTAGGACTAGATGACCTTTAAAAGTCCCTTCCACCCCAAACTCTTCTATGATTCTGTGAAAGCAGCTTAAAGAGAGAAATAAAGCAAAGGTTAAAAAGGCCATGACCGTCTTGGAGAAGCTCCCAAATCACTGACTTGTTAAACAGAAGCAAACTACTTTTGTTACAGTTGTATTGTAAAACAGTACTTTAAGTCATTCATGGGTTTTATTTGAAGGGGTATAGAGAAATAATGTTTTGCCCTGGATTTTTGGACTTGATGTTCTGATAAATATTGATACTTATGTCTTTAAAACATGAAAAATATTTGAAATGTGTATTGTAGTTTTCAATGTTTAAGCAAATTGTTAGAACATGGAGAAGATGTAGTGTGCAGTGTAGTATTTGATGGTGGCAATTCCTAGCAAATGGACTGGCCTGCTCGATTTAGAGGTAGGAGATTTGATCTTACTTTCTGTCATTTTAGAAATCCTTCAGGGTGTCTACAGAAGTGGCATGTTTGTGAAAATAAAGCTGTAGGGAGACTTCAGTGTGTATTCCACAGCTCTACTTCTCGAAGTAGTCATAATGGATGACTGGAGGGGCTTGGCTTATTTAACCTCCCACGGGAGGGTTGAGAAGAGGGTAGATAGGCTAGCTCTGAATGTGTCTTAGGATTAATTTTTGTAAAGAAGATAACAGAGTAGGGAAAATGTTGTTAAGTGCTTGTAGAGCATGTAGAGCAAAAACTAGGAAAACATTTCGAATTCTGGAACTATGTGATTCAACAACAGTGTCTAGGGTTTAGGATCTCCCCTCTTGCGCCTCAGTTCTGGGTTTCATGAGGCAGTTTTTAATAAACTTACAAAACGCAGAGATATAGGCAAGACACCTGCAGATACCAGCATGCTGGACTCATTAAGAGCAGATTCCTATACACTACTGTATTTTACTATAATGTGTTATAAGTTTGCTAATTGCTCTGATCAGATGACTCAGTAATATAACAATAAACATTACAGTCATGTTTTGCATTTTACTGCAGTTCCGTATCTGTTTATATGTAGTACTTGCAATATGATGTCACATAGGGCATATAATAAATAGTGGTGAGCAACATCCAGTTTGAATTATGTTCTAAAAACCATGTTCTCACTAAACCATACACTTAGGGCAAGGTTTAGTTATGCTTAGATGAAATTTAGTGGACTCCATTCTGCAGGAAAACAAGGCAAGCACAGGTCTTCTAGGAGGTCATAGAGGATGTGACCTAGCTGTGGTTCCGGAAATAGCATTTTAGCTGGAGGTGATCTCTGCCAGCCTGGGTCCTTACAGAGGTCCATTTTGGCCTTGTTTCCTCTAGGAAGTTGGGTAGAGAAAGAGAGCAGGCTTACGAGAATGCCAAAAAGAAAAGATACCTTGCAAAAGTATCAGATTAGCTCAAGAAAGGGTGCTTTTTCTTTATCGTCAGTCCTTTGATCTGCACAAAGGAAAGAGTTGGGGTTTTTTTGTTAAAGAGGAGATACCTAAGTATATGGTACAGCTACTTAGATTATGCAATTTACTTCATACCTTTTGCATGGGCAGATGCTGTTTGTATCTAAAATGAATACAACTTCAGCCTTTAGCGTGATATAGACACTGAATATATTCTTAACTACTTTTATCTCTGTCTGGCTCCTATTGTACATGAAATACATGACCACATACAAATACTAGCATAACTGCAAGGTTTGTATGCTTGTAAAAACAAATGTTCTTGTAAAGACAGAGGTTTTCCCTTTTATCTTCCTATTTGCAATCCCATAAGCAAACATATTTTTATGGTTTTACTATGAAGTGGTTACATTTTAGTGAAAGACCAGATGTTGAGTATACTGTTACTAAGATTTGTCACTTCCACTAAAAACCTCTGGACTTCCTTGGTTTTGCAATAAATTAAAATTAACCAGAAACGTATTTGATGGATTGGCTTGAACTAGAACCATAAATCAGAACCACTGATATTTTAGATGCGGGTGAATATCCTGTTCCAAATTAGAGTTTTGGCATTGTTTCTTTTCAATTTTGGTCATTCACAATAGCATAAATATTTTTAAAAATAATAGATCATTATTTTTTGATAGGGTTAATGCACTCCTGAGAGACACCGTTATTCTTTAGAGTGTCTTTAGTGTATGAAGTTTGGAGGTTTTAGGTATTTCTAGGTGCTATGCTTAACTGCTCTTAAAAAGGATTTCAAGTAAACTTGACAGAGTCAGCAAGCACTGTGAACTTTATCTTATAGCTTTTCTTAGAGAATAAATTATTTTTGTGTTTAAATGTGAATTTTATGTTAATGGCATTGGCTTATATTCATGAGAAGCATTCATCAAACAAAAATGTTTGGCGTGTGCACGGTGTAAGAGGAAAGGAGTTAGGCCCTTGAGAGATCAAGATGGTTTGTCTTAGGAGCTGCCAAATCTGCCAGCCTGACAGAGGTGAGGCTGCTGCAGCTCCGTGTCCGCAGGGCCAGCCAGTAGCGAGGCTGCGCATGTGTTCCCAATAGGCACATATGCATGCATACATATACTAAGTGTACGTATATACGTGGTCATCCACGTAGATTAACACAGAAACCACAGCGCTCTTACAAACACAAACTGCACCAATGGCCTGACCTCGTTTCACCTTTCTGGCTGGTCAGGATGAAAGCCTGTTTGTGGAATATTTATACATAAATACACACATCTACGATATGGATGCCTCCAGTAGCCGGTCTTTGACGCTCGGTCTGTGCAGTCGCTGGTCTCGCATCACCGGTCTGTGCAGTTGCCAGCACGTGGGCACGTGAGGCTTGCTCCATTCCAGTTGCTGATGCTCAGCCCTGCTCCTGCACACCCACACGCACACACTATGGATCCTCCCAGTAGCTTTAGATACTCAGTGTATCCAGTAGTCAGCCCCTGGACTCCCTGTTGCTTCACACACAGACGCACACAGGCAAAGGGGTCTTTCTGGTACCTGGTGCAGACCTATAACCCTGCCAGTAGCTTACCCTTGCACCCCAGAGGCTCTCCTGTAGCTGGGACCTCCTGTTTCCTCCAGTAACCAACTGTCAGGCCCCTTGGTCTCCCCAGTGTCTGCCTCAGACTTGTGGCTGCTCCAATACCTGGCTCCCAAGCCTCTTCTCCTACTCCTAGTCCAGCTTGATGCTCATGAGCAATGACGCACACTGAAACACACACCCGCACAACATGCATGCACCCCACTCTCCCCAGTTTCTGGCAGCACAGACATGTGCACCACTGTGACTCATGGTCCCCTCTCCAGTTGCAGGCACTCAGGTCTGAATACACACGGACACAGAGCCTCCTGCCCAGGAGTTAGAAATGGAATTTAAGGAGAAAACAGGACAGACTGCAGTGATCAGTGCAGGGCATGGCCAGACAACCATCCTGACCGGCAATCTCTTTCAAGTGACCAACCTCTTTTTTCCTTGTGTTTACCAATGGTTGTTCCTCCTCAGACGACCCTGATCCCTCTTTTCCTGGCCTTTTGTCTTCCCTAAGCATCTCATAATACGTTTTGTGCCATCCCAAAGTGCTTTTCCCCTGAATCCCGTAATGAGTCACATGCCCCTGTAGGCAGTACCCCCCTGTCAGACTGCAAGGTGAGCAGGGAGCCTCTCCCTTCTCTTTAGCTGGTGAGTGTCACAGGTGGAGAGGCTGATGGCTCCTCTGGGACAGCCCTGGGGGCAGCTGGGTCAGGGTGCTCAGTTTTCTCCAATTACATTATTGGGGTTCCTACCCTGTTACTGTTCCTCTCTGCTTCTTTGTGTTTGTGGTGATGAGCCTTTAGTCACATAACAGTTTGTATAATGGAAAGGTGGGATCGTTTACCTGCTAGTATTAAGTCATTTTTGTTGCATTTTGTTGCCACCAGAGCTTTGTTAGGTTAATTGTTGTAATGGGATGTACTTAGATGGTGAGGAAGTTTAGATAAACTGGGAGGTTAGACTCTTCTGGCAGGAAGATTTTTGCTTCAGTACTAGTACAATTACTGAACCCAAAGGATTGAGACATTTGTGAGGTGGTTGAGACCCTAATGATGCTGCAGTAGAGAATTATACTTGTAAATGTAGTAGATCAATGGAGTAAGATACTGCCTATATATTATGGGATATATCTCTCTCTCCCACTTTTTACATGCATAAACTAGTGAATAAATTATGCAGTCTGGTTTATCGGAGGGCTGTGTTTAAAGGGTGTTTTCTTGGGAACTACCCCAAAATGATAGCTTGTCTTCTAGATATCGGGATCTGCCACACCGAAGAGATTTCAAGTAACAAAAGAGCAAAGAAATTTATGAAAAGATTTTCGTTTGTAGGAAGCTTCTTTGGTTTTTCAGGAAGAAAAAATGCTAATGCATTTTGATTTTTGCATAAACCCATGGTTTTTTGTCATGATGTTAGTGTGACAGGTCAAAGCTGAACTCAGCCAAGTAAAGAGTGTTAGACCTCTCACATAAGCTCTGTGTAACGTGATTGTCCAATGGAAGCCTTTGTAGAATACCCTACATTATTTATAACTCTTTCCTTACAGTATGGGATTTTATGATATGGTAAAGAAACAAGTATGATATATTGCTTAATTGATTACATGGGACCTATACAAAACATTTAACTTGAAGTGTATTAGCTTTGTATCTAATAGAGAATCAAGAAATCATGAGTTGGAAGAAGCACTTTCCCTAAATTGCAGGTCACCTTGTTTCATACCATCCTAAGTCATCTATTCTGCAGGGCTACTTGACAGTAGAAAACAATGAGGAGCTAAGTAGTTGTTCCAGAGTAAGTTTTTTTTTTTAAGATTGGGTGGTGTTTAGGGAAAAAAGTGCATATAATTCAAGTTTAATGGGAATATTTTTATTTTTCTTAAAGGAATTACCTACGGTTCAGCTTATTCATCAGATGGACGGGCATGAAGGTGCATGGACAATATTACCATTAATGAGAGAGTAAGTGTAATGAATGACAGTTATTTTCAGAATTTTTTTTGTAACTAAGAATATAAATATTAATTACTTAGACCTCTTTTTTCAAAAGCAAAGTTTTTGAGTCAGAGTTGCAACTTTATCTTTTCACCTTCTTGCTCTACTATTTTTGGTTTTCTAAAAGCTATTTTAAATAAAAGAACAGCAGTAATATAATGTAACTCAATAACTACCTTCTTCAAAGCATTGTGGGTTTAAAAATTATTAGGGAGGTAAACTAGTCAAAAGAGATACCATTTTTAAATGTGTATTTTCCTATTTGGTCCCCACTTCTCACAGTGTGAGGTGTGAGGTATTTCAGAAATTTTGACCTTTCAGATTTCTTGGCTGAATGAAGTGGATAAATAATTTTTAAAAAATAGATAATAATACCTGTTTGGGGTTTCTGTCTTTTATTGGTTACCGTATTTCTAAGAGGTGGTATGCCTCTATAGTGAAAAGGTGTAGGTCTCAACATCTTTTTAGAAGCTTATATGGCCAGTTTTCATCTTAGTATGGTCAGAGATGACAGCTAATCTCAGATATCTTTTCTTCTTAGCTTATGCAGATGGCTCCAAGGAAGACATGCTGCATTTACAGGATAGTATGTTGCAAACTGTCAGGAAGCAATGATTCTTGTTTCAGAAAGTCCTAAAGCTCCATGGTGCTGAAGGCTATCCTTTGCCTAAAACTTGTGTTTGAAATTGATGCCAGAGACTCTGCAGCCTCTTGACGTTTAATTTAGTTAATATAATTTGTTAGAGTTACTCAGAAGGATGTTTTTATTTTGGTTTGAGGTTTTTACATCAGAGTGGTTGCAGGACAGGATGCTTTTCCTTCTGCTTTCCATTGCTTTCTGTGTGTGTAGAAACATGAAAATAGTGCTTGTATAGTAGCTATCTTTGAGATACATGTAAACTGTGAAAAGAAGCAAAAGGAGAATTAAAGTAAATTGAAAAACTGGAAGATGACGTTCCAACTATCAATCATCTTTGTTTTTCCTTCTTAGCTCTTGTTTCAGTGACCTAGTGGTTCCTCTTCTGAATTATTTATGTTCCGGTGACAGGGTTTACAGATACAGTTCTCATAGCAAAACTCAGAAAGAAGAATACAAATGCTCATTTTTGTGATAAAGCAGAAGAAAATTCTTCAGAAATCAGAAGAGGAATCTAAAGTAGAGGATTTCCATCTTGAGAATTCTGGAACATTAATTTCCTTGTATCTACTGCTTCACTTACCACTTAGAAGTATGTCAGTGTTGTGGGGCTTGTACTCTTTAGTTTTCTCAATGGACAGAAGAGGAGGAAGGGACATCAGCCCATTCTGCAGCAGCTGATGATGCTCAGAATTGTGATATAAGATGCATTCTTACCTGCAGACTGCTTTCAGAAGAATGGCTTTCCTCAGTTCTGTAGTTGTCAGGATTTTTATGGAAGCCTCTAAACGGTTACGACAATTCTTAATTTTTAGTTCTTGGGCACAGGTTAACTTGGACAAAATACTTCATTTCAGAAGATGTAATCATAAGGCATCAGTGGATGTCTTATGACACAGCACCCTTACTGTCTCCAGAAGGCCCACTACATTTCTTCTCAGTAACCATGTTAACTAAGCAGAGAAGAAATCACTTTTTAAAATTATTACCCTGAAACTGGATCTTACCTGAGTATCTCCAATGGCTGCTTGCAATCTGAACTCCAAATCTGTGTGCTATGAGTTCTACATAGGACTCTCTGCAGGCCTTATATACTTTAAAATCATTCTGTTTGTCCATCAATAGCTAGATGAACAGATCATTCTTCTTGTGAACTTTTGTGCTGCATTCACAAGATGCAGTAATACTTTTTGTGGGGGTTATTCTAGTATTTTCTCCTTGCCCTTCACCCACCTGCTTTTGTGTAAATCCAGATATTTCTCTCCTGAAGTTCTAGCTGATCATTAAAGCGTGAGAGAAAAGCCTTCAGTCTTCACAGAGCATTGGATACTGTACATATTTAAAAACATGAGAGTATCTGATACCCTTTCTGTACTTGTTTGGCAAGTTTTAGAAGGAACAGCTAGGAAGTGTGTTTCCCAGCTAATTGCATCTTGTTTGCTTGCCTGAATGGCAAAGAGTTGCCCAGATTTCAGTGTTGAGTAGGCAACAAGTATATGCTTTTATGAACTAAGAGGATGACTGGATCGTGAGTTCTTCTGGCTATTATAGTTTAGCAGATTATCATAAGCAGAAAGCAGTGAATAATCAAATACCATTGCAAGACACAGAGGAAAGCTAGCTTTATAGGAAGATGACTGTCGTGGTTTAACCCCAGCCGGCAACTAAGCCCCACACAGCTGCTCACTCGCTCCCCTCCAGCAGGATGAGGGAGAGAATGAGAAAGGTGAAAGTGAGAAAACTCATGGGCTGAGATAAAGACAGTTTAATAGGTAAAGCAAAAACCACGCACACAAGCAAAGCAAACCAAGGAATTCGTTCACTACTTCCCATTGGCAGGCAGGTGTTCAGCCATCTCCAGGAAAGCAGGGCTCCATCAGGTGTAATGGTTACTTGGGAAGAGAAATGTCGTCACTCTGAATGTCCCCGCCTTCCTCCTTCTACCCCCAGCTCTTATTGCTGAGCATGATGTCATATGGTATGGAATAGCCCTTTGGCCAGTTGGGGTCAGCTGTCCCAGCTGTGTCCCCTCCCAGCTTCTTGTACACCCCCAGCCTCTTCTCTGGTGGGGTGGGGTGAGAAGCAGAAAAGGCCTTGACTCTGTGTAAGCCCTGCTCAGCAGTAACTAAAACATCCCTGTGTTATCAACACTGTTTTCAGCACAAACCCAAACCATAGCCCCATACTAGCTACTATGAAGAAAATTAACTCTATCCTAGCAAAAATGAGCATAATGACCTGTCCCAGATGAAAGAAGACTGAACTAGTTTAGCACCTGGCAACCATCTGGTGCTTCTAGCGTGTAATTAAAAGACCTGCAGAGTCAGGTATTACATGTTCTAGCATAAGTATTTGTCAGATAGTGGGTTTGGGTTGTGGTTTGGTTTTTTGTTTGTTTGGTTTTTTTTTTAGGCAAATACCATTCCCTAAAACAGAAATTATTGTATCGCCCTTTTTAACTTATTTTTTCTGACTTACGTTTCTGCCATTTATTTTCATTGCTGATTTTATCAGTAGACAATGCTGTAGAGGAAAAAATCTGTGATGTTTAGAGGTGCTAATTTTTTAATACTCTCCTCAGATTATTTTTTTAATTAAATCAACGTAAAAGCTATGCAAAGGAAACTGGAAAAGGAAATAAAGATTGGGCTTTTTTTTCCCATTAGGATGTCATGAATTAATAAGACTTTGTTTTGTTACGTAGTGGAAGGATTAAGCTGGGAGTAGAGAAATAAGGATAGAGAGTTTTCTGAAGGAGGCAGGAATCCTGCATTGAGATTAGCGTTAGCTTTGAGGAAGGTAAGGCAGTCCCTTCAATCTGCGTAGTTTCACTGTACTGAAAAAGCTAATCAAGTTTTTAGGTTGGGGATGATCGGTGTCAAACAGCTGTGAGAAAACCTGTCATTAGGCATTTTCATGATTGTTGCAATGGTGTTAGATGCCCAACAGTGGGGCTCCTTGGAAGAAAGTTAAAGTATAGAGGGGAAGGTAACTTAACCTGCTATCTATAAACTTCTGAATTCAGAGGTGGCTATTAGACCTTGTAGTACCTATATATTTCTGAGTGGACATTTTTTATGTATCTCTATTCCCTTCTTTCTGGAATAACTGGTGCTATATAAATAGATAGCAGCTATCCATTCACTGTAGTCCTTCAATATGTAATTCCAAGTTAGTAGTAAAAGTTTATGTTTCTGTGTAAATGAATAATTGATTGCAAAGTACGTATATTTGGAGAATGTGGGTTGAATCTATCATTCTGTTCATAAGCCAGTTTATTAGTAAAATGTTAATTTCTTTTGTTAGCTTCTCTGTTACCTATGGTAGGAACTCCTCATGGATTTTCTTCTGTGAAGAAGATACAAGAATACAAGTTGTAAAGCTGCTAGAAACACTTGGAAGATTTGACGGGTCTAAGGTGAAATAAAAATTTAGATATTTAACTTTCTTTCGAATGTGCCTGAATGGGTTTTCAGATGAAACATGTGGAATATTTTTAAGTACAAAATTATAAATACAGAATTTTAGAATTCCTAGTTATGGAACAGTTTCTGTGGTCCAGAATTTAATTTTATAACACTGCCTGGGTAGCTCAGGTCTCCAAACACTGAAAAAGATGCATCCAAACAGCTGAAAATAGGGGGATAGATTTCTGTTGCTGAGGCTGAGAGTGAGCAAGGTATTTAACGTGAAGCAGTATGAGCGCCTGTCTAGCTGTTGAATAACTGTTAAAATTGAGCAAAGATTCCTTCTGTGGATAGCCTGAAAATGATGTAGCATCAGTAGAGAGATGAATATAGTCTGCTGTGTGGTCCCCTCTCCCCATTTTCCTGTCTGTCATCATTTCTGATTATCATGAGACAGAATAACTGATGTTAGTTTGACTGTCTCTGATCTAATATAGTAGGGTATTTTATTTGCATTCTGTTTCTGAACTGTCTTGGTGATAAGACAGTTTTCTTTACCTGCTGGAAAAGAACCAACACCAAAAGACTTGCAGAACAAAAGAAAAATGCAGTCACCAAGGAACAAAGTAAATTTGGCAATGCAACTGACGTCAAAGATGTTAATGTTTAGAATTCTCAGTGTTCAGAAAAAAATTCAGCTTGATGCCCATCCTTTGCCTGGAATAAAAGAAGCCAAAATCTCCTGCGCAAATCTGTTTTGCCTCTTTATTGTTACCTTGACTGAGTATTGAACTCTGCTTCAGGCCTCACTTTAGCATATTTACTTCTTTTGCAGGCACAGGGCCTTGTGTTTTCTCACAATTCTTTTCTAAAATGGTAATAATAGTAATTTAGAGATCTTACATTTCTAAACACTCTGTTTTCAAAATGGCTGACTGAATATATTCGGGCCTTTGGAATATCCATTTATTTCTGTTTCAGAAACACCTACTCCTAATTCATGTTCTCAGAATAGAAACATAAACATTTTTGTTCTAGATTCTGCCCTTATGCCAGTTTTAATCTCTCCTTTGCATTACATGTAAATTCTATTACAATAACAAATTATGTTTCAACCTGCATTAAAAGGAAAGTAAAATGTTTTGCTTTTGTACATAGTAATTGTCATCTTAGTGTAATAGCCTGTAACTGATTCCTTATATACAGTGGTAGTCCATCAGTCACAAAATTTAAGATGAGTTAGACCAGAATGAGCTCATTCATTATTCATTTTAAAATGTCAGCAGTCTGCATAATAAAAAGCTGGTATACATTAATCACAATAAAAGGTCTACAACGGGCATGTGAATAGTTGATGAATCTGCAGCTTTTCAATCTGGATATGTAGAGATTAGTAACAGAACTATTCAGACTGATATGAATGTAATATTGAGTGAAAACAGATGTGTGAAAGCATCGTAAGAGACTGTAGAGGTATGTTAAGAGAATGACCTGCATTGATAACCAAGGATGATATTGACGGCAGTAAAACTAAAAAACAGTGAGGAATATCTCATTTACATAAAGACCTCAAGGCAAGCACTCAGATGGTGAATTATATCTGAACATCAGGAAACACTTTTACTGTGAGGGTGACTGAGCATTGGCACAGGTTGCCCAAAGAGGTTGTGGAGTCTCCATCCACATATCTTGTGACATAACTCACAAGCCATCTGGACGTGGTCCTGGGCAACCAGCTGTAATAGGTGACCCTGCTTGAGCAGGGGAAGTTAGACCAGATGATCCCCAGAGGTCCCTTCCAACCTCAACCCCTCTGTGATTCTATGTTTCAACAGCAGATTGATTCAACCTGTGCTTTCATAATGGAAGATGGCAGCAAGGTTAAACCAAATTGTATGTGCTACTACTCTTCCTGTCATCCTAACAGGATGGTAGACTGCAGGCTCAAAGATATCCAGAATGAGTAAACCAAGCTGATGGGTAGCAATGACTTAGTAGCTGTTGATACCTAAAGGGTATAAAAGATCTATTTAAAAGACAGTTTGTCTTTGAGAATCGTAAGAACTCATAAGATGTTGTAGTAAGACACAGTGAGGATGTGACATTTTTCCCTTCTGTCCAGTGAGGATGTGACTTTTTTCCCTTCATTACAGTCCTTACTTTGCAAAAATTTGGGGGTATACTTGTTTTATATGCATTCTAAACAGAAAGATTAAGACAACTGAGAGTAATGTTAAAGCAGCAGTATTTAAGTCTGTTAATTATTTTCAGATACAGCAGAGTCAATAGTAAATTCTGAAACACTGTTATTTAAAACTCTAATAATAATACCACTACTTAATTTTTTACTTTATAAATGCATACTTGGGACCTTCTTCATTTAACTGTTTTGAAGATCAAGGTATTTAAAATGTGTTTGCTTTTTAAGTTCCCTAGTGTAAAAGAGGCTAGACAGATGGAAATTCAAAATGGACGTATATATAAAGTTCCTGAATGCACTGCTTTTGAGTGTCTTCTCTAGTCAGTAGTCAGTTTGGGTAGTCAAACCCTGGAACAGGTTGCCCAGAGAGGTTGTGGAGTGTATTCAAAACGTGACTGGACAGAGTCCTGGGCAACGTGCTCTGGCTGACCCTGCTTGAGCAGGGCATTGAACTAGGCGATCTCAAGAGGCTTCTTCCAGTCTCAACCCTTCTATGATTCTGGGATTCTGTGCTCTTTGAACAAGTGGAATTCAGGGCATATGCTGGAGTTTGAAAATATAGTGTGTATTTGAATTCAGAGAACTGCATTTAGTTTTCTTTCTTACCAAGTACATTTTTTGTCTGGATTATTGTGAACAATATGCTTCCCTTGTTTTTGTTTTCAGGTTTGCTTTATTCAGCATGAATGCAGTCGTCATCTTCACTAAAAGGATGCTGTAGATGAACAAAATTGTTTCCTATATTCCTTTACAGGAGTGGTTTTTAGGTAAAGCGTTATATGATGAAGAATCTACAATAATTCACCATTATGCCTTTGCTGAAAATCCTACAGTCTTTAAATTTCCAGATTTTGCTGCTGGTTGGGCACTTAGCATTCCACTTGTTAACAAGTAAGAATTGAATTTTTAATCACTTCTTGTTTATAGATAGTAATTAAGAATGTTTAATTTAGATGCTAATCAATATTATTTTAATGAGTTATGATTTCATATGGATTAATATTTATTATAAAAGATGAAGGTGTTCCTGCAGTACAGTTGAAGGTCTTATTGCAGATCACGTAGATATGCAAAGTCAAATTTTAATTTTGAGCTGTCTGAATTGAAGCTGCTGATTGCAGCTTAGCTATGGCAGACAGCTTGGGATGTACCCAACCAATGCAGGCTGGCCTCTCATGGATTTGACTTCAGATCCTACATGGAGCTTTTGCTGCTGCCACCTATATTATCAACATCCGTGCCAGTACATGTAAGCCTGCTTTCGTTTGAGGATCTAAGGTGCATAGCAAGACATTCAACCAGGTACAGTAATGTACAGCTAGCTCTGGGTATGCCTACATAGACTTGTGCTCCCACTATAAACTTACCCAGAAAATACTTCTTTGATAAAATTCCATTTCTTTCTTATTCTACACATTCCAAGCTTAATTATTATAAATAAACACTTAAGAATTCATTAGTAGACAAAAGTACAGAAATAGGTTTCTGTATCATTGCTCTGTGTGTCATTTATTTTGCTTCATTCTGCGTATCTAAAAGTTAACGTCATGTCAGCTAGTTAATAGTTGTTTAGTACTAGTTGTTCAACTAGTTCAATACCATCTCTTGTAATTTTAAAAATGTATTCTCCCTAGACAGCAGTTGTATTCCTGGATCTTAGAATGACTGCATTGCCCTCTAGAAGTGTTTCTCATGCTATAGAGACAACCCAGATGTTTATTTTAGATTAGATGCTTAGTTTTTAAATGAGATTTGAAAAGTTCATAGATTGCAGAAGTTGAACACATCTTGCTGTAGCAAGGATTGATGTTTTCATAAATTGAAAGTGCCTAAATACTGTGCTTTGGAATACACAAAAAGAGAATATTGTCTGAAGTTTGAGATGCTGATCAATATTGAGCTTCAAACTCACTGCTGCTTTTAATCTGTTGAAAATGTTATGCCAGGCTTACCGTCTGCTCCAGATGAGAGCTTTCTTCTTGGGCAGGAAGAATGTATCAAAATGTGTGTGCTGAAAACTAATATTAACATCATCACACTGTGCTTAGATGAAAAAAAAAATGATATGAAAAAGAAATGAGTTGCTTCTTGGGGCAATAAATACAGAAGTGTGATTTATTATTATTTTTTTTTTTCCCCTTATAAGATGGTCAGTGATACCAGCCACATTTTGCTGCATACACTAGTGATTGATTTTTTTTAATATGTTTTTTTTTGAGTAAATTTCTTCATCTTTAATTGTATAGGCTTGCAAAGAAGTTGAAAAGTGAACCGCTCAAGTCAGACTTTACAATAGATTTAAAGCATGAGGTAAGCAGTGATGTGATGAAAGAAAAAATTATCTCAAATCTATATATTTGAATGGTAATAAATGGTAATGAAAATAACAGATTTTTCTTAGATGTTGCTAAAAAGTTTGAATGCAATGGCATGTTTAATTTCTTTCCCTTCCTTTAGAGTATTGTAATACTTTAAAACTCTATTTCAAACTTTGAAGAGCTAATGAATAAAATTGCATTCCTATATGAATGCATATTTGTTTGTATACAGTAAGGTATCTTCTAATGCTTGGTCAATAAAGGAGAGAGACTTCCAATCCATGAAGCTTAAGCTGACATGAATAGTGTCTCAGATACTAGCCAGCCTCACTCTCTAAATCAGACTCTTAAGAGCTGGATATGATGGACTTAGTTTCCTCAAGCTGTTTAAACCAAGCTGTTGTGTGAACAAGCAACATGGCAACTTGCACAGAAGTCTGGAATTATTTTTTTTTCCCCTCTGATTTGCAACAGTTTTAAAAGGTAGCTACCTGGTCTTTCAGAAAATAAGTAAGTTGAAAGGAATAGGAGAAGAAAGGAGTGGGGAGATCTGAAAGATCAGTGCTACCTTTTCTGAAGCTTTTTTATTTTTTCTGCCTTCAAAATGTTTGTGCAGCCCAGGGTTTTCTGCTGTCACCAAAGTGAACTCTTGAACCAGGGTGGAAGGGGATGATGAAGCTGGAATAAGCTTGCTGATTTTGGCCTGAAATGATGAGTGATGTTGAAATCATTTTAACTTTTTAAAACTCCTGAAAGTCAGCTATAAATTGTGGTTCTGGCCCAGAAAAAAACCCCAGCTTACTTAAAACTACTGCTGCTGTTCCAGATCTTTATTCTGCAATGGTTATAAATCTCCTCATTTCCAACATAAATCTACAGTGTATTTATAGAGTATAAATTGGTAGCATATTTAAATGATTTGGTTTTGTGCCAACACTATTCTTCCACATAGTTTCCCCCCCTTGAGTAATGTATTTCTAAGAAGCATTTGGACCCCTCTCATTTTTCTACGTGAAACAAGCCAACAAGCTGTTTCTTTCCTCTTGTTAATTTTTCTAAATGCAAGACCTTGGGCTTCACACTGTTAATCTTTTTTTTGTAAGTTACCTCAAAGTCATTCCTATGTTCCCAGTATTTCAGGCTACCTCAGCACTGACAAAGCCTCTAAACATAGTGTGATAAAACAAACTTCGTTAGCAGATATTTCTTTTATGTGCTGCAGATTGCTTAATGAAAAACAATTGATCACTCGACTGGCAAAATTACTTCCACCCAGTTCTTATTCTGTTAGCAGTTCTTTGTGTATGTTTAATTTCAAATTTATTGCTACTGATAACCTACTTCAGCCCTGTAGTTATTCTTTCTGCACAGTCTCGTGTCTCCCTAGAGACAGTTCCATTCCCCCTCATTTATTTTATAAATCACCATCTTCTCCTTCTTAAATCATTTTTGTCTCTACATCCTTCTTGTGTGAATCAAGACTGACAAGAAATCAAAGGATATAATCTGTGATCTTTAATGATCGTGTGCAATGCTTAAATTTATGAAGGATGATAAGTGTTTTAAGAAATGTTTTAGTGTGGCGGAGTCCTAATAATATGTGCCTCTAGTCCTTGGTATTTTATTGTGCTCTGTATCAGGTTTTTTACACCCTACAACTTTCCAAGTCCCTGTTTCTTATATCCATAACATTAATATCACTTTCGATCTGGAAGACCTATCTTGCAAATATGGTAAAGGGTTTTTGTCATGCTGCTGCTCATTTGTAGATTGTTTTTTAGACTTTTTGTAACTGCACAATATATAGCATATTCCCTGATGCCTGTTCAAAACTGGAAGTGAATACTGGATTTTTTTGTATATCTAACATTACATTTGAACTATGACTAAGACTATTTTTTGTCTTTTTATTGTAAATCCATTTCCATTGTTTTAGGAACCGTCTATCATCCTGTTCTACAACCCAAAATGGCACTCTAACCTCACTTCTGAAATATGATAGCTTCACACCATTCTAAGGCTCTCTATTGAAGATTTCATTATTCAGTGGGAAATGTTTAGGACATTATGAACTTTCATAAATAATTCATGTTAAGTTACAATTGTTAAATATTCCTTGTGCTGCAAGAGCATTGCTTCTTTGTTGGTTCATGTGATAGACATTAATTCTGAATAGCTGAATTGTGAACTAATACAATCTTAAAATGTACTGGAAGCTCTTTAGAAATCCCATCCCTTGCTGTTATGGAGTCTTCCCACTATAAGACAAGGTCAAGAACAACTTATATCCCATAATGTGAATGTGGTGACAAGACAAAAAGATAACCTTGGAGGTGTATGTGTGTTTATTGGCTGCTCCTTACCACAAGTGTGTATGTGTTACATGTCATTTCCGTACTCCTCCTCTACTCCAAGCACTGTCAATGGTATTTTCTTAACTGCCGCTCATGCTTATGCATTTTCTTCCCTACAGAGTGGCCTTTCCCTGTAGTACTTTGTTGCACTCATCTGTAATGCTAAGATCATCTGTGTTTTCAGAAGCATTGATAACATGCAAAGAAATGTTGATAAATATTCAGAAACATTGATAACAGCAAAGAAACAGACCACTTAATAATGGTGAGGCTAAGAGAAATTAGAACTTGCAAACTACAAAACTCATTGTTGTATTGAAAGAACCTGAAGCTGAGTTACAGTGGTGTAGCGAGTCACTAGCAGCTGAGCAATAGTAGCGACCACATTTGTACTTACAGCTCCCGGTCATCTGCATCTGCTCAATTACAAGGAAAAATACAGTAATTTAAACTGTTTTCAGTGCAATCAAACTAAATGTTTTTACTCTGCAGTTGAGGTGGTCTAAGACCGCATGTGTAGTTACGACAGCCCAGCTACAATCAGCAACTTGCTAAAAAGTCATCAGTTATTTGTGTTCTAGTATGTGACTGTACCTTAGCTGTTTGCTATCAAGAATCTTTCAAATCTGGAAGCTTAAGTTTCAAACATATTATTATATAATCAATACAATATCAAGCCTGCCCCCAGTCTGAACAGGGCCTATAGCAAACAGCCCCTTCTATTTTATTACCTTTAAGTTCCAGAAATGGCTGTGTGCAGGTAGTTGGGATTTTCTGAGGATGTTGAGACCTAAATGAGACGGACAGGAAAATAATCATCTATAACTCAGAAGTCTGTAATTGGTTTGGTGACTTGGGCTTGTCCAGACCATAGTTAATGCTCTTGGTTTGCACTGAGTTCTTCCTGAACACTGGGGAGAACGAAATATTTTGCCCTCTTAATGATCACATTATTTGCTAAAACAGGAGCAGAATTCTGGCCTGGTGGGCAGGGGCCAGTTAAAGCTAAGAGCCCCTAAGCAGGCATAAAACAGTGAAAAGGAGACTCATTTTCATTGCCTTTGGTGTGTGCTGGGTCTGGTCCCATACTCCAGTGAAGCACTTGTTTTCCATGCAAGAGTCATTGGGAATATGTGTAAATAACACGGGAAACAGGAACTAAACCCCAAGACTGGTTTTCTTCCCTTGGAGGAGTCCCATTCTCCCTGTGCAGTAGAGTCAGGCTCTCCTTTGCTACACTATCTTGTTGGTTCCATGAATCTTACTTTTTGCACAGTAACTCAGTTTCATGAGGTAGCGTGGAGAGTCTTTGTCCCAGAATATCTATGGTTTCTTGGTGTAGACACCCTTTTGAAAACTAGAAGCTGTAACTTCTGACTGAGGCAGAAGCAAACCTAGAACCCAGATCTCCTACATCTTGAGTATATGCTGAAATAGCTCTTGTCCAAAGATGCTTTCACATCTTTGGCCTACCCTCAAGAGAGACAAAGCGCTCAGAATCGGGAGTGTATGGCGGTGCAGCTGGGAGCCTCTGAATCCACATGCTTACTGAGATATTATTTTCTGCCTTTTAGATTTTTAAGAACTTCATTTTGTTCTTACAAGTTTCTGAGCAGTTTTTTATATAAAATGAACTTAATGTTTTAACTGGTCTGAGGTAGGTATCCAGCGTAGAACTTTCCTGCCTGAATACTTAGTCTGGGAAAGTTATAAGCAGTGTAAAACTATTACAATAGAAATGTTGGGCAAGTCTCAGTGTTCTTGATGTGTCATGAAATACAAATTGAAATATTGTTATTTTTATTATGAATTGAATGTAAATACAGAGGTTGGGGTTTTTTTTTTTAATCTTCAGATATCACTGGTTTGCTTCTTCCTTTTTCCCTGTAAATTTTGGCTGGCTTTTTTTTTGTTGTTGTTGTTGCATTTAAAATGGACAAGAGTCTACTATAGGATAGCATATATATTACATTATCCTTCATTGTACTTTACAGCTTCTCAGAGTTCCGTTACTGATTTCGAGCATTTTAAAATGTCACCAGAGAATGGGTCTATTTTGAAAAGCTGAAAATTGCCACATAGGATGAAACAAGCCTAGCTATGCTAAATGATCACAATAATTTTAAAAGAGTGACACAATAAGAATTTTTGTTTACTTTAAAAGAAGGTGTAAATATTCACTTTACCACTTCTTATAAAAGTTAAAGATGAGTTGTTTCGACATGCTTAAATATATGAAACTAATTGTAGTTCTATGAAATTTTGAAACTTGTCTGTCTATAGAATTTCTTTTATAGCAAAAAAATTACATGTTGGCTCTAGAAATGTGAGCAAGGAGAAAGGTATGCAGCTAGTTAATCAACTATGGGACAAATCTTCTGCAGCATCCCATATTTTTCAGTTTTCCTGTTAAGTTTGTCCTGTAATATGATTTCTTTGTATGCCCTGAGAATTTTTATCCAGTTTCATTACTGATACAAATGTTTTCTATTTTGATAGATTGCCCTGTATATTTGGCAGAAAGGGGAAGGACCACATCTTACTCCAGTGCCTGAGTTCTGCACAGATGATGTGAACTCGTATAAGGTTGATCACTGTGCAACAACATTCAGTAATTTTCTGCCTCTTTGTGTAAGTACCATATTTTAAATACTGCTTGCTTAGTAAAGGTAAAACTCTTGCTAAAATGCATGATACTTGACTCAAAAAATCTAAAACCTTAAGAAAATATTTTTCAATAAGTTTAAAAAAAAAAGTTTGTTCTGGCATTTATCTGGTTTTGGATATGCTTTCAGCATTCCGTGGCACAGGATATTTCCTGGTAAACATATATCACATATGCTTTAATGGGTCTTTCTACCACAATGTTTGAGCAGCCCATAATCTATAAAGTATTTCTCCTTACATTTCTGTGAGATACTGAAGTGTAGATAATCTTTTTTTCACAGATAGGAATCTAAAACTTGTTGAGGCTAAAGATAAAATGTAGTATAGTATTTGGTGTATTAAAGTACAACCCACCTCTTCCACCTCCAGGAGAAGACATTTATGATATTATGGATTAATTGTTGCTAGAGGCCAAAAAGTGTTTCATGCTTCCAGGAGAGCAAAAGTCTAGGTGCCAAAAAGGAAACCAAATAGAAGTAATTAAATTATTTTATTACAGTTGAAGAAATACAAAAATTTCTAGTGTGTAGCATTTAAGCTTCTTTTCCAAGTATGATACAGTTCAATGTGTTGTCACAGTGATTAATTTCAAAGAAATTAAGAAAACATTCTTTTTCAGGTGAATCATTCTTGGTTCAGCAAGTTCTATTATCATTCTCTTTTCCTAATGATGTGTGGTTTAGTTCACGTTAGAATATTACATCAATGGAAAAAGTATTTTAATAATGTTATTTCGGGAATTTTAAACCACTAGTGACCTTTTTTCAAGAGACAAAAATGTACTTTCTAGTGTATTACTAGTACACTATCCTACTTGATATGCTATACAATGAAAAGATATTTTCTGTTTTAATGTATGTATGGCCATACATATAGTATAAAATGTTACAGGCAGAGCCTGCAAATAAAAAATTAATTTTTGTTCTGTTCATATAGGGAGAGCCAGTGAAAAAGGAAGATGTTTTTGTTGCTGTAAAAACATGTCGGAAATTTCATGGTGACAGAAGTAAGTTATTGATTAGTTAAGGTAGTACTTCTGTGCAATATAGTTTATGAAACTAATATTTAAAAAACAAGCTGAAATATGCTGTCTGTGTAGCTCTAGGACTGAATATTTGCAAAATGCACTGGGAAGCATGAAAGCTTCAGAATTGTAAATGGCTTATTCTTTAGGTAAATTTTTTTTGGTATTCAGAGTTCTTCAGGAGTGCTGTGAAATGTTTAAGACAAAGTTGTGGTTGTTTGATGTTTCATCATTAGTGACTGATGGGCAAAAATCTTGAAACTGAATATCTAAATGAAAAATATACATAAAGTTAGCTTACACTGATGTAAATTGGAGCTGTCACAATATTAATTAATATAGCAACTATTAATATCCTTCGGTGTGTTTCCCCCACATAATTGGTTCAGTTCTGTTCCTTGTACTAGCAGTGACAATTGTGCATCTGTATTTAGAAATTAGAGCAAGCTGAAATCTCTCTCTCCTCTCCCCCTTCCTTTTGTCCTGCCCTCCCACCCAATAAAAGATTGAGCAACTTATGCTGTCATATTACTTTTATCTGTTGTCTCCCTATGCAATTGGATGTGCACAGGTGTTTTGTAATGCTTGGAATGGGAAATTTTGTCTCTTGTAAAAATCCGGTCAGCTGTAGTACTTTGTACAAGCCATGGCCCAGGTCAGGAGTCTCCATGTGTGCAACGCTATAGCATGTTTCATCTGGAAATTGTAGTGTTATACAAGTAATTAAAGTCACCATGAAAATGGTGAATGAAAATGACCATGATATCCATGGTAAAAACAACAAACAAAAAAACCTAACAAAACAAAAAAACCTAACACAGCCCAACAAGATACGTCCAGTGAGTATTAGCTTCCTTCTCAGAGGCACGGAAAATACAGACACAGAGAGACACTCAGAGACACACCGAGAGACACTCAGCTTCAGCTAATACACAGTAAGGCTCAGCTAAGTTGAGGTAGATCCAGTGTTTACAAAACTTGGAAGGAAAAATTCCAAATCCAATTATTTAACAGAAGACACTCTAGCTACTTGATGCCACCTACCAGTCCATTCTAGTTTACTTCTAGACATTTTGTTAATAAGGAAATTCAGGAATGGATTTATTTCCAGGAATTTACTTGAATTTTGTGTGCCCTCTTTATTATTATTATTATTATTATGTATTATTATTGCGTATATTATTATTATGTACTCTAGGTATGTAATATTGTCGCCATTAGGCTTACTTTGTTCCTAAGCTTAATTTAAAGTGATTATTATTGGCAAAAAAAAATTGAAAATTAAGTAATGGCTAGTAGTTGTACCAAATTTTGTGGGGGTTTTGCCACGCCTATTGAGGACAGGATGAAGATAAAAGCTCTTCTCTTGACCAAATCCCCTTTTGCTAATGCATCCAAAACTAGGTTCTGTCATGTCTATATTTAGACTATTTGCCAGTTGTTGTTCTTTTTTTTCAAAATAAGATTTATGTAATTTTTTTCTTAATATTATGGCACTTGATGAAGGCATATTTCCAGTATTTTAATCACCTAATCATTAGGGTATCTTTAGCAAGTAGCTTTTGACAAAACAAAATTGACTATCCTGTAATTGGAGTTCACTGAGGAGTTCTCCTTTCTGGATCCATGTTTATTTTCTTACATCAAAATTAAAATAAAAAAAAAAAAACAAACTAGAAGGTCAGTAAAAAACATAAGGCTTCAAAAAGGTAGCGTAAACATCCTTCAAGAAACACCTGTTGAAGACTGAGGAAAATTCTTGAACTTTCCTCACAGCTTCCAGTGTAATGCAATAGAGGATAATCTTACTCAAGATTTTGAAAGATTAATGGATGCCAGCTTCAGAGAGCTCCTTTTACCTGGTAAGTCATTTTTTATTGTATGCCAAAAACTACATTACTGCAACATTAAGGCTTAGAATTCGATGTGCAAAAGCTGCTAAATTTTACTTCAGAACTTATTCAGATATAACTCTCCTTCATACACATACTGTATATGGTTATATAAGAAAATTCCAAGACTGCAAACATGCATCACAATCCTAGAAGTACCACAAATAAAATATAATTAAGAGCTTAGAGCTGACCTTCTATAAGTAGATCTCAGTAGTGCAGTATTAAAAATTCCGTGTGATCGCAAGTATTAATACATATTGATAAATATTTGCATCAACAGCTAGTCAGAAATTTCAAATAGTTCTTTCTTTGGAACATACGAGTTGTTAGAAATTACAAAGTAGTATGGGATTCAGTTTCCAATAGACATTAGTCTGGGTGGTGACACTTCCATCAAAACAAGCAAGGAAAAGAGAAAGACACTTTAGCTAGTAGCCCCCTTGTTAGACCACTTAACTGATGTGAGACTCGGGCCCTTGCTTCAGCGAACTTTTTTCATTTATACAAAAAAGGGGGACTCCACTGAAGAAATTGAAAGGCTCAGTCCGTAATAGCCAATAGTTGTGTGTGTTAAAGCGCCCTACTGAGGTTGAGGTCCTTGGTTGGAGAAAGGTGAAACAGCCTTTACAGGTGCATCTCTTCTGCCAGGTGAAGGTTGGAAGCATTTTGTATATCTGTGACCCTTCTGTACTGGGGCCTTTCTGAAAGCTCTCTGATATTGTTCTCCTGAGAAACACTTTTGAAATAGAACATTTCCGCAAAATAAGAAAATAATTTCCTGCCTACTTGTTTTTTTAATTCTATTTGGGAAAAAAAGTTTACATGGCATTCTCTGTCAATGCATGATTATACAGTTGTTATATGATGTAAAGTGACTTTTTAGTACATAGGAGGCAGAGTTAATGTATTGTGAAATTCCTGGGTTTGCATTTCAAAACTCCACTTTCATGTTGTATGAACATATTTTTTGTACCTAATTCCTTTTGGATTTTTTAATGCAAAAATTTAAGTGTCTAAAACTTGTAAAAGCAGTATTGTCCATTGCACAATGGCACAGAAGTGGAATTATAGTTTTCCCAAATATTTGTAGCATCCTTATTAGAATTTTGTATGATCAATTTTAAATGTTTGTGTCAAGTAGCAAACTAATAAGAAGAGGATTGCTCTTGTAAAGAAACACTAAGCAGTCCTCCTTTAGAAAGAACCTCCATGGGATAAAAATGGGTTGTATGGTATTTATAAATGTCCTTCTGTGAGTGTGTCTCCAGAGACAGGTGCTTTTCAGCATTAACGTGACATTGCTGTCACATATGATGTATATAACACAAGCGTAGTATTTCAAAAGGTGCATTTAGTCTGTTTCTGATTCAGAATATTTTATATGCTGTACAGTTGGATGTGCTGTTTTTAAAATGCGACAGTTTCAATACTGGGAGAATGATTGATCTCTGATAGTGTTCATGCTGATATGTACTATAAAGTCTACCATAGCAAGTGTAAAAGTAATGAATTCCACACTTGGGTTAGCATAAATGTAAACATCACAGTTTTCAATGTAATATGAATTAAATTATAGTATTTTTTTAAAAGAAAATTTATTACTATAAAAATAAAACTGCCCTGACTGGATTTCATAAAAATGTATTGTTGTTTCTCTCTAAATATTGTAGGAAAGAAAAAAGAATGAATGTTTAGAACCATGATGCTGTATTTGAAACAGCATTTTCATTACCATGCAAAGGAATATATCAATTAGCAAGGTGCATAAACGTTTTGATCAAGTACTTATTTTAATCAAGTTACTTATGTTTCAATGTCAATGATTGTTTTGCAGTACCAGTTGTAAAGCAGACTTGGGAAAGAGAAGCTGCCCTTATTGAATACTACAGTGATTATGCAGACATCTCCATTCCTACTATAGATTTAGGCGTACCTAATACTGACAGAGGTGAGCTATTGACTGTTGTTGTCAGTTTTGCGCAAATAACTGTCTAAAGATGGTAAGTTTTATGGATGATACGTATATTTCATGCATAGTATATAATTCAGAAATTCTGTATTTCTGTAGCACGTTTGTGCAGCCTAAACTAAAAGAATGCTTTTGCCACACAGGAGATGGATGGAGAGTACAGTTCACCTACGTAGGTAGCACATTCTTTTTAGTAGAAACCGAAATACTTTGAGTATGAAAGCATGGTACACTGATATACTCCAAAAGACAAAAATTGGTGGTATTGCCCTCGGTAACAGTAATAACTCGTGAGTTATTGACGATCTTGAGTAATATCATCAGTGGTAGCAGAAGTCATAGATTTATGTCAAAAGACCTCAGACAGTGCCAGCTGGTTACTGGGCATAAACTACTTGCCATATGGTATTAAAATATTATATGCTTGTGTCTAGTATGTCTTGATTTAAGCACAAAACCTAAATGTTAAGATTGGAAGATCTTTTTATGACAAATAATGTGGTTTTAAAGTAATTTACTTTTTGTTTGAATAGAAAAAAGGCTATGGATATGATGGATACCATGAGTTTAATGATTTTAGGGCTTTTTCTTTCATTTGACCTATTGTTCTTAGTCTTACAGTCTCTGCTACAGGCTGTTACCTTCTGAATTAGAGGTGTCCGAGCTGTGGCCTATTAACTTTATCTGGCCCACTATGTCAGTTGTTCTGATCTCTGGATTATTTCCAGGTGTCCTTTTTTTGTCCTCCACAAGGTCTATTAGAGGCAGAGAGCGAATAGGCGGGGGTTTCCATTTGCACAGGTGCAGTGTGACACGTGCAACCAGTGAGTGTTTTCAGGAGGCAGCAGACCTGCTGGGCGCATGTGGATCGTCTGTAGAAGCTGTGCCCAGTAGTTCCAGCCACACCAGGGGGAAGGCACCACCACGTATGGCCTTTGCGCATTGCTGTGAGGAGCAGTGGCACCTGTGGGCTACTGGCATTCTAAACTAAACAAATTGTGCTGAGTTTACTCTAGTACTATTTTTGTCCATCTTTTGTCATGGAATATAATATAGAAATCTTGGTTTTGATTTTGTAAATGTTTATATATCAGTCTGCATTAAGTTCATGGTTTCACAAAATCAGCAAAGCTAGGACTTCCTTCATTTCTTAAGCTGAGAGCTACTGCATTTTCTCAAAAAATATTTTTACTGGAAATAGCTTCAAATATAGTATCCTATCCTTATTTTTTAATGCTTGTTTAGTAATTGTAATAATGGTAGCACTAATTGCTTTAAACAATCAACTGTAATCTAGATGAATAAAGACTGTTTGCAATTAGATTCTTCCAAGATCTCATTTTGTTTAAATTTACATATTCTGTTATTTCTCTTCCTTTAGGTCACTGTGGGAAAACTTTTGCTATTTTGGAAAGGTTTTTGAATCATAGCTCTCCCAGAACTCCTTGGTTAGTCATAGTGGATGATGATACACTGATAAGGTATACATTTCAATATATCAGGAATTGCCACTGTTCATGTCAATAGGAGTTTTAGCAATATTCATCTCTTCTGTATTTAAGAGATACAGCTGTTTTATTAATGTGGAGTTATATTCCTTCAAGGAAAAAAATTGTCACTTTCCTTCAGCATTCCTTGACTGGTATTAAAAACAATGTGATCTTGTAACTTGATAAAAACTATGCATATTAGTGTTATTATGTAATCATATAGTCTGAATATAATTGCAAATTGCAACCCGTTGTGATTCTTCGGTGTAGGCATGTCTGAGACGATTGGTTTTAGTCATTTGCTAATACATTTTCTAAGATGTATTCCTCACATAAAAGTGCCAGAAGAAAGGTTCTGTAAGCTAGGATCAGTTGTCAAAGCCACCCAGAATGGTGTCCAGGGGCTTGTCTTTGTTAGAAAAATAGATCCCATTCACATGAAAACTGACACTGCAGTATAAGCAAAATAAGGCACAGTGATTAACCAGCAGGATCACATGGTCATGAGCATGAGAATAAGTGGTTCAAGATAATACTTTACATTAAATGATGTGACAGAAGAAGAATTTGGAAGAGACTGTAACTGTAGATAAAGCCATATTCATATAACTAAATCTACCTTTTTTTTTTCAATTCCCGGGGAGAAAAGATAATTTGCAAAGATCTTGCCATTGTTTGGAAAAAATAGTTTCATGTTTTCTCTGAGATGAGACTCAGTTTTGTTGAGAAACTTTACTTGCTTCTTCAGAAAAATATTTTTAAGCTAATTGATTCATCATTTGACCAAATTCAGCGATCGTATCTCATAGTAAATAACCCATCATAAATTTCTGTTTAAAAGTTTGTATCTCTGTTTTTTGTAGAATTTCTGAATTTCTCCTGTCATTTTTGTGCTATTTACTAGAATGCCATTTAGGCTAGCAATGTCTGTTTCAAAATGAATGTCTACATGACTTAATTTTTTTTTTTAATGGATTTTTGTATTATAGTATCTTCAGGCTCCGAAAATTGCTCAGCTGCTATGACCCAAATGAACCAGTATTTCTTGGAGAGCGTTACGGTTACGGCTTGGGAACAGGAGGATATAGTTATATCACTGGCGGCGGAGGGTAATTTATTTAAACTCCTACTGAGATCTACATCAGTCTGTGCTTTGAATGTAAATGTTTTGAATTACAGCACAAAGCAGCTGCAACAGAAACAGTGATGTTTCCTAGTACAATTAAAACGTAATGATGCTCAAAGACCCAAATGTCCTAACTAGTAAGAAGTTGTGCTGCCCATTGGGATCAGATTTGTAGAGCAAAGCACTTGGTGCTGAGGACCATGCATGTTTCAGGAGGGGTCATTTTGGCTTGACTGGTCCTGTGAACTGAGTGCCTATTACCAGTTATCTGCACTACATGTTCTCCTGATACACATCATGCAGCCTTGTTTCATTGGATAGAATTCATTCTGCATACTCAGAGGCCATCTTACAATGTGATTCAAGGTGTGGTAAGCAGAGACAGTTGGGATAGTTGCTTAAAAAAAAACACACTTGTGATCTGGACCGTTGTGCAGTTTGCAGGAGAACCCAAAGCAGCACACCTAGGGATACAAACTACCACAATGAGAATGTTCTTTCCTGTTCTCTCTGTCTGTGCAAGCATGGAGAAAAATTATAGTGATTCTTCTGTTTTTAAACTTCATGCAATGATTTATGGAGACTTGGCTGAGCAAGGAGTTTGATGTTGATGTCCTGGAAAATAGTTTCTCATAGAAACAGATCATTGTGGGTTGATCTCATGCATGAGACACAGGGGTCCCTGTGATTGTGTGCAAGATTTGACGTAAATGAATGTGTATATGAACTTTCAGGTTGGCTCATATTGCAATAAGAACAATCTTTAAGACTCTGATCTGTCCATCTTGAGTGTCTAAAGGAAGTAGTGTGGACATCTGAATGTCCTTAGTGTCTTTCTCTGTGAAAAGTAATGGCTATAATAACTTACTAGATTCTTATCCATCCACGAGTAAGTAAAAATCAATTGTATGGCCTTCTCACTGTTTTGCATAGTTGCGCACGATCTCACTTAAGTAGGGTTTATGCTTGAGTTAAGAAACAAACCTTCCACTGGTGCTGGTATGTTTGTTGGTTACCAGTCCTATACTTCTATATTTTTTTAGTGTTTATCTCTTAGTTTCTATTCTGTCATCCAGATGTGGAAGTCTGGGGGTTATTTTCATTCTCCAGTTTGAGCATATAGAGGCACATGTCATCCATCTTGCTCCATACCCTAATTTTGAGAAGGTTTGTTATAAGTGAAGAATTCTGTGTAACTGAAGGGACACAGTCCAGATAATCAACTAGCAAGAATATTCACCAAATGTGTGCAATTTACGTCACACCTTCTGTGTAGCAACACATGCTGGTCACAAGTCCCAACTCTTTTTTTTTTTTTATTTTATTTTTATTTTTTTATTCCAAGGCTCTAGCTTAGTATTCCTTCTCTATTTGATCTGAGCACTGAGATATTACTTCCTACTGTGCTCTCCATTTTTTTTTTCTTTTTATGATACATGCAGTCTTCAAAGTTGCAATGATAGTGATGGAGTCTTTTACAACTTTAATCTGACAGATTTCTCAGGTCAGTCTTTTTGCCTTAGCATTCAGTATTCGTAGAAGTTCTGCCATGTCCCAGCGTCAAGCAAAGAATTGTTATCTAGTGAATGAACTCATGAAGCCATGCAGCGATTTCGGAGTGTGAATCTCTTTAGTATAACGTGTAGCTAGAGTACCCTGTATTCTGATCAGACTGGGTGGATGATGTAACTTCAGAAAAGGCAGCTATGGAATACTAGACAAGAGTATATTCCCTCAGCTGTTGAATTGAAGACATCATCATGTTTCTGGTCTATTGAAGGCTTATTTTAGTGATAATGATCTAACAGCTCCAGGCTCTGATTGATATTTAGATGAGCAAGAAAGTTAAGATGAACAGGAGAGCCTTGCAATGGCTTCAAGGAACATTTTTCACTTATGGAGAGAACTCAGTATAACCGAGGATTCAAGGAACGACAGTTCAGTTTTAGAGTTCTTTTCATTTAATCACTACATGATAACTAACTGGACAATACATTTGAGTAAGATAGAGGAGAATATCCCTTTAAAGTCCTGGCCTAATTTAGGAGGAATTATCAGCTGTGGTAAAAACGGTGGCTAGCTAAGTAATTGTTGGAATAACAACAATTGGCATAATTGTTATAATTAATTTTCATGGTATAAAGTAATTACGTTTCAGAAAATGCCTCTTGCACTACTTATCAGTACTGACTTCTCAAATTTTGAAATTTCAGATATGTTGCACCAGAGGGCTATGTTTTGCCTTGCAGTTTTATATCATTTAGCAATACTTATTAATTACAGTCATTTGGCTTCTCTAGTAGTTACTGTCTTATACATTTAATTTGCTTTTTTTATTCAGGATGGTTTTCAGCAGAATAGCTGTTCAGAAACTACTTGCTAGTAAATGCCGGTGTTACAGCATGGACGCACCTGATGATATGGTCCTTGGGATGTGTTTCAGTGGCTTAGGAATCCCTATAACACATAGTCCACTTTTCCATCAGGTCAGAGAGTTATTTTTACTAGTATTTAAAATATATTTCACTCTTTTAAGTATACGTGTAAAACAGGACTCATAAATATTGCAAACTCATAAATATTGCAAGCTTGATCGATGTGTGATAACAATAACCATGCTGCTGCTGCTGCTGTACCTTATTTCACTCCAGAACAAGTTTGATCAAGCAAATAAGAGTATTCTCAAAGCATGGATTACTACAATGCTTTAATACTTTGTAAGATATTTCAGTTACCCTGTGACTACATTTTATAAAAAATGCATTTTATAAAAAATACAGTCAGAGGTGGGAACTTTAAAAACCAAATAGAATTAGGAGTCACATGCTTTGAATGCTTGTGATATGTCCTTTTAGAAAAGAAAAAAAACCCCGCACCACAATACTTTTTTCTTCAGGTAATGGAGAACTGACTGTGAAATTTTTCAGTAAATTTGTCTTCTCTACTTATCCAATTTTTCTATTGATTCAGTGTTTACTATTCGGAAATATCTCATTAGCAAAGATATAAAATGTAAAAGTATTCCGAGAACTGTTGCTTTTCTGGTGGATTCTGAAGAATGGTATAAATATGATAAATTGCCCTATGCTAGCACATGGGAAAAAGAGGTCACAAAACATAATTCACTTGTGAGTATATTCTCCAGTTTGGGAGAATTGGGTTGGAATATATTTGAATCTTGTTTCTGTCTTCCAGAATATTTAACAATCTAGCTGTAGTGTCACAGTGGAAAACACAACGCATTGAGTCCCAGAGAGATTTGCTGCCTCCTAAACCAAATAAATACTTTATCTTCCTCCCGTGGCATTAAAGAGGAGAAGCACTTATGACTTTTCCCAAACAGTGCACAACTTTTTTAAAAATCAGCATTTAAATCAGTGTAGTCGTCAATGTTTTTCAGGTGTTAATCTAGTTTAAAAACTGGGAAGACCTGTGTAGCTGATACGAACTGAGATTAAGAGAATAGGCTACTTGAAAATTAGTAAATTGCCATGTAATTCAAAGCAGCTGTCAGTGGGGGGAAAAGTTTGCTATTTAAATTATGAGTTTTTCCTATATTAAGATTTTCTTTCTGATTACATTTACTATTTAGAGAAATGGGAAGACTGAGAACGCACTGTTCAATATTTTAATTCCGTGTCCATATAAAAAAATCGTATCTCTTTGCTTTCCTGTTTTGTTTATCATCGCTTACTTGTTTCAGTATAGAAAGTAATGCATCTTTAAAAGTCAACAGAATTATTGAATAATTTGTGCTTGCACTTTTTTTCTAGAAAAACACCTAATTAAAGGAAGGTCGGAAAGAACAGAACACATTTTACAGATTTGTAGGAATGGCCCTTACACAACAAAACAAAGCACCTCCTTGTAATCCTTAATGGTGTACATTTGATACTGAATCACTTTGAAAGTGAAATCCTAGCAGTTTCATTTTCCACATAGAAAATTACACTTGAATTGTAATTCATCTTTACTGTCGTTTGGAACAAATTCTAATTTAACATACCTTGAACAGAAATTAACCATGGGGGGCAAGACTACTGAATAAAAATTGAGTGTGCTTATTCTACGAATTCCACTATTATGCAACAAATATTTTAAAAATGAGAAAACCAAAACTGGATTTTCTATCAACCTGAAAATTATTTTTTAAAGACTTGACTGAAATATTATGATGTACAATATTTCTTGAAGTACATGAATCCAAAATTGTACTGAGTATATATTATGAAACAGAAGCAAAGATATCTTCATCCTTAGGGAGTCTATGATGTAACAGTGTTTGCTCTTTCTTAACGGTTTCCTGTTTGCTACATGCTAAGGTAGGCACGTATTCTGTAACCTCTTCCAGAGGCTTGTGACGTAATGAGACTAAGAGAACAGGAATCTTCCCGTGTTGAGTAGCAGTCAGGATTGTAGTCTTAAAATATAAAATCTGGGCAAGAGCAATGTATTTATGTATTTGGCTTTCGTAAAATGCCAAATACAAATTCTAGCACAAAAAAAACCCCAAAACCAACAACAAAAAAACAAACAAAACAAAACAAACAACCCAAGATTACAATAATTGATTCCACAAAATATAAGGAAGAAGAAAGTCAGGGAATTTGTATCTTAAGGTCAACTACCTATAAAGCGGTATGATTCTCCGAGAGCAATGTGATAAATACGATGGTTATCAGAGCAGATCTCATTCTTTCAAGATTACCAGACCACCAATATTTTGTCTATAGCTCAATAAAAAGCTGATTGATTTTCAAACAGCAAAAAACTTTGGTCTCGGATATCTAAAAACTGTCTCTGTCCAAACTAAATTGCAGTAAATTCTTCAGGGTTTTGGAGCCAAAATATTCATCAAAGGTTTTTCAACAGCCTTGAGGGAGATGGGCTCCCTCTTGATTTCTCCAATGGAATTTTTTAAAATAAGCACTCTGTGGTTTAAATATCTTTTTTTTTTTTTTTTTTGTAAATATATTCAGATTTCTTAATGTCAAATTCTGTTGCCTAATTTTATGACTGGAGTATATATGGAACTGCATGAAGAGCACAGCATGTAGAATCCATTAATACCGCTATAAGTAGTTGAAGTGTGCGATATTAAATCAGTTACTAGCTTAGGCATCAAGTCAGTGATTCAGTATCCAAACCACTCACTTTTCTTCTTGTGTTTTACATCTAGAAAAAAAATGCATGCGTGCCTTTCATGCATTCCTCTTTACAAAAACTCTGTTTACAATGGGAAAATCGAGTTGTTTTTACCCGGGACCACTACAGGTGGGGTGTTTCTGTATAATGATGCACTTACATGCCGTTAAACTGTCAGAGGAAATGAAACATGCTTGGTGCTTTAAGAGGTCAGCTGCATCATGTGGCTGTGTTGTAATTCTGTCTCTTTTGATATAAATCCTTTTGATAAAGGATAACAATGCAGTTTTTCGGCACCACAATGTTTCCTGCGTTTGGTAACTTTTCCCCATCATAAAACTTCATGTATTTTGGCTGCTTGTGGCCTTATTAGGATCCTACAATCACACTGGCAGTGCTGGCAACTCTCATTAAGAAGAGGAGCCAGAGAATATTAAAATCATTCTGTCATTATTGAACCAAAATTGTATATTTAAAAAGATGCAATACAAACTACACTGTTTATCACTTGCTTTCATAGATGGTGACCATTTCATCCTGAGAAATAGGGCATATTTAATATCAGTGTACTTTGTAGCATGATGACTGCAGCGCAAGTTGAAGATCTAAACTAATCCCTATCAATTGGTTTAATAGAATGATGTAAAAACCCTTTCGTTAAATATACAAATGTTTTGTCAATGCCACGTTGCTTTGTTATGATACAGAGGTCATTGAACGGTGATACTTTCTTGTTCTGAAATTATTCTTCATCACTGAGTACCAGTGCTTTTGGTTTATTCTTCCATCTTAGGCACGGCCAATGGACTACCCAAAAGGCTACCTTTCTCACCAAATTCCAGTATCGTTTCACAAGCATTGGAATATTGATCCAGTGAAGGTGTATTTCACATGGCTGGCACCAAACACAGAACAGTCACTTAACGGAAAGAAAGTTGGATATAACAGGGAGGATTTATAAGCAGTAGAAGAATTTAAGTGTTGATTAATGTACTGCAGATGAGAGACAATTACTACTGTGATTTTTGTGGTGTTCTCATGTTGTTCATCTGTTCATGACATAGAAGACAATGTTTTGTTCCTGCTTGTTACATTCCTTCAGAGCAATGGAAGAAGGCGCCTAATTGACTTTTGGATTCTTTGTTACACTTGGTGTCTTTCTAAAATGTTTTTGGGCTTTGTATACCAATGAACTTGACACATTTAAAATGTCTTGTCCAAATTTATCTGTGTTCTGGTTTGGACTTTGAGTCAGACAGCATCAATTTACATCGCCTTCCTTTGTTCTCTCAAAAGTTGAAGTGATGTAATTTGGGAGCCTAATATTGAACATGTGTTGAACATCTATTGAACATCGACTCTCATTGACCTACAGAAAACAGTTCTCTAAATTGTTCTGGAACAGGTTCTTGATCAATCAGAGAAGAGACATGAGTTTCTTTCTGTGACCAGGAACTAGACTGTGTGAAGGCTATGTTCCTTTCTACTCATTTCAGCTAGAAATATTGTAGTTTCCTGGGATAGATGGACCAAGCATGAACCACTGTTGTACTACTTAAGTTTATTAGCGTTTGTGAGGAATATCATGTTCAAAATCAAAAAAAAGGTTTAGGACGGGGATTTCTTAAGTGGCCACGGGAGGTCACTGTGGCTCCTCTAGAAACCTAAGTCACTGTGTATCTATTTGGCAAGTATAAATCTGACTCTTAAGGATTTTTGCAGAACTAACACTTCAGTATTTCTGATGTGTGCATTTCAATACTATATGGATGCCAGCTTTAATATTTTGTAGTATTCCTAATTTATATCATCAAGATAAGTAATTTTATGCATACAACATGTAAAGAGTGATTCATATTTAAAATATTCTTGATTTTTTTCTTTGAGTAATTCAGTTTTGTAAAAATGTTTGTACAAAAACTGGCTTTACTATGTTCTAAACTAATTTTTATACTGCAAAACAGCTCCTTTTAAGATGACAGTATATGGCACTTGTATGCTGTTATTTAACTTCGCTTGCTATATTGTAACCAAATACAGGGTCTTAAAGCCATACTGCTGAAGTAATTTGTTTTGTTTTCTTTTAGTAGGTTAAAAATTGATTCCACTCCAAAGTAATGCAGTACTTGCTCTTAAGTCGAAGTAGGGGAGCCACTGATTCCTATTTCAGTAATTACTGAAGCTGTATAAACATGTGTTTGTGAATGTAGCTTGTGGAATTTAAGCATTTGAATAGCAAGCACATATTCATAATTCGAATTCTGATTAAATAGGAGCAATCCATGTTATGTCTTTTTTCTTTTTTCTTCCCACTATCAGTGCCTTAAACAGTAGACATTTTACTTATACCAGGACTATGTTCTCCAGTACCATGGGTGAATTGTTAATTATGTTTACTGTTTAGAACTGTGAGAGCTGAAAGCTGAATAAAGCATTCTTCTTTAACCTTTTGTGGCTTCTTCCTCCTTGCAAACTGAGTACAGGATTATTTAAGCACCCGTGTCATAATTTTATCACCTGAATAGTATTCTATGGGCAGTTGTACTAAAAGGCAGCTTAAAGTTTTTTTTTTTTTTCATATTCTGTCCTGACATGCTTCCCCAGATCAGGTTAATTTTCAAGTCTTTAGTTTTCTGCAAATGAAAAATGTTTTTGCAGAGGGCACCTTATGTGATTGAGGATCTTGAGGCTATCACAAAATATGTCGTTATCAAATTCTCCAGAGGTCTTGCAACGTAGTCCAATCACTTTCAGCTTCAAACTGGTGATATTTCACATCTCCTTGGGCCCTGTGCAGGCAGAATAGGTCAGGCAGAGACGGTTAGCTTTGGGTCCACGCTGTGTTGCACTTGTACGCTTCTGTCTTATTTAGAGATTGGGAGCCATTGACTCATTCATTGCTTGCTTACTTGGACTTTTACTTCTGGTCTGACAAATGTAATAGTAGCTGTCTTAAAGTCCATCTTTTCTCTTGCCATTAGCTCTGGGTTTTACTGCAAGTATTCTGGAGATGTTAGGAAGCATTAGACTTCTGATTCCCATCTTCATCGTTTTGAAAGCAATGAAGCAGTAATATACTTGAGTATTCTGCCCCAAAAACTCTGACTTTTGAGATGTAACTAATGATCTGCAACGCTAGCAGCAGCATGACAAAAGTGACCTTTTATTCCATGAACTAAAAAATTTAAGATTTTTTTTCAAGCAGAGGATCCCAGAGAGTTTCTGAAAACAAGATGTAAAGCCTTCTATATTAAATTTAATTTTAGAAAACTCAGCAAGGCTGTTACTATCTGAAACCTAAAGACAAAATTGCACCTTAATGAGCCTGAACAGTACTAATGTTTCTAAGGAAAATCAAGGGGATTATAAATGGCGTAATGTTAAACCAAAGCAAGAGAAGGGGACTTCACAGCTCACTTCTGTAATAGGCAGATTAAAACAGGACTGCAAAGTTGATTGACTCCTTGAAGTTCCCTTTTCTGGGACATTCCAGAATTGTGGTGTGAAAATCTGGGAATCATTACTGACTGTTTGTGTTTAATGTTTATAACATAGAAAATTACCATGTATTAAGTTTTTTTTTTTTCATGGCATTCTCTTGTTAATTTGGTTGGTTGGTTAATCTGCTTTCAGGAGCCAAAAAAAATCTTGAAATACTGGTACCTTCAATATAGCAGGACATGTAAATGATGAGAGATGAAGTATTTGAGTTCCGCATTTGATTACAAGTAAGAATGAGGGCTGTGAATCCATTTTTATTTCCCTACATCTGCAGATGGCCCAAGCATGGAGACACCCAAAAGGAACTGACCATTGTCTCTTCCTTTGTGAGAAGGAAAATGGGCAGGAGTCTGAGGCAGCTTGCCAGCTGGGTAACATTCTTTTTGTGCAGCTCAGCTTTGCCCTAACGCCAGCAATAACGACTGCTGACTGGAGGCAGGAGTCCGAATGACTTTATTTTCAGTTCCTTAATTTCTCATGGTTTAGGACTTTTGTTACGGTGGCTGGAACTAGAATATGTCTCAGCCAGAGACCCAAGACGCCATTCCGTTAGAATCCTGGAAAGTGAGATCAACACTGGGTAAGGACTACCATAACAGGCTCCTGTGAAGTGCCTCCAAAACCAGTAATGGCACTTCATTACCAAAAAACATGGAAAAGTAGCAAGAGGTTTGCTTTTTACAACACTGTAAAACTCTGAAGGCTTTTGTTCGTTGGACTCCGTGATAATAAATATATTTGAGTTTGCTTTAATGGAATTGCTTCTGCTTCGTTTGTGTCCCTGTTAGTCGGGAAGCAGCAGTGCCTCCACTGAAATCAGCAGAAGAAATTTGATGAGATTAACTGGGACCTACATTTGGACGGCGAGAATGAAATGGCTTTAGTGGAGTGTCTTGTAGACTGGTTAGTTCTGAACACTGGGGGAAAAGATACAATAGAAATAATGTACTTAAAGATGAGAAGGTAAGTAGACATTATGCAAATACATACAGTGGCCAAAAGGATTCACAAAGAAAGGAAGAACCATTTTGGAAAGCAGGCTGTGAAGAGGAAATTACATCAATGGAGTATCATGAAACATTCTTTATGGAAAAACCTGTAGGCATGCTGCTTTTGTAAGCTACAAAAAATAGATGCTAAGCTATTTCTGTGAGAAATAAATTTTTAAAGCAATGTTTTCATACGTCTGAAGGCTTAAGAGCCTAGCTCTTACACAGAACAACTCTAACAAAGTAAAAAGCAGTAGGTTGCTAATAGTCTACAGGCTTGACTTACAAAAATAAAAAAACCTAGAGTCTAAGCAGTTTGTTAATAGTCATAATAAAAAGCTAATAAAGAAAATGTTCTGCTGGGAAAATTGTGTATCATCAGTTCGCTTTTGCCCACTTCTCTTGTATGTATTTCAAACAGCTGTGACTTTGTAGGAATATCTGTTGCTCATTGATGCCATGGGACAAAGTGTTAAGGTGCCTCCTCTTCGTGTGAAAGCAGTAATGAAGTGGGCCGGTAAGTGCTGCTGTGTATGCTGGGTACTCAGAGCTAACTCAAAAGCACTTAAATGCAGATATTTACAAGAGAGAGATCAAATCCGTGGCCTATGCAATGGAAAGAAAAGGTGCTGAAATAAGAAGCCAACACCGACCACAGCCAATGTTACAGCTCAAGTTCTCAGCCATCCTTGCCATTTACTCTTGAAATTCGTTTTGAAGTGTGGCGGTTGTGGACCACGGTCAAAGACGACGGGGATGAGCCATGTGAGCTTTGGGCGATGCATTGGACACGTTGTTGGATTCTAGCTGCGACACCCTCCAGATGAAGGCCTAATCTGTCTGTTTATACTGAAGCCCATCAAAGTCTTCACAGCGGGAACTCGTATGTTAGCCCTAGTTCTACAGGCCAGGCAAGCACTGCACCCCATCTTCACAGGGTGATAGTGTCCGGTATCTGCTCCCCAAAGCCTGGGACAGTGGCAAGAAACACAGTACGCATCCCTCAGGAAGGAGGGAAACGTTGCATGACTGAGGACCTAGTGAGGTCCTTGACTGTCTTAAGGAGAGCTCTCACTGGTCCTGCTTCAAGTAAGTTAGCTATTGCCTAGCTGGCAAGCTAGCAGAAGTGATACAGAGTGTAACGCTAAGTAAACACGGGAAATAATAGCCGGTGCCAGGGCAAGCTCAGTTACAGCTCGGGAGGCATTAGTAGCTCTGTGCTTACTAAGTACAGTCGGTCACAAGTGCTGATGGGCGGTGTCAGCCAATTCACCAGCCACTCTTTCCAAAGGCTTCTTAAGACTACTAATCTCACTAATGTTCTGTTTGCAAACTCCCTTTAATTCCATTTGGAAACAAGTACGGCTGTGTTCATCGTGGGGACGTGTCCTTGAGGTAGCCCTTCACAGGGAGCAGATCGGGAGCTCTGCTTCAGGCACGGAGCCCCGATGCAGCCTACGCTGCAGTCCTGTGGCCTCATTCTGCCCATTCGTGTAGCTCTGCTGAGAAATTCTCAGCCTCTCTCTTGCCCCAACACACCGAGTTAATCATTTGTTCTTTTTCCAGTACGGTTTGTTCAGGCTGGAATTTTCCTGTTGATGGATTGTATGTCAACCAAAATGCTTCTGATCTTACAAATGCTAGTTCTGGAATGACTTTAAACTTAATAAACTTAATAAACAATTTTTTTAACCAAATGTGGAAAATCGTCCCGTAATTACCAAGTCATTATGTTCTTGTGAGGAACTCTGCCAAGTGCAGTTTGAATGTCTAAAAAAGTCCTATCAGAATAAGACATCATTTTGTTTCACGAGAGCTGGCTTACCCCTATCATGGCTTGCCACTTGTTCACCCAGGTGGTACAATGAACACTTCAACAAATACTTGCTTTAGAAGCCTGTAATTGTCGGGCCAGTCTTTCAAAAACAGAAAATATTTGCTGCCCCTCCGGCATCCTCCTAGGTGTTGCTTATAATGAATGTTTTCATGGCCTTTGTTAGCAGTTCAACCACTTCATTCTTGAAATCTTTCTGGTTTTCTTGAATGAATATCCTGGAAAGTCAGATGGGTTACAGTGAAGAGGGTAGAGACTGTAGAAATGCAGAAAGTAAAGGAAAGAGGTACTGAAGTGAAGCTGTAAAAGCGTACCAAAGTCTATGCAGCTTTTATATCCTCACGTTAGTGCATGCACCTGTATGCTCATAGATTTAGATACTGACGTCCATGTTGGAGTCAGTCTTGGCAAACCTTTCGGAGCAGTTGCTATCATGCTCATTACTGCGAGGACAAAGGATTGTGGACTTACCTTAAGGATGGACAAGCTCATGCTGCAACTCATTGCTTTGCTTCCTCATGCATGAATTTGCGGTTGTTCTCCAGCCTCTGCAGAACTGGGACTCTGAGTGGGTGGGTTAACTCCCACCTTTACATCCACCTGCCCACAGGCAAGGTCCCAAAACAGCTGAAATCACAGCCAGTTTTAAACAACACAGCTAATGTGGCTTATGGCTCCATGGGCAAACATAATAAAAGCGCTGCTCTTCTTGGAAAGCTCTGTTCAAGCACCACAACTCTCCGCACACTGAAAAAGGCAAGATTCTACTGCAGAAGAGTCCAACTGCGGGACTGAATAGATCCCAAGAAGCAATAACGTGGCCTGGCTCACTGTATTGTTATTGCCTGTGTCGCACGTGAAGAGATATTGAACAGAAACATTAAATGCAGTGAGATGAGTCAGATTATTACGGCCCCTTGAGCTGTTTGCTTGTCAATACTCATTTAAGTAGGAAATATCTTCCTTTCGGATTAAAAAGTAACATATTCCAGAACTTGCTCAGCTTTATTTCTAAAGATAGTGAGAAACAATGCGAAGAATGATAAGGATCTGTAAAAATATGGAGCAGTTTTTGTTCCATGAAAGACTAAATAGGGTAGAAGTATCCATTTGAAAAGGCACGAGTGGGGCAGAAGTCCATCTAATCATGAAGGATACGGAAAAGGTGAACAGGGAGTGATTTTTCACTCTCTTATAACCCAGGTACTGAGAGGTACACAACAAATTGTCAGGGTAGTTTCAATACAGGCAAGTGTGTTTCGGCAGCACTGAACTGAACTGCAGAACCTGACGGCACAGGCAGTGCAGAGGCTGAAAAGTGCAAGAGGGCTTATAAAGGGATTGTACAAAAACACAGCAGAAAGGTCCATAAATGGCTAATAAACACAACAGTTTTTAAGAAACATCTTCAAGCTGAGGCCCTAAACTACTGATACTTGACACTGGGCAGGTACACTGGGCTAAACAGACCTTTGCCCTGGCTCAGTATGAGTCTCCCTATGTTATACTGCTACACACAAAGTTCAGTTCAAAGGGAAGGCTTGGGGGTTTGGGGTACCACCAATGGTGGCTCTGGGTAGTGCTTCAGTTCCTGTGTTTATAGACTATCAGAGTATCCTGTGGTTGTACAAGCCACCTCAGAGAGAATGGATCAAAAAAGAGGATCTGTCAAACCCCTGCTTTCCTCTTCCCTGACAATGTCTGAGGACCCCAGACAAGAAAATGGTTGTCAAGGCTTGGATGATGGGCCATGCATGCATGCAAATTTAAGTGCTGGTTTATCACAACTTATGGGCCGAGAAACGTACCAAAGACAAAGACCCAGAAGCTCGGGCTCTGCAGGGCAGCCAGCCAAGCTCTCTTTGCTGAATATGGTTTTAGGATCCCAGAGAAACTGAGCAAACTGAGCAACTTTTCGTACTGGGAAGTGAACAAGCTTTGGAGCTGATATGTCAACACCATCAGACCCATCTGTCAGTAGCCTCCTTATCAGCAGGGCTGATCACTTTGGGAGGTGGTCTCAGCCATTTCTAAGCCCTGCATAACAAATGGGAGTTAGGGTTTGATCTTCTCGAGATCATATTTGAGGACAAAGTGATTTTGAGGTCAACCTGCTCCGAAGTCTAACTAGAAATGCCAGTTATTCTGTGGAAGGCAGGGCTGAACCTGGGTTCTTTCCAAATCCTGTGTTTCAGAGGGATAATTTATGCCTCTCCCTCACTTGGCCGACTTCCAGGGTCCTCAGACAGAGCACCATAACTCAGCATGCCTCCACCTGGACAAAACAGTTCTGGTTCCTCACTTGCCTAATGTGGCAGGAAAAAAACCCAAACCCCTTCCCCTCCTGCCCAAGTTGCTCACAGAGCACTCAGGCAGGACCGGCTATCCAAACCTCTCCTCCCTCACAGCGTAGGTGCTGGATGAAATGTGTTCATCTTTGGTGAGCAGCTGGCAGAGGCCTGGTGGCGACCCAGGGGAAGAGAAGAGACTCTGCATTCTCTTCCCACTGTTTGGGAAGTCCAGGTCTTCTTTATGGACTTTCATCTCCATTATTTTGTGCTGTCTGCTAGGGGTGAGGGACTCAGTTCTTTGTGGATGATTTCCACAGATCACCCTCCAGTAAAGCCTCTTTAAAGATTTCCACATCCCACAGTTGTCATGGGTTTTTCTGGGGGCCATAGTTAAGGTTTTTCCTGAAGGATGCCCCATCTCAGCAGGGCTGATGTCTGTCACAGCAGCCTCCTTTTTGTTTCTGGATGTCTTACTCACTGCTACAGCTATTCATGAAGGTGACCTTCTGATAGCCATGGCTTCTGCTGGGCACATATTAAAAATTGTGGCAGATCATTCTTAGCAAACTTCTTCATCAGTAGGATGCCCCTTCAGATATCTGAAGGTTTTCCTGCGCTTATGACGTTTTCCTTCAAACTAGGTGTTCAGATGGCCTGTTTTGTTTCCTTTTACATCACGCCATCAAGACCGAGATCCTGGGTGACCTGGATCCCAAGAAAGCTCTGTCCTTTTTGATCCACAGAGCCAAACCTCTTGGGCATACTCCAGCAGTCACTTTGATAGCCCTGCTAGGCTACCTTCCCTGTGTTTTGCTACACCATGATTTTCTGGCTTTGCAAGTTGAAAGGAATGGACACGGGGCACACTTGAGACTACACATCTGGTCAAGACCAAATGTTCTTGAACACCTTTACGCAAACAGCAACCTCAGCACAGCTCTGGCAAATACGGTGTTGAGGGACCTGTGCACCTACTACAGATAACCCATGGAGCAATACTTCTACCAGCTCCTGGTCTGGACAGCACACGGGCCCACAAGACCTGAATTTACACGTAAATTATCATTCAGACAACCCAGTAGTTCAGAAGTGATATCTTCCCCCCAGGGTTTGTGGTATCTTCTGATGCACTGCAATTCCTGATGCAACTTGGCTCTAAATTTAGTAATTTATTACTAAAACCACAGCAAACCAGCAGAGAGATGAGGGAAGTAGCTGTGCGGAAACACAGCCTTGAGCCAGTGCAGTGCCACCATCATCCAAACCCTGCTCTCAGGGACTTGCTGCTTGAAAGCTGAAACTCCAAGCAGGGAAATTTCTTGGTCTTTTCTGTATTTTTCACTTGTGCATGGCAGAAATTCTAGCTTTGTACATCCTGCAAAGTCTCTTTAATCCTGGCCCTGTGAACAGAGCTATGCCATTTCTCCTGGCTTGAGAAGAGGAAGAAGATGGAGCCCAGCTCTAGCTGGGCTGAAACACTCACTCCAGATGAGTATTTCATTGACTCCAGTCAGTATTAATCACACTCAGTCCCTGAGAGGATTGGAGCCAATGCTGTACTAGCTGCTTCTGGGTAAGCAGACCCCTCGTATTTTACTTCCCCGTGGGAGTGCCTGTCAGAGCTGTTTCTCAAGAAAACAGCACATTTGCACAGTAACTCAGAATCACAGAATAGCTCAGGTGCCTCTGGAGGCCATCTGGTCCAGCCCCCCCCTGCTCAAACAGGGCCACCTACAGCTGGTTGCCCAGGACCATGTCCACATGGCTTTTGAACATCTCCAAGGATGGAGACTCCACCACCTCTCTGGACAACCTGTGCCAGTGTTTGATCATCCTTGCAGCATAAAAGGGTTTTCTTATGTTTAATTGGACTTCCCTGTGTTTCAATTTGTGCCCATTGCCTCTTCTCCTGCCACTGGGCACCACTGAGCTCTGTCTCATCTACACCCTCCCATCAGATACTTATTGATAAGATCCTCCCTGAGCCTCTGCCTCTGAGAAGTCTCTGAAGCTGCCTAACACGGGTTCAGATCCAATTTATTTTTATTTACTTGACAGGCTCTCTTTAACCTCGCAAGGTGACTCCAGGCACTTTCCTCTGGAGCCTGTTTACAAGTTTTTAATAACTGTCACAGTGCCAGGCATTTGCTGCATGGTGAGAAGCTGCTGGGAATAATTAGCACCGAGGGGAAAATGTCAAAAAGATTCAAACGTAACATTTATACAAAATGCTACTGCTTTTTAAAGTTCTTGTCAGTGGCAGCATGAAACCTCTGCAAGTCCCTGGCCCCCAGGGTTCATCCCACCTACACAGCTATGCAGAGCAAGTCCCCCACCCAGGTCTCCGTTTCTCTTCCCTGCAAGGCTGGTGCCAGCAGCGCTGGGAGCTGGAGACCCACATGAGCTCCCTGGCATCCTGCACGTGGCACCTTTCTGCAGGAAGGGTTATCCACAGCTCATGCCGCTGTAGGAAGCTGCTCAGGCTGTCTGCATCACTTACATCACTGCTCAGCCCATCACTCCTATTACCTCACTTTCCTGCTTGGCTTTGCCTCCAGCCACCCTGTCACCGTACCTAGCTCTCCAGATCTGCACATCAGCCCCCCAGTACCGGCAATGAGTTATGTGGCATGTTCCTTCTGCTGCCCTCATCCCACTGGAAATTAATTGGGCAGTTACCACTGTGAGCTGTAGGTTTTCAATCTCTTGCTTGTGAAGGAGAGTCTGTTTTCAATTAACACTTTGCCCCCTTGCAGGGCTCGTTAGCAGTATCTGGCATAAGGGTTTTATTGCAGCCTTCCTAGGGGTTGCATTGCTTGGACGGCAGAGGTGTAACCCTGCAGGCGCTGGGGAAGGGATGGTGATTTACTCCAACTCCTGGCTTGCTCTGTGGCTTCCCTGACACTCCGGTGTGGAAGTGCCTTTTCCCACCAGCACGCAGGCGATCTGCTCGTAGAAGTGCACACTTCGTTGTGTTGGATATTCGCGTGTCAGACAGGCTTCTCCATGCCAGAGCCTCTCTACCAGTGCAAAGAATGGAAGAAAAATGTTTGCTGCTGAGGCTGAGCAGAGGGTTCAAAGCATCTAAGGGACTGGTGCAGGCAGATATCTCCCTTAATGTTCACAAGAAATTGCTTCCATGGGGAGAAAAAAAAATATATTTCTTCAGCGATTGTCCCAATAGGACTGAAGAACCAGTTTGTATCTTCAAAGCACTTCAGGAGCAGCCAGGTAGCTCAATGGCAGCCCCACCGCTGAATGCAGAGCACACCAGGACCAGCAAGCAAGCTCTAAACTGGTGCCCTCTTGCAAGGAGCTGCTCGCTGGTGGTGGCTTCCCGTGGCTCTGTGTCAGCCTCCAGAGGAATTACTGATTGCTGGGTGCAAGGGAGAGGTGTCTGCAGGCTGGGCTGAGCAGAACAAAGTTTTTCACTGGAATCATTTAAAGAGGCAATATAACTCTGTTTTTCAGTCAGCTCTCAGGGATCTGACCTACGGGTGATAGCTTGGAGAAAACAATCTTAAGCTGTTTAAACTTGTGAGATACGAATATTGTTTTCTGTAGTATCCCTGACCCTCAAAAAGTGTCCTCTTCTCTGTTAAGTGCTCCTGAATAGTGTAAAATTAGTTATTAATTTCAGATTTCCAGATAACCATGATATATTCTCCTCTCCCATCCGCAAACAGATAAAACTCCAAATTTCAGTAGCAATCTCTGTGGAGCATGTGCCCAAAGAGAATTTATAGATCTATGTACTTCTACTTTACATATGTACATTTATAAGACCTATTTCAAAGACCCATGATTCTGTCAAACTTCAGTGTTCAATAGCTCTGAGGAACTGATTTTACATGGTCACCGCCATTAAGATCCTGTATTTACATCTCACTATCACTGGACTGGGAAATAATGGTACAGTACAGGGGAACATACAGTTAATGATTTATACTGTCCTGTGTAATTTTTTCAGGTGTTCTTAATGCCTCTGTTGGCCAAATCCCTTTCTGAAGTACCCTCTTCACCTGGGCTGAAATACCCCAAAGGGATCCAAGCATTAAAGGCTTTAGACTCCACAACTGCAACTGTTTCTGTCTAAACTCTTCAGGTACTCAAGTACCCGTTAGCGAGAACAGTTGTGATGGTGCAGCAACGTTAAGACTTTTAGCCCTCCTCTGGGTTTTACAGACAAGATGTTTCTGCACCAGCTGCTCATGACAGGGTATGTTTATCCCATCCAGGACACAAAGCTTTGCATTACCCAAGCACATGGTGGTGACAGCATTACCTACAAGCTGGGAATTCATCTCAGAAGGAGCCTGAACACCCGTCTCTCAGCTTTAAGCAGAAGCCCGCTGTGCTACCTGGAGCCACTGGACTACACGGAGCAGCAGTGGTGGACAGGTTGCTGCTGAAGATGTTCCATTTTGCATGGAGCACTTATAGACCCAGAGGAGCAGTATATAGATCCCAGGTCTGCCTCTCTGCTGGCTGAGTAACTGCTGGATCTCTTGAGACAAAGAAATGTATGAGGCATACACGCAGATGACAAGGCTGCAGTTGCCCATCTTTCCTACTAAGAAATGTTTAGCGAAGTTGTGGCTGGCTCACTATGGACATAGAGCGTCTCTCTGCGGCAGGAGTTCATTTATGTTCCCTGTTACAGTAGCTGTGAACCCAAAGTTTAAAAAATAAATGTGGTGTTCATTAGTGGATATTGGGTTTTTACATCTTGGGCACTGTGAGTAACGTTGCAAGACTGTCGTAATTCTGTATCTTTAGAGTTTATTTTTAAATGCACTCTTTGTAATATATCTCATGGAATAACTATTGAACAAGCAGAAATAGCCCACGTTAGACAAATTAGACAAATACAAATCACGTTTGAGTTGACTGAGTCATCTCCTTCAGGGTACAATTAATTATTCAAGAAGTACACATCCAAATGTTGCATAAGAGCTCTCTTCCTACTGAAATGATCAAATACGTTTAAAAATTTATTAAGGAGGAGACAAATAGCTTCAAATACCTTTGTGAACTTCTAACTATTTTCAAGATAGTTTAAAAGCCAGTATAAAACATCCATTTGTAACAGCATACTGCTACACGCTATGTGCTCACGGGCATGTAGAGCCCCCAGAAAAAATCATAGCATAATCCATAAATCCTTTATTATTCAGCACTATATCACTGCCCTCGCAGACACCAGTGAGAGCTCACGTTGTTGACTTCTCTGGGAGCAGAACTGCCCCTGAGATCACCGATGGTCATAACAAGACATCTTGACTCCCCGGCGCGCCCTGCCCGCAGCACCCCTTTCTACAGCAAGCGTTGCACGGCCCCCGTTTCCGAGCGGCAGCATCCTTCCCGGGCTGCACTAGCCCACAGCTGCTCTCAAACTGTGGTCTGATTTCAGACAAAACCAGGCTAAGGCCTAAATTTAAATCACTTACTAGAAGATGTTATTGAATAGAAAATTATGACAGTTTGTTTTTCCTATCAGCAGGAAGCAGGAATTTTAAACAATAAGCTATTGAATAACAAACATTATAATCTTTGTTGGACGAGTGTCTCAATTTTCTTTATGAATAAGGGAGATAAAAAAGGAGATTTACTCACAGGCTGAAGAACGTAACAATTTTTCATTTCTCTCATTATTTGTCAAGGGTTGTAGATCAGCCCTGTCAGACAGGCATGGGGAAATGCTCTGTAAAAAAAACAGAGGTGGATTAACCTGGTGGGGCTTCTTCACAGGTGTGCTGCAAAGCTCTAGACAGTTCATCAGTCCTGCAGGGATAATTGCAAGTCTGTCGGTTCCTCCCAAAACACTTTAAACTTTCACACCACTTGGGTTTCAGAACCAGTATTGCTTAACAAATCCCATGGATTACAAGACTCTTAGAAACTCTTTTTCATGCAGTCTTAAATTGGACTTCCCTGCCCAAATTGTCTTCTCTATTTCTTCCTTCCACTCAAAGCAGAATAGCTTCATAGGAGAAAGCAGAGCTCAGAAAAGGGGGGAGTTTTGCAGCCTGTAATGACCAATGCACAATTACTATTTTGTCTTTAATCAACTCCTCTGCACCCAGTACCTGTGAATACTGCAGTGGTGTCATTTCTCTACAAAACCGGGAGAAAATTCTCCACAGCCAGTGGGATTAACATCCTTTTCCCAGGAAATCAGGCTGGTTTGCTCTCTGCTATGCCTGAGTCTCCAGCTAAGTGCAACAAGTAGCTGTCTTAATTCAGGAGTGACGAAAGAACCAGAGAACCCCACAGTCATTCTGCTCAGGCCTGAGCCTGCATCAGCCTGGCTTTACCTGGTGCTCACAGCAGCAGCTTTGGGGCAGAGCAGCAACAAAGCTGGGGCTCGTCCATCTTTTCCTTCATCCCCCAATGTGCCCTGCATGGGCAGACCAGCCACCAGCAGCCTCCCCTGGCACCCACCATTGCAACAGCACAGCGTGGGCAGGGGAGCAATCTGTGTCTCACCAGGGTCCCATATGCAGCCAGGGCTCTGTATGCCCGTATAGCATTCAGCTGCAAGATCCCTATATCCCCTGCTACCCCACAGAGCTGCGTCTGGGAGAATACTCAATTTTCACCCATTCCCTCTCCTGTGCTCTCTGTGACTGCACTGCCCATGACGTCTTTGGTACAGGAGGTATTGCCATTCATTGCTGGATATTTCATACCTCCCTTTTGGCCCTCTCCTTTTGCTGCACACCCCAAGCAGCATCAGTGGGATTTCAGGCAGCCTTTACTGATTGATTTTTTTTACTTAAAAGAGGACTTGACAATGGGATTTCAAACTGTATTTAGTAAGAGGCAGTATTATATTAAGGCAGTAATCAAACAACTTCAAAGTGCTTCCTAACTATGTTCACAGCAAGAAAAGCTTTCTGGTTGTTGGTTCTTTTCATCCTCAGGAACCACATAAAAACAACACCCCAGCAGCTCGTGCTAGTGCTGAGATGAACAACAGCCAGGGACCAGTCCCGCACTCACATGCCGTGCTTCCTAAAGGGGAAATTAAATGATTTGTTACTCACAAAAACTTAATGAGCCTCATACCCTGCTTCTCCGGGCAGTCCCGATTACCTGAAGCACAGGGCGTCACATTGGGTCCGCACAGCTTCAGTCCAGCAGGTGATGCCAGAGCAGCCTCAAGCTCCCAGCAGGGAGAGGGCCCATTTCCCTGGACATGGAAAACCTCTTTCCCCACATTAAGAGGAAAAAAAGATGCTTCATCTTTGTTCTTGAATGTAAAAAGTTCAATAGCCCCTTGCTTTCAACCTCTGTGTATCTGTACTTCCAAGTTTAACTGGAACTTACAGTTGCCCTACTGGGAGGTTCACTTTTTGGACATGGGAAGAATTTCATTTCCACAACTTCATTTGCTTCTCTCTATTTAAACAATAAAAGCATAAAAGGAATGCTGCAGATTTCTCTGGGACATGTAGCCATTGTAAACTGGTGCGTTTGGGACCTTCTCGCCCCTACTAGAGCAGGTCTCCTGAGAAGTAACAGGTACTGAAAGGTACCTGAAATTACATGGTTCAAGTCTCTTCTCACTATGGATATCACTGGATTTGGTCACAGGCTTTCAGGTTGGAAGGAATTAGTTACTCTCCAGTCTGATGTGCTGCAGAACAAAAGCCGTATGCCCTACTGGAGGCTGGGTGCACAATTTGGGGGAAGAGTGAGGTGGGCAAGATGGGACCTCATTGGAGAGAGGCCTGGCAGCATCCCTGGGAAGGGGTGAACGGCACGCATGGACTTAGGGGGGACGAGTTGTCGTGGAAAGGGGACGTGCGGTAGGGGCGGGAGGAGCTCTAAGACTTGCAGAGAAAAGGAAAGGAGACCCAGGCAAACAGTGTGAGACCAGCTGCTCTGTTGTTATAGTAAGATCTCTTTAAGGGCTAACTAGAAAAAAATACAGCACTGAAGGGATCAATTTACTTCATTTTAAAAAAAATGAAAACCAATTCTCTGCATATCTTGGAGTGCATGTCTTTCATTGACATTTATATGCCAAAATATTACTGTATAGGTAAATATAGATCTTTACTCCAAATCATGCTTGAATATTAGAAAAAAATTACATAAACTCAAGTATTCAAAGACTGATGACATCTCAGTTATATTTTATCATGTCAGTTTCCACTGAAATCCTTTCTTTGTGATGATTTAGTTATGACTCTAAGCAAAATTTAATTCAAACCCAGGCCCCAGTAATGGTTTATCTTTGCTAAAGGTTTTTAAGCAGTGGTCAGCCATAAAAATTTCTTCTCCTCCCCACCTGCAGATTTCCAGACAGTTGCTATCTCCCTGTACACTTTGGGTCATCCCATAAAAAGCCTTCCCAGCTGATTTTCAAGGCCCTTTTCCTGCAGGTGCCTATTGCTCAGGGGTATTTCACCTCCTCCTTCCAGAGCACTGCTCTGTACTGCAGTCCTGGCAAAGGTGATGAAACTCCACAGAGACTGAGAGAACATGAATCAACACCACATCCCCACACCCCCCCTGCCAAGGGTCGCTATGGGGTACATGATTTCTGTGTGGAGCCTCTACGGGACTGCTAGAAAAGTCACGTCCCTCTGCTGGCTCCTGGGACACTCCTCCACAGAGACCAGCATTAGCAGGGTATGTGAAGAAGAAGCTGGAGCAGCAAAAGCTGCGCACACAAGCAGAGCAAAGCAAGGCATTCATTCACTACTTCCCATCAGCAGGCAGGTGTTCAGCCATCTCCAGGAAAGCAGGGCTCCATCAGGTGTAATGGTTACTTGGGAAGACAAACGCCATCACTCCGAATGTCCCCACCCTTCCTTCTTCTTCCCCCAGCTTTATACGCTAAGCATGACGTCATATGGTATGGAATAGCCCTTTGGACAGTTGGAGTCAGCTGTCCCAGCCGTGTCTCCTCCCAGCTTCTTGTGCACCCCAGCCTGCTCACTGGTGGGGTGGGGTGAGAAGCAGACAAGGCCTTGACTCTGTGTAAGACCTGCTCAGCAGTAATGAAAACATCCCTGTGTTATCCACGCTGTTTCCAACACTAATCCAAACCATAGCCCCATGCTAGCTACTATGAAGAAAATTAACTCTATCCCAGATAAAACCAGCACAATATCACAGATTCATTTTGGCTGACATATATTTTAAATACTGCTCCTTACATCATCTCTGGCAGCTCTTCTTTGCTAATAAATTTGAGGTTTGGGAATCAAGACAAACAGAGCGTATGTAAATTAAAACCTACGTGATATAAACAGTGTCAGCCACTGAGTCATAAAACTTAATGCATTGAAATCCACTAGCGGTAATTCTAGCTATATCTGGATGTTGGAAAGGAATAGATTAAAATATTTTTAAAGGCTAAAAAAAAAGACAGATATTTCTCTTGCTTTAAAGTCAAGATTTAAAGCCGAGGTGAATTGTTTGCTTTCAAAGAAAAAAGGAAGATGGATGGAAGCTGCAACATCAGCTGGGTGGAAGGCAGGGCTGCCCGACGGGCTTATCTCACATAATCAATGTAAGGATGTTTGCCACGGCAAGCACTACAGCTGCCTCGTGGCGGATGGCAAACTAAAATCAGACTCGGAGGCTGGCTTTGTTTTGAGGAGGTGCTGGGTAGGGTTCCACAACAAATGTAACAACCTCAAACCCATCCCCAGGGCTCGTATTTGGGATCAAAGAGAGAGGTACTGCCTCTTCAGTTCACCTCTTAGAGGCTGTGCAAACTAATCTTTTGCCCAAATGGAAATTTCTGTGAATGTCATATTTGAATAACTGCCTTCCACCCTTAGCGAGAGAACGGGGACGAGTGCAGGATCAGAACCCCTTGAGGAAGCCCTCTTGAAACCTCCTCCATGCCTGTGGGTACCTCGGCAAGCTGGCTTTATTTAAACTCCTTGGAACTATTTTGAAACGACCCTTTTATCAAGTAATGGAGAGCAGAATATGTATGACCTGCTGGTGTTAGAGTCCCTTTTCTCTCTGAATGCCATTCAAGCTCTGGAGTGTGTTATGCAGTCCCTCTTATGTTATGCAGCCTGGGATAATCTTTCATGAGAATGAAGTGGATCTCAAAAGAGTTCCTTGGGTTTTCTGCTCATTTCAATAAATCTGAACAACAGCAAGAGATTTTTGCTGAAATTCTATTGTCAGAAAAATTTTCCTACCTTATTTAAAAGTCCAAGCTGGTAAGCCTACAAAGATCTCTTTAAAAAATTAAACTTCTGGTTATACATTTTTATCGAAAATTAGAGTTGATAAGAAAACTTTGATTTGAAAAGGCATTTAAAGGAAAAATAGGTTTTTTTAAAAAAAGTGTTTTTCTGGGAAAAATTTCTTTTTTCATAGGTTTGAAGTGATTCACAGTGTTCTGTGAACTGTCATGAATTGTCTTGAGCCTGCAGGGTTCGAGGAGTCCTGGCTTGTTTTCCCTTTCCTTTCCTCTCATGGGGTCTCTAGAAAACGGTATGTCCCATCGGACAACACATGCGTCCTTCTGGACGTGTTACACAGTGTGTGGTGGAGGTCACACCATCCTGAATGTGTTCCAAACTCTTGCTCACAGAGGTCACAGGTCATCATCAAGCCTGAGCTGGAATTCCCATGAAGAAGTGGAAAATATCAAATGAACTTACTGACAAGATCAACTCAGTGTGTTAAAACAAAGCACCTTGATTCTGCAAATGCTGGAGTGATTTACTCTGATCTCTCTCAAAATGATATGTCTCAACTTTTGCCCTGGCCTGGGATGAAAAGCAAGGGTTTAAGGCCAGCATTTGCTGCAGTCTGGATCTTCTGGGCTCAGCTCAGCTTGACAGAGCAGCGCATGTGGGAGCGCTGCTGCAACATCATCCCTCACCTTTGCAGTGCAGACTGGAGCGAATCCAAACCTCTAAAGGTCACTGAGCTTTCCTCAGGGCTCAGTTATCAAAGAACCTGTAACTTCTGTGGTTTCAGAGTGAGAACTGAGCTAAGGACACCCTGTGCCTGGCAGGGTGATAAATGTCTATGCCTGGGGACGCTGGCTCTGTTCTTCAGCTTGTGCAATGGACATGCAAGAAATCGTCTCTCCCAAGACCCCTACAGGGACCAACCCTTCTCCTGCTTACTTGAGTAACTGTTTGGCCTCAGCGCTCATCCAGAAAATCCAACAGAAATAGTTACTGATTTTCAGTGAGCAGTTCCCTAAATTCCAGTGCCTTGGGCATGCAAAACTGAACACATTTGAGACTTTGCTTTTTTAAAACAGCACCCAAAAAGGTCCCTTCTGGAGCTTTCATCAGGATCATGTAAGTGGTACTTCTAGAGCTTTGCCTAGTGCTTTTTTTCTATTTTCTGTCTCTTGGTGGCGTGTGTCTGCTGTGTATTTTGCTTTGATATGCCGCTGAGAGCCACTCAGCTCACTGTCTCTGCATTATCATTACATCCACAGTGGGAAACCATGTCACTGAATGAATCAATATCCCATATGGCCTAATTCTAGGGAGGTAGATTTAATTAGTACAAGCCACCACTGATACTGCATTTTTCCATTGTCAGGCCAAATATATCCAAAATTGGCATTGTCTACTGACTGGGACTGAGTGCATGTGTTAACAGTCTTCTCAAGCACCCAGAAAACTGAGCTGATCCAACTATTATGAGCCAGTGTGTCTCTCAGTGCCAAAATGCCCAGGGCTGGACCAAACAGACAGAAGCAAGGGGAAAAAATGAGTTTTGGACTGCAAAACATTAAAGCCATTGGCCCGTGTCAGCATGAGGCTTAGTTGTACTTAGTCCCATTAGGCTAATGAGGTCTTAGGGTAACATCACAGACTTTTTTTGCAGGATGTGGTGGCTTAGGATTTATGGCTGTTATTCTTTGCACATAGTCATTAAGGCAACAGCTGCTTTTAAATAATGCATGTTTGTTTACATGTTTTATGGGTTTCTTTTGAGGATGTGGATCTCTTTTAAAGTAGTTAATAGAGGTATGCAGAACAGAGTTTGACTCTCTTTTCCTCTAAGAAAAACCAAGGAAAAGGCTCTAAAGCTCTTTGAGACCCACAAAGTCAGAGTTTGCTCCCTCAAGGTGAACTAAGCACAGCAAGGAAACACCAGGCAGAGGGAGGTCCTGATGCAGAAAGTGTGCTGTCCTTCATACCTGAATCAGAGCAATACTGAACGCTGTCCTCGGCTTGCTTATGTCGCCGCTTTCCTGGTATCAGCACCATTGACACACGTGGGTTTTCATCAAGGATTGGGTGGGGAGAACTTTCTGAAAAATCTCTTCTTGGAAACATTGCCTAAAAAAGGATTGTTTTAACATGTTGACTTCATATTATTATAATATTATTGCTTCATATAATAAAGGAATAAATGGACAGGAGTCATTAAACTCTAACATACTTGCTCTAGGATCTTTCAATTTAATTAATGTGTTATTTGCTTTGATTCCTGGGGCATGCCTTGGCACATGCATGAAATAACTGGTTACTCCAAGTGAAGGAGATGCCCATTCTATTTCTGCCTCAAAGCTGGGAGAAGCTTCAGGGCAGTCCATCCCAGACCCAGCTTCTTCCTGATGTCTCATGAAGGATCCCTGTGGGGCAGGAGGTGGCCTTCAGGACAGAGAGATCGGAGTCAGGAGGCCAACAGGAGGGTGACAGTGCGTCTTTAGTCCCTGCTGCCCTCGAGTGGCACAGAGCAGTTCGACCTTGCACCCTGGCCACTCTGGGCATGCAGACAGCAGACACAGCCTGCTCAGAGCCTTGGGAAGCCCTGTCCCTCCCAAGCCCTCAGCAAAACAGATGTATCTGACAGGGGAGAGTATCAAGAAAGCAGAAGGGGGACCTTGAGGAGAGAGCAGACTAGTGTGCAAGGACAGCACTGACCACTGCACACACCTTCCCTTGGGAGGTGCACCCACAGACCAGGATTTCTTGCCACATGTGAGGCCTGGAAACTGTCAGGTGCTGCTCTCAAAGAACCCTCCAAACTGTGCTGTGCAGCCCCCAGTCCAAGGCTGTCAGTCCACATGGACACCGCAGCTTAGCACAGTACAGCAAACCAAGGGCACGTGAGCTATACACCCAGACGGAGGCGGTCAGTACAAAAATCAGGTACAAAGGTCTCATTTGAGAAGAGGGAGATCATCGCATGGTCCTGTTGCAAGCTGAAACCTGATTTGGAAATGATCCTACCTGGTGCTCATACAGCGATTCCGTGTCCAGCTGCGGTACCTCTGTGTCCACATTCCCCCTATCCCTTTGCCAGAGGAGCAGTAAAATACATGGAGTAAAATTACTTGGAAGAGTCTCATGGGAGTTCATGTGCAGGGATTTCACTAGTCAGCAGCTGTAGCATTACCCCAAAAATTCTTATTAAGGGCTATAAATCAATCCAAGCAACTTTCACATCCAGGAAATCAAACGGCTGTAAACCTGACAGTGTCCATTGCCTGCAACGAGCTGTGCTACAGCTCTTAACCCTGGTGTGGAGTGCAGACATCCCACCCAAAAGGTACAGGATGAGTGGAGAGAAAAAGAAGGTAGGAGAGCGATTAGATCAAAACCAGACCTGGTGCTTGAGGACATGGTTTAGTGGTGGACTCGGCAGTGATAGGTTAATGGTTGGACTCGATGATCTTAAAGGTCTTTTCCAACCTTAACCGTTCTATGATTCTATGATTCTTTTCTTCCATAACTGAGCAGCAAAAGGAGGAAATCAGTTTTCTGAATCTTGTTAAAACATTCATGGAAGCCCAGGGCCTTCTTAACATGTAAAGCAAGAATAGCCTCTAGAATTTGTTTTTCCCTTTTAGAGAAGTCTAAAATTGGCTGCTAATTGATTCTCATCTGTGCTGGCCAAAAAAAAAGAAAAATCCACAGATTACTCGCATTTGACTTAATTTGAATAAATGTATTATCACTGACGTGATTGCTAATTATCCTTGCACTCAGTTAATCAAATTAGGATCCTATGACTTGATCAAAGTCGGATAAGCTGTATCAGGGAAAAGATGTTTATTTGCCTAAACCTGTGGTCTTATTCACATGCAAATAACAGTGTATAGCAGGTGTTTGACCTTTGTCAGGATGAGTCTGACCATGCTGCTATTTCAGAGCAATTAGCACTTTTCCTGTCTTCTGAGAAGGGATCAAGGTTGGCTGCTCTCCCATCTCAGCAGATGGCAAAGGGACTGATGGTACCATTTTCATAGGACCTGGCTGGGAAAAGGGAGAGGGACATGTTCAGCTGCTCAAAGAAGGTCTTGTGTTTTTCACTTCTTTTTCTCATGTCCTAATTCCATTTACTACCTTTCCTCCCTAATCCTGAAACAGCATCCCAGAGAAAGGGAAAAGAGATTGAGTGATGCAAGGGAGAAAGATCAGGAAAAGAGCTCTGGAGGTGTTTTCCCTTTGCCTGAAGAAAAGGGCAGAGTTTCCTCAGCAACACGAAACGCAGAAGTGTGCTGAGACAAGACAGGAGAAGGCAAAGAGGAAGAAATAATGAGTGGAAAGCTTACACTGGGGCTAGTTTAATATAAGAGGTGAAGACACAGATGCGGTCGGTGTGGCAATGAAGGGGAACCTGCTTGTTGTGGGGTAGAAGTGACCAGTGAGACAGAGAAGGGGCAGAGGCAGGGAGCCAGGAGTGAAGACACTGTAATTTTGGTGTCCTGGGAGAAGTCAAAGCCCCTCATCCAACCCATCAGCTGTCTCTCCAATGTGTCTGATTTATCTTGGTGGGATCTAGGTTCCACCTAGCTGTGGAAGACCAGAGCATCGTCATGTTCAATATGCATAAGGGTTAGCAAAACTGCTTTTATCACACAGAAAGTGTGATGCAGGTGGGAGAAGCAAAAGCAAAAACAAAAACAAACAAACAAAACCCAACGCAGGACAAATTTTTTTAAAAAATCACTGTTTTAATTTTTTTAATCTTGTGCGTAAGTCGTGAGTCCTCTGAATAAGAACATAAACTGAAAATGAACTTAATAAAATCTCACACTGCAGAGAACAAGTGGAAGGGACCCACTGAGGAATACTTTTATCAGATCCCACGATTTTTGAGCCCATCTTGGTTTTTGACTCTTTGGATATGGCAACTCTGGGGTTACGTAACTTTGAGAGACACAGCAGAAAACTGAGTCATCCTCACAAACAGATAAACAAAAATGTTGAAGGCTATTTACCTCAGCACTGCTGTGTATACATCCGGAGTGACCTTGGGCAGTCAGTATGTAATTTTTTGATTCAAAATCTTCGGTGTAACGAAGCATTTCTTTTTCAGTTCCTACATGAAATGCTCAAGAAGTGACTTGCCTGAAATCACTTGTTAATGGTTGTAACGAAGTGCATGGCAACCTTAGAAAGCAAGGAAAACATGACAAAGCACAAGGATCTTCACAGCTGTCAAAGTGCTAGTGTTCACCAGGATTTGTTGGTCATGGATAACCTTGGACCTCATCCAGGGTTCACTGAGCTAATGAGAACGAGTCGCATGGATCTGGGATCAGGCCCTGCACACCAGCAGGTGCATTGCCTGTCTCTGGAGATGGCTGAGCGATATTCATCCACAATTTGGTTGAGGTGCAAGCCTCCAGCACTGGTTTAGTTTGGATACACCCAGGGTCAGTAATTTAAACAGAATGACCAGAATTTCAGGAGGTTTTTCATCAAGAAATGGGTGCAGGAAATGAAGCTATTTTGAACAATATTAACTGGGGAGAGAATGTGTGTTTTGAGTAACCTGATTTTTCAGGTTCCTTCCAGGTAAGTCAAACAGTAGAATGAACTGCAGGTTTTGCGGGATTTTTAACCATATTCAAAACATCTCTCATCCCATCTTCCGACGTGATGCAGAACCTGAAGTGGTGGAGTGGGGATCTGGTGGTGGAGATGAGAATAAAACCTTCCTCTCCCTTCCAAAACCCAATAGCCTAATTCAGGTTTCTAGCCTTGTAATTTTTCTATTATTTTTCCCCTTCCCTAAATGTATGAGATCACTTACTGCAGAGCTCTTTTAATAGGTGTGAGACCTACAGGGCTTTGACCACAGGAATACAGTTTCACAAGACATTTATCCACAGGTAAAGTGAAATCATGAGTCAATGTTTGAAACCAAGAGTCTAAACGTAAGAAAGGCTCTAGAAAGCAAAAACCTCATATTTCCTGCAAGAAAGAGCAGGCCCATGCCCACAAGTCTTGCCAACTCCAATGGTCCCATGGCAAAGCAATCGCCTGCAACTCTCAGGATGTCAGCAGGAGCTGCACATGCTTAGCATCTTTGAAGATCACATCTTTAACAATATCAGATCAAAAATGTTCCTACAAGTCTATATAATTGGTTCTTCACGGGGTTTTTAATTTTTTCTTATTTAAACTGCCATAAATGAGAACTTGGCCTGGGGTTCTTCAACTAGAGTTCAAATAAAGAATAATGTTTGATATGAAGTAGGACCAAAATCAGCTCACTTTCCCAGACTGGCTTGGCTATGTACTATCAAAAGAATTAACACTTGCTGCTAATTAGGTGAAGGGGAGATGTCACTGAACATATCATGAAGAAAATATCCTTCTTAAGCAGCCTCAGTTAAAACACTTCCAGCAGCTATGCTATAAAGGCACGGTATCAGGTAAAACAGACCCAAGGGTTATAAAAGGTATCCTAAAGATCCAAATCTTACAAATCATTAGTTACATCCTCTTCTGGACAACTTTCCATCACCTGCATTTGACTCTGTTTTGCTAAAATTGCTGCAAAGAATTTCTTTACTTCAGAAAAAGAATATATTGGCAATCTGCTAAAATGATTTGGTTATGTTCACCAACTATTTATGGCTTTGCATAAATAAGCAATTAAATTTAACCTTTCGAAATGTCTAGTGTGAAAGCTATTCTAACAGTTGAGACCAACCAAATTCAATACAATCATAAGCTATCAGAAAAGCCTCTGATAATCCTATTAAAGGACTACACATAATTCTTGCAGGTAAACATAACCAGTGGTATATTTGGGCTGTTGACCTGTCACCTTTCCCTGCCTTTATTACAAGAGTGCAAAAACAGGCAGGACATGATCATCCCTTCCATTTGTTTTCACTTTTGACTGAGATAAATCTCACCTCAAGCATAAGATGCCTCCAAACTGTTTCCCAGTAGCTCAGTTGCCCAATTTCATGTAAAGCTAATAATGACAAAAATTCTATGAAAATAAATTTAATATAGAGCAATGTTTGCTAACAATCTTGTTTATCAGGCTCATGCTGGTTTGTCGGTAAGTGTCCCACAGAGCTGTGAACATCCAGCCCCCCAAGCCTGGGGAAGTCACCCGGCCCCCCACCAGTGCAGTCCCAGCCACTGCAAGGAAAGCAGACTCTGAGCTCGTTTTCTTAAACTTTGCGTACTGCAATTAAGGCGTTTGGGATCTTTGCTTCCCTCCATTTTCACCTCTCTCTTTCCTTTTAAAACTGCTAATTGTACTTCACAATGTCTTCTGGCAGAGATCTTAAAATATATCATAGAAACAAAATTAATTATCCCCTCGACCCTTCTACACCCCGGCATACTCCATTAGCTGAGAAAAGAGGTCAGCTCACCCTCTGTTAATTGATGCATCTCCTGTGTTATATAAACAGTCAGGAAATCTGAAATATAGCATTGCTAAGGGATTGTTTATAATATGCTAGCACAATTTTTTGCTTTATCCAATTAAATTTTCTGATCCTGTCGAACTGTATAAAGCCCTTTGTTTGAGTTACCCTTAACTTGAGTCTAAATTATTCTCTGTTTTGTGTCCTGTGCAATCCTTGAGTACCATAATGCCGTTTCAGCTACACAGTGACATAGGCCAGTGTCGAAGTTGACTCTCCATTTCTATACATAAATCAAAGCACACATAAACCTGTGCCTGGCTCTTAGGAATTACTTTAAGCCCTCAAATAAACTCCTTGCCATTTAACATCGCAATTAATGTCCATTACTCTTTTTAAGTAAAACAGTCAATTAAATTCATTCTACTAATGGGACTGTTTCTGTTAAGCAATGTAATAAATAAATATAATATTGTCGCGGTTTAACCCTACCCGGTGACTGAGCACTACACAGCCGCTCGCTCACTGCCCTCCAGTGGGATGGGGGAGAGAATCAAAAGAGCAAAAGTGAGAAAATGTGTGGGTTGAGATAAGAACAGTTTAATAATTGAAAATTATTATTATTATTATTATTATTATTATTATTATTACTACTACTACTACTACTACTACTACTACTACTACTACTACTACTACTGCTACTACTACTACTACTTCAATAATAATAATAATAGAATATACAAAGCAAGTGATGCACAGTGTAATTACTCAACATGCACCGACTGATGCCCAGCCTGTCCCCAAGCAGCAGCCCCCCGGCCAACTTTCCCATTCCAACTTTATACACTGAGCATGACTTCATACGGTATGGAATAGCCCTGGGGCCAGTTTGGGTCAGCTGTCCTGGCTGTGCCCCCTCCCAGCTTCTTGTGCATCTCCAGTCTTCTCAGTCAGTAGAGCATGACAAGCTGAAAAGTCCTTGACTAGTGTAAGCACTCCTTAGCAGCAACTAAAACATCCATGTGTCAACATTACTCTCATACTAAATCCAAAACACAGTACTATACCAGCTACTAGGAAGAACATTAACTCTATCCCAGCCAAAACCAGGACAAATATACTTTCAAGGAATGATGTCAGTGCTTTTCCCCCTTATCTTTTTTTTAGTCTCTAGAAAGCTTCCCCCCCCGCACTGGTTGCAGTCTGCCTCTCTCTCCGCACTCTCGCCTGCATCGGTGCTGCCATTGCGACAGTTGCCAAACGTGGGAGCCACCACCCCAGGGGAGCTATGGAAGGTTTTGGTGGTGATGCACACAGTCACAGTGCTCCTCCCCGCACTCCCAGCTTCTGTACTTCCAGCCTAATCTTTGCCTTTCACGTTTTTTCTTTTCTTTCTTTCTTTCTTTCTTTCTTTCTTTCTTTCTTTCTTTCTTTCTTTCTTTCTTTCTTTCTTTCTTTCTTTCTTTCTTTCTTTCTTTCTTTCTTTCTTTCTTTCTTTCTTTCTTTCTTTCTTTCTTTTCTTCCTTCCTTTCCTTTCCTTTCCTTTCCTTTCCTTTCCTTTCCTTTCCTTTCCTTTCCTTTCCTTTCCTTTCCTTTCCTTTCCTTTCCTTTCCTTTCCTTTCCTTTCCTTTCCTTTCCTTTCCTTTCCTTTCCTTTCCTTTCCTTTCCTTTCCTTTCCTTTCCTTTCCTTTCCTTTCCTTTCCTTTCCTTTCCTTTCCTTTCCTTTCCTTTCCTTTCCTTTCCTTTCCTTTCCTTTCCTTTCCTTTCCTTTCCTTTCCTTTCCTTTCCTTTCCTTTCCTTTCCTTTCCTTTCCTTTCCTTTCCTTTCCTTTCCTTTCCTTTCCTTTCCTTTCCTTTCCTTTCCTTTCCTTTCCTTTCCTTTCCTTTCCTTTCCTTTCCTTTCCTTTCCTTTCCTTTCCTTTCCTTTCCTTTCCTTTCCTTTCCTTTCCTTTCCTTTCCTTTCCTTTCCTTTCCTTTCCTTTCCTTTCCTTTCCTTTCCTTTCCTTTCCTTTCCTTTCCTTTCCTTTCCTTTCCTTTCCTTTCCTTTCCTTTCCTTTCCTTTCCTTTCCTTTCCTTTCCTTTCCTTTCCTTTCCTTTCCTTTCCTTTCCTTTCCTTTCCTTTCCTTTCCTTTCCTTTCCTTTCCTTTCCTTTCCTTTCCTTTCCTTTCCTTTCCTTTCCTTTCCTTTCCTTTCCTTTCCTTTCCTTTCCTTTCCTTTCCTTTCCTTTCCTTTCCTTTCCTTTCCTTTCCTTTCCTTTCCTTTCCTTTCCTTTCCTTTCCTTTCCTTTCCTTTCCTTTCCTTTCCTTTCCTTTCCTTTCCTTTCCTTTCCTTTCCTTTCCTTTCCTTTCCTTTCCTTTCCTTTCCTTTCCTTTCCTTTCCTTTCCTTTCCTTTCCTTTCCTTTCCTTTCCTTTCCTTTCCTTTCCTTTCCTTTCCTTTCCTTTCCTTTCCTTTCCTTTCCTTTCCTTTCCTTTCCTTTCCTTTCCTTTCCTTTCCTTTCCTTTCCTTTCCTTTCCTTTCCTTTCCTTTCCTTTCCTTTCCTTTCCTTTCCTTTCCTTTCCTTTCCTTTCCTTTCCTTTCCTTTCCTTTCCTTTCCTTTCCTTTCCTTTCCTTTCCTTTCCTTTCCTTTCCTTTCCTTTCCTTTCCTTTCCTTTCCTTTCCTTTCCTTTCCTTTCCTTTCCTTTCCTTTCCTTTCCTTTCCTTTCCTTTCCTTTCCTTTCCTTTCCTTTCCTTTCCTTTCCTTTCCTTTCCTTTCCTTTCCTTTCCTTTCCTTTCCTTTCCTTTCCTTTCCTTTCCTTTCCTTTCCTTTCCTTTCCTTTCCTTTCCTTTCCTTTCCTTTCCTTTCCTTTCCTTTCCTTTCCTTTCCTTTCCTTTCCTTTCCTTTCCTTTCCTTTCGCAGGCTTGAGGCAAAGGTTCAGCTCATACAGGATTTCACTTCTGTTAAGAGCTGTTCTGCATCTGTCCTCAGGAAGTGCAAACCTTTTATCTCAAAGCAGGGCAACTGAGCACTTGGAAAAAAACCCTTTCAGTAGATATATGTCACAGCTTTAATTGAATCCTTGTAATTTCAACAGGGTCTTTCAACAGCTTTGTGGAGTCAGTGAGCTGATGAAAACTTGAGCTGGAAAAAGAGCTTAGTGTGGCTGCTGGCCAGGACAGCTCGCCCCACAATTCATGCCACATCGTTGCGTTAGACAGAATTAAGTGAAAGGGTAGCATCTCATTTGTATGAGTGCTGCTATTGCATGAAAAAGCCACATGACTTCATTCAAGTGCAAGCTTGTGTTTGTATCTTGTATAAGATATAACTCTGAGTCATGGAGCAAAGCCTTTCTTATTTGAGTGACGTAAAGTTAATACTACATTTGTATTAGCCCACCAGGCAAAACTGCTAAAATTAAACAAGTTTTCAGGTACACTATTCCCTGAAACTGTGAAGGGACAGGAAGAAGAGCCACTTCAGAACCTAAACCAGGGTTTCTGTGCTCAAAATCTTCTTAGTCTGCCAATTCTACTGGCTGATCTGCTGGAAGACAGTTATCCCTTCCTACAAAAATTTGGCTCCCTTACACTCCTAGACAGTGAGGTCTACAACAGTACTGGGTATTAGTGATTCATTTATGCCTCATGCTACATGTCCACTCTACGGTGGTTTTGTCTAAACTGCCTCATACAGTAAGGTCCCCTCAAAAGACTCAAAGCTCGTAAATTCAAAAAAAGGCAAGTATCATTCAAATTAAAATTTGCATCTTTTAAAATAAAAATCAGTGGCTAGGCCAGATAAACAGAAATAAAAATATTTCTTTTTTTTCTATATATGTGTGTATATGTACATAATATGTAACTTCCTCCTGCCCACCCTTGAAGGCATGCTCAAGGGCAAGTTCTTGTCTCCAGCTAACTCAGTGTCTGAAAGGCAACATACTCTGCCTGGTCCCCTCTGGTCCTTAGGCAAGCTCTCTTTTCCTGGGAAGCCTGCCTGTATCTGATCTTCAGTGCAATCTTTTGGCCTCTCTGCACAAGACAGAGATCCTCAGCTTCGTGCTGCAACCTGCTGCTCACTCCATCCTTCAGTCTCTGAAACCATCTGTCCTGGAGCAGCAGGGACATGGCTAGAAGGAAAGGCACCGTCTCCGCCAGCCTGGAGCAGATGCCTCCCCAGCCAGCCGTCCCACAGGAATATGGTTCAATGAGTTGTCCCTCAAACCTGCTTCACAGCAGCTTAGTAAGGGTACAGATTCAAATAAGGTTGAAACAAAAAACACTGACATTTAATTTTTCCCTGGAACACAGACATGGTTTCTGAAATGAAATACACTTAGTACTGTAGTTGTGAACCAGATAGCTATGAAGCTGTAACAGCTATGAAGCTGGAAGAATCTGTTTTATAGAGTGGCTCCTTTGGCTTCCTGAGAGTGCCAGTGGGACAAGGCAGTCCCTTGGCTTTGGGACAGTCCAAGATCTTCCATACACCCTACCTCACTACAGAGCAGCCCACGAATTTCTTTGATTTACATGATCAAAAAGCTCTCACTTTTTATTTAAATTCCCATGCAAGGCCTGTTTTAACTCAGTTTATAATGTTTTTTACTTTATGCTGATACTTCCTGAATTCCAAGGTGTACTCCTTGTTCTTCACAGACTCACTTCATATTCTGTTCTTCTGGAGGTGAATAGTCACCTGATTCTGTAATATTCACCTGCAGTCAATGACTGCAGCTCTGTTCTTACAAGCATTTATCCCTTGGTTGAGATGCATGTTCCAAATGCTATTTGTATTTTTGACTTAAAGGAATATCAAGTTCTCTTCACATTCAAGACTTTGAGCCCATCTGCACACTTGGCTGAACTAAGCAGGTCCTTTCATTTCTCAGAATGTTCTCCTTCCGTTTCTCAGGACATTCTCTTCTGGTCTGGTCTTGAAGAACGAGAGGGATTCACAACATGTCATGTTACTAAATTATGGACATGAAAGAGGTCAGTATTCAGTCTGCCTCCAAATGAGACGCAAAGGAGGAGGGTAGGGAAGAACTGGGACACAGGAGTTCTTTCTTTATCTCTTTCCTCCTAACAGCAAGGCAGTCCCTGACCTGATCTCAGAAGGTTTAAAAATCTCCTCACGGTGAGACCATTGTGCCACTGACACAGAGGGATTCACTACAGCAAGGGTAACCCCACCGGTGTGAGGGAGAAAACTTCAGTTACGTAAGGTAGATATGATGGAAGCTATGGTGCGGGTTCCCTTGGAAACCTACGCATCTGTCCAGTTGCTTTCTGCTTTGAGCTGGCCTCTCCTGAGATAAATACCTAGTGCATAATATTTGTTTACACCTGTGTGTACATATATTAACTGTATGCAATATATATGCACATGTGATGTTACAGATTTGTGTAATGAACATGTATATATTTAATAAAATCTAATTTCTACCAGATGGAATAATCATTTTCTCAACATATTTTCCGATTTTTTTTGTTTTCTTGTATCTTTATTTTTGTCATAATTTTATGCTTAGTAAAGAATATAATTTTATCTGAAGACTTTGTTATGATACATTTGCTGTTCTTCAGTTACTTCCTGACCATTAGAAAATGTCTGATTTAAGAGCAACTGCTGTGATTTTGCTTTTAAGAAATTATTGCATGCTCAGAGTCAGATATCTGAATGCTGTACCGAATGCTAGTCTGCAGGTACTGTAGCTAGTCTCATGGCCAACATGAACCATGATTATAAATGTGATGCTGAACCGGCGCCTACTCTGGTTCTTTCCCCAGGGACTCTTGCACAGCAGCATGTTCCTACATGATTCAGAGTTATGTCTATCCCTGTTCCTGACATTTCCATCAGAAATGGTGTGACTCTGTCTCAAAGTTACATGACACACACTTCATTCAGCAAGTCGTGCTGAGAAACAGCTGTCCTCAACACAGGCTTGGATGAAGCCTGCACGTGCCCAGTACCCTTTCTCTGAACATGATCATAATATCCTCCTGAAAGGGTCCTTTCCTCATTCAGAAGAAAGACTCAAGTGCAGACTCCTTCAACATGAGCGTGATGGACGCACTACTTTTACTTAGACCACTGACTGAAGCAGGGTGTGGGACGGAAGTCAGGGGGCTCATAACCGCCATGCTGAGGAAAAGCCTTCTGCTCAGTTAACGGAAGAAGCTGTGAGCACCGAGTACTCCAGCAGAGCCAGGTCCAGCCCCAATGGCAGCCGCAGCCGGTGCCCAGGAGCTCCTGGTAGGTTGTTTCCCCAGGACATACTCATGGACATGCCATCACAGATGTGCTCTCTGTCCCAGTCCCTATTTAAGTTCATGGGACATATATGCATCTCTCAAAATATACATCAACCCATACCTTGCAGAGCTACAGTTATGGGTAAGTGACTTCTGCTTCTGTCATGATATTAAGAATACCCTTGGAGAGGAGAGGGAGAAGACCAGGAGCTAGCCCCGGGTTCGAATGCTTGTGCGTACTGCTGGGAGGCCAGGGGAGAGCGGCCAGGTCCATGCGTGTCTGCTTTATTCCTTCCAGGGATACTGAGAATGGAGGTTTATTTACAGCTTCTGGGTTATTCTTTGGAGTGGAGGCTGGCATGCCTTGTATACCTCAACAGAGAATTGTATCCCAGCTTGCTAGCACATGATGTACTGAAAGCTCATAGCTGTAAATTTACAGATATTTTTCCAAGTACGGATTTTTCTTCCATGGCAAAAGGCAGTGGCAGGCACGCTCTGCTCCTTCAGTGTGTCCTCTAGGCCTGGGTGCGTAATGCAGCTTTATGGTGATTCACAACCTGGGGAGTAATAATGCAACTGAAACACCACAATCATAAGACTTCTTGGCTGAAGAAGGACTGAGAAGAAATACAGCTGAGAGGTCTTTCGGTTGGGAGAATATTTTCTTATGGGACCAGATATTTTCATAGCTGTAATTGCCAGAGATGTTCTTTATTATGTGAACATGCCAAAAAATTTACTACCACTGTTAGACAGCTGTCACAGTGTTCAGATTTTGGATATGACAGTGTAGCATGAGTTTTATTTTCATCTGTGCAAAATGGCTGGGTAACATTCTGCAGTAGTACAGCATATAAATAATTCTGCTGCTCAGAGAGTTTTAGAAATAAAAATAGAAATTATTTAACATCACTTTTAATTTGAAGTAAGCCTAGCTACCCACTTTCAAAATTCTTGGCTCTAATTTAATATATATTTTTTTCCTTGTGTCTCACTTTCCTCATAAATGACAAATACAAGATTTTTCCTCCAGGAGATACTGTGTTTGTATTGACATTGATAAAACCAATTTTTTTTTTATAATTTTTAATTAAATCAGCAGAATATGTCCTTCTGTCTTCTTTATTGCTGCAACTTCCTCCAGCATTCACTGTATGATATTAGAGGACGAAAAATAATTCCATGGTAGAAATATAGGATTATTATCAGAAGATATCAGTTCTCTTTGTGCTTTTTACAGTTTTCATTACACTTCAGAAATGCAGACAATATGTATTTACCAACATCACAAGGTAGTTTGAGTTTTAATTTTCTTCGCTTAGATTTTTAGACCTTTAAATAGTGGGCACTTTATTCAGATAAAGTACTGCTTCCCATCTATTTTTGCAGGGTGCCAGTCTGATGGTACTCCTCTTTGATTTACCAAGTCATTAAACGCTGCAAGATGCTAGCTGGTGTTAACAATCATGCTCACATAGCTCTCCCAAAAGTAGTTGAAATGGTTATTGTCACCTGGAGGCCATTTCCTCCGGTGCTGAAAACATCAAAACTGATTGTGTGAGCACTCAAGGCTGCTTCACAGCAAAGTAACCGTAAATTAACTCAAACTGTCTTCGGCCTCAGAGGTCAGGAAGCATTGGGATAAGGTGAAAACTGCAAAAAGGCAAGCTAAATTATATCCTGCAATTACCTTACATTTTCTTTACATTACAATGAATAGAAAGCCCCTCTTAAGTCACATGAATTGAAAGAGGAAAATAAAAGATACAGGGTCGCCAGTAAGGGGAGGCGGGGAGCAGTTTGAAAACATTCTAGGCACAGTCCCTAACTAAATGCTTATGCTGACTCTGTTTTTAGTGAGATAGGTTCAGAGTATGATGGCAAAGACAGGGTGGATGGTCAGAAGCAGGCTATGGAAAGAGAAATCTGAGGAAGGAATAAAAAATCAGCTTGATGAGGAAAGGCACAATTCCAGCTCGTGGAATGAACTGGCTTCAGAAACGGTGGATCTGATAGCAAGTTTCAAATAAATCTCTTGAGCTGGGAGACTTGATTGAGACAGTGAGCCAGGCAATGAAAGTGCAGCTTAATATTCATGTTAGTTTTTAAGTGGCTGCCGACATTATTTATTTGCGGACTGCCAGTTTGTATTGCTTCGCTGCGCAAAAGGCGAGGCAGCGTGCCCGTCACCCGCGTCCCTGCCTTTGCACAGGCTCAGCAAAAGGCTGCCGGGGGCACAAGGTATCCCGAGTGCATGGGCTTCCCCCGGGAGTCCTGCCGTTATCCCAAAGGACCTACTGGCATTAAATGGTGAGCCACGGAGCATATGGCAACTGTGATGCCACAGAGCAGGCTGAATTTGCCACTGGAGAAAAAAGCAATGAGGAGGAAATGAGGACAGCTGCTGAATCTACTTACTAGATTCAGCACAGAAAAACACACGGACAAATAAATGCATTTTATGCTGTTAATAATGTTCCACTCTATAAGCTTTTACAATTCTATTGCAAAAACATCAAATATCAGTTTATTTGTATAATGCACTCACTGAGGTACATCACATATTTACTGAGCAGCTGAGGCTTATCGTGCTGCATTCTGCAAGCTCTCTTCATGCCAGTGCGTGACTGATGACAGGAAGGTTTTCCTGCTGGCTCCTCAGCCCAGTCTGTAGGATGTCTCACAGCAGGAACAACCCTCAGCACATCTGCATCGTCTTATTCACACTCATAAATCCAGTCCGATGCCTATCTGACTGACTCAGAAATAGCTCAGAAAAATCCTATTTCTGCACTGAATTGTGCTAGTTATTCCTCCAAATGTGAGATGTTCCTCACCTCCTCCTTATTCTGTTTCAAATCTGGGAATTGTCCTCTTGGTTGCAAAGGCAATTTTCTGATTTGCACATCCTTGCCTTAGAGGTGGAAATGGATATATGTTCAGTTTGTGCTCTCGTAAGTGTGCTCATCCCTTTTCTTTGCATTACGTACGCATGTCCTCTGCAAGCTCTTTTTAGTAACTCCTAACTCAAGCAGAAGCCCTCCTCCTCTCCTTGGACCCTGGTTCAGCCCATTTGCTCCTGTGAATAACACTCTTGTTAATGGCAGAACATTCCCATCCCCATCAAGGAACAGATGGTTGGAGTTTATAACTACACGCTGAAAGCAAACTCTGTTTATGAGAATGAGTAACTTTGATTCCTAACTCAGGGTGTGTTCTAATTACATTTTCCATTTGCAGCCCTGTGTTTATTTCCACATTCAATTCTAGATTGGTTCTACCATCAATATTAAAATGTCATCTTTTCAGCTGCTCAGCTGGATTCAAGAATCCCACTTCTTTGTGGTTGTCATGGACCAGCATTGTGTTACATATAATACAGAGAGACCAACATTACCCTAGTGATGCTTTGTTTAACTGACACTGTTATGACATGTAAGAAAATAGGAATAATAGTACAATCTATTTGACCATAAGGAATGAATTACTAGAGCAAGATGCAGACCACACAAATTACTCCTGATGTCTTTTCTCTTTCTTCCTTCTGCTCCGTTTTTCATGGCAATGAGCACGCCTGCAGCCTAACTCCAGCTGTCATGGGACCTTTCGCGCTATTTGTGGGAGTAAGTATTGATTTTAGCATCATAGAAGATTGATCACGGCTGAGTCTGTGTGGGGGGCTTAGGCACCAAAATCCAATTTAAGGAGGTTTCAGGCAACCTGTGAAGTGGTCCTTTAGTTATTAGTGGAAAGCAATATTTTGCTTCTATTTTTTCAGGTAATCACTTGTATCTATCACAAAGTTTGGTTTTGCTCATCCTGTTCCCAGGAGCCAGTTGTGTTTAGTCTTTTGTGCTCGCTGATATACACATATATGTACACACGTATGTTAAGTATATGTATGTATGTATACGTACATTAAGTATATGTATATGTACGTTAAGTATATGTATATCTATGTATATGTATGTTTTTTATATATATACATACACATATGTTGCTCTTTTCCCAATAACTCAGAGCAATTAAAAAATGTACTTTGTAGTTGGAACATGAGATTCAAGAAATAGCTAGAACAGTTTTCCTCTAAAATTTCATTTTTTTACAAAAATCGTTTTTATTCTTTTGCCAACATACATTTCAATGACATTTTAAAAGTAAAAATTTTCCATTTCAGATTTTGTTAATGGCAAAATGTTCATTTTTGACCTTGTTCTTGATTTAGATAAGTTATATTCAAATACCAATTTTAAAATACTGTTTTCCACGCTGTCTGTAACATTTTAATGCAAGCTTAATACTTACAGAATAATCCACATGATCAAAAATAAGGAAGCAATCACTAATTGAAATGAAGCTTTTCCTTGGTGCCAAACTGAAATGTTTGGAAAAATGTCAAGGAATCTCTGACAAGCATCAGTGAGGACCAGTGGTGGGAAAGGAGCTGCAGAGCTGGCGGCTGCAGTGGGTGCCGAAGCCTCTTGGGAACCCAGCTTCAGGCGGGAAGCCTGGAGCCAGGCTTCCCATCTCCCGGTCAGCCAGGCTGCTTGTGCTTCTTGAGGGCACGAGACCTTCCTGAGAGACCTTTCCCGAGTCTGGATAATGACCTGTGAGCAGAGCTAAACTAGCAGACGTGGGGAGAAGCTTGCATCCAGCCAGCCCTGCTTGATCCAGGAGGAGAGCTGGGAGCAAAACTGTTCTGTGCATCCTAAGGGACTGTGGTCTTTCCAACAGGTACTTGCACAGGACTCCCAGCCTGATCCCTTTTTGTGGTTCCCCTTCTTCCTGCAGTAAAACACTGCTGGCACAAAGCCTTTTGCATAAACCCCTTCCTGTCATGTGGGGAAGTGTGACTGCTCCTTTTGGAGCACCTTGACAAAATCCTGCAGGCATCGTTTTTAATTGTCATTTATGAGTGACTGGCAGATGCCAGGGTAAAGGTCTAGAAAATGATATTGTGACATGGCCCCAGGAGTAGAAGGTCTCAAGTGCAAGGCTACAGGGCACAAATCATCAGCCAGCACTGACCATTCCTGTATCTTCCAGCGCTTGGGGTCAGAGGCTCATAGGAAAATTCAGGCTGGAAGGCACCTCAGCAGGTCCAACCTTCTGCTCCAAGCAGGGCAAGCTGTGAGGTCAGACCAGGTTACACAGGGCTCGTATTCAGTCTTGTCATACTTGTACTTTCCTTCAGATATTGCTTGTTTCCAAGCTTCTTTATTTCACCCAGTTTTACAGATCTGCTGCGTTTATTGTTGCCAAGGCTGCCCATTCTTCTGGACTACCTCAGTGCTCATGTTGCCAACACCTTTTGTTGTTTTTTATGAAGTGCCAGAACTGCAAACTGCTAGATTCTGGCCTCTGCTCTCAGAATCCCTCGTCCACCTGCCATGTCAATTGGATTACTGAAATTCATTATCTGGACAACTTTTCTGTGCTCCCCTGATGATGTTGGCTCAAAGAAAAAGGTGGCAGAAGAAGTCATTTTTAGGGAGCAGGTGTTCAATGGCAGCTCGTGTAACCTTTTAATCTTGGGGCACAGGTTCATATGTGACTGTCAGTAGAAAATATAAGTTTTTTGTGGTAGCTCAGGTGATGAGCCAGCCCACTTTCTTACTTTCCATTAGCCCTTCTTGGTATGCCTTCTGTGCTTCTGCGCACTTCTGCACCATGTGCCATGCACTGGGCCCCCTGATAGCCCACGCTCTGCTCCACCGCAGCCAGATTTGGGCTGTGTCCCTTCCTGCTCCCTGTGCATGCACATCTGCGAAGGGAGAGACAGAAATAAAAACATGCAATGAAGTAATTTTCTTAATAGCATGCATTGTACATTTATCAATATTTTTGTTCTACTAAGCTGAAACTAGGTTTCCTTTTTTTTCCCAACTTTTGAGGGATTATGCATGACGCTTTGAACATTAGATGCAGTCAATATAGTCACAAAAATAGGTACCGAAGTTGTAGTACAAAATACTCCCACAAGCTTGTTTAAATGCAAAGAAAGCCTTACTCTTGAATGTGAAATCTGCTTTTCATAGCAACGAAACAAAGGGAGTTCACAAGTCTCAGGTAAAATGTAACCTTTAAGAAAGTATAAAAAGAAGTGGAAGACTGTCAGTAAGTGTCCTCAAAATATCTGTTTGCAGATTAGATGTGTTCAGAGGACCTATGCATGGAAATCAGTGATTTGTAGGCTTCTCTCCAGTACAATCTACTCTCCTATTGCCATTACAATAAGCACATCCACTTGAAAAGTTCTGATGGAAAAATATGCATCAGAAAAATACGCATCAGATAAATGTAGTTTAGATACAATGAAAGCATTTCTGCTGAAGCAACTTAATGTAAAAAAAGGAAAAAAGTTGAAACACAATATTTTGACTGCCCCACTTTGCTTCAAAATACAATAACAATTTTTGTGCCATTACTGTTAGTTTATCTGTATATATGATGTAATATCTTTATATATATAAAGTAAATTCTGATGAATATTATACAAGTGTAAGATGATACTTTTTTGATCCAACTTTCTGAAAGTGTAAGGTTTCAGTGTTGTAAAAGCAAATGCTAAGTCCAAATGAAAATATATTTTAATTTTGTTTCTACGGAAACATAGAATTTTCAGCTTGGCATCCAGATGTGGAAGAAAACCTGCTAAAAACAACCAAGAAGAAAACTGGAATTTCATGTGCAAGTGGATACCTGATTTCTGATTAGTTCTAGCAAGCTTCTGCAAGATGTTGGAATCTGAAAAAGTCTGCATTTCTCAGCTGTGCCAGCAGCAGCAGGGCTGCACAGATTGTCCTAGCAGCACTAATTGCCCTGATCTTTCCATTTTGGCTGCCACTTGCTGTCACCCTTTGAGGAGCCTCTTCTATCTTTGCTCTTGGCAACAGTAGTTTCCTATAATATAAACTCAACATAGATGAACATTGTATAAAGCATAGCTGATGAGCAAGTAGAAGTATTTGTTCCATTTTAAAGAAGGAATGGATTTTTTGTTTCCAATTAACTTTACTCCATTATTTATCACAAAGCCTGTGCCTGAAATTTTTGCATCAGAAATTTAGGCAATTCAGCCAGTGGATTAGACCTCAAATTCATTTATGCACAAAGCCTTTAGGACCAGAATATTGAAATGATCTCTTGAAGATAAAAGCTCAAGACACAATGAGCATGTCCTGCTGCCTAACTACACGCATTTCCAAAGAGAAGAAAATTTCATGAGCAGCTCATGAAACTACTTCTACAAAGACACTTTTCTTAGAGGATCATGGGTAGAATTTGACAAAAAGATAGCTACCTTTTCTAAATGCATTTTCTTTGAGATAGAAAGTCACACTCTATACAAGAAAAAGGAATTGGTGTCAACCAAGATGAATAATATAAAACTTTGATCCCAGGTTCAAACAATACCAGTAAAACTGCTGTGCACTATATTTGTAGTGTTAGTGCCATGACAGTGAATCCTTGATTTTTGCAATAATGTAGTAATTTAGGACATTTCTTGCAAAACAAGAGCTGTTGCTAAAATGAAAGTAATCGCCTATGCCCACTATTGAACTTGCTGCTCTTCAAAATTCCCTGGCTAAAGTATTGATGTGCCATTAATCATTCCTTTTCTGGCTGACTTTTTCTCTTAATTTTGGGGAAAAAAGTTGTAGCTTTCCAGGAGTTAAGTCCTTAGCTGGTGTGTTCCATCATTCCTTCTCTGCAGTTTTCCTAATTTTTTTATTAATTAAAGAAAGATAATTATAAATTACTATATGCTGGACTAGAGCCAGAAAACATCGTATATGAACTTCAGAGTATGTAAGGCAGTCAGCAGTATTTCTCTACTTTCATCATATGATTGTTTTCCCTTTCATTGCTGCCAATGCAAAATTCCCGCTCAGTTTTGTTCAAGTAAAGCTGTTTTGTGTGCACCCAGGTGAATGTTTAAAATCAGGTGTAAAGGTTTATAAACACAAACTGACCTTTACCTGACTCTAGGAACAGACTCAGCAGGAAGGAGCAGCTGGTTTGTGTGTGCATGAAGCTTTGAGGACATCAGGTCTAGGCACTGAATAGAGATGACAAGGGTCAGGGAGGAAGATGGACAAGGACTAGAGCTTGGAGCAGTTATAAAATGGTGACCTTGCAGGAGCAGGAAGCTCTTCTGAATGTCTAAAGAGATTTTAGGTGTAAAATTCAGAAGAGAAACAGACAGAATGGCTGACCAACATATTACTGAATTTATTACTGAAATTACTTGCTGCACAAGCTTCCTGTATCCTGTGCTACCCAGGGCATTGCACTATGTATTTATGTCGCATATTCTAAGAATTTCACTGAGGCATCAGGGCTAGAATTGGCATCAGGGAAGGGCAGGGACATGGTGGGGAGGCATCTTGGTGTCATTTATGCCAGGTTGATTGCATTGGGGTGGGTTTTCAGCAGTAATCACAGTAGCTCATTGTTTTAATCTGGATGTGTCAAATCTGGAGCTTTTGTGTCTCAGCCACCAGAGAAATAATTTTCTCAAAGGATTTTACTCTCACCTCAGTTGTGTGTTTGATCCTCAATAGACAATTACTGTGTCACCTGCTGTGTTTGCTTGGTGACAGAGACAAATAGATGAATTTGTGCCCTCTCAAAGGGAGCTTTCCCTTCTCTGTTGCAAAACTTCTCTTTTTCTGGTACACAGTGAGCCCTACAGACTGAGACCAAAACAAATCACACCTCTCTGCCTGTACAGAGCAGTCACATCTTGAGTAGAAGAGGAGATTGGGCTGAGGCAGCTGTACAGTGAGGTTGAGACTCTGATGGTGTCAGCGGAGATTGGTGCCTGCCTGCCTGATATTAAAGACCAAAAGTCTGTTGGTTTGATATTACATTATGTGCTGTGACAGCCATTTCCAGTGGCTCTCCACTGGCAGACAGGTATTTATGGGTGTATCCCATCCAGGCAAACTTTCTGCCACTGGGATGTGTAGTCCAGAGTTTATTCAACCTCCTCTCTTTCTCCCTAGCAGATATGTCTCTAGTTTCATTAGGCTTTATGTACTTTCTGCACTATAGAAAAGGGTTAAAAGATGTGAATTAAATGCATTATATCTATTACAACAGTGCATGACTCTTTTGAACCTCTTTTAAAATTCTTTCAGATCTTTGTGATCTTTTGGTATTAAAGATCCTTTTAAGAGTCCAGCTATTTTAAATTTTTTTTTTCTCCAACTTTTTGTTTGTTTTTCTTTGCTAAATTGAAAACAATTAATAGGATGAAAACTGTAATAAATGTTTTAGTCAGTTAACAAAATTGCTACCACGTGTGCTTGCCATTCTTGGAAAGCCAGGAATATCAGCGAGCTACCATCTTGGTCTAAGATTGGCAGTAAAAATTGGCAGTCAAAGGATGCTCTCAGGTGATGGAGGTTGCAGGTTTTTTGAAGGATGGGTGAGAAAAGTGAAACTTTATACATACATACCTTGTCTAGCCCTACCTATATAAAAGAGAGGTTTAAGCTAGTCATTACGGCTACCTCTACTCAAGGGGAGAAGGGAGAGAAAGAGAGACATTAGCATCTCCAGAGAGCTGCTAATCCCATCATAGAAAAATCAGTGTTACAGATTTATGGACTGAATTGATGGACTGCAGAGGGAACTTAGTTAACAAGCTGTGAATCCCATCTAAATGGGTACCAGTTATTCCCACTGCATGTGGTAGACTGAGTAGATTACCAGATGATTGTTATTTCTGGAGGCAGATGTTGGAGCAAACGATGGGAGTCTTCAGAACATAATAGGGATTACTGACTGATAGAAAGCTTTCTAGTTATGGAATTCTTCCATTGAATAATTTTTAATGCATTAGAGTCTCCAAACACCTTGTCAAAATCTTACAATAATTAAATCTGAGAAACAGAGGACATGAAGTGTACAGCTGAGGAAAAATGTATTCTTTGCTAAAAAGACCAATCTTAAAATTTATAGGTCCACATAGTTATCCACTGAATTTTGGTAGGTTTTCCTGTCTCTTCCTGAGCATGCCATATAATAACATGCTTTTTAATACTGGCCTGAATTATTGCAATGTATTATTTAAGGGCCATACAGCCTGCTTCCAATTACGGCAGCCATTGCAGATGAAAAAATAACGTTACCAGTGCTACACTCCGTAATGAGAATGTGAGAACTGGAGAGGAGGGGGAAATGAGTTTCTTCTCAGATTTTTTATTACAGAATACCCTCTTTTGAAGATCTTACTTCTGGGAGTCGCCCCAGGGAAGACTAAACACCAAGTGTTGGGACGAGCAGCGTACAAAAAACTCACTAAGAACCCAACCCTTGCCCATAAAATGACTTACTTTAGCTATTCCAGAAATTAGAGATGCTACACACAAACTAGATGGGGAAGGGAATGGTTGTTTACTCATCCTAACAGTCAGATAGCTCTGATATATGAGTGATCTTGGATACAAAGTGATAAGCACAGGCATTAGTCAAAACTACTTAGAGTTGCAGGAAACCTCATGGAAGCAGGAATTACTGCTATTGCCACCTGTCACTTCCATTCCTTCAAATTGGGCATGTGTAGAAACAGCTGTCAAAATAAGATTTAAGTACCTATGGAAAATCTAAACCTGACTGAGGTAAATAAAATAGCTACTTCTGTTTATTATTGAAATTGCCAGCTGGGAAATTGGCCATAATCATTTGGAACAGCTACAAATTGGTTTCATATTATGGGAGTGAAGTGGGAGATAACTGAACCACCAGTTCAGCTGGAGGAAGAAGTGTGAACTGCACGTCTGGCTCAATCTGTGCTAGAGTCACTCATGCACGGACTGGCCATCACAAGGGGATCCAGCTTAGGTTTAGCTTCAGTGGAAATCACTAGCAACAGGTATTTTCTCATACTCAGTTACAGATGCCTCAAGTCGCCTTCTCATTTGGTACCCATCTTCTGATAAATGCTCTGCAGTGTGTTTTCCCACATAAGTTTTGATCATGCAAAGTCTGCTCTTCACCATTTTTACAGTAACGTCTCCAAATAGATACTTCCACCTTCACTGTGGATTTGCACCATTTTATATGAAAGGAGAATCAGTCCTAGTAAAATCACTTTCTCTGCTGCACACTATGCCTTTGGGTGCCTGTCTGTATGTAGATTTGTATTTGAAGTGGGCAACTTACCTCCCCTTTCCCCACCATGATTTAGACTTTCAGGGACTTTGTGGAGAATGGATACCTGGTGGTGGCTGAATCTTAACAGCAGCAATGACCAGATCCACACCTCACAAGTCCTGCTGTGGCCAGGCTTCTTGGTGCCACAGCCCTGCTCCTCAGCCTGCCTTTCCCTCCATCCCTACTTGCCCCTGTGTCCAAGTCACCACCTTCTCCCCTCGTAGTGATTTCTCCACGCTTGCTACTGCAGGTAGGCAAAGGCAGGGGGCTCATGCAGCCATTTGGGTAGCAGCCAGATGCCACTCTCCAGGGAAGGGAGCTGGCTCAGCCAGCAGCATCTCTGGGGCTGCCCAGTGGACCATGCTGCTTTAGCTTTCAAGGCTTTCTGTCAAATACAAATAAGTAATTCTTGGACTGCAAATCCAAGGCACGCTGTGAGAAGGTGTACAACTTGCTGCCAGCATTGGTTGTGGGTGTTTGTATGGGACATCAGTGGTGGAGGTAACCTTTGGAGACAGGCGTTCCCCTCCTCTGGCTGGATATGAATATAGGACTTTCTGCCCCAGTGCTTTTACAAGATGTGAGTGGACTGGATCCACATGAAGATAGGTCCGTGCACTATATGGTAAATAATACAGGCTTTTTCTGTTGCTTTATTGGGTGAATAGAATGACTTGGACTAAATTTCCCAGGCAAACTCTTATAATTTAAAAGAGGTGCTTTCTGTGGACATTTTGAACTGAGGTTCAAGTCAAGTAACTCAAAATTATTTTTGCCATTAAATTTTGATATAAGTATACCTACAGAAAGTGAACAGTAAATGACTGTGAACTCAGTCAAAGCACATTTATTTAATAAAAACATTTCCTGAAAAGATTCTGTGGTATTCATGCATTAAATATTTCTGAAGCTTGAAAGGAGCTGTAATGGAAAGGGTGACATCAAAGACATTAACAATCCCCCCAAAGTGAGTTTGGATAATGTAATTGAGGTTTCTCAAATTCTTCGCTTGGAAAAAAAGGTTATTCATTCTGTTTTCTTCCTTTTCTGAAAGACTATATTATCATCTCATGATGAAGTTAATCATCTGATTTTTATTTTGTTCGGTCACTGTTTCTGTGAACAACATGAATATCTGCAATCAGGAAAGTGGTATTTGTAGCAGTAAAGACTAAATTATCCTTGACTGATGTTGACATCTGCTGTATCAGCTGATGCTATTCCTCCTGAGTGTGTGTTTAAAAGGACTGTCATTTTCATTATACTTCCACCTATCATAAATTTGTGTCATCTCATAACAGAATTACAAATTCTACTTTCTCAACTATCTAACGGTTTACCATAACTCATTTTGGATACTGGTTAGCTGACTAGCAAAATCTAAGACAACAATTAACCTTTTTCTCACTTTTTCCTTATCTAATCTTTATTCCTGCATTTGCCTATACTTTACAGCTTATTCCAATTACTTTTTAAGCTTTCGTTGCTCCTTTCTTACTGTCATCACTGAGGATTAATTGGTTCACAAACCAGTGCCCATCCACATTTCAGTGGCTATAGCTTCAGTAACTATTTGTAGGATTTACAGCCCTACCTGGTACGTACAGACTCATAGAATCATAGAAGAACTCTGGTTGGAAAGGACCATGAAAGACGACCTAGTCCAGCCTTTTGTGGTGAAAGGCAGCCTAAATAAGATTATCTATCACCCTCACCAATCACATCTTAAAAACCTCCAGCAATGGGGACTACCACGTCCCTGGGGAGGTTGTTCCAGTGATTGAGTGTTCTCAGCGTAAAAAAATTTCTTTCTTCTGTTGAGACGAAACCTCCCTTGGTGCAACTTGTAGCTTGTTGCCCCTTGTCTTCTCCATGTGGCTCCTTGTGAAGAGAGAGCTTCTGTCCCCTTTGTGGTTGCCCTTTAAGCACTGGAATACTGTGATGTCATCCCCCCTGAGCCTTCTCTTCTCCTTCAGTCTTTCCTCATAGGGCAGGTTCTCCAGCCCTTCAACCATCTTCATGGCCCTCCTTTGGCTCTCTCCAGTCTGCCCATGTCTTTCTTGAATTGTGGAGACCAGAACTGGCCACGGTACTCCTGCTGCAGCCTGACAAGCACTGAGTAAAGTGGGATGATCACATCTCTGTCCTGTTAGTAATGCCCTTGCAGATGTGGCCCAGGAGCCAATTTGCCTTCATTGCTGCAGCGGTGCACTGCTGACTCATGTTCAGCTTGTTGTCCACCAGGACCCCCAGGTCCCTTTCAGCAAGGTGCTCCCCAGCCACACAGATCCTAGCCTGTACTGGGCTCTTTGTTTGTATTGTCCAAGGTGCAGGACACCTTGTCTTTGTTAAATTTCATACAGTTCTTGCTAGCCCACTCGTCCAGCCTGTCCACACCTCTCTGTAAGATGGCTCTCCCTTCTGATGTGTCCACCTCACCACCCAGTTTCTTGTAGATCGCTTTTTGCTTTGTCCCTATTGGTGACACGTGCTTATGCCAGGCACCCATGGCTTCCCTGGAAATGTTACTGAGAGAAACCTGCTGCAAACCTGCATGCTGGTGTTCAAGAGTCTGGTTGCAAAGGTGTTACTGGCTGTAGCTGTGTTACTGGCACAAAGTCAATAACAAATTTAGATGAGGAAGGGACAGAGAACTCCCAAAGATGCCTTCTCCAGCCACCAGTTCTAGAGATGACAAAGCAAACCTCTTCCCTCTCTCCCTACAGCTGGGCTGTGGCCTTGGTGACTGTCCCATTGTGAGATGCTATAAAGGTACTCAAGGTGAGGGTCTGGTCTTGTGTGCTCACTGCAGAGCCCTGGAGGAACTCATTGGTCATTTAATGATTTACATATGCTTTATAATTATTTGAAGGTCTGTAGACCTCCTGACATTTCAACAATAGACCTTAGGAATGGAAACGTGAATGCACAAAAGGGTGGATTCACTGGTCCTGAGCAGAACTCATGACTTTTACTTAACATTTCTGATTTGTCAACATATCTACAGCACCCGGGACTGATTGGATATTTGTTCTGCAATTTTTTAAAATTCTGGTCACCTAGTAGGTGTCCCAAAGGATCCAGAATCATAGAAATTTTACATAGTATTAGGGAAGAATGCACATCTTGTATGCATTCTTAATACATTAAAATAAACCTGGAAAACAGTCTCACATTTGCTGTTTTACACTCATTCATTCAACAAATACTGAGGCTTACTTTAATAGAGCTTGATGTTTCCATAGTTGTTTTCCTTTCCTCCTCCTTTTGTGCAATAAATCAGTATTATAATGATGATTACAGCAGCTCTGGAAAGTGTGTGCATTGGAAAGCAAAGAAAAATGACAGATTTACTATTTCTCATGTTCTGCACGATTCATTTGCAAGCTGGATTGAAATGCTAGAAGTGGAAACATAATACAATGAAAATTTAATCAAAAAGTTGCTCCAAATCCATAATAAAAGTAAACTGGAAATAGTAATTGGGAAGACAGGAGCAACTGTTGGCTTTTGCAGAAGGAAGCTTTTCATACTCAGAAATGTGCAGTTTTGCAGGTTTCGCCTCCTTGACCCCACATGTCTTGTTGGTAGGTAGTGCTGAAACTTCGGCCTTCCTTTGCACTCCGAGACCTGTTCCACTGCCTGGAGTCCACAGGGCATTTACACCTAAGAGAGACATTGCATCAAAGGCATTCAGCCTTCCTAGGACACTGATTGATCTCCTCGGCACATTCACAGTCCAGTATGTACAGTTACGTTTCTCATATTTGGGCCTTAAGTTTGTCAAAACAGGCTTAGAAGGAGTCAGAATTCTCTTTTATTTAAATTTGTTAGGTTATCTGATTAAAGGCTAAACACTATAATCCCAAAGGCCCAGCGAGGATCAGAGGATGACTGACAAGGGGAAACCCCCACAACCTGCCAAGCGGAGATGGAGCTCACTGCCCCAGCTGCTCCCCGAGGCCATCCCAGGGGAACGATTCAGCCAATGTCCCCAGTGGGAAACTGCCAACAGGAGTCAAGAAAAGAATCGCTCCCCCAGAAAGCCATGCAAAATAAAGCGGGTTATTGCCTCAAGGGGAATAGGACTTGCTATTGCACGCAGGGGCAAGAGAATTTGGGGAGGGCATAAAACTCATTATAGAATATTTTAATGGTTTTGTGAGCATTTGTGAAAATTATGATTAGGTAAAGGACCAAAGGTGGGGAAAGGAAGGGATGAAAGCAGACAAGGGAGAAATACATGACAAAATAGGGGGGAAAAGGAGATAAAATTTGCTGGTCACATGTAAACAAGGACACTGGTCTGGATGTCTCTCTACCTAGGCAGCCTGTCAGTCTTCTTATTAAACTATTCCTATTTCTGGCATGTATGTGCTCTCTGTTTTCTGTGTGTGCCTGTACGTACATGTGTGCACGATCCACTATCAAACTGCAAGTCAGAGTATCTGGAAAGCAGGGTAAGAGGTCCAAGTACCAGTCACTAGGGAGACAACTTATTTCATTTGATGTTAGTCTACAGCAGTTCGTATGCTAAAACTATATTTAAGCATAATCACACTGAGATTAGTTTTTAAACAGTAATTAGATACTCACACTTTTGAACATAACACCTTGATGTCTGCCTATTTATAACTTCAGTTTGGAGTCTGCAAAGGAAGTAAAATAAAATTTTCATTATCATTTCATGTAGATTTCAACATTCCAAGAAAGCTGGAAGCTGACTAAATGGCTGCAAAATTATATATTCTGTTTGTAACTCATTGTCAGAATTGAATGCTTTACATTCCCCAGGACCACCAGAAACATTTTCCTGTAATGTTCAAAGTCATCTGGAAAGTGTTTGTAAAGCTGAAGCATGTTTAGCTGCCCGACGTGCCAGCTAGAGAGAAGAACTCATCTTTTGTTCCAGATTTTTTGAAAGAAACTGAGAGAATTCAGAGATGCAGCAGACACATACACTACCCAAAACACCAGGGCACTGAGTTTATGAAATGGCTGCTGTTCTCCCTCCTGATAATATACTGTTGTTATCTCCATTTGCCAGGACATTTTTGCCATTTTGAGATTAAACTTGCTTCCAGTTTTCTGACAGATGTAAATACCTTCCTTTATCACCTTGGGTCTAAGGATTTCAATATCTGATGTTGTTTTTAAAAGTGCATAGAAGATATTCATAGCTTCCTGTAACACATTACACTTTTAGACTGTATCATCTGAAGTTTTCACTAATATGAGGGGACCAGGTATTTGCACCGTAACTCTGTCTTGTTTGTAATTGTGTCATCTTATCACTCAAGATTATGATTGCCCTAATTTTCTTTGTGAATAGTATTAATATTTTTGAGACCTAGAAGTAAAAACTAAAGACCTGCATAGATATTCATTTGACTGCCATTACTTTGAACCACCATTTAGGCAATATCCCTTTCTTTAGGAATAAGTACCCAAGTGCAGTGTGTTCTAGGATTCTGGCACCAGCCAGGAAAACCCACTGTTTTGTTTTGAATTGTATTATGTTTGTGAAGTTATCACAAACTTTGTTAAAGATGGCAAAATCCCCTGCTGTTAGGACGTCAGCTGCTATATGAAAGAGACGAGCAATACAGGGAAACATGTTGCAAACAACTATGTACTCAAATAGGACTTTTAGCAGGTACCTGACCATACGATGAGAACCAGACATGCATATACAATATTTCTTCCTAATACGCTCTGAGCTTCCAACTGTTTCAGCTCCAGGGACCTCCTTAAGCTGATGTGGTTTCTGTGTAGTTAGGAATCCGCTAACTGTCTCTCTGAACCTATGTGAACTGTTGCTATCCTCAGCAACCTGAAGCAAGTTCAGAGATTTACTGCATTTTCGATTAAGAACTCTGTGCATGACTGCCGCCTAATCACGGCTGAGCGACACCCGGTTTTTCCAGCTACTGTCACCCAGAACAGCAAAAGCACCATAACCAGAGCATCGTATGCAATTTCTGAAGTACTGCCACTCCACTGGATATTGCACACTAAAAATCATGCAGTTCCTGGAAGTCCTTGCAAACTTGCTGTTTCACCAATAATTCAAGAAAGCTGATAACTTTATAAAGAGTTTGCTTTTTCTTTTTTGACTATGCTTCATTTTCCAGTGCTCTGGAAGGCATTCCTTCATGAAGCGCTGAGTCTCAGTGTAAGGGAATGCATGAGGTGCATATTTAATTTGAAAAAGCAGAAATAAAAATACATAATACACAATATAAAATACAGAAAAAAAAATACATAACACATTCAGGCCAAGCATGTTGCCACTTTGGTCTGTAATTTTTATTTGTTTCTATGTTTTTGCTGCATCCTTTAGTTTGATGTGACTTGCAGATACGTGTACTAAATCTAAGTTTGCTTTGCCAGCCACAGCAACACTACAGTATTTGTGCCTTAAAATTTGTCCTTCATGCAATCTATTTCTTCTGTGTTTTTTTTTTCTCCCATTGCAAATTCCTTATATGTTGCTCATGACTTTTTTGCCTTTTGCAGAGCCAGACTCAGAAACCAGCACTGCACTTTGTCATATTGTCCTCATCCTTGACATGATCTTGTCTCCTCTTGGCTGACTTCAGAGTTTACAAGATAACCAACACTCTTCAGAAAATGAATTTTTACAAAAAGAAAAAAGAAAAACTACATCTGTTTGTGCCCACACATCAGACTTCTTTGTCAGCCACAGTCCTCTGTTACCAGGTCAGTCCTGTCCTATGGACTGTCCAAAGGCTAGAGAACTTACAGCTTCCAAAGTCCTGGTCATCATGCCAGGAATCTGGTTGGCCTGGACACCTGGAAGCCTCATGTTCCTCAGCTAGTCACTGTCTTACAACTTGCTGTTTCCAGAAAAAGTTATTACACCACCTCAGCTCTTCCATAAATTTCTTTTATGGTATTTTTGGGAAAAGGGGTTGAAGATTAGTCACAAGTTGGGATGTGACTGCAAAAACATCTGGAAACTGCTGGTAAAGTAACAGAAGTTAGCTTTTTCCTGGCCAGCTGTGTCATGTGTATAATTTCAGTTGTTTACAGTACTGAAATTTATATCTAAGTCACTACCCTGAACGGTCAGCAGTGGAAGACAAGCACTGTTTTGCCATAATTTAGCTGCTGTATGTTAGATGTCCCCATAAGGACAAGAAAAACTGTGCTCTGATGTGCCTGTTTCTTTTTACTGACCATAAAGGGAGCCAGGGATGACCAGCTCCAATGCAGACATGCACATTTTGTTAGGTGAATTCCACCATTGCTTCTCACATTCAGCCCATGACATGACCTTAATACGTTACAGTAGTCACTCCCAAACAGAAGGATCCTGACATATCACAGTGCCTCTTGATCTTATATATATCTTTGCCATGAGCGCACAGCAGTAACAGGAAGGTGCGTTATCATGTATGAGATAGCATCTAAGTGTGCTACAGTCCATTTATTTGAGGAGTAATGCTAAGCTTGTTTGGAGAATAGCCAGAAAAAGATTTCCTTTACATTTCCCCAGCAGCTTGCTACTTTCTTATCTGTGTTATCATAAATCTATAGAAAGCTCTTTATAGGAAAATACACAATAAGGACAATAGATATTATCTAAAATAGCACAGCAAGGAGCAACAATGAGAGTGAAGCACAGAAGATGGTTTTAAAGCAATGTTCTGCTGATGCAAAATTTGCAAGGCAACTTGAGCTAAGGGGGGCAGGCAGCGGTGACCAGCAGGGCAGCTAAGAGCTGTTCCTGGCAAACAAAATATTCACCTCCCTTCTCAAACAGTGGTGCTTGTTCCCTTCTACACCTCCATTAATACTGCTGCCTCCAGAAGAACTGCCCAATCTACCCGGGCTTACTTGGCTGCACTTACTGCCAGCATCCCACGGTGATGGGACTGCAGACAACTTTTGAGAGATCCATTTTCTTTGCTCCTCAGGCATGCAACAGAGAGTGGCCAGAACATTAGTGCAATGGATTCACGTTACTGAAGTGACATGAACACTAACATGATTTAATGCTTGAAAAGTACATAACTGGTTGTAAAATGTGCCAATTTGATATCAATAGATCTTAAATGTGTATTTAAAATGAAGTGCTTTTGAGACTGAAGTGCTTTTTGGGTCACAGCACACGTTGAAGGGCTTTAAAAGGAATGTTTAAAAGGCTTCTAAATCAGTGTTTTAACCATAAGCATTGTCATTTAATTTAGATTTGGGCTTGAACCAAAAACCCAGCATCCAATTTTGCATGTCTTAAATTTGAGTCCCTTTCTGTTTGGTCTTCAGTGGCCCTCTGTTTTTATTAGCCAGGAGTCTGGCCCCAAAAAAGTTGGGTTTGGCTAAATTGTAGTGGGGTATTTACTTTTAATAAGTATTAAGGTGATTAAAACAGTATTGCTTTACTGTATAACCAAGTACTCCTAGGCTGAGACCAATTGTGCCTGTCTGTCTTTATTTAGCTATCCTACCTAGAATGCACAAATAGCCATAGAACCATGTCACTGCAGAAGAAGGCATTTCTTACCCTATTTTCTTATTTCTTTTTGTATAATTGATTAGCTGTAATGCTAAATAATATCAAGGAGCTAGTGAAAATTTTACATAAAAGACTTTCCTGTAGGAAAGTGGGATCTCATTGAAATTTTCTATTAGAAAGAATACTCTTTCCACAGACATTTCTATCAGGAAAATCCAAATGACATATTGTCTGTGTCAATCTTCATGCCCACCTCAGGCACTTCAAAATCCTGTACTCATAGTCCCATTTCTGCCTTGACTCAATTTTCCGTTACGTGCCCATGAAATGATCGGTCCCCATCACGCTGGACTCAGCGCCATCCTCCCAGCTTGGGAGGTACCGCAGAGGCGAGGCTGCAGGTGAGCCCACAGCTCACCGGGGAAGACGTGCTGCAGGAGGAGAACAAGGCTCATGCATTCCTGAGCCATGTTTCCTAGAGAGCAACATGCTGGGTCTAGAGGATGCAAAAATGTTTTCTAAAACAGACAACGTTAAAATGTAACTGGTTTGATGTTTCACATATGAAAGCAATTAGACTTTTAGTACATTAAGTATTTCTGTATTTTGACTTTTGTCCTTGTGACAGAAAATCAAATACAAAAATATTGACATGCCCCACACAATGGAAATCCGGGAAGGGCTAATCTCATGCAATGGTATCTTTGCTGGAACACTGAGGATATTTGTTAGCAATATGATATCTGAGACCTAGACAAAACCTTAACAAAAGGCTGAATTAGATACAGACTTGCTCTTTTTGCCTGTCTTATTCCCACCATTTCTTCTAATTTGAATTTGGGCAAGCTAGAGCATATAAACAACTGGTGTGCAAAGCTAGCATTGACACTGGTACCTGGACCTTTTGCTTTTGTTGCCAGGGACAACAAGCAAATGTTGAAAATAATGGAAAAATGATAAAGCACATGCCATAGGAAGCGTTGTGGTAATGGAAGGAACTCTACTAAAGAGGTCTACACGAACACATCAGTGGAGCCATTGGGATAGGACTAGAGTCAGCTGCAGTGTGGACAAGGTAGGACATCAGAGGCAATGACACACCACCTGTGGGGCACAACATATGAAACTAATGAAGATGGAAGGGGAATACAGATCCTTTTTCTGTAAATAATGAAGAAATTTCTTCAGATTTGGCATATGCACCATTTCTCAATAAGCTTAACCATATGGGAAGTTTGATGCATCTGTGTTATTTCATTACTTAGCTTATTTGAGGTACAAATAGAGTCTGACACAGATGCTAAATTTCTTAGAGGGTTCAGTTTTCATTAATCTTCATTCTTAAACTATCTAGCAGATTGAATTGTAAAATGTCAGAAAATTCATTTAGTTCACAAAAGAGTATTAATACCGTAAGGTGAGGTTATGTTTTATTTCTCACACATAAAAGAGAGAATGAATCTCTATTTTAAGCAAAAAATTGTTATACTTCTATAAATCTGAATAACCTATCAACGGAGTCATGGTTTTACTTCCACAATTATCTGAGGTTGATGGTAAACAGCCAAGATTTACTCTTGGAAGAAGTCAAGCTGAAAAGTCCAGATTCTTCTGCCGAACAAGTCAAAGCCATTTTCCTTTGGATTATACAATCCACACATAAACAACCTCATTTTATTATGCCTTCTTTTTTTCACTGTGTACTCTCACTTGCACTTTGCAGTCATATTGCATAATAAAACTGCAGAAATTCTGCGTCTCCCACAAGTCAGGTGTAGGATCGTTAGTTACCACCACCTCATCCTCTTCACTGCAAGGCACCATGACAGACATACAAATCTTTAGAAGAAAGATTCTTAAGAGTTCAATTTTTCTGAAATTCAGACCAAGAATAAGAGATTACATGACTCTCATACTTTTGATTTTGTTTTGGGTTTTTTTCCATGTAAAAGGTGCTGAGTTGCCTGGTTTCTAAATTTCAGACTGGTTTTGGGATGTTCTACATCTCTTGCCAATGAAAGCAGATAAAAATGAAAATAACAGAAGGGAAGATTCAGAGACACTTCAAGTGATAAGTCTTGTTTAGCCAATATGCTTCATTTCTTTTCTTTGGCCCTTATGGTAAGAAGACACAGTGAACAGTTGCAAATTTTGGTCTCAAGGTGATGTGTCCCCATATGTATTTCAAGGAGGACAAAGAGCTTAAATCACCTAGTCCAACTGCCTGACCACTCCAGGGCTGACCAAAAGTTAAAGCATGTTATTAAGGGCATTGTCCAAATGCCTCTTAAACACTGACAGGCTTGCGGCATTGACCACCTCTCTAGGAAGCCTTTTCCAGTGTTCGACCACTCTCTCGGTAAAGAAATGTTTCCTAATGTCAAGTCTGAACCTCCCCTGATGCAGCTTTGAACCATTCCCACACGTCCTGCCACTGGATACCAGGGAGAAGAGGTCACTTCCCCTCCTCAGGAAGCTGTAGAGAGCAGGAATAAAAGGCTTTATGGTCATATAGAGAGGGACAACAGTTTGCCTTCTTAACAGGCTGTGACTGACCAATAAATGCCTACAATGGAAGAAGGCTCAGTAGACATGGGCAAGGACGATGTGCCCATGAAGCATGGAGAATAATGGAGGGTTGTGACTGACCACAGCTGTTGCAAAGAAGCTGAATTTATCTCAACACAAAGGGACCAGAGGGTGGCCTTTGCTATATATAGACAAACACTCATGCCAGTTGAGTGGATCAGCTGAATATATCACAGTTGAGTGGATCAGCTGATGGCATAAATGTCCCCGAGTTAGCCAGACCAACATAGGGGGAGTGAACATGTGGCTGGGCTCAACACAGAGTATAAAAACTAAACAACTAAGAAAAGAATTTGAAGAGAGCAATGGGCTTGAGCTGCCTTCATCCCACATATTCCTTCTCAGTGACTGGGGACACCCAGCATCCTGACAGCGACCACATTATAGAGAGCAGCAATGGGGATCACATTGGTGTTGTGATTGAACTGAATATTGCAATTGTCATATTTTGCTAAGCACAATTTACATTTGTATTACGATTTCAGTATATTTTGTGTCATTCTGCTAAATCAGAAATCCTGTGTGACATCAAATATCTTCAATTAAATAAATGTGATATTAAAATTACACTCTCCACACATGGAATACGTACAAGAACCTGATCAGAGAATATTAGACTCTGACACAGACTTATTGACATGTGCATTTGATGCCTGTGAGTCTCTGACTATGAGTCTCATTGGGGAGGAAGGGGTGTCAAACAAGCAAGAAACTGGTGGAAATGGGGCAGCGCCAAACTGGTGGAAGTTTTAAAGAAGATCTGGTGTTGCTTGGTCATCTACCTGCAATAATTCATATTTGTCCCATTAAAGAGAGGATGTAAAATTCCCTGAATTGGCAAAAGATTTGCTAACAATGTAACTGTGATCAGGATCTGGTCCATAGCACACAGTGAATGCTTTGCAAAATAATGAAACAACAGTGGCAATATGAGATCTTTTGTGCAATGAATCATATTGGTATTGATCACTGCTGTAATTTGTCATGCCTGCCATGCTTCCAGAATTTGCTCATTGATGTACTCTGTTGGCAAAAACAGAATATTGATCATTCATTATTATGGAAATTTGCAGAAAATCTAATTGATATAAAATGCAGCACATTCTTGTGTTCAAAGCCATGGAAAACAGAAAGATCACAAACAGAAGGAACTCATTTGTTTCATGCATATCCAGGAGAGAAAGTTTCTCTGCAGTCTTCTCATAGTCATTTAAAAAAAAATCACTCAACTGTAGAAACCAACTGAAAATAACTAAGAAGAGAGAAAAAAATACAGCTCCTTATACACAAAAAGAGGTGCTGCTAAGGATTTACTTAATATGAATGAATTTAAAATTTTCCAGCTTTCTTCTTTTTTCCATCTCCTGACAGAGCTATCTTCATAGGACTTTTCACACGGACTTAAACTTCAGGTCTAATAGATCCAAAGCCCTTTTAAGTGCTAATAGTTTTCTTTGAACTTCAAAGAGGATATGTCTACAAGGGGGTACTGTATGAATTTATAGTAAAGCAAGAGCTAAAATATATTGAAAACATAAAACAGTAAACAATGGAGTATTGTGGCTAGCTTTTAAATGAGAAGTTAGTAGCTGAACAAATTTAAGAAATTATATCACTACATTGTGCATTTTATAATAAAATAATGTCATTTTCCAGAACTTCTTTAGGGCTTAATGCAATAGAGATATGGGGTTGTTACCAACATAGGCTACATTGGCTGCAACAGTCACGGTACCATTGCCCCTGTGAAGCAAAAAAGCATCTTTGACAGATGTCTATACAAGAAACACGTTCCTGTTCATGTTTCAGTAGAATGTTAAATTGTCATCATTTTGAATGCTGGAAATTATTACTATCTAAATTATGTGTAGCCATAACCTTGTTGTAGAGCTATGAGCTTTGTGAAGTTATTACAAGTTAAAAAAAGAAAAAGATCTTGTCATGATTTACCTCCAGTTATTTTGAGTACTGCACTATGTTGAGTATAGTAGGACTTCAAGTGCAACTATGCTGATTAAAAATCTCGCTACCTCTCTCTTACAGAGTGATTTCTCTGGACGTTCAAAATTATGATAAATTGAAGAAGATCTATGTCAAACATAACCTCTTTTTTTTTTTTTTTTTCCATTTAGAAGCAGGTTTCTGTGTGTAAAGAGTGGATACAATAACTAGGACTCATAAATGCGGTGCTGATTAATTTACCAAAAACTAGCAGAGGACTTTCAGCATCTCCACAGTCTGAGTGCACCTCTCAGTGCTACCACCACATCTTGGTTAGATGGCAGTAATGATGTTGCACAAGAACAACAAGATGTGGAGAAGTCCTGAACCATCATGTTTAACTGAATACGACTTAGAGGGCCAGAGACAAGAGCAGAGATGTGAAAAGGTCATCCCCACAGACTGCAAATAACCCTGCTGCACACATCACACAGAGACTTCAGGGAGAAACAGCTGTAAGTTCAGAGGAGAGACCCTTACACAATGGAAGTTCAGGAGGATCATGAAATATCAATATGCAGTTTTGGTTTATTTGTTCTTCCTCTGATGATGTGTTTGCATGTTTCTTGAAAGAAATCCAAATGAAGTATAGAAAACCCTGCCATAAGCTTCCTGATGTGGGGGAGATCCTCCAAGACAGAAAGAAAGACTACCAGTAAAAAATGTGAAAGATCATAGACTGCAATTTGGTGATGTTTAAATAGACATCTGTGGGTGTAAAGTTCTGTTTTAACCTAATCTGGGGCAGGTGCAATTTTCTGTAGACAGTTGCTATTAGCACTAGATTCAATAGAGAAGGTAGGATGAAGGAAAAGAAACATACACCATGTACTGAATGAAACCATGGTAGCATACAGGAATGAAAACATGGGAGTTTTGGTAGCATCCAGACTGTAACAGAGCCATGACTCAGAAAGACAAAATGCTCAACTTGACTAGATAGGTTTTTTTCAAAACATGTAAAATGTTTCAAGCATTTTTTAAAATAACATTTAGGTCTAACCTTTTATGGCACTATTGCAATGATAAAACAGGAAATGAAAAGAAGCAGTAGATCAGTCCAGTTTACCAATCATAACACATTTGTTTGAGGTAAACATTTTTAGGGTCTAGTAAAAGCATGGCTCCTGCGAGACTTCTTTTTCTGCGCACTTGAAGGTTGCTCCTTTAACAGATTTTGATGAAAACAGGGTTTTTCTTAATATTAAATGTACACTTAGCTTTTTGCTACTTTTTTTTTAATTTAAATATACATCTCATGCACCATCTTAATTTTTTCTACTTTTTTGATTCAGCTTCTTCTCAGTTATTTGAGTTTTGTGATTTCTGATCTTGCCAGTCGTTCTGCAGCTTTTATTTTGTAAGGCAGAAACAACCATGACTAGGAGAAAAGACCAGTAGTTTTCCACATGTAGAGCCTAGGAGAGAGAAGGATAAAAAAACCCCAAACCAAAAACCAGAATATTTGCAAAAGGTAGATTAGGAGTGTGTGAACAATATACAATACTACTATTGGCTACGTACTGATAGTGATATCACCGAGAAGTTCATTGGCACGTTCTCACAGTATATCCAGGAGGTTGCAATAGTTAACGTTGTGCTAAAAATATGCCCCCGAACTTCGTTACAGCAGTGTTGATATGATTTACCAAGACAGCACACACACCTCTGGCATTCTGTATGGGGTAAATGCAGGCATATTATTGAACTCTGGTCAAAGCCCAGTACGAAAGCCTACCAGCGAGTACTTTCTTGTTTTTCTTATTTTTGCTTTTCAAAGATGAGCAAGAAATCCACAGCCTGACTCTGTGTCCCTTAAGTCTGCCTTCCTCTTTTTTTTAATTGTCTCTCGTAACTACCGCCTTTTATGATATTTTCTACCTTCTCATCTTTGACAATTAGTGGGAAATGAAGGCTTACTTTTTTTTTTTTTAAAGTGGCAGGTTGCTAACTTATTCTTTTTGCAGTTAGGCAGACTCTACAGGCTGTTTGCGGTTAAGTGCTTCTGCAGGGCTCACGCTCTGCTCCTAAGGTGCAAGTATATTCCTAGGTCATCTTCCCCTTCCCTTCTCACCGTCCTTGCTTATATGTGATGCTTTCCTGATGGATTGCCCTACATACAGATAGGAAATGCCTTGGAGAAATCGTTTCCCTCTGTCTTTGTAAAATGCACAGAACATTTCTGGATGCTTTTGATAGGTTATTCAAAAAGGAAGTCTTAAAGGCGCAGGAGCAGGCCGTCCCCACGTGCCATAAGATGAGCAGGCGGGGGAGAACACCGGCCTGGCTGAACAGAGAGCTTTAGCTGGAACTCAGGAAAAAAAGGAGAGGCTACCACCTTTGGAAGAAGGGGCAGGTGACTCAGGAGGACTACAAGGATGTTGTGAGGTTATGCAGGGAGAAGATTAGAAAGGCAAAGGCCCAGCTAGAACTTAAACTGGCCACCACCGTTAAAGATAACAAAAAATGTTTCTACAACTATATCAGCGACAAAAGGAAGGCCAGGGAGAATCTCCCTCCTTTGTTGGATGCAGAAGGTAACCTTGCCACGAAGAATGAGGAGAAGGCTGAGGTACTTAATGCCTTCTTTGCCTCAGTCTTTAATAGTCAGACTGGTCATCCTCAGGGTTTTCAGGTCCCTGAGCTGGGAGATGGAGACAGGATGCAGGATGAAGCCCCAGTTGTCGAAGAGCTGGCAGTCACCGACCTGCTCCTGTACCTGAATGCTCACAAGGAAGTGGTTGAGTCCCCATCCCTGGAGGTATTTAAAAGATGGGTAGACGTGGTGCTTGACGACATGGCTTAGTGGTGGACTTGGCTGTGATAGGTTAATGGTTGAACTCGATACTCTTAAGGGTCTTTCCCAACCTTAACGATTCTATGATTCTATGATAAGCAATAAATACTATTGTTTGCATATAACTTTAGGATACAGACTGTGATCATTTACCATTCGGTACATGTATTATCTGTTTGATGGATGAGCAGGATTTGCACGTCAATTCGTCAAACCATGAAGATTTGGTCTTATTCCCATTGAAATAGAGCTTACTACTGATGTCAAGCATTCTGTAGCACTGTATTTGAGCTGAATGGTCTACTCAGATTTATGAAACTTGGTAAACAAATACTCTATAAAAACAAGAAGCATGAGGGCTCAGTCTTGCAAGGATTTGAGCACTTTGGTTTTGATCCAACAAAGCACAGAAATATGTACTTAGCTTTAAGCATGTTTATTCCCCAGGGTATTCCTATGCACTTTAAGTTAAATACCTGTTTAAGTGCTTTACTGGATCAAGGCCAGAGTATTTTCAGCGTATTTTAAGGTTGAGTTCTTACATTAGACTTTTTCTCTGAGACCTCAAAACATTTCACAAAACACACCAAAGACAATTCCTCAAAATAATAAGATGAAATACTGTCAAAGGACAGAAAATTATATTGTTCCCCTGGGTGGGTACAACATTCCCATCCATAACTAAGGCTCTTAGCTTTCTAAATCAGTGACAGAAAAAAAATATCTATTTTTGCTCCATTTACTAAAAGATGCCCTGCTCCAGTAAACACTGAAATGAATGAGTCATGTGAGAAAGGCAGGCTTTAAAGTAAGCTACAATGATGAAACTAGCTATAGGGGCTTTGTTGTTTGTTTTGTTTTCTCATGACTGGATGCAGAGGGATGTGATTTATTTCTTTAGATGGGAAGAATTAAAAACACTAAAAAGATAAACTAAACAACATTTATAATAGATGCAGTAAATTGTCTTGAGAGAAATAACAAGGAGCTGTATAAAAGGTAAGATCCTTGCCTGGGATACTGAACTAATAGCAGTAATGTATGTTAACACTGCACATATATCTCACTCTGAATAATTACATTATAGTGACATCAAAAGACCCTATCTAATTTCTTTGTCCAAGCAGCACAAACGCCTATGGAGAATTAAAATGTACTTAAAGAAAGTTCTACAGCACATTTGCCCAAGAAAGACAAAAACAAAAATAAAAACTATTATTTCTCCTCCTTTCCTAGAAGGCGTCCCTCCACCCTCCTGGACTAGTTGTTTACCAGTCTGAAATGTTGGGTTCACCTCAGGAGGTCCATGCGAGCCTTTGGGCAGGCCTCGCCACACTCTCTTCTTCCAGTCATGCCCCCTCCCAGCTGCAGAGAATGGGATGTTGTGGAGAAGCCCCATGTTTCAGCCCCCAGAAACATCTTAGGAGATCTGCTTGTGGGTAGCCAGTCACTCCACCTCTTCCCTTCTATATATTTGTCAATCCAAAATAAAATTAAAAAACAAAAAGAATGCTGACTAGAGATTAGAAGGTGCAACAGCATGAAGAGAATCAATGCCTGAGAAGTCTGTGCAAATGAAAAAATATGTCTTTGAACCTTCACAGTTTTGTCAAACGGAAATAACATTAACCCAAAATAACACATATGTCAAATCTCATTCCTTCATTAGAGTTCTAAAATGGCAATCGCACATTTATTTTTCATAATAGGAAAGGTATTTTCTTTTCCCCTACATTTCATCATCATTAGAAACAGAACAATTCTGGCTCAGCCACAGCAGAAGTACCTTCACAAAGTAAAGATGTCAAATTTCAGCCTGAGCAATGAATACCAGAAAAGCTGAAGGTACTTAATAGGACCTCATCAGAAGGAAAACGAGAAACCTTAATGATTAGTTTCTTAAAATAATCTTTAGAAAAATAAGCACCTAGGACACAGAACCTAAACTTCCAAGTTGTCAGCTCTGAATAACACCAAAGCAGTAACTTATCCTCTCACATTTGTATCACAAATTTCCAGCTTGACCCAAACGGTAAGGGCTGTGCCAGAGGAATCTTGTCCTTTTCAGTTCAGCCAGCCTTTGAAATCACTGCCAATTCTCAAGGCCACCTAATTTTCCCTAGTTCTTCTCCCATTCCCTCAGGATTCTGTATTGCCTCAGGACAGAGGAGAGGGGGAGAAGTTCTCGCCCTTCATCCATCTGGTCCTCAGCTGAAATCCCCTCCCAAAGCTGGATGTGGAAGAGGAGACTGAGGATAGGTAAGGTAATTTCAGTACCAATGCTAACCCTCTGGCTGCATGAAGAGTTTTGGATCAGAGCCATATTGCAGTGTTGGAGGGAATGCCTCAGTTGTCTCTGCTTCCACTGGCCTGGTTCACTTTACAGAGTGGTTCTGGTGTGCAGTAAGTTGATTTCTTTTATTGGACACAAATCTCTTTACTCCCTTTATGCACCTACCCCTGAAGGAGACACAAGGGTCTCTGAGCCAGTGACTGGCCCTTCAGACCAGTTTGAAACATATATGTGCTGGGAATGACTAATCCACGGAACCAGACTAAATCTGAGGCAGAATAAAACCCTACAATTCACTCAATAGAGATTATGGAGCCTCTGCCCCAATCCCTCAACATACTGGTGCCCCAAATTCCTTGCTAACGTAGAGGTAACCACCCAGAGCTAGTCTGGGTGTCTCACTACAGTACTGCACAGTGTGATCAGTCACAGGCAGACGTGCTTGGAGGTCGTTATCACCCGAGTCCTCAACATTTCCCACTGACTACCTCAGAGAGGTTCCTTGATGTATATACTCATTTTTGGCAACTCAGTGCAGTGCGCTGGCTGTTCTGGATCTCATTCGGATACATTTCAAATTTGTCATGAATGGCACTGTAATCTCCTGTATCTCCCACAGGATTTGGGATCTGTGGTGAGGGGACCAGATTACTATGATGCTTAATTGCCAGGTGCCCATGCCCTTTCTAGTTTATAGACCATGGTGGCAGGTGGCAAACAATAATCCTGATGTTTTGGAGTACATGTGGAAGGCAACTCTCCTAAATTATGATCTTTAAATTCTGTAGACAGTGCAATGACTGTGTTATGAAATATCTAGTAGTGTTGATTCAGGTACAATTACACATCATAAACAGTGTCACAAATTGCATCAAAAGGAACAAGACTGGAATTTGTTTTGCAAAGAAGGTGCAGATCTTTTAAAAATTGTTTAGTCTTGGTAAATGTACATCATGTATCAGCTGTTATTTCCAAGCCTGTTTTTTCATTTGCTGTTTACATGTATAGAATTTGATCTTTTTCAGTCTCTGTCTGTTTCACATGGAAAAGTCCCTTTACAGAGCCCACTGTCAGTAGGCAGGACTGGACAGCACTGCCAGCTCAGGCAGGTTTTTTATGTGCCTATCATCTGGAGAATCATAAGCACGACTATATTGACAGTTTTGATTGTTTGCATCTTTATGCTGGCTAAATGCTGGACCAGGTACTCAAGACGGTAAGGTGGTGCTATAACCTTTTGCAGATTTCTGTAGTTAACACAATTAATTTTATTGCTGGCACATTATACAGGTAATATTTGGGGGCCAGTGGATCTCCTATAAAACACTACATAAAGCACTATAATCAGTATCATCATCAATTGTATTCATATATTAATATACTACTTGGTTGAAAGAATAGTGTAGACATATCTGAATTGTCCGAATTGATTGGAGAAGTGGTCTGAAATCAAGAAGCCCTACAATAAGGATGAAAAATATCAAATGCAGAAGTACTAAATAGAGAAGACCCAGCAAAGCATGAACATTGCAGAAAAAAAGCTTTAGATGTTTTAGCAGATCACAAAAATCTTAAGTGTGCTGTTGCTGAAAAAAATGGGAAATGAAGTTCTGGTTTTCCAGAATGCATTAATAAGAGTATGATATGACACTGATCACATGCCTGTTGGAAAGCACTGGTCAGTTCAGGTCACCACACTTGGGGAAAATATGGGGCATTTGAAGAAAATGCAAAACATAGTAAGTAGAGTAGTCCAAAGCCTAGAAACTATGGTCTATATGAAAAAATTCCAAAGAAGTGGGATCACGTAGCCTAGAATAGAATGGAGTAAAGGAGTTTTTGTATAGGTTGCAGTAAAAAAAGAGTATTGTGGATGTTCTCCATGTCTACCAAAGCTAAAAGAAAAAATAATGAGCTTAATTCTCAGAAACTGAAGTATCAGGCAGATATAAGTAAAACCTTTTCTTTTTTTAAGGCTAACAGAGAAGAAAGTGCTACAAGGCTTTAGCAGGCTTTTAAAAAGATAGTAAATCCCCAGCCCTGGATGATTTTGGCTTAGGCAAGTAGCTCTCAGAAGAGGTGTAATCTTACTTGATTATCAGAGCATATAAAAGGTTCATTTTAGGTCCCTTTCACTCCACATTTCTGTGATTTTTATGATTTGATAAAGTAATGGTAATTAAAACACTAGCTTTTTGCTATGATCTGACAGATGGATCTAGTGCTAAATCACATTCCCTTTGGCGTCCTTCTCTCAGCAATACAGAATTTAAACGAGAGCTGACCTAGTTTACATATTCAGCATGGTTTGCTTTTGCCTATTGTAAAGGCACATCTTTTTCTAATAATTTGCTATTAAATTCTGCCAACATAATTCCAGCTGCTCACTTTAAATAAGGATAATATTTTTATTAGTATTTTTAACATCTCTGACCTTAATTTCCAAAGCAGGAACATTTTCACGATACCGCTGGCATTAGTAAAATGAGGTCCTGGTTGATCCTAAAAGCTACGAGTACACATTACTGTTCCACAGTGATTGCTGATGTTTCTCTTCTCTCTCTCTCTTTCTCCCTACTATCCCCAGTCACTCATATCTGTCATGAGAGATTTATGCCTCCTAAGCTGCCAGGTGCTTTATTACCATATCTGATTTGTTAAAACTTGTTCCTTTTTAATATTGTGCTTAGAGAGCAGCTATGCGAAGAAAATTAGCACTGCCAGATGCAGATAGCTTTGGTGGGGGAAGGAGTTACTTGCACTAGAAGTGCAGCTCACAGAGCAGTAACATTCAGCCGTTGCTTTAGATACTAGCAAGACGGTGTGCTGGCTAACAAGAGCAATTTATTCTCTTGCCTTTTTTTCTTTCCACAGAAAGTGGTTCCTAGAGGTTCTCTTTTCTCAGTTGCCAGATAACTTTAAATCTAGTGTTTAGTTCAGTTTATCGATTGCCAGTGAAACCATTCATTGCAATAAATTATGCATTAAGGTTTACATTCACATTTCACTGGATGGGGATTTATACACATAGTGCATACACATTGTGAGTGATGTGCACAGTGAGTGATGTGCAAAATGACAACTGATTTAGCTAGCTGTGTGGTGGCCTTCTCTTCTGCACTTAAACTTATGTACATTTCAGAAAACAGTTTTATTACTTGTCACATATTTTATGAACATGTCATATTTCTCCAACACAACACCATTTTGGATGTAAAATGACTTTATGCTGGGAAATGAGTCAATTTTTCTTTCAGGATTCTTGAAATGTAGAAATCATGCTACAGACATTGTGGGCAGCTTGACAAAATGTCTACTCTGACATTATATCTACAAAATGTGCCATATTTTGATGTCCCTGATAAATCACAGAGCACTCTTCTTTCTTTCTCTCTCTTTTATGAGAATACTCATTGAATAATGCAGCTTTGGGATTTGAAGGTGAATTGTAATGAACTGAACTGAGAGTCATCCTAAGAATACAAGCAAACTGAGGAAAAAGAGAATAAGGGATAACAGTTTAGAATATATTTTTATGGGAAAGGTATGAAAACTTCCTGACCACACCCAGTCACACTGGCTCTGACAATGTCACAGTCTCAAATATTCACTTGCTTATTGTCTTTAAGCATCTCCTGTTTACTCTAAGCCAGTTAGATTCCTCTCACATGCTTTTCACCATTTTTTCTAACAGATTTCAAAATCTTCTTTTCCAGTAATCTTTACCATATGTCAGGGGAGAAAGGTTAAATAAAATATCTTCATTAGGATTGTATTTACATCTATTCATGTTTCCCAGTCTCTTAAGTTTGGCTATGGAGTCATCCATGTCTATGTAATAATTAAAAAAAAACAACCAAACAAAACATATGTATTGATTTTTCTAGTGTAATAGACATATTCAAGTAACAGAAATTTCCAGTGGCTTTGGAAATACTGACAGGGATCCAATCTGAGTCACTGTCAGAAGTGGGCAGAGGAACTCCAGGTGGAGGTTTGAGGTAGGCATGGTGCCTCCAGGAGCACTGGAGAGCATCCAGGACAGGGCTTATTGCAACAGACTCTTGCAATCTGCTCCCACGCAAGCCTCGGCTCAATATAGACAGTGTGCAGGGTATAATAAGGTCTGACACAGACACAGAGTGTCAGGAAATAAATACTGTTTGCAGGAAAATGGGGAGCATCTACTCATTGCAGCAGAATTTTTAAGGCAGATGATTCCCTGTTTCTACTGCATGGTTCTTAATCCTGCATGGGAAACTGGTTTTGGTCCTGGGCTTCTTGCAGAAGGTAGTATATTCTCCTTCTAGAAGCTCAGTATGTTTTCAGCATTTATGTCTGTGTTTCAAGGTGTTGTTAAAGTTCTGTATCCTCTTTTCTATAGGCCAGCCAGCTCTTGAATGGAGTGGCTCTGAACCTCTTCATCAAACAAAATCACAGGAGACCAGAAGCAAGTACAACTGACAGCTGTACCACCACAGGCCAAGGCAAATACATGTTGGGATGTGCAACCAGGGATTTATTTGTAGAAGGTGACAGATTTTAGATATAAAATGGAAATGAGTAGCCTTGCTAACTTTAATGAGTATGATGTCGCAGTCTCAAGCCAACAAGGACAGCACTCCAAAGTGCCACCAGGCTTTCAGTAGTTAATCAAATTACTAAACTATTTCAGAATGGAGGAGAAAGGGATCATGAAACTTTTGAGATTTTAATGAAAGCAGACAATGCAAGATTTGTTTTACATGAGCATACATGAAGAGACAAAGAAAATTTAGGCTGGCAAACTGACACATCCAAAGAAATTTCAGTGTCTGTCAATGTTCAGGTAGCCAAATTATACAACTGCCTCTACACATTGGCCATTTACTGTGGCAAATAGAACATTCTTCTAAAGGAAGTGAGAGGAAAATACAAAGATTGAAATGTGGAGTATTAACACAATTTTTAGCTGCCATCAAATCCAGTTTTACAAGAAAAAACATGTTTAATGATTTCCTTGCTAGGTAAATGTTTGTCAAAGGCTCATGCAGTTAGGAAAACAACATGGTACATGAAGAGGGAAAGTGTTTTCCTGGGAGGAATGACAAGTGGAGGATTTTAGATATAATGATTTTGAATTACTGCTTTTCTGAGGCTCAAATAGAACAACAACTTTGAAAACAGCCAAAGACTTGCTGGGAGCCAGGGACTTGCCACAGCTTTTCCTTCAAACCACCTAAACAAACCCCGACTGATAACCTTTTCACTGGAACATTCACATCTTGTTTCTATCAAAACAGAACAGCTACAAATTACCTTCTGGACTCATTTCCTATGAGTCCTCATTTTCCTGTAAAGGAAAAATGAACAGAAGGACAAGAGGACAATTTACATATAAAGGGTAGGGGTTTGGGCTTTATTAGCTATTTCTAAAAGTCAAACAAAAGACTCTACACAGGATATTCTGGATAACTGCCCAACTTGACAGACTTGACTCTGAGGCCTTCCAAAGACCTGAAAGATCTCATCTATGAATTTATCTATTTTCAAGCCAGACACACAGTTTCAAGGTACCTAATGTCAGAACAAATAACTATTCCTTAGATTCATTATGAAGTAGTTGTTACTGAGGAAATGGAAAATAAAAATAAAAATAATATTACAAGAATGTAATGTGCAGTAAGTGACCACCAACCCTGCGAGTGCAGTATATATCTTCTCACCTCCCAATCTCCTTCCATATCTCCTACATTCACCTCATTCCTCCTCCGCAAGGACTTTAACTTCAGTCACATCTCCTCTTGAATCTTCTGTTTCTCATCTTAATGCTTGAGGAGTAGAGTTTGCCGGGTGGAGCATTCTCCATTTGGGTAAGAGTGGTGAAGGTTTTGCTAGCTTTTGGGTAGAAGGAACACGACTCTTGAAGTACAGGTGATTTGAGTGCTGATTTGAAAGCAAAGAAACTGTTTCTTTGCTCCCAGGGTTGTTTATATATTTTACCCAATGCCTCTTGTAGCACAAAGTTCTGAGAACAGGATGACATCACTGATTGCCCCAAGCATTAGATAAATGTCCCTGCTACTTCTCTCTCTTTGCCTTCATTTCACTACCAAGTAGACTTTGAATTTCTCCATGCAAGAAGCAAAGCTTTCTAGCAGACATGGAGGTTACCCTTTGCAAAGTAAATTAAAATGTTATGGAAGAATGCAATGGTCTATACTCTTACCAGGCACAATTTTGGCCTGTGCTAGTTAAGAGTCTCCTGATTCTGAGACACAGCTAAGGTATTCAAGCACCTAACAGTGCAGGAATCATTCCAGGCACACAGCTTGGACACCATCACCCAACAGGTTTTACTGAGTAAGATTTTAGTAGCATAGGTGTGGGCCATTCTGTGTTACTTGGTCTCGGCATTCAAGAACATGGCTGAGGGCTGTTTGATTTGCTACTAAAGACATGGTTGGACACTGCTTTCCACCTGGCTTACTAAGATCAATAGGCTTGTGATTCAACATGCTTGAGAGAGCAACAGGTATCAATCTCTGCCAGCTGAGGAGCAAACAGAGTAGAGGTCTTCTCCTTCCCACATGCCAAATTGGCCATCACATAAAATGATGTTACTGTTCCTCTTCCTCCTTTAGATGGGTTTTGAAAGGGAAAGCTCTGTGCAGTTCAGTGCAGGATAGTTTACAAGTATCTCTCTGCAGGATATCAGAAGCTTGATTAATAGAGATGCTTCAATGTCTCTGAAATAAGGTGCTCGCACACCAGAAGGCCCAGGGGTTGAAATCTTCTGTTTCTGCATATCTTTTTGGAAGCTGTGTGCTGATTACATTGACTTTGAGTTTGAATTAGTGAGCCCAGTGTATTAGGAGCTGGGAATTGTCATCTGAGGGAGTCCAAATTTCCATAAAACTCATATAAAGCATTAATTATAGGTGTCTGTATCTCACTCTGGAATGACAGGACTTCCATGTTAAGTGCTGTACTATATAATTTCTGGCCCTAAGTGTTAAAGTATTGTCATTTAAGGCCCTCATAAATCTGTGCTTCCTTGAAAAGAACCAGAAAAATTTCCTTGAAATATGTTTAAGACCAGTACTGGATGCTTGGATTCTGTAAAGTTTGTATATCCAACATGTACCAACATCCTTCATCAAGTACATAAATGTAATATATGAGCCAGAGTTCTGGGCAGGTATGTAGGAGGAAGGAGTTGAAATCTAAAAGCAAAATAATACAATCCCTACTAAAGTAAATGACAAACTTTGTGTTGATTACCTGTTGTGTTAATTTGGTAATCAATTTAGCCTATTGATTAAACTTTAATTGTAAACTCAATTTGGTCCTTGCAGTGTTATGTCTTTAACTTGTCTTCTTCAAGAGTCTACTCGTTTGCTCACTTTTTATTAAAATCCAGGAAAAATGAAGTCAACCCAACTTATGCTGCTTTAGTCAAGTCACAACATGGATCATAAACTCTAAAGACATGGGTAACCTCTGATAAAAAAAATCCTGCCCACTAGGTTCTGTTTCCAAATGAAATGTAAGTTCCCAAGAGTTTCTTTGTACTTGTTAAAATAAACTACTCCTATTACCATAGAGACTATAAAATATTTTTTGCCAATGTTGTATTTGCACTTTGTAGTGCCTGGGGGCTTTGTGAGTCATGCACAGTTTCTCAGCAACTTTGGCTGTTTTCAGATGAATACATTTTTTCAATATTTAAATGTGTTACATTCAGAGACAACTACATTTTAAACCTAAGCATATAGTTCTATTGTGTTAAATCCTTCAATAATTGTTTGAATATTTCTTATCTTTGAGTTAATGTCACAAATGTTTTCACTTATTACCATATTCCATAAAAATATTCCCCCAAGTGTAATTTTGATTGTATTTTACTTCCTGATCTAACTCACAAAATCTAGATATAATTTTTCATGTCCCTTCTTATTTCAACAAATGTCAGCAGTAATGCAGGCAGATTTCTTTTTTTTTTTTTTTTAGTAATATCTCTGTTTTTAATTTTTGTTACATGCCTTCTTGGCAGTAAACCAAATAGCTTATACAATATTTGGAGAAGCACTAGCGTGATACATATCGCATGTTTTTAACCTGAACACAGCAATTATTTAAAAAAAGCAACTTTTGTTGAAGCAATTCAGCCAGAGGATAAAAGTTCACTTTTCCCTGTGTAATGAACACCATTTTCCTCACATTTGGTTTTGAATTCACTGTACCTAACCTCAGTCCAGTAGTTTAAAGTCTCTTTTAATTTGCTGTAAGTACTGTAGCACTGGGTTCACCCTGTTCTCTGACTCTGTGGTTTTCTTCCAGCTTCTTGCATGCCATTTGCACAGTATAATGCACGGAGTATGGCATACACCTTTTTGCTCAGCAATAGGTACTAGGGAGGGCATTTTTCTCCCTTAACAGTCACAGATGAGCTTTCGAACAAGCCCATCATAACACCAGTGTGTCTTGAATATTTCTGCATCACCTAGCAGTCCTCTTTTGTGTTATCCAGCAAGTAACTGTTCTTCTGACCTTCTAGCTCTCTGGTTGTCAGCAAACCTACGCTTGTCTATATCGAAGCATTCACTGGATACTACTTTGCAGGTTCTGCCAGACAAAGCAGGTACACAAGCGAATCCCCAGACTGGAGCTGCAGCACCATCTACGGCAGGCCCCGAAAGCCCCTCACATCCCCCCTCTGGCTCAGCCCAGCAGAGTGAGCTTTGTGTGCTGTGTAAGGTACTGGAAGAAGCACTGCAAGCCTGGCTGGTTTCCAGCCACCGCATCCTTAAATGAGCAAAGGAGGCATTTGCAGTGCCTTTTACAAAAACACTTTTACAAGACTCTACCTAATCAGCTCTGACTATGTGTGATGGATGATGTGACACTCAGCATAGAACTGATAGACCAGGCTGCAGCTTTCCTTGCTTATATATTATGTAATATTAAAAAAAAGGTAAAATAATCCAGTCTTGGATATCGGGTATCACCACCTAGTTAGGAACTCCCAAATAGGGGTCAGCAGAATCTGTACATCTCCACTGACTTTTCAAGGCTCGTGCACGCAGGGCATGAAGCACAAAAATGGTTTCCCAACACCAAGAACACAACAGAAGCACACGTAAATAAAAACTGAGGGTGCAGTGTTTTTTTTCCTGACAGCACATTTTGTGCAGGTGCTGGTGCAGCCATATGTCATATGCGATGCTTTTGCAACACAGGTATTGAGTGTTCCTGACCAGCAACAATTTGTCTCTGAGCTTTGCTGTGTGATCATTCTGGAAACAGTGAAATGGATGGGCTACACCAGGGCTTTTTATCAGAATTCAGCTTTTGGCTGAAGTGTAATGAACCTGGCATCTTACTTCAGTAATTCTGAATTTGAACAATGTACATACTAGAGCCTGTGAAAGAATACGCAGCATATAATGCCATGAGAAAGATGAGAAAAACATTAGCAGACCTCTCTTTCAATTCTCCAACCTCCCAGAATCACTACTTGGAAAAAATCTCCTAAAGGAATACACAACATATTGCATGATTTTGGTGGATGTGCCATGTCCAAGAAAACAATTTTACAGCATACAATGCTATATGTAAGCAAACTTCATTCCTCTTACAAACTATATATCATTTATCCACAGAAAACTTGGAAAAAACTATGAAACAAATAGGAGAAGAAACCATCTAACTCCCAGACTACCCATTGTAGAATCCTTTTTCCTTGAAAATAACCAACAAAACCACTTCAGATGTCACTCTTTAATGGAGCCTTGTCTTTATGCAAACGAAACTTCAATTTCCCTGAGATCCCCGTTCCCCATGGAGTTCCTGGATGCACTCAACAGAAATCAAGTCAAGAACAACATCTGAATAATTTGTGTCAACTGTTTTAAAAAAGTCTCTATAAAAATCTAGGTAAAGTGAATGGGCACAATGATAGAATACGGGTGTTAAGATGAATAAGATAGGTTGGTCCAGTAGATGTATGATGAGCTAATAGCTGAAGGCATAAAAATTGATAACCTAGAAGGTGAGTCAGTGAGTGTCCTATGCCACCAGAGTGAGAAAAGATGTGGAAAGGAGTCCAAAGACAGCTGCAGACAAGTTGGTTTTGGCCTTGCTTTTTACTAAGGAATGTAAAGGCCCTTTTGGGGCTACAAAGATGAAGAAATTGCTGGAGAGCAGGGTAACAAAAATCTAGACTGTGAAATAAATTGGAAAAATTGCAGAGAAAATTGTCACTGAAATGATAGAACATTCACTAATCTATTTTAAAGACAGATTTTACTCATTCTTTCAGGACTTTTCTGGATTTTTTTCTCACAACACAGTGCTTCACAGACATCTCTGTCATTATAGCCTGGGTTAGGAGTTACCACCTAAAGCTATTGAGCTTCCAGGCAGGTCAGGTGCTACAGGCTCTGTCCTGGCTCAGCATGGGATAAAGTCAGTCAGCAGGAGCTCTGAGGCCAGTGTCATGCTGGGACCCAGCTGTGCTCCTGGTCTAGCCCATCCCTCAGTGAAGCAGAGGGACGCTGGAGAGACACTGTCATGTCCTGTCTACAAACTGAAGGTAAAGCCATAAAGGAGAAGGGGGAGCTTGCAACGCTACTTGGATTAGCAAGTCACATTAAAGATTGTGAGGATGTTTAGTTTTTAACACAGCCTGAGATAGAGGTGAATCACTGCTTATTTTAATGGATAAATAAATAGATGGATAGTTGATTATCCCTGAGAAGCACTTCAGAAACAAGAGATGGTCCAAAGCAATAAGGTGTGCAGATGATACTCATAAATAAAATAGCAGAGCAAAAGGAGCATTTATAAATTAGCTGACACATACCCTACAGAATTATGAAAGCACCAGAATGGCAAAACAAGAAAATGCTGACTCTCTCTGTGTACCAGGAAACCAAGGAGTCTTACAAACACGCCATCTCCATGCAGTTGCCTTTCACAGCAAGATGTTTCCCTGCATGCAATTAGTGCTTTATCACACTAAAAATACAACACGACAAATGCCTTCTATCTGCGAGACGTAGGAATGCTTGTGAGTATTGACCTATTCCTCCATGTATCTGCTGCACTGAAAAGCTCTGTGGGTTTGTCCACATGTCTCTTACCCAGAGGAGGTCCCCATGCCGAGCTCACCCTGCTCCTGGCTGTGATCCCTGGCCGTGGATACCACTCTTGCTTGCCATCGTAGCAGTCAAATAAGCTGACCCATGTTAGCTGGAAGGGGCAGTGTTGCCAGCCTGGACCATGCCGGGTGGGAGTCTCTCACAGTCAGTGGGAAGGGTCTTCAGCCCCTCACAGATGTAACTGCTGCCATGTCCACTGCCTTTGCGGGCAGCATCTGTAGCCAACTGCACTTCTGCAGCAGCTTTGAAGTGTTTACTGGTGGGGGCGAGGAAAGGGCTGACAACAGCCATGTGAATCATTCATCACGAAAAGCACAAGTGCTGCTTGTATTCCTCCTTTCAGGCTCGGTGACAGTTCTAATTCCTCAAGCTCTATTTTTCTGCAATTCTGGTGAATTTTTATGCCTATGGCTGTCACAAATATTATTGCAAAGATCTATATTTAATATTGAAAATTCAGATTTGGAGTATCACAAAGACTGCGTGGGCCTGTCTCTCATTCTTGACAGGGATGGCATTTTATGCATTGTCGGGCATACAGGTGCATTAACACCAGATAATTCATCTTTTTAACGAGCCAGTGTTTAAATTTAGTTTGGTTGGATTAAATAACCAGAAGTTGAAAAGGAGCTTGCCTTGGGTTTGTGTTTCACTGACAGCAACAAGCTGTCCTCTCTGACCGAGTGCCCTGCGACCCACCGAGGAGGCTGCTGCCAGACCTCCTGCTTGACACCCAGGAGCCCATCCCGAGGAGATGCCTTGTGCCGAGGGAAGCAGAGGGAAAGCTCAGGCACTCGGTAGGAGCCGAATGGCTCTGCCCGTCTGCATGCCACAGCCCTGGCAGGCCCGAAAGCCTCAGCCAAGACAGGGAGCTCTTGGTAGCTCTGAGGCACCATGCTGGGGGAGCCTAGCAGAAAGCCTGTCCTTCTGAAGGAAACTGGTGGGGGAGGGAGATGGAGGACTGGATATTTTCTTGTGTGAAATGTTGTTTTTAAACAGTGGCCTTTTCTTGCCCCCTCACCACATTTGCTTCAGTCACAGAGGCAGCAGGTGGAGCTGAGGGGGCCCAGCAGGGTCTGAGGGAGCCTTGACATTCACACATGGGGCAGCGGGCAGCCATGCCCTCCCAGCCCTCTGTGTCTCACCGACGGAGCTTATCATTTATATGAATGACCTTCTCAGACTGATGCTTCCTTCCAGTTTCTTATGCAAGTTACCCCTCATCCCCACATGCTATTTTTTCAGTCCACTATAAGAATGAGGCTGGAAGTAATATAGAACTGAACTGTGGGTCAAATTAACAGTCTACTGATTAATAGTTCTGCCCAATTTGCCATGCCATTATAAGCAGTGGTCTTGTATAGTCATGTATATGAATTCTAGAGAATTCCCTTTGTACTGAGTGCATGCCACTCTGCACATCACCTGGCAGGTTTAAGTGTGCAGCATGAAGCTTTGGAGCTCACCACTGCTTCACTGATGGAGGCCTCCACCAGCACAGCAGTGCCGAAACAGTTCACTCGTACAGCGTAACCTCCAGACAGCGGCTGCAGTTGCACGCTGAAATGAAGGAAGGAATAAGCAAGTGAAGAAGACAGGAGGAACACTTCTCGAGCATTATTCCTGAAACAGTGATACACTAAAACACAACTTCAAACGCTGATGCTCATATTTGGAATTGCAGGAGTTGTATGTAGGAGTTGTAGTTAAAGGGTCAAGCAGCAATTCAACCTGGAATGACTCAGGCTGTGAAGCAATGCCATATTTGTATTAAGATAAAATGCAGCACATAAACCAGCAACAATTTCAACAGAGACTTCAGTTTTCTCTGACAACTCCTGTTGTCAGTTACAGAGGAATACATCATAAAAGTCCCAGTGGCTCTTACTACTTTCTTGGATATACCAAAAACCAATGTGTACCTGGAACATGCAACAAACTCACTTTCATGTCCTGTAGCTTTCATTTTTAACTGAAGGCAAAACCAGTTTTGAGTTTTTTCCTGTTTCCATGAATTGAGGTTTCAAAATCCTTTGACTGGACAATCAAAGAACTTAGCCACTTCAGCACTCAGGGGAGCCAGGAGGTTCACTTGTTCCCTTGTCTGATGTTACAAAGGCTTTACCTAGAATTTTGTCTTGGCTTTCATGGAAACAGTGACTTGGTAGTCTGGCCTGCTGTGGCTAGTGAGCACTTATTTGAGTATATTCTTGACATCTCAGAAAAAAAGATTCGCCACATGAAACTCCTGAAAACAATGAATGAGAATTAAATTTTTCTTCCTCAGACATTACTCATATATGTGTCATTTTCAGCACTGTTTTATTCTACTTTCCCATTTACTTAAAGCAGTACTATATTTTGGGTTTCAAACAACTTATACTACAACTGAATGGAGCAAGCAAACATAGTTTCAAGGGGACATTTCTCAGGCTGTAGTGAAGCATGAAAACAAACCAGTCACTCACTCTCCATATGGCAGGAGTTATTAAAATGGTAAACCACGACACTGCAGACAACATAATGTCATATCATGCCTTAGGCCAGTCTTGTACTATCTGAGCAAGAAAAGTACCTGATGACAGCACTCTGGAATGCATCTTTTGCAAGGAGTGCTGACCTGATAGTGCATTCATTAATTCTGAAAACTCCATAGCGTGAATGTTGACAGGTAGGATTTTAACTATAGGTAAAACATGTTTTCTTCTGAAACATTACAGTTCTCTGGGAAAATAATCATGAGGCTTTGCCTGCAAGTCTGCTAGAATATTGAAAGTGTTGGAGGGAGTTAAGTTAATTTAATGTGTAGCTTATACAAATTTGAGAAAAAAAAGTCACCAGTTGCAAATTAGCATTTTTTATGCTTTCTCTTTAAAACCTCTAACCAGTTGTAGTCACATCACAAGAACATGACAAACAATGCTGTGTGAGAAAACATACTGAGAAAACAGAGTTAAATGAGAAAAAGAGACCAAAATCAACTGGCTCTGGTAACCTAGAAACCTGGCACAAGACAATGTCCCATCCACACCACTATTCCTGCCATGGTTATAGGCTCTACAGTGCTGCCTGCATCAGGGATGCTTTTCTTCTTTGGGGTTCCCTACAGCTTGGAAGTAGAGAATGAAGAAAACATCTGTTTTCTATTTTTAAAAGATTAAAACAGGAATAGAAACAATTTCTCCCTGTGATGGTTTAGCCACTTTCCTGATGCCAGTTTTAATTAGCCAACAGACTATCATTAGAAACATATAGCTGTTCCTCACAGCCTAATGAGAAACAGCAGTGGCCCCAATCCAGCAACATTCAAACATCCCGAGATGGATGCCAAAATGTTAGGGAACTGGCTTAAAGTCATAAATTTCCATTTCCATTTTTTTAAAACTCTCATCTTGGAGGTTCATTTCCTCAAAAGGAATCTCATGTTTGCTTCAGGCATTCAATACAAAATGCCTAACATTCATGGTGGACATCCTTCCTTCCATTTTGTCAAGCGTCTTCCTCCCCTTATCCTCCTGAGCATTCTCTTACACTTTTACTTTGAGGAACACATCACAGTTCATTGTCTTCAAACAGTTCATTGCCTGGCACTCATCAACCAACTCATGCTGGAGCAACACACTGCCTTTATACCAGTCTCCTCCCTGCACCTTGCTTTTGCCCATCCTCTCTTGCAGACGAGCTCAGTTCTGCCATGCTCTCTCTGTGCCTGGGAACACTGGCAAAACCACTGTCTTTGTTGACACTCTAAGTGGTGGATGTTCTTTTTTTCTGGATTCCTGTTCTTCACCTCCAATTGGCTCATTTTTTGCAGTCTGCCTTCTCCAGTTCAGGACATTGCATCACTTCAACCATCTTTCTCCTCTGTGCTAGGACTGAGGTCCTACCTGCTGAGCCTCCCAGCAGCACTCTCTGCAATTTAGATGGCCCACCAAGTGGGGAAAGGCTTTCTCTGCACTTCCTCTGTGGGCTGGCTTCAGCCCACACCTTTCCCTCATATCCAGGATTTACTTCAAGAGCTATTGACCTCAAAAATCATGTCTCCGTGTTCCTGGACACAGTCCTATGTTGCTATTTTGCATCCTTCTCTGAACACCAGCTTTTAGGATGCAAAGATAGAGGTCTCTTCAGTCCTTGGCAGCTTTTTTTCCTCAGTCTCTGCCTACATGTGGCTTTGAAAAGGGAAAAGGGAGATTACATAGAACCAAGAGAAATGCTGGTAGTCATAAGAATCTGGCCACATAAAGAAACATCTGAAAGGTCTGAGGTTTCTACAGAAGTCCACTGTACACAGACTACTTATTTCACCTGTGCAGAGACCAGCATTTAGCCCAAATGTATTATCTACCTAGTACTATGCAGTGCTTAAAAATGCAATTAAGTAAGAACATGGCTCAGATCAGTTATACTCTGGATCTTCTACACTGAGCTGTAAGCCAGACTTCTATGTCAGGACAGCAAAATCAGTCATGACCTTCTGGTGATAGGTAGTCGCCATTTTCATCACTGATGTGATGATGGGTAAGCAGAGGCATAAAAGTCTTCTGGCGATTTCATCAGTCTCACCTGTACCAGGGCAAGGCATTGTCTCTGTTACTGCTGCGAAGGCCTCAAGAAGGCCCCTGTGTGTGATCTGTAGCACAGTCCCAAAGAAGAGTGAGAAGCAGGGTGGCTCTGCTCTTTGGCAGCTTGTGACCTGCAGCTGGTTGCATCTCAGTCCTCTGAGCAGACAACTTGCTGAGCACACGCTAGGAATGGGATGCCAAGAAACAAGGACATTTACCAATGTTATTTTACTTTTTTCATGTGATCCCCACATAATTCTGCATGACTACTGTTCTCAGTTGTACTCTTCATTTGCCTGTGCTGAATCTAAGTGCCATCCATCCCTTCTTTTAGGCTAGGAACTCTTCAAGTCCTTGGGTGGGCAGTATGTAGAAATGGGAAACAGAGACAAACAGTGCCAAGACATACATGTAATTTTACTGCGGTGGCTAAGAGCCTTTAGATCTTTCCACCAGCTTCGACTTCAATCACCTTCCACATTGCAATGTTGGCAAACGTGCACATTCAGATCTGCTGTTTCAGAAAGTGCAGAAAATCTACAGTACTACACAGCACTAAGGAACATAGGCGTAAGTATGACACGTCCCTCTCCCACCTTCGTTTGCCTCCCATATTCAATATAAAGAGCACCAGTAGCTTGCATGGTAAATATATCCCAGATATTGCCGATTACTGAAGTCAAATACTTTCTGGTATGAGTATTCCTCCTCATTTTAATTGTTCATTGCCTTGCATAGATGTGAACAGCAGTTTGGCCTTTTAACGCTGGGTAATTCATGACAGGCCTTTTTTGTATCTTATGGAGGAGACCACCCATACACGGTGCATTTTGTAGTCCCTATTTCTGGAGATTTTTGCATTCCTCCTGTTAGCCCATGTATTCTGAAGTATTCTAGACAAAAGTTATCAATAATTTCTGGTGAAATTTTATACAAATGCATTGTGCTCTTTTTGCATTTGTTTTCCTCATTTAAATCAAAATATACAATGGAAGAACACAGTGACACTAGTCACACATATTAGTTAAATGCACCGAAAACTTACTCAAAATGATGTATTAATGTCAGAGCAATGTGTCTCTCCTGCATAATTTTAAATGAAGCTAGTGGTGTAGCAGAAGATCTTCTACATGTCTGTGGTATCCTCTTTTGGTGGAAAGAAAGGTTTTCATTAAGTGAGGGACACATGTAAGGCTGCCATAACATCGGGCAGAAATATATTAACTTTCCAGAATAATAATTAGGGCAAAGGAGTAATGATCTTTCTTTGAGAAACTGCTATTTCAGAAATCACTCTTGGAGACACCTAAGCAACTGAGTTCAGTGGGCCAACTCTACCCAGTGTTTGATTACATGTTTAAGTATTTGGATGTTTGTACTTAGAAGGCATTGTAACTAAAAAATCAAACTGACTGCTTTGTAATCCCAGTTGCAATATAATAACAGCAAACTGTTTAGAGATGTTTATCTCCCTTACAAAGGTAACTTACTACTATTAGAAAAGAAAAACCTCCTATAACCTAAAATTAGAAATCAGTCATGAATCTAGTAAAATCAAAATCCTTTACACTCTTTCTCAGATGAAAGCAGCAGTAATCCAGAAGCCAGACAAAACTGTTACTATGGTTTAAATAATTGGCAACAACCTGATGGGTGACAAGAGACTTCTCCTTTAGAGCTGGGAAGCAGCAGGCTGTGAGCATGCTCTGTGCCATGTACAGCTGAACTGGAGATTTCTTTATGAGAGCAGCTACTAAGGTGTCCAGAGCATAAACACTGCTCGATGGCCATAAACATATTATTGCCCTTCTATTAATCTTACTGACTTCAGACTGTCAGCAATGCTATTTCTGCTCCATTTTGTTCCTCTGTTAAAAATCCAAGGTAAGACTGCTTTTTTCTTAATTCTTTGCCTTTTGGGACACAGTAAGGAATTGTCATTTACATTAAGGAACTAACAAGGAATTTCATCTAAAGTAAGGACTCAGTAAGGAATTTTCATTTACATGATTTTCAAAAACATATTTTTAGGAAAAAAATGTTTACAGCACATGAGGAAATTTGATTTCATAAAATGACAGAATTGTCCAACCAGGTTACTCTAAGTTTTGAGGAAATGAAATTCATTGAATGTAAGACTAAAGGATAAACTGACGCTTTTTGAAAAAGTACTTGACTTCGTAAAACATTGTTGTAAGCAGCAAGCTTCACACCAGTATCATAACATATATTCTACATATTAGGTGAAAAAAATAAGCATTTAACTTAGCAACTGAATTTTCATAAATATTTCTCTATTGCAGCAAAATTTGTGGTAATTTGGCCAATAAAATCCTTTCAATATCAGCATATTAAAATTTGAATTATACATTTGATAGAGCACTTTGAATCTCTGTAATGATTGCCTAAAAGATTGCTTCTACGAGAAAAGTTCTTTCCCACAGAAACACTGTATATAACAATAAACAAGTAGAAGCTACAGTATTTCATTTCCACAAATTTTCCAAAATTAAGACTTTCCAGTTCCTGCACAATTTCTTTTTTAGTATTGAATAGTTTTCTTATGCTTAGTAATTCCTGAAGCATTACAGAAAAGTGAATTAATCGTTTTCACTGTAATTAGCTCATGAATGGTAATTTCTCAGCTTGTGAAAATTTCTTTAATAACATAGCATTTTTTTTCTAATAATGCATAAAGGGCAGGTTATAGTGTAATCAAAATAAGAAACTGAAACAGAAAATATATTGCTGTGAAGAAAAGAAATTTTCAAATTTGCCAGCCTGTTAGAGACAGTTAGAGAATATATTATTTGTTCTGTAGACACCCTGTTACAAAGGAGCAGAATATGCAGTATTTCAATGTACTGAATTTTACTAAATACTCTACTTAAAAATAACTATTTTTAAATCATTATGTTTTGTTGTGGCTGAAGGAAATTTCATGCATGTAAAGTTTTTATTTTAACATAAATTTTATTTTATTATGTTTCCAACACTTGGTTTAATACAATGTGGTTAATAAAAATCATGCAATGACTCACCTGTTCATTACACAGATTAATATATTGCTTTCATTGTTACAAGTTCAATTAGAAGAAACAAAAGTTGGAAATAATTTATTACCAAAGCATCCCTTACTCTGTTTCCTATTTACACACCATGAAATGTATCTTTATTTATTTTGAACTGTTATAAAAATATAAATAGCCACCCTACCATTCTTTCAAATTGCCTTTTCGATCTAGTCCCCATCAATAGTAGACAATAAGGCCTGAACCAATTTTGTCATAAGTTATCTTGGTTTAACAGCAAACGCTTTGTTCCCTTTAGCCAAACCTGGCTAGTTCAGACTGCTCCAGAGAGGGGTTCAACCCAGGATGACTGGGCACTCCAAGCCAGTGCAGCTTCCATCCTAAACAGGTTCCAGCTCAAAAGCCTTGGATAACCACAGGTACAAGCAAAAGATTTTTCCTGTGTGGACAAGCCCTCACAGCCCTCACATAACTGCGTTCCAAGATGTACACAAATATGAAGAGAATAACTGATCAGCTCTTGTCTTGCCCTCTCCTCTTAAATATGTCTACATATGTACATGTCCAGTACAGCAGCTTCGGGAATGTCATAGGACACGGTTACGTCTGGGAAACCCACATCTGTGGCGTGTTTCCAGGGAAAACATCTGTAATGTAAAATGGGTACTGATTATAGGCTGTTTAGGCTTCACTAGGTATGTACTCTGCAATTCCTAGAACAGATATACGAGTCGACTCCATAAGAGTGGAAAACATCACTTGATTATAAATACTGTTGATATCTGAATGGCTGGTTAACCTTCAAAAAGTGCCCTTAGTATTTAGTGTGAATAAACTGATGCTGTATAAAAAGGTGGTATTTTACTGCCCTCTAACGGCTGGCAACAAACAGCTCCCTTTTTTGTATTTATTCCCCAAAAAGCTCTCTCCAACAGGCCACGGTGACACCAAGTCTTCCAGTCAGAAAGAAACCTCACACAGCTATCCTCACATGCCAAGACTGATGGAAGGTAATTATACAGCATCCTAGGCATGTTGGAGAAACAAAACTGGCATGCTACCGAGTGGAAAGAAGGTTATTCAAATCAGAGGTGTAACTTTGTAATTGATGCTAGTTAGCCAAACCGTGTCTAAAACATCAGTGACTGAAATTTCAGCACTTGAATAAGTCTTACAAGTCTGAATTGATAAGCCCAGGAGGATCTTCTCATGTAGCTGAGAGAACAGGTATCTTTAACAGCAGCTTCAGTCTTTTTATATCACTGCCTAGAGATTCTATGCCTGACAAATTTAAGGATAAAATATTTAAATCCAGACTTTTACACCTTTTCTTTTTATGATGAACTGCTGTTCACAGCAGCTCTAGGACCTCTTCAGTGAGTAACTGCTTCTCCGTGTCAGAAAGGGATTTACAGTCCAGACCTTAATAATAGTACCAATGCAGGCTAGTGATCAGTTGAGTTGTTCAGTTCTGACAATAAAAAACCCTGGCTATTATAAATGTGACAATCAATCATATTCAAGTGTCATACAACTACTGACCATAAATTATAGTGTGACTCACTTTTCCACCAGGGAAAAGAATAACCAGGTAAAGGATCCATTCATTTCAAAAAGAGAGTTCAGGGATGTTGTTTTCCTGTGGAGCGCCGCGGATGAAGATTCTGTCACCGTAGTAAATGCAGCAACCCTAAAGCAAGCACTTGTTAGATTAATGTGAAAACCTGATGACCAGTGCCATATTTTGTAGATTTTATAAATTTCACAAAAACAGACAGTATCTGATTTGCATTGTTGCTTTAATCCTGTTTACCATTCAGGCCATTACATGCATGTTTCATGTGGACCATCCACAGCATTTTCAAAGTTTTGTCAACAGTTCTTGCAGTTCATCAAACATCTCTTCAACCTGTAGTTTGAATCTATCAAGTTGGGGTTTTTCCAGGGAAAATCTGATATAAACCCAAGTCTTTCTTTTCCCAGCTTGGAAAAAAGATATCGGTGGAAAAGAATGGTTATGAAAACTTAGATCTGTGCACAAGTAAATGATGTTGTGTGTGTTTTAATGTGTGTCTGCATTGAAACAGGATCCAGAAATGTAAAGATTTCTCTTTCCATTTTCCAAAAATTTTCACTAATTCTAAGTGCTTATGAGTCACTTGACATACTTGGTTTTTTTCTTTCTTTTCATCTCTTCTTAAGTGATAAGTGAACTTAACAACAGCTGTGCTCTCACTGAGCTCTCAGTCAATAATATTTCAGTGATTTTGAAGCTAAGTAAAGCAAACTGGCCTGTCTGCTCTCACAGTGACCTGGGACCACTAATAATAGGATAAAAAAAAAAAAATCTGCTATCAGCTGAAATGTGCCTTAACTATGTGTGTTACAACAGCTCCAAGCAGTATTGATTCAACAAGGGGCTTTCACTAAACCAATTTTAACCAGTGCTGAAATCTCTGGATCTGCTGGTTAGCTTTTGCACAACTGGGACATTTGCATTTCAGTTTTTCTGCTTTAAACAAAACTGTTCGTACAAGCGCAGTCACTGAAAGAGACAACATTCCTTGCTTGCACTACCAAGTTTGCAATCAATTTATAGACTTGTTTCATTAAAGCACCTTGAATAACAGTGACATGTTCGAGAACTGTGCACACATTTGCGTGAACCTAGCTGGTCCTCAGTAATACATTATATGGTTTGGTCGATTTTTGCCACTCAGAAATTTATGATGAGAAATAGGGGAAACTTAGTAGTAAGCAGAGAAAGAGCAACTCCATCATAGGCAGAAATTTGAAGACTGAATTTTATCACAGGTGAATAAAGAACTGCTTTTATGGCATTATTGCTTTGAAAGAGAATCTTCCACTTTTATCTGTACCTATTCATCAGCCAAAGTGCTGTCCATGGGGTAGTAAATCACGAGTCTTATGGAGCTGCTCCACATAATACTGCAGAGGTTGATGAGAATGGATGTGGATACCCAGCAGATGACAGCGTTGTTTGTGTGTCAGCACTACTGGAAAGCGTGTCAGGAGCAACTGCAGCCCTCGGAGCAGTAAATGCACGATGCTTGATAAAAGAGCAAATTAAGGCAAGTTAAAATGAATTTAGAGACTCAAAGAGAAAACTAAAAGAGCAAGCCCTTTCTGTTTGGATAATAGCTGGTTTCTTGTCTGCAAGGGCAATTAATTGAATGCCGAGAGCGAAGAGAGACTCAGGATTCATTTTCAGCTCTGCTACCCCACATGCATCCTGTTGTAGCTTTGCTTCTCTTGAGAGGTCATGGACACACTCAGTTCTTTAAAAGGGACTGTCAGGCCATACTGAACATATACATGTACTTCGAAAAAATGCTTTTTCTGTCCCTGAATGAATACAGAAAGAAAGCTTTTTCCAGTCCAACCTTTGTGCAATATCTGATACATGAAAAAATGAGTTAGAACTAAACATACTGGCACTACCATAAAGACTTTGATGAAAACAGTAAACTATCAGAGTCTAATTGTAACATTATTCAAAATACTGATATACAAAGATCTATAGTTTAACCAGTCTAAACTACCTATTTTTATCCACATATTGGATCCCAACAAAAGCCTTCAGAAAAGCTAGTCTAAACTTCTTCATCCATCTTTTAAGTTTTGTAGCGAGAGAATGTTAGAGGCATCTCATTTAAAAGGCAAGGCACATCTTGACAAGATTTCCAAAATTAATTGAATTTGGATCTCAAGCCTGAGTTTGGAATCAACTATGTATGTCATCTCCTATCATCGTGCCTCAACCTCAGTTCTTTGCATTGTACAAAAAGCAGTATTATTAGGACAGTGTTAGTTAGATAAGACTAAAACATACTCAATTTTTAAAGATTACTGTTTAGCTGAATTTCTGCTCTTTCCATCCTTGCTGATACTATATAGCCCCTAATTGTCCCTTGGCCTCATAGGAATCGGATTACTTCACTTTGTTTATGTCATTCCTCCCTATAATTTTATCCCATATGTTTCATTTTAATCTTGTCTATAGTCCTATAGAGTCTCACGTTTCAGTCTTTTTATATCACTGCCTAGAGAGTCTATGCCTACAGTCTATGTCTACAGTCAGCATATCTGCCTTTGCAAGGTGGGTCCATAGACATTTCTACCTGTTCAACTAAGATTATAATCAAATTTTCCTTGTCAAATTTGAATTTCACTTTTCAAAGACATTGATAATGAGTAAAACCAGAATCAGCTGTGTATGATACAAAGAACTTTCCTGGTTTGTTTGGTTTGCTTTTTTGCAGTTTTAGCATTCTCTCAATTATTTTTTCTTGGCCATAAAAGCTCCTGCAAACTTTGTGAAAGGGAAAAAGTGTTTTTGCAAGTGGAGATATGCTCCATACCTGTAATGAAACAATAGAGCAGATTTCCTGCAAATGTTCTGCAGAAAACCAATCATTTGTGATGTGTGCCAATAGAGGAAATAACTATTCTCTTGCTTTGAACACCTTGCCTACATGAGTGATTTACAAGACTATAAATGTAATTGCATTATTGCAAAAAAATTCCCAAAAGAAAAGCCATAAATCTGAGACCAGCTTTGCAGATTCGTACCAAGATTTGACTTGCCAATTGCTCAAAGATTTTACTGTAATTGTGTGCAGTAAGTGTTCTTAGTAGTCGTACCTCTCTGATGTGTAAGTGGACACTTCCCTCTTGCCTAGCTGCCTTCAGCATGGGAAGTGGCTTTCCACATGCTCCAGCTGGAAGTTCTCTCTTCGTGAGACTTCCATTTCCCCCAGCCAGGAGCACCCAAGCACCACTTCCCTGTCCGTCCCTGGCCATGCTGCAGGGTTCTGCTTCTTAATGCTCACACCTTTGAGGAGTCAGTCTACCAGGAAAGTACATTGACAGGTTTCTTTCTGGCCAGCAATATGTTCTGCAGATGATGGGAAAAAAAGAAGAAAAACAAACAGAAACTTTAAGCTGTCTCTTCTAAATTTCAGTGGCGGTAAGCCATTTGTAGCTGAGACTGTAATGCAAGAGGTAGAACTAAAATGACATACAATGCACTTTAAAGTGAAAAATGAAAATATTCTGTCGCATGCTGTGGTCATGGTTTTATCAGGCCTTACTAATTCGAAACATGCTCTGCTATAGAGGAAATGTCTTCCCATATTTTCTCAGAATCATGGCTGATGGAAGACATTTCAGTGCCAAAAGGATTATTTTCCATGCAGAAAACATACAACGTGCCTCCCGCGGGCATTTCATTGTGATAGCATAAATGACTGCGAGAATGGTGCAGATGAAGAGAACTGTGGTGAATACTGCAACATCTGTAAGTATACGGAAACAAAATCTGGTTGTGGGATGTGCTCCACCAGCTAATACACACTGAATCACTAATAGTCGGCGGATGATCCACAAGCCTGACAAGTCTGGGGTTTTCAATGATGTAATTGAATATTTTGTTTTCTTCAATGAATGAGGGAATTACACCATGCTGGTCAGCAAAGAAAACTGACAGGGTGTCTAAAGTCATGCCCCAGGCAGACTCCACTGCTGAGATTCCTGCAGAATCCCTACTATATTATCCTCTGCTGTGGACAGTGGCTAATCACTGCAGATCTGTGTGGGGAATCCTTCAAAGTGGGTGCACGAACTCCTGCACATAACTATGGGTACTTATGCTCAGTAAGGCTTTCTACCAGTATAAGTGAAGTATTCTTATTCTATGATGATTTCAAGTGTTGTAAGATTCTTAGATATATACATATGTTGGTATATATACATAATCACCTTTGCACTTGGTGGTGATCACAGTACCATTCCTCTCTGTCTTATTGATCTCCATGCCCACTCTCAATCCAAAAGAGCAATGAGGAAGTCAGATCAATAAGACCAATCTTCTTTATGGGCTAATAAATGATCCCTATTTTGGAGCATGATTCCCTCTACATCACATGTGCCTTCTTCTGTGACTCTGAAGCATGTTGAGTCAGAAGATAATGTGTCAACTCCACTATCATCTCCTGCTTTGTATCCTCCCTCCCCACCTGCCTCCTACTGAAGTTCTCACATCTTTCACTTCCTCTTCTTCTTTCTAGGTATTTCAAATCATCCTCCTGTGCCTTTGTCCTTATCATCACCCCTCAGCTACCATCTTTGGATGTGGTCATTTGTGTTCATGACTTTCCACATTGCACCTTTCCTGTTTACTGTTCACCTACATACCAGTGCCATTACCAGCTCCAGACTGCACTCTGGTGTACTAAAACTGATTGCCCCAAAGACTGATATTCTCCACATGTAATAGAGACCCTTACCTTCTGCCAATCTATTAAAAAAAAAAAAAAAGAAGTCTAAGCTTTATAAGTTTTAACTGATTTTCTCTCAAATCTCATAGAACTTGCACAATTGCTTATACATTTAGCTGGTCCAGTAATGATCTGTTCTCATCATTTTCCATGGTTTTGCCTGAAATTTGGCATCACCAAACATAGTCATTTACTGAAACTGGTGTAAACTGTCTCGTGTTTACTGAGTCACTTTCTGACTTTCAGTCTTGTCCTAGAACACTTCCATCATCATTTGTAGATTTTCACTGTAAATAATTTGTAACTCTCCATGCTATACCATGTACTGCAGTGTGAGTTTCTCTGCTACATTAATCATTCTACTTTAGCATTCAGTTCTTTTTATCAACACATCTTCTAATAATATTTTCCATCAACATGAGATTTCTCTCTCTATTTCTCTCTCTCTCTCTCTCTGCAGTGCTTATAGTCTGCTACACTTCTGATATTCAATTTACATGAGATTTCTTAATTTGGGCTTATAATTGCTACTCATAATCAGCAGAAAAGACAATAAAACAATGTGTTTGAAGATTTAATTTTGGTTCCATCCCATATAAGAAAACACATGTACCCCACAGACAAATTGGCATTAATGTTCTGGTTTTCATTAAAAGCTGATAGACAATTTAAAGTACAGCTGAAAAATGTTAACACTTTTTATAGGAGATAATAGTGGATGGGCAAGTATCTTTGATATGGTTCATGGAAAGTCTGATTATCTGGATTTATCCAAAGAATTCTAACTTAATCTTAATGCCCTTATTAATATTCTTAAACTATTTTACACTTCTACGGCTTTTCACTGCATACATGTATTTACTATAATTATAGAGATATCTGGAATTTTAGATGTGCTCAGGGAACTTTATTACTTTCCCAGAGCTTTTTGCATGCATACCAGAGCAGAGCAGAGTAATGCAATGTGGAACTTACTTGTTAGTGCCAGGTTGCAGCTTTATAAAGTTGCAGGGAAATGGTAATTAAATTTCTGGAAACTTTTGGAAAGTCAGTATTTGTTTTCATCCCACTCAGGAACAAAAGAAAAAAGAAAGGCTTCTCTATGAGCCATGAAAAAAAAACAAAAACAAAACAAACTTGAAATGTTTTATGTTGATCCCTTCTAAAATATTTCTTCCTGCCTGCTGCTGAAGAGTCATAAACCCAAAAGCCTCAGCTCAGTCAAAGTGTTACAGCTCTGGGACAGCTCTTCAGGTGGACTGCCAAGTTGGGGTACCCAAAAAGCCCTTCCCTTAAATTCCAGAAAGCAAGGACAGTGTCTTGGCAAGCAAGAGGCAAGTTTAGATGCTGTGTTCCCTCTGGTCTGCACTAAAATCAAAGCATCCAATTTCCAGTGAAGTGTAGCAACTTAAAAAATCTGCATTCTCCAGTGGAAACTGTTCCATCAGCAGTTTCTCAGATGTTCTAATTTGTATGTATATATAAATTTATATGTCTATCAAGTACATGTTGTGTTTCAGTTACCCTTATTGTAGCTTATGGACAGTAGGGTATTAAATTTGATTTATATTTTACTTATGTTTGCTTTCAGCACATGTAAATCACTGCAGTCCTAGGAAGTGCAGCATCAGTGTTTTATAGCCTTCCTGACAGATGATCCTTACTAAGGTAATGTGAGGGTGTTGCATCTAGATGTCCAATCTCTCTCTAAGAAGAGGTCTCAGAATGACAATCCCTCTGATCAGATGTACTTGGTGTATATGTAAGACATATTCACTTAATAATTCCTTTTCCCACATCTCCACCAATACTCAGAAGGTCACAGCTGCATGGAAACAGAACTAGAATGTGCTGCTGTTAAAGTCTGTTCCATTTGTTTCAAGTAATGTAACCCTCCCATAAGCAGAGTTCCCTTTGCTCTCCAGCATAAAGCTGTTTTACAGAGATGCCTAAACACGCTTTGCATAGTGCTAGACTTCCTAGTATGGGCCCTCTGCATTCAGAGACTGCAGAAAAGGTTGACCCACTATAGATATTTACTAGGTGATTTACGAGTATGTAGTGAATGCTGTGAGCATTTTGCTGCAAGGCCCACTTCAGTGTGGAATTCATCTGCCAAAATAGATGTGTCAAACCTGTCAACCAGCCATCTAATACAGGTCATATGAACTGCACACAGAACATGTTTACTTCTCTCCTCTAAAGAGAGCTTGGGGTGTTAGCTGAGATGTGCATTTTGCAGTGTAGTGTTTACAATTCGGTGAGCAGAAAGCTATTTGGGTTCAACATTCCTATTGCTTAAAGCCTGTCAGCCCCAGGCCACTCACTAAAGATCACTGGTTGTGCAGGCAGCATTGGGGTAATGAGCACCCGCCACATATTGCTGAACTTACTTACCAAAGCAGGAATTTCAGGATTATTGGTTCTTAATGATGACTGACAGCTCCCTAGTTCATTTTGCTAGCTCCAGTCCTACAGGTTGTCGAAATTTATATATGGCTGAATACTTGTTAATATGAGAAATTCTCAAAGATCTGTCTGGATTACAGAAGGAAAATATTTAAAAGAGGCCAGTCTTAAAATTTTGTAATGAAGTTTGCTGCCTTCAGCTAGCTCGTTCAAGCAGTCAAGTACATTTACTTTCCAAACAGATCAAAGGGAGGCCTGTCTTCTCCCAGCTAATCCCAGGAGGGCACTCAAGCTTCATCTTGGGATTTAAACAGTAAGGACAGATGACAAAGAAGCTGAGGTTACCCAGGCTTCACAGGCAAGGTAATGCACCCAACGTGCTGCAGCTGATGTAACGTATGGAATGTGCCCAAAGTCCTTTCCGGGCTCTGACCCTGTGTCAGCTGCACCCAGGTGTAAGGTCTGATTTTTGACAGTTGCAACACTGACCAGTTAAGACCTAATTTAAACATCAGTTACCGATTACTTTTAGGTCGCTCACACACAACCTGATCCATTCTCTTCCAGATTAAGTTTTCAGCAAGCGTACAAAGGTGAAGAAAATGTGAGTATCTTGACAGTTCATTAAATTATTACATGAGCCCTGGAGTATATAGAATGAACAAAATCAATACAGAGTCACCTGTGTGATCACTTTTTAAACAGTATAGCACAGCATTTGCCTTTGAAATTCATGTTTTGACCATGCTGGTCTTCCAGTGTAGCCAGATGTGCACAGATGCAGGCAGTTTTGTATGCAATACACAGAGATCTAGTCTTGCTCCCTGCCACAGAAAAATGAGTAAGCAGAAAATAAGTCTGTCTAATAAGAAATACCACCATTTTGTCATGAAACTGCACCTTACTGTTTTAAAAGGTTAAATAAAGCATCTTTTTTATTTTTCCCCTTTTTTCTTTCTTTTTTGTTACTAAGCTACCATGGAAACCAATTGAAAATTTATGCAAGTAGCTGTACACATGGCAAGTTCTCCTGTGTAGTCAATCCTCTCACAGACCACTAGCACATTTTTTTTTCAAGCTGGGTGGTGTCTTCCATGTTCTTTATATAGTAGGATGGCCTTTTTACTGGAATTTGACTTGGAGAACTTTCAATACAGCTTCCTCCAAGTTCTTGTAAGAACTAGTCTGACCTTCATCGAGCTATGAAGAAGGAAGGCGTTCATATATATTACATTGTCAGGTAGAATGACTTGTGTCCTTTTAAAATATGGCTGTTGTTAATAAAATAATGTTAATAAAATTATAATGTTGTTAATAAAATAATGTTAATAATGTTAATATATTAATGTTAATGTTAAAATAATGTTAATAATGTCAATAAAATAATAATGGCTGCCTTCCATCCAAAAGCGGTTAGCAGCCTGCAAGAACAACAGTCATGTGAAAGGACTGTAACATTTGAAGAGTAGGCAGAGTGCTAGAACCAATTTTATATAAACAAAATATACATGCCACTAATTTTCAGCTGAGATGCATCAGCAGGTGCAACGTATGATAGCATAAGTGTGCCAAGAAGGATGGGTAGTGATGGTTCACATTTAATAAAATTTAAAATAATACACCTGTAGGCTGGAACAGTATTGGCTTTTCTCCCCAGCCTCCAGTGCTTTCTATTTTGTATCTTATTTTTTATACTCGATCTTCTATTCCAAAGGCATGACCAAGAAATGGGACATGACATGCCCTGGAGACAAACACATACTGAATAGCCTCAAAGAAGTCATTAGAAAGTTCTGTTCTGGTGGAAAATATTGAATCTGACTTCAGTGGTGTTACACCAGGCATTAATTTAGTTGTGTGCTTAAAATGGCAGAAGTGGATAAATATGGAATTATAAAACATTCTCATTTCTAAGAAGTTAATGAATCATGATTATCCTAGCTTTCTTACCTTACCTGTACCAGATTTCTACAACACAATTGCATTCAGACAATATCAAGGAAAGCATTCTTTGGACTATGCAATCTTCAGAAATTGTGAGTACGTTATTGCTCTATTTTGGCTTTTTAAATAACTGATTGCCACTTGGGTATCACAGAGCAACCAGCCTTCCACAATCCAGGAAATGGCATCTAAACTTCAGCCTTTCAAAGTCTTATCCAACCACCATTCCGTATATTCCAGTAGCTCGAGACAGATGTGAGCACTTCCTAAATTTGAACTCTTGCTGTGACTCTAATTGCACACCAGGGCAAAGACAAATCACTGAACTTCTTTTTGTATCATTATCAACCCGTTATAAACTTCATTTAGTATGTGTACCTGACACTGCCTCATTAGTTGATGTTCACAAACCATATTGGCCAAATTTTTCAAATGTCAGTATTATTTACAGCATTATTAGATACCTGGGTAACCCTGCCACTTCCAACAGCTCATACAAGCTCAGTGCCTTTGAAAATCAGGTTAATCTTTTCAGTTCCTTATCAAGTTTTGAATAAGCTACAGGTATTGACTTTGATAGATTACCATATATAAATGCAAAGCATTTTTACTATGTCTGCCTTGGTCTAGGAAGCATAATACCTAGGCAAAAGTTGTCCATTGCATCATAGCAAAACACATCCATCCCAGTGCGTTGCAAAACTATTCATAAAAGCACATTTTTAATGCTTTACCCAGCATCATTCCATGTATAAAATATTTAAAGGATTAAGTCAAATGCCCTTGCAGTAACAGACAGCCTTTTATGAGATAGAAACATTAAAATACTTTCACTCAGTATTTTAAAAGCAAATATTGCTTGTCACAGTTCTTTATCTTTCTGGTTGTTCTCATCAACTGTCTGAAAGGTTTCTGCTTCCTCCCTTTAGAAGTAGTCTATCAGTTTTTAGATAGTGTTATTCTAGCTTCCGTGTTATATGTTTTTGTCAACAGGTATCTCAGTCATAAATGTATCACTAGTTTGAAACCTGGGGTATTCAGAGATATACACAAATTGAAATGGCTGTGAGTACCCACTTTCTCCCTGTCTGTAAAAGCACCATTCATCACTGGCAGTGCGTGTGTTTATGGCATTGATCTAAAAAGAAAGGAACAAGGCAATAAAGCTATGTCTGCAAATGACAATGAAGGGCAATGAAGCTGGTGAAGGGTCTGGAGCACAAGTCTTATGAGGAGCGGCTGAGGGAGCTGGGGTTGTTCAGCCTGGAGAAGAGGAGGCTGAGGGGAGACCTTATCGCTCTCTACAACTACCTGAAAGGAGGTTGTAGTGAGGTGGGGGTCGGTCTCTTCTCCCAAGTAACAAGCGATAGGATGAGAGGAAATGGCCTCAAGCCGCGCCAGGAAAAACTTCTTCACCAAAAGGGTAGTCGGGCATTGGAACAGGCTGCCCGGGGAAGTGGTTGGTATCCTGGAGGTATTTAAAAGATGTGGAGATGTGCTGCTTAGGGACATGGTTTAGTGGTGGACTTGGCAGTGTTAGGTTAACGGTTGGACTCGATAATTTTGAAGGTCTTTGCCAACCTTAACGATTCTATGATTCTATGACATTCTGCCAAAAAAATTAGATTGACTACTGCACCTTGCGACTCCTTATCACTCAGGTTATGTTTCAGGTTCTAGAGATAATAACTAGGTCTGGTTATTTTGGATTTGCAGAGGAAAAGCTCCCTCATGATTTCCTTATCTGTCATTTTTTCATTGTTTCTTTACAAGGATTGGTGACGTAGTAAACTATTATTTCTTTCCAGAATTCTAGATTATAACCTAATAGTGAAAATTTCACAGCAGTTATGTACTGGGCTAAAGCCTTTTTTTTTTTTTCAGTAAGTACTGCTCTTGCACATTTTTATATTGGTACTGTTCAATATCTAAGTAACTTTCCTTTCTGTCTTTCTGTTTTTCCTCCAAATTCTTTTCTTTCTTTAAGACTTTCAAACATCTTCTTCATGAAGGAATCATGCTTGTCAACTCCCCATACTTACCACGTCTGGATCCAAATTTGGATCTGGATGTCTCATAGGCAACTTCCATGCTATGACTATCTTTACTAGGTTTCTGTTAAAACTAAAGCACATTCACAAAGTTGTAAAACTGTTTAGAATCGTATCTCTCTTCTCAGAACGCCTACAGAAAACTCACAGTCTAAACTGGAAATTCTTGGATACAACCAGCAGACACCTAGCATCTCCTTTTAGAAACTGAAACAGTATTTAGGTACTTGAACAATTTCCCAGACAATTTCCTATGACTATAACAGAAAATTCCATATAAGGCAGAGCTTACGGTAAGTGGGAAGGAGATGTGAAGTCCTAGAAGCATTTTCCATCACCCTACTCAAGTAAACCAGCAACTGAAAAGCATAATCTTGGTCTCTTAGAAAAGCTAGCGGCTGTTTTTAATAGTATGCAGGGAAATAAATTATTTGGGTTTGCTAGCAGAAAATTTTTTGCTACTAGTCCCTTGGCTCAGGACAAAGAAAACGAAAAATTTTGTGTCTTTAATGACCCTTGACTCAACTGTCTCAGCCAAGCTCGTGGTGGGCAGCCGCTGGCATCAGAGCTGGCACCAGTAGCCTTTGGACCAGGTTCCACAGAGTGACCACTGAAGCAGTGGATTGGGCAGGAGCTGAAATAACTTTACACCTTACCAGCTCCCATGGGAGTTTGAAGAAGGTCATAGCATGTGTGGAAAACATACTGATGTCCTGGTTTTGGCTGAGATGACAGAGTTAATTTTCTTCCTAGTAGCTGGTATAGTGCTGTGTTTTGGATTTAGTGTAAGAATAATGTTGGTAACACACTGATGTTTTAGTTGTTGCTAAGTGGTGCTTACACTGGTCAAGGACTCTTCAGCTTCCCATGCTCTGCCAGGTGCACCAGAAGCTGGGAGGGGGCACAGCCAGGACAGCTGACCCAGACTGGCCCCAGGGCTATTCCATACCGTATGCCGTCATGCTCAGTATATAAACTGGGGGGAGTTGGCTGGGGGGCAGCGATCGTTGCTTGGGGACGGGCTGAGCATCTGTCAGCAGGTGGTGAGCAACTGCATTGTGCATCACTTCTTTGTATATTCTTTTATTATTATTATTGTGGGGTTTTTTTCTCTTCCTCTGCTATGCTATTAAACTATCTTTATCTCACTTTACCTCAACCCATGAGTTTTACTTTTTTTTTTTCGATTCTCTCCCCCATCCCGGTGAGGGGCGGGGAGGGTGAGCAGGCGGCTGTGTGGTGCTAAGTTGCCAACTGGGGTTAAACCACAACAACTGAGAATGGAAATTATTGAATGAACAGATTTTTTTTCTGAGTTTTTCAATTTAGCATATTTCTTGGTCATTCAATGTATCCATTGCTTATAAATAAAATAGATTAATAAGCGAGTACCAAAAAATAACTGTTTCTGCTATGTTTTGCTACTGGTAACTTAAAAAATCTTTTTTTCTTGTGTAGTTTCTGTAAAATCTAAATTTACCTTAAATTTCAAAGCAATGTAACTAAATCTAATCTTGGATTCATCTCTCAAAAGTTTACATTTGCATATCTTTCTGACACTTATATATTGTGCTATGAAGTATGATAAAACATCTTGTTTTAATTTATGAAGATCAGTGATAAACAATTCACTTGAGACTCTACCCAAGATCTGTACTCAAATGTCATTACCTTGATGTAAGTAAATTATGCAAAAAATTCATTTGATAAATGAATATATCTTTTTCTGCACAGATAAAAAAATTCATCTTTTGTTTATTCTATTAGACCAAGGCACTTTTAAAGGTGTGACATTCTAACAAAAAGTATAACCTTGCCAGAGTTGAACCTCACAGTGTTTCAAATAGCTGTCTACAAATGGCTGTCTACACAGTCCTCTGCCAACAGAAATCTTTAGAGCTGCTTCTTGTTCTCGTGGCTCTCATGAGTTTAGCAAAATCCTGTCTTTCACTTTAGTTTCTCAATGAAAATTAAATCAGTTATTGTGAATGCATGTTTATCCTAAGTTATACTTAGGATATATATGTTACAACTAAATGTAAAATCTCCACCTAATGGTCTCTATGTATCCTGATACACAGATTACACATAAGAAATGCCAATGTATTAGCCTATTATTGCTGAAATGGCTGTCGAACTTGGCCAGAAACAGAGATGAAATCACAATATAGGAAAGAATATAATTCGCTTTGTTTGATATTTACATTCATATTCAAAACTAGGTAATAAATTGGGGCTAATTTTGTAAGAAATAAATAAAGGAATGTCAAAAAAAAAGAAGACTAGCCCAGAACCTAAACTCCCTCCTGCAAAACTACTACACAACTCATGAATAAAACCACTTTCCTTATTGTTATTCAGGGATCTTGAACGCAATCATATTAAGGCCCTAACTAATACCACCTTCCTGGCATGCGATGCACTTACCGTATTGTAAGTAAAAGATGTACGGAAGTAAAGCAACAAAAACCTTTTGAATATGTGTGACTCACAGTCCTCAACACAGTATTTGTCTCAATGTATAAAGCCTCATCAGGACAGTTGTGCTTCTGTCAAGGAGGTATTCTTTACAATTAATTGAATTACTGTATGCGCAGTCACATGGCACATTTTGGCAATTGTCACGATCACTTTTTTCAACAAACAGAATAAGAAATAGGAATACTGTATTATTTCTGCCTTGTGATCAGATCATGAGCACCGGGGTGCTTTTTAAATTCCACTAAATCCTGGGAGTTGCAATCTGATCGCAAAGCAGAAACAATATAGTATACTTGTATCTCAACCTGCAGATATTTTTTTCTTGTTGAATCCATTCCTCCTTCAGACTGGGTCTTCCCCTTGCAGGGAACCTGAGCAAAAAAAAATTGCGTTGCTGCTAAAATTAAATATATTGGTATACAGTAATAACTCACATTTATAACTTATTTATATTCAGCTATATTTCATATAATACAGAGGACAGGAAAAGCAGAATCTGAAGGACGATCATGTTCATGAAGAAAAAATTATACAGGTTAAGAAAAATAAAATGCTTCTTGATGCTATACATGTGGTGCCTTACCAGTAAGGAACAGGAATTCCCTGCAGTGGGACTGTATCAATCGCAGTGAGAGCAAAAGCGAAAAAAAGCTAAATTTGAACATGTAAAATTTCTATCTGGATAGCAAATCCCAGAGCCTTTAATCAAGTAAAATTCCGTATTGCTTTTTACCTTGTAAATTGCTTGTTTTTAATTAAAACTAAGGAAAGTTTTACTTAACTACTTACTCTTGTGTAGGTTTCTCTTGCACTGACTAGAATAACACACCTTGTTATGGCTTGGAAAAATTAACCAGGGTTCTGCGTAACTTCTAACACACTAGAAAAATAAAAAGCCAAGTAGTCATACTGAAACATGAAATTAGCACTCCAGAATAAATTGAACCATTAAGTACTTATTCTAAGATATGTTTTACTTCACAGGTTTCTTCATGGAAATCAAATTTGCTTGCTGCCTGCAAATACCTTTTCCTCATTAAAAGATTTGGTGGAATTGTGAGCTTTCCAAAAACTATTTTTAAATTACAGAGTGTGAGCTATTACATGCCTGTAATCTGTGAATGTATTGCACTTTTCCAGCCCAAGGTGAGGCAGGAGGCCATGCAGAATCAAAGGCAGAAGGACAGAAAGGTACCTGGGAAGAGGGAGCTGCAGGTAGTGCTTCGGGCAGCATCACGGGGAGGGGGCAGACTTATTCCAAGACCTCCTGGGTTTTACAACAGAGATAGCTGTATGGGCTGCAAATCAAGGTCTCTCTCTGCCCCAGCGCCCATTGGGCTCCCTCCCTTCCCAGCATACGAGTGCCCAGCTTCACCTAGGCCCTCTGGAGCCAATACTACATTTTTCAGTTGCTTCGGCTCACACACTGAGGGCATCTGTATTTTCTGTACAGTCTATAGAAAGATAGCTAGGGTGGCATCTCTGTGCTGTGGAGGTGAACCAGTCTCTCCCAGTAGCTGTTTGGGGAACTGAGGCACCTACTTTAAGATCTGAGACTGCCACTTCCCTCAGGGATAAGCGTGTATGCATTAGGCTCATCTGCATATAAAGTAGTCACACTGCATCTGGGTTTTGGTTGCCTCATTATCTGGCATGACATGTTTAGGCAGAAACATAAACCAGCTGCAGAAGGTGTAGAAGTGGAAAAGAGAAGGGAAAGCTTGAAGGAGAAGGGGAGCTGTCAGTGACTGGAGTGACATGAGTGATTGAAACAGGCTGCTGCTGTCTGTGCAAGGAGAGCAGCAACTGATGTTATGTGTTAAAGACACTGATTTGCTGGCATGGCAAGAACTCATTCACTAATTCCGATCTTCAGCGTTGAAATTACTGTCGGATTTTTTTTAATGTGTTCTTTTTTTCTTTGTTTTTCCATGTTCTACCTATATTAAATGTGAAAGCTTCACATCTATGTAATTAGGCTTTGATTCATCTCACCTCTCAGCAATGATTAAGTTCATAAATTATAGAGAAGCCCTCAGGTAACCAGGTTTCCAAATTAGATACCTCAGCTGAATTAGTTATGATGAATCAGAGCTAAAATGATCCATGTTTAGCGATCACCAAACATCAGTGCCTGTACCGACTGGCTTCAAAGTGACTTATGGATAAAATCAGAGCAGAGCAAGGAAGTATTGGATGAACTGAAGTAATGACAAAAGATAATTTTGCTGCTATTAAAATTTTAAGTAAGATAGCATGCCTCCTCACCTATAAAAAGGAGAAAATCTGAGTCTTAGCTTAAAGTTTGTATTGAAAGGGATGGGCAGAATACTAAGGATGAACCTGATTGCTTTTGTTCTCTATTTCTCCAAGGGATCTGTCCAGCAACATGATAACAAAATTATGACATTTTATTTTTATAGACCTGAAGTATTTACAAAAGCTGGAAGTTATAAATGAGAATTCCTAACTGAATTTAAAAATGTAATAATTTAGCTTGTCTTTTTCCTGAAATAAAACAAGGAACAGTTTATCTTTCTTTTAGCAATCTGTCTTTCAATCTACTTTCTCACTTCTCTGAGGATCGCTTCGAAAACCTTCAGCAGCTTCAGTCACTGTAAGTAAAAGCTGAAATATTTTACTAACATAGTGCACTAAATGATATCTTTTCTTTCCAGAAGAAATATTCATCAATTACTAAAGCCATGTGAAGTATTAATTGCCATTCTATCAGATGCTGAATGTGCTTCAAATTTCTATTCCTACAGGACTGCTCAACACCCTGAGGTAGCAGGCCAAAATACATGAATGACAGCCATACAGTTTGCTCAGTTTTACCGCTATTCACAAATTATAAGCCTAGGAGCAATCAAAACACATAAATTAAGAACAAATTACACAACAAGCACAGCTAGGGCACCTGGGCAGATAAGGGCATAAGTAAATGGTAACAAGTATTTTAGAACTTCTATAAACTCTCCCTTGCAGTGGTTCATAAAATACTCACTCCACAGGGCTGATGATTCAGCCACATTTTTTTTTTTAATTAAGTATTTTACACAAAGCTCAAAATCAGAAGTTTTCTTATTTCTTATTTAATTTGCAAAGATTCACCCTCATCTGAAAGTAGATCTTATAATTTCATTGGATTCAGAGTTGAAAAGCAAGACTATAATTTCTTTTTTAAAATTGTCATTCTGTGCCGTATGGCTTTTTCTTAAAAAGCTGTCCAAAAGAAGAACCAAATGTTATTTTTAAATTCATGCTTTTTTTTTTGTTAAGCAAAAGCAAAAGATCCTGAATTAATCTGAATGATTAATCTGAACAGCTTTCCTGCAACTCGTTGTTTGACAATTTTCTCCTGTGCCACACAGTGAATACTGTAAGTCAACACACAGGTAACATTCAGTTCCTTTTTGTCGACCCCTATATGTTAAGTGTCCAAGGGTAACCAAGGTGAGCAATGTGTCTTAAGTCATTACAGTAAGAGCAAAATTTAGGAGATGATTGGTTCAGTTGCCCAGAGGTGAGATGTCTAGTGCTATCTGACATCCCTACAGCATTCCCACTCCAGAAAGTCTTTGGTCTCTCATGGGTCCTGTGTCATGTCTGCCTGCCCACACGGATGTCTCACATACCACAGGACACACCAAATAATACCAGACAGAATATTATTCTGGAGAGCCATTCAGCAAACCCAAAGCTAGTCTAGGTTGAGATAAGCCATTCTCCAGATCCCAGTGACTGTGTTCACCCAGGCTTACTAAGTTGCCCACAGATAGGAGTCTGATGCTGTTGGAGATGCCCTTGCGTTTCTATCCCGCCTGGCCATCACCTGCTAATCCAGAAGGCCACAGGTCTCTTGTAGGTCTTGTGTCTTATCAGTCAGCTCTACATGGGCATCTCAAATGGGAATCTCCAGGGTTAGTTATGTGGAGTTAAGTCAAATGTTTTTTGACAGATAACTGAGGCAATCATGCGGCAGTTGTGCCAGAATAACTTCCTTTTAGACTCTTTTTGACGTGCATTACAGCCCTTTGTTTCATTATTATGCACAGAATTAAATGCAGCAAATATCAATATTCTAGTCCATAAGCCACCACAGGGACAAGACAATAATCCTAAGACAGGACATCATTTTGAAATATGGATGGAGACATGCTCTGCTGCTATATAAACCTTGACCAGAGAGGAAAAGTGTAGTTATTTCAATCTGAGAGCACATTAACTGTGATAGATATGGTAGTGCCACTGTACTAGTACCACCTGCCTGCCTGTCAAAATGATTGTCTGATCTATGTTTCCAACTCAGAACATGTAGCCCAGGAGCAAAGACTGTAAGATAGACATAATGTCACACCCCACCCCACCCCCACCAAACCTAACTGGGCTAGAATTAAGCAGAACAAAGCAATCTCAGTAATCACTCATTTTTCCAGAAGCCTTGCTGACAGGATGACAGGCATTCTGTTTCATGGGATAGACAGTATATTATCCAAAAAAGAGTTTTTACAGTTTAAAATCTTATGGAAAAAAATGCCACCTGGCTTGGCCCAGACAAGATCCAAACCAAATCCTCAAATAAAATTTGAAATTCTTGTCAAAAAGAATCTCCTCTGTGTTTTCCTAGAAGCAAAACAGACAATACATCAGGTTCTCTAACCACAGTGAAAAGAGATAATTTCACAAGGTCTCTTCAGTGAGCTGGGAATAGCTGAGGCAGGAACACCTACCAGGTCCTTTGGAAATATAGGAATCCCTGATCCCGGATTAGGTATCAAAGGCATGTCTGCCTTCGGACCAAAGCTCTGGAGTTTACAACTTGGGATTTAATCTTTTCCTATAATGGACATGAGCACTCTCATGGTCTTATTGGTACAGCCATAGCAATAACACTGTTTGTGTTGGTCATGAGGCCTGGCTAGACGCCACACACACATTTTCATATCTGTCAGAGGTTGCCTGCAGTTCTGTTTCTGGTACCTGTCACAAACGCAGAAGTTGTCACTCTTGTCTTCTATTGCGGCTTTCAAATTCAGCCTTTCCTTTCCATTTTACCAGATGAAGGTGTTTTTTCTAAACCTTGCTTGGAATCCTTGGATGCAGTTTCTTATGGATATAAGTTATTTTTCTCCTTTCATCACAGTCGTTTCAAAGGAATATGACAATCCAAGTGCTTTCTATCTAAGCAGATCACCTGACTTGGTAATTTTGTTATTTTTCTTTTTTGTTCAATTGTGATGTTTCCCTTTTCTAAAACACAATCAGAATATATCATCTGTACTCTGCCTTGCCATTGCTGTGCATCAGTTTCAGGTTATGCCAGCTGCATCATAGGAATAGAAGAGTTTTGGGTTTTCATGTTACTAGAGCATCATTGACAAGATTTCAGTTCCTCTCACTCTTCTAACATCTCACGCACCTTTCCCTAAAATATCACCTGTGCAGATAATGTGTCAAATCCCTTGAAATGCTATTGCCCAACAGGAGAGGTGAAAATGATACACTGCAGTCCAAGTATGCCGGTACCTGCACTGAGTGATACTGCAATGGACTCACTCAGTATCGCAGGTTTCTGTTAGCGTTTTTGCCTCTATCAGGTGGCTGTGGTTGGCTTTGATTATGCCAGGAGTTTCTCCTCCTGTTTGTATCACAGCTAATCAAAAAACTATTCCTGTGACTTCTTTTCTTTTTCTGTTATAGCCAAATGTGCAAAATAATGTTCTCTCCCTGTTTCTGGCCTTATTGGGTTTGCTAATCCTCCAGCACATGCCCTCCTGACACTGAATTTGTAGACTGAAGGTCTGTTGGGATGCTGCAGAATGAAGCTTTGCTTTCAGACACTTCAGGAAATGCTTACTGAATACATTCAGTACACAAAGTGTCCTTTCATGGCTCTATCATCATTAGGATTTTTATCAAGTTGAATGCTTTTAAGGCTCTCAGTGCCATTAACTGTTTTGCTTGCATGCATGTAATATTATACAAACCTTTTCCTTTTACTGACACTTAATATCGCATTTCCCTGATGTATGGAATGTATGTCCTGCCCAGCCAGCAAGTCCCATTGAATCATGCCATGTCACAGACACTGGAAGGGCTATATTTCTCCATTATTTTGTTTTCAGGGTTCATTTTAATTGTCATTGGCATTTCATCAGGATCTGTTTGGATAGTTACATACACCCAGTGTTGTCCTGTTCTTGTTTGTATTACAGCAGAACAGAAGTCCAAACTTTGTATAACTTTTCTGCTTAGAGGAGTCCCTGGTTGCCTGCCTGTACCTCTACACCCTGTGCTTTCTTCTTGGCACGCTATGTGGGCAAAGCAGGTTGCCTCATGGCACTCCATATGAACAGTTATCAATGCTCTGCACCTCTCTTGCCTCATGTAAGGCAGTCGACGTCTGCTGCAAACACACCACATCTGCCCTTAACTATATCCTTCTCCTTCGGTTCTGTGCTCCTCTGTCACTCTTGGGGTGGGAGGGAGGAACGTACCTGCACACTAATCATCCCTGTCTCATCACATGCATGTCATGACTAGTCCTAGTAGGTGTCTTTGGTCCCTAGGCTCCAGTTACGCTAGCAAATATAACTGTCTGGCCTAACTAGCTCACAAGGGACAAAAAATGAGGCAGTATGGATAGCTGCCTACACCCGCGTCTTCGCCCTCTTCATTTTACCAATTCAGATATAAGCTGAATGTTTTATGTGGTCTGGTTATTCAAACTAATATTTTATAATGTTAAATTTTCTGATATATTTTAGTCTATTTTTCTAAAGATTTCTTCTCTGTGAGGTTCCCTCTACAGTCAGCAGACAAAAAGAAACCATGCAGGACAAGAGTCATTTAACCTAGCCGTGTCCGAGGAGATGCTTCTCTCCACTGACACTAAAGGAAACTTAGCTCCAGTGAGGAGGTCTAATGTCAGGTGAAACAAAACCCAACCCAGATGCCTGAATCTCCAAAATTAAAAAATAAAATAAAAAAATAAGTCATCTTAGTACTTTGGGTGGCTAATACAGGAAGGCCCAGGTCCTCACCTGCAAACACACACTCTTCAGTGATTTGTACTCCTAGTTGTACAGAGCGTTGATGAATCGTTCACTGCTGCAGCTTCTGGGCAGCTAGTACCTATGGTTTGTGCAAATTCCAGAAACGTGACAAAATATTCAGCTTCCCTCAGCCTGCTAGACTGTCCGTCCTTCCAAAGGGAGGTCTGTCTGTATTGTCTATAGCAGCTGCTTCCAGTAATTCAAACCCGAAAGATCTCCAGTGTCCTTGTCTTTCCTCAGCAGGCCCACAGCTACCTCCCACTACTTTGGATTTCTCATCAAAAGCTTGCAGGTCAATCTTACCTTGAACAATGGAGGGGAATTCTCACTTCCCCAAGGAAAAACTGAGAGAATTATACATTTTGCCTTCTTGTCTTATTTCTTTCTCTCTTCTGATTCTCATAGCAGAAGCTGTCTTTTATCCCTGCCTGTTCTGGGCTTATTAGTGCTTTCAGTTCTGTGATTCCTTTGTTAGTCGGAAGGCCCTCTGGCCAAGGTTTATAATAATAAGATTTTAAATCACACTGCTGTGAGCAGGGTAGCTTAGCACCCAGGGAAAGTGATGAAAACCTGTGCAAGTCACTTCTTGTGCTTCCCTTAATGGATATTGCATCGGTTGTTGAATGGTGTAACTACAAAGGGAGCTCCGGCTAAATGCACATCCCCACAACACAATCTTCCAGTAAAAAGCTCGATGTGATGAACAGTCCTACTGAATGTAGTCAGGATTTTTCCATGACATAGTTTCTTTGAGACCTATGATTTAAGAAAAGGCTTGTTTGTGTAATTGGAAATTTGATGACTACAGGAAGCCCTATTTCTTATAATTTATTTACAGCTCATAACATTTACACATGTTACAGATACCTGGAAATGATTGAGATTCTAAATATAAATGGAAGAATGTTTCAACGTATGAGGAACCTCTCCCACATGTATATATGCAAAATAAAAGAAAAGATCATTAAGGGGGTGGGAGGTCCATATAAAAATGTCCAAAACCATCCCAGGGTGTTGCTTTTCCATATTAATTCCACTGGTAGCTCAATTTCTGCAAAAAAAATAGATGAAATGTTTCACTATTTTAAACAGAGAAAGGAAACAGGCTCCTCATTTTGTTCCCTCATTTCTAGACCATATCACATCACTTCTTTTTCTGCCCTTCACACTTCTTTTTCTGGCTGAAGCAGAATAAATAAAATTGTTTGCTTACTTGGGAGTTACTGTAGCCTTAAGCTTAGCAGGCAGAAGTAGAATACCTCATTTATGTGCACCCAAATTGGGAACTGAGTTAAGAAACAGAAGAGTGATTATATATTTTGGACATGAATAAAAGCCATATATGTTCATAGAGAAGATAGAATGTGTGCTGTATAGACATCTTAATTCGCAGTCATAAAGCATGCCCTTTTCCTTCACAGTATGTCACAGCTACCTGCCAGTAACACCAGGTGCCTCTGAACTACAATCCCTGAGCTGAGGCAAAGGGCTTTAGGAGTGTCACACATCCACACTTAGAATCATAGAATCATAGAATATCCTGAGTTGGATATTAAACCACCCAGGATACATACTCAAATGTCTCTTGCCTCTCTAAATAATTAAAGTGCCATTCTTGATGAGAAATCTTCAGGCTTATTTTTTCCTTCTGGTTTTGGTCTTTCAGTCTGGAATTGCTCCCAAATATTTATATTTGCTTATTCTATGCCATGAATGTAAGCATCTTCTTCAACTGTGCAATGTTCTTTCTGACTTTATTTCTAAAGAGCTTATATTACAGTCTTTCCTCCACTCTTTATTACTTCTTGAAAAATAAAACTGAAATCAGCTACTGTCCACTTATTTACCAGCAGGTGGTGGATACAATCAATAGGACTACATCAACATGCAGAATTTGATATATCATTGTTCATATATTTCACAGTTATATCACATCAGAGTTTTATTTGCAGATCTATCCTTCATGTTTTATTTTTTATATATACCAGAACATATTTTTAAATCTTGTAGAAGTCAATGGGATGTAAGGATACATTTCAAAACAACCCTGCTCTTGTAGGCTTTACGGTATTAGAGCCTTTATGTCCTGTCCCACAAGCCTTCTTTATGAGTGCACTGTCACTGAAGCAGGGAACTATTTATTTGAATAATGGTCAAGGAAGTGAAAAATTTAAGATGTGATAATGTTCATTACCAAATTTAAGTCATTCCACAGAAATTCTACAATTTGTTAAGGCAGGCAAAATCCTTCTGCCAAGGACAGTAAAAGATCTGCTTTTGAAGCACCTTAGTATGAAGAACATCCACCTGCACACTGACAACAAACTAAGAGTAGCAAAGCAAAGCTCTTAAAAGATGTGTGAAAACAAAAAATACACCAGCTCTGACCATTTCTCTCAAGTCCTACATGAACAAAGGGCAGTGCCCTAATTGCATATTACAGCAACCTGAAGGAAATCACAGGTGATTGCAGCCACTACCCCCAGCATCGTTACTGGGGATCAAAAGTGTATGAGCTGCTATCAATGTCCTAAATCCTCCTTTGATTTAATACGTTTCACAGCATACCCCTTATATGCACTAGGAATTATTTCTCCTCTTCCAGCTCCTTGCACCTACTTGCAAAACTGGTACATAACGGTGACATTGGCTTGTGTTTAATCAGCAATATTACAGGTTCATTTCTTTACATTCAGCTACTTCAAAAAGTTTCACTTATTGCTTCTATGCGGTTCATGTGTGACTATGCACATCATTAACAGATGGGATTTCATCATTTGAAGATCTCTTAGCTGACAATGTTCTGTGAGTATTTGTGTGGGTCATAGCTTGTGTTATATGTTTTGGAAATCTTGTCATCAGAATGAGATCACTTATCAAAGCAGAAAATGACATGTACACCATGTCTATCAAAATTTCCTAAGTATGTATTAAAGGTATTCATAATACATTGATTTGATTAGTACATTAATAAAATTAATATATTAATATGGTATTGTATACTACATTATGACATTATATTATATATAATAAGTAACATTATGTATATTCCAATAATTTCAGTTTGCATTCTAGACACATACGAATTTCAAAACATTTAAAAATATTATGCATTATCTATTTTTGCATTATTTTCTGATATTCTAAATGAAAGTGAGTGTCAAAAAATAACCAGGGTCCTTCAATTCCTTGACTTTGGGCAGTCAAGATGTGTATAAAAAACTTAAACATTTTACTTTATTAATTACTACTATTCATTCAGCATTAAAGATTACGGATGAGTTAGCTAGTGTTAGACTACTTGCTGTCTGAATTTATTTTGTGATGTGTCAAATCATCATATCTCCTTTTTTGGCACAGGAACTAATAAGTGCTTCTGATATTTTTGAATTGGATATTTCAAAATGTGAGTACTTCCAAATGATTGCACCATACCCTGTCCAGCTGTTGTTCGAAGATTAAGAATCTTCGAGCCAACAGAAATGTGGGACCAAATCCACACTTGCTGTGGCCAAATCCTACTTCTTTGCAAGCTTATGGTGCAATAGTGTGACACTGTTTTCTGGTGACTAACCCTTTAAAAACATATGAGATCTATTATTACTTCTCCTCTCTTTGTTCCAGTTAGCCAAGTCTATAGACGCTGCTTTCTGACCGCATGTTAACTTCACACAGGAAAGATTTTATCTTGTGTGACTTCAGACGCTTGCAGTGCAGATGTCCGTGAACTAGTCACTTTGCACTCTCTAGTCAATGAATCGTGCAATTTACCTAATTCTAAAAAAGACGTCCAAAGTAGGTCTAATGGATCATGTCCCAAAAGTATCTGTTGACTTCATTGACTGTAAAGACAGCCAAGGCACAACTAATTCAGATCTTCAGCTTTATAAATGGCTGAAGTCAGGTAAAATGAATTTGCCTTGTTAGTAGATACATATCGTGAATGTATAAAATCAGAAGTAAATCCCAGGCAAGATATCAGAGATCTTTTGTGTATTTATTATATAGCGTCATGTATATACTATATAGTGCCATAGACCTGCCAGGTCTTCCACACTCTGCCCGAGACTCTTGCAGCTTGCTCCTGGCTGAAACTCTGCCGCTGCAGTATCCGTACCCTGCGCAGTGCCCAGACACTGCTGTACCCCCTCTCCAGGCCTGGCTGCCTGTGTGACAAATACAGCCATTGCAGTCATTCAATACTCACTGACAGGGTAGTCAGGCACTGGACCAGGCTGCCCAAGGAAGTGGTGGAGTCCCCATTCCTGGAGGTATTTAAAAGACGGTTAGATGTGGTGCTTAGGGACATGGTTTAGTGGTGGACTTGGAAGCGCTAGGTTAACAGTTGGACTTGATGATCTTAAAGGTCTTTTCCAAGCTAAATGATTTCTAACCTATGATTCTATAATATTTCGCTGTCTGCAAAAGCCACCGTGCTGGCCACAGCCAGGGAGCTTGACTCCAGATTGTTGCATGCTCATGGGAGCCCTCTTCAGCAACACCTCCACTCTTGTATCCTGACACCAGTTTCCACTCTCCCGTTTGTGATCAGGGGGCTCATAGCCCCACAGCATGTGAATTCTGATGCCGCGATCACACGGTTAAATTATTTTTGAATGCCAGCTAGAGTTTGGTTAAACATAAAAGTATACTACATATAGAGCACTTCATTGATATTTTTCAGCAAATTCTGAAATCTGTTTCTTCAATAGGTGCTGATTGTCTTATGGGGGTGTATTTGTTCTTCATTAGAGTTTTTGAAGTTAAATACCATAGACAGTATGAAAAATATGCTGTGCTGTGGATGGTAAGTTTACCATGCCATATCATGGTGTTCATCACCATGCTATCTACAGAGGTCTCAGTCCTGTCGTTGACATATCTCACCTTAGAAAAGTATTTAGTGATTGTCTTTTCCTTCAGTAATATTCATCCTGGAAGGCAGCAGACAGTAGTGATTCTTATATCCATATGGATTGCTGGGTTTGTCATAGCAATAATCCCATTCTAGGATGAGGACTTTTTTTTGAAATTATTATGGGAAAAATGGAGTTTATTTCCCATTGAATTCTGATCAAAGAGAAGAAATTGGAGGCAACAGGTATTCCCTTGGTATTTTTCTTGGTAAGTTTAATTTTTAGTATGCTATACTTACTGATTAATACTATTTTACTAGAAAAACTGGCAGTCAGTCTACAGAGCTTTCACTGATAGATGTACTTTTCACTACACTATCAATGTTCGTGTTGTAATACTTCCCAAAGGCCCACAAAAGGAGCAGAGCCTCATGTGCTGTGTGATGGCTGCACACTTAAAAGGGTCCGTGTCACCTGAAGAGTTTAGTATCTAATTTTAACAAAACACAAGCGAGTGAAACAAAGAAAAGGAGAATACATAGAAGGACATAGTAATTTGAATAGCAATGAGGTAATGAAATTACTTAGCCCAATGGTTTGAAACCTTTTCATTTTTATAAACTGGCAAAATCAGCAACCTTCAACTATTACTCAGTGTAGTCTTCACTGGATTGCAGAAAACGGTGATAATATAAATAGTAAGTAGAGCTATACGTGCATTATACTGGCAGGGGATAATGATTAAACAGATACATATATATATATAAAATAAACTGGAAATGAACAGGATAAAGCCCAGAAACTTCAGCCTGAGATACGTATGAGCTGGTCGTGCTCAGCCTCAGAGCACTCACTCACAGCAAGGACTGAGAATTATTCAAACTATTACCAAACGATCTTCTCCCTGACCTGCACTTACAGAGACATAGGGGTTATTTTGCCAGTATATACACATTTAACAGTTATTCCTCATTTTATCTCTTGATATCAAAAAGACGAAAAAGCTACATACCAGAAGATAAAACTAGTTTTTTAGAATTACACTGAGTAGAAAGTAAAAAAGGCAATGCCCATGCCCAATCAGGCTCATGTAGTGATTTCGCATCAATAAAATTATTATATCACACTTTTCAATCCTTTTAGTTTGTTTCAATCTGTATTTCTGAGCAAGAGCCTGTTTTCAGGTGCTGGCATCTTGACATAAATGGCTCTCAGCTATTTATCAGAGTACTCCAGTCAAAGGAGTTGCCATCTGATGAACTGTTAAAAGCCTTGCTCTGCAACACACTGCAGTGCAATTAAAATCCAAGTTGCACAGCTTGCTCTGCACATGTTCTCCCATCAGTAATTTGGGATGGATATTTATACAGAACCGAGGAAGCCAGTCTGAAATGAACACATGGCTCAGATCGGTTTGTCACTTTGCTGGGGAATATGTTGTTCTTTCCATATTACGTGAGAGTCCTGCAGGTGGTTTCTGTTTTGGATTTACTGCAGCATTTCTAGTCAGGAGACCCGATCTCTGTGGAATCACGAGCCCACCCATACTGTGCATTAACTGTGTTTCTATAGTAACTTCTTACAACTTATTCGCATCTCACTGTGTAACAGATGGGAACACGTGGTATGTGAGCAGGCTGTGTGACACTAGACGATATTGAGGAGCTGTTTCTAGCATAAAATTCTATCAGTATACTACAGATACATTAATGTAAAAATTATAACAAAATAATGGAAGAGAATGAAACAGAGAAGTGGTCAGGAGAAAGGGAAGAGAGGAAAGACTCAATGCCATTTGTTTCGAATCTTGTTTCCCCACAGGTGTGACCCTGCTAGCCTCCATCATCATGGTGTTTTCATAGGTCAGCACGTTTTGTTCTGTTCAAAAAACTGCCCTTCAGTCATCAGGAGTCCAGCGTCACGTTCGCAGGGTTGTTGCTGTTGCCAATCAATATTTTTTTTAATAGTATCCACTGATGCCATCTGCTGGATTCCTGTCTTTGTCATTGGAATCCTCTCCTTATTCCAGGTGGAAACTCCACGCAAGAGTGTGATTTCTTTTGTTAAGCATTCATTTCAAACCAAAACAATTCTGCCAGAGGAATTCTAGCTAACCATGGGTGAAGAGTAAGTATTGCCCGAAATATTTTACTTTTTCTATGTTCGGAAATTGACCTTTAAAGTACATACATAACATCTTCAATCCATGTATGTAGGTGAGAACCAGACTAAGCTATCCAGTGAAGAGGTTCTCCTCTGCTACAGCTGCAAAATCCCATGGTAATATGTGTGAATAAGTCCATTAGTTTAATCATCAGGGAAACAAAATTATAACAGGAAGGACTTTAAGCAACCCAGACACCACATTTATAGATGCCGGCAGTGATTTCCAGGGGGTCCTGAGGAGGCTACAGGCCCTCCCTGCTCCCGCAGGGCAGCACACACTCTCCCCTCCCAGCCCGCGGAGCAGCTGTATGTACAACCTCATAGCTCTCCATCACTGCACTGGTTATATGCAGCCCTGCGAACCTTGCAGTTGCTAACAGATAACGTGGTAATAAAGGCATCCTGCTCTCCCACTATAATTCTAGAAAACTGATGCCTCATGTTCATAGAAAATTGGGTAAATAATTCTCCATAATATGAAAGGCATGAAAGAAATATAGTAAATTGTCAATGATTTTATCGTAAAACCTATTTAGCCTCATTGGGAGCATTGAATTCCATTTGCCTAACCAGGAGAAAAGTGATTACATGTAAGTTGTTAAAAATAAAACACGGACATCATGAGGGTGTTCAGAAGATGTACAACTGTGGCTGGCATGGGATTCACGATGGTGAGGCTCTACACAGCTCAGCTCATGGTCCTCTGAGCAAGTCGCTTCGCCCCTCTGTACTCCAGGTTCCCCTCTGTAAAATAATAATGATAGCTTTTGTAAGGCACTTTGAAACCTACTGATGAAAATTGCCATATAAAAAATAGGTATGCAATTTGGATTTATATTAAATACTATCCTAAAGAGAGACAGACTTCAGCTCATGTTTAGTGCTTTTATTAAATTCCAGTAGATAGAGAAAAAGACACTCTGGTGAAAATCTGGTTTTTTTCCCCTTCTTATGAAAACCCTTGGTGAACTCAATGAAAATCACAATGAGCAATGTTGAATTCAACCCTCTTTCTTATAAAAATAATACTATGGTAGCATTCCACAAAAAATGACATAAAGTAAAAAAAAAAGTGACATAAAGTAAAATAAAGGACATAAAGTAAAAATGACATAAAGACGCATTTGCTTCTTTAGCTTTCCTGCAACAGAGCATACAAAGTATTTTACCTTTGTTCCTAGACACTATCCCTTCCTGGATAGTGACATTTGTTCTGCCAATACGCAGTGCCCCAAAGCCCATTCTCTATACTCTCACAACTAGTTTCTTTAAGGAGAAGTTGAAGCAGTCACTGGACCGTTATTGAAGGAGGGCAATTTTCAAAAATGATGAAAAAACTTTGGCCACTTCAGTCACATGGGCAGATGATCCCCTCACCCATAGCTCTTCATTTATGCTTGGATTTTAAAAAAAATAACTCCTGAGGACAGTACTAACTTTTATTTACCAGTCTACAAGTGGTTGTTCCTTGGCAAGATAACAGAAAACAGGACCTAACTGCCTTACAGCTGCATTAATTTCTTTGAGATTCATACATAGATTTTTTTTGGCCGTTACCATCTCTGTATTCATCTTCCTGGAAAATAAAATCACAACTGGTGCATTTATCAGGGGAGATTTGTATTGCAGATTGAAACACAGGCAGACCATGCACTGCAGCTAAAAATAGCAATACTTTTCTACTATTCATCCCCCTTCCCCAGAGAGTCAGTGTATCTATACGTGCTAGCTATAGTCTTCATATAATATATATAGATTAAGGGAAAGGACTTTCGTCTCATTTGGTCTGTACTACCAATTTCAGGACATATCCTTGTGGAGAGGTGTTTCTCCCAGGGTTGGAAGTCCTTGGTGAGAGAAGGCCAGAACATTCTATGCAACGTGTAAATCTATATTAATCTTGTAAGATTTAAGTAATATGTGAGCTCTGCAGAATGGTGAATGTCTCTTTGTACACATAAAGTCACTACTTAGAACCGCAAGACCCGAGCAGTGTTATTACAATATTTTTAAGGTACTAAAAGTCAAGTGAAACTTCCTGTGTAAGCAACAGAGCCCAGACTGAAATAAAAATTAAATAATGAAGCTCTCAGAATGACCCTTGAAAGCAGTCAATTCAGTTTTCATTGCATCAAGTTTTATGAGGCATAGGCATCCGGGCAGCGTGGGTAAGCACATGCTTGGGGGAGCATTTATGGGACTGAGGCACTTGCAAGGAAGAACAATTCCCTGTTATTAGTTATGTTTTCATAACCACCTTAGCTTTATTTTGACTTTATTGCATATGAGCTGCCTACCTGTTATAAATAGAAGAATCAAGCTCCTAGAAAAGGAGTAAAGCGAAACTTTCAGCAGACTTTTACCTTTTTTTTTTTTAAGATTTACTAAAGAAATCTCCAGAAAATGTTTTAGAAGCTCCAGCTCATAGACCATTCTGAAGTGTTATCAAACAAAAGGAGTTTGGAGCAATGAGGAAGATCCAGAAAGGGAGGAAAAACCCCAAGTGCATGGGCACATCACTGAAAATAAAGAGGAGCCTGAAGAGTTAACATTTCTCAGCTGAGATGACGAGACTGAATATGTGCTTCGGGCCCACCCAGACTGTGAAATACGATGGATATATTTGAATCACCACGAAGGCAGGAAGTCAAGTCCAATAATAAGGTCATTGTACCCTGGCAATGAGCCCAACTGTGAGGTTTCGACCCAAGTATTCACACAGCACATACTTCAGCGTGGGATTCCGTCTGAAGAAATCTAAATTTCCATTTAGGTATCAGAAGATCCTTTCAGTTAGTGACCCAGTCGACCTACTTTCCAGTACTGACCAACCCACTTGGTGCCTTAATTTGATAGACATTGTCCTGCTTGGCCTGAACAGTCCCTGGAGCCTCCTGGGTTTAGTATGCACCTGGTGACAGCAGAGCAGGAGTCCAGGGGCAGAGGAGCTATAGCAGCGTGCTGGTTCGTATTGGTGGTTTCTCTGCTCGTAGTTGTGGGGGTGAAGTAGGTTCTGGCTGCTGTAGGTGCTATGGGAAGTACATCTCCTCAGACAGAGCAGCACTATGGGTACACCCAGGCTATTACGAAGGTTGGGGATGCCAGGGAAGGAGCAAAGCAGCCCCACTGTTGGTGGTCGCATGCTGGGGCAGAAGTCAGATGGGAGCACCCCAGCGAGGCTGCTCTGCCACCTAAAATACATGTTGCCTCTGCAAACAGAGGTGCTGCCAGCTACCTGTCGTCCAGATCTCATGTGGCTGCCCTGGAGAGCCCTGCAGAGGAAATTTCCTCCCCTGCACCCTCTCCTGACATACCAACTGATGCACCTCTGTAGCAACCCATGTGCGTGGCACTGGCTAAATAGTGGGGATGGGAAGGGAATTTGGTCTTGACTACACCTCTCTGGGCACTTCCCTAGGATAACATAGACACTACTTGTCATGTTTTCCTCTCCTTGACAAAATCTTCACTTAAAGTCATTCTTTCTCTTGAACTTTGGGATAAAGTTGATCTTTATATAGCTTTGCTCTCCACCCAAATTTGATTTAAAGAGACAGAAGGATACTTTTCCACATCCATTGGTAATCTGCTCCAACAGATTATTATTTAAAGTATGTCATTTATTAAAATAAAAAAATTAATTCAAATTTGTGTTTTCTGGGTTTCCACTTGCAGTAACTGAATTGCCTATGAATATGAAAGAAGAAAGCTTTTTCTGACTAAAATGTCTCAAAAGTCTGATTCTCATTGTTAATACTTAAAAGCTACTTGCTTTTTGCAACACTACTACTCTTTTTTCTATAAATTGTAAACTCTGATGGCCCTGCCCTCCTCTGATAAGATGTAAATAATGAAAGACAAATTGTTAAAAAGCAAAAAAGGAGGAATTATACACAGAATCAGAGATCACAGAATCACAGACCCACAGAAAAATTGAGGTTGGAAGGCACCTTTGGAAATCATCTAGTCCAACATCTGAGCTCAAAGCGGGGATCAGCTAGAGCAGGTCTTTCAGGGTCATGTCCATCTTGGTTTTGAACATGTCCCAGGGATGCAGACTCCACAACATCTCTGGGTTACCCCTTCCAGTGTTTGATCACTGTACAGTTAAGAATTTTTTTTCTTATGTTTAAACAGAATTTCCTGTATTGAAACTTGTGCCCATGTGTTGTGGTTTAGTCCCAGCCAGCAACTAAGCACCACACAGCTGCTCACTCACCCTCCCCCTCGGTAGGATGGGGAGAGAATCGGAAGGGTAAAAGTGAGAAAACTCGTGGGTTGAGATAAGAACAGTTTAATAACTGAAATAAAATATTATTATTATAATAATAGTGAAAATGAAAACAAAACAAAAATAAAAGGAACAAAACCCAGGAAAAACAAGTGATGCAACTGCTCACCACCCGCTGACAGATGTCCAGCCTGTCCCTGAGCACTGATCACTGCCCCTCAGCCAACTCCCCCCAGTTTATATACTGAGCATGACGGCATATGGTATGGAATAGCCCTTTGGCCAGTTTGGATCAGTTGTCTTGGCTGTGCCCCCTCCCAGCTTCTTGTGCACCTGGCAGAGCAGGGGAAGCTGAAGAGTCCTTGACCAGTGTACGCACTGTTTAGCAACAACTAAAACATCAGTGTGTTATCAACATTATTCTCAGACTAAATCCAAAACACAGCACTATACCAGCTACTAGGAAGAAAATTTAACTCCATCTCAGCCGAAACCAGGACACCATGGTCTCCTGTCCTGTCATCAGGCACCACAGAGAAAAGTCTGGCTCTACTTTCTTTACTGCCTGCCATCAGGTACTTACACATGCTGGTAAGATCCTCCCTGAGACTTCTCTTCTCCAGGCTGAACAGTCCCAGCTATCTAAGCCTCTCCTCACATGTCAGATGCTCCAGTCCCTGAAACATCTCCATGAACATCTTTCTTGGACACAGTTCGGTATGTACATGTCTCTCCTGTGCTGGGGAACCCAGACGTGGACCCAGCCCTCCAGATGTGTCTCACCAGGGCTGAGCAGAGAGAAATGATCACCTCCCCTGACCTGCTGGAAATGACCACCTCCCCTTGACTCTTCCTAATGCAGCCCAGGAGGTTTTGGTCTTTTTTACTACAAAGGCACATTGCTGGCTCATGATCTGCTTGTTCTCCACCAGCACCCCCAAGTCCTTCTCCTCAGAGCTGCCTTGCAGCTGGTGTGTCCCCAGTGTGTACTGGTGCACGGGGTGATTCCTTCCCAGGGGCAGGGCTTGGCTTTTCCCTTTGTTGAACCTTGTGAAATCACTGTCAGCCCATTTCTCCAGCCTGTCAAGGTCCCTCTAAATGGCAGCACAACCAGCTGGTGCATCAACCCCGCCTCCCTGTTTTGTGTCCTCTGCAAACTCTGTCCCATTGTCCAGGTCATTAATGAAGATGTCAAACAGTGTTGGCCCCAGTATCGACCCCTGGAGTAGTTCACTAGTGACTGGCCTCCAGCTGGACTGTGTGCCTCTTGGCCTGGCAGCTCAGTTTTCAAACCACATTACTGTCCATTTATCTAGTTCATATTTCATCAGTTTGTCTATGGGACGTTATGGGAGACAGTCTCAAAAGACTTACTAAAGTTGAGATGAACAGCATCCACTGCACTCCCTTGATCCACCAAGGCAGTCATCTCATTGTAGAAGGCTATCGAGTTGGTCAAGTATGACTTCCCTTTCATGCAAACATGCTGACTGCTCCCAGTCATCTATTTGTGCTTCACATATGTTTGGAAATGGTTTCCAGGATTATTTGCTCCATCACCTTCCCAGGGATCAAGGTGAAGCTGACTGACCTGTGGTTCCCTGGATCCTCTTTCTTGACCTTCTTGAATATGAGTGACATTTTCTTTCTTTCAGTCCTCAGGAACATGCCCTCATATGACCTTACAGAGTTTCTTAGCATATAAAATATTGGGGGAGGGGGTTAAAAAGATTTGTGGGATTTTTTTTCCCTCTTTTGACTGTAATTCTTTATGAACATTTCCATGGCTATTTGCCTAATTTTTAATTAAAAAAAAAAAAAAAAAAGAATAAGATCAGAACAAACAGCTGTGCCTGAACAAATATTGCTCATATAATCGCCCACCATGAAGAACTAAAAGCAGAGTTGCCTTCGTACTGCATTAAACATTTTTACTCTGTTGCTACTGGGATCTGTTTAACAAGCAAATAGGAAAAACCTAACAGTTGGTTTTACAACATAATCTTTTGACAGAACGCAGTGATGAATAAAATAATTTCTTGTCCTTCACAGCCAGTATGTGATCAATGACAAATGAAACACAGGAGCAGGAGCTGAAGCTGAATAGTGAAAATCCCAAGTGCAGTTCAATTGTCTGCAATGCAGGGAAGTTTTCTAAGGTTATTATGAGCCTGATGGCAGCAGAGAACATTCCCCTGTACCTTTTATCAGTAAATGACTGATCCACAAAAGCTTCAGCTTTGGAAATCCTAACAGGAGATACTCTGACTCAGAGCTAGTTCTTTTAAATGGTAATCTTTTATATTATCTCCCTACTTGAAAGAAAAGATAAAATGGATCAGACAGGACTGGCTGCAGTGATACTAAACTATGTCCAAAGGATGTTGTATTTTAAAACACGGATTTTAAAACTCTTGCGGAAACCCATTTTATTCAGCATTTTCAATGTTTAGTGTTTTACAATAGGTATGTGCCCTTAGGATAGTTCTAAAATACTGTGCATTATTCATTGTTTGTCCACGAAAAAAACCACTTAGTTTTCCTACTCTGAACAAAGGTTGTTCAGGAGGCACACTGTAATATCAACAAAGGTCCCTTCAGGACAACACATGAATAATGGAGCAGAAAGTAAAGTTAGTCACCTTCCTGTCTGCATAAATCTATAAAAAGTACTTCAGTATGATAGATGATGGTGATGGTGGACTGAATGTTGAACTACATCTCTGCATTCAAGCACACAGATGCCTTAAATAAATTATTTATCAAAAGAGAGCCTCTTAATTCTAAAAAAAGGCTGCACCAAAACATATTCATGGCTTGGGCTGCCTTCTCCTATTATTCTACTGTTTAAAAATCAATAATATCAATAGTTTCTGAAAGGTCAAAGAAGATGATGTGTTCGTTGGTATGAATAGTATTTCAATGTTACCTGTTCTGCAGCCTAAAAATGTAAGAAAAAGAAAGCACTGAAATACCCATCGCACGTAATGTAAAATGTTGCAAAGCTGGCTGTGCACACCACTTGAAAATTAATTTTTAATCTAATGTCTTTGTTTATAATTTGACTCTCACTAATAAAAGCAAAGGTCCAAGTAGCACAAGTATCTCCTACATGATATCTTTCCTTCCTTGAAAACGACAGCAAACCCCAAAAACATTCTGGCAATTTTGCCTGCACCTAGTAACAGTGATTGCAATCAGCCCTGCACCTCCTGAAGCACGAGTAATTGATGCTTGTAATAACACTACCTATTTCATCACCTTATTGCAAGACAAGACAGAAAACTCAAGTTAAAGAGTTTAATGTGAAGAAGCAAGATGCTCTCCTCTTTCAGGGTCTGTTATCTTTTTTTTTTATGCTCCCTGCCATTTGCTGTCTTTTCTCCATCTGCATTTTATTCCTGTATTATTTTTCAGCTCTTTTGTGTGCACTGATAATAACATTGTGTAACTGAATGAAATGCTGCTTTTCAGAAGCTGACATTTTAGTTACTTTTGCTTTGCTTTTACTACCACACATAGAAAGGGGCAAGAGAATGACAATAGAGGAATTGGAGAGTAAATAATCTCGTTTGTAAAGGTTCACCAAGCAGCACAGCACAAAGGAATTAACAGGGTGTTCATAGCAGCTCTTTAGCTCTTTAATCAGTTCTCTAACATGTGGGAGACATTCACTGCAAGGGAAAAGGTGTCTCAAGAAAGGAGTTCACTTTTACTAGAGATATTTTCTAAGGCTGTTTCAAGCATCTCCATGTCAACTGCCCTGAGCAAATCTACCATACACTCCTTGAGAGGCCCTTTGGCACTAAAAATGTGCCACCAGGGTTTGTGGCATCCATAACAAGTCCCTGCTGACCTTGGCCCTAACTCATGCTTGCCCCATCACACACTGAGATGCCACCATACAGCTCTAGGGAAAGGAGCTGCTCCTGCTGTGGTCTCTCAGCATCCATATTGATCTCAGTGGTCCCCATGTGACAAACCCATGAAACTGAGAAAAGGAAGAGAGGAGATCTGGGTTCTTCAAACAGCTCCAGGCACTGGACAAAGCACCATCTGTCATTTTGCAACACCAGATGTATAGAATAACTGAGGAGTCATGCCACCAAAACTGACACCAGTCACAATTTTAGGGTCAGGCATTTCCCAATGGTTTGGGAGCATGGCCAAGGGTTATCCAAAGGCTACTAGGCAAAGGGGAGAGGCAAGGAATTTATTCTTTAGGGAAGTGGCATAAGCAGTATAACAGGACAGCAGACACAGCTTGAAAGGCTTTAATGTTTTTGCGTCAATCAGCAGCAGTTGGTTGCACAGCAAGGAGAGCTCATGCTGTACCTATTTAAAGGGTAGCAGAGCTGTGACTGCAGCATGACGTCCCTAAGGACCTCCAGGATTCAAGCTTTGCCTCTTCCCACAGGACCGTGCTGGCCAGAAAAAATCCAGCTACCCAGGGACTGCTTGCTTTTCAACACAGGCAGTATTGGACTTAAAGCACTGGAGGCATTTGGATTATGAACAATATCAAGACACAAGATGAAACTAAGCTGTATGCAGGCAGCGATTTTAAAAATACCATATATAGGTGGACCAATATACAATTTAAGTGCAAAAGAGTTATTGAACACTGCACTTATCAGTATCTATTGTGACGGCAAAAAGCATTAATGCCATAAATCTTACAAATCACCCACACATAATCATTCAGAATGCAACTCTCTTTTCACTCTAACAGCTACTGAGGGGATTATGTCAAGGTAAAGTTCTCTTTGGCAGCCCATGCAAATGTTTTCTGACACTTCTTTCTATTACAAAATACTTATTCAAAGGGAGAGTCCCTCAGCTTCACCTTTGAATGTTTGGTGATTCTTGATGAGATATACCTTCCCAGATGCATAGGACGAGGTGGGATCAGGGCTCTTCAGCTGTGAGACTCTATGAGAAATCCAAAAGCGATACAGACCCAAAAGTGTGGCTCTTGAAGGCACAAGGCAGAAGTGTTTTAACTGAAATACCTGTGGCATTTCTGCTACCATTTCCTCTCATTGAATCAGTTGTGCACCTTGGGTAAGGAAATGGTGAAATAAGGAACTGCCCTTCTATTGCTAATTACTGTGAAATTGGCACTCAGGTCTCTAAAATCAGCTCCACTCAGCACAAGAGAACTGTTATTCCAGCACAGGAATATCCAAACGCAGAAGCTGAGATCACACATTGAACAAATCTCCATTATTTCATATCTATGGAAGAGTTGGTAGTCTTGTTTGGGGGTATAAAACTCCTCTGCTCTGATATCCTGGGGTCTTTTGATACCACTTCTGTAAATCAGCTTTGGGCACGTAGAGAAGATGGCAAATAATCGAGGTCCATTGCCTGTGACGTTCAGCTCCAGCTCTACAAGTGCTGGATTTGCTGGACAGATTTTACTGATCCTTCTTCACACAGACATGGATCATCTCACCAGTGTACAGGTGCAGCAGACGGGCTGTGCCATCAGGAAAACGTGTCCTGGAGGAACAGCTTCAGCCAAGGTGCTTCCCTGCACCACGTCTCCACTTCTCTGTGCTGAGATGCAGTTTCCCTTTCCTGCCTCCACCCTAGCCTGGTGCTAAGCCAGGTTTTTCTGCAGGGCTGCCTCTCAGCCGTATCACTACCCTCGTTCTGCTCATGGAATAACCAGAGAAAAACCAGCGTTGCTGCAAGGGAGAGTTCAGGAATCAGCAACCAGTGATGGGAGAAAGTGTGGTGCCACTTTTAGTGGCTGACAATATTTAAATCAGCTTAAACAGGTCCTGAGACCACAGGTGGAGATTCAGATAACGCTCCTTGGAGCTGCACTAACAGAAGTTTCATTATTTGCTTTACTATTTGCAAGTAAGGGAGAAAGGAGGGCCACAGCGAAACGCCTCTCTTCCCCTCAAACCAATGATAACAAATAGCTTAAAAAGCATGAAGAAAAAAGGAAGAGATATATTTAACATGAAAATAACTAAAAAACATTTTTCTATGTGTTACTCTTCATCTGTAGATTCGAAAGCTGTTGCTAATGACTTTTTTAACATGATTTTTTTTTTTTTTTTTAATTCAAGTATTCCTGTGCTATATCACAATTAAAACTGAGTATTCATACAAGATCCCTGGAAACAGACTGAAAAAAGTTGTTTGCTTTCATCATGGAAACCTAGTGAAATGCAGATACTAAATAAGCAGCCACCTGTAAATAAGGTTCCTTTCAGTATTAACATTTTAAGATTATAATAGTAACACAATAAGCAGGAAGTTTTTATAAAGTATGAGGTTTTATTGACAATGTCTGTTTGAATGCAGATATGTATTATAGTAGGTATATTTCATCAACATTCATAATTACATTTTCTAATAAACAGACAGCTAACAATCCTCCAAAAGACAGATATATATTCCTGGGCTTCTACTAAAGCACGAATCATTGAATGCACAGTTCAGCTCAGAAGCCCTGAAATAGAAGTTAGGAAAAGATTTTCAGACAAGTTTCATAAAGCATATTGGCTTCCTTTCAAAACAGCCCAGAAAGCTGCATCTTATGACATTTTTTTTTATGTGTTAATTTAGTAAGTGTATGGAAGCTTTTGGTTTTTCTTAGAGATACGTTCAGCTTTTGAGGAATCATGGAATTATTTGTGAAGCCACCATGAGCAAGCAGTTAATTTCCTCCTAGTTTATTAAACTATTAATGAAGGCAATTTTAAAAAATTCATTTCCAAACCCATGTCCTCAGTCATAGTGGGTGGGCAGACCAAGTTCTTTAGAAAAGTGGACTCAGAACTGGATCAGGACGTTTTCTGAGCCGGCATCTTGGTAGCTCAGAAAGATTGCTCATGGTTTCAGAAAGCAGAAATCAAGAAGAAATAAAATGGGGAAAAGAATATTTGTGTCATTATTAGCATTTCCACAAATACTTAAACTATAAATATGCTTGAAGTTATAGCATCCCCAGTAAAGAGTTTACAATCTAACATAAAAGGACTTTTAGTCTTAGTATTCTGGGATATAAAAAAAAAAAAAAACCCACACTGGTAAATTTAGCTATCTAGGGTTCAGTTTTGAACTATCTAGACTCTCTGGCACCACTGATTGAAATTCCTTTAGAACTGACTCATCCTTGATTTTCCCAAGTGCTAAATGGAGCATATTTATGTTTGGACCTTTTAGACCCAGACTTTGCTCTCAGGATACACGAAATGCCAGATTTTTATAATGCCAAGACCCTCAAACCACATATGAAATATATTTGCCTGAGTTTCTCCTGCAGTTAGGAAGATTTATGAATAACAGAGCAGTATCTCTCTTAATTACTGAGCCACCCAAAGCATCATACCCATTTCACAGGTTTTCAATGCCCAGAAATATTTCATTGCATGGTATGTTTGTGTGCTGCCTTCAGTTTTAAAAAGCAAGTATTTTGTGTACAGAAAACCTATATTCATATTTTCAGTCTGAGCTCTGAAATATCCCTTCAGTTGGTCAAAGTGCTAGCCTTAACTTTTTGGTGGTAAAAAGCTGGACCAACCACACAAAAAAGTTGCATTATGCAACAAGACTGGCACCTGGCAATCTACGTGGAAGCCAAATGACAGGTAAATGCAAACAAACTTGGACAGAAAGCAGCATGCCAAATTCTTGGGCTGGCGTAGGTATTGGTATCTCATGACTCTGTTAATCTGGCAGTGACCGTACGAAATCTGACTAAATATATACCCTAATTGGGTTCAAGCTGACTCCTTTAGGGGATCTGGTTCTGCACAGATCTATACTAACTGCTCCTGAAATCCATGGCCCAGCACGTATTTTGGCCATGAGATCTACAGAGCTAAGGGTAACAGTGATACCACCATTTCCAAGTACTCTTCCAGTTGTGAATTGTATTGTGGTTGTACAAGCAGCTGACTTTACCATGATTTACCAAAGTGCAATGCCTTGCTCTCATTGCTTACCCACTCTTCCTTCTCTGCCCTTCTTCAGTGTCCAGCTATGTGGCCCTGCTTCTTTTGTATTAGCTCTGGCATTTGTCTGACCTTTTTGGGAGCCAGTTCAAATTGTTAACCTACCAGAAAATGACTCTTTTTTTTTTTTTTTGATGGACTAGTTTTCTGTTAGGTTGGTGAATTAAATGAACTTGTGCAGAGTTCAGTGAGTAATAAGGTTAAGTAACAGAAATGTGCAACCAGGAGCTTGGAGATGAGAAAAATGGGGGACAAGGGAGAGTCTTCTTCCTTTTAGCAGCAGCAAACCATTATGTCAGTTCACCCTGAATATAAACCCAAGTGTCAGTGTGCAGTGAATTCTGCTTCTTAATCCTTTGAGACAGGGACTGGGTGCACTTGCAAACACCTTTGATGGCTCTACTGCAATCAGGCATCTCAGGAAACCCCATAATTGGTTTCAACTTTCCACTAGAAATGGTAAATTATATTGATGCAGTGATAAATCCATTGTCAAATGGACTTCATTACAAGGGGGTTCAAAATAACCAGTTCTTGAAAGACTACAAAAACTCAAAACCAACAGATAAAAAATTGTAATAATATAATTATTTCTGACAGCAGGAGCATTTGTCCTTATCATTATGACAAACAGCATAAATTTGGGATCAAATTACATGTTCAATTAGGAGTTTATCGTACCTTAAGTACTGTGTAAAGTTATGTATTCATTCTGCACTCCCTCATATTGCTGAATATCTGAAATGATGCTTCTGAAATTGATGAAATTACTCTGAATTTTCAGTCATACAAATTAAATCTTAACCTGTATTTAAATATCGCTTCTTAAGGGCTTAGCTCTGGACAAAAAAAAAAAACAAAAACCAAAATTCCTTGTGTTAAAGATTCAGACCCTTCCTTCCCCACGCTTATTTTCATCAAGCAGACGGACATTAAACTAGCAACCGCTGGAAAAAGAGGACAACAGTGGAGAGCAATGGAACCCCTATACACTGCTGAGCAAACTCCCACTAAAATTAAACCCAAAATGAGCATTAGGACTTCTAAAGCCTGGAAATGTGTACTAGAGGAATTCTGCCAAGCAAGTCCTTGCTAGAACGGCAGCAATTCAGCTGTCTAAACATAGGTGTCTAGTGCCATTTGAGAAGTTTAGGTATGGTCTCCAGGAGAGCAGGCGTCTCCACAGGTCCCCACCCGTATCTGCCTACCCCACGCAGATGTCTTAGTTGCCCCAGGGCTTCTCAAAGGGCACCAGATGTCTGTGCTGAGGCAGCTGAATCCCACCCTGAGTGTCTACCATGCAATTAAGGACAACTTAAAATTCTTCTTTAAGGAGGCTCTGGAATGAAAAAGGTAACTATTGTTCAGTATTAATATTTTATCCCATAAACAAAACTTGTTTAAAGGAAGATGCCCTACCTCTTTGTTTAAAAAAACTAATCACTTTTAATCTATCTAAACATGCTCATTAGTTTTTAGGTTCGTATTTTCTGTCAATAGCCCTAAAAACTATGACTCCTACGACAAAGATTGTATTGCATAACAAAACAGAGCCTTTGATAATAACCAGTTTCAATTTAGGATGGTGACACACTAAGCATTTATGTGAAATGAGCATAAGCAACAGAGAGCATGAGATTATTACAGCCCTGTGCATCGTATGGTGACTTCAGGTATAGAACTAAACAACATCAGAAAGGCAGCCTAGAAACTTCTGCTGCACATTTGGGTCTGAAAGAAGAAGAAATGGGAATTTGTGATGATTTCTAAGTCTAGAGGTCCAGGAAGCGTGTGCAGTCCAGCCTATCTTTACCTGTTCATAAAGGTTAAAACACTGCCTGTTGATTTGTACTGCTTCACCCTCGCACTTACAATCACCAGCACACACTTAGCAAAGGTGACATTACTGCTATCTGTTTTATACTGAAAGGTATTGTGTAAGGAGACAATTCCTTTACACCAGAGGGATGTAGAGGCACAGGAGGCGGTAGGATGGAAGGGGCTGTAGAATTACTTTTCCACCCATATAAATGAGAAACAAAGGCTATAGCAGTTGCCGAAGCAGGCTGTATTAGACCTTCACCTTCCTTCCAGCCCAGAGGACTCCAGAGTGTGAAGGAGAATCTGGTGTTACTGCTCACCACAGTTTGAGAAAAAGCCTGAAAATACACAGGGCTGTGCCTGTGCATGTGTACATGCACGTGCCCGTGATCTATGCAACCAACATACTTCAAAGAAATCAGGGTCTAGGACTGAAGTCTGGCTGCTTTATGCTACTTTTCCAAATTTTGCCTGTTTGTCCAGCTGATTTATTGGGATAAGTGTTTTGCCTTGAGGTGAAAACCCTCTCCTGCTTATTGCTTCACTATTTAGTATATTGGCAAAACAGTTTCATCATTCATAATAAATAGAAAAAACTGTAAGCAATGGGACAGTTGCTTAAGTCACCTGGATTATAAGCACAGACATGAAAGAGGGGTCTAATTATATCTATTTTCTTTCTAGAGTTTCTAGAAATGTGATGAAGTTTCAGGCAGCAAGGGGAACTAGTTTTACATGAGCAGCACGCACATACAGTTACCTTCTTGGCCACTCTTCCTCAAGTCGCCCATACCTCAGCATGTCACCTCAGTCCTAGATTTTCTACTAAGATCACCAATTCATTAAAAAAGGTCTCACCTCCCACTTTGGAGAAACTCAGTTTCCACACATACAACACCTATGTAAACCAAGCAGTACATGCTATGAAGTGTGAGAGGTCCCTTATTTGCTATTTGACTCGTTATGCAGTAATATCCATCCAGCCCTCACACTACTGAGGCAGCAGAACATTTGACATGAGACATAATAACAGCCAGAGATAGCGGCTGTTTCTAAGAGTTTCAAAGAGCCCATGTGTTAACACACTAGGCTTATTACCACTCTTGACAGAGTCTCCAGGTGAGCGTGAGAAGTCTTACTTCTAAAATTAGGGTCTCTGTTGTCTCCAAAAACTTAACAAGTAAAAACACACTGTACTTGTGTGTCACTATCTTGGTCATGCTGCTACACACAAATCCAAGCAAGCAGACTAAAGTTAGATTCCCATATGTCTTGTTCAAGGCACAGCAATATCATTCACCAGTGCAGATCAGGGAAGCAGCACACAGATGAAGCTGGTGTAGTACATATTTAGGAGTAACACCTTCGTCCTTATATTACGTGAAATGTTCTAACGTGGGGAATATAATTTCAGTGCTTCGTCTAGTATCGTAGTTCCTGTTAAACAACTGTAATTACTTCATTAAGGCTTATTTCCTAATCAGCTATGACCCTATTCGCAATTGCTCTGAATGAAATCATGCTAGTAGAGAAGCTGCTGTGCAAAGTGTCATAAACATCACCTTTTTGCACCCCCTTTGCACTGGTAAAAATGACAAAGAAAGACAAGAAGCCACAGAGAACTGCACTGCATGCTTGAGTCCTTTAGAGGGGACAAACAATTACAGTTTTATTTATTTAGACTTTGGCAACCAATTTCTACCTTTTGGTTCCGCTGCCAGAAAAATCAGTATAATTAGATGAAAGTGCATAGCAAGCAGAGTTTGTGGAAGGCATCTGAAGGATGTGTAGGCATCTGAAGGACGGTGAACGTGAGTACCTCAAGACACTGCCTCCCTCCATGAACTGATGAAGGCCGTTATGAAAATACATTTCCTCCATTATTCCCTGAAAGATGAATCTCCATGTGGCATGTTCTGAAGGTGGTGTTTTGAAGTCATCAGACATAGCCCCCCTCCTCGCTTCTGACAGATGCCGAAGTCAGTTCCACCATCACCTCCCATTCAATCTGTCCACACTTAGTCCAACTAACAGAAACCGGCAGAGGTCACTTCACAAATCTGATGAGTTAGTAATTGTCAAAGTCCTGCCTGAAATCTCATTGTTGGAATAAGACACTTCTGGACTAAAGACTCTGCAAAGGAAATGCAAAATTTTAAAAGGTAAGATCTGTTCCAGTCACTAACTGAGACTGTATTTAAGAGTGTCATTTCCACGATCCTGGCCTTCGGGTAATGGAAACAGGGTTTTCTTGGATCGTCCCAAATTAAAAGAAACGGGCGAGCTCTGCCTAATATAAAATGATGTAATTTTAGGTATTTACACTTTACTTAAAAATAGTTCTCAATGTCAGGAGAGAAAGTGTCAGCTCTTAGCAATAACAACTTCCTCTTTTATGTCTCTGCTAATGTAGTATTTTTTAACATAGGAAAAGGAGTTTGCAAAATCACATATTTGACAGAACTTGTCACAACTGAGCAAAGAGTTGACCTTTGAGTGTTACCAAAGTGCAAGTAAATGTAATGCAACAGCTGAAGAGCACTCGTGCTCTGTATACCTTGAAAAAGCAGGAAAGAGTCAAGCAGAAAGGTGCTTAATGCCTTCTCCCTGTCATCATATCAAATCATTTGAATTTGATAATTTTGAAATTTTCTGAAGGTTTCCCTTGTCCTTCATTGTCAGTGGGCCATTAACTGAAGAAGTGGTAAGAAGCAGAAAAGTTGGGGATTTCAAGCCATATCAGCTGCTGTGAGAGTTGCGCTCTCTTCCAAAAGACACTGTAACAATATTCTGCTCCTAGGTGTACCAAAATGCCCAAACTAGGAAAACTATGTTATTAATTTCATCAAACTGATAAATTATCGGTTGCAACTCTGAATGGTTTTTCCAGACATTCATTTCAAGCGTATTTCCTCGTTTCCTTGGAAACTGAGAAATGAAGAAACCAAAGGAACCCAAACTGCCATAGCGTACCACTCTCTTTTTGTCAGTGTACAAAATTCCTTCCCGTTCAAAGTTGTGCTATAAAATTTACGTGTGGCTTCCGAATATCTGTTCAGTCGTCAAAATAGGCGTTTTTAAAACCAAAAGATGCAGAGATAAAATGTTAAAAAAACCGAACTTGCTACTCTAAAATATACTGAGCTTTACAGAGAGCTTCCAGACAAATTGTGTGGTCTTTAGAAGCATGCAGGCCACTTTATTAAATTACAGCCCAGCTCCCAGCCCTTCAGCCAGCATGCACACCTTGTGAGTAATCATTTCAGGCTGGAAATTCAACCTTCAGTATCCTTGTAAGAACACAGGTATTCTAATTTGCTTGCAAGGGACTTAAGTATCATTACTAACTATTATGGAGAGCTGCCACTGTCATTAGATAAATAATAGAAAATAAGGCAAAAAGAGTTTAGATACTCCATTCCCCTCCTCTTCCATGCAGTGACCTGTCTTGCACAGATTCCAGTTCAATATTTCCTCCACAACAGCTTGTCTCCTTTACAGTCTCCTTCACCTTGCCACTTCATACCCTGTTGCCTGGGTCCCCACATTCAGCCACCCAATACTTTTTTCCCCATATTCCCCCCATAATACCTTCTTCTTTACCTTCCTTCCTTGTTTCTCCTTCAACACATTTTTATTCCTTTTCTTCCACTGTACGCTCTTTTTCTCAGCCCACCTGTCTCCCTTCAACCTCCCTATCATTCCAATCTCTTTCCAAACCAGCCTCCTGTTCCCCTCCGTTTCAGTGCCCTGTTTCCTCACTTCTAACAGACTCTTCCTGCTCTTCAACAGTCTTTCCCTTAATTTCACTCACTTTCTTTCATGAAGTGTATATGCCAACACCCTATAGTCCTTCATCATTACACACTCCTTCAACATCATGTTCCTGTTAATTCACTTTTCTCCTTCAGCTTAGATTGCTCTTGCCTCCTAGAAGCTTGTTCCAGCAAGGTTTTGATCCACAGTTTAACAAATTACTGAATAGATTACCTGATAGCTGGAACGCTAAAATAATCACCTCTCGCTCTTTACTTAAAACGTGTTTTTTGTATTCATAAAAAGAGCTGATTGTGTTTTATGGGCAGGATGGCAAAACAAACCCTGGATGATGCCCATCTGCATTTGAGGAATGAGATTTCCTAATTAAGTGAACAATGAAAACAACGATACCTGAAATAATGTTAATGTAAACAGTAACTGTAAACAGTTAATGCTGGCCCTTTTCCAGTCACTAACACGTTGCAACTTGATAGTCAACTCCCTATTCGTGTCTACTTCTAGTATTTGTCAAATATGGGACACAGGGACATAGGACATAATGGGTTTCAGTCTCTTTTTAATAAAGTCAAGTATTTCCAAGAGTAATAGATAAATAAAGCATTATGTTGGCGTAGCCCCCTCCTTCCACATCCAAAGGAGGGGTGGGATAGAGTTGCCTTCTACAGGAAGCCACTGGTTCTCAAAATTGATTTCTACAAACATTAGAAAAACAGATTTAGTCTAACCTCTGGCTTTAAGAGGAACTCTCGTTAAATGTAATTACAAATCTAGCTGCCCTGAGGACAAGGGGGCTCACCCAATCCTTTCTAAGTCACAGTTTCCCCTCTGCTCCTCTTTTTTTCCCAAAGGGTAGAAACTTTGTCCCAGCACGCACAATCACAATCACAATCAGTCCTGTAGTGGCTCAGCTGCATTGGTTAATGCACTCTAGGGAATCAGCCAAGATTTAAGTTCTTGCCCACACAACTCACTCTCAGAGATGAATATTGTGTGTATAACCTTTAAATTCTTGGATCCCACTGGCTTTTGAAAGTTGTATGTGTAGAGACTTAATTGGGGTGCTCACACAACCTTACAGCCCTACAAAATTCCAAGATGCTTTCCAAGAGTTTAGTCTCAACCTAGAAGATGGCACAGCTTGCAAAGACATTGTAGGTGCTAGAAGTAATGACAACGTTTTTCCTGTATCTCCTCAAAATACCATTCCATTTCTGCTAATTATATCTTATCTTCATTAATTAATTGTTATAAAGGTCAAAGGCTAAAATGAAGATGCTGATTTTTCTCATAAATTAACCCCCAAGATACAGGTCTGGGGAGATGAGATGGCTCCAGACCAAAACAAAAAATTGACTTCCCATGCAGAGTAGAGGGATGCAATGAGGAACACCATTAAGGCTGGTTAATTGTGAAAAGGGAACAGAAAATGCAAACCTACAGTAAGGGGAATACCAGTGCTCAGGTGTAAGCATTTATCCTGCCGTTTCCCTACAGAACATCAAAGATGAGATTTTAGGGAAGGCTGAAGCACTGAATTAGCTGATGGTATAGAAAACACTCTCTCTTTCCTCCTCACTCTGAACACTCTGACATCGACCCAAAATATTTAAAAGCTTGCACTGCACAACGCCGAGCAGCACTAAAAGGCAGGCGGAGGTCTATTACCCCCCTCTCCCCTAACGGGTCTGTGGTGCCTGGCAGTAACACGCAGCACAGATGGTCTATGGATGACGTATAGACAACAATACCTACTTTTTCATCAGCCTGTGACACCCTGTTAGATACATCCTTGTTGGATAAAGAACTCCCATTCATAATTACTCTCTGAGATTCAAGAGTTTTAATTTCAAAACTAATTGCTATAAGTTATATGAATATATGTTTTATGTCACACAATAATTTAGTTGCCACAGAGATGTCTAACTGTAAGAGAACATATGGTTTATAATGGATGACAAACTAACATGAGTCATACATGGTCCGGTTTTAGCCTGGAAACAATCCTAAACGATGTGGGGCCTATGTGATTATCTTGTTATTCTGTCCTTTTGTCTGTCAGTGCATGTCCCTAACAAATTTGGAAGCCTTTGACAGCTTGACAGGTCAAGTGGAGAACCGGGATACACATCTCAAAGACACTATATTCTTTGAAATTTCAGGAGAATTCAGAGAGAAGTCGAAGAGACACCCCAATTAGTGTCGCCACTAATTTCACAGTTTTACTTGAGCCTCTAATTATTTGTAAAGATTAATGACACATCTCTTGACCAGCAGCTCTGCACATGGATGCCAGCCCAGCACACACGCAGGAGGAAAACACTACAGGTGACTTTGGCAGGAGGGAAAGGTGCAGAAGACTCAGTGGAAGGGTACGGCGAGAAAGAACATCCCTCCCTAGGAAACCAGGCCGCATCAGCTATGCTGCTTAAGGAACAGTGTGTTTCTGGTAGGAAAAAGACACTGAGGTGCTTTTACAGGCCTATTTTCTTCAAGCTGAGTAGAAGCTGGTATACATCTTAGTATCGTACTGCTGACAAACTATTTCGCAAACCAACGCATTCACCCTTGTAAGAACAACCTTCTCACAACTTGTCTGTATTCCTAGCAGACTATTTTTATATAAAAAGTATTTTTAAAAATTATCTAAACCGACATGAATGGGTTTAAGTCTTTCCTGGTTGACTCCTTTCGTACATACCGTCACCTTGCAAGTTACCTGACACCGCAGACTTAAACCCCCACCTTTTACCAGCTCCTCGCCGGCTGCCGCAGCGGGCAGCTAAGGGAGCGCTCTCACGGGGTGCCTCCGAACCCCGCGCAGAGCACTCATTGCTCCTTCTTCTTCTGCTTTGCGATTTCACCTAACCCAGCGGACTCCTTTCGGACCCGCACCCCAACGAGGATTTCGGTATGAGACCTCCGTGCTGTCAGGTACCACCGCCACTGCACGTTTCCCCGAAAATCCCCCGGTTCATGCCCTGTGACACTCCCCACGGCCCTGTTCCGCGCACCGAGCTCCCCCCTCCCGAGCGGGGTTATCTGGCCCGGGACGCTCGCTGCCCGCCCACCCCAGGAGCGGCGCCGGCATCGCGTAACACGGCGCCGACGCCGCTTCCAAGCACCCGCCGATGCAGCGGGAAGCCTCTCCGGCCGCCCTCGCCCGCCCTGCGCCCGCTCCCAGCGCCGGCAGCCGGGCTCCGCGGCCCCACGGCCGGGGCCTGCCCCGTCGGCCGCGCCCCCGCCCCACAGCCGGCGGGCTCTGCCGGGGCTGCCTGCCTTTCCTGCCGCGACGCCCGGGCCGCTCCGTGTTTCCCTGAGGGACGGAACGCAGCCGCGCCCGCCATGCCCGCCTCACGCCCGGCACAGCCTACAGCCCGACGCCCCCCTCGCCTCTCGGGGCGCCCCGGCGGGGAGGAGCCGCCCGCCTCGCCCCACGCAAGGACCTCCGGGCGGGGCGGCGCGATTTCGCCGCTGACGGGGACCGCCCGGAGCCACCTCCGCCTTCCCCCTCCCTCGCTCCCCCCGCGGCGGCGGCGGCAGGACCCAGGTGAGAGCGGGGCGGTGCCAGGCGCCGCTGAGGGAGGGCCCGGGCGGTTGCGGCGGCGGCGGCTGCCGATCGCGAAGGCGGGGTCGGGCGGAGGGAGGCCGGGCTCAAGTTGACAGGAGGGAGGGAGCGAGGGAAGGAGGCGCCGGTGGCTGCGCTCGCCGGGCGCGGGTGAGTGAGGGAGCGGGCGGGCGGCGGGCACGGGGAGGGGAGCGGGCGGCTGAGGCGCGGCGCGTCCCCGGCGGCTGGCGGGCGGCTGGAACGGGGAGGCGGCGCTCGGCCGCGCCCCGGTTAACGAGGAGAGGCGGGGACAACCGGGCGATCCCCGGCTGCGCTCCGGGGGGTTTGCGGCGGCGTCTCTTCTTCCCTCGCAGCCCGGAAGAAAGTTTCGGGGATGCCGCTGAGGTGGGGGGCTCCCCCTTCCCCTCAGCCGCACGCCCGCGTCCCTTCGCCTTCTCCACAGAGCCCGGTCGCCAACAGGCAGTCGCCCACCCTGCCGCCGCCTTCGCTCAGCGCCCGATCCGAGACAAAGCCGCCGCCCCACCTGCCGCCCCGGCCCCTCTCCCCGCCGCGGGGCCGCCTCAGGCGGCCCCGCGGCGGGGAGAGGGGCCGGGGCGGCTCTCCTATCAGTGGCGGGCGTGTGGAGAGCCAGTGGTCCGCTGAGCACCAAGCAAACTTATTTTTAGATGTGCCTCCTGTCTCAATGCCGCTTAAAAATAGCACAGTCCTTATTTAAGGAGTGGGAAAGAAAGTGGTTCTGGAGGCCTCGTGGTGTTTGGGGTTTTTTTTAAAGCCTTTTTTTTTTTTTTAGAGAAAAAACATTGTTTGAGTGGTATAGGCAACTGCGAGGTGGTTAATATCCACAGGTATGCACTGGATGCTTTTACTATATCTTCATTAAGGTCACCTCATAAGCATGTGAACAATGGCTTTGTCCTCCGCAGTGTGTCTTCAGCGTGAGATGCAAGGTCTCGTGTACGCACAACACCTGATTCACACACTACTGTTCACAGGGTGACTCAAGCTTTTCTGATCTGTCGTCTTCTTTGTTTTCTGTCCTGTCACCTCTCTCTGGAACACCTGCAACATGTGGGTGATGGCGGGTTGATGGAGTGGTAACTGGCAACAAGAATCAGTACTGTTTATTGTTCTTTGAATTAACCTTGTGCTTTTGTTTTAGCTACTGTATCTCAGCTGATTCTAGTGACAGAACTACCATAACATAAACTAGTCTTATTGTGCCAAATGTGTAATATTCTATCATTTGCATCAATGATATGGTCATGATCGCTCACAAAGGAGAATTGTGATTTCTGTTTTGAAACCAATACAAATATATGGGAGACGTGTGTAAATGAAGTGTAAATGAAAAAGGAAAAGTATATCTCCAATAGGGAAAGGAATTTTAAGAAAAAAGCATCGAATCATAGAATATTTCAGACTGGTAAGGACCTCTGGATGTCATCTAGTCCTGCCCCTGTGCTCAAAGCAGGTCCAGTTGGATAAGGTTGCTCAGACCTTGTCCAGGTGAGTTTTGAGTGTCTCCGAGGATGGAGATTCCACAGTCCCTGTGGTTGTAGTGCCAGGGTCTGACCACCTTAGTGGTGAATTTTTTTTTTTTTTTCTTAATCTAATGGCAATTTCCTGTGTTGCAGTTTGTTTGCGTTTCCTCTTGTCCTGCCACTGTGCACCTCGCATCCATCCGTGGGTGATTGTAGTCATGTGCACCTGTAGTGCTAGAAGATAGTAGAAACCATGCTAGTGTTTTGGACCAAAGGGCTGATTGTTTCATGACGTCATTCTAAGTATAATTGCTAGATTTTATTCTCATAAATTGGAAATGTATTCTTCCCAAGCATTTGCTTAACATTTCCTATTTATTTGAATGTGGTTAATAGCAGATTAGCATATTAATTTAAACTGCATAAACACCTTATGAAGACTGTTTGTTGTTTTCTTTTTTTAATCAAATAAACGTCTCAAATAATTTACCCATCTCTGTCCATTGGCCCTTGTGTTCCTTAACCTGAATTTGAGACAGTTTGCTCCCAACTTTTGCAAGAGTCCTTTCACCATTAACAGTGTCATATAGTCTCTTGGAATGACAAAGAGTCTACTCATTTTAATAGAAGGAAAGCTTTTTGGCTTTAATCTTGAAATAGATTTTCCTTGGGAAGGGATCTGCCTTGAACAATACAGTACAACGTGTTATTACTGGGAAGTTGCCTTGGTACTATATAGTCATTGTTTAATGCTCTGGAGAAGCCTTGGCAGATATTTATGATGCTGTTGATGTGGTAAATTATGTGGGCACCTTTTTTCATTCAGCAGGAAAAAAAAAATGTTTTTAGGCTGTGCAGAATAAAAATCTGCATGTTCCCCATTGTGACACATGACTGCCAAAATTACTTGTTTCCTAATTTGCGTAAATTCTTGGATGTTGCTGATAATGTTTCAAAAGCAGGAGAATGTATTTGTGATGTGATTCATCGTATGTCACTTCTGGATGTGTCTGGGTAGAATTTCAAAACATTAGTATGATGCTGCTTAATAGCAAATGCTTCTGAATAACTCATGCTTTCCATTAGAGCCATATCAAATAATTTATTAGAAGCCGTGTGAATGGCTGGCTGCACTGAATTTGATGATATTTGGAATCGTTTGATAAATAATTTAACTCACTTTTCCAGATAGCATCTGCCATTTTATAATGATGGAAACACCTGACAGTTATGCTTATTGGCATGTATTAGTTGTAGTGAGCTTCCACTTAGGAAGAAATCAAATGTATGGGGGTTTTTGTTGTTGTTGTGGTTTATTATTTTATTTAGTCCTGTAATGCCTGTGTGAGTCTTAGATATTCTTGACAAACCTCTTCTGCAGGCTCACTGAACTCTGGATTATATATTTGAGATTTTAAATTTTACCACTGCTAATATTTTAGGGCTTTTACTATTCTATTTTCTGTTTCAAGAGTGGACTGCTTAGTTTGTTTATGTTTTTCCCAGTCTGTGTTAATCTCCTGTTAGCACATCAGTGTGTTAAAATAAATAAACTAATGACACATTACATTTCCATAAAATAAAACTTTTTTTGGGGGGTATAAAGGCTTTATCTGATTTGACAGTATTTGGGAATGATTTGCACAGTTGCTAAAACGCTTTATCTTGGACAATTAAGATCAAAATCTTGGAACGGGAGGTCATGATATGTCTGCAAGCAGACCAGGATAGCAGTGATTCATATAATAAATTTCAGTCTGAATTTGGACAAGAACATAAAACTGGGAATGCGCTTGTTAGACACATGAATGGTTTGCTTATCGTAGTGTGTACAGAAAGGCTGTCACTAGCTTTAACATTATTGTTATAGGACGGAATTTCATAATGCAGCTCATATGTTTTCAGTTTTATGGCCTGGAGGACTGAATGTTGGAGTGGCTGTGCTAAATTAAACCTGGGGTCTGTGACAATGACTAATACCAGGTGCTTCAGAGGGAATTGTAAGAACAAGTGTGAGACAATTTGCATCCCATGTTCAAGGTGAATCCAATGCTTTGTAGTTTGGAATTGGCTTAAAACCCAAATAATATTTAATAGCCTCTTCAGATGTTATTATGCAGAATTATGATAATTTTGGACATACTTGTTGCTGATACAAGTAGCCAGTCTAGATCTGTAGCTAATTTGGGGGGCAGCTAGTTTATGCAGGGGTTTTGTTTGCTTGCTTGATGCCAGACTGTTTACAGTCTCAGGCCAAATTCACTGAATATTTTCCACCAGATTCAATGATGAGGGCTAATGTGACATTCGGGAAAAAGAGGTGCTTCTGCCCGCATGCTTATACTTCGAACTTCAGTGGTGACAACACTCATCTGGGTGTGAAACCTGCCCAGTTGCGGATTCCTTCTCTGTTTGTGTTGGGGCAAGGTCTGGAACAGAAACCGCTGCTCAAAGAATCCCATTATCACCAGTTTGTAGGGTGGTCTGGGGTGTGTATCTCTCAGCTTCTCCTGTGGAATTGAAATAGAGACCATGCCCATGCTTGCTAGCTAGGTCTTTTGTTTTGGACTTGGGAAACTGGTGAAGTTTGTGTTCCAACAGCTGCCCTAGTGAGTGTTCAAGTATTTTATATATAAACAGCACCAACAAACAATAAAAAAGTCTGAAATGACCTTGTAGGCTGATACTTACTTACTTACTTGAGTCTCCTGAGCTATGGGCTTGACTTAAAAGTGGGGGAAAAAAACCAGGCATTGTTATAGTACGGTCTATTTCTGAATATTGCTCAATTCCAGGATCAGTATCGTCTTGAATGTGGGATGCTTATCATCTCACATTTATTCTTAGAGTCTGTTTCTGAATACTGTTAGATTCCTGATGTTGATGGCTTCTGGTAAAAGTAAGTTGTGTGCTGTGTGAATATGTATTTATGAACATGTCAAAATAATACGTGGTAGAATGGTACCAGTCAATATGATTCAGTGAATACCTGTGAACCTAAGCCTAGATTTCATTATGGTATTGCTTAGGAATTTTTGCTGGCTTTTCTGAACTTTATAGTCTTTGCATGCAGCCCTGTGGAGGGTTTTGAAAGGTTTACAGTTTGCTGGTGAAATTCTGCAGTACCTTCCAAGAGCTCCAGACAGGCTGCACGCTACATTTGAGGACTTAAGTGTTTGAACTTTGATTGAAATTGCACAGGGTGCTGTTCTAAGTCAGTGTTCCTTCAACTTCTCTGTGAGGTGGATGGCTTTACGTTTCTTCTTTCTAGAAAGAAATCCATGACTTGCATATATATACACCAGACTGGCCCTGAAAGGAGTGCTATGGCTCCTGCTCAAGGGTTGCCTCTCCTAGACTAGAAATCAGCAGGCTGCTGTGCAAATCCCACGGCAGCTTCACCAGTTTAAGCAATTTCTCCTAATGTATCATCCAAACGCGTTTTCCACAGAACACTTTGTGTTCGCAACACAACCACTCGTTCTGTTCTCTGCTAGCGGCATCGTTGCTGCAAGCATCTATAGCAGGAGACTGCTATAGATGGCAGTGTCAGACTGGAGAAACGATGGGAGAATTTTTGGTGACTACAGTCACAGGAGGTGAGAACTAAATTTAAAACCTGGATTTCTGTCCCTGGTAATTGAAGTTTTCTTTCCCAGTATAGCCTGGGTAGAAATCATAGCTTTTATTGACTTTTTGTTATATTATCCATGTCAACCAAGAAATCTCCTTAGGTGTTTTAGGCAAATGTCTAAAAGCATAGAGGTAAAAACATAGTACGTGTTCACTCTCATACTTAAGACTCAATTCTTGAAAATTTGTATGTTAGAAAAAAAGATTCTTATAAATCCCTCATCACGTTTTCAAATGAGCTGGAACACAGCATGTGATAATACAAATAGTGTTACTAATGTCTGTAAAATATTAGCCCATGCTTCATGGTAGAGCATTTTGTTTTATTTCAGTTACATAAGAGCACAGATAATTAGAGTACTTTGAAAAGAGATTAAATAAAAGTGTCAGTCATCATTGTACTTTATTCTTTGCATCATAGTATGTGGTTTGTCTTGGAGCAGAAATTGCAAGGCCTCCAGACCAGGCCGTGACAGGGCGTACAAACTTGGCACGGGATTCCATGCCAGAGCGCCTCTCTGGAGTGAGACTGGAACTTTTCCGTGTGCTACATATGAAAGGGAGTGGAAGACATTCAGGCGTGCTATAGGATATTGCTGTCTTCTAAATTGAATACTAGGTGTATTCTTATTTAAATAGGAATTGGTTTTCAAAGATAAGCTCTTTGCACAATAGATCTCTGAAAAAGAATCTTTATCTCAACTTGTGGAAAGCTTTATTTGGGAACGGAGCACCTATATTCATTCACTGCAGGACTTTTCACTGTGATCATCGTATGTGTACCTGACAAGTTGTATAAAAACAACACAGTGGTGTTTGGGTTTTTCTTTAGGGTTGAAATCAGATAGATACTACATCCTTTTTATTACTTAATATTTTCTTTCAGATGTCTTTATTGAAGATCTAATTCTATGCAAAAGCAAAAGTAATTTGAATAGCTGCTATTGTTCATTGGAAAAAATGCTACGTACTTTTGTGCTTAGTATAAAGACAATACAAACATACTTCCAGAAAGCAAGCTGATTTTCTCTTAAGGTAGAAGCAGGCCGACTTGTTGAGAGTGACAACCTTACTGCTGCTGGGCAAGAGCATGACTTTAACCTCTGTGCACGTGATGAAACACCACAAATGATCCTGCAGTTAGTGTTGGCACTGAGGGTGAAATGACAGACAAGAAGTAACATAACAATTGTTTTTTATTGTAGTATAGCAGTGTAGACTCTTCTTAAGTGGGTAATTCCATACATTTTAACATTTAACATACATTCCATACATTTACCTGTTTAACAAGTAATTTTAACAGACTTCACAGAATTTTTCTCCCAGTGTGATGAGTTTTGAAATGAGTTAGAAGGAAAGCTGTATGCATTCACTTAATCAGAATTTTTTCTGAAATTGTTTAATGAATCCTGGTTAGATGCACTTTCAACTTGGTTATTATTAAATGAATATTCTCAGTACCTTAAAATTCTACATTTTATATACATAAAAAGCTGTATATTCATTTGAGATATTTATAGCAATACATATTCTGAGAGAGAGATTGTTTTGGCTATTAAAAGTTTTGTTAGACAGTCTTTGTTAGAATAATATATTTGTTAGAATAAAATAAATATTAATAAATAAATTTAATTTTTAAAAACCCCATGATCTGTGTCTTTCAAATTATATTTGCCTGTTTCTTCTGTCTCCTGATTAACTGTGATCATCATTAACCGCAAGCCTGTCCTCCCGTGAAGCTAGTAAAGCTCATTTGCTTATGAATTTTTATCTTACGGTTCATCTGATGATTATGACCAATGGTTTTACTATGTTGAAGGCATGGTAAAGTTTCTCTCCATGTGTGCTCTGCTAGTGTGTCATATGATGTGAATCCATACTCCAGTCTTTATCTCATTCAGGGCATTTATTGGAGCTGTTCATCAGAAGCTTGTTCTTCACTTGGCCATCTGTTTCCAAAAAGCGTGTAGCAATTTAACTACCTTTGAGGTCGCTATCCTGTCAAAAATCAGTAATATCTGCCAAGCGGCTGAAAACTATTGGGAGGGGAAGAGAGATGTTTGCAGACCTTGTGACCACATAAGCTTCTTAGTTTTAGCAAAGCAGACCTGAAATCTGTATTTTAGTTATTCTGCAGCACTCGGGATTCTGATGCTCTCCTTAAAGACATATATCTCAAAAAAGAAAGTTATTTGTGTATGAGAAGTTTAAAATATGTGCTGAAAACAGATAATATTTCTTGGAATGCCTAGTGTCAACAGGATACTCCTAAAAATACTGGTTTATTTTAAATAAAATACCAGACCCACATTTAAAAAAAAAAACAAAAACATAAATTCTAAGTTTTCATAGCTATTCCGAAAGCAGCAATAGCTACAGTTTATTCAGGCAAGACATTTTGATGAGTGTGTATCTTACAGCTTAATATCCTGACTATCTCTGCAAGAGTTTGTACAAGGAGTGTCATAAGTCAGATGTGGGACTGGGGCACCTGTCAGAAAGAATAGCTTTAACAAATACTGCAAATATAAAGCTCCTGCTCCTCCTATTAAAAATACTTGCGGAGTCACGTACTCCAGCACCATGTTTGACTCAGTTTAAGTAAGGTTTTTATGATATGTTATTTCAGTTCTGGCCTGTTGCGGTGTCATTTAGCAATCTCGTCTGGAAGTCATATTACAGAAGTCATCTTGAAATTAATCCATACCATGCAAATAGGAAATCATCCCATAACAAAGGAAAATCAATATCCTGTTTCTTTTAATTGCAGAAAGAAGAATAGAAAACTGTTTTCTGTCAATAACGATTGATCACAAATAAACCTTGCAGCACTCAGAAGTGTGCAGTTGGCATTGACATGCTGTACGTTCTCAACAGTTTAGTCTTACTGTATAAACAGGAGATGAGAAGTGAAATCCCAAAGAGAGAGATAAAAGGAAAAGCAAAGATTGCGAAAATAAATGTAATTTCTAAATTAAGGAAATTTGATAGATTGATGTGAAGGGTGAGAGGGGATGAGATTTGGATAGAGATGAGGTGAATAAGGAGCATAATAAAGGATGAAGGGGGAGAAATTGCCATTTATGGCAGAAGAGAAATGAGGGCAGGTAAAGCCTTTTGAAAATCAGCAGTGTCCCAGTTGAAGTACAGCATATAACTCTGCATTTACTAATTTGAATACATTCTTCAGAAGAGTCTGTGGTTTTCTATTTCACGTCAAGCTGACTTTTTGAATAGCTTCTTACATTTCATTGCACGATTTGTTAGCTGTAATTAATTTGCTAGCTGTAAATCACCTGGGACTGATTCTTCACTCTTCTCAAAGTTGGTCTATTGTGAAGAAAAAGTAGAAAACTTTGTAAGTCTGGGTAGTCAGTGTCAGAACCAAGTGAGAATTTTGCAGGGCTGATTTTCCCTGTTTAAGGACAACACTAGAAGGTGTAACAAGGACGCTCTGTCACCACGTAGGCTTAGGGAAGTCACGCTGCAGTGATATTTCTTCCCCAATCTAAGCATGGCAAGCAAATGGCTTATGGCCATTTACAGTAGCCTCTTGAGAACACAAGCAGGTGCCCTTCAGAACAAAAATATTTGTTTTATGTTGCTCGTGCTGTTCATAGAATGCTTACTAATGTAATCTCAGAAGGTAAAAATACATCATTTGTTTCCATTCTCTGTATACATACAGTATCTTGTCTACTAGATGGAAAACGCTGCCATCATAAAAGGAAGAGAGAACAGCTGCCTGTATATTTAGCTCTGACTGTTGTCTTTTGGGTCAGATTGAATGTTTCTGAAAGGAGGAGGGAAGGGCAATTACGCTCAAGGAAGGTATGATCCAACTGGAGCAGCTTCTGAGGGGTAATGACGAGGAGGAAGGGGGCAGAGAGCCAGAAGCTGCAGCACAGGTAAAGGTTGGGAGACAGAGAAGCGTGGGTCTGCCCCCAGCAGAAGTCAGTCCTCAGTGGCTACTTCTGTACCACTACGTCCACAGGTCAGGACCTGGACGTGATGCTAAGCTGACCTCAGTCTGGAGCAGCTCTGTCACAGAGAGAATGCGATCAGATCCGGGGGCAAGCTGACTGGTGAGCAGTGTGGACAGCTGAGGTTTGGGGCTGTGGCTTGCTTCGTGTCCTGCCTTTTGTGCTTCAGTGTGGACATGACTCAGAAGTGATGGGGAAATAAAAGGCTGGGTTTTAGGGAGCTAAAGCTGTGTAAGGTTGTACAAATACCAATTTGTTAGTGATGCTATTTAGAAGAAGTTGTTCTGAATAATTTATTAGTCCTTGGAGGAGACTATATGGATGATTTTCTCCTTAGGAAGCGGCTGAAGATTGGTGGGTTGGAAATAAGGTCCAGAGGAAAGAACAGTTCCTGCATGGACATAGTTATGGGTTGGATTTGATTTTGAGCTTTTTAAATAGTGTCAACTGGCAACAAACCACCTTGGATTCTTCTTGTGTGCAGTTACATTGCTTAAGGTTCCTATTTTTGTATTTTAATAAAATACAACTTCAGAGACCAAAAGCTGTAGTTTGGGGGATTCTTTTCTTCTCTCTCTCTCTTATGTTTTTTTAACACTCTGACATAAAAATGGGATGGGGAAACAAGACTGTTCCATCTGAAGTCTGCATTGGGTTTCAGCTGCAAATGCTAATGCAATTTACACAAATATGAGACCAAAAGGAACAGTCAAGAACATGTTCTTATCTCTGACAGATTGATCAGTGCGCAAAGTTCTGTGTAAATACAGGTATTTAGTATGATGACGTGATTGGCTTTTGCCAGCTTTCCACTGAACTTTTGAGTGAATTTACAATTTAAATTTATAAGCCTATTTAAAGAGTTGGTGGGTTGTTTTATTTTTAATGTGTTGTTAATTATAAAAATGGAAGAGACTGAGATTCCCTTAGTTCCTACGGTCAAAGTTATTAGTGGAGGGAAGCACACTGTGGGAAGGTTGCTGTAGCTGCCTTTTTTTCATTGTCTTTAAAGTAATTTCTGGGCTGTCTTTTTCCTATCACTACTTTCTTTCTTCTGCCTTAGAAGCTTTGCTGTGGAGTCTTTTTTCCCTTAATAATTCTGGTCTAGCAATTCACATGCTAATATCTACCTTTGAGGTGTATGGTAGCAGTATCTAAAGTCCTTCTGTTCACAAATGAGTCTCCATTCTTTGAACAATCTGATTATGTTCCCCATCCCTTGGGAGGATCCACGTGCTGCCTCCAGGACTCTGGAACAGTTTGTGAGTGATGAAAGTCTGATGGTACTTAGGCCACTGAATCCATCTGTGAAACAGCAGTACTTAAATGATGTCTGAAGCAATCTGTAATGTTATGACTCTGTTTCTCATTTCTGCTGCTATTAAAAGGTGAAGGAAAGGAGGAAATGGCTGAGGTGGTTTTCTGTTGTTTTCAAAGATTTAAATAAATTGCATAGGTTGGTTGAGCTTTTTTCCCCCCTGGAAGATCAGGAAGAATCGATATATCCTTAATATGCCACGTAAGTCATAGTTGAGCATTGCTGTGGCAGGTAGTTCATTATGTACAGTTTGTTGGCCTGTGAAATTATTACAGTAGCAGTTATAGTAGGTTAAAATTATAGATTAGTGTTTTATTATAGCATAAAAACTGTGTTTGAAAAAGAGTGCAAAAGGCAATACTTAAACTGCTACCTATTGATAGAGCACTGTGATACTGTGCTGGGTGAAAAGTTAACATCAGTACGCTTGCAGACGGCAGGTCACTTTGGTTACTGGAAATTACAGAAGATTCTGAATAAGTTTGTGTTGTGTGAAATTCAGTGTGGACCTGTATTAGGATCTACTTCTTCAACAAAAGGAATAAAATAAAATACATATACACCATTGAGACATCAGAGTAAATATTGCTCTGTGTTGATGGCTTAATAGATAAGATAGGCCCTGAAATTACTTTTTTCCGGACCCAACCATATGAATAAGTTGTCAGCAAAGACATGAAGATCTCTGTTTACGTACAGCCATTTGCTGTCCAGAGAGTGAGCAGAAATAGAACTGAGAGACTGGCAACAATGATAAATAGGCTTTGGAAAACCTTCCATATAAAGCAAGATTGAGAAGATTGGCATAAAGGAAGATTGAGAAGATTGGCACTTTTCAACTTTTTCCACTTAGAACTATATGCAGAATACTAGCCTTTATGAGCAAAGGGAATTGTGTGTTCTGTCTACCCTTTTTGACCGAAGAGCTAAGACTGTGTAATAAAGTCAAAAAACCTCAAGTACGCAAGAACTTCTTTTTAGATGGTGTGTCATTAGTTTATGTAATTAACTGACAAAAATATCTGAGCCGTGAGAAGATGCTGATATTTCTACAATAAAAGATTAGATGCTTAAATGTAATATATGCATGCAATATATAAATCACTTCAGTATTTTTGAAGTTCTTTCTGCTATAAATCCTTGCGCTTCAAAATATAAGCAAACTAGATGGAACAACTGAAAAGACACTTTCCCAATCCAGAATTGTCCACTGACGAATTTCTTGCACCTTCTGTCAAACCATCTGCTACAGGCTAATGAACAGGCAGCATGCTGGATAAGATGAAGCACTTGTATGAGCTATTTTGATAGCTCCCGTGTTCCTTTCAGTGGGAACTCTGTGATTAATGAAGCTTAGAGTTAAATTTTTGAGGGCGGGGGCGGGCAAAGTGTTCTTGCTATGAGCTTCCGCACTGCAGGATGCTGTTGACAGAGAGGGGTGACAAACCCACATCACTGTTTTTGAAGCATGTTTCAATGTTTTCTGCTAAGCTTCCATTTAGCAGAAGAACATCTGAGTAACCTCTGTCATGTGCCCATGGGAAGTAATGACTGAATCGAGAGGAGTCCCAAGTTATGCCCGTTTTGGGCTGGAGGGATCTGCATAATTCCAAACATCATACATCACTCCGTAGTACAAAGCAGGTATCAGTGCTGGAGCTACAGCCTAGCTAGAACAAATACCAGCTTCATTTTAGGATGTACCTGAGATATCTGTCTCTGAGGAGGCACCACCATCAGCTCTTAGAGTGTCCTCCTGCTGCCACTCTGGACATGATACCCCACAAACATTTTTTCTGCCTGTGGCAGACGCAGACGTTGTGTTTGAAGCTGTATACAGAGACAGTATTTATTTATTTAATGAATTCCAACATATGCCCTTTCAAAGTATTCTTAAGTATGCTTCATAGGAGTATTTGTGAGGGATCCAATTTTACTTGGTAACTTAATAATTCTTGCATTTGTCAGGATTATAAAAGGTTAATGAGGCCATTTGGTCACCATTTAGTGATTCCTGTGATTACTGTTGAAGTATGAGCTGCTTGTAAGCATCGGAGGTGCAGTACCAACAACAGTAGGGTGGAAGAGGCTGGTGTCCTGGTGCGTTACCATCAGAGTTGTCAGCACTGCTGGTGGCTTTCCAGTCTCTAGACCTGCTTGTGATCAAAGCAGAAGCACGTCACTGAACACTGGTGGGCTGCTCTAAGGACAGGAGAGCAGTGACGCTAAGGACGCTCTTCTTGCAATACGGTAGCTGTGGGTTTGCCTGCTAACCCAGCGTTATAAGAAGTTGGACTGAATCTGTGTTGCCCTATCAAGACTCCTTGCTGGAACCTTATGCTAAATTACATTGTCTCTCTTTTAGACAATAAAATTTGGCTTATCATTATTGGCATTTTGCGTGTAGATCAAGAATGCAATTATTTTCTTTTGTTTGACTATTGTTTTTTATAAAGGGTTAGAGAGTGAGCATGCCCAGGTGTTCCTCAACACCGCAGATACACTGTGTGCTTCTTTGCTAGCAGCAATTCTGATGGCTTAAAAGTTTTGCTAAATCAACTATGACCTGTCAAATATGCCACTGCAAGCAGATCCACAAAGTGAAAAGCCATTACGGTCATATTGGAGCAGTCTGTGCATTGTGCCCACGTGCATTGCATTAATAACCAAACTTTGGAGCTAATTAACTTTTCACACAATCTGATATTCAGCCTGTTATCTTTGATATATTTAATGAACTTTCCTAATACATTAAGTTGCATGTAGCTAGCGCACAAACTGAAAAAAGAGCTACGGGTATTACTGATAGATCAACCTATTTCAGTCCATTTTTTCTGTACTAGAATAACTTGAGTGACTTCATGTTTTCAATGTGCCTACTTTCAATAAACTGACCAACTTAGTTTCCATGACTCTCAAAGAGGGCAAGAGCTGTTGCAGCTCATTTGTCATTCCTCATCTCCCATAGCTGTGCATAAATCCATGGAAGTTAAAAGTAGATTTGGGGACTTCCTGTACTTAATGTTTCCTGGGTTATGATCTCCATTCCATAACTGAAAAGGCTCTGACATCTCTGTGTAAATACTTACTTTTATTCTTTTATTTGTGGGGATGTCAATTAAACCCAAAAGCTAAAGTTGCTAATCATAGGCATTCTGGTGACTAACTAGTGTGTAATATTGTATAATGCAATTCTGTAGGGAGTCTCCTTAATTTTTACACAAAATATAACCAAATGATCTAAAACTGATCTGTTCACATTTCTTTTTTTTTTTTTTTCCTCTCTCTGCCTCTCTATTTACCAGCTTAGATGCTTTAAAAACATTTGAGTTTCCTGAAGCATGTCCAAAGTCCTTCAGTATTTGGGGAGAGGAGAACAGATTTAAAGGTCTTAAATAGATTTTCTGTCCCAAGCAAGACCATGTAAATAGTAACTGTAGTTTCACCTGTGTGAGACCTGTATCCTCCTCAGTTGATACCTGAGGACCAGGATTTGCTGCAGCATCTCAAGCAGCACTAGATGCTTGTGTGTGGGCAACTGAATCAAGCCCCTACTGCCATATTAGAGGCTGTAAAACTGTTACAGTATCTCAGAGCTACAAAATCCTATTAATTTCTGAAATAAGTCCTTAGAAATACCTTGAGGTAAAATAGTAAGGTCAGAAATTTTATGGCATTAGATGCTTTTAGTGAGACTAGGAGCATCACTAAATGAACTTTGAAGATATAGGCTACTATACTGTAATTCTTTTAAATTTGTCTGTGTCCTTACTGCTGCTGGAAGGAGCACTCCCACTCAACATCACTGAGTGCATTAAGCTTTAATAGCAATTTGGGCTGGATCCAGTCTATCGTGACAAGTAGTCTTTTAGATCAAAAACATCTTAAAATTTGGAGTGTAGTCATATCTATCTTTGAATAGATAGTGTTGCTATTTTTAATTGTTTGAACTATTTTATTTTGATTTAACTTTCATTTAATCTTAGCAGTCAGAACCAGGAGGTACTGCATCCTGTAACCATCTGGCCTTTTCTTTCTTGTTTTCGGTTTAAAAGATTTGAAAACTGTTTGTATGTTAATGTGTATAGTGCAGATTGTGGCGGGACAGAAAGGTGGGTGGGTTGTTGATCTACACTTTTTTATAAAGATTGAAAATAAATCCACTCTACCTTGCTTTATTTGACCTCACACTTCTGACTATCAGCTGTAGAATATTGCTCTACAATTTGAATAAAAGAATGTCAATAATGAGTCTTCATCATGCCACATATGATTCAGAAAGCCCTATGGATTTTGTTGCCGGTCAGATGGGAAAGTAACCCTTTCCAGCGTAGTCTTGTTTAATATTCATCATAGGAGTTTGACCACTTAAACAAAGAGATTGTTGAGACTTAGCTGGTGGTCAAAGTGAAAGATAACAAACATAGCACTTTTTACATAACAAGGTCAAACTGCTCAAGTTTGTTCAAGGAAAGATTTTCAAGTAGTAGTTTATTTTATTTGCTGTTACTTTAAATAAACATTTTCTTCTCTAAAGAATTATTTTCTGTATTTTTTTAATGAACTCGATCTAAGTTTTATGACAAGGCTTAACAATAAGGTCTCATTTCAGGATGCTGCTAGTTTTCAGTACTTCCAGCAGAAATTTGTTAGTATTATCAGTTCCTGTGGTTAGGCTTTTATAAAAAATTCCTGCTTATTTGCTTGCATAATTACTTTACCATTATAATTAATTAGGAAGTATAATTTGCGTAGGTAGGCTTATACTGTTCTCCTTTTGGATTAAAGTTAGAATGGGAGTCTAAACAATTGCAAGTTTGAGCTCTGAAACTTTATTGTCTTAATTTTATGCCATAAAAAGTCAATTAATGCAAGATGTATTTTAGTCATGCCCTATTCATGGGGAGTTGTTCATAGCTTGTCTTCAGGAAAGTGACTGAAGTTTGAGGAAGAAAACTTTCTCCTCTATGTAGTATCCATGTTATGCTTGGTACCAAATGTCGAGAGCAGATGCGAATGTAGGGGTTCCCCATTGTGTTTGTGCAAAGAGGACAGTATGTGCACAAGTGCTAATTCAGTGCTATTGATGAACTTCCAGCAGTGTTTCTACGAAAGTGTCATAGGAGGATTCTCACATTAGTATATGATGCTTTTTCTCCTCTGATACCACTTGTGAAGCCTCTCTGATGGGCACTGATACGACTGCAAGGCATTGGGGTTAATGTAGCAGCCTCTAGAGCACACTGCAGTACCCTCTGTTGCAGTGATTAGCTTTGTGCAGTCTGTTTGCCAGGTGATCTTGGCTGGCTGTGAGACCACCTCTTCAAACTATTGTAGTCATAGCAAAGGGCTGGGTTTTTTTTCCTTGTTGAAATAATTGCAAATTGTACTGTGATCTAAGAGTATTGCACTTCGTTACTGGGGTTGCAGTCTATGTTTCTGCATAGTGCAAATTGCGTGGTTTATATGTGAGGAGTCAACATTGGCTCCTGAGGTCATTTAGTGTACGTGCTATCTAGCATATTAATGAAGAAACTGAATCAAGAACGTAAGTTTTGCCTTGTGTGTGGAAGGCGGTCACGATCGCGCAGTTCCTCAGCGAGCTCTGAGGAGATCACTGAAAATTAGTGACTTGGCCAGTGTTTGAGCAGGAGCAGAGAAGCTGAAGCAGGAGTGTTCAGCTGAACTGAACTGGAGGTGTAATCCTGGTGCCCTCTCTTGCTGGTGGAGCAGCTTCTGTTGTCTGAAAGAAATGCAATGTACTGAAGGCTAGTAATTTTCTATCTACATATGGAGAGTTGTGGTTAACTGTGTGTATTGTGAGTGTGTGCATCACTGGGGCTGACTCAAAATACAGTATGGAGGTGTGGTGACCTTGTCACTGATGGATGGGAAAAAGTATTTTAAAAAGTGTAACTGCATACGTTTTTCAGTGGTATTTGAGGCTGCGGCTTCTTTAGGCAGGACATTAACATCATCCCGTACTGGGAGCTTAACATTTTTCTGTGTTTGAGCCCGGTTGTCAGGGAGCAGCAGGACGAGGCTGCTCTGCCAGAGAGACTGCCAGCAGCCAAGGGTGACAACAAAGAGAGCAGTCCCACATTACCCAAACAAGAAGAGTGGAACAGTCTGGTGACAGTACCCCGTCTGCCAGACAGGCCTGTAAATCATGAAGCAAGTCCAAGGTCAAGTCAGCTGGCCAGGGCACGTGGCCAGGCGCAGGCATACCTCGTGAGTGGCTCAGGCAGGGACCAAGGGCAAGACTGAGCTTCAGCGTAGCTCCCAAGCCAAAGAGGGAAACCCCCAACAAGGCTTTTCATAGCTCTTTCCCACACAGCTCTTCTCACAGCTCTCCGGCAGCACCGCAGCGGAGCTAGCCTTAAGCACAGCCAGCTGGCCCCCTAGGAAGAGGTGAAGAGGTAGTGCACGGGGCTTTGGTGCTGACCTTGAGTATCATCTCTATGCCTGGAGGAGGTAGCTTCAGTCAGCTATGCTTTCTTCTCTTGTGTTCCTGGACATGTTCACTGACAACTGTGAGGCTGTGAAAATATTAATAAACTTCTGATCCAATTTGCTTCACACTTCACCCTATTATCTTCATGTGTATTGAGCTGGATGGGAAGAAGATGGATCTCTGTGGGACTCCACAAGTGAAGATTTTAGAGGAAAGAGCAGCACAAGGAAACCACTGTGACTTGCTCAGCTCTGTCACAGGACAACTGACACCCACTCAGTACAAGGCTGGTATTTTCTACTTTCAGGAGGCGGTAGGAGTCCACTGATGATCATACCAGACCTGAAGGGAATGCTCACCAAGGCTTGCAGATCTATAAAGGACAGTGGGGTCTCAGCCAAGCATAAACCACTAACAGTTTTTCTCTCTGGGTAATATCCATCCTACTGCAAGACTTTGAAATGTCTGGGTTTTTGGAGTTTTTGTGGTATGATAGCTCCTTCAGAAAAGGGAATTCTGCCTTTTTTTCCTTTTAACTGTGGTGAAGATAATTATTGTTTAAGGGAAATATCACACAGTTCATCATTTTAACAAAGAACGATGAGGGAACAATATTAAGGACTTACTGGGAAGGGCCATGAGCTCTCTGTGTATATCACTGTTTCAGTGCTGGTAATAGTATAGTTAGATTTTTACATATTAAAGAAAGCTTAGAAATTGCTGCCAGGATGGTAACTAACGATATGCTCAAAAGCACAACTTGAATCAGTGTTCCCTAGAGACCCCAGCAGAGATATCACAAGTTGAACACCTTTGTGAAAAAGCAAGTGTAAGCGTGGGGCAAACAGGAAACGTTTGCTGTTCTGCTTTACAAGTTGAGGGAAGGAGTGCTGCAGCGTTAAGGCGTTAAAGATGTCTCTTCTGGATTAACGAGATGCATAAACAATCCTCAAACCGGAGGGGAAAGGAAGTATGATTGTGTGATGGAACAGCAAACGGAAGGTGAGAATTAACAGGATCAAGACTATTGGAGAAACATAGGAAAAAGGGGTGAGGAAAAAGTGAATTAGACAGAAAGAAGAGAGAAATTGGACAGAAAGAAGAAACTCATTGGAAAGGACAAATAGCTGGGCCAAAAGCTCCTAGAAAAAGATGTATTTATTTTGAGAAGATGGAAAATTATATGTATAACAATGCTGGAAAAAATGAAGAAGGGGAAAGAAAACATTGAAATATAAATTGTATCTTCTGTACATTGTATAGTACCAAGAAGACTGCCAGATATGAAGACATTTTTTCATTAAGGTACTTGCTGAAAACAAGTGATTTAGTTCTAAAGCTTAATAGTGATTTTAAAATTTATAGTTTTTGAAAGGTAGACCATTTCCCAATTTACATAAGGACCACAGGACAAGTATTGTATCCGGACATGAAATTCCATTCTGAATTTTGCTGGTGGTAATTCAAACCTACGTATTTATACTTAGCAGTAAAAGAGGAACTAGCTAGTTCTTAGAAAAGTTACCGTCTCAATATTGCTAAGCAAATGAAAGTTTATTGATATTCTGGAAACTGTGTATGGTTCATGGTGTAATAAGAGAGACACGTCTACATTCATGGTGTAATAAGTAGAATATGAAGTAATCCAACAGCTAAATCTAATATTAGTTTACAGATTCACTGATTAAGGCTAGGGAGTGAAGAATAGTGTTGCCATGGTGAAGTCTATACGATAAAGCACAAGAAGAACAAGCTAGTGAATAATTGATACATGTCTAAGATTAGAAACGATCATTTACAGTGCGCTCTTTGATATTCATGCATGATTTTTACTTTAAAAAACCTCAGAGAAACACATTAACATAGACTGTGACAGGTTTTTGCATAAACTTTTAAGCAAAGTACCAATGGCTTATGTGTGCAAGAACACACAAATATACAGTTACTGCAGTGCTAAGATTGAGAATTCAGGAATAAACCAAAAGTTCAAAAGTGGAAGGCTTTTAGCATGGGATGTATTTGGCCAGGTTGCATGTATTACTGTATTTCTTAGAAATATAACAGAAGTAAATGTGTATCATAAGATTCAGTAAGACAAGTTGTAACCTTGTGCCTGTGTCCTTACGTCCTTCTGGTCATATAAAATAGCTCTTAATTTAATTTTTAAAGCTTTAGTTTAGAAGTGATTTAGTAAGGTGTCCTAGGCCACCTTGAATTAAGGAACAGTACTTACAAGTGTCCTGATAAAGCTTAAAGACACGCTTTTTCAGAACAGATGAAAATCTGACTGCTGTTGCAAAGGTATCTCTGAGTAAAGTAATGGAAAGCTGTTTTCTGAGATAAACATTGTAGATCTGCTGGAGCAAAGAACTGCAGGCATCATGCCTTTATAAACAGTTTTGCTTAATAAATGTGTCATTTATTTTTATAAATGTATGATGGAAATCAGTGAACATACACAATAGTTCTAAATACAGTCCAGCTGCCCTGTAGGAAACTTTACTTGTCATAAATTCCTCTTTAGCAATCCCAGTAGCAAGAGCTATTTTTCATTTTCAATTAACCCCATTAAAATAAATAAAATACATGCAGTTGGCTCGCATACAACAATCCTGAGGTTGGGGGTGTTGTTTTTTCTGCTTGCAAGCTGAATGAAATTATTTAGGGAAAAAAAAAATGACTGATATGAAGTAATCTCTGTATAAATATTGTGTGCTTAATTTCAAATATTTTTTTTCACTCTTAATGCCTGAAGTTTGCAAACCATCTTATAGTAAATGCATCATTAAAGCAAACATCTCTTCATGTTCTCTAGGGAGAGTGAAGTTATAACCAGGTTATGACCATATATTTAGAACTTTAAAAAGGACAAATCAGAACAAATCAAAACTAATTCAATAGTTACTGTGAAATAGTGATGGCAAATATCAAGGGACAGAAGTGAGAGATGCCTTAAAGAAGGATGGCAAATATCAGCATTAGGTTCAATTTTCGTTAATTCCCTGCCTAGAATAAGTAGGGAGTAGCATATAGCACATAACAAAAAGTTCAGATTTGTATTACGTGATGAGGCACTGTATTTCCTTCGTCAACTTCTAAAGCTGCGCAGGCTTCCTGCGCATTTTTCTGCTTAAAAATAGGCAAACTGCCACTAGTGATTATAATTGAATCAAGACATGCAAGCTGAGAGGAAAAGGAGAGGGGTTGTCTTTCTTAAACATAGTAGGGACAGAGGATCATAGAGGTACTAGATACGTATAAAAGTGATCAGCATTTTTGTTAGCTGGTTTGTAGCATGCCTAAATATTCCTGTTTCCCACAGAGAGACATATTTAAAGACTGGGTTTTCAGCCTTGATTTTTGTTGTCTGTCCCAGAACTGAATCAAATGTAAAACCTGCATTGGTGTTTTATACGTCGATGGTTTTATACAGACCAACCATGGTCTGCGTCGAAGAAACTGTATTCAAGACCTGTATGTTTTTCATGCTTGTATTATGTGCACAATGCTTTAACAATGTATTCCTACTGAACAGGGAAGAGGCTTTGTGTGTGTCTGAAGCAATGATCCATGTATAAGTAATAGTAATACTTTGTGGTGTTCTCTTCAAAAAGATGTTGATGTAGTTGCTTGGTGGAATGGTTGCATTTCTTCCTGCATTCTTCGGTCAACATTACATTAGATATTAGAAAACCACCTTATTAATTGCAAAAAAGGGTAGGATTTTCCAGTACATTGAAGGTCTCGGATATACATGTCACTGGGGAACGTGGACTTGGTAAATGTACTTTGAGAAAAGACTTTGTGAAGTTTATTTTTGAGAGAGGGGATTCTAGCTGGGCAGTTAAAATAGACATGAAAATGATACAGACCAAAAGCTAATAACCATAGTTAACCTCAAAACTGAAAAGCACTTATCTTTCAGCATGGTCCCGTCATTAATGGGAGACTCCTCAGTGAATGGCAGCTGTTGTCTGGTCCTTGCCCTCCTATTCATCCCTTTGAAATGACAGTTAGAGGGATGCAAACGTTTCCCTCTGCACATTGGACTCAGCAGTTCCTCGGGCGATGCACCAAGCCGGGGTCATGGCGTTGGCAGCAGAGGTGCACTTTCTGTGACCGGTCCTACACTATGTTGTGAAGCTCTGCTGAGCGGAGCTGACGTGGGCTGGGTTTTGAGGTCTACTGGTCAGTTAAAATTGTGTTATAAAATTATACACAGCGAAAGAAAGCTGTGTTAATGCATAAACACTACAGACACGTTATTTTCCTTAATGAGCTTTTCAGAAATTTTGAAGTAACATCTTGGAAAAAATGGCAGCATTAAAGCCTGTCTGTTTATGTGCACATGCCTCCAACAAAGGCAAAGAGGGTATCTTCTTTTTAATAGATTAGTGAAGGGTTAAGCCTGTATTTCAGCTACCTGGTATTTGCTGGTTTTCTGTTATATTTCCATGGAATTTAGATTATTTTTTTCTAGGCCTTATTTCCCATATAGGTTGCTAAGCATCAGTAAATTAATTCCGTATATGTTACTATCTATGATTTGCATACACGAGAACATTAACATTGAAGTTGCATGCATTTGTTAATATTTGTTTACATTATTTCTTTCTAAGACGTTTCTTGCAGAAAAGCAGATAGTGCTGAGTATTGCAAAGCACAGATATTCTGAAGTTTCTCTCTCAAAACTTGAAACTGTGTTATGTAGTTTCCCACCTGGTTTTTTAATAGAGTGATAGACATTTGTCAGAGGCTTCAGTGTCAGAGACGAACAGATCTGGAAGTTCCTCGGAGCACAGTGGAGAAGAAGAACGCATCAAGGGCTCTGCTCACTATTAATACTTTTGAGGAAAGGATGTGTAGTTGAGATAGATGTTCATCTTGTTTTGTTAGGGTAAGTTTTGAATAAAGTGTTCTCTGCTTAATTCTGAAGCAGTTCTCTGGCAGCATGATTAACAGTGGTTTATTGTACAACTGAAGAAAGCAATATTGATTGCAAGTATAAAGGCGTCCTTACAGATGCTTTCTGAATTGTTTAGTTTTCCTAAATGAAGTCATCTTTTAAAGAATTTTGCAACTGAAGGTCTTTTTTCTAATTTATCTATTGTTTTGGAAGTCTTCATGATTCTGATTGCGATTTCGGTTTTGAGATTGTCATATACATGACAGCTAGAAAGTGCAATCGCTAAAGGTATTATTCAGGACACTATTATTATTAAGCTTGGGCACCTGGAGTTTGGTTTGGGTTTTTTTTGGCAGGTTACTCATATTCAGAAATGTTGGCTCTAATAGTTCAAATTTTTCACTTCACATTGGGATTGGTATTTCTTTTTTGTCTTTTCTTTGGCATTAAATATTTTAATAAGTAAGTGGGCAGCAAACTGATTGGTATTCCAAACTAAAAAGTTACTTACATGCTACTGCTGTTAGTCTTTCTTCCTAATTATTCACTCTGAAAGCCTTTATGTATAAAGGCATAACAGATGGATAAGTCAACTATAAGTCAAGGGGAGGCCTTGCTGGTTGTTATTTAGATTTATTATTCAATTTCTACTCTTTTTTATCTAATATAATAAAGAATTACTGGAGATGGAAAAAGAAGAAAGTAATGTTGTACTACAGAATTTGCCTATTAATTAGACGAAGGAAATGTAAACTAAATTAAAGACATGGCTAATTTGATAACATGAAGGGAAGGTACTGGCTGTAGTGGGTGTTTTGTTTAGTTTTTTCCTTAAGCTACTGAGCTGGGGAAAAATTGATGCAGATCATGATAGGAAAAGGGTCTCTGGAAAATAGATTTTTGTTCTACCATTTTTGATATCCATCTTTCAAATGTTCTTCCTGCTTGTGCCTGCAAGAAAAGTTGGAAAAGTTCAGGTCTAAATCTTGTTCGGGATGCTTTGTACAAATTGCGTAGGAGTTTCATCCAGAGTTTATTTACTGAAAATTGCAGTGTCTGGGTCACTAAAGCTGCTTGCATATCTGATTAATCAAAACAGAGTGGAGAGGGAGATCAGAAAAAAGAAAACTATTTAATGAAATGCCAATTTAGAGATCAAATGTAATTAAAACTAGCAAAACAAAAGTAGTACTTCCTATCTGAAAACTGCTGCAGCCAGCCACATCACAGAAGCCTACTAAAATAAATATCAGATTTTTGGCCCCATTTAAAAAAACGAGTTTTTTTGTAAAAAGATTATTTTTCATGTTTTTGTTCAAAGGGACCTCCACTCTTGCTGTAGTCACCAAACCAACACTTGATGCACCATTAGAGATGCTTGCAGTAGGACAGCAAGCCACAGAACTCTTCTGAGAACGCAGCGCTGTCCTGCTGATGGCAAGTGCAACACCCCGCCACCGTTTACCTTCCTTTTTAGTCATGTATAGACAACTTCTTAACTTTTAAGCAATAAAGTGTTTTCCCCTTATTACTTTGACTCCCAATGAGGCCATGGTTATGTGATCACTTTCACCAGGAGGAAATCAGTGCTGATACTGGAAAATGAGATCCCTTCATCCTACGTCCTCCTCTGTCCCGCCAGCTCTCTTGTGTTGGCCATGCTCAAGTCTTCCCAACAAAAGTTAATGTCAAGTAGAGGGAGGGCTGGGGTTTTTTTGTCTGTGGTTTGTTTGGGTTTTTTTTAATCCTCTATATCTCAGATGTTAGGGCCTTTTTAAAATACCATCTGATTCTGTTCCTTTTCACTTTTCATATCCTTGACAAATACAAGTTATTCAAGACTGATGGGCAGTTTGGAGGTGAAATTCATGTAGAACTGTTGTGGTTTGAAAAGTTCTCATATGAAATAGCCAGAGACAAGAGAATTTAAAACTAGAATGGGATGGCATTTATTGATACTAACTTTCAAAATTTTCATCAATGTGGAGCTCTCCAGAGAGCCAGCATGGAGCTATCAGTGACCACGGTGGGAGGCCGTAATTCGTGTACTGCCACCCTTGCTGGCAAACAAGGCTGATCCCAGCCTTCACTTCCCAGTTCTTAACAGTTGAGGTGTTTATTTTGTATTGCTGTATCTTCTTTTCTACTCGTGAATTAAGTAAATGTTTTTAGGACCACAGAATGTTTATTAGCAAACTGCCTTTGCTAATAGTAATCAGGTCGTGTGAGTATACAGTCAATTGATAAGGTGAACATGTTGTCACAGCTCAGGTAAATGTGAAAGCAGTACATGACCTTATGTATGTTTGGTAAGAAACCATCTGCCAAGTTGAGCTCTAGGGGTTGTATAATAACACATCAGAGTGCATTCTGAGTACTGGTATGTTTATCAGTCTGTTTCAGAGCATGAAAGATGCATCTCAGACTCTTCGTTTACTAAGTGCATTTAGTGCATTTACTTGCTGTGCAAAGCAACATAGTTACCAGAAAAGGCTCCAGCATAAAAGACCAGTATGTTGGGATAAGAGTTGAAGTATAAATAAAGACTAATACTAGATGTCTTTGAGAGGATGAGGACCAGAGGTGTATGTACAAGATGAGCTGTATCATTGTGCAGAAATGCTCACGCTTCCTTTCCGAGCCATTTGCACCAATTCAGAGCTTCAGGCTGCTCAGGCCTGGCCAGGCAAAACCAAATGAGAGGTGCAGTTAGTTGGGTAGATGCAGGCAACTGATAGAGCTCTGCTCCTTCCATCACCCAAACCAAAAGCTTTACATTGCGCTGCACAGCGATAGCTGGTCTGAAGCCAGCGCAGGTGTTCCTGGTACGGCATTGCACTCCATGGACGGGCTGAGTGCATCCCTGCTGCCTGGGAGGTAGTTTCTCCCCTCTGCATTAAATATTTTTAAAAATGAAAAATACAAGTTCTATATGAATATAAACGGATAACTTGCCCAGCTAACCTTATCCTCACGGTGGTACTTAATCCATTTCTGGGCAAGCATAGGAAGGGAAAGACTTTCAAATTGAGGAGTTTGGGGAAATAATTAATGGAATAATTTTTATGAACAATAAAGTGATACATGGCCAAATAGTTTTGGGTTGTTTTTTTTCTCATTCACTAATGTTTGAAGTACTGGTTTCCTTGATTCTTTCACAGAATATTTATTTATAAATCTCCAAAATAATGTATTTTATCTTGTAATTTTGCCTATGTTTACCCAGTACAAATTTAGCAAATGAAGTTAATACACTTAATTTTATCCCTAAAACTCAGTCAACAGTAATTTTAATGTTTGCCTTCACTTTTTTTTTTTTCAATTTAACATCTCAACATGAAGTTACTAATGCTGAACCTTTCTCTGTAAGTATTCAAAATATCCAGCTATTTTACCTGTAACTTTTTTAACAAGAATTTTTTATAAGTGAAGATTGAGTACTCAATGGAAAGGGGAGATTAGTGCCAGAATAGCAAAGTATTTACATGATCCTCCGCAGGGATTAACCTGTTCTCTGCATGAATTATTTCCCTTAGTAATCATTATCACATTATGATCTCAGAATTAATTACAACTTTGAGTGGGGAATATTTTAGCTGCCTTTGATTCATTCTTTTATGTTGTTTGTTACCTTCTTTTCTTAGTAGTTACATTTCTCCTGAAGAAAAGCAACATTTCCCCTTGCACTCCCCGTTCCTCCATCTCTTTTTCTTTTTTCCCTCACTTTCAGTTGCAAACTGTGACTGGTGCAGTTGCTGTTTTGAACCCCACCCTTAGGGTTGCTAGGCAGAGGAACTTGGTTGCGTCAGTAACCTGTTACTGAACAGGCTACTACAGCCCTAACCAGCCGTCTAATGAACAGCCAAGTCTTAAAGGAAATAACTTCTATCATTTACTGTTTGGAACCAGACCTTGTAAACATGGAAAAAATGAAGAGGTAAATTTGTTTTAAAATAACAAAATACCTAAAGAAACCTTTGCCAGCAGAAACTCGTATAAAGCAAGAATATAAATGCCTGAGAATAACTGACAAAATAGTAACCCCTGAAAATGGATGATAACATCATGCATTGCAAATGCTCGATTGCTTTTTTTCAGTTCTGAGGTTTAGGGATGTGGATTCAGTTTGGGTCCACCTCTGGCTTCTGGACTGGTTAGTGAGTGACCTCAAATGAACTGCCCAGATTTCGTGATAGTGTCTGGTTTGTTCTGTGCAATAAATACTTGACTCTAATAATTCAGATCTTGAGATTCCAAATCAAACTGATTTCTCCATCCCTGTTTAGTGGTAAAATATAAATTACCCAAAGTAGAAGCATGTGTGTAAATATTTGAGATAGGGTAGTGATGCTTTCTGAAAAATAGTACTACAAATTTGGTTGGCAAAAGTTTGTGTGTGTTTCAGAATGTTCTGGAGATTATCTGACCGTCAGGTTTTCTTAGCACCATCTTAAAGTTGATAAACACAGAAATATTAGGAGAGAATCATGTGAAGCTGCGTGCGGCAAAGAAGAGAAGCAGAGAGCAGAGCCTGGAAGGGTGGTGAGGCGGAGGGTATGAATTTCAGGTGAGCAGAAAGGGTGCTGTGAAAACAAAACTAAGCAGGTACAAAACTGTACTGAGCTTAATGGTGCAAAGTTAAAAGACAGTGTTAGGAGCAGGTTTGCAATAGTTGGTGACATTTCTGAGACTAAATTTTTCCCTGTTGTTAAACTTTCAGCTAAGAAAAGCTCTTTTGTTGGTTCTTTGGATTCTGGTCAGTGTTGGCTTTAGGGTTTAGCTGTAGGTAGATAAAGTAGGCCGTTACTCGACCATTCGGCTGGTGGAAGCAGCCAGACAGCTCAGTAAGACCTACTTTGGTCCTGCCTTTCCCTTGCCTGCTGCTTTTCTTGAGTGGTGGTTGAAGGACTGCAAGATGGCCGGGCAGCAGGTCTTTGCCTCCTGCTGCACAGCTGGCCACAGGCTGCTTTCTGCTCTTCTCACCCGCCGAGGGGCCAGAAAGGACAAGGCAGCCCCAATAACCCCCTGGGTGGCTTTTCTCAGAAGCAGCCCATGCCACCCTTACCTCCCTCACCGCCATGAGAGCACGCCTGCTTCTCCATCTCAGCCCTGCCGCTTCCCCCTCCTTCTTCCCCTTTCTCCACTCCTCACTGCAGCTTCGCATCTGCTGTTGCAAAGCTGTGAGCCGGCTTTGCGAAGCAGCTGCTGGGCTCGCTGGGCTAAGGGCCTTTGCTTCCGGAAATTACACCATCTGGCCATACACCAGAACGCAGTATATGGAGTTTATATTTAGATCACCTTGTATCTGGCATCTGGACTTTATTTATCTGTGTGCTTGACAAGATGTGGTTTGAGCACTTTCTTTTGTGGGTGATATTCTATGTAATGTATGTATTGTCAGTTTTCAGTTGCCACAGTGAAAAATGTTCCATGAAAATGGTTGTTCTGGCTGTAGAGCTGTCATTTCTATCGGTGAGAGCTGCACGTGAGATGCCATTTATTATTGGTGTCTATTAGAAATATCAGACGCAGAGAGGGCTGGTAAAGAACATTTTGCCCTTGTAATTAGACAGATAAATTCTGACCATCTGCAAAGATGGGCTAATGCATGACAGGTCCAGCAGCACTGAGTAGTCTGATATTAAGCTACGTTGTGCTATGTATCTCAAGTTTCTATCAATAGGGCTCGGGTGTGGGGTGGTGGGGATTTTTTTTGCTTTTCATGTGTGTTTTTGTATAAAGGAATCTTTGTCATAGCGTAAGGACGAAACAAATGACGCTCTTAAATGAGTATACAAAGTAACGTGCTGCAGGAAGGCCAACAGAGGGTGCTGGAGTGATGCAGCTCTTACCTTCACTAGTTTTTTTGTTTTCTGGAGAACAATGTGTATTTTGACAAACCTCCTTGTTTTGGGATGTCTTACTGTACAGCTGTGGAGTTAGAGCTGTTGTTTGTGCATTTAATGCTATAATTTTCATAGTTTTAAATACTACTTTGTGTTATGAAGATTATTTCAGAAATGCCCATTAAGCAATAATACTTAAAAGATCAATGTGTACCTACTTAGTGCATTTATTAATTTTCTTTACCTCTAAAAAGAGATACAAATGAAAATCCTGCTTTTTCAGAAGAAAAAGTTGGGCACAGTGGAAATGCCAGTGATCTCTCTGACTTACAGATGTTGTACTGCACATATTTTGAGACTGATGTAACAAAGCACTGATCTATGAAAGTCATGGTTTGGAGTAAATAATACCTGTGTAGAAATAACATACTTACCAAGAAATGTCTCAGGGAGGATGAATAAAAAGTCAGATAGTGTATGACAAATCATTGTGCAACACTTCGCAGTTAAACTAATTATATCCATGCTGTACTTTATTTCAGGTTACTTGTTTTTATCCTTGTTCAGGGTCTGGTTTCTGCTCTGGTTGTAGAGGAGACTGTGCCCTTTATATACTGACTGAAAAGGTGGTGTGTCTGCACACGGTTGTAATGTTTGGCTGGAGACTGCTTGATTCAGCTTGCCCCTGTTCTTTGAAGTAAAGTATGTCCATGAAAGTCAGCATTCACAGCGTTGCCTGAGAGTCTGTTATGGAAAGCACTCCCTTCCTCTCCTCCTGACCCTCCTCCTCCCCCCAAAGCCAAGGGTAATGACTTCAGGCTACCAGAGATTGGAAAGTGCAATTTATCACATGGATATGCAAAACCAGGTGATTGTTTTTAAGATGCAGTCTCTCTTACTGCACAGATGTCATGTATGACGGACTAAATCCACTCTGTTGTCTTGATGATGGTAACCTGAAGTATTCCATATTATGTGGATTTTCTTTGATGAATGTAAAACTTGATAACCCATTTTTGTCCGAAAATCTTATATGTCTCTGACAGCGTCTTGCAGATGTGAACGGACTTCTCAGCAGGGAGATGAGGAACTAGTGTAGTTGCAGGAACCTGTCAGATCTACTATCTGTCACTTCTCATTTTCCAAAACCAAAAAGCATCTAAACAATCAGCCCTTATCTTTAAGACACATCTGGAGTACAGCATACAAAAAGATAGCCAAATTTGCAGAAAGTTTGAAGGAGCAGATCTGAGCCATGACTGCCCTGTCTGTCTCGGTGACTTTTGAGTCAGATGCCACAGTTTGATAGTTCTCTTAACGCTCAGGAAACTTGAACTCTTGCATAAACCTGCAAGAACAGAATTATACAGACTTACAGTAGTGCTTCTTAAAGTGTGGGCAGAGCTACTATTGTGTTTTTATGGCAAACAGTTGCAAAGGGCTATCCAGAAGGGAAAAGGCACTGAAAAGAGAAATAAAAATGTATAAGCCCTTTAATAAAACATGGTGAAGTGGTGAGGGTGGTTTCTGTTGTTAAGGGAAGGGTGGGGAGAGGAGGCAGGGCTGTAAAACACTGCCTCATGAGATAGCAGAAAACTGGGTCTCATTTGCTAATATTGACTCAGTAGATCTTTTAATTAAGTGCCTGGTCGAACATTTCATGGGGCTGAACAGTTCAAGTAACGTTGTTGGAGTTGGACTGTCCTGTTTGCTGCCATGGGTCTGGAGTATTCAGATTGAGATATGCTGCTCAAAAGCACTGTGGTTGTCCAGATGGGTCGTGACTTAGAGGTCCTTAGAGGTATTCAACGCTTTGGTTGGATGAGGCCCTGAGCAACCGCATCTCATATTCAAGTTAGCAGACAAGGTGTCTTACTCATGTCACAGATCTATGTAGTATCATCACTCCCTTAGCTCATAGAGAACATTTGAACTGTCCTCATAGTAAAAAAAATTCAGGTTGGATTTGATAATTCAGCATTATGGGCCTCTGGGCATATCCATCACAGGACAGCACTCTCCCTCCAAAGTGCGGTACCCAGATCTGCTGCCAGTGGTTTTGAACACAGACATGGTGCAGGTGGCAGTCTCAGTTTCAGAGCCTTTGTGCATGTTGGGATCTGCTCAAAACTCTGTGCTTCTTTTCCATCACCACCTTTTGAAACAGCATTAAAACCTAGGACACACTGACAGTAACATGGCAACATTTGAGAGTGTGTTGCTCAGAGGAGGAGCATTAGAGACAACTTCATGCTCCTTTGGTACCATGACCAGGGAATCCAGGACATATACCTGATACACAATAAGAATAGTCCTGCAGTCCAAAAGCTACCTCTGTGTTGGGATTTTTGGGGCTGAGAAGATTTCAGCCAGTCTAGGTGAGGAAACGTTGCAATGCTAGCTTTGTGCTGCTTCCATATAGCATAAGAACAAATGTACACAGCCTGTCTCAAAGAATGGTTATGGGTGAATAACTTTTGTTTCTGACCCTGCAGCTGTTACTAGACTGAATTAAAAAATTGGCTGCTAGATGCCTGTAGTTGCACCAAATAGAAATATAATGTTTCCTCTTCTAACAGGGACCTTGCAGTTGTACCTGAATAGTAAAAGTAGATTCCTACTCTCGGCATTTTTATTTTCCAGCGGCACCACTCTGTTTACTTCTGTTTAAGGAATTACAGCATAACTCAGTTTCCACTGTTGCTTATAGTTTCTGACCAGAAATCTACAGAGGGGAAAAAAAAAGTTCATATTGTCAGTGTAAAGACAAGTTGTAATTTAAAAAATTTACAACATTTGTATATAAAATTTTCCCACTTGTTTTATGTCTCTATCCAAGAGCATGAATTCCTGGTAAGAAAGTATGCAATAATTCTTTTAACAGCATCTATGAAACGTTTGGTAGATAAATACAATTTTTAAGGTCATGTTTTAGGACTTGGATTTTGTTTAATCTTTTGTTTAATCTGGGAGCAGTAATATGTCATTTTGTCCAGGTGACTGAAGGTTAAGATGACTGTTATTTTCCCTAGGTAGTTGTGATGGCTCACAATGCAAAACAGTGATCTCCAGGAAGCAAGCAAGATAGCATCCAGACTGCTTGCAGTTAACCCATCTCTGCCTGAACTAGAAAACTATTTATGAAAATTACATTGCAAAATCAAAGCATTAAGAGACATCACTACTGGAAACTGTCGCTTCAGGGAAAGGTAAGACTTTGCATTAATTATCTAGTCATCACAGATTTACATGAGATTTTTCTGTTAGAATGATAGTGAATTTTATGTATGAATGCATTTCTTTATTCAATAAATGTCGCAACTATTATCCTTTTTTTAGTAAATAGTTAAAAGTCTCTTGCATAGGTGAAAAATATAAAACATACATGAGCTTCCAAATCTCAATATGCATATGTAGTTCTTACTGAAAAGGATTGTGTGCATGAATTTAAATATTTGGCAATGACAGGCTTTGGTTTCTTATGGCCTCACTTTAAATATGAATTGCAAATGTATATTAAGGCCATCACACATGACATGAGATTGTGCACATACTTTACTACAAGTACTTATGGACTCTTTGTCTTAATGTTAGTGAAAATTGGCAAACCATTACCAGGAGCTGGAGAAACTTGTGGGTTTTAACTAATCTGATACAGTGCAAGCGTTTAGTTAAAGCTTTCCCAGGACTGAAATTCCTTACAGAAAACAGTTGGCTATATTTGGTTTTGTAAATGCTGATATGTGTTTGAAAACAGATGAATAAGCATTTTGCATGGGTACTAAATAAGTATCTGAAATAGCTGTAATTGCTACCATGCATTTGTATCTCAAGGAAGCAGGGGAAAAATAGAGAGCAACATGAGTAGAAATTCATCAGTGTTCTTCTCTTGAACAAAACAAAACCTTTTTTTCCTATTAAAAAAGGTTGGATGGGTTTTAACCTATCATTATGAAGCTGTAGTTAGTCCTTCTGTCATATAAAAATAAGATTTCTTGGAGTCAATTAATTTTGCTCTGTAATTGGCTGTAAGTCACCGCAAATTACATTGTTAGCAGTATTTCTCCTGGAGTAGTGGCTTCCATAGTGCTCCCAATTCTACTGCACTGAAGAGTGAAATATTTTCTTTTGCTTTTAAAGAGCGGTACTATAAGGGCCCTTGACAGGGCCACAGACTTTTCCATCTGAGTAGTTATTTTTATGTTCTTTGTTGATTGCTTAAATATAGTTTTTTTTTTGGTTTCAACTTTTCTAGATTTTTAGATGATGTATTTCAGTACATTGGGACAATTATTATAATATCATTTATTATTCAGTGCCTATTTTATTTTCATGTAGTCTTTTTTTATCCAAGACAGTGCAGATCAAAACAAGTAGAAGGATGTATTCATGCTGTAGAGCACAGAGATCTGTAAATGTGTGATATATATTCTAGACCTGTATGACCATTATGAAGACGGTGATTTTCATTGCCTAGAGATAAGCTGTTCTGTGCAGCAGGGCTGTGTACATGCATGCTGGCATGAAAAGGGCTCCGTATGGCTGAGTCTATAGGTTCAGTTTGACTTGTGGTAGGGCTCTAGGACACATCTCTGTAGCAGCATGTGCTATTTCAACCTGGTGTACCATTGGAACATGCTGAAATTCCTGTGTCAGTCACTGAAGGGTGTAAGGGGGACGTCTAACCCATATAAAATAATGCAATCACAGGAGTCTAGAGCACGGTCAGTAGTGCTCTAGACACAAGACTGAGCACGTATCATTGTGCCACGTGAGCCAGGAGGGAATGTGTGAGGACTCTGGTCTGGAAAAGTACAACTATATGTGATTACAGGCTCTAAGCTGGGAAATGAGAGCACTGTTTCCTAGACTACCTCACAACTGTAATTCCAGGACCTCCTATGTCCCAGTTAGGCACACTCAGAAAAATACTAGGTTTGACCACTTCTGGACTAGTTTACCTGTTTCGCTGTGCCTTGAAACAACTGATTATACTAATGTGTCTCCTTCACAAAGCAGTTTAAGAAGATACAACCTCTCAGCAGTTAAGCTAATGGCTTCTGAGTGAAAATGGTATCTCATGGCAGCAGGCTCCCCACTCCAATGAATACAAATCGGCATGTTAGCAGGTGTCTTGTAAATGTCCTTGAACTCAGAGTTGGAATTGCATGAATATGCAAACATATTCATGGACTTTATTTTCTAAAAGGGAGATGAGACCAGCTGACACGATACACTCTTGTGAAATGTCGTCTTTTACAGTTTAGAAAAAATCCCAGGGCATGGAGGAAATTATTTAGTTCCATTTAGCTAGAACAGTTTTGTTTTTTAATTACACTGGTGGTGTATCAGAAAAATTAGCAGTACTAAAGTCTGATGAATGTGGGACGTATTATCTTTCCATAGGTTCTCTCAGGTTTTGGAGGATGACGTTGCTGGCATCAGCGAGAGAATGCTAGGGGAGATCGTATCTGTTGCTATGCATAAACATAACTGCCTTATTTCCTCTTACTTATTTTAATGCTGCACTATAAATTTATGCTCTTTGATTTATTTGCTCTGATGATATTTTAATAGTATATTTGTCCAGCTCTAAATTGAACTCAATCAGTTCTGTGCCTTTGGCTTTTGGAAGTAACAAATTAAAACTGTCTATTTAGACCCACCAAGGCATGTGACAAGCTATCTGGCAATAATCTAGGAATGCAATTAAACGTGTTTAATTATGCACTTTGTTTGCTAGGTTCCAGTTTTAAAATTTTGCAAGATGGGGGCGTCACAGGACATAAAAAACATTTTATTTTATTTTAGTGCTTTGACTTCATTTTTCAAAGTTTGAGAAACTCCATCATTTCTTCACTCAGTTAATTGTGAAGCCTGTGTTACCTATGAAAGTCCTAATTTTTACTTCAGTTCTGATAGCAAGCATTGGTTTATTGAGTGTTAAAGAAAAGTGCAGATCCCAGCAGCTATAGGTTCAGGAAGTTGTTCTCCATTTCGATCTCCCTTTTTGGAGAGACTTAAGCCTGGCTGTGTGGAAGAGTCCAATTCTATAATTGCCTACACTATGTACATATATACATGGATTATAGTACTTCACAAGCTGGTGGATGAGGCATTTAAACAGGTTGGACTGATACAGGGGAATAAATGAGAGCTAGGCGTCCAAGAACTGAGATGCAACATGAATAGACCAGTATTTTAAAAAATAAAACAAAGGAAAAAAAAAAAAAACCAAAAAAGGAAGAACTAAAAATAGATTTGGTTTGTTATTTTTAGGGATTACTGCTGGTTGCATAAAAATCACTGAACTTAAAAGGTCATACTACCAATGTTCAGTACCTTTCAAACATTAATTTTAGTCTAGTGCAGAGATCCAAATGAAGACTGACACTTGGAATTTGGGGGAGGCAATATCATTTTTTCCTAATTAAAAATATCACTGTTCTAGCTTGGAATCTGTTCTGGGAAACAGATCAGCATCATTCGTCATGTTGTAGCCAACAGTACTGATACTGACTTGAATAAGGTAATAACATTTTAGGGCCGATAAGCATCATTTAATATTGCCTAAGAGTGGTTTTTGTTTTTCTTTTCATGTTAAGGTACTGTAATAGATCATGAAAGGAATTTATCAGTATTAATCCCAGAAGAGTTCTTCAGAATCTTTACAGCTATAAGATTTCTGAGTGTTTAAATAATTTCGGTTTTGCTTGTACCTTTTTACTTCCTTAAAAAGGGGAGGGAGAAGAAAAAGTGGGAGACATGCATTTGGTATCAAAGAAAATATTTTTTGTTTAGGAGTGTGCATAGCATGAAAGATATCACAAAATAGGCTGCAATTATTATTGAAACAGCAAATACTTCAAAAAAGATGAACAACAAAATCACAGAAAGTATGCCATTATTTCCAAAGTAAATATTTTACCACATAGGTTTTTGATACAAGGAACAAGATGTACAAGGAACAGGATGTGATATGTATCCAGTACAACATTTTAACACATTTTAAACTTTCTGGCTTTTCCCTTGCTTATATTTAGATAAAGCTTAAATGGTTCCACTCAATGCTATTTCACTTTGATTAAAACAGATAACATTTTCCCCGTGTAGGTGGCTGATGTGGGGGCTTTTTGAAGTATAAGCAATTTTTTCTTGTACGTGTTCCCCCATATAGTAGAATAAGGGAAAGGCTTTCATTCTCCATTCCCCCCTATAGAGAAATGAGCTAAAAAGTCCAAAGATACAGATATACTACTTTTTCTCTCAGTGCTGATGTGCTATTTTGGGCTGTGTACTGACCTATTTTCTATGTTTCCAGAAAGCGAGCTGAAAAATTGTAGCTCAGGTTGCAGAAAGAGTTGAATTTATTTTTTAGTGGAATTTTGTACATCCTTTCACATAGATATGCACACACACACATGTTGGCTAATGTGGGGGTTGATGTACAGTAGCAAATCAAGATTGCCAATTTTGGTACAATTTCAACAATAGTAGCAGCAGAGATCTACTGCTAGACACCTGCCTTTAAAGGATTTGACAGGAAGATGTTTCTAATGTAGTGGTGCAGTTATTCAGAGTTACATGATAAGATAGAAAGCTTTCAGTTCCAAATTTTGAATAAATTTGATACCTAAGTAGAAACATCCAAAATTGCTGTAAGAATCTCATTATATTTTTTCCAGTTTCTTCAGCATTGTCCTAGACACTGGAGGATAAACCACCTTTGAATCATTTACTTTGACTCTGTGCATCTGCTCTGACCATCAAAGAATGTTCACCCTGTTAGTTTGCCACTCTCAATTAAAATAATGATACATAGAGCTTGCGAATTGTATGAACAAATTATGAGAGAACAAATAATGAGAAATGAAGGCCTGCTCCTGCTCTCTGCTTAGGGCAGAAAAACTTCATCAGCCTTGGCAACACTGTGCTCCCATGTGGGCTCTTCCCAGCAGAGCAGCTCTGCTGGTGGAAGAAAATTCTTTTTAGTTTATTGTGCTTCACTCACGATGACCGTAGTGCAGAAGGTCTTGGTGTGGGATAACCTGTATGAGCATACAAAGGTTAAGCGATGGTAAGTCTCGGTAAAAGTCTGCAGTTGAGGGGAAAAGACAATTTCCCCTCTCCTCAGTTAGGGGAGATGAATTCTGCCTTGCAGAGGTACGCCTCTCTTTCTCTGTGTTAACTATAGATGGAGTTTAGACTTTAGTGACTCAAGCTTTGAATGTCTGCAGCTAGGTGAGAGAAATCCAGTCCCTTTTCTTTGTATATACCACAGCTAGGGTAGGGAGTTTTGTTGATTTGTCAGTACTGATGTAGTTCTACTGGGAAAGGCTGGACAGTGTAAATAAGGCCTCAGAATATCATGAATGGCAGGTCTGAATTTTCCTATGACTTACAGATAGCTTCTTACTTCTCTAGAAAGTATTATGACCTACTTAAGCTAACCTGTGGATATGCTATATGTATATTTTTCTAAAGCATTTGATTTTATACTTCTCTTCCTCAAATTTGCATTGTATAACATAAAGACTATATACAGAACTTCTAAAAAATCTCACTCTCAAATCTTTATTTATAGTTGATAATTGCGGTGAGTTTTAACTCTGTGTGAGAGTTATGTTAAGAATTCTATAGATTCAAAGCTTTTTAGTAGTTTTTTTAAGCATTTGGATGATGTAAAATTTTCATTTTTTAAGTGTCCTCTGCAGTCCTACTACTTTCCAAGGTGTCCAAAATTGGTGGGATATTAGTAAATAATGAAGTTGAATCAGTATTACAGCATGATAGTCATATGTGAATTGCCTAGTTAAGCACTCATGGTACAACAAAATGTGGTTTTAGTGCTATTACATGGAAGGTAATACGAGCACAGATTGTAGGGTTACAAATACAAAACTCTTCAGTAGTATGTATAGTAGTAGTAACTTGTAGGTAGTAACTTGAAGGAAAGCCGAAGGGCAATTTAAGAAGCTTGTTCAGCTTGGCTGTCAGTGTGATGCTAAAATATTGTGGTACTAAAATATTGTATCCAGTGCCTTGATGTTTCCACTTAACAATGAGGTATAAATAAAGGAGAGAGTTCAAAAAAGAGGCCTGTGGAATTTTTCAAGGTCTGGAGGGGAAAAAAACGACAAAATTTTTATACTGTGAGGCCTAAAGAGTTCAGTCGTGTCAATTTATAGAACACAAATTTGCAAGATGAGTTGATCATCATCTACATATTCTTGTCTTTTAAAAAGCTGTCTCAAAGCAAGGAATTTCTCAGCTCTATAAATAAAGGCGCCTGGAAGTTGAAGCTGAACTAGCTCCATCCAAACCCAAGTTTTCTCACAAGAAGGGAATATTAACATTGAAATAGATGAGTTGTAGCATCTCCTACCAAGGAAGGAGGAATATTCCTATTATTGTGGAACAGGCACTCCCAAAAGCTAACTTCAACCTTGCCACTATTCAGTATTGTTAGTGGAGAGGCAGAGGTTATTTCCAGCCCTGAATCAATGGCTCTGTCCATTGGCTGTAAAAGAGGTACGGGAGACCAGGCTCCCAGGCTGAAATTAGGCTTTGTGATTTAATTCCTGCGAGTCTCCCATACTTTCCAAAAGCCTGTCTTTAGCTAGCAGGAAAAACTCTGCAGCCTTCTGTATACAGTTAGTCCAGATGACCCTCATTTACACTTAATCTCATTTTTTATGTTCCTGTGCTGTATTCTTTCCCATGCAAGCAGATGCGTCCTGCTTGTTATACTTGAGAAACATATCTGGGAATCTCACTTCTGCTGAAACGTGATCTGAACTTCACCCATTTCTCCGTGTGCTTCCAATCTGTGGAGGAACCAAGGGGGTTAGTTTCCACCCTCCACAAAAATATTTATTGCATTTGCACACTATGCTAACGAGCTGTTTCCCTTATACTCTGCTGTTTGAAGTCAAGACTTGGAAGGATAGCCCCAAATAATTTTCTCCACTTAAGAAAGATGAAGATGATATGACCAGCAGTGTAAAACACCATGAGCAGGTCTGATCCTTGCTATTGTACATTTTCACTTCCATAGCTGAAAGTTGTTCTCAGATGCAGAGTCACTTATTAGCTAAATTTATAGTGTTAACATGACAGTAGTGCTTAACTACAAAAAATGTAAGGGTAATGATTCCTAACACAAATTGATTGAAGGACTTACCTTACTGATATATGTCTTCCTGAAAATAATTAGTTCCTATAGTATTACCACTTTTTCTTGGATGTTTGCATAATTACAGAAGTGTTCAGGAATGTATTTTTCATCTTTGCCTGTCCTAGAGACTGGTAACAACTTGACTTCCCAGAGATAAGCCACATCATGGTATTCTATGCTATCACAGGCATTAGTTCTTCAAATTCTTCTTGAAACTAATCTGAAATGTCAGGAAATTATAGTTTATCTGAGCTATGTGAACATACTGCAACAGGGCTGCACAGTCTGTGTTTGAGTATTTTTGAATCTGGATTAATTTCAGGATTTTCATCCTGAGTGATAAAAGTCCTAAATGGCCTACAGACCAGCTGAAAAACTTATTGCTCCTCAATATTTTGCCAGTCGTCTTCATTTGGGGGTTATAAAGCCTGGAGCTGAACTTGCAAGAAGCGGGAGGATGATGGGGTTCGTGCACCTCCCTGGACTGTGGAAAGAATTACTGGAAGAGTTCAGTGGGAATCTTGCTGTGTTATGGGAGTGTTGGAGGATTTATCTCCCTTGGCAAGCTTTTTTCTCTCTAACTAAGCTCTTAATTGACTGTGTGTGAAATAAATTCCCCAGTTCTGAAGCTCTGTATAGAGGTAACAGTAGAAGACAGCAAGGAGTGAAAGGGTGTTTGCTTTTCTTGAGAGAGCTGATACACGTGTCGATTAATGTTCACAGTCAGTGGGCAAACAGGTGCCTTAAAACGTGTGCTTGCTGCACCAAGTGTCTGACTTTAACTAGGTTATTGCACAGTTTCATTTAGCACTAACACTATGGTTTTCTCAGTTGTTTTCATATGTGTTAGTAGTCAGAATAAGGTTGTGTAGTCTTAGTTTAAAATCTACCAGTTGCACAGCTGACGCTCAGAAAAGTAACTCTCCTTTGCTGTTCTGCTGTTGCAAGAGTGATCTTTATTTCTTATTTTCATTGCATAGAATAGTGTGTGTGTACATATATATGGCGTTTATCTGGTGAGCCTTGGGCCACTGCAGCTGTGTGCAGGGACACGCTTTCAGCAACGCAATCCCTAAAGGCAGCATCTGTTAAACACATGATCTCGTTCGTCATTTTGCCTGCATTACAGCGCTTGCAAAGGGAACGCAACTCCTCTCTTCTGCTAATGCTGTTTTGAATGCATCTACTGTCATTCTTGCAAATTAACTTGTCAAATTAGTCTAAATTGTAGTTATCTCAGGCCAGTACATAGTCGCAAAGAATCTCATCCAAATTTTTAAATGTTTTTCTAATGCGTTCTTGTTCTGCTTGTATTAATAATAGCTGTGACAACTGTGGGTCCTAATCTGAATAATCATAGGGAAATTGAATAATCAGTATACATCTGTACAGTTCTATTAGCCACATTAAAAATATATGCATATGTATATATAGAAAATGCACAGGCACAGTCTCTTAAATCTAACATTGGTATGCGGGCTATATAAATTGTGTCAGGTTTGTAGCAGTGTAATACAGCGTGATGTTTTTCCAGTCCTGTCCAGGAACACTGTTTCAGGCTTGATTTGGATGCCATCTTGTCACGCAGCTGATGCTTTAAAAAGTCAGAGGAAAATAATCAGTAAAATTGGGAGCTTTTAATGACATTGTTTAAAAAGGCAGTGCTTTTCAACTAGTTAGGTTCTCATACATCCTCAGGAAACGAGGTGGAGGAAAGAGAACCCCAAAATATTTCTGACTTCAAGTAGGTCTGTACAGGGAATCTTATTCTTCCTTTCATGTTTTGTGGGTTTTTTCCCCTTTTTCAGTCTTCAAGCACTTGGAATTTTCAATTCCTTAAAGCTTGCTTTAGGGGTCAGCCACTGCTTGTGCTTGCCAAGCAGTGCTTACTGTTGCTGGAGGCAGCACTGTGTGCCGGTTACTTGCCGTTGGCCACTGCTTCCTGTGGTTTGGAGACCCTGAGTTTCCTCATGTCCTTTCCTTTTCCCTATTTTTTACACATGTACTGTCTGTCATCTTTTATCTCGGAGTGTGGAAAAAAAAAATAAAGAAAATGTAGATTTAATAGTCAGGTAGCTGTTCCTTTCCTTGCTTTGTGTCTTTCTTTCCATGAGAAGAGGAGCTCCAGACTGCTTCTAAATCCACATTTATGAACTTGTGTAGAGAAACCTTCCCTCAGCCCCTCTCATTTTACCCAGACAATGCTTTACTTACTGTAGATGAGAGAGGGGGAGAGAGGGGCACAGAGAGAAATAGTTTTTATTTGCAGTGTGGAATTCAAATTTGGGAGCACTGGCAAAGCATGAGTAACCAGTTCATCTAATTCAGGTGCAGCTGATAAGAGAGGTGACAGAACTCTGTTTTAAGTCTGTACACAGAAAATTGTTTATTTTATGAACGAATTATCTTACTCTATTGCAATGTTAGATGCAATAAGTGGATCTTATTAATAGTGTTAAAGTGCAAAATAAGTATTTATAATAAAACTACAGAAATTTAATATTGTACAATTAAACTTGTACGAATCAGGTGTGGGATATTTGTATCTGGAGGTTTTCAAGATAATTTATGCATCCGTGCTTTACAATGCTGTAGCAATGTCATGTTGGTTCTTGTATACTGCTGACTTCTGTAGCAGGGTGTCTGAGCTGAAACTCATGTCCTCAGGGTTGTGCCTCAATCAGGCATTCAAAGTAGCTGGTAAGGATGTGTTCTGGTGTTTCTAGAGCTCTGGTCTCAGGTGGAAAACCTTCATTTTCCTATTGATTGGTCTCGCACTTGGGACAGTTTTATAAGTAGTTCTGTGGAAGCTGAAATCCAGCCAAGTATATAGAGAGGAAATTGAGTATTTACCTAACACTAGAGAGATAATGAAATTAAGTCAAAGTCTGTATAAATCTGTATGTTACACTTCCCATGAAAGGGGATGTGCTGAAAGCATGCCAGACAAATAACTTTAAACCCATTTCTGTGTGCCAAACATCAAGAATACGCACGTGGTTCTGACTCCCCTGCGAGTGTGACAGCAAGGAAGGAGGATCGTTTGCTGACTGATGGAGACGGAATGCCTTTGTCATCTTAGATGAAAATTTAAAATGCTTTTGTAAAGGCTGCTTTTGTCTCTGGGGAAAACTGAAGGATAGGCTCACACCTTGCAGTTTGTGTGCTTCTTTGGCCAATGCTGTTGCTTTAATAGATACCTTTATGATCGCTAGATGAAACTAAGAGCACTAATTTAGAGAATCAGTTGAATAAAACTAGGTTATGTTTCTATCACTGTTAGGGATCCATCTACATTTATTGTATTGTTACTAAAACTCTAGAATTATCAGAGCTAAATGCTGCTTTCCTATGCAGCACACCACACCATGCGTGAAAGTGAAGTGGGCTTTTGTGGACAATATAGAGAAGCTGGAAAGCTACAGGCTCAGCATATAATCAAGCATCCTCTGAGTTGATACTGAACAATAAAAATTTCTATGCTCCAATTCCTTTAATAGTAGTTATGAATACACTTATTTCTGAAAGCTAACCATATGATTTGTGCATCTGAATTTAAGTGTGGCCTGAGTACATATATGAGATCCATCTGTCTGGCGACTCAGGCAAAATATGGACACTTTACATATTTGTCTTGAATGGAAAATGAAGATAAAAGCTACACCTGGCTGCTCAGACCACTGCACTTCTGAAAATGAGCAGGTGTCAGTGTTATGGATCTAGGGAACAGTTTGCCCCAACATGAGGGTACAGGTGAAGCTTAGACCAGTAAGAGCATGGGGAGTAGTGCTTTCTACTGTTCTGAAACCCAGTCCCACTGGAGCCAACACAGTTCTCCCCTTTTTTTTTTTTTTTTTTTTTAATCCCAAAAGTGCAAATATTTTGAGAGCAAGTACAGCTCCTAGCCTGGATGACATGTGGGATCATGATGGCCTTGATTCAGAGCGTAAGTGGTGCTGGAGAGAAGGCAGTATGGATTCCTAAGATTTGGGCAGATTTCACTCAGATCCAAACTGAAGTGGAAGTCAAATGGTCTGAATCTCACCCTTAATTACTAATAGATGATACAAAATGTGTTTCATTATGTGGATGTAGAAGTAGTATCTAGACTTAGAACAGGAAACATCTATTAAAGAGCTAAGTATTATTGCTGGATTCAAAGAGTGGTGATAGTTGTTACCTTCTTTTTATGTGTGCGCTCACTGACATAATACCATGTACTAACCCAGGGGTTCGAGACTGCATCCTTGCATCAGGTTGTAACTCACAGCCTGTTAAGACCTAAGTCATGGATATTCAGGGATGATGTGATGGAGGTTAAGTGACCATGTATTGAGTAGAGTCTGACATTATAGGAAGATGTGGCAGGTGGGAAAAGATGAGAAATGAAATCTTCACAAGAGCTCAAGTGTTATCTTTCAATGTAGGAAAGATGTGAAACCTGATTTAGGTCTGTCCCATTACACTACACGGGACAGGTTTACTGAAGGGTGAGATAAGTTTGGGCCACCTTTCTTGTTTCCTCTTCATTAACAGAATTTCATGTAGCACAAGCAATCCAGAATCTTGGGCAAGGGACTATTTCTGCCACAGCGCAGCCCCATCTATGTGTCTCATCTCATCCAGCACTGAATCAATGCAACTTTAATATGTTGGAATTTTTAAAAGTCTATATGCTATTAATAGGCTACAGATACATATTTGACTGCCTGTCTATGAAAAGCAGAATTTTAATTATCCTTTAGTTTTCCTGACAAGGAAAGGAAGAAGACTGGATTTCCTAAATTTCTGGGATCACTTTGGACAGTGACCTCACTTAACAGCAAGTATAGAACAAACTCTGTAATTGATGGAAACTTTCATTAAAATGATCCTCTCTAAAAAGTACTTTCAAGTTCCAAATGTTTTGAACTTTTTTCCTCTATATCTGTAACACTTTTTTACAGAAGCTAAAAATGTTTTGTTACTATTTCACAGATATGTGCTAACAAAATTTAGTTATGTAAAATACTGAACACTCAGAAGTGGTTTTAAATAGAAAGTCATGTCTGAAATCTGTAACCTTAATATTTGTAGCTTGCTTGCAGTATTCACTTTTTACACAGAACACAATAGGAAAAACAGGGACATCTGCCACATTTTATTCAGGACTAATACTACACCCTGCTAAATAAAATTCCTGCGTAGCCTCTAGGCCTTTCTCCTAGCGCTGTATCCAGGGCATAGGCCTAGTGTCACAGATTGCAGTGGAATAATAGCAAGCATGATTCTGCAATTGCGAGTGTTACCATCGTGCAGATTCCGGCAAGTTCCACACTCAGCCTTTGCTCTTTGGAAGACGCCCAGCCTCTGGGCTACTGCTTGGGCAAAGCTGTGTGTCCTGACAGCTCTGAGGCCGTCTGCGTCTGTTCTGTGCCTCTTCACGCTGTACCCTGCCAGAAAATGCCTGTTTCCAGGGTTTGTGCTGCTTCTCTGTTGCAGAAGGATCAGCTTTCAAGTCGTCACGAAGATAAGGCTGTGACAGCTATCGTGTAATGGGAACATCAGCGTGAAGTGAAATTATTACAAATGTACATTAGCATATAAATTGTTCTGCTTATGAAATGCTGTGACATGAGTCAGCTTCCCCTCTTAATATGGGAAGTGCACGTTATGGATCAAACAGTAAGGGGCTAATATTATCTTAGAACCAGATTACAGCTTTAACCATATATTTTGTTTGTTGTTAGCAAACAAGAATATGACCACAAATTAAAGGTGCTTGTCTTCTTTCAGCTGAAAGACAATGCAGTTGAAACAGTCGGCCAAATCTGTCAATATGCATTTATAAAAATCAGCATGCTAGCATAGCAAGCAACTCTGGAAAAACTGTATTCTCTTCTTGTTTTATCTGCTTGTGTTTGAGGGAGGCAAGGAATTGTTTGGGCTTGAAAGCTTATTTCTCTTTTCTGTGACTGTAATTCAATACTAAGTTATCTATCGCAAATTAAAACTGTAAATGTAGTGCATGATATGACTAGCATCTAATACTCTGATTCAGTATGCTCTAAGGTCAGGTGTAGCCTGGCAACTAAGTACTAATTACACTATTTTATGAGTCAAGCGTTTGCTACAAGGGTAGAAATTAATGTGAAACTAAAATGATCTCTTTGCTGTCTTTGAGAGTATGACCATGACTGGTTATTTGTTGACCTTTTCCTCTTACACCCACTTCTGAAAAATGATGCTTGACTAAAGAGAGGTTTTTTGGATGCTAAGGCTGTATCAAATCCAGACTCTTTGCTTATAACAGCATTAGACTGGAAGAAATGGGTTAATTCAAGCAAAGAATGTGTCAGATGTTCCCATCCTATGGATTAAGACAACCAGACTATTCCAGAAAATTAAGCAAATCATTTTGAGTAACAGTTGGAGGGTTTGAACAGCTGTATGTATTCCTCACTTTCTTGATTCCCCGTTTTCTCTTCTTGCATTGTTTAACTTTCCTATTTGCAATGCAAAACAAAGGAGGTTAGAGACTTCATAGCACAGATACATTTGCAGATCTGTGGCCGTTCTGCTATGCATAGGGGATGAGACCTAGGTAGTAAGTGCTTATGGGGAAAAAAAAAAGAAAAAGTTCTCTAAATGCGTATGTACGGTTAAACAGTCTCCTCTGAGCAAGCAGGTATCCAGGAATACTCAGCTTAGTTGTTTATCAAACAACAACTTGATTTCTTTAAACGCTTCTGACACCAGTAAAACCCACCCAAAATGCAGTAAGTAGCCTGAACATTGCCTTTGTAACCTTAGTTTTACAAATATTTTAACTAGGGGTAACCTGGCACAGTAACTAAAAGAAACGATTCATATATCCCTGTCCTGGAGGCTTGCTGTTGTCTTTTTGTCCCTTGCAGCAGCATGGCTAAAAACAAATAAATAAACGAAAGGTTAACCTAGGTTTGTGCCATGGTTTGCTGTGCAGCCTCACAAAATGGGTGCTAATGCAACATGGAGGGAGGCACCATGGGTCACAGGCAAGAAGAAGGATGAGGCTTTATTTCATTATTGAGTGAGTGAGTGAGTTGTGCTTGTTTAAAATGTTAGTAAAGCTGAAACTTTCTTTTCCTGCCATTGCAGTTCCTCCAACATACATGGCTGAGAGGCCTCATCCTCCCTTGGAGGTATTTACATACCATTCTGCTCTGGTGTGTGTAGCATGGCAGGAGGGCCCATGAGTCAACATACGCTGATGTGGACGTTACTTTACCAAAGCAGACAGGAACTCGTTGTGGTTTTGGTTTTTTTCTTCCATAATACAGATTTTCTGAGCCAGCCTGTGCTGGCTGACACACTGAGAACGCTTTTTAGGAAACCTTTTCTTATTTCTGTTGTTAATGAGCACAAATATTTCCTCAGCTGAACATGAGAATGACAGCTCTAATGCAGTCATGATAATACATGGGTTACTGCACATGAAATATAACAAGATCCACTGCTGTATTATTAAACAAAAAGCTAATGATAATTCCTGCTGTGAGAAAACTTATTTTTATTACCTGGACCATGCTAATTTTGTAGCCTTAAATTTGTATTTCTGCAGTACAGTGTATAGTCCAAACACAAATCAGTTATCAAACATCAGTTTCTGTTAGCTTTTATTTACTAAACTTTAATAAAAAGAAATAGTAATAGAAACTGCAGAGGCTACAATTGGGTAGACTGCTGGAGGCAATGGGTATGATGTTCTGATTTGGCCTTTGACCATAATGGATAAACCCAATGATATATAGTTCAGCTATCTAAATCAGGCACTTTTTTTTATTATACTGAGCTTTCAAAATTGTAAGAAAGTACTGAACTACACAGAACCTACTAGAGAAGCCTGAAGCCTTATAAACCATTGCCAGCTTGAAAATGTAGCCCAATTATAATTCCCGTGCTTTGCTTTTCATCATTTGAGCACTTTCATGATTCAGTTCTGAACTTAACACAATGATTGCTTTATTTTAGTAATCTCTTCTGAAGGATCTTGTTTAAATCTTTGATGGGATAAATAAATAATTAGTCCTCTTTTATCTTCTATGCTCAAACAACTGTAATAGATTAATGACACTTTTTTTTTTTTTTTTTTTTTTTTTTAGAAACCATGTTGATTAGTCCTATTGTGTTGCAATCTTGGTGTTTTACTCAACTCTTAATTATCATTTTAATGACCCTTTCAGATGAAAGGCTTAGTGAAGTCTAATTCCTTGAACTATGGTATATCCTTCTAAAAAAATAAGTAGATATTTAATTCTTCAGTCTCTGTTGTAATTTTCAATTATTTAATTATTTTTCAATATACTTCAACCATTTGATTCTTGATTTCCTTCTGGATTCCTGGATGTATATGATAGGAACCTTGTAATTAATTGCATATAAGTTAACAAGTTTATATTTCCACACATTATGCTTAAATTTTTTGTTGGATGTTTTTTGGTTTTGTTTTTGGGTTTTTTCTGGTTTTATTTCCATCTATAAAGGTGCAAAGCTTCCATCTTTAAGTAGAAAATAGGAGGTCTGAGAGGGATGTTGTCACTTCAACCTCGGTGAAGAAGAATGTCAAATTTTACTAGGAGTGTTCTTTTCCTTTCTTTCTGTGCTGAATCTTAAAATCTTTTTGAATGCTCAGTGCATCTGTTTTATTTCTTTGGTCTTGTAATTAATAATCAGCTCTTGCAAGTCCCTCTTCCTCCCCCATTCCCAGTTTTCTTCTTCGTATTGTGCTGTATTATTCTGTGGTGGTCTCACTTGGGAGTAGACTGTCAAGTTTTTACACATGCCTCTCAAAGATGAGAAAATACAACAGGAGATACATATACTAAATCACTAAAAGAGATAGGCTACTAAAATGGCACTTAGGCACCTCACTCCAACAACTTTCAGATGCCACCAGGACCCTTAGCTTCTGTTCTGCTGCTGCATATTCCTTTACTTTACCTGCTTAGGATTTTCAGTTTTCAGACCAAGTATTTGCCTGTCTTGATTTGTAGGTCTAAATGAATTTTCAAAGTATGCCTTCTAGAGTGGATCCTACAAAAGGCAATTTAGTGATGAGATGTTTGGGGTTTTCATTTGTCCTCTTCTGAATTTCTGCCTGAAGGCCACTCAAGGGTAAACTGTTCTTAGATTCCTGTGTGCCACTGCTGGATCAGGGGCTTGAACCCTTGGCAGGTCTCCCCCCATCTGAAAGAGTGTGATCACTGTCGCACCTTTGTGTATTCCAGTGGCGATTTCTCTTGTTGGAAATGTTCCACTTGGCATGAATATGCATTGGGCTGGAGAAGGTAAGACTGTATAGTGCAGCAATTGTATCACTCAGCTAGAATATGGGACAGTCACTTTCAAGTCACTCTTCTAATGAATATTTAATTATTTATACGTGTTGGGGTAGTTTCAGCAGGAAAAGTGAAGAGCTGTTTTCAGAATATCCTGTAGCTTGGTGGTTAAGTCACTTACTGAAGATGTTGAAATTTTATTTGAAGTTTGTCGAATTTCGCTTTAAAGTTCCTCAAATGTCAGTTCCTGCATTTGGTATTTGTTATTTCTTGGTCTTCACACATGGTTCAAATATGTTTATGTTTGCACAGATTTAAGCACTTACTGTTGTTTGAAAAGCATTTGATTCAGTTACTTTGGTTTAGTTGGACTATCAGGAATGGGCTGCATATTTTTATGTTGGTTCAGTCAAAGCTGAAAAAGCAAGTGGAGTTGGAAGAGAGGGGGAAGCAAGGAAAACTCCTCTGACCTGTTTTTTGGGTTTTTTTAACTGGGAAAAAAAGAGGATGAGATCCCCAGATTCTGCAGATTTGAAGGACATGAAAGAAGTATTTTGGCCTCTAATGATGAAGACCAGGGCCTAGAGGAATTTTTAAAAAGTACCTGAGCAATTTAGATGTACAATTCCCTTTGGTTATAACCCAATTCCCACCACCTAACCTATTTTGGAGTCCAGTGGGATTTTCAAAAGCTTATTTCTGCATATAAACAGAGCTCAGGATCCTTTGAATACTCAGCAAGACCAGAAATAATCAGTTTGTTATCTATAGTTAGTGTTCACTTGGTTTAAATCACTTTGGTTTAAATAATCAGATTGTTGTGAATGCAAGGTATGATTTCTGGGTCCAGTGTATTTAAGACTGGATTCTTATGTTCATAATTTCAACTTCCAGCCAAATGAAATTTAATTTCCAGAGGAAAAAGACAAACTCTAGCAGACTCTTTGCATCCTTCTGCATTTCTAACACAATAAAATATTTAAAAAGCTATGTAGATATATATTAAGATACATCATTTTCCCTCTTCTCTTCCAAAAGCATGTAGGTGAGCAGTTTATTTCTTGTCAGCAATAATAAATGTTGTACTGAATTTCATGCAAAAAATGTATTCGGAGCAGCCAACCTCTTGATCATTACACCAATGATACAGTGTACCCTATCTTTACGAAAGCAATTAAATCATTCATAGTGTAAGTGTTTTAAATGATTCGGAGAAATCCAGTTCTATCTTCAGGTGTTAAAATCAGTTTGCCCTAAGTATCCATGGTTGAAACATTAGTTACTGACACTTTGAATTACCATTCTGCTTATTCACTTTGCCATATTAAAAGCTATTGTTATTTAACAGCAAAATGTATGTAGTTAGAAGATTTGTTAGTTTTAATTTACTAATTCATTTTGTCTCATTTATGACAGAATTCAAGTAAGAAAATTAGCAGGTTCATAGAAAATGTTAGGATTTGTCCTTTCTTCTTTCTGAACATTTGAGAAAGGAAGATCATATCCTTGGGAGGCTCAAAAGATTTCATTGGGATAACTGGAACAGAACAAGAAAAGTACCTTGGCTTTTAGTTAAATGAAGGATTTACAGACCATCTTTGGCATACACATATTTAAATGGCTTATTTTTATTGGTCAGCAGGTACACCAAGAGAAAATCAGTCTCACTGGCAGATCTTTGATTCTGTCTCCAGCTTGAAATAACATTATTGCTTCTTGAGGAAAGAAACCCCAAACGGATAGTTGTGGCCATAAAAACCTTTGTGCTTTGGACTGTTTATCACTCTTTGAAATGTAGCATTGTCAAAGGGCAGGACTAAAAACCCGAACATACTGTTCAGGTTGTACCTTTCCCCAGACAGGTCCCTAGGCTGGCGACTGGTTTGGGTGGGGACTGGTTTGGGTTTTTGTTGGTTTGGGTTTTTTTTTTTCCTCTCACCCTGTTGTCTTTTTTTAAGGTTTAGCAACACTTGTTTAGCTTCCCAAGTTAATGAACTATTAATGAACTGATCTGAGAAATGCGGTTGGTGTAATATAAACTGTACTAGCCCTAGACAGTGCCTCATATTAAATTGTATTTTCCCCTTTGCAGAGATTGTGCTGCTGAGCTCAGGTTTGTTGAACTTCCTAATTACCTCAAAACTTTGAAACGAATTATTTCAGCATGCCTCCTCCCTGCGCTGTTTGACTGATGCAAGGAGGGGCGATGCAGTAACTCTACACCTGTTTCAGCACACGCCTATCAACTTGCTCAACTTCCCCAACGAGTGCCGAGTTGAGCATGAGAACATCCGAGATTGCTTGGGTCTGTACCCACTAGTCCAGATACGTCTGGGTGTTGGGATTGGCTTTGCGCTGGGGTGGCTTTAACAGTTAGTGCTCTGTAATGGCACTTGATGACAGCAGCTTGTACTCTAGGACTAAGAGTAAACTGAATTCCTATCAGACTCGTTATAAATCAACAAGACGGAGAAGCCTGCCACCAGACATCCTGCTAGAAAATGGTTTTAAAGGAAAGTTTCAAAGAAATATTAGGAATATAGAGCCTATACATCCAAGGCGCCCTAAGAAAAGACCTTCTGTATTTTCAGGTAGGAAATGCTATGTTAACAGTATGTCGGTGCAATATCTTTTAAACCTTTTTGGTAATATTTGAAGGATTCAGTAGCTGATTCCAGTCAGAATTTATTCTGGTTTAAAAGCTAAGACAGTCTTCATGGATAGATTTAATCAAGTACCATTTATGTTAAATTATGTCAGCCATTAGAGTTAAAATGATGGAACCAAAGAGAGAGACTTTCTTCATGTTTTCTATTTCATGTTGCTTGCTTGTGGGGATTTTTTTTTTAATAGTTAACATTTAAAGAAAACCAGTTGTTTCTCTGGAGCTTTAAACTGCATTTTGCTTAACCCCACTTATAAGCAATGCAGTCAATATCTGCAGTATAAGTATCTCTCTTGCTGCTTTAGCACTGTATCTCATTGCTTTTCTGGAGGAGAGTGGTGTGGGGATATGGTGACTTCTTCAGTCTAGCTGATTTTTTTTGTGTAGCCAGAAATTAACATCACTAAATAGTCAAATGCATGCTTTGAATTCCTGGCTTGCACTGGAGCCTGTAATGTCTGTAGTTAATAGTTCAGTTTAACTCTCTAGTTGTTAAGAAGTAGGAACAAGGTGTAAGAGTGGATTTCAGTCAAGCTGGCAAGTCTGGATTATTTTGGGGTTTTTTTTTTGCCTTTTTTGTTTTTGTTTTTGTTTTTTTAATTATTTGAAATATGCCTAAAAATAGGCAATAGATTAGCATGAGGGCAAAGGTCATCTTTACTAGGAGGACTTAAAAGGTTTTAGGGGGAGGAAAAATCAATATCAGCTCATCCCTACTGAAACTGAAGATGTGTTTCTGTGAGGCAATCAGAGGAAATGAAATTCTTTATAGAAACAAAAAGATACTGTTTTTTTTAATTTAGGTATCTCCATTTCCAGATGAAAAGGAGGATTTTTAAATTTCTAGGGGGAAATAGTACAATCATACACATCTTTGAAGAGCTATGAAGTATATCAAAAAGTGTTATGGATAATTTAAATATTAATATTATATTCCTTAATGACAGCTAAACTTAGATGGGTACCTTCTCATGAGCTGAAACACTGCTGAAGGAATGGGAATACAATGTTAAAAGATGACACAGGGCAGCACCATTTGTGTGGGATTTAGAGCCTCCATTGTACCTTTGTTAAGGTATTTGGAAGCTTTTTTCCTCCTTCCTATTCTACTTCCCCAGCTTAAAAAAATGCAAAAAGCCTTATCGGATCTTCAGTCAGGTGACTCAGACATGCCCAAGGCTCCTGTGCTTCCTAGTGCCTGAACGGGCTCTTCCTGAGGTGAGGTGGTCTGTCGGGGACTGTAAAAGCACATTATTTTGGGCAGGATAGACCCTCTGTATCTTACTCTTTCTCAGTTGCTGCTTTTTGTCTTCTGGCTACCTTTTCTGCTCCTTAATTACTTCTGTGTTTGTTTTTTTTCCTCCTGTAGCTTTTCACTTTTTTTTCTGTGCAGCAACATTTTTTGTTAGAAAAAACATATTAAATAGCCTTTTGTTTGTTCTCCAACACCCATACTCTGTTGTGCCTACCCAAATTTCTCCTGTATTCTGTGATCTTTCTTTTTTATTAGATACAATTCTTCTTCCTCTCTGTTCTCTTTCCGCCCTCCCAAATTACCACACTAGCAGTAATACTCCATCGTTTGTGCTGCGTCAGATATGAGCACTTTAATGTAGTTGGTGTGTCTGGAACGCTGCCATTACACTTATGAAATCCACTGCAGCTGTGTTACTGTACACTCAAGGGCACTTAACTCAAAGGTAATGCAAATTGCTTGCTATAAGCAATTGATGGAGCGTGATGGAAAGATGGGTGTAGTCTTTCATTTCGTAGGTCAGCAGCGTACATGGGAGAAGCTTTACTTGATTTGCTTTTGAAAACAGGTTAACAAAGTAAGCTTGAAGTCCTCTGGACCATTGTCTTTCAGCTGTAAATGTAGGTTAGAATGGAAACAACTGTATCATAGAGTCATGGAATGGTTTGGGCTGGAAGGGACCTCTAAAGATCGTATAGTCCAATCCCTCTGCTGTGGGCAGGGACATCTTCCACTAGATCAGGTTGCTCAAAGCCCCGTCCAACCTGACCTTTAAGACTTGAGATAGATAGATATTAAATATATACATATATAATATATATATATTGATTTACTTACTCTGCAGTCTTTTGGATTGCTGCTGAAGCCCTCTGAAGAATGTGGTAATTCATACTTCCTTGTTTCAGCCTAGTCATCTATTAATATAAATATTTTAAATCTATATCATTTTGACTCTTCCAGCTTCTTCTAATCCCTGTATCTCTGCTTATATCACCATGAACCTGTCTTAGTTTTAGGACATGCTTGTAATTTAGTCTGAAGTCATGTACATCTTGTTTTCTTTCCTTTTATTCTATCTTAAAGAGCTTAACTAAAAAAATACTGAATAGTGACACATCAAGGCATCAGGGTGCAAGGATATAGGTCAGTTCATATATTGGGACTCTTGTTTCAGACTTGGTGCAGACTCAGGGAGGCATCTTGCATGCAATAGACTTGTTTTACAATTTTTTCTTAATTATGACAGCTAGAAGCTCACTCTTTAAAAATGAAAGCTGAAACCTGAGAAGAGTGACATGTCTTTCTGTCCTGTCATCATGAAGTTAGTCATTCATGTATGCCTAGGCAGGACTATCCAAACAATGGTATCACTGGGTTGTTGTGTTCATTCCCACATGGCAAGGGGAGGACAGAAACTATGACTGTGAGGAGAAATCATGGCATTGACAAAGGGATACACTGCACAGAGATACCTTTTTCTTCTTTCAACAAAGCACTTCATTTCTTCTTGTTCTTTAAATTTGAAATACTTCAAGGATGCATACTTCAGGACTTGGTTAATATCAACTGCCGATATCTAAATTTTCGTTTTTACTGTTTCACGGTTATGCTTTTTATGTTTGGAGAACTATGGCGCAAGCGCAAGTGATCATAATCGACATTATAGGGCCATTTGTTGTCAATAGGGAGGTTCATCGCCTTAATCAGTTGAGTTTGTACAGATCTGCTGACATGCCCTCAGCTCAGCATACTACCATAGCCATGACTGAACCTTACCCTGGAAGGACCATACAAAAATGAACGGTGTCCTGTCTGAACTTGAAGATAAATCTGTGACTTGTTAATGAGAAAAGAAAGAATTGTCAAAAAACAGAGTGTGCAACGAAGGGGCCTTAGGAGGCCATGTCTTTACAGAGATCCCTAGGAAAGGTAAATTGAACTAACTGAAGAGGCATAAAATTAAAATGGATTAGCTAAACGTCATTAAATATCTATGCTGACTCATATTCAAAAGCACAACAGCCTGAAGAAAATTAGTCTGTATTTATTAATTTTAATCTAGGGAAGTGTATGGTGAGTTTTGAATCATTTCTTTTTGGACGAAGGCTGCTGCTGTTGTTGTTGTTTGAGTTTCCTCTTCATACGTGGCAAAGACATGCGAAATTTTGGCTGGGATTGTTAATTTTCTGAAGAAAGCAGAATAAACAATACAGAAATTACAAAGGTCGAAATACTAAAAAAAAAAAATAATAGTTAAGTTCTACTTCGAAGCCGTTCGTATAGTGAGCTGGGGATGTTTGTTTAAGTACCATTGAATATCCACTTCTAGTACTGTTACTAGTATCTTGTGGGCTTTTTTCTTTTCCTTCTTCATATGCAAGTAGCCTGTATTATTGTTGAATGATGCTTGTTGACTGATGTGTCCATTTTGAAGGACAGAAGGTGAGAAAAATACTTTGGATTTTCTGCCTCTCACAGGACCAGGCACACCTCCATTTCATGGCCGTATGCCTGTGACTCAGGCGTTGTCTTCTGTGGGACAACATGTTATCTCTGCTTTTGTAAAAGCATTATGATTTTGCTGTGAGTTAATATAATGAAGGTCAGTGGTTAACAGTACTGTATATAGCTACTCAAAGTAAGAATGTAGGTTGCTGGTCCATGATTTTGCAACAGAATAGCTAGTACTCTGTAACAAATTCACTGCTTTTTTTTTCAGTGAAAATATTGTCGCAGTTAGAAGTCTTGAGGCACTCTCTCAAAGCATTTCTGGAGTTCAGACCAGCATACAGTCTAGCAAAGTCACTTTCTAAAATAAGTAAGTTGATTTGACACCATATTTGTATGTAAATTAAAATACTGAAAATAATAAAATAAAGAAGGTGTTTATATGTAGAAAAATATTTTAAAGTTATTCAACAGTGATATGAATAAATTATTTAATTTTTCATGAGACATGGGGATAAAACAGCCAGTATGTATGATTTCTTTTTTTCTTGTGACTGGCTACATTAATTGGGAAAGACTTGCCAAAATCTAATTACTTTCAATAAGGATGCTTAAAATCATCGGTACCGTATGTGTCTTGATTCAAATGAGTTATAATCATCTGTGTTCAGTATTTTAATTTAGTGAAGATTTTAATATCCTACCTCCTCTCTGAATAAATTGTACTGCATGGTAATAACGTATGCTTGTAATCTGCATGGGATAATTGCTGTTCACTTCTGGTACCCCTAGTGTCACCCTGCACATTGAAGTTTGGTAGAATGGCTTGTGTTGGCACTGCAGTTTACCTGTATCATCCACTGACAGCAGAAGGGAAGGCAAGACTGGCTTGTCCCGAAGTTCTTCTCTTCCCCTCCTGACTTGAAAAAATTGGCTTCGTTTCCCCTTAATACTGTTAGCAAGACCTTATGCTGATTAAAAATGCGGGGGGAGTGGGGTGTTGCATTTTATTTGCTGTTCATATTGTAAACTGGCACTAGTTCTGTATGTTACTGTGTTTTATTGAGCCTTGTGTTAAGATATGCCACCATGCTACAAAATTGGTACATTGCTGATTGAGTGTGTGTCCACCCATTGGTCTGCATGAGTAACCACTGCTTTATTAACAGAAATTATCAAACAGATAATGTCTTGCTTTTCTCTCGGCCTTCTGTATTTTTATGCTCACTTGAATATTTCTACATATTTTACTTAATATACTCTTCGGCATTTTATTTCTTGAACTTTTTTTTAAAATGTCATTTTCTTTAGAAAGGATGGGTCAATGATTCAGAGGAAAGCTCTGGATTCCGCATTTTGGAGTCCAATGTAATATATGCATGTTGTCAAACTTGTTTTCTTCTTCGGTTCACTGGTATTTTATGGACTATGGAGACTGATTTCCTAATGTTCTTGTAGGCAAGTGATGAAGATGCTTCCTCACCTGTAAGTTGTATTTGGGACATAAAGGAAGCTCTCTATGTCCATTGGAGAGTGACTTGAATGTAAAGATGAGGGGGAAGATTGGGAGGAAGGTGAGGTTAAGATAGGGAAGGCTCCTTCTGCTATTGTGGCTTGGTTTTTTGTTTTCTGATTTGTTGTTTGTTTGTTTGTTTTAAAAACTGTTTAGTTGTCTCCTAGATTTAGATTGCCACCATCAGTTGTTATAGATGTTACGACTCCGCTTTAAAGCAGACTCCAGTGTTCAAGTGAACAAAACCCATTATACACACAGTAGTATACCTCAAATCTTATGATGTCTAAGTGTTTATAGACTTCACTGTGCTGAAAGACCTTGTGAAGCAATTACAGCACTTGCTTTCTGATTTCAGCACATGTTTCTGTGCATGCTGCCATAGAAATAGCATGTGAAAAAGAATCTGATTTAGTAACATCGTTTGCCAGTTTGACCCGTGGCTTTCTGCTGTCTCCTATCTAGAGGATAATGATTAAAGTGTAGACTGAAATCTTAAAACTTATGCTCAATGCTCGCCTTCTGGGAAACATAACAGGCTCTTTCTTTTGTACGTTTATATAAATTTCAAGAAGGATCATTGAATTAATATGCAACATTGGTTGTATCTCCAAAAAAGTATGTTAATATAAAATGTATTGAATTTTAAAATAGAAAATCAGAGTCCTAAGAAATGTTAGCAAAATAGCAAACATACAAAAATGCTTTAAAAGATTTAAGAACAAGCCAATCACTCTTTACATCAAATGGTAGTAGCCTTAACTACATTTCATGTGCAGTAAGTCCATGAGGGTTTGTTGACATTATTTTTAAGTAAATCTTTCTTTGGCCGTCATGAGACAATAAAATCTTTTATTCTCTTTATCTGATTTAAGATGCACCTTAAGGGCAGACTCACCATAAAAATATGCCCAGCTTTGGCCCATAAAGAATTATTTTTGTGCTAATGGATTGAAAAGGTTGTCTACAATAGTTTTTTTCGTAGTTGAGAAATACATATCATTTCATTACATGAGAGACAGACATTACTTTTAAAGTCTTACAGTAGTGCATCTGCTGTAATCAAAACCTTATCAGCCAAGTAAAATGTTTTAAAATAATTAGACTTAAAGGTTATCATAATGGCTTTGATTTAACCTTCCTCCTGATGTATCATTTTTTCCTCTTCTGAAGTGCAATCTTCATGTAAGCTAATGTAGTTAATGACATTGAAGTATGTTCTCTTGACAGTAAGATGGGTCTATGGACTGCATATGAATCACTCAAAATATATTTCTTCTATAGTGCTTGTTTACTTGTAGATACTTTTGTAGACTTGTTGGGTGCATTTGGTAAGTAACTGTTTTCCTTTCAGCTATTTATACTTTACCTAGCCTTGCACATTTAATAGGAGCATACTGTATCTAAGTTAAATCACGTGATAATCTTGGAATCTCTGAAAAAAAAATTCTCAGTGGTTTTTTTCATTTTCATTTCTTTGCTGTCTTACTGTATCTGAATTTAAACAACAATAAAAAGTTTAGGAGTTTCTGAAGATACTCTACTTAATTTCAGTAAGAATTTTAAAAAATCAGTATTTTATTAATCTGTTTAAATTCAGAGACTGTTTTGCCTGAAGACAGGTGTAGATAATAAAATTAATCTTAATTACAAAAGACTACCTAATGAAAACTTTGAAGACAACTAGAGTTCGCTGGAAGATTTTTTTGTACTGCTTCTCATGATGAAAGATGCCCTGATAGTGATATGAAATCCTTATGGCACTTCTGGTAAACCAGCTGTAAGCAGATAGATACTGAGTTCATATGTTTAGGTTTTCATAAAGAACAAATATCATCAACTGTATCTCATATTAATTTTCTTTATTGCTACTAATTAGGAGTGGTTAATTTGGAATGTGATTTTTATGAATTTTGGGGATTGGATCTTAAATTAGGAACTTGACTTGAGGAGCTCAGGACATTCTTTATTATATTTGGGTTTTCTGAGAAGTTGAAATTGCACAGTGCTTCACAAGATGAGATCAATTTAAATTTTTCTTGCTCAGGATATACTAACATCTAGCTGCTACACAATGTTGGAATACAGTTTCATAATCAGATACAATTTTGAAGACCCAACAAACATCTGTTCATGCTTTTTAATCATATACTGAAGCTGCACTTAAAATTTCTTAAAATAAGAAATCTTTCTGATCCATTACTGGAAGACATTACTGTTTCCAGGAAAAAATTTTGGTAGATAAGCAATGTATATTGTGCATGATACAATCTAGTGGCTCCTCTTCCAAGGACCTGGCTGTGTAGTGGAGTTTTTGTTTATTTGTTTGTTTCAGAACTGCCTGCGGATTGTGCTGTGACTTTCTGGGGGATTTTGCTCTGTGTCTTTGGAGTTATTGTTTCTGCAGTTTCACGGTGGCTGTAATGGCAACGTGCTTTAGTTGCAGAACACGTTACTGTGCATCCCTGTGCTCACTTTGTTGTGAATTACCTGCTCTTCCTAATAAACCTTTTCTGGGGCAATTTGTGATGCAAACAATAAAGGGTTGGCAAAATAATTTTTAATCATAATGTTTAGTCTGCATATGGGTAAGGAGAGGGGCAGTCAACAAGTGTCATCTTTCTTATTGTAACTTCAGTTGTCCTGTATTTCCTGCTTTGTTTAGGAGCTTTAAACTAGTCAGCCCCTTGCCAGCCTGTCTGTTCTCTGCTGTTCCTCATATGCAAGTCAGAGAAATCCTTCTCTAGCAAAGTTGCTCCACTTCTACCCCATTTTACCTGGACCAACCTGCAGCCTCCCCTAACAATTCTCAGGCACAGTTCAGAAGTTGGCAAGAGCTGAGGAATCGAGAGAGAGTTGGATGTTGCTACCAGCATTTAGATAATGTTTTACTGTATGGTTGTAGACTGTTTTGTGCTGTCTGGCCTCATGGCCAGAGAACAGCCCCAGGTATTAATATAGGCTGGCATTCATGGTCTAAGGTAGTTGAATCGCCAGTCTGTCCAGCAAGACATAACTTTAATGACTATCAAGGTCATTAAAACTCAGTACCAGTTTGTTCAATGAGTCACCTTAAAGTACTTCTGAGAGGACTTGTTTAGATTTGTCATGGACAGTTATTGACTCCTGTATGGAGAATCATTCAAGCATTTGATTTCCACTAGATGCTGAGGCTCTACTCCGAAGTAAAAAGTCTAATCTGCAGCAGAGGTTTTACTATCACACAAAGATGCCAGGGCAAAAGAAGGATGACAAAAAGAGCAGAATACCAGAAACTAAAGTAAGCTTACAACATGGAATTTCAGGGTCTGAAATGTATTTTATTTTCTGCCAAGCGGATTGAGGATAAACAAGCCCAATTCTAAATCCATTCTGGAACTAGAAAATTAGCAGTTCTTTCTTTAGAAGCTAGTAGTAATGTAATTCCAGTTTAGATTTGTCATACTAAATGTTATGGGACTCAAGTAAAAGTAGTGTTACAGTTTGTCCTTTATCTGGTTTCAGGGTTAAGAATACTTCTGCATAATCTATTGTTATATTTTGATTCCTTCAACTTGAAAGCCCATCCTGAAGGAGGTCTCAGTGACTGTGTAAACTTCACTCAGCAGCAAGAAGAATGATGGTGATGGAGATGAAAAAGGCCAAAGTAGTCAATGCCTTCTTTGCCTCAGTCTTTATCTTCAGGAGGCCTTCAGGAATCCCAGGTCCCAGAGACCAGTAGGAAGGCCTGAACTAAGGCAAACTTACCCTTGGTACAGGGATAACAGGTTAGGGAACATTTTAAACAAACTGAACATAAATGAGTCCACGGGACCTGATAGGATGTAACCACAAGTGCTGTGGAAACTAGCTGATGTCACTGTCAGGCCAGTCCTGATAGTCTTTGAAAGCTCATGGCAACTGGGGGAGGTTCCTGAGGACTGGAAGAGAGCAAATGTGACTCCTTTCTTCAAGAAGGAGGACCCAGGGAACTACTGGCCGGTCACCCTCACCATAATCCCCGGGAAAGTCATGGAGCAAATAATCCTATAACCCATTTCCAAACATAAGAGAAGTAGATGACTGGGAGCAGTCAGCATGTTTGTGTGAAGGGGAGATCATGCATTACCAACTCAAGAGACTTCTAAAGCAAGGCAACTGGCTTGGTGGATGATGGGAGAGCAAAGGATGCTGTTTATCTCAACTTTAGAAAGGCTTTTGACAGTATCTCCTGCAACATCCTCATAGACAAAATGACGAAATACAAATGATGAAATACAAACTAGATGAATGGACAGTGAGGTGGGTTGAAAACTGAGCTGCCAGGCCGACCGGGTTGTGATTAGCAGCACAAAGCCTAGCTGGAGGTCAGTCACTAACAGTGTAGCAATTTTAGGTATAGGTGGCTAAATTTAGTATTTAAAACAGTTTTTAGGGAAGTAAATAGTCTATATTGATAAACAGAAATAAGTAGATTGTGCTTCAAGCTGAAGATGGTAAGAAATGGCTTTGTGCTCTCCTAGTGGCTTTGCATCTTAAAAGGCTTGCTAGTCCCAAAAAAGGAGCAGCCTGTGGAGAAAGCCAGCATCACTATTTTGGGGCTTTTAACTAGGGGTGTTTTCTGATCTGGTCAACCGGGGTGTCATCTTCCCAGACTCAGACATTTGCTGAATAGATGTCCATACCTAAGCTAGTCACTTCAAGCTCCCTCCCTTTACAGTCATTGGAGAGAAACAGGTATTATTAGAGTTTAAACCATGGTGTCTGTTGTAGATGTCAGTATTAAAATGGGATGAATCAGCTCTGATTTCTTTATATTGACTAGAAGACATCCAAGCTGAGTAGCTGAAATGGGATTATACTGTAAACATCTGTATTAAGTCAAATTAGTCCCACCTCTGTAGTGTACCTTTAGCTTCTCCCTTATAGCCAAGCAAGGGACCATGTACAGGAACAGAGTGAAGGGGTGAATTGCTTCCATTCTTTCATAGATTGGTATCACCAAGTGTTTCTTTTGTGAAAAATGTTGCTTGCCCTTACATTGGTGATTCATAAGCCAAGCTCTCAAAATTATGACATGATTATTTCTGAAACAGCAGGTTTTAAAATAATAAAGCATGGGGCTTGTGTGCTTCTCAATCATAAGTTACTGTTGTCTTTTTTAATAATTATTAGCTACAATGTTTGCCCATATTCATGAACACTTATTTCACTTTATTTTTAATAAAACGTTATTGATTCTTTTAAAAACTCTAACATTATGTTTACTAACACAAAATTCAAACACCTTGAGCATAAACTGCCTCTTTATACACAACAGATTTTTTGGTATTCCATCAATGCTGTGAAACTTATCCTGCACTTTATCACCAACCAGGGTGACATGCTGAGGCACCTCACCTGCAGAAGATACAGACTGTCGCTACCATTGATGCCAGTTGCCACAGTCCTGTTTTCTGCTCTGTGAGCTCTGAACTGCTTTAAGTAACTTCTTATGGGTATTCTGGCACGTTAAGTACACAGTGTAATATCCTTTCTTCCCCTTATTGTTAAAAAAAGCCCCAACAAATCCCTTACCTTACATCCCCATCCATTCATGCCTAGCAGAATGCTGGAAAACATTAAAATACATAACATTATATGCATAGTATTTACTCCACAGCTTAAATGACAGTCATGTGTTAACGACAAATGGGACCTCTAACAGTATTCTGGTGCAATGTTGTATCATCAGTTGGCTTCTAGTGAAGTTTCCCCCAGAACTGAAGGGACGGTACTGTCTTCTTTCATTTGTTGGTCCTGTTTAGAGCAACTCTAGAAGAAATTAATGTCACAGACGGTGTTCCGCATTTGACTATAGTGAATCTGTGTAAAACATGCACAATATGTACAACAGCACAATATGTCCCTGTTGCGAAGAGATGCTCTAAGTTTCAGGAGACCCCAAGACATTGTGGTCCAGAATGACCTTCCAAAGACTTGGGGATTTTGTCTGTTTGAAGGCTTTATTGTTTTGTGAAGGGCAAAATAAAATTTCTTTCAGAATTTTTGTGGGTGATCTTGATGCAAACAAACCATTGTGAAAAGGGAATAAAATTAGTTATGTGTATTGACAATATGAATGACATGTTCGTTTAACTATCTTCAGTTCAAATTAATATTCTTTAGTATGCTCGGCGCTATTTCTTTGCATCAATCAGGTGCTGAACGCACATTCTTTTCATTTCAGGTATTATAAGTACGCTTCTTTGTAAAGACCTTTGGATTGCTCAGTATTTAAGATGAATTTTAAAGGAGAAGGTTGCTGCATGGAAGCTCCTTCCTATATCCCCAGAGAAACACATTAAAAGGGAATAATATGTGTGTGCATATACACTGATAAGTAAAACATATCTGAGATATTTAATTCATCGTTCCTTTTTTTTTTTTTTTTTAAATCAGCATACCTTCTATTCAGCAGTCCAAATTCACTTTAGGTACAGATTGCCAGCTGTGTGTCCATGGGCACAACTACACCGAAGAACTGATTATAGAGGATCTTTTGGCTAGGTATGCTCCTTTTTTTCTCTGAAGCTGACCTTCCTCTCTTCTACATTTTATTAGCTGGGTTCTGCCTGCTGGCAGACTAAGTCTGCGTGGCCTATTCTGCCACTAGTGTTTATCCCAGGGAAGAAGGCTGCACCAAAACTCTGTAAATTTGCATTTATATTCCCATACCCCAGAACTGTAATGAGTGGATTTTGTTTTAAGATTCTCCATGTATGTTGTGAGTAAAATTTATTTATTTTTCTCTTTATGCCATTTTCAATCTAGTTTTCTTTGTGTCATATATGGAGGAGGCAATGTAGGGTTCTATATCAGCTTAATATTGTAATCTGCTGATGAAACCTTACAGAAACAAATATGAGTTGCAGTAGTTGCTTTTTAATAATAGTGTACAGCCTGTTCTCCACATAGATGGGTATCTTAGATTAATTATTTTGATCTGATTGTATATTATCGAGATTTAATAGTGTTGCGTATGTAAGTATATGTGAAATGTTACGGTTGTGTCTAACAGACTAGAGCTGACTCTATAAGTACTTGTTTTAGCATTTGCAAATAGTTTAACCTGGATCTAGCATTACCTGTAATAGCTCTGCGAGAAGGTTTTTCTGTTTTGTCTGGCTACTCTGAATTACTGTACCTGGACCAGAAATAAAGACATTCTCTGGCTTGACCTATGCAGGAGATCAGACTGATTATCACTGCCCATTCTGGCTTTTAAAATCTTCAAGCTCATTGTCTGGCCGTGCTTCTTGCAATTAGACCTAGAATGTGTCTGTTCCTCCAACAGCCAAAGTTTACTGACAGCTCAGCCAGAAAAGTGGCTGGGAAGAATGTTCTTACTATAAAATGCAGTGCCTGTTATAGGTGTTTATAAATGCATATGAGCAGTTGGGAAAGCTATTTAACCATGTAATACCTTTGAAAAGTATATCTTTGATTTTTTAACATTTTTTAAAATTTAGAAACATTATTTTCCTTTGCTTCTTTTTCCCACCTAAACACCCATGCAAGCCTCCCTTGTGTTGACCACAGCGATCATGTGCCTCTGTGGGGAGACTCATAGCCTCATTCATCAACTGAAGGTAACACCATAGCCCCAACCGTATTCCCAAAACCAGACCCACACCACCCAAATCAAATTTCTGCTGCTAACTAGTGCCACTGTAGAGATCTGATGGAAATTATGGGAGAAAGGGCGAGGATGGAAGAACTTCCCAGCTTTTCCAACAGCAGCACAATCTTAGATTAGCTTAAGTCAAACATGAAAACACACCCTGGGTCAAATCTGTCATATTATCAGAAGATGAAGAAGTATCCTTATATTCTTGGAGAAGTTTCCATTTTATAAAGGATTCTGTCTGTGCTGATGCTATGTTTTTAGTTCACTGAATTAGTCAGTAGCTAGCGATGACCTCCCTTGATCTGTGGAATAGTTCAGGCAACGTTCGTGCGTTAGTGCCCTGTGTGAGTCGGCAGGATACGGTGTCACTGAGCACCGGTACCTGACCAAGCATCAGCTCAAGTTCCACATCCAGAACCACAGCCCAGTGCTGCTTGCAGCTCCACCGCAAGATTTCAAAGCAGGTGAATCCCAGTTGTTTTTTATGACCACCATTCTCTTTTGAATTAGGTCGTTATAAAAGTTAACTGGGTTTTCTCCAGATCTAAGCATCATATTCAAATATTTGAATAAAAGTATTCTGTGGCAGTGGGTTGTTTTCAGTTATATGTCCTTTATTTTAGATTTCATTTCACGGCTGAGAAGCCAATCCAGAGATGAAATAGAAGGAACCTGTTTTCCTCTTCTGATCTAGTGAAAGAAAAAACATGGGAGAGGATGACATCTACTCATTTTAATAACTTTAAAAAAAATGAGTTCAGAATTTCAAAGCCTTTAATGATGCAGTGGACAAACAAGTACTAGGAGTTTGATACTTAACCAGATTAGGCACTTAATAATCTACAAAGTAATTGTTAGATATTTCAGGAGCTAAATATCTTTGAAAACGTAGCCTGTGGTGACTCAAAATCATTAATCATTCTAAGTGTAGTTAAAGTAACTATAATTACTACTGTCTTTACTAGGAAATCATTCAATTTTAAATGTGACTTATCTGTTTGTGCTTTCTTCCTTGGGTACTAAGCCCAAAATAGAGTTTTTTCTTTTAGTTAATAAAAAGCAGATTGTAAGTTTTGTTTTGTACATTTTCTCAGTAAATGGCAATTTCTATTCAAATGTAGCATGAGAGAAACCTTAAGTAACATTACCCGCTTAAACAAGAAGAAGGTGATTTGCCTTTTTTGAACATAAACAGGGAGCTGTGTTAGACCTCATAGCACTCAGAAAACCAAGATGTTTTTTAGGTTAGCAGGAAGGGACGGACTCTGAAGGATATAAAAGACCCAATTGCAAATACTGCACATGTATTTAACTTGGCCTCTGTGAGGACACTGGTCCTTCCATAGAGAAGCAGCAAGTCAGAGAATGCTGGAGCTCTATTAATCTATTGCCTGCGCCCAGGTGGACGAGTTGGTGTTGCAAAACCTTCACCACAGCAAGGGAGAGCCCTTGCACAAGCGCTCATCAGTTAAAAAGTACTATGTTGAGGGGGGGGAAAAAATCAGCAAAGAGATACTCTGTCTCTGAAATTGAGATCTTTCCTGCCATAGGTTACCTCAAAAGGTGAAACAATGCATCTTTATAGATAATGTTTTAATTAAAAAAAAAATCGCTTCCCTGTATTTTAAAAAAATATAAAAAAGATTTTGCAAGTCAGAACAAGTGTTCTTATGTAAGAAAGACCAATGAGGGTTTTTTGGTTGTTTTTTTTTTGGCCAAAGTGTTACTTCCTATCTAGCCAGCATCTAAGCACGCCGTTGTGCAAGTAAGGGTATGACATGGTAAACCCTATATGCAGTGTCGCACCAGTGCTTGCCTAGGAGGGTTATACGGAAAGGGATTTCAAAACTACATAAAACAAGACACTTCCCTTTCAACAACTGATTAGGATTTAGATGCTTTACTGGCATCAGTTCTTCAAAGAACAGAGAAAATAATTTTAAGCAGTAACAGGAGAGCACTAAGACAGAAGCTGTAACTGAAGGGTTGTCTGCACATAATGAGGAGGAACGTGAGGGAAAAACAACCATGAGAAGCAGAAATTTCACTGTAAAATCACACGGCCTGTCATTTATATAAAGTTGCTGTAAAACAGCCAGTGGTTTGAGTCATGAAGATTTTTGCTGATAGCTATTTATGTTTACTTTGGATATACAGAAATATTTTCAAAAGGATGAAGGGCATGGTGGTTGACAGCCTAGCTGTTAAAGGTATCAAGTGAGCTAAGAAGTCTATGATCATGTGCATGCCCTGTTTATAAACTGATCGGGGAAAGAAAAATATTTTTTTTCGTCTACCACCTGGCATGACTTCTTAGGTAATCCTGATTTTTGAAGCATTACTTCTTCCCACCTTGAAACAAAAAAGAAGTTTTAAAAGTTGTAGATAGTATCCAACTGAGTCATTAGGTCCCTGGTCTAACTGGAGGTAGCGCTAGTCTAAACTACCTGAGCCTGAACTTTGGATCTTTCTGTTAGCACTTATGAGTAAAATGAGAAGAAAGCTCCTTATCCCATAATGAGCCAGGGCTCCAGCTATGCCAAGCACTTCACTCACAGCAAGGGCCTGAGTCCTCCTCTGAAGCATGTACAGTCTTGTTTGAGACAGTATGTGGCAGCGCGTGTCAGGGAAGAGGGGAAGGCTGATGCAGTGATACATACAATTTGATACTACTTCATCATTTGAAAGAGTGTTAAAAACTGTTGTTAGTTATTGAAGGTCAGCTAATCCTGACGGCGCTCAGTTTCCCTGTTTTAGCCGGGTAATTCCTACACAGGGGTTGCAAGAAGTAGCTTTTTTGTTTCATAATTCAGAGTGAACGCTGTATGCATAAGACCCATCTGAGGGAACTGTGGATGTGTTTACATTACATGGGCACACGTGTGGCAGCTCAGACCCAATGCCTGGCTGGTCTGACGGCCTCTCTCTGATAGCAGGCAGAGCGCGATACCTGATAGGAAGGCGTAAGAGGCAGCAAATGTAGTAGTCTGATCCCATGTCCATCTCATCTTGATCTGTAATAGATGGAAGTTGGTTGAAACCAACCAGGTTTCAGGTTTTCCAGGATGTTTATTCTCATTTTATGAGAGAAGTAAAAAATCAACTTCTCTTCTAAGGTTGACGTTGCTAGTGGAGCAAAGGGACATAAGCAGAAGGATGCCTTTTTACAGAGTAATGAAAACGTTGAGGTGTGAGTATCCAAATAGGTCAGCCAGAAAGGAAGAAGTGTTAATAATTAAAGACAAAACTAGAGAATGGAAAGGAAAGTTTAAAAAAAGAACAAGTAAACAAGTAGCTTATCACAAGAGCATCTTACTTAAAGTCAGGGAAAGCTTTAAGAACTGCTGTGGCAGAATTAAGAGAAAGAAAATATATCTGTAAATGTATTTGAGATTCAGGAAAAGATTTGTGTTAAAAATCACACTGCAAGAAGTGCATACATTGAGATAAGAACTGTCTGAGGGATGGACTAGTATTTGAGAGCAAATTGGAGCTACTGCACTGAAAATTCCTCCTCCTAATTAGATAATCAATGAAAATATCATACCCGTGCAGCATATTACGGGGAGGTATCTTGTGGAAAATTAGTATTTTGAACATGTCATTCTACAAGGGAGACAAAATCAGGAAAACTGAAGCATGTGATGTGGTTTGTGTTTGGGTCAGGGATGCCTTGGTTTTGGCATCAGCTCACCACTGCAAGTGGGTACAACACCCTCCTTGTCTGCCTCCCTCTGCTTCCCATCACATCTCGGGCACCTCTCTGAAGAGTCAGGAGCTTTTCCTTTTCCAAGGCAGGTTCCCAGCTGGCTGCCTCCTGCATGCCTGGGGAGGGGGGGTTTGCCCCAGCTCCATGGCCCTGGGAGAAAAGGGGGAAATCTGTGCCTGAACCTCAGGGTGTGCCTGCTAATGGCGAGCACGAGAACGAGAAGAAAAGCTGAGAAGTCTTATGATCTCAGCTATAGTAACATGCAGTAATTGTTAGCCATCCCTAGAGACGCTGTAGAAAGAAGCAGATTGCTTTGAGCAACCTGATTTAGTGACAGATGTCCTGCCCATGGCCGGGGGTTGGACTAGATGATCTTCAAAGGTCCCTTGCAACCCAAACCGTCTACGGTTCTATGAATATCCAGTGATGGGCATGCTCCAACCCTTCCCCTTCCTGGCTTCCACTTCTCTGCCCTCCCGCAGAGCTTGCTGTGAGGAGGGTAGAAGAGATACAACTACCTTGCAGAAGGGGGAAGAAGCCCTGATTACGACCTAATTGCAACTCTAAATTTTTGAGTATTTGGAGGTTCAGTCTGTGGATTTTGTAATGAAATTTCATAACTTGAGGAAAAGAGGGACAGCTGCAACCCCTGCATTCCCTCTGTCCTAGGCTCTGTGTGACCTGGTACCAATCTCTTAGGCATGTTACTTAATGCAAATTATACTTTGAGTGGGTGGGTGGGGTTCAGTTACTAAATCTTGTCTCTGAAACAAGCACCCAAAATGAGAGGCTGTTTGGAATTTCCTGCTATGAGGAAGTTCTGACATTTCATGCTGGGATGTCTGGAGAGTATGCTATGTAATCTTGTCTCTCAAATATAGATAAGGGTTTGTAACAAAACTGAGAAGGAAATAGGATTCCAATCATGGAAACAGGTTCTTTAGGGATGGTGCCTGGAGACTAAGGTGAAGAGCAGGAAGAAAATACTACTCAGGTTATTCTTCGTGCTTGCCGATGCCTGAGGCTGTGCTTGCAGGACGCAGGCTGCATTTTGACTTGTGCAGCAGTATTTCTTGCGTCAGTGTTGCCTGAGTCCGTGCCCCAGTGGTAGCGGTGCAGATTTCAATTTAGCTTATAGGATGGTGTATTTTTAGCATGTGTGTGGTAGGTCTGGGCAAGCGAAATCTGTTCCTGGCTGGCTGATGCTTCCAGAGGATGTTCAGCTAGGGGGAAACTGAGAGGTGAACAGCAGAGTCCTAAGAGGACATGTCAGTTTGACAGCTCCAAAGCAAAGTCAAGGGAAGGATAATAGTACTTTGAAACTTGAAGGCATAATTCCAACGTTAACTAATTAATCCTCTGCAAAATGCCTAGTAGGTAGTTATCATTTGTTATTTACAGATAAGTCACAAACCCCTTACAACCTATTTAATTACTCTTATGAATTCACTGAACAAGCTGAGGATGGGAGCTGGGTGATACATGAACCTATCATGTATCTATTAAAATATTTTAATTTTATTGTATTAAATTCTATTTAATAGGCTTCTATTAAAATATTTTATATAATTGTACCCAAATTTCCTGATATCCTTTCTCCAGAAATACAGACATGTACTTCATTTCTATGCTCCTATCATCCATTCTGACAGTTTACAATGTAAACATGTATCCCCTATGCATTATTTACTGTTCTACTGCTTCTGCTTGTTTTGCTTTTCATCACTAGGTGGCAATATCTTAACACTCAGTTATGAACACGAGGCAAAACAAAATGGTGCGGCAGAACTGGTGAGACATAAACTAAGAAGGATTTCTGTTGCTTTATTTAGAGCTTATCACATTAAATTAGGTTTGCTTAATGAAATCTTATTTTGTGCAGTGCTTTCTGGCACTGTACTTTTAATTTGGACCCTAGCAGGATGTTTATTTTACCTTGTTAAATCATGGGACATTATAGGTACATAGAGTTCAGTTGATTTAGGTAACAGTTTTGATTTTCATTTTAACAGAGGACGTTAGTAAAGAATGTGTACAAGCTGCTTTGTTAATGTTTGGCTTGAATTGTTTTATGTTATGCAAGCTGTAATAGGAAAAGCAAAAAAACCCTTGTAAATGTTTTAATATAAAGAAAGAAGTGCATAAACTCAACAAATGCCAAGTTGAAGAAAATAAACTCACTATATCTAAATACTGTGTTTTTTCCTGCTTGAATGTAAAAGTACTATTCCTCTTGTATTGCTGGCTTACGCACGGACTTGCTGCTTCACAAATAATACAGACACACATAATTTTTTTCATTGTTCCTTTTTTTCCTCCTAAAACCAAAGGGAGGAAATCAAATACCTAGACATAGGTGTCTAGGAGAAAGCCTCCAACTGCTTCAGAAGGCTGTGGATCTAATGTAGGTCTTATGTCATATCTGCCAGTCTCTGTGAATAGCTCACATACCAGAAGGTATCTATAATCACACTAGACACCTATATTTAGGCACCTGAATACCATTTGACTGTGACCAGTATCCATCTGAAAGCTAGCGCAGTCTTTCAAGAGTAGATCATAAAGAGGTTCCAAGTAGTTTTATTAAAGAAGGGAATATGAAATCATGAACGCAATGCAATATATCCCACGATGTGATAATACAATCGGGATGTGATCGTTTTTGTTTTCATCTGTTAGGTGTGTTCTGCACTGGAATCAAATTGATCTGGGAATCATCCTTTGTAGGGTTGCTTTATTTTGCCCAAAAGGACTAGATCATATCAAAACCACAGAGACCCTAATAAGCAGCCCTTACTTATTCCTTGGGGGAAAAACTCCGGACAGCCAAACTTGTATACAAACTGTAACAGTGTAAATCCAAGCTGATTCCATGGAAATCAGAGGCACGGGTGTAATTCAGCATACAGCACTATCTATCTGGCTAAAAGGACATAGCATTTGACCCAAATTAAGGAGGAAAAGCTATATGACTTGGTGAAGCCCTAGAAAATCAAAAACCATGTTAAAACTTCCAACAGTTCAGTAAAGCTGCCTTTGGCTTTGGGATCTGTGTCCACATCACTACCTGGAAGCTGTGGGGAGCTGGGCAGCAGCAGAATGATTGACACCTAGCAAAGGTAGAAGCAAGGTATTAAGCACAAGCTGGGCAAATAAAAAATTGTGTTTTGCTTAAGTTTTTTGCTAGATTAGGGCTGAAGTGCTCCTATCTTGCAGGATGACACTGTAGGAGAGACTGGGTTGTAAAGTCAGACCAAGGGGAGGCTTTGTACTGTTAGCAGATATTTGTGCACTCATAAATACAATCACTGTGGTTTATTGATGGAGTTTGAATAAAAGTCCTTAGAGATCAAAAATATAACCACCTGCTACATAAGTTAGAAGACTCATTCTGTTAGCAAGAAATACGAACACCCTGTTCTACTCACTGGTTTCTGCAACTAGAAGACAATCGGTGTGTGAGCACTAGGAAAGAAATGATGTGTGCAAAACTTGGATCTATAGTTCATACTTGCTTTGTTACCGTTGGCATCCCTTAGAGGCCTTCAGCTACTCTTTGCATTTAGCCTCACATTCTGAAGAGTTCAGATTGCAAAATCCAAATAGGTCCTTTCATACCAAGCTAAAATGAGTCCTGAAAGATTGTGGAAGGACTGTGCTGTATTCGTATCTCCATGTGCTTTTTTCAGGATTCCTGCAAGCATTGCTCAGAACGTAGAGGACTAAACTGCCTGTATGACTGTTATAAATAGTAGTCACTAAAAATGTAAACAAAACGGGTACCTGTGCTACTAAATATGAAGAATCTAAATAAAGTACCCAATTTACAAAAGTAGTTACCTGAAGTATCATGTGTAGACAGTGAAGAGAAATAGACTGCTTTGGAAAATAATCGTGCTGTGTACTTACTGGAACTCTGGGGAACTCTTGAGTCATGCTGAAGGCACTCACCTTCCAGCGTAGGCATCTAAGCTGGATGCCTCAAGATAGATATTGTGAATACCTCCAGCGGTATGTATTTTTGTTATTCTTTTTCTTTTACTGGGTGAAAGTTTTGGAAGTCTATTTTTCAGATGTTTTGCAATGAAAACAGCTGTTCATGCAGTGTTCTGCTCACAAGAACACTTCTGACCTTGCTGACGAACAGCTTCTCCCAACCTGTTTTTTCCAAAGTTGGGGCATGGAAACTCCACAGACTTTGTTCAGCCAGAGAAGGGTATAAGCCAGGTACCCGAGGCTCCTGGATGCGTGCTACCTCTGATCTCAGGAAGCAGATGAGCGAACAGAAGGTGCACTGCATGTCATGAATGTGGAGTTTGAGTTACATACAAATGTTTACAATTGAAACAATGCTTCTGTTCTCATCGTAATCAGCAGGTGCTTCATCATGACAGACCTATGAAAAGTCTTACATTATGGATCTATGATTTCTTATGGTGAAAAAAATGTTACATTGTCAATAATTTCTCGTAAACTCCTATGTAGTAATATCATGAAAAGAAGCACGCTGTATTTGTGAATATGTAAGACTGTAATATCCATCATCAGAAAGCTTACTTACACTGACAGATTTTGTATGCTTATGCCTGTCTATCTTTCACAACCTGGAATATGTAATTAAATTCTAAATATCATAAAGTCAACAAGAATTAAAGTGGAAGCTGTATAACTTCAAAACTTCTTAGTCTTGTCAGCCTCCCTAAAATAAGTTTGGAGCACTAGATTAGAACGCTGCTGTTTCTGCCATTTCAGTGTGTTATACCTGTTTTAGGAGTGTTTCCAAAATGCGAACAAAACCATTATATTATCTGGAGGATGTCCTATTTGAGCAAATTTAGACTGGCAAATATTTAAATGAAGTTTAGCATTTAGAAGGTTTTTAAAAAATATTTTATGATTATTTAATGATAGAAATTAGTAAGATTTTAATTGGTTATACTTTTAATTTTAAAGAAGCTGTTAGAGCAAAAGTTGAATTTGGAGGCGTTTATGTTCTGGGTGGTACTTTCTAAAGCAGAACTGATAATGGAGGAGTATCAACCCTGAAGTAAATTGTAACAATAGTATTGGATAGTGTGCTGCGAGCACCTGTATTAAAGTAGTGGAGCAGTTTTCCTCTTGTAGCTCATTAGACTGCTCTGTGGACTGAAAGCAGTTCCTTAGTCTATACCGCTCCTTAGTACAATTGTGAGATCAGGAAGCATAATGTAAAAGTTGTATTCTGTATGAACTCTTTCATACAATGCCAAAAATATACAATTTCAGAGTGGTGGCATTTTTCTTTAATATGCTTTGTCTTAAGACATCCATTAAGTTGTTCAGCATTTTAGTACAACAGCCTATGGTCAGTGGAAGTGCACAATAGGTAAACAAACACGTTCTTCAGAAAGAATACTAAAAGGTGAAGCAGTGAGATTCTGCATTGTATATTAATCTTGTGATGCAATGTTAAAAAAAGACTACTATACATGAAATGGAGTTACTTTGGCTACAGATGAATTCAGAGAAAGTCAGTAAAAAAGGTGCTAGGGGATCTGCCACTCCTAGACAGAAGGCTGAATGTACCTATAGCCTTTTTAAAGTTAGTCCACGGGGAAGTGCAAGTAGGCATTGGGTAATACTTTAACATCCCAGACACAAACTCTAGTTACAGTAGTCAAATCCAGATATCCTTGGATGTGATAGCCCATTTATTTTTTCGCCAAATGATCACAAAGCCAAGAAGAGATTGTGCTGGTTAGACTTCATAACTGGTGAAGACCAAGGACAAGTGACAAGAACGTTATTGGATCACGTTCATACAAGCTGATTCAGGATAAGCAAGGATAGGCCTGCAGTTTTGAAAAGACAAACTATGAGAAATAAAAGGAACTCATTAGTGACAGTGAAGAAATCAGGTACTCGCCTACAGGGGATGTCTGAAATTTCTTTAACTTGCAAGCACCAAAACCAACCAGCCAACCAAACCTTGAAACACGAGACCCTCAGGAGCATCCCATGGGGTCCCACCAGTCACCCATGGGATTCTCCACACTCACTGGTGTTCTCCTCCCAACAGCAGCAATAGAAGAAGCTGTGCACACGGGTGTAGCCACTTTCTGCAGCCCATCCCGCTCATACGCCCCAGTGTGTGCATTGCTGTATTAGGGATGTTAGAGGGGGGTACTTTCCTGCCTGGTCCTTTTAGCATCCTTTATAGACCTAAATTTGTGTTTATTATCAGCATTTTGAAGCTGCTAGTGCTGTCTACCTCCACAAGTACCAACAAGCTCACAACTTCCTGAAGAAAGACACACTTTCTTTTGTTTGTTTTAAAGTGATCTCCCAGTCATTTCATTGAATGCTCCATCATTCTTACGGAAAAGGACTGCAGAGTTCCTGGAAGAGTCCCCCTTGCATTGTTTGCCAAGGTGGCTTGGAGGTTAGAGGGTGCCAATTTAAAGTGAGCGCTATCAAAAGGTCAGCTGAGTAAGAATATGTGAAGGAATTAAAAGCAAATGGTTAAACGTCCTTGGTCCTTTACAATTTTGAAACAAGAACATCAATTTTAAAGAGTCCAGTATCCACTGAGGATGAGCGATAGAGTAAGAATAAAATACAATGACTAACTAAGTGAATGCCTTGCCTTTATTTTCCATAAGGATGGGACCTTGTAGAGGAACAGAGGTAGGAGGAATAATACAAACAAAACAAAAATCAATTATGAGGTGGAATAAACCCTCAAAGATCTTCAAATTCACATTACAAAACCCAGATAATTTCCCATTCATAACAAGGGAAAAGTGGGCATATGAAGTTGCAGCTCAGGTAATAAAATTTTTGTTGGATCTATCAAAAGAGAGGTTCTGCCTTGTAAATATAAACCACAGAATTTATGGGGGAAAAATTATCTATATCAACAGAGAGGCTGCTTGACCTCAGCCACACTCAAGGCTTTGAAACAAAATTTGTTGGGAGATTATATTTAAGGGCGTGGATTTAATTGAAAATTGGATAAAATCCAATATAGATTTAGGAAGGACAACTATTTGCAAATTAACCTTATATTTTTATTTTCAACAAGAGAATAGTGATAAAATTAATATATCAGTCATCTTCAGAAAAGCATTTGATGTAGCACCACAGGGGAAATTATTACTTAAATCCTTGAACATAGGAATTAATACAGCATTTGTGAGGATGAATAAGGATTTCCAAACGTACCTGGCATTGCCTCTGCTGAAAAATCAAGTAATGGGATGGTAGGAAGACATCAGACCTAGGTCTTGGGACTTGCCATATTTGGTATTAAATTTAACTTTAATTGTAAAAAGTTGGAGTGTGCTGGTTCAAACGGGATGGTACGATGAGGAGGCATTGTCAGTGGGGGCGACGGGGACACGGGGATCTCGGAAAAGAAATTGGGGGCCCAGAGTGACAGCAATGGGATAATATTTAACAGTATAGGGAGGAAGAGCTGATCAGATCTCTTTGATAGCTGGTGAGATCAAACCTGAGATACTCTGAACATTTCTGCTGGCCCATGTTCACAAAAGGGTGTAAACTGGTTTTGAGTAAACTTCATTTAGGAATTGAAAGAAGGTTTATGAAGTGAGTTTCTACAACAGCCTTCCATTAGTGAGGACACAAAACCTTATCTCTAGATGAGGTATGTTTACAGAAGACATTTAGCATATTTTCAGTGAGAACCATGGGAGTTTGGTCTCAATGACCCTTGTGTTCCTCAGTTTCCAATCCAAACATCAAATATTCTGCATACTGAAACTAAAAATAATATGCAAATATAATTGCTGACAAATCAGCAGCAGACAAGCTCTATTTTGGCTCAGATACTATGATTACGAGATGCTGCAGGAAATTTATTCCACTAAGTGTGAAAAGAAGTACTCTTACTCCCAGGAAATAATATCTGGAAGGATGATACCAAGAATATATGAAACAAAAAATATTTGGGAAACTGATTCTTCTTATTTTGCTTCATTACCATTAAAATATGCATAGTGATGTACTGTGAGTATTTAAAGTAAAACCTTAGGAATACGGAAATTGTAGCTACCAGTTCAGTATTTTGTAGAAAATACAGAGATTAACAACCAGCAAATTGCTTTTGCCTCATTTTCTTATGTGAGTTCCTTATGTGAATTCAGTCCCTTTTTAAAAAAACATTACTCAAGATAAAAATTACATCAAACTGAGAATTTTCTGTGGCTCTTTCGGAGGCGAATACCAAGCAGCGAGCTCTCTGGTGTATTTGCCATTATGAATTCAGCTTGCTGTCGCTCATCTTTGTTAAGGGGGCGGGGGGGAAAAGTCAAGGAAAAAATGACAACACGTTTTTCTGTAGCAGTGAAAGAAAAGCAGAAGCAGCCAGTCTGAATGCCATGGGTTTAGTGCTCTGGAAGTGCTTCTCTTGTGCAACTGGGCTGAGGGAGAGCCGTGGGTTTTTTTTCCCAACGTCACTGCAATCAGATCTATGGGTGCAGCTCTGCTTTACCGCAGCATGATGCAGTTGTGTATAGTTCAGCGTGCTCTTCTTGGAAACAGGCGGAAGGAGAGCAGCTGACCAGAGCATGCAGAGGATATTCATTAGAGGGTGGATTTTTTCCTAAAGCTAAACAGTACGTGTGAAATTCCTCCAGCTGCAGAAGAGACGGTTTCAGTGGGGCTTCAAGTTGGTACTCGGTTCGCCAGAGGAGGTGCATACTCTCGGGCTGTCAGCTTCTGATGGGAAAAAAGCTTCAGACAGGCAGACTGCACGGTATTAAAAGCACAGCTCAGACACCCTTCGGGAAGATACTCTGTGCTTATGGAACAAGTGCTGTGGTACTGCATATGCCTTAACTGACCGGGAGAAATTTGCCTAGTTGTGGAATGGAATAAGTGAAAATACGTACTGAGGGGGTGAGGGAATAAAATGCTCCGCAGATAGAATTAAGTATGAGCCCCGGAGGAAGAGCAAAGGACAAAAATCTCATGGTGTGTTTTTGTTGTTGTTGTTGAGCGCCTTTTTTTTTTTTTTTTTCAAATGAGCTTACCTACCATGAACGGAAGAAGTGGATCTGCGGAGACTTCATTTCCTCCTCTGACCCCTCGTTTACATCACTAACTGGTGACAGTCACATCTACATACATAGTACCTGCCACTTCAGCTGCTCAGAATTATAGAAGCCTCTTTGTATGCAGCAGACATGGCTAGCCAGCAGGATTCAGGCTTCTTTGAAATCAGTATCAAATATTTACTGAAATCCTGGAGCAATAGTGAGTAGCAGAAGAGTAATCTTTTCATATTACGCATTGCTTGGTAAATAGCTAGGATAACCTAAAGGATAAAATCTTATATTTCTGTATGTTTGTGTTCTGTAAACCAAATACTTTTTGCTTTCATCAGCTCTAAAAATCAGAATGTCAGAGATTTAAATAGGTTTCATGAACTGCAAAGGCTGTAATGGGATTATACTAGATTTTGCTTGATTGAATTCTGAAGTTAGGCTGCTTTCTGGCTCTCTCTAATAGTACATTGCACGGAGTGCATTCCAAACAGCGTTTCCTGCCTACATGTTTATTTGATTTGTTCGGGCTTTATCTAAATATTTTTGAAAATGCTGTTTAATCACAAGGGTGTGGCATTGCTCAGAAGTTGGTTTTTATTAATTGTGCACTGAGGTCAAAAACATAATGATTATACTTCAGGTCTGAGTGTCATTATTTTAATGTGATGAAAAGCAAAACATCAGTTGCTTATAGCTGCACTTCCCACCCTCTATGCTTAATTTCAGAATCTTATGCAATATTTCCATCTAGAAAGAATCCATCTGTTTATCTAATCCAGGCTGTGTTTTGCAGAATGTAAACAAATGGCATTTTAGTCTTCCTTGGTCTTTTCAGTATTGCTGTTCCTGATTTCCATTGCTGTTTAAATCAATCACTCTTTGGATTTTTAGCAATATTATGTAATAAAGATTTCCGAATAAAATTTAGTGCTTGCAAATACATTCAGATTAGGTAAGGCCATGGGATAACTCTGGCAGAAATATGCTTTTTAATTTAAAATACATGAACAGTATATTCCTTTTCTATAGAAGCTTGTGTTAACAGTGCTAGATCTCCATAATTAACTGTTTTTAAAAGATAGAACACAATGTCTCTGGAAAAATCCAACTTGGCTGCGTATGCAGTAAGGTTCTGATCATCCCGCTATCTATAATTTAATAACTTCTGCATAAAAGGCTAGCATTTTAAAATTCTATGGTATACAAAAGTGCAAAATCTGCTTAATACAAGGCGTGTATCTGAATACCTGCAAAGAAATAAAAATAACACTATATTAGATGTCTGGCATGCAAGGCTTGTCTTCATTAAATGATATCCATAGAAACTGTATTTTTCCAGGTCATTTGTAACCTCAGTAACACTGTAGTGTAGTTTCAGTCTGTTTTTCTACCACAAGTGTGAAGCCACTAGGGAATAATACTATTACCTAAACAGCGTTGCTTATCTGCCCTTCTTCTAAAATATTTAGTGCATATTCATTCAAATCACTGATCTCACAAGGACTGGAAGAGAATTTTATGGTTTAGTTACCTTTTTGGACTAATGTTAATCAAATACTGAGAACATAAGTATGTATGGTGACAACACATATTTTATAACAAGCTAGTCACAGTTTGTGACAGAAGAAAAACAAGTCACTTTATGGTGCAGAAATCAAATCAGTTCTGGCATTATTTTTGTAATAGACTACTGTAACTTTAAGACTAAGTAAAACTAGCACTTACGAATATAAAAATGACTATATTATAGAATTAAATATAACATTTTAATCTTTTCCTTTTTCCTCTACATCAAAGTATATTGAAAGTATTTCAATACAGCAAAGATGTTTCTAGGCTGAAATTAGAAGCCCTTAAATGAAATTCTGTTTTAGAGAAATGGAAATAGTGTATGAATAATTGGTATTTCTGACATTCTTTTAGCTGATAAACATGCTTTCTACTGTATTTGAATAAACAGTAAGAGGGAATACAATAAATTAATCCAGGTTGACTGAAACCTGTTGCCAATTATGGTTTTTTTCCCTTTCAGTCTGGAAGACTGTGTTCATAAATCTGTACATATCCTTTCTAGCTGAAAAACAAACAATTTGATAAGAAGACAGTAGGGAGTTCAAAAGACCTAGGGCTTTCTTCAGCTCTGCTATGTGATGGGTGGAGCAGAGGAAAAGACTTCCCTTGCTTGAGAAACTGCTGGGAAGCCTGCACATGCATGCACAGGAACATGTTTTTTCAGAGAATAGGTGCTGTGTCTGCATACCCAAGAGCAGAAGTAAGCTATAAATTATGCCGTGGCATTTACCTAGTAGAAAGAGGTCTAATATACTGTTTTAAAAGAAAAATAAGTTCGGGTCCTGCAGTATATATTTTGCTCAAATGGTAATAGTGTAGGGGTGCTGTCCATGTATGTTTCTGTGAATTGGCACTTTAAAACATCAGCTGTAAATAGCATTTATCCTTCCTGGGCTTTATAGTCCCACCAAAACCAGTCCTTTCTATTGATTTGTGTTTTGGCTTACACAGAGCATTAGCGCTTTCTAATAGATTGCTCACCACACCCATTGCCCATACCATGCCATGAAATGTACCTGGGATGACAATTTTCTCTGATTTTGCTATCTAAGGCGTTTAACAGACTAGCATTCTTGACATGCTGGTCAGGATTTCAGTTCAGTGTCACACATGACTTGCAGAGCTGTTCACCTAGAATGCTACTTGGATTTTCATGTTAATCAGCCAGCTAAGGAGGCAGGTAATTTATGGGCACTGGAGTCGGTTCATTTTAGGTGCCTGTTAACTGTTGTAATCAGGATGATACAGTCGGTGGTGTGTCCGGGGTGTGGGCATGGTGAGCATGCACTCTTGTTCCTGGGGGACAAAAAAGCCGAGTCACAGTCTGGCCTTTGAATCATCCCACCAAACTGGGAGACCTCAAAATACTCCTTTGTGCAGCTCTCAAAACAGACTTTTGCTCTGCACATGTCAATAAGATACTGTGCATGTCATGCAGTTCTGGAAAATACTCCTGTAATGTGTCGGAGATGGGATCAGAACTGTGATTCTCTAGCTGGAAAATAAGAATAATCTTTTTTTTTTTTAACTGATCTCATTTGTGTTCTGATGTTTTCTTAAATATTCAAGTATTTTTGATCAATGCTGCATTAGTCAACAACTGCAAAGTCTGCATTAGTCAACTACTGCATTAATCATTTGCATTACTTCTTTTGAAATTACTGCTAAAATGGCCATGCTTACTCAAGGTGAGTAGTGCTCACCTGGCCCACCGAGGTCAATAGAATGGCGAGAATAAAATAGGTCTCACCAAAAGATTAAGAGTCTTCTCCTTAGATTTGTTATGGAAATATTGCAAAATACTTTTTGTAAATAAAGATTTGTAATTTATTCAAAGAATAACATATGAATCCAAAAGTTGAGAATTTGAATTTGCTCTTTCCTTAGACTGTTTTTACTTTTTGAATGAATCAGATGGTTAGATTTAGTCTGAATTTAATTTGGAAATGCATTTTTCAAATTCATAAGTAAAAAAAAAACCTGAAGAATAGAAGTTTAAAAATTAAGCTACAAGAATCTGGACTGCCATCAGTATAAACTGTAGGAAATTCTATCGTAAATGCCATTTTTTGCAGTTTCTATATCAGATGAGCAATTAAGTTTATTGTTCCTTTCTTGGAGGAAAGGTTTCTGTAGAAGAATCCAAATGGCACAGGTAGATGGCTCACTTGTGCTCTCACAAATCAGCTCTTATATGGGCTGGCAGAAACTGCATTTCACTGTCTCCCAGTTACTACAGAGAGATTTTAAGGTGTCTTTTTGTGTAATTAAATGACAGCACATTTTGCATAGTTGAATATTTTAATTTTATTCGCCAATTCTCATAGAATGGAGTTATCTTCAGGGCCTTATTTTAAGGATGACAATGCTTGTTTCTCAGTGCTTGGCATTACCTACCTTTGAATGGCAAGATGTTTTCTTCTGTGGACTTGCATTTACTTCAGACTCTGAATAAGGCCTTTTTCAGTGTTAGGACTTCAGGTCTCTTTCCCATGGCCCATACTTCCCTGTCTTCTTCCACAGTAGCCACCATCCACATCAAAATCCTCGTATCATCACCCTCTTCACCTCTGTGCTGTACAAAGCCCATTGCCCGATCCTGCACAGCCATCTCTGTGCCCCCGCGTGCCCAGTCCCTGTAGCAGCGACTGGCAAAAGCCACTCACTGTTTACTAGCGGTGGTAACATTGGAGACAGCTTAATCCTGGGCGCACACAGGCACCCGCATCAGTTATTGCTGGCATGGCTCAACCACAACAGCATCCCAGAACAGTCCCTGGAGGACCTCTGGCTTCTCTGCAGCTTGCTCATCGCGTACTGAGCTGAACGCAGGGCTAGCGTCCAAACGAGTTATGTTGTCAGAAGAGCATCAGGCCTAAGAGAAACTTCTCAATGGCCAATGTGAAGGATGGGGGATTGTTGGCTGCCACGTAGTCCTTCATGAAATGAATGTAATACATTTAGCAATAAAATTCAGCCTTTTTACAGAGAATATTTGTGAAGTCCTATGTCCATGAGCAAGAGAAAGGGAAGGCCGTGGGCAGTTTCTTAGGTAAAAGTCTGCATTATGTGTAAGTTCTGTGGTGCAGTTTTGATATTCTAGTAAGATTTTATTGTGCAGGAAGATGATAACAACCATTTTGCAGGGGGTCGCTTATCTGCAGGCAAACATAGACCTGTTTAAAGCTGAATATGCTAAGCACACTGTGCTATCAGACTTAGTGATCGTAGCAAGATACCAGTGAAGGAAAGAGGCTCCTTAGTGTTTCTCAGTGCCCACTTAAATAAACATATTCACTGAACAAGAAGAACCTATCCTTCTTCCCCGCCATCTCTCTTGCTCTGGCATTCCTACTCTTGCAGACTCAAAGTGAGCTGATTCAAGAAGCTGAAGTGCCGCAAACTCGCCCTGCAGGGAAAGGATCAGGTCTTGCGTGAAGCGAGTGAGTGTCCTGCAGCTGGGGAGGGGGCCGGGACGTGTGGCTGTGGTAAGTGGGAGAGCAGGCTGGCACGGACGGAGAAACTGCAGCCTGGGCTGGGGCCATGCTTGGACCTTCTCCTCTTGCTTGCTACTGAGGTCTCACCCTAATACACCTGCAAAAAGCTGGCCACTTCCACAGCCCCTGCCTTTAGGGAGCCCTGGGGACGAAGGTTAGCATCTGCTCGGGCCTGGGCATGTGACTCTGCCTTGGACAAAGGATGCTATTAATTCAAGCTGTCTTGCTACATAAAGGGAATTGATTGCTCTATCCATTGAGCCTGAAATTAGGGTGCTTACTATATCCTTCAGCTTTAAGTAGTCTGTGATTGCCAGCAGAAAAGTGACTTGCTTAATAGCGGTGACTGTTATCTCCGACAATCTTCTTTACATTTCCCTGCAGATCTGATCCTCTTCTCCACAGAGCTGTAGGGAAAGGTATTAAACCAGAGTGTTTGGGCTGTGTTCTGGGTGGTAACCATTTTAGAGTTTGCATTTTGACATGGTTCTTCTTAGAAGGGAAAATGGAAGTTTAATGACTTTGGGGACCTCAGAACTCTTAAGAGAGGATTCATGTTTATGTTGATGTTTGCTACTCTCTTCAGGACCTTCCAGAATTGTTTCTACCATATTGGCAGCATGAGAGAATCCAAAATGCTCTATTGTAAAATTCAGTTTATTTGCAGAATGAGTTTGCTTGCCATTAAGAGGTTTTAATTTTAATTATTGTCGTAAACATCTACAAATAGTGTGAGTGCAGTCTTAGTGCATAGATTTTTGTGGCAAAACTTCAGTCCTTATCTCAAAATACAAAATAGTCTGGAAACGAGGCATAAACTAGGCATACGTAATTACTGGTACATGTTCCATAAAGGTTCCAATAATTTTATTTGTGATAAAAACAAAACTATTCTGTTGAACTATTAGTATCCACTTTGAGTGATTAATTTGCAATATCTGATGTTGCTGTACTGTTGGTTTATCAGATTACCAGCAGTTTGCTTTTTTCCAATATAGCTAGTTACTATTCAAAAAGATCTAACAGTTCTTGTGGTTTCCTCTATGCATATAAAATACCACTGAAGAAGCTGTAGGTTTATATATATATAAATAAAAGAACACACATATATATATGAACATATATATAATATATATAAGAACATATATATATAAGAACATATATATATATAAAAAAATAAAAAAAGAAATAAATAAGGGAAGTGATAATATACAGGTTACCTTAGGTTTATAAAGCATACACAAGTGTCCATGGTTTAGTAAAGGAGGATATAAGCCAAAATGCTACTTAACATTCCTTTTATATTTCAGTCACTTTTGATGCACTCATTTCATTTAATAGTTTAAACTGTCTTCTCTATATTGACCTTGTGGACTGTAGGAAACAGTCTCCACCCTTCCAGAATTCCGATTGCATATGCTTGTCCAGCTTTATTTTCTGTATTCATTCCTGAATTTCTAAGTGACTGGTAAGTGCTCCGACACTTGCTATGAGTTGGTAGCCCTAGAGATGGTATTCCTGTGGGTGCTGAGCCCACGATGGGCAGGTGTGGCATTGCAGTAGCTGTGCCACCCCAGCCTCTTGTCCCTGTCCCTGTGCTTCTGCCCCTTCTCTCCCACAGAAGGGGACAAGGATACATGGCTAAGAGCAGGAGGCAGTTTTAGCTGATTCCTGCTATTAGACTGGTGGAGCTGTATGGTAAATCATATTTACTTTCTTAATAGTGACTCCTGTTCCCATTCCTGCTTCTAAATACCAGAGCTAGTTCCTTCTCCAGGCTTTTCCATTCCTCTCTTCCCTGCTTCAGAGCATCAGCAGTGAAATTGTTGTTTCTGTTGTTGTTTCTGTGATAAATTTGGACTGCAGAATAATTTCACAGAGGTAGGTAGCTGAATTATTTGTGAGGAATGACAGTGGAGGGAGATTATGACCCATAGTTCAGTTAGGTAGCAGTGAACTGGGGTGGAAAGCAAAGGGTGCAGGGCAAAGGGAACAAGAGAGACCTCAGGAACTGTGAAACAGGATGAAGAGGCACCCACCTTAAGCGTATGTCTACAAATACATGCACTCTGGCAAACAGGCAGGAGGAAGTCCAGTGCTGCATGCAGTCACAAGACTACATCATCACTGGAGTAGCAGGGTTGGTGTTAACAGCTCACGCATTTGGAGGGCTGTTATGGATGGATACCACCTCTTCAGGAAGGACCTGCAGGGAAGATGAGGAGTGGAGGTTGCTGTCATTGTGAAGGAGCTCCTCGTGTATAGAGCTCTCCTATGGGATGGGTGAGTGACAGTGTGCTTGAGAGTTTGTGGGTCAGGAACAGAAGAGAGGACTTTAAGGGTTACACGATGGTGGGATTCTGTTACAGGCCACCCGATCAGGGTGAGGAAGCAGACAAAGCCTTCTTTAAACCACTTGAAGAAGTTGATGGATTGCTGATGTTGGTTCACATGGGGGACTTGAATGTCCTGATGTCTGCTGGAAGTGCAATGTAGTAGGACGCAAGCAGTCAGGATTTCTCGAGGGTGTTGGGAATAACTTCTTGATACAGGATGGACCAACCAGGGGTGAATTGCAGCTGGATTTGCTATCCGCTGTCAAGGAACAACTGATTGGAGCTGAAGATCCTGAGAAGAGAGAGGAAAGAGGGCGGCAGAGTACAGACCCTGGACTTCAGGAGAGCAGATTTTAGGTTTTCAGATTTCAGAAACTGTTAGGTGGCATCCCATGGGGGGCAGTTCTGAAAGGCAAAGGAACTCAGGAAAGCTAGCAGGTCTTTGAGGTGAGCATATTCCAAGTGCGAGAGTGGGACACCCAAATACTCAGGGAAACAAGCAGACATATGAGGAGACCAGCTTGGCTTATCAGGGACCTCATGGCTGAGCTCCAATGCAAAAAAGGCAGTATATCAGAGGTGGAAGCGGGCGTTGGCTACAAAGGAGGAATTTATAAACGTTGCCCAGGCATGCAGGCATGGTGCTTGGAAATCCAAAGCTCAACTGGAGATGGGAATTGCAAGAGATTCCCAAGGTAACAAGAAGACGACTTTCTCTTGCTTCATTGGTGGTGAAAGGCTGAACAAGGAAAATGTGGACCTGTCACTGAATGGGGCAAGGGATTTAGTGACAGTGGACTGAGGTACCAAGTGCCACCTTTGCCTCAGTCTTTACCAGCAAGGTCTCTCCGGCCTCTGCCAGGTGCTGGAGTGCCCCTTGATATGGCACTTCTGATAAGGGGGAAAGGTAGAACTTGTGCAAGTCTGGAGTTCAGGAGCAGAGACTCTCCTCCTTGGAGGAACTACCGAGAAGCCTGGCAATTCCATATATATTTATGTTCTTTTCTATATTTCAAATTATAATCACATTCAAAACTGAGGGATGGCAAAGATTTTCTATTCACAGCAGACAGCAGAGCTTTCTAAAACAAGTGGCTGAATGAAAACACATCTGAGAAACACTGGCTTCCTAGTTTGTGTTTGGCCAAGTAGCAGTGGTTTCACTGAGTTGTGGAATGCTGCATGCTTCCTCCTCTGCACAAAATACAGAGATCACCAATATAGAGAGCCACCAACAATACTGATGTTTGTGCATAAATACCAAGGTCACTGGTGCAACTGGTGTTACAGAGCCACCTGGGAGATGCAGCTCTGTCATGTCCCAGAAGGGAGATTTTGGGGTGCTTTTCAGGCCACTGGTTTGAAGAGAAATCTGAGTGGTGTTTTGTAAATACTGTGGGATCACTGTAGTGACACATATCACGTGTCTCCAGGGGAATGTGTTGCTGATAAAGAGCTTAATTAAGTGGTTGGAGCCTTAGCAGAGAAGTTTCACACACAAAAAAATGGGACCCTTTTGAGAGACATGCTATGCAGTCTTTATCTTGAATACTTTCTATGCTTTCAGAAATTTGCTGTCATCAAATGTAGCACTAATGCATAGAAGTAGAGAGGCTGCTGCGATTTTCACTAGTCAGTGAGGGGGTCAGAAATCGTGATTTGTGTATGGTCAAAATGCGAAGATGTTAGATGCGTTGACGTTAGACAAGGACTGATCGACAGAATGCAACAGATCTTGATTATTATTGTTCTTTATTTGTAATTGTGAAGTTGCAGATGGTTTTAGTTTTATTTTGAAAGGCTTGACTTTGAAAGACTCATTTATATTTCCTTGAGTTCTTAAGTAACCGGTAGTACCTGGCTCAGCACAGAAGTCTGCCAAAGGTATTGATCTGCAGGAATTCTCCTATAGTTAGGTGATCATTGTACTAACATTTTTTCCTAATCTCTAGCTGTATAGCTCTGTCTCTGTAACTTTGAAGAGTCTCAACTTGTATGTGGAACAAATTGAACTTTGAAGGATTTCCATGTATCAATTTGTTTTGATATTGATTCCCTTGAACTTTTGTTGAACAGAATATACACAATTATCTTTCTTACTGCATTTCTGATTGTTACTTATGAATGTCTTTAAATGTATGGATCAATTTGCCTTTTTAGTCAGAGGGACACTTGTATAGAGTTCTAGCTTGAGAAGTTTGTAGGGTAGGTTTCTGCATATACTCACAGTAATATATTGTAATATATTTTCAGAATCTGTGCATATTATAGACATATCATGTGTTGAAAGTAGTCTAAGCTACCTGACATCAGGATTTGCAATTTATTCCCTTGTAACTGGAATTATTTTTAGTCTGCTTTCCAATGGAAGCAAAGCTTATTCAGTCTGCCTGCCTTTTTTGAACATGTTGACCAAATTCAGTACAATTCAGAGGAGGGCAGAGTACTTAAAGATACCTAAGTTTCTACAGAATTTGTAAACTGAGGCTGTTAGGCAGTGAAGAGGGAAGTCCACCTGACAAAAAATGGCAGCATGAGCTTCCCATCTTAGACATAAGGAAATCCTTGCTGCGACAGCCGTTGTAAATACCCCAGCTGTGAGACAAGCTTCAGTCACACCTTTGAGAGGACTGCATGCAAAACTCATACTGTTGCTTATTTTAAAATACATTCACAAGATGCAAATTGACATTCATTAGTTCAGATGCAGGGAAACTGCTGCAAATACCTTGCTTGCAATGGTCTACATTATAATAGTGTTCATACAGTGCTTCCCATCTAGAAGCTTTACAGACTTCAGTTCTTTCAGCATTATTACATGAATATGAAAGATGGAAGTATTATTCCTTTATTGCTATTACTGGGCAAATTGAAACAGAGAAGTTAGTTAGCTGAGAAACACAAGATTACACATGAAACCTGTGTTAGAGCTGGAAATGAAACCCTGTCTCCTATTCCTTTACTGGAAGAACCTTTCTTCCTTCACATTCTTGGTAGCCAAATGACACATTGTGAATCATGACTCAACTAGTTATTACTTGTAATAAGATTTTTAATTGGCGGTAAGTAGTAATTTTAAAATGGAAATGTCCTTGGATTATTTTAAATTCCACAGGGTGCGTATTTGTTGCTACTGATGCCTTAAATGAAGAGAAAATTATTTAGCTCTAATTCTTGTCCTTTGAAGGCAGATGCTTGAAACAAATAACCTCACTGCACCCTTTATCTGTGTGCCATCTGAACCAAAGCTAGGCAATTAGTTTGATTTTTGTTCTATTACTCATAGGCAGGAAAATGTGGCAGAGCAACGTATGTATTCTTTACTGGGATGAGTGCTTGATCAAGAGCAATAACTCTCTGGGAATCAAAAGTTGGAAAGTATTGCTTTTGAAATGCAAAAGTCATTGGGGTTTGTAGTAAATTAAGCAAAGTCTCAGCTTGTCCATAGTGAATCTTTAACATGTATGTCATAAAATAGAAGATGGAAAAATTTTCAAAGGGAAAGTGGAATTAAAAATTTTGATTGTTTTTACTCATCTGTCTGTCATGTATTCAAGCAGTCAGGGACAGGGCAGGTAGAAGTGGGTGTTACAGGGAGCTGCAGACTTCTATCGCAACTGAAATTACTGGAATCATTGGAATTATTATTTTAATGAACTTTTAAAACTAAATCTTTAATATTGACAGGTTGGAATTCTATAAAAAGATAGGAAAAAAGAGAATATATGTTAGTGATTATGTATGTATATTGCTGTGCCTACTTTTTTCTGGAAAAAGCCTCTTTTCTGTTGCCAATAATTTTTCCTGAGCTCTGCAGTTTGGACTAAAGCACTTCTAAACTCAATGTCCCTGAAGGTGAATTTTGGAATTTTCTGCAGAAGTGGTTCTGCCCTCTCTAAGCATGAGAAAATGCAAAAACACTGTTGTTTGTTCATGTTAAAAATTCTCTTGAGGAGGATCTTGGGAGTGGGTGGGGGACAGACACCTTACAGCCAACTGCCTCCGTACGGTGACTGCACGAAGAAAGTGAGGGCAGAGGGGAGAGCAAATTTGGATTAAAAGCCCAGCAAAGAGCCAGTGGGAATGAAGGAGAAAAGGCAGGGGAGTCATCATGGAGGAGGAATCAGTAACAGGGGCATTGATACTTCCCAGACAGTGGGAGTAGAAATGAAGCGTGGCTGGTAGGAGACAGGGCCAAGGGGGTACTGGAAAGGGGTGGCTGAAGGGGCAGGGACGGGAGGAGGGATGGGATGGGGGTGAGAGGGCTGGAAGGATGGGATGAGATGAGCAACAGTGTTTGGCTGGGCAAGGGGAACCGTGCATGGGAGTCTGGGAGTGGAGTGGGGAGCCTGAAGCAAGGAAGACACAGCCGTGAGGAGACACCAGATTGTAGAGATGGAGTAAGACGCGAGCAGCTGGCGAGATGGGGGAGGTGAGAGACAGAGAAATCCCCTCCCAAGCGCAGAATGCAGTGCAGAAGTCCTGATTTCCATCCTATATCCTTGCTTTATAGCAAATCCCACCAGCAAAGGGTATGCCTTGCTTTGCCTTAGTGCTTGGGTTAGGTGACAGACAGTGTTAAATATTATCAGGTGAGGAGAGCAGCAAGTGACTTGCATGTGCTGTTAAGGGCACTGGGTCAACAGTTGGTTTGTTTGGCATCAGATTCATCATACGTCCACTATATTACCTCGCTTATCATTTTCATTTCTGAAAGCCTGGGTCCAATGAGGTAATGCAACACACAGTGGAAAGCACATAGATGTACAAAGAAATACTCTTACCAGATTATTATTCTATTTATTATTACTTGTAATGCAGTAGCAGATAACTTCCTAATGGTTCTTCTCCAATACAGTAGGTAGTGTATAAGCTAATAATAAAGCTAACCTGTCCTAGCATCTCCCGAGGGAGGATGTCGGACAGATCTGGGGGCTTTTGACAGTATTCTCAGGGGAATGGTGAAACAGACCGTGTGTTTGGGCATTAGTGAATATTTGAGCGTCACTCAGCATACTTTCAAGCATAATAGTTTTACGAGCAATGTGTTAAAAACTTGCATGAGGCACCGTAGATAAAGTATCCATACTGATGCTTTGTTGTCACATTAGATTAAGCTAAGCAATTGGGTACTGCAGGGATGGACTTTAGGCTTTATTTTATTTTATATCCTTGTTAGAGATTTGGAAGAAGGTAGATAGCATGTTAATGACATTTGTGATAATCCTTACATTACAGTATCAGCAAAGAAAAAGGAAGAAAAAAAAGAATAATCAAATGAAATGAGGAGTTATTTAGAGTAAAACTCTGAAAATGTACTGACCATGGGAATCTGTAAATGGCTTTCGAAACAGAATTTATTTTTGAAACATGAAAAACAAGACTGTCAAACTATAGCGGAAGGACCCGCTCTTCACTGGCAGGAGAGGCATAGGGTTGACTGTCTTCTGCAACTGCAGTGAGAGGAGGTCCAGACAGACGCCTAGGGGCACCTAGGCCCATTCCCAGCTCTGTTCTGCCCAGAGCGGGAAACTGAGAGGTCTGTCCGTTACAGCAGAGCTGCTGAGAATGGCAATTACAAGTGAGGGGTTTTAAACTTCTTTGAGGGCAAACAGTAGTCCTTCAAGGAGTAAAATGGAAGCATCACACTACTGGCAAGTTAGAGATTTGTTTAAATTTATTATGTGCTTATGGTATTAATAGATACTTAGAATGGCTCTGTCTAATATTAATACGATTCTTTCTAGTTCACCATAAAGTCTATTATGACTTTATGCAGTCAGTTTCTTGTTACAAAAAGGAATCTATTCCTGCAAAGTAACGAGGTGATAGTTTCTACAAAGTTGCTGCCACTGATTTTAATCAAGCATTTTTCTCAATTAAATACAAAGGGCTGTATAACACCAGTCAGATCCTCTTGCACAGCTAGCACATATCCTAAACATTTACATACCAAATTTCAACCGTATTGGTAAATTCTCCTAAAGCCTGCCTGCCTGAAATGTCATGCATTTTAAAGATTACATTTATGTTATGACTATATCCTCAGGGCATGACTTTTTGTTATAAAGATTTCATTTTTATAATATTAAATCCAGAAATGACATTTCAAGTTGATATAGTTTACATTTATTATGTTGGACATGTTTACCTACTTTATAGAAGCAGAGTTTGAAACATTTGGCTGGAAGGTTTGAATCTATACATTATTGTTGTGTGTGTGTGTGTGAATATATATAACATCATATTTTGCTAATTAATACAGCAAATTATCTTCAGTCATTAAACTTCTTATGACAAATAATAAATGTGATCAATGACAATCTTTTTCAATCTCTTTTTTTCGGTTCTAAATCATACACATCATATGCATTATGGATCCAAATGATAGCTATGGTTTTCCATAAACTGTACCAGAACTGGCACAGTGTCATGAAATTCTGATAAATATCTGCATTGATAATTTGGGTAAGATATACTGAGCAGCATTTTCAGAAAGCTGAGCATTGTCCTAAGGCTTTTTCACTGAAGACAAGGCAGTATTTAACTTTACATCAGTGCAATTAGTTAGACTGATTTCATGTGTGTTTTTTAAAAGCCCACATACTGTATTTTAAAATTACTGTATTAGGATATTCCACATAAAGTTTTAGACTATGCTTTTTTCAGGAAAAGAAAATTATATTTGATTTCTTTTTACAGAATCATAAAATAAAAATACAATGTAAAGTTTAAAAAAAACCCACATCATACATTTTATCAGTCCTTATGCCTGATGTTTGCAATTTCATTTATTGTAACTCACTTCTGTGACATCATCTCTTTTCTGAAATACTGAATAAAAGATTACCCTATAGATTTCAGCATTTCAGGATGCTTATCCAGCTTTAAGGATATATTTTAAATTAATTCATGAATTATGTTGCATTTATGGTAGAGTTAGACAGCTGCCACAGAATAGCTCATTTGGTTGGTTCTGTCTATGCTCTTCTGTCAGTTGAGGCTAAGTAACTCAGAGTAGCTTGTATCTACTGAGTAGCTAAGCTGGCCATGGGCATACAGATTTTAGTACGTAAACCAGACATTATGAGCCAGCGTGTGTACCTCATAGACACGCCTGAGATCTGTCTAAACACATGAACCAGGTAGTCGTGTTTAAACAATGACTTTTCTCATCTGTCCTTCCACTTCCTCGGGAGTGTTTCATTCTCTGTCATGTGTCAAATGTGATGCTCGAGCGTTCATCTGCCTAGCAGGTAAAATCTACTGAAGTGCGCCTGTGCACAAAGTGCAGAGTCCTGGGGTTTTCACCGTGCCTCCACCTAACCAGAGAGTAGGGGCCAGTTAGCCTGGGTCTAGCTGCAGGAGAGAGCATCCCTCCCTGTGGTTTTGGATAGGTGCCTAGTATATGTGAGGGTCATATTTAACATACTCGGGGTCTTTAAAAGAATCTGAGTAACTGTATTCCTTTCACATTTTCATTTATCTATCTTATTTAAAGATGTTAAGAAAATTATATGCAACAAATATTACCGTTATGAATGCAGCATTTACTCTTGGTTCGAATGAAGTCTAAGAAAATAAATTGTTGTAAGTGGACATTCATTTTATTGGTCATCACCTTGGCATCTTTTTATCTCATGTGAAAGACTGATTTATTTTGGATTAGTAGCTGGGTCCTGATTGGTCTGGACTGGATACATAAAAAGCATAATGTCCATTTTATAGCATTTAAAAGTTCCTATATAGTTTTTTTGTGCAGTGATTACTTAGTGGCACAAATTACTTACTTATATCCCAAGAATACACCACACCAAAACAGAGATGTCTTTACTAGGAAGAGAGGGGCATCGGGAGCAATTCTTGCTCTGGAGCCTAATTCTTTCCCTACCTGTTGCTCTGCTTTGTGGGACAGTCAACTAGGATTCAGAAACAAGCCTAGGATGAAGACAAATATGACAGAAATTATTTAGAATGGCTCAGACTCAGGCAGAAAACAGGTAGCAATATCTGAAGGATCTGATTTGGAGGCATCCGTGAAGTGTATGTAATATGCAGTGACAAGAACAAGAGGTGATTTACCAATGTAGGCATTCCCTTGCCCAAATACCTTTATTGTTTAATGTTACTTTTTATTATAATTTAATCTATCACATAATTTTTAGTAATTGTCACTCATTGATTAACTGAGTGGCAACTACTGAGCTAGAGCCATGCTTGCTGTTATATTTCATCTCTAATTCAAAGCACGTTGAATTCTTTCTTCAAATTTGACAAACCTCGAACAAGTGGGACATGCATAATCCTTACTGTTCTGGCCGGTAGCCAGAAAATGAGAGTGCTCTCCAAGAAGGTGGGAGATGAGAGTTCAAACCCCTGAGGTTTAATTAAGCATTTAACCCAAAGCTACCATGTTCCAGGTGAGTTGTCTAGCCATTAAGCTGTTACATAAAAAGCAGTTACAGTCAAACTGAAAAGGAGAGGAGCTGCTTCTCTGCTCTGTACATCATGCCCAGCCACGTGAGGTCCATGTGGGGATGTATCTCAGGCAGTGTTGGGCCCAGGTTGGCTGTTGTGGATCCCATTCTGAGTTGCTGCCTGACTCACTGGGAACCTGATCATTTGGGTCAGTTTTCTGGTTTCTGTTCCACAAGGCAGGTTTAAGCACCCAACTTCACAACTGACTTGAGCCCTCAGTGAAAGTATCTTGGGAAATGCCAAGTCCCCACGGTGGCGATGGTCAGTTGAGAACGTACTGAAAATTTCAGTGCCCCTTTCCATGTATATATGGAAAGAAATGTCAATGCTGGTATTTAAATTCTTAATTTATTAGTAGCCTTATGTACCATTTCAGGTACTTGAGGTTCATGCTTTATATAGTTTTATACATGCTTTCTTACTGACAAAGCTATTCATTATCATTGGGTTGCCATGGAGTACTGATCACACGGATCTGGGAATAATAACCCATTATGCTAATATAGCTTGTCATTGTGTTTGATGCGAAGTGATGTCCCATAACAACAGCTGATGCTTGTAACTAATACAATTTATGGTAAGATCACAGTTGATGGAAAACATTGCCAAACATTGCCTACCCTTTTTTCTTTGAATTATGTTTTTGATTCTATACCTATTTACAAAACCATTTATGCATTTTTTAGGTCAGTATTGTTCTGGTTTTAATTTCTTTCTACAGTGAGAATCAGGGTTTTTTAACAGAACAGTTCTGGCCTATTTGCTTAGTGCTGAAAACATGTGTTTCTGCTCAGCAATCCTGCACCCTTGGAGCCTCAACTTTGTGTTATAAAGTTCCCTTTGGGACAGAGGCAGGACAATTTACTTTCTTAGGTGCCACAAAAGAAGAATGAAGAAAATTATGAGGTTCAATAGGTGGAATACGTAATTCTGTAATGCATACAGCATTACCACAACCTTTCTTATACACTCAAGTATGAAACTGAATTTTATTTCAGACTGTGATACTATAGAAGGAACAGGCCTTGAATATTTATATTGATTCAGCTTTGTTCTGTGGCAGATGGCCAGGCATTTGTGGGTGATCTGTAACAGGCACTAAGATGTGGTTTTAGCCTGTTGCAGATTCTCAGGACAGTCCACTTTCATGTGGATGTGAACATACTTTCAGCAATAGCATTTCAGCCCTGGTTCTCCTGTGCTGCTCAGACATCCACTCAGTGGAACATGGGTTCCCTGGAGCATATCACTGTGCCTTCAGAGCGCTTCACTCTTCTATACAAGCATTCCCTTAAGGCAAACCAGTGTTTTGTATGGTTATCGCTTTTAGTTATAAGGCATATTTATAAATTATTTTGGCAATGTACTTTTTCTTTAAAATATTGCCTGAAAATTGAATCATCCCAGTAAGTTGCCTCCACTTTCATGTTTCCCTGAGGTGTATTCTACAAAACAACCCTTAAAAACAGCTTCTGTTATTCATCAAGCAAACCATCATGGCAGGAAGTTATTACATATATCACAAAGATACTCTGATCACACAAGTTATATTTGTACCTGGATGTGCAAAGAGAAATCAAGTCCTGATAGGCATTCAGACTTCTGCTTCATGATATTATCAAGATTAGAGATAGAAGAATCCTTCTTAGAACATCTGTATTGTACTTTTACCAATGAAAGATTGTTCTCAGCAATATGTTTTCTACTAATGTATTCAACGAGTCATAAATTATACAGGCAGAAAAACCATTGTGTCATCCAATCTGTTCTTCTCATAGAGCAGGCTTTATGGCTTCTCTGAATTAATTTCTGTTTGAGCTAAAGCACATCTTAAAAAAAAATCTTAAATTAAAATTTCCACTAATGGAAGAATCAGCACCAGCCTTAATAGTGTTCTGGCAGTTAATTTCCTTCCCTTTGTGTTTAACTTCTTTAATGCATTTGTCTTGCTTAAAATTCCAGACATTGGATGTTACTGAACGAAGAGCTGTCTTAGCAAATTTCTGTTCCTTGTATTCATGCTTAGCAGGCATGGAAGTCACCTCACCTAATTTTCAGGCATCCTCGGTGTTTATATTACATCTGACATAGTCAAGCCTGGCGTTCCTGATAGCCAATGGAGAGAAATATCCACTCTCAGGGTACAGTTCAGATGAGCTGCTTTAGAGGTGTTTATTAAGCGGTAGTGAATCACACCTTCGAAGTGCCTGAGGGTTTGTGTTGTCTGAGAAGGCATTTTGGGTTGAGTGGCTCCATGTAAATATGTTTTGCAAATTAAGTGCCATTGTAGGTGCAATAGGTGCAAATTCCTGCCATTAGAGGATGTGATTAAATGACTTTCTCATAGTCAAACAAAACTAAGCTTTAAGGCAAGTTTTCCAGTCATTAGTTATAGTTGCCTTTCCTGATGGTCCTCTAGTTCATCAGCATCTTTCTCAAGCTGCAGACACCAGAACAGGACTGAGCACCCAGCAATGTTTGCAGAGACACTAGCAGTGAAGCAATAGAGCTTTCCTGCTTTTGCTCTTGTTTATCCTGCTTGAAAAGGCTCTCCGTAGCTCTTCAGGTCACAAGAACAGCAGCCTGTTTTCGACACATTAGTCATCCTGGTCTCAGGCCTTTTTTCATAATCAGTGCTTCCCAGGAATAGAAAGCCTTATTCTGTCTGTGTGGCATGCGTTCTTTGTCTCTGGCTATGCGATTCTCCATGGGTTAGAATTAATATCTCATCTATTCTTTGCTTGCATTTAGTTTTCAAAATGCTATTCAAAGTAGAAGGACCTTTTTACGATCTTCTCTATCTACCACTCTCAATTTGTGTTTTGCCTGTAAACATTATAGAAATGTTTTTGTTTTTCTTTTATGTCATCAACAGTAAAGATAAATTGTACAGGCCAAGAACTGGTCTCTGTACCTCCACTAGAAGTACATTCATTAAGGTGTGATTCTCCCTTAACCCATGTTGAGAACTATCTGTTACCTAGCTTTTAATCTGTTGTTGTTGTGAACACTGATTTTTTGGTTCTCATTTTGCAGTTTGGTAAGATACCAATCCAAATGCCAAACAGAAATATAAGACTACGCTTTTTACCTTGTTAACCAAATTTATAATCTTGTAAAAAGGTACAGTTAGTTTAGTAAAATCAACTTTCCATAAACCTACGCTTATGGCATTGTATTAGTTCTTTATTAATCAAATGCAGCCATTCGTGGATGAATATCAGGCCAGCTGTGTTGTGGTTGCCTGGGTTGTCCTTGCTGACACCTTAAGAAAACCTGATACAACATTAGTTTTGTCCCAGCCATCAGGAATACTGAATTTCCCTTTGAATATCCCATAAAAGGAAATCTTTTTATTATTTTCAGATGTAATTAAGCTCTTCAGTTTTTCTAAGAAATTACTCTGTTTTCTCAGTGTTTAAGCTGTTTATTCGGAAAATCCAGTGTTAACCTTAGGATTCTTTCTTTATTTTCATAACTAACTGATGGAGTGTTCATCTCTATAGGAGCCTGTTCCTCTCCAAATTTAATAATGTATTTCTGGCAGTCACTTATTCCAAAACATTTAGCCATTTCAATGTATGGAAGGAGTTTTCTGTCATGGCCCACTGACCAGCATGAGAGCAATGTCCTGTCCATGTTGTGTTTGGTATTTGCAACTGTCTGGACATGCAGAAGGTCCCTTGGACAGCAGCTAAATTCCATGTGCTTCATTCATCTGTTCAAGTGAAAGTTTTGCAGTAGGCAGCTGTACTCAAGCCAAACTTTCAAAAACCTTCACTGAGCTCATGTGGATGGTGAAAGTGATTATCTTGTCCCTGCTGGTTTTATATTTCAGAGTGACTATGAGAAATATTTATGTCCTGGAGTCCAAGTCTAGCAAAGCAACAAACATTTACATTTGCCTTTAGGTTTATGGCTAAGAAACAAGTGAACTCCACTTTCAAAGAAAGAGTTGTTAATGTAATGTTAATAAAGGGTTATTAGATACTACAGCATCATAATGGTGTGTCGCTAATAAAAGATGACACATCGTGCGTTGGGTTGTCTGTAAGCAAAGAGGCCAAACAGCGTTTGATTTAATATAGAAGATAGACAATGTTGTGAGTGTGCTGCTGCAGCCAATATTAAGTAATGACAATAATGATTCAATCAGACATAGAGTAGGGGATTGATAATGATAATTATTAATCCAGATTTTGGCTGCAAAATTTTTTCTCTCATTTTTCTTTGTATAGATGTTACTTTGTATGCTCCACTGTAGGGGGAAGCATGAATGAATGTCTGACTTATTCTCATGTTAGTCTTTATTCACAGAAATCTCTCCTGTGGTTTCATCACAGAAAGCTTCACAAAATCCTGTAAAAGTCGTCTTGGTCTGTGAAGGTTTAGCTTGTCAGTTCACAGTGCCAGCTTGCGGCTTGGTTTACTTTTGGTATTGCGCCATTTTCCACCCACACGAGCAGGGTGTGAATCCTAGCCAGCAGCAGCTGAAATGCACCACGATGCAGTTCAATCTGTACAAGATGCTCTGGAAGAGTTTACAGACTTAAGAATGAGAGGCATCTCTTATAACCTTGGATGCATATCTTTGTTGTCAGTTCTCCTTCAGTAATCACTGACAAGTGATAGGCACCTCTAGAAAGTGATTTATTCTGTCTTAAGCTAAGAATCTAAGAAGGATATGATGAATCACCTAGAAATGTCAGTCTCTCTTCATTTCCTCTACCTGGAGCCTAGATGGCTAGATTAAATTTGATATTTGGCTTGTAGGTGGCTAAATTTGAACCTTTCCCTAAGAGGCAGCCATAGAGTAGATCAGGTGCATCAGAAGATGAGGTCAGGGAAACAACTATAGTTTTAAAGATTTTTATTCAACGTAGTACTACACTTTGAAACATCTAAACATGACATCATATTTATTATGGCATGAAATAAGCAAAACTCTTTAGGAAATCAACTCTTAGCCATTGAGCAGCGTTAGGTCAGTAGGACTGTTCAGACCATGCAATTTCAGAGGGAAGTGAGCTACAGCCTGTTTCTTTTTGTGCATCAGCAATAAAATACTGCTTATGTTTGCACAAGTGCATTATACCACACTCGGGTTTTCCTTCACATGTGTACATTGCACAGAAGCCATGTTGTTCATAACCAGTATGCTGTTTTCATTCCAGTGAAACACATGAGTTTTTAACAGCATGAACCAACATTTTTCAGTGGTTTGGAAGAGCAGGTGTGGACAAACAGGCAACAGAAATTCAGGGAAGGTTCTGGTTCTAACATCTGGGGTAGTTAATTAAATCGGAGTAGGACTCAGATGCAAGAATTTAATGTCTTTCTGTAGTAAAAAATAAACAGTTTAATTATCTTTTTAAAATTCCATCTTATCCAGACTCTGAGAGTTTTATTGTAAAACATTTCAGGAGAAAAGGAAAAGCATACTCTCTCTAAGAGAAAATGTGTAGGGAAGGACGATGCAGGTCACATCCTCCCTGTTTGCTAGTCCCTCTTTTGGAAGTAACTATTCCTTCTCTTTTAGACTCTTTTAGCCTTATGTTTCCTCGGCACTTTTCCAAGTTCCCTAAAAATGATTCTTCTGCTAACACCCATCAACCACAAAACGACGGGAATATCTTCGTCTCTCTGTCTGTGAAAAGGAAAGCAAACCCAACAAAACATCTGTCTAAAAATCTTATAGGAAGCTATTTTCTGATCCAACAAAACCAAAGTGGAGGCTGGCTTTTTCCCCTAGTACGTAAAAAAGTATAGAAGAAGAGTATGAACATCTTTATTTAAAATAAAATGCTTTTTAAGCTCTATTTGAGCCCAAAGAAATTCTGGCATAGTTTCAGAAAGAAATCTTTTCTTTGTTTTAATTTTTTTAAAATCAGTTAATCTACTCATCTGAAAATTATGATCTGAATATATCTTTCCACCCTTATTTGGAGTTTTTACTTTTGGAATAACTGGCAAAGATAACAAAACTTTTGAAGTTATCCAGAAAAGATACCAAGATTTTGAAAAGATAGTGTTAATCTCAGGTCAGCCTTCAAAGAGGCAGCGTGTCATTATCATATAAAACACAGAAACCGAGAAGTATTTATGTTTGATTTGGATCCCATCAGAAGCAACACAGATGTTTCCTTTAGTGAGAAGTCACCCCCAAACAGAGCACTCAAATGGCAATCGAAAATTGTTTTGAAATTGTCCACAAGATTTCCCATGTCATTTAGCTTTTTCAGTCTTTAATCGTATAATAAACCAAGGAAATTCTAAAATCAGTGCAGCTAAAAATCTTTATGTTACATGCCTAGATTCCCACGTACCTTCAGCACAGTGGTCTATGTAAACAAGACAATAATGATCTAGAGGAAAAGGAGCAGAATAATAAATGGTGAGCAAAGCGAATGGGCAGGAAGGAGAATTGCTTTCCTGCCTCACTCAGATGTCTTCCAGGGATCTGAGATAAGAACCTAGGGAACGTTGTTAAGCTGCTCAACCCCTGACCTGCAACTTAGGAGAAAGAGAGGGAAAGTCTACATCTTACAGGATCATAGTTACTAGGAGCTTTGCCAAGTCAGTGAAAAGGCCTTTAGAAAGTGGATGGACGTATGTGACAGGATTTCCTGTTTGTTTGTTTGTTTGTTTGTTTGTTTGTTCGTTCGTTTTGGCAGTCGTCATTCTTGAATCTCCTGCATATGGAGACACGGTCTCTCGCAAGAGGAGAAAATGTGTTCCACCCACTGCTTTCCTCTATGGGGTCTCATATCAATTACCCTCTCTTGCACAGAACAGCAGTGTACACCTGAGGATTACAAAGTTTAACACCTACATGCCAGCAGCTGGGATGTGAGGGCCAGAAGGTTGCTAGTGGCTGGTAAAGCCAAACCAACAGTTTTAACCTTTCCGAGGTACCAGGCTGAACAAGATCCTTAGCTTCAAAGCTAACAGGCACTTCACCACATACATCCTTCTCAAATAAGACCTGTCAGTGTGTGTAAATTACTGTTCTAATGTTTCCTTGAGCTTGGGCAAAGATATCTGTATTAAACTGGTTATTTCCTACTGGGGTTCATCTAGATGATGGCTGCTTCATAAGTGTCTCTGAGTGGAATGAGCATTTGAGCTCTTTGTAGATGTGCAGAGAAGACCGTCTCCCACAAGTGGTATTTTAGCATCCATCAGGCCTACTTGTTTTCATGGATGCTGCATTTTGTTTCTATCCCACAAAGGACTGGATCTGATTGTTAAGAAATGACCACACCTGGGACTTGTTCTGAGGCTCTGTTCTGCAAACCGTTGTCCACCCCTGGATTCAGGGGAGTGCAGAATGGGTTTACTACAGGGAGTGAGCCTTATGTCCTGAAATGTTCAGTCTCACTGAGGATATAACAGTCTGTTTTAAGCCTGCTGTTTTATGATATGCCTGAAGATAACAGAAAATAAATTGAAGAATGGCATGCGTGTGCACATGCACACACACACATGAAGTTCAAGCCTCCTTTTTCTTGGCTAGAGTAGTTGGGTTGGCCAAAGCTTACACTTTATTGGCAACTCTGCCACTTCTTAGTGGCTGCACTAGTTAGTCTCCCGTTCCCTGGCTTTGCTGTTCCTTGTGTTCTCGTAGAATTTACACTCTCTTGTTGTGGTAAAAGGAACAGAAAGTTTGGAGGATTGCCCAACCAAGTCTACAGGGGTTGGAACTGTCTTCTGCAGTTCAGCAAGTATTCTGAAAATAGTGAAATAAATATACCTAAACCTGGCAACACAGCATTTTTTCACTAAGTCTTCAGACAGAAATAATTTACAATGTTGGTCTTACCTCACTTAAATCTGTGACAAAGTCCTGGAATGCCTTTATCACTGAAGATATCTCCTTCCTTTCTCTTCCCCCATGCCTTTTTATACAAATGACTCTCCCGAGGCATGTCTCTTTAAAGAAACGGAAGAATCTGAAATTTATAAGTTAGCCTCTTCTCCCTTACAGTTTCAGCATACAGTTTCAGCATAATCAAGTAGTTTGAGAATTTCCATTTGGAACAGCTTCGGTCATCTCTCACCACCTTTTTGGAAATCCTCCCAGATCTGTTATTCCCTTCAGGCTTGTTTTCAGAATGAGCTGTTCTGCTCCAGAATCTTGAAATTCTTTTATACTTTTCTCCACTGACCTCATGGCCTCTTCCATTTTATCTTCTAGACTAGATAGTATTTCCTCTGGCAAAAGGATTTGCATGCTATGCCCAGACTTTTGTTTTGCATGGAATTGTTGGGTTTTATCTTTGTAACATTGCAGACCATCTATCTAATTGGTCAACCAAAGTAACTCTTCCTGAAGAATCCTATATTTGAAGTAAATAGGCTTTTGAAAGACAGGATGAGTTGGAATAGTTTTATGTCAGGTTCTTGTGTCAAGGCAGCTGCACGGAACGACTTAGTGTCTTCTCCCAGTAGTTGCTTGAACAACAGTTTTAGACAGAGTGTTCAAAGTCTGTACTTTTAAAATACAAGTTCACTGAGATTTCTGTTGCATGTAGTTTTGGAGACAACTTTGTTCTACTAAGAGGGAAAATATGTTTGAGCTTTTTGCGATATAGATTCTCTCATACGTTCTGATTGTCTGTATATGCCTGTATCTACTGTCTGGGTCTACATACTGCTGTCAGTGAGTGAATTTTTCACTGCAAAGAATTCCCTCACCTGCAAATGAGCCTTCACAGGGAATCGATTTCATGCAATGTGAATATTTGCCTACATGTTTTGTTTACTGCTTATTTTACATTTTTTATTAACATAGAGGAAGCTTTGCAGCAGTATATTCAGTTAAGTGTAGCATCAAAGCTCCACAGTTGAGACTCTCTGCCTGGGACATACATACGCAAACGGTAATTACAGATCTCTCCGTCCCTAGGAGAATGCGCGCCAGCCTCACTACAGTTGGCAGTGTAAATGGTTTCCAGCACTAGAGAAGGAAAGCTATGTCTGCAATGCTATTGCTTATGGCAGATTCGTACAGCAGCTTTTATATGGACCTTAGAAATTGCTGTAGGCCATACAATCAGGTTTTCTTGCCTTTATTTTAATAATTAGCTTAAATTATATTTAGGTAAGCATGCAGTTAGAGGGGAGGAGTAGCTTAAAAAGGGTATATTTACTCTCTGATTTATCAACTCTTTTGATAAAAAATGGAAAATAAGCAGTAAGCAAAACATGTAGGTCAATATTCATGAAACTGATTCCCTGTGAAGAGTAAGGCCAACACCGGTACCACCATAACTTACACTTCTACTTTCCAAACAGTCTGGATGTGGGACTCAGATGTGCACTGAATTCTTCCTGGTCTTTAATTTTTGAGTGTAAATCTCACTAAGAGAGGATCAGAAACACAAAAAGATCAGACATTAGTTGCATCAATTGCTCATCATAAAGTCCTGTACTTTAAATAAATTTATTTCCTATCACATATATTGCATGTCATTAATATTATGTTTTATTGGTTAACTTTATGCCTTTATGGTTATTTTTTGTTGAAACATGCAAATGAATTATGAAAATAATGCTTCCACTAAAATAGTGCTACTACTGCATCTTACTAATATGCTGGAATAACATTTTCATTGGGAACCTTACAGTTTCTTTCAAGATAAAAATGGATCTGCTAGGCTTCTAGTTTGCTTCTTTCAGCAGAATTTTCCCTCTAATTTTATTCTCTTTGTCTATCAAGCTCAAACTAATTGGGAATGTTCTCCTTCAAAGGGTGAAAAAGCCACCTTTTGGTAACCTTGGCACATGTACCATATGCTTGTAAATTAAATTCTTCAGGCTTTATTTAATAATGTGTTTTCTTTTTAATATTATAATTGCAGTTTTAAAACAAAGCAAATTTTCTTAAGAGTTATTTCAGCAGATGTATAATTATCCTTAAGCGTATGTGGTTTCTCACTGACTCTTGGCATGGGCAAAGAAGAGCTACTGCGTTGGTTTTATCGCAAGGAATTTCAACTGTATGTACTTCTGGCCAAAAGACCTTAGTGACAAAACAAAACCCATCCTGTGTTGTCTCTGTGCTTTGCATTTCTATACTAATTGCTTTCAGCTTGGATTGTATGATAATACGTGTGTTTGATATGCATGGTTTGTTTATGTCGAACTCCATTATCCTGTCTCATGTTCTTGGAGTGCCTGAAGTAGTTTCGCTAATCTGTCAGCATAGTATGTACTTGTGGATAAATATAGACATGCAGCCACAGTGGTCATCATCATACGCTGAAGCTAAAAATTACCCCTTTGGTTGTGGAAAGGCTGATCTGATCCGGCGGCCTGCTCTAGCTCACACATTGTAGGTCTTCAGCACTTGTCTATTAGAAAAAAAACAAACGAAAAAACGAAAAGAAATGTGTGCCTCAGTGCTGAAAAATGTATAGTGAAGTATGAAACAGGATTATGAAACAACTAATTTCCTTTTCAATTTTAGTTAGAAAAGGGTTCTAACTTTTCTAACTGAAGGAGTGGAACATTTCAGGTATTCACAGGCTCATGGATATTACAGTAGCATGTTGGAGAAAATCCAGTGTGATCGGCTTTATAAAGGGGCTCGGTAGGTACGAAAATACTGCAAATACATGTTTTGGTTTGTGTTATTAGTTTGCTCGTTGTTGCTAAAGTGTATATTTGACACAGTTAACTAAAAAAACCTCAATATCTGTTTCTTCTGCTACTGAAAATTCAGTAACTGTGTTTGGCTGCAGTTGTATCCAGCGTAGCACAGACTCTTGGCTTGTGCATTGTGATCGTTCTATTGTTTTGCTTCATCTCAGAGCTTTAAGAAAAATACCTATAGTGTAAATCACAGCAGAGACTCTCTTATGGTAATTTAATTTTACACCCATCCCCTTTATCAGCTTACTGACTCTGTGTGTGTGTGTGTGTGTGTGTGTGTGTGTGTTTTAAAACTACTGTGCTTTTTTACAACTATTTCTCTCATCAGGGAAATGATTGATACAGGAAAAAAATTAGTAGTGATTTTCATTCAGTAATCCTTTCTGTGGCAATAGTATATGGTTGTGATGACAACCATATGTAATACTGCATTGCTTCTTACATATTTACTCCTTGTTTTTAATTGTCTAAAAATACATAACATTGAGAAAAACTTATGGTTCTGAACTAAATGAAAATATTCTGTAGGAAAAGAGTATAATTTGAAATGCAGCTTATTGCAGATACAGTAGAAAAATAGGGAACATATCTTGGAAACAAGAAAATGGGTTGTTTGAGAGCAGTAGCTCTTGGACAGAATTTCACCCCAAAGTGGTACAGACATCTTATAGTTGATCATGCGTAGTTAATCTGTTTTCCTAGGATAGGAGCTTTAAATATGTATACAACATGCTAAAATTGGCCTACAGATTCCCTGCTATTGCAGGGCCCTCAGGCATCAGGGTTACCATGGTCTCCTGCATGTGCATCCCCATTCTTCTCCTTGGGAATGAGGTACTTTTCTCTAGGTGACGGGTTTAGTTTAATGCAGTATTTGTGTGGTGACCAGTACCCTACAATACGTTAGGAGTTCAGACTAAGTATTTCAGTGGTCCGTTCTGGTACTGCTCTTTGTAGAACATTATTATTTTGAAACCAGATAGTAAAAACTTGATTTGTCAATGAAATCAATATTTAGAATTGAGTATAACCCCTTCCTCCCACCCCACCCCCATCAGATATCTTCTGCATAAACTCATACAAACTATACGTGGTAATTTCTCAGGTAAAAATTACGCCTTTTATTTGACGGGGCAGTGTTTCACTGGTATAGATGGCAAAAATGGACACATCCTTCTTACTGTTATTTTTAAGACCCACATTATAACATTTCAACATAAAGGGACCTATCATGGATGACTTTAATGCAGCTGTTTCTTAAATTTTGAGTCCTTGATTTCCAGTTTTATGTCTCAGAGGCAACTCTCTTTTATGAGCTTTGTAGGGCTCTCAGTCTAGGAAAAAGAACTGTATTCTGTTAAAGCTCATACATCATCAGTATAAATGTCAGTGATAGTCTAGTCACTGGGCCAGATTTTTGCAATGCAAATATCAAGCATATGCAAATGCTTGAGATAATGGAACTGAAAAGATGCATTGGAAAGCCAAACCTGTATATAACAGTTCATGACCAACTCATGATCAACTCAGAATCCTCACGCTGTTGGCAATGCTAACTTCCACACTGAAGGTGCTTATATGGCGTTAGCAGCTACAAAATGATCTTTTAAAAATTTGAACTAAATGAGTGTCATATGTCAGTCATTTCTATAACTGCTGTAATTGCTGTAGCAATGATAGATGTTAACCCCCAGGATATCCTTTTACTTTCCTTTGGGGGAAAGGCTGTACAGTCCTATATTTGAAAGAAGAGCTAGAATAAAAATTTCTGGTGCACTGACAAATCTCACAAATAATTGCATTTCTCTATTGCAGTGTGCAAATAACTGATTTTTCAGTTAGATGTCTGGGAAAAAAATTAGATCAGCCTGTGCCACAAACCTAACAGCATCGTTGTTAAAAGGCTTCCTCCTAACAACGACTGTGTGGCTTTAAATTCCAGTCTCAAAATCCTGGCTGAATGCCACGATGATTGAAGATAAGGGTGGCAGCTCCCAGGTAGCGTGACTAGGGTTTCTTAAGCTTGATTTCATAAGGATGTGAGGCATGCACGATCCCACACACTGCCTTCCTTCCATCCCTCTTGCCTGTCCATTCACAGTAAATTTTGAACTTAGCAGCCAATTTAAACCAAAATTGCCTGAGGAACAGAAGGCAAGTTTGCATTTGGTTGGATTCCTACAGGTTCCTTCAAGAGGGAGGCTGGGATGGTTGCGCCGGGCAGAGAGAGGCGGGCGGCCCAGCCCGGGTGTGTTGAGCTTGGCAGCGGCTGGCTGGCGGGCAGCCTGCCTGCCCAGCCCCGGGCGCAGCGCTCGGGAGGGAGCTTGGGATGATGACAGCGGGGAGGGCAGGGCTTTTACTGCACAAAGGACACAAATCCTTAAGAAAATTGGTTTCACTGCTCACAAAAAAAAGCATTTTTTCTGAGCGCTTGGCGATCGAACTGATTTCATGGATAGTTGTGAGCCAGTCAAAACCACGCATTTGGCAAATATATTAGTAAGTGTGAAAATATTGCCTGACTTCTTCCTAAAGCTATTTGTGGAGAAATTTCCATTGCCTAGTATATTTGATAGTCCATATAAATTTGCATCTGATCCTTTGCATCCCACTGTCTTCATGCTTAAACTTTAGGAGAGCCTCGGTGATGACAGGAAAGCAGCAATGCTTACACTCTTCTCTGGTGGTTCTTTTTTCATTACTTTGAAGTAGATTATTATTCAGAACAACAGTGTATTTTTAGAAACAGTTTTGTGTAATATAAATGTAAAACTGTTCAATGCACTTGATTTTAGGAAGAGTCATAATGCCAACAAAACTCCGTCATTATGCTTTTGCCCTCAAAAATCAAGTGAAACTTTGCAGGAAACAAATCTGGCAGGAAACATTTGTCGGAGTGGAAGAAGTGATGCTGCTGTGCTAAGAGTGATGGCATACCTTATCAATCAGGGGAGTTACTTTCAAAGTAAAGTATGGATGTGTTACACTTGCAGAATAATAACTACACGAACGAAAGCATTTTTATCTTGCATTATGGTCATACAGGAGACTTCTAAACTTCTGTTTTTCTAAAGGAAAATATGTTCTCTTTTCTCCAATGTATCTTTTTTATTTTTCAATGCATGAATTTGAGGTCTGATTCTGCCACATCATGAATACTCTCAAACTATAATGTAGTCTTTGGGATTTAGTTTTTTTCAGTTTTTCACAGCAATGAAGTGTTAAAATATTCAGGAAAGATCCAAAATCTCATTTATTCTTAAAACAATCTCATGTAATTAATAGTTGACAACTAGTTTCAGTAGTAGTTAAGGAAAGGCTAAAGGCATTAGATAGGCAGCATCCATCATTGTAGTTCATTCTTCTTTCTTTCTTTCCTTGCAACTTGGATGCAACCTACAGTGTAAGACTCTGGAATGCAGTGCTGTGGGGAAATGCTATAATGATATTAGCTCACAATATTTTCCACAGTCTGTATTGCATTAAAGCACCTCTGTCCCAATCACCAGCAGTGCTCACAGGTGTTACGACACTTACATTGCATTCAGAGTGGCTGATGGCGGGTCTTCCCACTGTTACTTAATTTGCTACTTTTAAAGTCTCTGGCAGAGCTAACAGAAGACCAGACATGACTTCTATTGCCAGTGAGAACTAAGCCTGAGGATTTTGTTTTGGAAAGTTTATGTGTAGAATGGTAATATTTGAATTAATGAGGTTTTGTTTCACAGTACTTCAATTTATTTTTTCTTCAGTTTCCCAGAAAAACAATAAGTAGAGCTAAGCCTAGTACAGAATATCTTGGTATTGGCTATGGGGAATTCATGGAATCATAGGATAATTTTGATTGGAAGGGATCTCTGGAGGATGATTAGTGCAACTTCTGCTCACTGACTGGGGAAGGTTTCTCAGGGCCTTGTCCAATCAAGTTTCTCCAGGAGTGGAATTTCTACTATATCTGTGGACAACCTGTACCAGTGTTTGATCACCCCCTCACAGTGAAAATGTTTTCCACATATCTAATTGGAATTTCCCGCATTCCAACTAGTGTCTGTTGCCTCTTGTCCTCTTACCATGCTCAAAGAAGAGTCTGGCTCCATCTTTGCTATACCCCATTAGGTAGCTCAAGACTGCAATAAGATCTCCCCTTACCCTTCTCTTCTTAAGGTTGAACCAGTCCAGCACTCTCTGTCCGTACTGATGTAGCAAGCACATAAGCCCCTGACCATCTTCGTGGTCTTCCCTTGGCCTTGCTCCAGAATAGCAATCTCATTCTTGTATGGGAGAGCCCAAAACTGGACACAGTACTCCAGATGTGATCTCACAAGTGCCAGATGGGACTGTAGGATTTGGTACTTTCAGAAAAACTAATACATAATGAACATTTTTTCGCCATGGAAAACATTTCATGTCTGACTCTTTGTAGAAGATTTACACTGTTGAAATGTTGTTCTTGCTTGACCTCAGTATAAATGAGAGGAAAATCAGTCCCTTTACAACTCACTTCAGTCAAAAGATCAGACTCCTGACTTTTGCAAGGATAGGTCAGTTTGAATAGCAATAAAGAATAAACTTGTTATTTTACAACTGAATTACAGATCTGGCCTACAAGATAAAGAATAAGAAATGAGGATGTTATTCAAACAGTTAGGTGTCAGCAAGTCTTACCATGTAAAACAACAGGATTGAGTGTGCACTGCATAGTAAACACTACTCAATTTTAATACATAAGATTTCATCTTTGATTTCTTCTTCCAGTCTAGATTATGTAAAATTTAGCTATAACTATACCATGGAAATTGTATTTATGTATTGTGTATTTCTTTGATTATCAACTATTCTCCAGTTTTGCTTTGATAGTATATTGGGCCACTGGAAAAGTTAAGATGTTGAATTAACCAAAAGCAAATGTGTCTTTTCTACGTTTCAGCTTCTCCAGTTGGTAACGGATATATCAAGCCACCCGTCCCACCTGTTTCTGGTACACAGAGAGAAAAAGGACCTCCAGCCATGTTGCCTATCAATGTTGACCCAGACAGTAAACCAGGCGAATATGTCCTAAAGAGCTTGTTTGTTAACTTTACTACTCAGGCTGAACGCAAGATTCGCATCATCATGGCAGAACCTCTTGTGAGTGAAAAGAAACTCTAAGTATATATATGTACTTTACTTTGAATTTATTTTTAAGTCAGGCTTGCTTGCCATGCAATGCAGAATATTTTGCTTGTAATCTGCGTTGGAGTTTGATAGCATTTCCCAAACTGTAAGATATGCTACTATGGCAATTAGAAGGTTGTGGGAGAGGACAGAGTTATGCAAGATATGCCAAAGGGGTGACATGAAAAGGAATTAATATTTTATTTTTGTTTGCAGTATGGGCATGTGTTAATGTGATTGAGAGGCAGAAGGCGCGTCAGCCAGCGTAGATTTCCCAGCTGGCAGAGTGGTCACTTGAGTCAAAATAGATTAGAAAATGCTGAAATATGATAAAACCAGTATTTCTGAACGGTTTTCAGCTAAAACATGAAAATGAATAGCACCGCTGGTTCTTGTTTTAGTTCTGACAGTAATAGGTTTCATAATCTAACAAAGTACTATAGCACCTATTTTCCAGATATGAAAAAGCATGCAGCATTTGAAAAAGGAGCTACATTACAAGCTCTTGCACAGTCAGGGAGAGAGACGTTGTTATTTATATTTTAGGCAAATTTAACATAAAAGTATGTCTGTTGCAAATTGTCTTATGTCACTGAACTTCTGGGAGTCTGCTATTTTAACTTGAGACTACATTTTATATGTTTATATATTTGTTATTTTGATTAGGGAAGAATAGTTCTGTAACCTATATTTTTGTTCTGACAAGGTAAAAACAACAACAACAACAAAACAACTAGGAACCTGTATTTCTGAGCTGTAAAGGAGTTTTTATAAAATCTTATATCATTTTTGTTGTAAAGCAGAGTATGGAGTACTTAGTTCAGTTCCCCATTTTCAGATCTGGATATTCTGAACAGTAAAATTAAGACTGTCTTGATTCTGATGGCATCTGTATAGCTTTATGTCTTGATTTAGATTCAGAAGCATTTGATGCTTGAAAAGGTTTTTCCAGACTTTGCTCTGAAACATTAGGTAGATGCAAGATGACAGAAGTATCTTACATAATTTGGAAATAACACACAAAAAGCTAACAGGAAGAAATATTTTGACAAAGATCCAGTTTCTTCTTTCATGAGTCCCCTCCAAATCACAAAAAGTAGAATAAACTGACAGTCATAGTGCAGGTCCTTTTAAAAACAAATGCCAGCAGCTATTTATTACCTTCCAGTCTTCCTGTGATGCACAGTGAACATCTTTAAAATTTTAAGACAAAATGAGTTGTAAAATTACTTGACAAGATCAGGGAAACAACAAAAAGACCAGGACTGAGAACATAATTTCCTTGTGGCACCTCTGTTACTCTTAAACACTAACCTCTGCATTTTCATGTAATATTTCAGACATAGATACAAACCAGTGACCCTGATTTATTCCCATTTCACCTTGTGTTAAGATAATTTTGAGTTGCTGTGTGTTGATATATTATTGTTGTCACTTTGTGAAACTGTGAATGTCTGAATGTTGTTCTTATCTTATTCCAGAGGTTGTTCAGTGAAATTTTATTTGGTAAATTCAGTGTAGAATGTAAAAATATGACAAGAGACTGGAATGTCACCTTCTTGTCAGCATGTTCAGAATGTATTTCTTACAGGGGTCTAACCGTGAGACACTAACAATAATTCAATGACATACTCACATCTTATTAATACTAATAGGACTTATAAGTCATGGCATGCTGCCATCTGAGGATGACTGTGACAAATGTGTAAGCAGGTTTTTGTAGACATTCAGTCAAAATGATTTGAAATAATTAGGTTGTAATGGAAGAAGTGACAAGGGAAAATGGCAAAAATTATTCTGGAATAATGACTAAGAATTTAAGTCCACCCTTTTTGTGGGGTAGCTGTTGGATGTTTAGCAGCTTTGTTCCCCCATTTCTACTCTACTGACTAGAATTGTGACAGAAAGTCCCAAGGATTTGCGAGACAAAGATCGTAAATTGGTGGTGCAGAGCCACCCTTTGGCCTTTTTTCACAATAGGTAGTCAAATGGTGAGCTCTTTGAAGATTCTGTTCTAATTAAACTCAAACGTTCTTCAAAGAAAATCAAGCTTGCAAAGTACTCTAACACTGAGATGTTTCTAGTTTGAATTCTCTGTTTAATTTTATAATGAGTGATGAATACTTAAGATATCTTTTAGAGTAGCTAAAATGATCTGTTTACAATATAATTGCTTTTTCCTCTCTTTTATCACAAAGTCTAGCTCAGATTCAAGCTCGAGAGTTACTATGGGATTAAATTAAAGACTTACTGATGTATTTTTTACCTAGATATTTCTTTTCATACACACATGCTGCCTGCCTATCCTTTCTGATTATCATTACTGTTGGTTTTATGAATTTTTCTCTCAGTTTCTTTGGGTTCCATATGCCTCTTTGATGTATCCATCTCTTTCTTTTGTGATGTACACAGAGCCCAACTGTAAATTACAGTGTTCTGACAACTATGGTGGAAAACCAGGTTTGTGAGCCACCAGATACTAGCAAGGCACAAAAAATTTTTGCTATTTTCTAGGGCAGCAGTGAAGGGCACGCTACCCACGCCTCCTGCAGCCCCATGAAATCTCGGCTGGGATATCAAGATTCCAGCAGCAGAGAAAGCAAAGGGCAATGTCACCTACTCGTCCCGCTGCCTTGGCTGTCATCTGAGTATGATTTGACATTTTGGTTACTGGATCTGGCAGCCATCATCATAAAAAACATGCTCCCCAGTTAATATGTTTTCTAGGCATGAGTCTAATGTCGACTATCCACTGCTAAGTCTTTAACAAGTTAGAATGGAAACCTTTTATTTCCAGATATGATTTTTTTTTACTTTGTCTGGAGAATATTTAATTTGGAATTTCAGGTCAATTTTTTCACCTTTTTAGGGTTTCTGAAATATAACAAACCTTTCAATAATCACATTAAGTTCACAATTATGTGGCTAATTTTTAATTATAATTTTATTTTAATTAAAAGGGATTTTCCAGTTTATAAAATTAAATTCACATACATTAAATTTAAATAATTTCTTATTGGTAACTTTTAATAATTTCCTGCTTCTTTCCTGTAAATAATTGTTCTCCTTTATAATGAATATTAAGAATTTTTCATGCAGACCTTTTTCCACAGCTGATTGCATTCATATTTACATTTTTATCAGTTTATATTGTAAATCTTCTTTGCATTGCTTCACTTACAATTTGGTATTTTATTACTGCCGGTTTTTTTTTATCAAGCAGTGATGACCTTAAAATGAAGCTAGAATGAGGAAGCCAGGGAAACATTTTTGCCAGTTCAAATGATAAAATGTGTTTACGTATCTTAACGCTGTAAGGAAAAAACTCAGAAAATAGTTTCCTTTTTAGGACTGTTCATTATCCCTTAGGGTAATAATTCATCCTGTGCATGCTGATCAGGCTAATCTTTGAATACGGCATTCAGCATTACTTACACACAGCTGTAGACATTGATAAAACATAGTGAGCTACAGGCATTGACGGTGGTTAATGGTTAATTTAGCTGTTGGTAAACTTTCATTATGCTTTTCTCCTGCAAGCATCTTCTTTTACTGAGCTTGTCTAAATTCAGGATCTCTCTGAATACTGATCTCAAGAACAGAATTTGCTCATTATAGGATTAGGACTAAGCGATAGGACGAGAGGAAACGGCCTCAAGCTGCGCCAGGGGAAGTTTAGGTTGGATATTAGGAAAAAATTCTTCACCGAAAGGGTAGTCAGGCATTGGACGAGGCTGCCCAGGGAAGTGGTTGAGTCTCCATCCCTGGAGGTATTTAAAAGACGGGTAGACGTGGTGCTCGAGGACATGGTTTAGCGGTGGACTTGACAGTGCTAGGTTAACGGTTGGACTCGATGATCTTAAGGGTCTTTTCCAACCTTAACGATTCTATGATTCTATGTATTCTGCCTATAACTTTCTCCGTTTATTAGGTAGGTTTTATCTCACCATTGGAAAAAATCTGAAAGCAGTGATGTGGCTGATACTAGTGTATTTATTACTTCCATTTCATTAGAAGATCAAAGACATTAAAATATAGACCTATTTCAAAGCAGGGCTGGTGATAACAGCCAAGCAGGTGGTTAGGAAGACTTTGAAAGGGCAAGAATAATGCAAGTTTGTTTTTGAAAAGCCTGACCAACCAACATGTATAGTGGCACTGCCCTCTGATTACCTTTAATGTAGACTTTACTTTCTCTAGGCATTGCAGAAGAAAGATACTAAGGACAGACTTGGAATAAAAGGAAGTAGATTTTTTTTGTTTTTTGAGGGTTTTGTGGTGATAGCTAGTAAGATTTATGTAGGCTATAATAATACCGAGCAGTTTTATCACCCAGCTGTAATACAGAATTTTCTCTTTTACATGGACTAAAATTCCAGCTGCATCACATGAGGAACGGCTCCTTTGTTCTCATCTAGAATGGGACACATTAGCATTACACACTTTTTACATTTGAAGTCCTCATGAAGAGTTTGGCATGCACGGGGCCTTCAGACCCCTGTTTATTCACAGTGCGCAGACAGGAGTTACTATAAGGAACAAGTAATTTAATGGAAAAGAGGAAAGGCAGAGTGCCTTGCTCTGTTCTAACTGTCCACTCAGTATGTGTATGCCCAGATAACTTGAAAAGAAGACAACTTTATTTGAATAACTTTATTTTGAATAACTTTTTTTTTCCCCCCATAGAAAAAGCATCCTCCTTAGGACCTTCCTCTATAAATGCTACCAACATGCCAGATTCCCATTGTCACCTGTCTCTATCCACCTCTGTGTCACTCAAGGATTATGTCACTCATCATTAATATAAGTTTTATTCCACTAGTGTTTGTGGTAATCAAAATTCTGTAAAGCATGTGGGCAGTCCATCCCAACCCTAAGGAGCTTATAGTTCATAATATCATAACTCTGTATCCAACTTATCATGAGTCTTTATTTCTACTGTACTCTTTATTTAGTATTTAAATAATATAACTAAGTATTAGTAGATTAGTTCTTTTAGATCCAGTTCTTTTAGATCCAGTTGTGACAAATAATATGTAGGACATTAATAATTATCTATTCTTTCAACATGTCTGAAGTACTTAAGAGGCTTCTTTATGAAATTCTGCCTCACTTTATTATCCTGTGCTGAGGACTGTCCTCTCACTTGTTTGTAAGAAAGTGAAAGCATCTACACACCGTCTTACTTCAACTAGTCGATATGTAACCTGAATATACTAATATTTTATTGTATGGAGGCCTACAGATCTGCTACAGTGGATGCATTAAATGGCTTATTGAATGGGCAGATCTATGTCTGTCAGTCATAGGACAGTGTGGAGGACCGAGGACAGTAACTGTCCTCAGGAGAAGGCCCAGCTTCTATAGCAAGTGTCAGCTCAGCAGAGTTTCTTTCCTGCAGCTCATTGACTGGATCCCAGGTCAATTTTTTAGACTAACAGTTGGTCTCAGTATTTTATTCAACTCCCAGCCATATCTAACGACTAAGTTTGATTTCTGTGTGGATAGTCCTGTTGGTTCTGTTTCTTTCTACTCAGACTTTCCAGCAGCTAACTTCTCTGTTTCAAGAAATCAGTTAAGCAGAACAATGGCCTCAGCCATCACTCTTCCCTCCTTCATGAATCGACTTTTGTTGGAACTTCACTGGCGCTCTAAGTATAGTCCAGTCCACAAAACTGGTCTCTGCCAGTGATAATGAAGCCTGAGCTGGGCCAGATCAGCTTGTTCTTTCCCCCAGCAGAGAGAGAGGCAGCTAAGCCTGGAAGATATCATCTGTGATATAAGCAAGCTCAACTCATGTACTGAAAGGATGTAAAGGCAGAAAAATATACGAAAAATCAAGCTTCTGTACTGAAGATGGAGAGCATCAAATATAGCAAAGACAACTCCAGTGGCATACAGAGCCTTCACTTCCCCTTCCACTCATCACCTCAGAAATAATATTCCCCTCTAGTTATCTCAGTACGTATCTCGAGCTGAGACCTGTAGCAGAAGCCAAGCACTGCACAGTATAGAGCAGTAGTCCTTCTAGGGTGGCTAATCTTGAACCTCAGGACAGTTATCTTCCTGAAAGACCTAGAAAGGTTTGCGTTATTGAAGCAGTGGCCACAGATGAGATATCTTCTGTGCAGTTCAGGGGGACATACTGTAAAATTGAAACATAGGAGTTGAGGGAAAGACTATGAAAGACAGTTGGAAAAAGAGTTAGAGACAAATGTAGAGTTTCGGAAGTAACCATAGGAGTGCGGGAAGATGGAGACAGGATGCAGCGTGGGTCAGATTCCAGCTTCCATATGAGAGAGAGGGAAAAAGTTCATGCCATTTTAGCACCCAGGATGGAAAAGGACACATTTTTGCATAGTCATTGGCATAGGCATTTGCAACTAGATATAGGTCCATAAAACCACCCATTTCAGAGCCAGGCAATGTCAACAGGAGCTTTCTCAGTGATCTCAGGGTTTCCACAGCTGGGTGTGTGGGCAGAATGCTGTTCGAAGCTTTAGATCTCATTCTGACAGCAAAACTCTCCAGGATGCTCACTGTCCCTGGGCCTCACTACTGCATGGATATAGTTGGAGGATAGTCAGTGGTGCATATGATGGTTCAAATCGCTAAGAGGATTTAACATTGGAAGACAGAGATTGAATCCAAGGTCACCGAGGCTGTCACGTGTTGGCCAATGCTTGCAAATACAGCAGAGAACCTACCACATGCCTCTAATCACAGTTTTGAGTCATTTAAGGATATCAGTTATTACCACTACCCAGAAAATTAAAGTCATACTACAGTCATTTCAGACCAGCCTTATCACTGGTCTGTCATCATGAAGGGCAGAAAGAAATCAAGTATCTACTTTGGTAGCATTCTTGCCAGATAAGTAGCAATTAATTGAAGAGAGATCTTTCCATATTTTTGCAACAGCTTCATCCTTTGCATGCTTTCAGACTTCACGTTTGAGCCAATGAAGTCCTGCTTCATCAGGATTGCTGTATGTTTTTAAGTTTAAATTTTTGTGCTCTTTTCTGGGCCTGAGTCTGGCATGGTACAGTTTACCCATCAGACAGCTTGAATTATGCCATATTTGACCTTGCATATCTCCTGGCATGACAAATACGAGAAAAACTTGAATACTTCACGTAGCTACCTTCTCAGTTTGGAAATCCACCCAATAAGGTCATGCTTCCTCAGCTAGGCATGTAGTACGGGTGGAAGCTATGGCTTTTATGACCATCGTACATCTAGCAGAAGAACAGTGAAGGCTGACGTTAGCTTTGCAAGGGCACCCTGGCATTCTGCTTGAAAGTCTGTCAGATTGGTACCAGTAACCAGGAGGAAAAGGCTTCAAATCAAGTCACCTGGGGACATGTCTTTCATGGTACAGCTACAGCCTTCACGATAAATACATAGCCCAGAAAGCCCAAAAGAAAGGAAGTTTAAAGAAACTAACTACTGACAGTCATCAGAATTTCTGGAGTTCATTTTAAAAATATGCCTTTCCTCATCTATTGGTCTGTTCTTTGAAAACAGACACATAGTTGGTGACAGTAAGTAGCTACCTGACATTAAAGCAGCAGTGGCTGCAAGACAGCAGTTACTGGGGTCAGGAGCTGTCGTTTATTACCCCCGGCTGTCTGAGGGTTAAGTGAAATGCGTTTACAGAGCTGTGCCTGGAGCAACCCTGCAATTGCAACTCTAAATTCATTCAAATGAACTGATAAGGGCTTCCCATAGCTTTGATTAAATTAGGTCACATAATCTGAATAGGTAACCAGCGGCCAGGGTCCTGAGGGCACTAATAAGCCTTAATGGCCTCCTCTGAGTCTTGCTCACCCCTGCCGCAGCCCCGGACCCCATTCCAGGTGCTGGGGCATCAGTCCCTGCCACAGCAACACCACAGCAGGGCTGGTCTCCAGCTCCCCACAGCCCTGCCCTGCCATGGGCCCTGCCGAGGCAGGCCCACCCCTGGGCCCACATCCTGGCCCTGCTCCTGGCTGGGGTGGTGGGACAGGCCCTGGCTGCCGGGCCCTGCCCTGCTGTCCCCATGGGGAGCCCCGGCTGCTGCGGCCAGCCCTTCCGGGCCCTGGCACCAGCAAGGCCACATAAACACTTCAGCAGCTCACCTCGCCATAACTGAAGTAAGTCCTGCTTAGTGCTTTCCATGGAGGTTAAGATAGTGGGAAAGAGCGGGATCGTGGGCAGTTCTGTATCAGAAACAACTGCGAGTCTCTCTCTCTCTCCTGCAGTCGTGTCTCTACTTGGTAGCTGGTAGGATATCTGTCCCGCATGGTCGTAGGGTATTCTGGATGTTTGCATCCAGACAGTCGTTCTCCATTTTGCTCTGGTGTACCTTTTAGCAGAGGTCTGTTGCCAATCCTGTATTTTCATTCCCAAGGCTTGCAGATGTCGGAAACTTGCCCACCCTTCCCAACCTCCCTGCTTTTATAACATTTTACTGGTTCTGTGTAAATGCACTAAAAGAAGGAACCTCATCCACTGCTTGGAACACAGAGGTCCCCTAAATCCTCGTAGCATTGCTCTCACCATGGGCAGGAGGTTTGACTGAAGGTAAGGACAGTGCTCTCGTAATAACTCTGAGAACGTGATGAGCTCAAGAGGGAAGCTGCGCATCCCTTCCTTCATTTGTCTACTGTGTCCTTCTTGCACAGAAGAAATAACTTTGCTCATGATAAATCAGTTGGTGTAAAACTCTGCATATAGGATTGAAATGTCAGTTAACTTCTCTGTTTAGGAAATAAAGATGTACCAAAAGACCAGGGTACATCAAGGTTAGGGAAGAGCATACTCTCACCCTCTTCGCCAGCTCTCAGAAGTAATGTCAGAGATGGAAAGGAGGGAACGGTACTGTTCAAGTTACACATTTTTGACTGTAGTGACTTTGTCTGCTAAATCTATTTAACTTACCACCAGATCTTTCCATGTTTCTATTTCACAGAAGTCTGCTGTCTCAAAAACCGTCTCTTCATAGAAGTGATTATTATATGCATACCCCTGAATTATTTTTTTTTAAATACATGTATTTGTTGATGAAGAGTGCCTAGCTGAACCACCTTAATAAACAGCTGAAACAGGGCTTTGAATAGCAGTTTCATGCAAAGGTCTTAACATGGATGTGGAAGTCCAGATCTCCATAGTCTATTGTTCTTGCAATGCTAAAAATAAGTTACATACAAGTCACTGTATGAAAAGCTTTGTCAGAGCATCATGTTTATTCCAGTCCCACAGGCTCATAGATAAAAGATCTTGGACTCTCATACTGCATCTCATGACACCACTCTTGACTCAAGCCTTATACAAAGTATCATTAATTATTAGAGTATAACTCCAGAAAGCCTCGTTAGTTTAACAATTCCTGACTTTAAATGGTTTAGGGTTTTTCTGAATATTCAGATTTGCAGTCAAATACCAGTGTATTTCTTTGGCTTGTTTGGCCATTTTTTCTGATACATCAGTTACTTCAAATTAAACCTTTTCATGACCAAAACTTCTGAGCGTCCACATTTTAATTTTGCTGGTAGGCAGCACAGGTAAAAGATGCCTTTTGCAGAGAATGTGGTAATCAGACAAAAATTAGCCTGTAATACCTGATGTGATGAGGTAAGTTATCACTGAGTCAGAACAGTACAGGATGTGGCTGCCCAAAGAGGCGAGAATCGGAGCCAGTGAGTGAAAACCTGTACTTGAAGCTGAACTGATGATTTCTTACACAGTTTTGTATTCAGCAGTACAGTAGTACTGGGCATGTGCAGTAGTACTTTTCCATGTGAACGAAACAGAAGAGCTGTTACAAAGAAAAGATCAACTGCATGAAGAAAGAATAGGCTGAGTAATACTGTGCCTATCTTCTAAACATGCACCTTTCATTATTTTTATGCAATAACTGTAATGACAAGTAATGTTTTGACCTGAGTTTGCTAAAATAAAAATTTGTGGGAGGTGTAGAATATTTTTACACATATTTCATTGCCACTTGAAATATGCTTTTTTTCTCCATGTGAAATACCATGTACTATTAGTATTGCTTTTTTACTTAATTTTCAAAAGTTTTGTGAAGTTCATCATTTTTGGAGTCTATAATTTTGTCTCATGCAGAGTTGTGGTGTTTCCTTGAAGCTGTATTATCATATCTTTTTTATTATTTTTGCGTTTAGAATTTCCTTTTGGTGTATGCTTAGAATTTCCAAGGTTAATGAAGGAAATCTCCTGTTCTGTTTATTTTACTCTCTGTGTACCATGGTCACTGACACAGTCTCTTAAAAGAGGTATCTAGCAGCTAATTGATGCTGAGCAGAGCAACAAGAGAAATCAAAGATTCTGTTGTCAGCCACTGAACTGTCAATTTATATTTTTATGCATGAGGACCTGCTGACTTGCAAAGAATGGTTGTGAAAATGGGGCAGTAATTGCCTATTTCATAGAAGTTCCACGTGGGAGACGTTTGGGAGACTATCAGAGTAAACAGATTGTGCTTTTGGGGCAAAAAGCTTGGCTCTCTTAGTTGCTTAGGTATAAATTAACTAGGCTTCCTGGGGTGGTGGTGGGAAATCCCAAATAGTAAAAAGGGTAAACAAGAGATGAAAATTATTTCCCAAGAAGTTCAGAACTATTTTCAGTGCAACAGCTTTTTTATGGGACCATAGACTGTTCTATCCATTTTTGAGAGGGCAAAAGAGAAGTAAATATTGCAAGTTCAGCTGCATGAACCTGCTCCATGCAGGATCAGCATAGATCCGTTCTGGGAGGGAGGAGGCAGGAGCACACAGCCGAAATGGAGGCAGGGACCAGACAGACAAACTGTCCCCTTCAGAGGCAACTGGCTGGTAGGTCAGCTGCATCTGAAGGGTAGGTGCTCCTCTGTGGAATGATTTTGCGTGCCCAGCAAATTGGCATCATGATATTTTCTTCCAGATGATAGAGATAATGGTTTACACACCACATGAGTGCACGATTGACAGTGATTCGTTTTCTGATCTTTGTATGTACAAAATAACCAACGGCAAAATTAAAAATTTAGCATGTTTGATCCAGCTATTTTTGGAGAAGACCTTTTCCTACAAAACACCACCTTCCTCTCCTGCTGAAAAGAATATAATACAACGATGTTCAATTTCTTTTGGGGCTTACGTGGTGATTCATCGTAAGCAAGAAAGAATTGCACTTGGGGATCTTTTCGTTCTTAAGGTTGTGCTTACGTGCACTTTATATATATTTTAGCTGTAGTAGTTGAATGTGGTCTATGTCTACTCATTTTACATGAAAAGGTCCATTCTTCTGCTGTTTCCTTTTGGTAACTCTTCCATCCCAGCAGGCTACTCAGTAGAGTACGTGTGGCTGCTTTTTAGCATGAGGTGCAAAAGTTACATTTTGTATCAAAATATCTTCACATCCTCCATGCTCCTATAAAAAGAGGGGTGTTATCTCAGTCAGTCATACAGTACTCAGTCATAGTTCAGTACGAATAATGTGCCTAATGGTTCTTGAGGTTGGAAATAACTTTCAGGAGCATTATATATCATTACAACAGGGTGACATAATGAAGTTTAATAGGCACGACAACATCCTTTTGTTTTCATGTTTCCGTGAACACTCAGTTCTGTGACAGGTGGTCGAGAAAAGCTATTCCTGTGCAAATTTACCCAATTATATTTGTGTACCAGCCCTGAAAAAGCATTAATATGTTAACCATTAAAAGTAGCTGACAGTCTTTGGAGAAAAGTTTTACCGTGTCTATGTGAATAGGGGATTTGACTCATATGTTGTATTTTAGAGAAATTATAAATATTTAGTTAATGCATGCAAATGTGATAAAATATACATTTGCCATTGCATATTCAACATATTCTATTTTATTATATTCTATTAATGTTTTCACAACAGCGATGGGTCAGTGGAAGGACAATTTTTAGGTGAGCGTTTTGTTTTGTAAACATTGGCAATGCAAAAAGTTTTGATAGTTTTATTGAAAAGCAATAGTTTGAAATCTTAAATACAAAATTGTCTTTGCTGATTGTTACTGCTTATCTCTAACGTGTATTCATATCATGGGAGTTTCCAGCGTGAACAAATACAGGGTATACAATTGAAGGCAGCACTTTAAACAAGAAATAAGGATGTTTAACTTAGTGATTAAAAATGGAAATGTTATTATTGAGAGTCCATTCTTCTGAAATTTTCTGATGTTTTTTATAGCCCAGAAAACTATGGGCTCTTTCAGATTAATCAAAACTTTCTTTATTCATATTTTGTGGTTGTAGGCTTTGGCTCCAAATTCAGCCTACCTATTCATCCAAGATTTGGAAGACATTTCTGTAGAATATAGCTACAGAGACTCAAACGGAGTCAACTCATAATATAAAAGGGCCTCTTTGCCATTTCTGAATTGGGTGGGCAAGAAAATAAATAAAAATAAAATAGTGCCTTGAGACTGGAAAACATTTTTAAGATTTTTTTAAAAACTTCTAAATAAGTGTATCTCCAGGGTAAATAGACTGCTATGGAATCTATTACTCAGAGGCAATTTCACTTTATTATATATTTTAACCTTGTCTTTGCCAGTCCTGAACCTTTGGTATATAATGAAAATGTCTACCAGGAGTATAAATAAATTTTATATAGTAGCTGCCATAGCAAAGATGTTGAAAGTACTGCATAAAATGAAATGGTAAGATTTGTAAGGATATTAGAACTAAGTAGTATAGAATAGGCAAGTTGTTTATAGTAGATGAGAAGAAATTATCTACTGCATAACGAAAAAATGCTGTTTTCAAAGGACACTTGAAGCACCTGCATGTAGTTGAGCTCTTTTTGAATTTACTCAGCAGTGTCTTACTGACATGGTCACTTGTTACACTTACCATGCAAGCAATTATCCTTTTATATTTTAGGAGCACTCAGGCATGAAAAAACTTATTTGTATCTAGTCCTTCATTTTATTCAGTTCAGTATCTATTCAGTACTCATCATTAGCAATAAAGTAAATAGTAATAACTTCTACTTTGAGTTTTCTCAAATCTCCAAGCCCCAAATATAATTTTCTGTGGTTGTTGCCACTCACTGCAAGGGTACAATGAGTTGCTCTGAGGTGGGCACCCTGCTCCCAGAACGGGGGTACGTGCAGAGACACTTGGCTTCACAGGCTCAGCTTGGGTCCAGCCGGGCTCAGCCGTCGCTGCAGTCGCTGCAGGCAGAGTCAGTGGCAGCGCCATACTTTGAAAGAGTTGAGGAAAAAGCAGCAACAGCAGCAACCCGAACAGGGGGATGAAGAAGAGGCAGAGACAGCTGCAGCAGCAGCTGCTGCCTGGCAAGAGTGGGAGGAGAAGGGAAGCGGCAAGAACAGCAGTAAGTGCAGGATGGGATGAAGGGAGGAAAAAAGTCTCAGTTAAAGCCCTAGACTGGGGACATTGAGAAGTCAAGGCAGCAGAAGCCTTCCTGGCTTTTGCTAGGTGTCCTTGGCTGATCTCCATCCCAAGGCTGCCTTCTGCTGCGAGCAAGTCCACTACATGGCCTGTGAACAGTTTCTTTAGGTGAATGTACCATGGTTTGGGAAGCCCTGGTCTAGTCGCCTGTAAGAGTGCAAGAGATGAGTTGTATGGCCTTGTCAAAATGGAGGGATCTTCACTAACTGAGAAACACAGTCCCTGGGCAGCATAATGGTCAGAAACTGAAGTATTTGTGAGGGGTGTGTGCTTCCCGAGATAGGCAACAGGTGATTAGGACATTTTCAGGATTGCAGTTCCAGACCTGGGTTCCCAGGGCACGTTTAGTCTCATTTAGCTGTGTCCACCTTACAGATAAGCATGTAATGAAGAATCCCACACCTCCTTTCTGCCTGAAACACTGAGTGCATTTCTGTAGGATTTTAGATACTACTCTGGAAGCCAAGTGTTGCAGTATCAGGCCCTGGAACACAAAGCTGCTGGATGCCAAAGCCCTTTTTATTGAAACAGACCTTAAGAAATATCTCTGTGGTAACACAAGCCTTCTGTAACAGAATCAGAAATGTAATAAAAAATTGTGTGTTTGTTTTTTTTTTTCCCCTAACCTGCACTAATTCTCAGGACATTGATTTGTCCAGTTCCCATGAAAACTTAAGAATCTTTTAAATAAATTGAACACTACTTTTGAAAGATTATCTGCTGCAGTGTGCGGCAATAGACAAAAGAAGTATTGTCCTCCCATGAGACACAGCTAGGTAGGCTAGCACCGAGTTAGCGATTGAGGAGGAGGACTGTGGGTGGAGTGGTATCATGTGTCTGTTTCTGGGCTACAAGATTTTACTGTGTCTGTTCATTACCAATAATCTGTCATAAAGTTCTAATGAATAGTTGTTGTGCCCTTAATGTAACCTGGAGGAGTCACTGTAGACATTAGAGATAACAATGGAAAATATTGATGACTGTCCTAGTTAAATCAGTGACTCAGTAGAAAACATTTTGTTGCTTTTTCTATTTGGTAGGTAGTCAGGGGATACTGCAGTCACCCTGCAGCCAACCCCCTTGCCAGCTGGCATTACAAGTGGATTAGCATAATTAATTTCAAAGTCAGTCAGCAGATTATACTGGACAATATTTTCTCCAGAGAGAAATATTAAATAATAGAAAACTTTGGACCACGTCAAGTCTTTCCATTCCATTATCTCAGCAGCTTTACAGATTTCTTTGTTTTGCATCTCACATCCCCTGGCAGTGGTGGTATTTTGCCTGATACATTAACAGATGCTGATGAGTGTAATAGTTTGCTGAAAGCTGAACAGAAAATCTCATGCTGAGCTGGTGGGAGAGCCCCGATCTTGCAGCTGTAGGAGAAGAAAGATGCATGATTTACAGAAGAATAAGGCACTGGCACATTTCAGACACCAGCAACAGTAGGACAATTCAATGCAGAATTGTGATGGTGACATGTTTTTCAGACTGTCATCTGCCTTCATGTATTGTTTATTTTCATTGTGGATTAGGAGATTCATGTTTTGTATACTGTTGCGTATATCTAGAATACTGGACTATGTATTTCTGCATGCCTCAGTAATCGAGCCTGCTTGGCAAAAAAGCCATAAAGGTGAATGGAAGTTCACATGTGGGGACTCTTTCTGAGTCGGGCAGTTCTCCTTGGCCTTCCCAGGTACTCTGAGAACATGTCCTGAAAGTTTGCTTCTATTCCAAAAATGCCTTGGGTTTTGGTTTTTTTTTTTTTTGAGTAATACAGCCTTTTTTCCCACAATTGTCTTCCTTAAAACTGAACTCTATGGTATTTGATTCTTCTAAAATCACCTTTCCTTCAGTATGGGCTGGATGATGCACTGTATCTATGGTCATGTTTGTATTGCCTGGTAGTATTCTAACAAGAAGGTACATCATGTAGCTAAATAGAGCTCCTTGGTTATGTATTAGAGGAAATATCAGGTGCTTTTTAGGATTTTGAGAGAATTTATCATGAGTGTGAGCACCAAGTAACTCAGATGTAATAAATGGTTAATCCTTTTATTTCTTGGAAAAACACTAAAGACACTAAAGAAACTGTCAGTATTATGTCATATGTATGCAGAGGTCTCCTTTGCATATGAAACAAACAGTATCTCCAGCATGCAACTGGTCAGGAGACAAATTATGTGAGTAAAAAACTAACAGAAAAATAATAGTAGAGTTGATAGAAGACATCATAGTATTGCTCTTAAGTGATGCATATTTAATATATTTTCTTTTAGGAGAAACCACTGACCAAATCTCTGCAACGAGGAGAAGACCCCCAATTTGATCAAGTAAGACACTTGAAATGATATTATTTCCATTCCTCATACTGTAAAACAAATACTTGGAAGGCGGTCTAGTGTCCTTACACTATCGTTGAATACTGCAAAAGCAGTATCTCTCAATGTACTTTAATAGAATGATAAGTGCTTTGCCTAACCATTCTTGGTTTTAAATTAGGAGGATTTTTCCACTGTTTTCAAGCTCAGTATTTTTTTGCCGTGGAACTTCTTGCTTTTTACAGTGTATTAGGCACATGTATTATTTCCTGGCTCTTTCCCCTGATGGAGGTTTCGAAGCAAACTTTGTATCTTTTCAGAATATCTGTTTTTTGAAACAGACGCATGGCCCCCAGTCTTTCTTGCATGGGCTTTCTCTTATGGTTAGTATGAGGGCGTTTAGAATCATTGTAATTGCCATCAGTCTCATCAGTCTATTTTGTCTCTGTAGCTGTGACCCAACATGACTTACGTGTATGCTGCACTTCACATAGGCTGAGCTAACCTGTTGTATCTAAAATTAAGCATAAATTCAGTTGTCAGGATAAAAGCCTATATATGACAAAGTAAATAATAATTAGAGAAAAATGGCTTGCAGGGAAAAAGAATTAAAAATTAAAATAGAAGTTATATCGTGAATTAGATTTCATTTAATAATACATTAAAATCGTAAATAATAAAATGAAATTTATATCTGGCATTAGATTAATAAATTGATTATGTAAGGGACATGGGACAAGTATGAAAATAAAACCAACAGCAATATACACACTTTTTAATGATGTTATAAGAGAATTCATTTTTGTCAGCAGTTTGTTTCTTAAAAAAAAAAAGCATCTAGAAAAATTCCTACATAAGCAACCTATTTTGAAATAAAGACAGATAGGTGCTAAAGAGTTTAAGTTGCATAAAGGATGCCAAAATTCACAAAACTCACTCCCAACAAAGAGGAGTGATAAACTCAAGGTGTATCAGTCATAAGCAACAACATTATTTGCTGCTCCACCGTTCCTGCCTCAGCTGCCATTGCTGTCACCATTGCTGCTAATTCCATGGTTGCCTGCACCACTGTGCTGCCAGCGGTGCCAGAAATACAGGACAGAAAGACACAGAAGAAGCAGCAGCAACAGCAACAACTCTGAAAGCAGCTCTGGCTAATGCCTTAAGCTGCAGGCACCATATTAACTTAACTTTGCGATGGGAGATAGGTATGGGCGGGACTTCAGAACCTCAAATGAATTTAACACATTTATTGTGTTTTCTGGGACATGAGATACGTTGCACCAGAAGCAAAGATGTCTTGTGAGAGCCCACTGGCGTTCACAAAGGCTCACTTCATAATTTTAGCTTGACAAAGTGACGCTCTCTAGGTTGTTCTGTAGCTGCTTTTTGGGGAGAGGTAGCCAGCTTGGAGGGCTGTTCAGAGCAGGAGGCGAATGGCAGGACTTCTGTGTTGCACTGGGGAGCTCCCTGTCTGCCCCGCTGACCACAGAGAGACCCCGCAGGGGAGCCAACCACTGTAGGCTAAAGGAGGCTGCTTTGTGAGTACTCCCTAGCTGCCTAATGAAATTTTTTGTGGTATTCTAACCTTGATTTTATATATATATTTTTTTTTTTTTCCTTCCTGTGGGAAGAGTGTCACACATAAATGGGAAAGAAAAACAAATTAAGCCACCCATATGCAAACCTTGTGATACGTTCCTGCAGTGTATTAAACAAACACATAATGGGTGGCCGTGATTTGATTAAATATTCATGGTTAAGCAAATGGTGTCTCTTTACAAGGAAGCATTGGAAGACTTACGCTTCTCCTAGTTATTGGTAAGTAGACAGATCAATTAATGGGAACAGCGAATGCTTCCTAGAGTGAGGCAACTATATATTTCCTACTGTAGCAATTTACTTGGAATGCTGGGGGGGGGGGGGCGGGAAACAGATGCAGACGAAAAACAAAGGCAAGTTTTGTTATACACAACATTTCTGTATATCTCTAATGGCATATCTGGAGTCCTACCTGTGGGTAGAGTTGATAGAAAAGTATAGAGCTGAGATTGCCTTAGACGTCCTGTCAGAAAACCTTGTTTTCAGTTCCTTGAAGTTTTCCAAACAAACTATTCAGACTGAAATTTTCAGACTATCTGTCTGCCTCAGCATGAGTTGCTGGGAATGTTTCCCTTTTCAGGTTTCACATTGTTTTCTGCTTGAACAGCACAATCATTTTGAGATGTTCTAGTGTTCCTGGGATTGATGTACGCCTGTGACTGGGAGATGGGACCTGACGTGTACCTGGCTGATGAGCCTGTTTTCAAGAACATGGTTCATACTTACCGAAATCATTTTAGTTTGGCTAGATTGTAGTTAGATTTTTGTTCAAAAATTTGTAATACACAGTACAGATTTGATAGAACTCAAGTAGAGACGAGACAGGAAAACAGAGCAAAAAGTCTTTCTTTACTTGGCATGTTTCACTTGGTAGATTAAGTCAGTACATCTCAGTATTATAAAGCTGTTTTGCAAATGATAACATGTCAGTATTATAAAGTTGTCATGAAAATATGGATAATTTTGCTGATATTAAAATGAAAGTGTGGTCTACCTGGAAAACTCTGAAGATCATGATTCTTCATGATACTAAAATCTAAGAGGGCATGTGCTTTTAAGTGAAACCATTTAAGTTTTATTTTTCAAGTTATATCTCAAATATTTAAAGAGACTATGGGATGAAGGAAGACCAGGTTGATAATCTCTTGCTTCTCCCTTCCAGGTAAGGTGTGGAAAGCTTTGGTATTTATTCCTGGAACACATAAAGTCATCTAGCAAAAACAGGAAAGGCCACACATAACACTCCTGACATTTTTACTCCAGAAATGAAGGTGGAAAAGAGGGAGAATCCCCTTGAACAAGTATTTTCAAGGCGTGTCTAATAATTTTGACTTTCAATTTTAAGACATCAAAAATGGCACACTCTTAAAGGAACCTAATTTTCTTTTTTTGACTTTATCAAAATTATCTCTAGATAATCTAGGGTCTAGAGCACAAGTCTTATGAGGAGTGGCTGAGGGAGCTGGGGTTGTTTAGTCTGGAGAAGAGGAGGCTGAGGGGAGACCTTCTCGCCCTCTACAACTCCCTGAAAGGAGGTTGTAGCCAGGTGGGGGTCGGTCTCTTCTCCCTAGTAACAAGTGATAGGACGAGAGGAAACAGCCTCAAGCTGAGCCAGGGGAGGTTTAGGTTAGACATTAGGAAAAACTTCTTCACCGAAAGGGTAGTCAGGCACTGGACCAGGCTGCCCAGGGAAGTGGTTGAGTCTCCATCCCTGGAAGTATTTAAAAGAGGGGTAGACGTGGTGCTTGAGGACATGGTTTAGTGGTGGACTTGGCAGTGCTAGGTTAACGGTTGGACTCGACGATCTCAGGGGTCTTTTCCAACCTTAACAATTCTTTGATTCTATGAAATTGATAGGTGATGCTGAAGTGACCAGGTCACTAGTCACTTTAAAATACCTGAGCTGCATCTTCTAATTATAAATGAAAAAGCAGCAAAAGTAAGGCATGACCTGATTTAAAACCTGTGTTTTGTAAGTCGGCTTCAGAGGTGGAAAAAAACAGCCAAAAAAACCCCTTTGCAGTAAGTAACAATGAGCAGAATGGAATTTTAGCTACACAGAGTAATCACCATCAAGCTTAACACTGAAACCCCCAAACCATTTAAAATTATTCTGAAAGCATTGCTTACTTCCCCTAAACAGCTTTATCTCTGGCTCCCTGAGAACCAGCATTTTTTCCTGTCCATTCTCAAAAACCATTTTAGGAATGCTAGTTGTGATGGTGGTGGTGGATCCGGACTGTGCACAGGCAGAGTTGTTTCTCTCCATGTGGATGTAGTGTCAGTGCCTCCTGTTAGGCAGACGGTACTGTCCTGTGGGCTCTGTCTGGCTGCCAGCTGCATCACCCTCCTCAAACTCATAATGGTGTCTTGAGCAATGTATGAAGTAATCTTACTTATCCTGACTTGCCGAATGTCTCACCATTAGCCTAACAAACTGGATTTCTTACACTGACTGTATTTTCCTTCTTAGGTGTGCATGCATATAAAGCAAATATATATAGGAAACCATATAGTTTTTACATATGATTTTAAATATCGTTATAGTAGATTTAAAATCATGTTTTAAAAGTTCTTGATTAGACAACTCTAGTTGCCTATTGGCAAAGAGCGTTACTGCTCCAGCATTAGCATGCTCTTTGTCCCCAATTACAGAAATGTTATTAAACACAGTACTACTGAACTATGACTTAAACTTCCTATTACAGGAAACCATAAAGTTGCAGTACATGAAAAGATCAAAAGCTAGGGTGAAAAAACCCATAATTATCCAAGAGGCTTATCCTCACCCAAGGAAACATTTTTATTAGTCTTTTCTCAGCCCTTACTAAAGTATCTTCTGTTCTTACCACGGTATATAAATGTACTGCGAACTGACAACACCTGAGGCAGAAAAAGGGCACTGTGTAATCTTGGACCAACCTGCAGACATTTTTCCATATGAAAATACAAAATGAATGTAATGTTTTGGCCGTGAAGGTGAAAACTTAACAGCAAGACTCGGTTTTCATATGAAACTGTCTATATGAGGCGCCTGTTTCAGCATAAACTGCACAAAAATTTGTGCTCATTTTTGTTACACTACTCTCTCCTTAGAAGTGCACTAGTTGGGAGAAAGCAAAAACTAGATTGGAAAGCAAACATGTTTAGTGTTTTATATACTTTTAGGAGATGGAAACAAAAAATAGGTCAAGCTTAAAAAAGGAAAATAAAAATGTAATAATAAAAAATGTGGAAAATACAAATATAAATAATAAGATGCTAAGTAACATACTAATGATTAAGTGTCCCTTTTTCATAAAAGCCTAAATGTGGTAAATGACATGCTGATAATTATTCCCATCCAATATTATATTTGTTAGAGGTAGTAAGAAAATCATGGTATCATCATCATTGCAGTAGCACTGCAGTTGGCCCCTTTCGTGTTTTCCCTTTCCCTGTGTTTTATGCATTGTCCGTCTTCTCCAGCAGAAGGGCACATGGTAGAGGAAGTGTAAGAAGTGATGGTGGTGGGGTCGTAGAACAACCATTGACTCCTGATCAGAGGTTTGGGTTGAAGCAGTGTGTAAGGAAGTAAATCTGAAGGCAAAATTAAAGGTAACACGTTCAGAACTGAACTTGCTGAATGCTAGAAATAAATGGGTTTTCATGTAAGCTGTTATCCTGGCAGTAAAATAGCTATAAACATTGCTAATGTATAAGCAAGCTAGGTGAAATTACCCATCTACAAAATTATGGTATAAAAAAATCCTGTTTCTTTACTCACAAAACCAAGGCCGTAAATGAAAACTAGGGAGTCCAACTCAGTAGTTACCGGTTTTAACGGTTCCCAGGGACATTTAACTTCATAGCACCATCCGAAAAAATGCTTAGAACAGAGATGTGAATGAAAGGAGATCTACACAAACACAGCTGCACTACTTGCTCCTAATGTTTCATTTTACAGAGTTTTCAATTAGAAATCTATCATTAGCAGAAAAAAAGTTTTTTGTCTCAAACAGTCCAACAGAATTAGAGCACATAGCTGGTTTGATTAGAGCTTAGTGCAGTTCGTCTTTCCACCTTCCCCCTGCCCCAATCTAGAGTGTTTGGAATAAGAATTGTTGACTTTGTCTCCTTAATTTCGTATGTTGCATGTGAAATCCTGATCTTAATGTGGTCCTGGAGAGTTTTGCTGTTGATTTCAAGGAGCAAGGATTTCATTGCAGCTGTTATTTTCCTTGAATCTGTGTTGTTTGTAGTTATGGGGCTTTGTTATAGACATGCATGAAGTGGAAAAAACACTGAATGAAGGGAAGACATTACTGCATGTCTATGGGTATCCTAAATATAGCTAAGACAATGTTTATCAAATTCTGCTTTCAGCAGCATTGATAGAAAGTGTAAAATCTCACTCCTAATGTCCATTATTTGGAATCTACACAACAATTTCAAGACAGAATATGCAGACACTGTGCAAATAATAGATTTAGAAAAAATAAACCAACACTATGCAAAAATGAAGTACTGCAATTCTGCATTATTAAAATGGCAATAAAATACACATTTAACGTACATACTGACATATGTGGTACATGAAAAAAATGCAGAGCCAAGAAGTTAATGATACTGTTGGAAATTGAATGCAGTTTTGAATATATTTGCTGTTAAAGCACGCAGAAATTCATATATGAAATAAAAATAATCAGCATCTATCCGCTGTTAGTGGAAACATTTTTTATATTTGTATTTTGACAATATAGCAAGACTTTTATGAAAGTATATAAATTGTAGCAAACTATCTGGACAGAATTTCATTAAATTTACTCTTACATATTAGTCCAAAATAAATATTAAGCATTTACATAAAGTATATTTAATGCTCTGTGAACACAAGTTTTAAACAGCTCCCTACTTGTGCAGCTTTCTTATCCTTAAGCTATACAGTAGGTAGTTCATTTACGATGGAAGAACATGATCATTTGTCCAACAAGGACATATTTGTACATCTGTGCACTCCCTTTCAGGAGCAGCACAGAGCTAGAATTCATCGCACTCCTGGACTTACTTCCAGTAAATGAAAGGGTTGAGTAACCAACGCGCTGGCTAGACTTCCCTCCCTTCCTGTTCCCTGAGAGCCAGGTCTTTGCCCAGTCCACCCTTCCTTCCTGTCTTAAAAGTGCAATGACAGAAAGATTAAAAAAAAAGCTATATTGACCTTTTATCCCTACTAAAGACACACACTAAATTCAGCAGAGAAAGTATGGTTTGAGAAGATTTAACAGGAATCACTTTGACTTTTTGTGGTGAGTGAAATTGTGTCGCTGGGATTTAGAGAGCAGCATTGATACATATGTTGGTGAGCATGCAGGAAGACCTGATTGGAACAACTTTTCACTTACAGTTAAATACTGTGATCTCTTAAAAGATAGTCAAGTCTCTTCTAGCCTTCCCCACCAAACCCTTTTTCACTGCATCACATATTTAACAACTGGTGTTAAGCCAGCTTCAAAAAAACTTTTGGGAAACAACAGTGAAGCAATTGAAATGTCTAAGCGCCCTGAGTTGGTAGTGAATAGTTTGCACTGACACTAGGTGATTCGTGTCTTCTAAGTATGTATCTGACTGAAGTCTTTCGCTTGAAGGCTTTGGTATAATTGAGCCTGGGCTGCTGTAGTAATTCTTCATGAAAGGCCTGTTGTCACTGCTGCAAGCAGTGCCTTCATGCCGTCTTCCACAGCAACTTGTTTCATATTTCAGGTAATAAAACATATTGGAAACACTGGATTGAAAGCTTTCCTAAAATAGTACTTTTATAGAAACTTTTATTTTTACAGGGGCAGTTGTTATAGCTTTCTAATGCTCTATGTTTAATTTTTGGCCATAACACCTGAATCCAATCAAAACAATAATATGTTATCCTCAAAGTGTCTCATTAACTTTAGACCACAACATCATTGTGAATTAGTTAAATTCTGAGGCTGAAAAGCTGCAAAAAAGATCAGAGCTTTGATCTAAATTAACTGTCATCCACAAAAGTTGTCATTTAAGGCTTTAGTAACATTTGGGAATTGTATGTAAGGTGCTTGGTCTCCCAGTTTTGCTCTTGTCTTAGTCACAGACTTCACACAAGCTTGGTCTTATACAAGATATTAAACTCTACTGTTGTTATTCCCCAAGCACTGAAACGTGCTGGTTTAAGTTTAAGCAGGTGGATAAACCTGACAGTTAATGACATAAGCAGTGTACTTGACATGAAGTACATACTTCAGCACTTTGCTCCTGCTACTTAGCACTTTGTAGGATCAAGCCCTGCATGATCTTGAGGTGATCACAAATCTTCAGATCAGTAATTTATTCCTATTTTAAATAGTTGTTTTCTATTTTCTTAGAATATACACAAATGCTGTACCTGTGAACATTCAGTCACAATACATATATAACGCTCTTGTATAATAATGGGGGTTTTTTTCACCCTAGCTTTTGATCTTTTCATGTTTTGCAGCTTTATGGTTTCCTGTAATAGGAAGTTTAAGTCATAGTTCAGTAGTAACATGTTTGGTAACATTTCTTCAGTTGGTGACAGACTTTATACTGAGTGAGCAGTAATCTTCTTTTCCAGTATGCTACTCGGGCTGTTTAATCAGAAACTTTTAAGGAATAACTTTAAACTATGTTTTACTTATTTGTGCACTCAAAGACACGGGAAACTGTAAATATTTTCCTATATATAAAAGAGAAGTCTAAATTATCGGGTGCATCAGCCTAATAGTAAGATGGATGCATTGGCACGTTTAGTAGGTTAAGATTACTGCGGAGCCTGTGGGGTTTGTCAGTACATTCTGAGCTTCACAAGAGGCATCCAGCAGTCAGATACAACCCATGAGACAGTACCTCTGGTTCATCACTTTTTCTTCCCTTACAATGTGCTCAAACTCAAATCAACATTGTGTAACAAATAAAAATAAGCCCCTTGAAGAGCTAGTTCATTTTCTGGTGTGTTGTAGGATGTGATACACAATTTTAATGCATTTTAATATCATCAATGGAAAGACACTGTTGACATACAGCCCATTATTGTATTTCTGCTTATGTTTCAACAGGAAACGCAGAATATTAAGTCACTGCTTGTACCATGGATCTCAAAAATGAGATGAAAACAAGAAAGAACATGCCTAACCATTGAATTAGTACTTTTTTTTTAAGGAGGAGGGGAAACTTGAACACCAGTTGATTTGTTGTTTTGTTGCATTTTCCCGATAGGTAATAAGCTCAATGAGCTCACTTTCAGAATATTGTCTGCCCTCTATCCTGCGTACTTTGTTTGATTGGTATAAAAGACAGAACGGCATAGAAGATGAGTCTCATGAGTACAGACCAAGAACAAGTACTAAATCCAAAAGGTATGATTTTGAATATGCATACATACAGTATTGACAGATTCTAAGGTAAAATATATTACATTTTGTCCATCAGCTTTTGTGACGTTACAGTTGTTTGAAAGTTGTTGTCATCTTTTTCTGCTTGTTCCTGGAATTCTTCTCTCAGCTTCTAGATGGATGGAGTAATTGTGTCTTTAAAATTATGCTCCTCATAGTTCAAACACTGTTTCTTACTGCTGTTTTGGAAGCTGTAATGTCATTTAAATGTTGGTTTGTATAAACTGTGTCTGTCTTCTTTACTCATGTGAGCAGGCAATAATTCTGTGACACTTGGAAGGATTTTTTTTTTGTGCAGCATTCTTAGTCATAGAAATTTCACATACACCTATCCTCAATCCAAAAAATTGTGAATCAGTCAAAGAGCTTGAGCAACATTGACTTAGTTCTTAAAACAAACAAGTGAACAAAAATAAAGGCCCCAAAACAAATATATTGATCTCTTATGATATCAGTAGATCTTCAGTGATAAGGCAACAGATTGGTCTTGGTTTATATTGAGGTCTGTCAGTTTGGTACAGGTATATTCTTCAGCTTACAGTTTCTCTAAATACTTTGGTATACATATACACACTTTAATGAAGCAGCAGGAAAATCAACACTGGCAGACCTGGTGTTTGGAAATGCATAGGCAGTTCTTCACATTAGGATTACATTATGATCCAGTAACTACTGAAGGCAATAGTTGCTGGAACGAAGGGGTAGGAGCTAGTTTTAGAATATCAAGGTAGACAGGAACCTGAACTCTTCCGGTCTCTTTATGTGAGTGGAAGTAGGCCATATGAAGGCATGATTCATCAATTAGATGTCTGCTTTTTCATGAGATGAATCCTTGCCTTGAAGTGCCTCTTTCTCTCAACTTGTTACAGGACTACCTGCTCATAAATAGATGTCTTCAGGAACTCCACCCAAAATCTAGTTGAAAGTCAGCTTAGCAGTGAACCAAGGCCACGCTGTCAATTGATAGTGTTACAGAAAGAACATATAACCAGTCCTTTCTCCAGTTAATGTGAAACCGATAAAACCAAAATGCAAATAATTTATTTCATCACTGATCAAGCAGAACTCTTACATGCATTTTTTATTATAAGCACATAAGTACAGTTGAAATCACTAAAGTCCTTAATGTTTATAAGAATTGTGCTGAATTTATGCAAACAGAAACATCACTGAAGTCAGTGGTAACTGCTTCAAATGGACTGTCCCTTTAGCATTTATCCTTTTAAAAATAATGTATATTTCATGTTATCTTTTCAGTACACTTTGAAACTGTGATCAGGTGATCCAAGTGGATATTTTTTGTATTTGTATTGCAGGCTACTCACCTCAGACATTTATTTCTCTGTGTTGTTCTGTACAAGGAATGCATTTGAACATTTGACAAGTGATACCAAAGTTAAAAAAATAACACTGGAACAGTTTTAAAAAGAGAATGTAGTTTGGTTATGAAATCTCCATTGGTACTTTTAAGGCATTTTTCAAAATCCGTCACAAGTCTAAATATGAATTTGATAACACAAAATAATTTATTATGTTTTTCTTCAAAGTGTAATTGAAAACTGTCTAAACAGTGCCATCAGCAAAGAAACTGAAATGAAATCCATTTGTTAGAATATAGAATCCAAAAGTCTCCTTGTTTTTGTTTTGTTTTTTTTCTTGAGAAAGTTTTGTATTGATCTTAAATTGGAAGAAAAGAGGGAGGAAATGGAGAGTGACATTTAAACATTTGAAAGTAGGTGAAAGTAACAAGTTAGATTTGGTCTATTTCTCCCAGATTTTAAGAGCATATCAGTGCATTACCTTCTGAAATGCTGGACTGCAGTTTGAAAAGTAGAACACAATACCTTGTTATCTGTCTTTGTGTAATTGAGGAAGGCATTTAACATGAATTATGACTCATCTCCTAAATATTGTGTTTCCTGTTTTGATTTTGCAGTGATGAACAGCAGAGGGATTATTTAATGGAGAGAAGAGATCTGGCTATTGATTTTATTTTTTCTTTAGTATTAATAGAAGTTTTGAAACAGGTATGGAGTTCTTAAATTATTCATTAACTAATAAATGGTGGAAATTATGAATACAACCTAATTTTAGGATTCTTCTTTCTATTTCCATCTTTAAGAGTCAAATAAAAACTTGAGATACATCCTGCATGCTTGTTTATTGCTGCATTTCTTGCATCTGTAGAATACATAGTATTCTGTGCTCATAGAGACTTTGCTTTCCCAAGTCTTTGGAGCTAAAGTATTTCTCTTCAATACTAAATAAACTATAAATGGCTGGCTGATTTCAGCTGTTTTGTTAGCTAGATGCTTTGTCATCTGATGCCGTGTTTGTGTAGGAAAGATACCCAGGAGTAATACAAGCACTAAGGTATGCAGCTTGAAGCGTAATATATCTGTATGGTTTATGTTTTACTTTGTGTTTTCAGATTCCACTTCATCCTGTAATAGACAGTTTGGTACATGATGTTATTAACTTGGCTTTCAAGCACTTTAAATACAAAGAAGGGTAAGGCTCTTTTTCACACAAAAATTCTATGAAAAAAATCATTTGCTCCATTTCTTAATTGTAGTGGTTTAAGCATGATGCTTTCTCAGCCAAGAATTCTTTCTTGTCTCTTGCTAGGTACCTTGGTCCTAACACTGGAAATATGCACATCGTTGCAGATTTGTATGCAGAAGTAATAGGTGTTCTAGCTCAAGCAAAGTAAGTAAAATTGAATACCATACATAATGGAAATCTGAGAAGTTTTACTTGCTCAGCATATGAATACTGTGATTTTCTCACTTTCTTAAAAGATAGTGTAGGAATAAATCATTTCAGCTCACTGGCCCTCTGTTCTTCCAGGTGTTCTAGAGCGTAGAACTCTAGGGAATCACAGGCTTTCTGCATCTAATCCAGTGATACTGAATAAACTCAACTAGACTACATCAGCATTATTTTTCTTTTATCTCAGTGATGACGTCTGTGGAAACCCCAAAGGGCTGAAGAAGCTATTTTAATTAATCTTTTTTCTAGATGCTATTTTTTCTCTAGCTGGGGAAACCTAAAAATGGCTATACTCCAACATAGCAACATTTTAAAGTTTCTCAGCAGTTATTTCAGTTTAGAACTTAATGCTGCTTCTGAATCCTTCATCCTGCACTTCTTAATGCAGATGGCACAGTAAAGACATAAAACACTTTGTTGTGTCCTGTCTTAAATTTTGAGTCTGGAAGCAGACAGATTCAGAATCTCACGTACCCAGTATAACATCTCATCGTACACTTATCACACAGACTAAGCAGAATGGTGAAATTTACTGCCCCGAGATAGATCCATGTCAGTGATCTCTGTCTATTGACTTCTTGGTGTTGCTGAGACCGAGTCTGCTCTACATGACCAATCAACTTAACCAAACTTTTTTTTTTTAGCTTGATGTAGGCAAACCAGTTTGAGTTCCTGGAGATCATATGACTTTTACAGACTTCAGCTAAGGCCTTACCTGGGCTTCTAAATTGGCTGGGTCAGAGGCAAAAGGGGAACTGACATCTGGATTTGAAGTTTCAAGTTTACTGTCAAAGACAAAACATACCTGTTCTCCATAAATACTGTTTTTCTCCTCCAATTCTGAAGGGCCTTGCTAAGATGTTACTACCACTGAAGGGCTTCTTCCTGCCAGCCTCTTTTTTTCAACTCTCCTGTGTTCCCTATCAGAGGCGATAACAACAGGTTGTTATGTGCTACATCTGCCAATGAAAATGACATTCTTTTCATTTTGTCTCAAAAAGGACAGGAGATCCTGTTGGATGATCTTCTTATGCGTTTTTTTATGGACAGTGTGTCTTGAAAGATACCTCCAATAGACTCATGGGGAAGATCAGAAATGGTCACAGACCACACCATCCCAAATTGTTGTAGTTAATGCTTAAGTGTTACTGTAATGGCTATTAGAAAAAAACTGAAGGAAGGAATAGCCTATCTGAATATTTTCATGGTTATCATTTAAGCATTTTCTTTAGAAAATATTGCATGTACTTGCAAGAAAACTGTCTTTCATCTTGGATTTTTGAAAAACACATGAAGTGGTTATTCTAATGATATTGTTAGCTCTTATGTAAAAGAGGGGAGTGGTAAGAAAATAATCGGAAAGGTGTGGTTATCCAAAGGGACTAAGATCAGTCTGTACACTTTGTTTTCTTTTCTGAGTTTATCAGAAGTGAAAGAAAACCAAATAAAAAGAAATCTCTTCACATACTGACTGAAATGGTAATTTACAACCGAGGTTGAATCTTCTTTAGGTTTTTCCCCATTTATATACCTTACAATACATTTCAAATATGAATCTATACTTTTTTGTAACTAACCAATGTGAATTCATAGATTTCCTGCTGTAAAGAAGAAATTCATGGCGGAGTTAAAAGAGTTACGGCATAAAGAACAAAGCCCATATGTAGTTCAAAGCATTATCAGTCTTATAATGGGAATGAAATTCTTTCGCATTAAGATGTATCCTGTGGAGGACTTTGAAGCTTCTCTTCAGTTTATGCAGGTAAAATTCCTACGTATATAACTGTGGTTCCCAGACCTTTTAGAATGGGCTCCCCTTAATCTTTCCTTTAATACTCCAGGAGATTTTTCGCATGTCCTTCGCACATAAATGTATATGAAACTACTTTCTGTTTGTTCTGAACCTCAGTGCTCCAGTCTCCAGTCTCTGGAGTGTATTGTTCCATACCAACTTTCCATCAGCTTTATACCCATAGTCCCTACATGTCATCCTCCAACAAAAAGAGTTTTGGTTCTGTAGACCCCGGACCTTCCACCCTGCCATCCCACAGCTGTTCCTTGCCCTGTGTCCCTGCCTAGCTATGCCTCCCTAGCTGCTCACTGCCTCCAAAGTGAATCTTCTACCCTTGACATAGTTGCCAGAGAGGAGAGGAACTTCTGATAGAGAAAAACACAGAGGAAGAGACAAAGAATTGAGGCAAAAGCTGGATAGAATTTCCCTTGGATGTGTTGTCTCCTTCCACCACACCTTCAGCCCCCTACCTGTAGGATGCATTCTGTACCCACCCAGTTTGAGAGCCACTAGTACAGAGCATAGTTTGACTATCATGGATGCTTTAAATTAACAGATTACATCATTTTTTAAAAAGAAAGAAAATCTTTCATGTTTAAACATTTTTAAAAGGCCACATTTCTTGTTGGTAATATACAATGGGTTCTGTTCCATCAGCAGGTTTATTTAGCGTAACCTTCTTCTTCCCGTTTTTTCTTGGGATCACTCTCATGGCTACATGGTTTGTAGCCAGTCATCCAGTAAAATACATGCTTATGTAAACCTGTGTGTAAAGATCAGCTTATTAACTGTGTCAATGGAGTAAAAAATCAATGTTAGATGCCCGCAAGTAAGGATTTGACATTGGAGCACAAATGCAGGTGCGTACAGACACACAGAGCGATTTCTCTAAGTCCTGAGCAAGAATGACGTTCTATTTCAATTTTGCAATGTGTTTTAAACCATACTTAACAACACATTTAAAACATATTTAACAACACAGAAACAGCTCATTTTTCTTCTTACCTTACGGTTCATTATATGAATACATCTTAGTATGTGTTGACTTAATGTAAGTTATCCAGACCTGTCAAGATATCAAAGTAGTGTGTGTTCAGTGCTCATGACTAATATGAGTGAATGACTGTGACACAGCTTTATGGCACAGCACTGCTGGGATCCAGTATTCACTGGTATTGAAATCAGTGGTAAAGCTCCCGTATAGTAGAGTCAAAATTTGGATGCAAATGATCTCTGCCTTGCTCACGACTACAGTATCTCAGCACCAAATTAATTCTTATATATACTACAATGCATCATAAGAAGCACTGTGTATGTAGGAAAACCAGTTTTGCTCAGTTTGGTGAAATACAGTTTGATTCTGTGGGCGATTCGTCTGTTAATTTGAGTATCTACATGCTACGAGCTGCAAGCTCTTGTCACACACAAACTACATGCTCAGCTACAAGCTCTTGTCACACCAGCTCTGCTCTAGTAGAGAGACACATTTTCAAAGGGTGAGCTAATCTCAGGAGTGAGCTCCAGAAAAGCCTGTCTTCCACCACGGAGTGCAGAAGCAGCCCAGGAAGGCTACTGTCTTTGCATAGGGGCCTCGGCTGTGTAGCAGAAATGGCTGGAGTGACTGAATCCATGTGGTGTAGAGTCCTGACTGCAGCCAGGAAAAAATATGCATGGTCTAAAATGTAAACTGCTCTGCACACATGTGCAGGAAGAAAGGTCAGTGGGGAATATCCTTGTAATGTCAGTGACTGTTTGGGCCTTGGACCCAAAGAGGAAAGAGTAACTGGAGCAACATGATTTGTCATCCTCAGAGAAGTTGCACAGAAACACAAGAGTGGGTGGATGCTTATTCCCCCTCCCTCGCTTCCTGAGCAGCACCGCTGTGTGGATAGTAGCCTGCTGCACGTTTAGGACAAAAGTACATTTCAACTTTCTCTCTCAGTCCCCAGTTGCAGGCTGGAAATTGTGGTGATTTGCACCACAGGTCTCTTCCCTCACATAGCACGGTTCTGTATTGACTCTTAATCTGCAATGGATCCTAGCAGTGAAATTTATCCAAAATATTTACAGTAAGATTGTTCCTTCCCTTGAGTGTCTTACCAGAGAAGTACGATCCTTTTCTGGCCTCCCAGAGCACTGTGTAAAGCAGTGCATGTGGGCTATTACCCCTGCTCCTGAGGATATACACAGGGAAGGCATGAGGTCAGCCCCTGAATCCAACTCCCTTTCCATGCCCAGAACACCACCAGGCACAGCTGGAATCAGTGGACAGTTTGTGGATTCATTGACTTATGGCCTGCTTTGCGCTTGCTGCAAAATGCAGACTTAGAAGAGACAAATGTTTTCAGTGGTATTTGCAAGATAAAAATAGTCACTGACACTTCATGTGCATTCAGCAAACATTTAGAGGTCTTTATTCCAGCTGATACGCAATTGTTTCTTGTTTTGTTTTGTTTTAGGAATGTGCACATTATTTCCTTGAAGTTAAAGACAAAGATATCAAGCATGCACTGGCAGGACTGTTTGTTGAAATTCTTGTCCCCGTAGCTGCTGTGAGTTTATTTTTTAGGTTGTTTGCATAATTTCTTTAAATTAGATAAAACAGCTTGTGAAATAGTGTTTTATTAACATGATTTTTTTTTTCAGGCTGTTAAAAATGAAGTGAATGTCCCCTGTCTGAGGAACTTTGTTGAAAGCCTGTATGATACAACACTTGAACTTTCCTCACGGAAGAAGCACTCATTGGTTAGTAACCCTGAGAAGCAGAGGCTAAAACTCTTTGTCAGAAATATCTTTGAGCAAGGCTCTTGGGAAATTCCCAGAATTGGTTGCAAAACTTTTGTCTTCATTAGGCTTTATAACCAATACGTTTCTATTTGCAGGGAAGGTTATTGTGTTTGCAGAAAACAGCTGTATTTATTTTATTCAGAATATGATCAAAATCAGTCTGAATCAAACAGATGTTTTCAGCTTTTGGGTCTGTGATTATTAAACGGTTAGGGTTTCTTGTGCTTGTTATGTGTAAACATTAGGAGGAGAGGAGAAAGAATAGAGTTCACTTCTTGTCAAGCAAGAACAAATGAGGCATGTGGGAACAACTCTTTCACGGGGCTTAAATAATACATTGTAGGAACAAAAAAAATGGATAGCACATGCCCTTTTAAATCCCTAACTTGGCTACTGTGCAGCTCCCTATTTCATTTTTTTCTTGTGAGATGAACAGTGGCACTGCAGTGTATTTTTGGAAGCATGAGTTGATCTGAATTAAATGAAGATCTGAGTCAGTTTGACGCTGGCCGCCTTAAGCAGTCTGTCTCTCCAACTGGGTCAGCGCACGTCAGCACTGCAGCATTAGTTAATCCGTTTTGAAGTCTTGGACCTTTTTTAAGTAAAAAGAAAGTTGTTGTTCATCCTCCCTCGTTCTATGGGAAAGTCAAAAAGACTCCCTTGTTCCCAGTGCTCTCGGCAAATGCTGGTCACTAGTGCTAGTGAATCTGCTGGGAAGACTGCAGGAGTGTGCTTGAGCTCTCTGCCACCGTTACACCAGTCCCCGCGCAGTCCCAGGGGAGAGTCAGAGCATACCCTGGAGCACAGTCCTGATCCAGTTTGAATTAGTGGGAAACTCGGGATGGATTTCTGATTTCTGATTTCTGATTTCACTCTGCTTGTGTTTGTGTGGCTCCTCATTTTCTATCTAAAAGTGTCTCGTCTGAGCTAGTCATTGAGGTTCTCTTGATAGTGAACGGAGAGAATTAGGAAACTCCAGGAGATGATTTGTATCTTCCCTCCTAGGGCTCTTCCTTAGGATGGGTTGTAACACTCTTGGGATGTTACTAAACTCTGTGATACTGTCAAGTACTCAACTATTATAGTCATAAGGTTAGTATGGTAAGAAAGAATTCCGTGAGAAGACTTCAGTTATCCTCTCCCATATGTATTTTGGACATGAAGATTATAAAAATAAAAAATCAGTGTACATTTGCACTTTTCTCAAGAAACTAGGCCTAACCTAGCTATAGAAATTTATGTTATATATTACAGGAACGGAAGTTGGGCTTTATGATGTATTTATACTTTGAGCTGTGACTGAAGTTAGAATTTTAGGGTTAATTTTGAGAATCATTGGTCTTTAATATAAAGTTACCTTGTTTTTGACTAATAACTTTAAGAGCCTGATTGGGTGTATTAACATGACAACTGAAACAGAAAAGTCTTGCCAAAATAGCAAAGTCAGTTTCAAAATTAATAGGTGCATTTTAGCTTAGTTTTTTAGTGTAACATTTACAAGATGAATGTCAAAGTAAGTCTTGACAAAGAGATCAGGTTGCAGTATTTGAACTTCTATGTTCTGCCTTGCTTCTTTTTATTTTCGATTCACAAGATGTAACTACCAGCAGATCCAGGCATTGCCTGTATTTTAACACAATTCTTTAGGGTGTTTGACATGTCTTTCAGTAAATATTGTGACTGCAGAATTTGAGGAGTAATAGGCATCTGAGCATTCACAAGTCCCAACAATCTCTGTTGTCCTGTTGTTACTGTAATAAAGTTTAGTTATTTCCATGCTATCATTTCTCAGTTAACTGACAGAAATTAGCCCTGTGAGTCTGTAAAAATTGTGGCCCATCTTTGGATTTATTATACTGCTATAAGTAGACCTTTGGTTGGTTTTAGTTCATCCATAAAACATATCTGTAACAGCTTCAGAGAACATTTTCTTTTAAATTATACTACTTAACAGTGTGCTTATGCTGGCTAACATGTATTGCACAAAATGGAGGAGTTAGAGCTTTAAGTTTACAGTAGCTCTATTAAGTTACTTTTATGTTGTGTAGACATGCAAATAATACAGTATCGACATCCGTTTCCTGTTTAGGCTTTGTACCCTTTGGTAACATGCCTGCTTTGTGTCAGTCAGAAGCAGTTCTTTTTAAACAGATGGCATATTTTCCTCAACAACTGCCTATCCAATCTCAAGGTTAGTATCTCCTGGTTTTAATATTGTATTAAAACTTTAGCATGTACTACTGATCTGTTGCAAATCCGTTTTAGGTAAATGTGCTGAATTATTGCTATTATCTGATTCCATACATAATTTTATTCCCAACAATACAAATTCTTTAGCTGTGCAGATTTTTTCAATAACAAAAAAGTATTCTTGTGCCTAGTTTGAATTTCTGCTGTTTCTCTAACTCAAACTAAGCCTGAGTCAAACAGCTGTGAAACAGGTAAGATTATTGATGAAAGTTGTGAGCTCGAGTGACATACCAAAACTGACCCAATATTAACTTGCTTTTTTTCACAAAGGCATTCTCAAACAAAGCACTTGTTATTACTTTATCAGAATGGAACTAGTTACAGGACACTGACTCCATTGCCTGTTTCACTCTGTTAAGTTGCATTAAAAAAAACTAAACTATTTTAAGCTGTTTCCTCCAAGTATCTATTCTTATTCCTTTATCATTTGTAAGATCTTTGAAGTTTAAGACTAACTGTCCACTGCAATCCGCTGTGGTTCCTGGCCAGCACAGACTGTTCAGTACACACATGCTAGTTGTCACTACTGCTCCTCCGTGTTTCTTTTACTTGCACAATAGCTCATGTCCCATTCCACACTTAAAGTGGATCCATATGAAAGGATGGTCCTGTGCCTACCTGAAAAGGCCAATATAAGAGGCACAGTGAAGTGGTTAGCTCAAATGAAGGGCCTCCAAACTGCTGCTTGATGAACCAGTGGTTAGGAGGCTTCTGCAAATGGCACAGGTAGAACATGCAACCACTTTCTCAGCTCATAGGCGAACTGTGGAGGGAATCTCTCTTCTCCAGAAGTTGAATTCCCAAGCTTGTCGATGGGAATTTATTGCTGTTGCTTTCTTGCTGTACTTTGTCTCTGTCTTAATGAAACAATTTGCGTTGACTCTCTTCATATGGATCCTACTGTTAGAATAGCTCTTCAAAATATTCATAGTCTGTCTGAAGATTTCTTTCCACCTGCACCTGAGTTACTTACTTTTGCTAAAGATGTATTAGAACCTTATTTGCAAAGAGATTCGGTAAATAAACATGTTGTTATTGCAACTCATTTTATGGATTTTTATGAGGTTATACAAGCTTTAGAAAAGGCAGCTACAGCTGTAAGATCTCTGAGGAGCCAGTTGGGAATATTGATTTTTCTGAAAATTAGGGAGATCCTGACAAATTATTTGAAACCACTAGATAAAATACAAGTAAAGTTGCTCCTACATTACCAATTGAAAATCAAATTGGAATTCACCTTGTCACCTATAATTCATTGACGTATACTTTGATTCATAGGGCTCATAGATTAATGTGGTGGCACATTCAATCTTCAGTTTGGGGAGAAGGTAAGGTAGCTGAATACGTGGCTAAATTAAGAACATGGTTGGCCACTCCTTCTCGGTACAGAGGAAGAGATGCCTCAACCATTGAAACAATCACTTCACCAGTCAGAGTGGCACCTCAAAGTCCCAGTCAAACTCACACAACTGGAATAAGAGCTAGATCAACAAGAAGGAGAAATCCTTCCATTAGAAGGAGAGTTGTGCACACCAGGACAGTATGTGGGACTCCACGATCTTGTGTGCACTCCCATGAACCACATAATGGATCAGGTTTCTCAAGAGTCTCCACACTTCATAGAGCACAGTCTCCTTCCCAAAACCATTAAGGTCAAGCATACACTGGGAAAGCTAAAAGGTTTATATTCTAATCATATTTCTGATTTTAATATAAACTGGCAAATCTCTGATCTTACGGAAACAAACTTTGCTCTTGAATTAATAAAGGAGACTCCTGCCCGGACATGGAAATATTTGACCCCAGCCAAATTCTGGCCAAAGGGCATTTCATACTATCCTGTTGAAAGAGTTGTAGAAGTTAATAAGTATCCTGGTTTTGAAATAGAACATTTATCGTTAACTAAACTTTATTTACAAAAAAACTATTCAAGGCAGGAATTCTATATAGGAGAGTCAAAACACTGTGTTTCATTTAGAGGCAAAGTTTTTCAGTGGGAGCAACAGTTCCTTGTCTCCAAACTACATGGGACAAGGGGGAAGCTCCAGTACAATTTGAGCTGAGGGTGTAGAACTTTACAAAGAATGGGTCAAACAATGCCTATCTCAGGAATGAATCCATGGGTACCAACACAATATTCCTTTGGCCTGAATGGGCCAGACCTAACGCCGTATTATTGGAAAAGAGAAATGGAGGAATTAAAGAAAATGGGCCTCACTCCTGGCAGTCCAGTTGCTCCTCCGCCAATCACAGAAGAAGAGGCAGAGGCATTGAAAAAGAAATTTCTAGAAGAGCAACAACAATGGATAAAAGCCAGCAGCATTTATCAATCAAGAAACAGAGCAGATCCTGGCAGAGCTCTCTCGCCAAGTACTCCTGCGTTCAAAAGGCCCACATCGACTTCGACAAATGCTTCAGCACTAACTGTGAGTTGGGCACTACCAGCCATGGTAAAAGAACCACATTCAGTGCCAATATCTCCTGTTGGGAAAGTGAAGAAGATGTCAGATATATTAGGCCAAATACTCCTTGTCTTAATAGGATTACTGGCTGGGTTTTTCTTGTTGACAAAAATCTTCAGAATACTAAAGAGGCTCAATTGGTGGTGGAATTCTCTCAGTTTTCCAAAGGGAGATGCACTATGTGCTTTCCAAAGTACTGGGCACCCAACCACCATGCACTTGCACAGATCTTGCCTGTGGACATGCCCATGATTTCCCTGGATGTTTCTCAGGCTTTTTATCATCTTCCTCTCAATCCTGCTTCTGCTATGCAGCTTGCTGTTTCTGACGGAAAACTGGTCTACTATTTTCAGAAAGCTCCAATGATAGCGGTCTCAGCCCTTTTCTCCTCCATGTTTTCTCAACTGCCCTCACAGCTGAACTGTCTCGTCGCTGGAATACTTGGACTTTTGCTTATAGGGATGACTTCCTCCTCTGCCATACAAGCTCTTGTTACCTTATCTCAGTTAGACACAGTCTGCTGTTTTCTTGAAAGCTTTGGGGTAAGAATAAACTTGGATAAACATACTCGATCACCTGTTGAAGAAATCATATTCTTAAGACTGAAATTTACGAGGACTGACATGATGATACCTGATGAAAAATGGATTGAAAGCAAACAAGTTATTAAATAAATAGATTGTAACAAATATTATGATTTTTAAATCCTGCGAAGATTAATAGGCTGCATAAACTTTGTCATTCCTTTTACTACTTATTCTAATCATGTGCTACAACCATTGTATGCTGCTGTAATAAACAAAAAGGATTTTCAGTTTTCCTTTCCATATAAAGCTTTATCGTATAAAAGGTGCTGTCAAGGAGTTAAATGGAAATTGCAACCCAAGGACAATGTTCCTATTCCTAGGCTTGTGACAGATGCCACTTTGGAAGTTGAAGCCAGATCCTATATCATCGGCAGGTTGTCTTCCTTCCATTTTGCAGGACCTAGACCAATACACATTCAAGAATTATTGATGTCATTGGTTGCAGTTTCTTTGATCAAACTGCAGTCTTTGATCTGTGACTCAGCATTTGTCTGCAGACAAAAATTCAGCTCTTTGCCGTGGAGATTTGTACTGTTGGGCCAGGCAAATCTTATCTTGGGTCAAAGTGTACTGGATTCCTTCAAAGTTTAACCCAGCGGATGGCCCAACACACGGGAGACCATCTTATTGGACTGCATATACTTGCATCCTACCCAGAAAGCCCTTAAAACTGCCACAGAAACAGTAAACTGCATATGACCAAAGAGACCCAAAGACAATCTTGTACTAGTTCAAAAGTTTCCAAAAATAAACAGCAATCCAGGCAGATAATCCAATTCAGTCCAGCTGATCCCAGATGCCATGTTAATCAGGCCAGCCTAAGCATCCACAGATTTTGTCCTTTCACTTTTGAATATGTGCAGTACATTTATTTATCTGCTGTGTGCTTCATACCAGGTCTCCACCATAGGGCAACAGCTTTTGAATTGACAGAATCAACTGAAGATGAGATTTTCTTTTCAGAGTCAAATTGAGGTGCTTTTCAAATAGAGATTTTTAATTGTAACATGTATGTAATTTAACTAACTTTATACGTGCGTTTTTTGACAACTTAAGTAATACTAGGGGAGGTAGGTCAGATGCATAAGCGTCCTGCAGCTATAGGAATGGGGTACTGGGCAGCTGTGAGGCTGTATCTTTTTGTAGTGCCATTACGAGAACTCTGAACCTTGACATCCATTAAGTGCAGAAGTTCCTTTCTAATTTGTGCCTGAAGTTTAGTCTTACATTATATATTTCTCTAGAATAAGGACCCCAAAATGGCTCGAGTTGCACTGGAATCTCTGTACAGACTACTGTGGGTTTACATGATCAGAATTAAATGTGAAAGCAACACAGCTACCCAAAGGTAAGATGCTGTATTTGTAATGATAATCAGGCCTTGTTGAGTGGATGTTGCCAGTGAAGAGGTTTTATAGTTCTCCTGAACTCCTTTGAATTGAACCTGTTCCTGTTCTGAAATAAAAAACTCAACTGTACACAACAAAATCCTCCCTTTTGTGGCACCATCAGTTATTCTCCCACCTATGAAAATTACTTTATAAAGTGTTTCTGCTTTTGGAAGAACTAAAAATCATTCTTTGCCTTGTTAAAGTTAGAAATATTTTTGTAGTGGCATGTCATTGTCTGGTTTATTGTTACTTGTAATGTAGTAATGAAATGAAATAATTACATTGAATTTGTAGCAAAGGATCAGAAAAAAATACCCTATTACATTTTCATTTCAAAGGAAATACATTCTAGTCTTTCTAAATGGAGCAGGATTTCCAACTTGCATTTCATAGTAAGTGAAGGTGTGCAAGGTCCAGAAATGTCTAATGCTTTTTTCCTTCTTTTACAGTCGACTTATTACTATTGTCACAACACTTTTCCCAAAAGGGTCCCGTGGTGTTGTGCCAAGAGATATGCCTTTAAACATCTTTGTGAAGATAATACAGTTTATTGCACAGGTATGGGAGAGACATGCATATGTCTTTCCAATTAATGAATAACTTGTTTTCCCAGTAAAAAATGAACAAATAAATAAACTTCTATTGTCTGAATTTTTTGCAACCCCATTGTCAGTATCTTTCATCTAAGCAATGAAAAATTATAGATTGAGCTGGGGCAGACTTCTTCTGAACAACAGGTTTTGATTCACTTCATTCCACTGAAAATGCATAAAAATGTTTTCACTTCGAATCAAATGTATTTTTTGTCAGTTTTGGAATTGCCAGCAAGTCAGAAAATGCATTTGTTGACAGGCTCTGACTGTCATAAAGTTCAAAATAATAAGCCATATTTTGTCCTGATAATGAATCATTCCTATGATATAGGACAATGAGTTGCACTGCTTTGAAAGCAGTAAGTCAGAGGAGAACCAAGTTCAGCATGTAGTTGACACATTTAGTTTTCATCAGTTCAAGTGGGAATTGCTAAAATAAACTAACCTTCAGTGCTGGAAGTTTCATCTCTTTTATTACTTAAATTCAGAAAACATTCCCATTGAGCAAAGCACTTAAGTACATACTTAAAGTCTCTGAATAAGAGTGAGTTAAACAGATGCTTAAAATCTTCCCTGAACGGTGCCATCTGTGAACAAGCTTCTTTTATGTAAAATACTATGTTAGTACCATAATTACCACAATTTAAATGAAATAATTAAAAGCTTTATTTCCAAAATGGATCATTTTCTATTTAAATGCTATAAATTTTTGAATTTGTCAACATACAGCAGTGTTGAAAGCTGAGATCTGATAATACGTTCTGCATACTTCCGAAAATCTGTTTTTTCTGTACATTTAAATAAATCCTGATTAAACTGGTTTTCAACATTTTGTTGCCTTAAAGAAAATAAGTAGCAGAAGTGAGCAGCTTAATGATTTGCAATATTTTTACTATTTTAGGAACGTTTAGATTTTGCAATGAAAGAAATTATTTTTGACTTCCTTTGTGTTGGAAAACCAGCAAAAGCTTTCAGTCTCAACCCTGAGGTATGATGTGCATCTGCATTTTTTTGAGTTAGTATATATTGTATCTTGAACTTGATTTATTGGTAAAATACGTCTGTGGACTTTGATCTGTGAAATGTCGCGTTGTTTATGCCTATCTCATGTTTCCTCAGTGAAGATTATCAAATGTGATGTAGTGCAAATGTATAAAATAAAAAGATAAATAAAGCTGTTGATCGCAGTATCTCCTTATCACTCTGCTGTTATCTGCAATGCTTTAAACTATTTAAATATAAAAATAAATTTTCTGTAACAATTTATGTTTTTCAAAAAAGTTTTACTAAAAGAGTACATGATGCAAGAAGAATTGAAGATGACCAAAAAAAAAAAAAAAACTCTGATAAAGTTTTACCAGTCTGATTGGTAAAGCTCTACTAGTGTTAGTGTTATCAGTCAGCTTCCTAGTGCTTTCCCTAGGGAAAGCTATCAGAAATTTGAAAAACTTAAAAAAAAAAAAAAAACAAAAAAAAACCCAGGTGGTAAAATAATGAAAAAGTTCTCTTGAAAATAATGTATTTGTCTATAATTTTGAAAACATTTTCATTTGAAAATGTAAGTCTGAAAACAATGAAATAATAGGGCTACTTTTTGATGTACATAGACTTCAGCATTCTAAAAAAATACCCATAATCTATGTAAAGGTACCTCTGGGAGACTGTAAGTAGGACAGCCTCTGAATTTTTGGAATATGTTCCTGGGAAGTTGAAACATTCTGGTCTTTCAGTTGTTGCAATGCAAAGCCTGCAAGTTTTCCTCTGGTGAATTCCCTGAAGACATTCAAGTCACTTAGCCTCATCTTCCTAGTGTTTTCACATTGCAGTTTCGGTGCTGAGCACCATTCCAGACTTTTCACACAGTACGGTCAACCCTGGGGCCTTTCGAGACAGTTATTGGTTTTTTTTTATAATGACTACCTAGGACATTTGTGTTTAACTGAAGGTCCGGTTAAGACGTATTACTAAACTCAAGGTGAAATCCACGTGTTTTTGTCCTGAAGATAAAGAGATAATGTGCTAATGAAAATACTTAGAAATAAAGTTTTGAGAGGGGAGAGCACTGCTCATAGTGCAGATATGAATTCACAATTTATTTCATGGGCATTTTTTGTAAAATACATCAGACTAGTCAATGTACCAGAGACACAGAAAAAATGCTGGCAAGTACATACTCAAAATTTCAAAGCGATTGAAGAATATGAGTAGAATATGATTATTTGATTATGATACTCATTCATCTTCTGAACTTTACAGAGAATGAATATTGGTCTGAGAGCTTTCTTGGTAATCGCTGATAGCTTGCAGCAAAAAGATGGTGAACCTCCAATGCCAGTGACCGGAGCTGTCCTTCCCTCTGGAAACACTCTCAGAGTGAAGAAAACGTATTTGAGCAAAACTCTTACAGAGGAGGAAGCTAAAATGATAGGTCAGTAAGAGAATAGACAATATAGAAACTTGGATGAGAATGAATGTGAAAAAGTCTTCAGTACCTGAGCAGAATAATTTACTATTGTTAAGTATTCAATTGATTTCTTTATTGTAAACACTTACTTTACTGTGCATTCTAATGAAATATATGGTTTAGTTTGACAAATACTTGTTTTTTTAATTACTTTCAGGAAAAGTCTTCAGTGGTGCTACACAAGTGGTCGCAACCCTGTGTTTCTGGGGGCGTTAACTACACAGATAGTTAAGAATTAGCTTCTTTCGGTGCTGAATAACTGTGTTTATTCATGGATATTTGTCTTATTAGAAACAGTGCCTGTGCTCAGAAAATGTACCAGCTTTGAAAACCAGCAGATTCCTTTGATATCCTCATTTTAATTGCAGTATCTCACACCAAGTGAAATTTTTAAAATGGCAGAAACTTTTAAATGTAAAATAAAGCTGAACTTCAGAGCTCAAGTTAAAAGCACTGTTACCTTGGGCTTCCTTCATAGTCAATGTAGAGAGAGAATCCTGTGCTGTAGGAAAAGAGCTTCTGTATCATGCCCTGAAGATGCCTGTTTTTGCTGGCAAAAGAGTAAATTTGGCTACTCACCTTAGCACTTCATTATGTCCCCAAAGTTACAAATGAAACAAAGTCTACATATTTCTACACTAGTGACAAAGCCCTGTGTTGTAATGTTGCTACATCATTGTAGTAATATCAAGAAAATAAGCAATGTAGGACCCACTGCTGTTAAAATGTACAACATAGTATTTAGTGCTGTTGCTAATTCGGTTCATTTTGATTACTCCTCATGCATTTGATAATAAATATTTGCACTATTGAATTCTGATATTTTATCAGGAATTTCTTCACTATTTTATGATGCAATATTCTAGTTTCCATATATAACATGTAAGATTAAGCTAGGTAATTCCTATATTTTCTTTGGCCTTCTACTCTACCATTGAATTGTTGATCATATCAGATCTGAAAATTGATGTAATTTTAAAATTCTAAGCTTACATTGTCTTTATGAAATAGGAAAAGAACTGACTAGAGAACAGAGAATTAAAAATATATTGTTCAGTGTTAATATATAAAATTTCATTAAGAAACTTAAAATTTTAGCCTTTGGTGAATGCATAAAAAGAGTTAATTCAAGTTTTATTTTTAAAATATTTGATGTCCGTCAGCTGCTGTAAAGCTGTATGTCTAATACTGTTTTTCACAAAAAATGTCATGCCATTAGTTTCCATACCAAATAAGTTTTAGGAGAGCTCATTCAGATTCCTTTTTTTTCTTTGCCTGTAGTTTTTAAACCTTTCTACTGGATCAGAGCTTTTACTTCTGTCGTGTAAAGTCACAAAATATATTGTATAACTTGGCAAACTGTGCAGCTTCATTTGACTATGTGGGGACATATTTTGACTAGGTATTTTTTAATTTTTTCTCCAGTAAAAATGTGTGTGTGTGTATATATATATCACTTGGGCTATTTTTACATACAATAGCATTCTTTTTGGAGAGGGAAACATGTTCCGTCTCGGAATCAGGATGTCATTACTAGTGGAATATGCTATCTCATGAGGAAAACATTTTTCTTAATTCATGCAGCACAGCATGAATAAGCAGCTTTCTTTTTCAGAATATACGTATCTATAAATGTCCCAAATTATACAAAAATGCCTATTATTGCAGGTATGTCATTATATTATTCTCAAGTAAGAAAAGCCGTGGACAACATACTCAGACATCTTGACAAGGAAGTGGGGCGGTGCATGATGCTAACCAACATACAGATGCTTAACAAAGAACCTGAAGACATGATTACGTGAGTGCTAAAGAACAGTAAATCCCGTAAAACATTGAGATGTAATTTCAGAACTTTTCCTCTATTTCTGTCTATCATGAGTCATCAGAGAAACAGCAAGAAACAGGAACATTTAGCTTAATTAGTGTAGACTTTGAAAAACTGTTTATGACAAGTTGATTGTACTTCTTTGCATGTTGCAATGTTTGGAATTGAACTGATGCTCTTGATGTAGCCAAAATCATGTGTGAATCCTGTGAATGTTTAGATGGTAGAAGTTGAAAGCACAGAGCAGAAAACCTGGCAGCCTATGCTCAGAACACTGTTTCAGGGTATATTTGCATCACTGAACTTCAAAATGAATGCAACAAATTCTGTAAATCCCTATTAATAATAATCTTTCTAAATTCCCATTACTATTCATGCCTGTAATCAAAATCAAATCTTAATTAAAAACCCAAGTCATTTTATGATAAGAGTCTTGGATTTAAGCAGTACCCCACTGGAACAGAATCAAACCAGTATGTCTCAAGCAGTGTTGAACAGCAGCATTTTACACGCTCATCCAAAATTATTAATGAGGGAAATTTCCTGGAGAGAGTTCTAGTGAGGTGGACATCTAGTAGACTTTAGAGACGCAGAGACATCATTTGACACATGCAGAGCACGGATTGGAAAGATCCCAACTGTAGGGAGACCTTGCATATCTTTCCTTTTAGAAGGGTGGTCACGGTAGTTATGGTAGAAGAGAAACAACCCCTGGAAAAAGTTCGAGGTGTAATGAAAAGCACATTGGTCTCTTCTAGATTGTTTTTTTCATATACTGTCCAAAAAAAAAGGCAACTTGCTAAAAATACCTTGAGTGGTAGATGATAGACTACAATGGCCAAATTCAGCTGCCTTTTACAGCTGATATAATCTTTATGTTTTAATGTAATTCCTCTGCCCTTGTTGCTGTGGCTGTGTAGATGACATCGTAGACTCTTTGTGTCTTCAGCATTGTCTTGCTTTATTTATATTAAATGCCAATATTACTATTCGATAATATTTCATATTTTTCTTATAGTACTACCCAGTATACTGCTCAGTACTCACAGCCAGTTTTCATAACCATTTTGGGTATCCAGGCTTTTGCGAGAGGGAAAGTGAGTTTTGAAACTCACGTTTTATTCCCAAAAGATAATTGCATAGTAAAACCTTGAGCGCTTAGATAAGAAGTGTATTTAACCTTAGCTGTAAATGTCCTTTCTATGGTTTCTCACTATCATCAGTGTTGTTTATTTTTAGAGGCAGTGAACAAATAGACTTAAAAGAGTTTTCAATTTCAGTAAGTCTTATGGTTTGGTAGTAACTTTTGTCAGAGACATAAAGATTTTAAGGTTGGAAGATGTAGACATGTAAGTTACTGTATTTTTGCATTGTACTTTATATCCAGATGAGCTGTAACTTAATATACACACTTGAAAGGCAAAACACGTTAGAATACATTTTTACTTGTTCTTCCAAGGAAAAAAATTGTCTGGGATGCTTAATTCTCAGTCAATCTAAAATCATGTGAACTCTTGAAAAACATCATTAGCTGTTACTGTCAGCATTTAAAATGGCCCTTTTAAAAACTGCATTGTGCATGATAATTGGAAAAGCCAATATATTGTTTTTATGTATTTGCTTATCATTTTATTCACAGAACTTCATGCTTCACTAGAGTTATGTATTTATTTTGAGTTCTTATGGGCTTTAATACATAGATACAGCACTACATTTATCTATATTTTAAAGTTATGGCTTTTGTCATATTTACATGTAGTTAATGTTATTGTATAAACTGAACATCATAATGATATTTTTAATAACAAATAAAATAAGAATCAGAGGCAAGTAGCTAGGCAGTGAATAGTCATAACATTTTAAAGTATACAGATTCTGGAGTTTTCTTTGGCAGTGTTAGACATGTTTCTGTATTTAATGGCTGATCCTTTAAGCATTTATTGTTGAAGTAGTAAATGCCAGCTGAAGAGTCATACTAAAATCCTGACTAAGGAGCGTCCTTTGTATCCTCCACTGGGATATGAATTTCAGTACAGGTTATAATTACTTTCCAACATCTAGTCAGAATAGGGCATCCGTTTTTCTAACATACCAACCGATCCTTGCAAGTACTTCAAAGATTTTCGCTGACAATACCTAACTGAAATCTGATACTGCTGGTATGGGAACACAAGCTTCCAGGTGAAGACAGCTGTCAGTGTGTTCATCCAGAGCTCGTCCTGTTGGATCCTGAGTCAGCCAGAGATGCCTGCAGAGCCCTACGAGGCCCCCCTTGCCAGACACTTCGCATGCTGTGCCTGGTAGCTCAGAAAGTTGGGAACTTGAGCCTCAGATTTGGATCTTCTCCTGCTAGTCTTCTGAGCAGTTGATAAGCCACAGAACACCCACAGTTCTAATATTTATAAATAATTATTCATTTGCCTTCATAAGTTTCCTCTGAGACTATTATTTTACATGCCTCCATTTTAAATGCACAATCTGTTTACCCTTGCTGGGGACTGATAATAAGGAAACTCTGTAAAGTTCACTTTCCATTTCGAGTCAGCAAGGCATACTCATTGGTTTGCCTGCAAATAAAATTTCCAATAACACTTTACTGTTTAAAACTATAAAAATATATTTTGCACAAGTTATTATTGCAACTAGTATTTGCACTAGCAATAATAGTTCAAAGTTTATAGCCAAGTTCTCAGATGAGATGTATTTTACTCTTTTTCAAGTCAATTGCTGACACCTTTCAAGTTCTATCTGTTAGGTTACAGGATACAGGTACAATGAGATAGAGATAATTCATTCTAAGAAAACAGTTTCCCCTCATTGTACAGTTTAAGTCAGTAGATTAAAATCATATCATTGTATTATTTTGTTAATGTAATACATATCCAAGCTGATAAGTATAGAGGATGTTAAGAGAAAGAGTGGTATTCACTAAAAAAATGTCTTTAATCTTTCAATTAAGTAAGCCTACTGTCAATTTATGCCTTTTCTGTACCCATTATTTCAGTGAATGCTCAGTGTTATTCTATAAATCTTATTTTAGATTTGTGAGATGGTATTACATTGAAGCTTTCTCTGTGACTTAACACAGAAGTAAGGTATTCAAATGCAATGTCCTCTGCTGCGTGGAGAGGCAGAGTAATGTAGTAAGCAGGGCATTGGACTGGGGTGCAGGAGAACGAGGTTCATTTTCTGTTTTGTCACTGAATTTCAGTGTGGTATTAAGTAGCTCACAATGCTTCTTGGTGTCTCTTCCCCCCCCCCCCCCCCCCCTTTCTAGTTCAATCAGAAGCATATTAAAGCATGAACAGTCTTTCTCTGCGTGTTTATAGTAGGGCGCCTAAATAGGACCTTGCTCTTTTGGTTCATATTACAGGCTAATAATTAGTAATATTGTGGGAAAGACCGTACGGTTTGAAATGCTGTTGTGCTTTGGTTACTTCCTCTATACTCAACCATCAAATAATAGATCATTGAGTTAAAAAATGAGCAAATAAAACGCCACATTTTGGGGTCTGTCTGAAGGACTTCTTCAATCTGCATTCTTACCAAAAAAAAATATTGGAAACAAGTCAGAAAACAATTGCATCTGTTGTGAAAATAATCAGCGCCTGAAACTTGAGCTCCTTTTAGAAGACTTAAGGACTCCCAACCTAGTTTTTCGTTAATGCTGAACTTTAGACTCAACCACTTTCCCAGGCTGTTAGGGATCAGTTGAGCCATTCCATAGATCAGAGTAGCCTTGGGGCTACTAAAATATGTTTTAGTTGATAATGGTTGCTAAAGTGCTGCTATCTCAGGCAAGGATCAGCAGAAACTCTCTGGCCATACCTACCTCTAAATTATGCTTCTTTTTCAGTGTAATGATGTGTGGTGTGCGATTTCCACAGATCTGTGCCCTGTTGAAGGCAACTGTCTGGATCTTCAGTCTTGCTATTCGGGCTTCTTACATATCTGCTATTTGCTTTATACAGCTGGTGTAATACAGTTGCACTGTGATGGGGACACCCCAGCTTTTTCCTTATTGCCTCATCCGAAGCTTGCATCACGCAAATGCCGATCTTGATGGAGGAAGTCCTCTACATTATAACTCCATCTTGATATATCTGCCAGTTCCTCTCAGAGAGAAACAAATGAGTCAGTAATAATTGATTTTTCAAGCACTGCATAGATACAATGCATCAAAAATGTCAAAACTGAAACGATTTATGCAATGGAAACATTTCTTCATGTTTCCTTCTTATTTCATTTATAGGGTCTAGCTTTCTGTCCTGATGTTCTTAGTAGGTCTCTGGCACTCCAGTATGTCCAGCCCTTTTCTGAGAAACTGTAGGTGGATCATCTAACACAGTTACTTGTTAAGCTTACTCAAAATTCTGGTTTAATTTTTCAGTGGTGAAAGAAAACCAAAAATCGATCTGTTCAGAACATGTGTTGCTGCTATTCCTCGACTGCTTCCTGATGGAATGTCAAAACTTGAGTTGATCGACTTGCTGGCAAGGTAAGCTGTTCAAGCATTAAATGACTGTTCAAGGGCAACAGAATGAAGAACGGAGCCACAGAATGCATAACTGTTTCTTAGACAAAACTGTATGCTTATAAAAAGTAATCTGATATTAATGGATAAGACATAGAAGTCCTAGCATCTTTTTACAGGCATCGTGTTTATATTATGGACTCCTAATTTTATAAGAGACTAGATACGTCATCCAGAACTCTTTTCCATCAGTATGTAGATTACATGATATTCACTATTCTTCGTGGTATTCACCATTCTTCATGATATTCACCATTTATTGCCTTTTTTTTAACCATCACAGCATTCTAATTAACAAGAGAGATCATCTTTTCTGCATAGTGGAAAAATGTGGAGATACCTGTTTAGTTTTGGTTTATGATTCCCACATGTCTGTTTGATAAAACTGAATGTGCTAGATGTGGTATCTTTCCAAATACTTTTAAATTTATAATAATTTTTTTTTTTTTTTTTTTTTACTACAAGACAGAAAAATAAAGAGAAGGATAAGTTTAAATTTCACATCCTCCCTGCTTGGGGTCCATTTAATTTATCTAGGTAGACTTCACGTCACTGAAGAAGGTAGTCTACAACATGACTGCCAGAACAGTTTCAGTTTCAGGATATCAAATCAGGGACTTACTGCAAATAATTATGATAACAGGTACTGGTCAGTACAGAAAAGTCTGCTACATCTCAGTTCTAGTATCCAAGTAAAAGATTCCAGCATGTGTTATTTGTGTAAGTGGATTATGGTGGTAAATTGAGCCATGAGGCCTTTGCAGCATATTGCTCTCAGTTAACTGTGACAAAGCAACCTTTGCCACTCTGTTCTTGCTTTTGAAACATCTGTGAGGAATGGCAGGTGTGGGAGTCAGAGGGTTACATGCAAAAGCAGTTTCTTCTGCTCTGTGAACACCCAACTCCCAGTGATGTGCTAAAACAGTGAAACAATTCATTCTACTAGCAGTAAAGAGTGCAGACAGCCGAACAAGCCAAAATTGCAGCCAAGGGTAGGTGTGCTGTGGTGCATGGCCAGCTTGATTTCCTTGTGTTTGCATCCTCTGCTATAAATCACTTGTGGGTTGTCTTAAATCATTACGTTATCAAATTATACAGATACCATATTAAATAGTAACATCAATTCTGCTTAAGGGAAATGAAAAAGGACATGTTTTCCTTTAATCCAATATTTTAACTCGCTTTCTGTCCTTAGTAATGGCCTTAACTGAGCTGGTAGAAAGCACATATCCATTCTGGTCACAGCTCTTCAATCACAGAGGATTCTCCAGGTCTGACCCGTCACTACACTGAAGAAAGTTTTGAGACTAATGTGGATTTCTTCCTAAATTGGTGCTTCCCTCCTTAAGGCTCACAACTGTCAGTATAACCACTGGTCTATCTTTATTCTATCATCAAACTTCATGCAGAAAAAGTCAGCTGTGATTCTTTAGCCGCAATCAGTTTGTGAGCATTTCCTGGGTAACTTCCATGCGGGCACAATGCAAGCAGTAGGTCTGCTGACTCTGACTGTGAGAAGAAGTAAGACATCAAGAGAAGCTGAGGACAGCATCTCTAGATCAACTTCAGAAGTAATTACATGCTGAGCCTTTCCCCAACAAGAGGACCTTTGGGAAGCTGTTCTCGTCTTCTAAATGTACTCATGCTACAGCATCTTTGAGACATTGATACTGTTTTAAATCAGATTCTCAAGTATAAGCAAGGGAAACACAATTTAGGTAAAAGTAAGTGGATGCATAATAGGTTGGAAAGCAGTTAACAGACAGTTCATGGTTCAGGAGGTGTATAGCATAGTGTTGAAATAACTGGGTAGCGTCTCAGTGTTGCAGAGCAGGATCACAAACTGAACACAAAGGAAAAAAAAAGTGATGTTCCTATGAAAAGGCGAACCTTATTCACATGTATAAATTGAAATAAGTCTAAAAGTTTTTTGAAAAAATTCTTCTGGTCTAATCAGTAGCAAGGATGCCTGATTTGGAGAACAACATCCAAACTGGGGCATTGCAGTTCAAGAAGAGACTGACCAGAGAACAAGAGAAAGAAAGATCAGTGGGTTGAAAGAATTAACATCTGTTTAGTCTGAGACAGTGTAGACTGAAAACAGTTTACAAAAATATAGCTGCAGAGAAGAAAGTAATAAACTGTTTAAGGAATTAATACCTGGCCTAATCTTGATCTAAGTCTCCAGACTACCCCAGCACCAGAGTTGCTTCTACATTCTCTGTAGTATGCCATGTTTATTTGGGTCCAGATTGACTGCTTCTCCCAATTATGAAAAAGTAGTCCCAGGAGGTAAGTCTGTGCTGTTCCAAAGAACACTCCATTACAATATTGTGTCTTTTCTGGATCAGAGACTGTAATCAATACAAGGATAAAAAACTTTGAGGAGGTGAAACTTCAGCTCCTCTCTGTTTCTGAAAAGAACCCGAGAAGCTATTCTGCCAGGGATTTGTGTGGGGCTGTGTTGTTGGGATGCAAAGTTGTTAAATATTTTCTTTTCACTAAAGATAAAATAACATCTTTGGGTTAATGGGTTCTTTTATTCACAGTTTGGTTTGAATTCTTCATCCTCACAACAGATGTGTCTTTTGGATTTTTCCAGAAGGATTCTGTAACTCAGCAGCTAGACTTTCTTTCAGAACAGCTGTATTCAAATTATAAGCCATAAAGCAGATGTCAAGTATATACTGTACCTTTTGCCCTTTCACTGCCCACTGAAACCATTAATTAAAAATTCCCAAGTAGGTCTTAAATTTAACTGACTCAGGTGCAAACAAACAAACATTTACTTGCTTTCTCAAGCTCCCTGTCATATAGTGGTAATACATAGATGCATTCTTATGCTCAATTTGAATTTCATCTCATTTGATAATGCCATTGCACAGTAACTTGGGCTTAGAGACGTATGTCTTTTGTATGCTCTTTTCTGTTATTACTTTGTGTCATTGTGGAAGTCATTTCATGGATGACTTAATCATAGTCTCAGGGCTTTTGCTTGTTTTTCTGGTTTTGGCGTTCCAAAGAGGAGACAAAAATGGTCCTTTCTTAGCACAACAAAATACTGTGTTTCCAAATTTATATAGAAAGTCACGTGGTTATTAAAGCGTAACAGTTATTTTTGGAGTCATATTCTCCAGAGGTGAAGTTTCATGGCAGTTGCTTTCCTTTGACTTAACTGAAATGTCCTCTGCCTCCCAATTAGGCAGCTATAATGAATCAAGTTTGTTGTGAGCCACATCTCATCATGCACTTCCAACTGAATGGAATTTGGTTCCATTCCATTTGCCTGTTTTGGGGTTTTTTTCCTAGGTTTCTGTCCATTTGTTTATAATGCGTCCTCATTTTCAACTGTGTAGATTAAATGTAGATAAAATACTTTGAAAATGAGTTCTAACACACTACAGAAAATTACAGTCTCATGGGTAATAAAACCAAAATGCATTGTAAAGGCAATGAAGCAAAAATTGCAGAACACACTGATCTGAATTTACTTTATTCTGCCAAGCTACCAACACAGAAGTGGTTTGGTAATTTTTGTGTCAAAAGAAAGTGTATAGAATTTTTATGTTGGAAAGTACTTTAACATGATGCAAATACAGAAGGAAATAAAATTTGAAAATGGGATCTACAATTGCACCATCTCTCAGAAGGACTTTGGGGGTGTCTGATATGTTTTTTAAAAGTACGGAAAGTTCTGAGGCTGTTTTCCCCTTTTCCCAGTCCTAAGTTGTTTAAAACATGAAGCAGTTTTTTTAATTCAGATGCTTCCTTTTATTTCTTTTGAAGATTTGCTTTCAATAATTGTGATTTGCTGCTTGGCTAAAGATTCATTTTAACTGTTAGGGAGCCGAGGTGTTGTGATTCCTTTATTTTTATATTGAAAGTAAACAAATAAATACATACATTGTGAAATTAGGTATTAACCTGTAAGCCTTTTGTTATCATAACTAAATAGAAGTTATTTTATAAGGGAGTAAATCAAAAGTATACTTGGTTCAGGGAGACAGCAAAGTTGCCAAATTATGTACTTTAAAGATACTATCTTTTAAGAGTGAAACAAAGACTTCTTTTGGATCCATTAATATGTTCAGGTGCTGTTGTAGCAGGAATTACAGTATAAAAACAAGTTAAGGATGTTAATTGTGGTCAGTAATAATGAAACCCTGATAGCATCATTGAAATTTACATTGTCATTGGGAATTTTCCGTCAGTGTTAAGTTACCGAGAAACATATGCTCCTTACCACAATAAACACTCCTTAGATTTTTATTACCTGATATTTACTTTTACTTACAGGCTGTCTATCCATATGGATGATGAACTTCGACATATTGCACAGAATTCTCTTCAGGGTCTACTTGTTGACTTTGTTGACTGGCGGGAGGATGTACTCTTTGGTTTTACTAATTTTCTGCTACGTGAAGTGAATGATATGCATCATACCCTTCTTGATACTTCACTGAAGCTGCTGCTACAGTTGCTTACACAATGGAAGCTTGTAATACACACTCCAGGAAAAGCTTCTGAACAGGCAAAAACCAGATCTGCAGAGGTATGAAATCAAGAGATCTGTGCCCTAACATTTATACTAATTGAAGGCAGAAATTATGTTGCTTGGTGTTACTGTGGTTTATGTATTTTGTATTTACTCACCTGAGAAGAATTCACTGCGTAAGATTTTTTTTTTAAGGTAATTAGTTCAGCTGTCTTTTGAGGACAGCTATGTCCTTGTGTAACACAGCAGATGTTATTGTTGTTGAGCAACATAAGAGAATGCATGTCAAACTGAAATATGCACATCAACAAAAGCACATAAAGTGAAATATGTGTATGTAGATGTGGCAAAAGGACATTTTCCCAGGACTGAAACTGATTGATAATGCTAGTGGGAACGCTGAGAAGAGTGACATGGATCTTCCCTTCCTGTAGCCATTCCATTTGTTTGATTCAAAAACATCAGAGAACCCAATTGTTTCTACAGCCTGCTGTCTCCATGTGTTACAGACATTTCTGGGAACTGAACAGCTTTGCTCATGCTCCTCCAATCTGCACTGTCCCACAGATAATTTCACTATGAGTGATGAATTTCAGGCTTCTTATCTCCTAACCCAATCAGATTGGAAATTTTTTCCTTTGGGCAAGCATGGTGTCTGCTTTATATCTCAGAGGACCATTAATTTAATAGGTAATAATAGTATTACAAAAATGTAGAAAAGGGAAAGCGTCACGTATTTTTCTTTAAATATTGTTACGCTTTACTGATGGGCTGATGTTCTAGAGGCCATCTACCAGGATAAAGTGTTGCCTGTTACAGGATCAAAGAAAGACCTGAGGACCTGCTATCTGGAGTAGAAAAAGTGTGAAGTCTTCATAGTCTGACTTACCCATTCATTTTTTTAGTGGAGGATGGAACAAAGCAGGTAGTTGAATTGCAAACTAGAGGGATGGGTTTGGCCAAAGGACTCTGATCATATATTGGTTTTGTGGAACAAGGTAACTTAAAGCAACAAAACCTGGTTGTTTGAGAGAATGCTGTCAGTCTCCGACTTCAGCATTTACATGGCCTCTGCATTTTGTTTCTTTATATGTCCTTGTTAAATAGAATATTTCTTGGAGACCTGGTTTTCAAACACCATCACTCCATTTTCCCCTCTTGCACTGTTCTACAGTTGATACCAAATGGATCCAGCCACAGGATACAGTCTGAAAGAAGCCCCTATTCTAATGTACTACATGCAGTCGAAGGATTTGCACTGGTTCTGCTGTGTAGTTTCCAGGTTGCTACACGTAAACTAGCTGTTTTAATCCTCAGAGAGATCCGTGCTTTATTCCTGGCCCTTGGCCAAGCAGAGGTATGATTTTCCTTTTCTGGAACTTTGCATTAAAATTTTCCAAAGATAAAGCTCAAAACTGCTATTACAGTTGCTTTTAACATAATTGCTGTGGTGTAGCAGGTGTGCACTTAGTTTATAAAAAAGCATTTTGTTTGAGCTTACCGTTTCTATTTCCCTTAACACTGTAAACCATTCTGTGTACTCAACAATGTAATATTTATAACATGTGCCCTGTACAAGAATTTGAAAGGAAACATGTACAGCAACTTAATATTTTCTCTTAGCATGAAGTGAATGTAAAAGACGCTGTAAAACCTTTTTTTTTACTGCATGGATCATGTTTGTATTGTCAGGATTATAAATTCGTATTGGGAATGAAACTCATTCCTATAGCATACCATTTTGTAAAAAAACACAGTATAAGACACATTTAAGATTATTCACATACATTTTCCTTGTATAGTAAAGACCTCTAAGTCTTTTTTATGGATATAGAAATATGGAGAGTCATGTGTATTGGCGGTCACAGCTCAGTGAGCCATCTAAATGCCTAAGAACACAAATATGTGTGTTCACGGCAAAGGAATGCTTTAATAAACAGTAAGCTAATTTTTCAGTCTTTTGAGACCAGCTATCCAAAGTCATTTCAGATTTTCTGATATGTGCTTTTGTTTGGTAAGCAGTGAGCTATAGCCACAAATTAACTTCATTTCAAACTGCAGCCTGGACTTGGTTCCGAGCTTAATATGAAAAAGACGAAATGTACTCATCATTGCCAATGAGTTTTTTTAACCATTTTAGATTCATGTAATAATTTTTAGGTGGTTCTATTTCATGTACCAGAAATATAAGGGAAATAATTTGGTCAGGTGAGCAGTTAACTTGTGTTCTCTGTTATGCAGGATGATGACAGGCCTATGATTGATGTCATGGATCAGTTGAGTTCTTCAATTCTTGAAAGTTTTATTCATGTGGCTGTTTCAGATTCAGTAAGTACTACTTTACTGTTACTGCTAGTGTTTATCTAATGCATGGACATAACAAATATCAGACATGAAATACCAAAAATAAAGCTGCTAGAAATCAAAGAAATCATACAGCTTTAAGGATCCAGCCATCTACCCAAGACCTCCAAGGCTCCACAATGTCCCAGACAATCTGTTCCATGAAAATAATCATACTATGGATATAGAAGGTACTACATATAAAAAAAAAAAAAAACCAACCAAAATTTATAATCAAAACTACCTAGATGCTGGACCTGGGACCTGCATCCAGAAGAACTGTTGCGAAAGTCTTATTGCCAGCACCACCTAATGCTTGGGGCGCTTGGAAGTCACTCACTGCTACCATCTGTTCCAGGAGGGAATAAGCTTTAGCTCCCCTGCATGCTCAGAAGTGGCCCTGCCTGCAAACCTAAGCCTAAGCTCTAGAGTAATTTACAGCTGGGGTGAATCTCTGCTTTTGCCCTGTCATGGGCCTGATGTGTCTAACATGCCACCAGAGGAAGCAGAGATGCAGTAAGGATTTTGAATGAAAAAGTAGCAGCAGAAGAACTGATACATAGGGCAACTTGTTTTGCACACTACCTTAAGAGATTAGTGCCCTTATCCAGAGAGCAGAGACTTAGCAGTTTTGAGCACTTTTCAACCTGATTAAGTTTAAAGCAACAATCGGTCCTTGCCACATGAGTGCCCTTTCCTGGGGTAGGAAGGGTACATAGAACTGGTGGTGAAGTCGGGCCACTGTGCAGCTGAAAACAGGGAAATTGAGGGATCAGAAACTGGGCAAGCAAGAGATTGTGACTCTGTAACCCAGGAATTGGGAAATTCAGCTGAAATAACAGCAGCTGGATTTGGGTGTTGCCGTTTCTATAGGTGAAGGTTTGGATTTTGTGCTTGAATTCTATGCATTAATAATATAGCAAAGCAAATGTGTTGCCTGTGTACCTGGTTTCTGACAAGTACAGCAGGGAGTGGTAATTCAGTGATTACTTTTGTAACAGTCGATGCAGGATACAGGCAATGTTACATCCTATTTGAGGCCTGAATAATAAGGAATAATAAGTGAATAATAAGGATGCCAAAATACATGTGTTTTCAGTTTTCATTCCACAAAGTTGTTTTCTGAAGACAAAATTTAAATTACGGTAGACAAATGGTTTGTTGATGTAGAACCCTACTTGCCCCTGAAGGTAGCAAGATTTAAAGTGGATTAAAACTGCTTAAGCGCCTGCTTCAGCTTCTTAATTCCCTGCACACGTATTCAAATACCCTGATGAATTCTGAAGATATTTATTAATAGCACTGGTATTTATCATATTGTCATAGCATGTAGGAGTCTTAATCATAGGCTAAGGCTCTGTCCGGCTGTTCAGACAATGAACATAAGGACAGTCTATACCTATTACAGACTGCAGTGTCATAGAAGAAACAGTGGATGGGTGCGGGCAGCAATGAGAATAGAAAGTAACAATGAAATTATATTGGTCATTGTAATCATTACTTATCGTAGAGTTTAAGGGCAAGTTATTGTGCCTATTGCAGTAAAGAGGAGCTTAAAGGAAGAACCAGAGAGGAAATAATGAGGTAGCTCTTATCAGCATTTGTAAAAGGCTCCCCATGAGTGAAAGGGCAGTGTGATGGGAAGCATAGATGTATTGGTCTAAAAAATCCAACAGAGCCATGGAGCTTGAAAATGAAGACAAGTACTGAGGGGGGACATGGCAGGAAATAAGTGACTGTCACTGTGATTTTTTCTCTTTTCTCTCCATAGACAACAATCCCATTAACACACAGCGTGGATTTGCAGTGGCTGGTGGAGTGGAATGCCGTCCTAGTAAATAGCCATTATGATGTGAAAAGTCCTTCCCATGTCTGGATATTTGCACAATCCGTTAAAGACCCATGGGTTCTCTGCCTCTTCAGTTTTCTTAGACAGGAGAATTTACCAAAACATTGTCCTACAGCTCTCAGCTATGCTTGGCCATACGCTTTCACGAGGCTACAGCTGATAATGCCTCTTGTGGATCCAAAGTAAGTGGCAGTCTGCATTTAAGTTTCATTTTTATGGGTTGTGTGATTTTAATACAAACTTTTTTTAGTCTCATGTTTCAGTATCAGTCTGTAAGTCCTTATAGCAAGGTGCTACCCAGACATTCTGTTTCGAGTTTCATAATTGCAATTTGTAAGGTGGAAAACTCCAGTTTGCTACCTTCATTGATTTTTTTCCCATGTATCATGTCATGTTGAATTGCGGCTGGTGGATACTTAGCATGTTTTATTCCCTTTTAAAATATCTTAAAATACTGTGTAATTAAGACTGGGAAATGATTTTAATAATTTTAATTTATTTTAAAATTCTAGTATTCCTGTTAATGCAAAGAAAACAAGTACAGCAAGCAGTGGAGACAACTATGTTACTTTGTGGAGAAACTATCTTATTCTCTGTTTTGGAGTAGCAAAGCCCAGTATTATGAGCCCAGGACACTTGCGTGCTTCAACACCAGAGATCATGGCTACCACTCCTGATGGAACAGTGAACTATGATAATAAGGTGATACATCCTGTTTCAAACAAATTATTCATTTAGGAGAGTTTTAAACTGCATCTGCATGCAAAATATCCTGATGAAAGTTTTTCAGTTAGGGGAATATTTTGATATATGCAAGCTGCTCAAAGCACATAATTAACAATTAAAACATGTGTGTAATCTGTATTGACATGATGTGTCAATAAATATTTGGCAAAAGCCATGGCATTTTCAAAATACTACTTTTTTTTTTCACATTCTCGGTGATGTGTATTTAAAATATAGACATTCTGGACATATGTGTTGAAGTTAACTTTAGTTTGTCATCCCCTTTCTTTCCTTGTAGAGCACTCCAATTTGTAAATTTATAACATTATCAAGCACTAAGGCAGATTTCTGAATAAACATTGTATGCCTGTCAGACATGAAGGAATACTATATGAAATACAGTTTCAAGTAGTAGCAACCTGAGAGAAGCAGTAGCTCCACAAATGCAATTACTGGAATGTTTTAATGAAACAACAAATTAAGTAAATTACAATAATCTCAATGAAAGCAAAGAGATTTCCCAGATGTATTTATTTGTTAGGCCTTATTGAGATGATTGTGAGGTAGCGGACATCCAGTTAGACTGGTGTATTGATATCCATAATAGTAAAATCATTTCAGCACATTTTTAAAATACATATTGATTCTTGGACAATGTTTTTTGTAAAAAAAGAATGTATTTACTTAACATTGTTAATCCTGACAATTAAATGCCAATAATTTCTTAATATATTTTAGGCTATTGGAACTCCATCTGTTGGAGTCTTACTAAAGCAGCTAGTGCCTTTGATGAGACTTGAAAGCATAGAAATAACAGAATCACTTGTATTAGGATTTGGAAGAACAAATTCCCTTGTTTTCAGGTACTTCCCCACTTATCATATTCTCAATTATTTGCATGTAATCTAAATGCATTATTTTTGTTGTAATTTAAACATACTCAAATTTTTATTTGCACCTTAGACATTTGTTTTTATGTATTGAATAAAATATTGATGCTTTTCAGAGGAGACTAGATTTTGTTCACAAAGATTTTTTTTTTTTAATTTAGGGAATTAGTAGAAGAACTTCACCCACTAATGAAAGAAGCCCTAGAAAGAAGACCAGAGGTTAGTTACAGAAATTAAATATACTAGTTTGTTTAAACTGTGAAATTAATTTAAAAGTAGTAATTCTGTCTCTTTGAAATACAAAGGTATTCTTTTGTACTAAGTAACAAGTTAAGCTCTGTGTGCAACAAGAATTTTATTAATTGTGTAAAAGAACACAACTTAAAATAATTCCATTAAAACCTACTTAAATTTAAGCTCTATCAGTGATACAAAATGTACAATATAGAAAACCATTCTGAGGAATAATTTCCAGTCAAATATGGAACCTCCTCATATGGAACTCGGATATATTGGAAATACACTTTCAATATCTGGAAAAAATACCTTGTAACAACTGGGCTACAAGCACATTTCGCAGCAGTGTTCAGATGTGCCTTTGATTTCCAGGGTAGGCAGGGTCATCTCTTTCAACTTCAACTGACTACTTTTTTTCGTTCTAAATACAACAGGTTAACTGACAAATTCATCAGTGCTTTCACCTTCATTATATTAGTCTCTTTTGTTATCATAGAAAGGGATCCCAACAGATCATCCGACCCATCCAAGGGAAGATGAACTAGTCTTGTGTCATTCCTGACAGGTGCTGTCTAAACTGCTCTTAAAAACCTCTGGTGATAGACTCTGTAGCCTCAGTAAGCAGTTTAGTCATAGGATGTGTCTATGCAGCTAAATGAGAAAGCCACGGGGAGAGGTTTGATACTGGACCCGAGTTGCCGTTCTGCTCAATTTTCCCTCCCTGGCTCAGTTTTGGACCATTCCAGCTGGCTCAAAGACAGAAATCTGAGATGGCTGTGGAGGTAGCTCACTCCCAGGAGCAAGCCCCAGCAGGCACCAAGCCACCAGACACAGTCCTCCAAACTACCCCAGCTGCTTTTGCTCTGATATGCTTCCCCACATCCCCTACCTCCCTGTGTGCAGCAGCCTGCGAGCCAAGTTGCAAAATGCCTGCTGTGGCTGCAGTACAGCCCTCAGGTTAGAGCAGGCAGTTTGTGATAAGAAAACACACAGTGATAATGCCTTGGGCCAGAGAAGCATTGCATGACTCCCACTAGGCAACATGGACATAGCCAGCCTTCTTGAGGAGCAGTGTGAATATGAGCCAGCTTGTGCTACTTGACTTAAGGGCCACAAACAGTCCCTTTCTCGGTTTACCAGTGTAGACACAGCCATTGTGTCCATGCAGCTCTGCTGAGAAGTCTGCACGGCTGCATACAGAAAGCGATGTTGTTGCATTAATACTGTCCCCTACCCAGGTTTGTTTACCTGGTTCTCAAGGGATTTCAAACTGTGTGTTCACTACTCTGTCCTCCACAGCAGTTTCAATAAGGTATCATTGTGGTGACCTAGTGTGCTGTCCCCGTCTGCCAAGTCTTTGGTGCAGAAGCCACACAGAGAATGGTGGTCAGGAGGAAGTTAAATCATTAATAGGTAGACAGAGGCTCTCAGCTATGCCCAGTATGGAAATAAATTAATTCACTTGGTGGGAGCTTCATTCATGTTAAGTTTTATGTGGACAATTCTTAATAATTGTGTCTGGCAAACGTCCACTACCATTTCCACACCATGTTGCTGCACACCCCAATTCACTTGTGTGCCTTCCATCCCTATGAAGTCATTGATTTGAAGGTCACTTGTTTTGATACTGTGCAGAAGTGAATTAATACACATTAATGCAGCCACTTGCCTCTGCATTTCTGCCTGTGCACCACTGAAGACAATTTAGGCTTGAAAGGCCTTTTCTGGAGACATGCATATCCAGTCTACCCTCAGGAAAGGAATCATGAAAATGCAGAGGTTTACAGAATGCTGTAAGAGCAAATTTAGCACATGGAAATGTCCGTAGCGGAATATGAGAACAAGAGGCTGCAATGTTAATTCCTGTATTGCTCCTGATACTGGGCTCCTGAACTGGGCCACCTTCCTGCAAGCAGCACCACCAGTAAACCCAGGAGTGACTGTATGGGTTGTGTAGCTGTAAAGAACATGGCAGGCCTCCGTGTCAGCAGGCAGGTATCCAACGCATCAGAAATAACATCCTTGAAGTGACATATGCTATGACTAGAAAGAGGATTACTAGCAGAGCCAAGAACTGCAGGGGTAAACCAAAATGGACATTGCACAAGATCTGCCATGTGGGCACTGGCACAGAGCTTGCCAGATTGCCTCTGACACTGTTTCAGGAGGCAGCTGTGCCTGTTAAATACTACGTTATGCTAAAACTGCTTTTTTCTCTACGTGTGCTTCCTGAAACCTTTAAGGTGTAAAGGGAGAAAAACAGGGTTCTGAATAGGACAAATCAAATAGCATAATGATTTGAATAAAACCTTTGGCTAGGGTGCTGCAGACTGCCAGTTCTGGGTCAGAATACCAGGGAAAGTATCATTTTCTTCTCCCACACATCTGCTACCGGCCACCGGCAGAGCCAGAGTACCAGATGAGATAAGCCTTTGATCTGACTCAATATTGCCATGCTTACATTCTGAAGAGGAAAATCTGAGCTTTCTCTGAGCATTTCTTGTTCTGGCAGCAAATTTCTTTGAGTGCAATAGCAGCTTTTTGACGTTCTCGCATTTATTTGCTTAGTGGAGATGCAGGATACAAAGAAACAAGTCAATTTAGCCCTTCAGCAAAGAACAGGCCTTGTTGCATTCACATCTTTCAAGGCAAGATAGAAGACAGAAAGGATAGCTTTCTAGAAGGCAATGAGATACAATGAACCGGTTAACAACAGTGCAGTCCTGTTCTATGGGAGGAGTATGTTAACTGTGTCTACAACCACTGCAGTCAACACATCCAAGAGTGTACTAGAGCAGTGTCTGCTAGGAGCTAACTTGAATATGGGTGATCATGTACGTGCAGTATTACCAAGTTCAAGACTGTGCTAATCACTAAAATATTTTCCTGGGGTCTGGATGTCTGTTCTGCACTTTACAATGCTTCCAGCACCCAAACTAGATGGTGTTAAGCTAACGTGAATATCCCTGCTACCTGAAGATAGCATGTTTTTTGGCAGGGGAACCTTGAATGTTAACTAGTTTTTATCCAGTATTATTTCATTATTTCATTTCAACATTTTCAATGAGGACTAAGGTAGCTGTTAACAGTTTGTTCAAGAACAGTTACAAAGACAAAAATTTGATCTTATTTAGTTCTGTGTTGATGTATAAGCACAGTGTTATGATGAAATATCCAAAAGCAATCAAGTTCCTTTACGAAGAAAATGCTTGAACTGGAATTCTTAAATCTCACTACTGTGGTGACATTTCTGAAGTTACTAGTTTTTAATGTATGCACCTATGTGTATAAAAAATGGTTGTTTTTTTTTAAATTTCCAGAACAAGAAACGTCGGGAACGCCGAGATCTACTAAGACTACAGTTACTGCGAATTTTTGAACTACTTGCTGATGCTGGTGTTATAAGTGACAGGTAAGACTATCACTCATCATAAATATTGATCTTTAAGTGAAATAATTTTCAGTGTTTATAACACTGAGTTTATGTCGGTATGTTCTTTGAAGAATTGTGTAATCTTTCAGATATGGAGAGATTTTTATGCATTTCTTCAGAAAGCTGTAATATAACTCCACTGTTACTCTATATTAATGTACAACTTTCCTTTATGCTAGTACAAACGGAGCCTTAGAAAGAGATACATTAGCCCTTGGAGCCTTGTTCTTAGAGTATGTTGATCTGACTCGCATGCTTCTGGAGGCTGAAAATGATAAGGAAGTGGAAATTCTTAAGGATATGAGAGCACATTTCAGCGCAATGATTGCCAACTTGATTCAGTGTGTTCCGGGTATGGTGCTAAATTATCTCAACATACTATGAAATTGCATTTAATATATGTATTGGAAAAGTAATTTTTTGTTTCTTTTTTTTCTGTGCTTTTTTCACTGCTTGTGAATTGTCATATAACAAATGTAAAGGGGAATGTGGACAAAATGTGTTCAGAAGTCTATTAAGAGTCAAATAAAAAAAACAGTAAAGCTTGTTGAAGCTTGTAGTATTCATATATAAGAAACATCTCTTTAAAAGCCCAGCAAACAAATTCTCTGTGACCTCTAGGGCCTCCAGATTTCTTTGACATAAGGCCTTATTTGCTTCCCTTCACCTTAATTGCCAGACTCTTCATAAACTCAGACAGACCTTGAGAAATATAGGTAGGTGCAGAAAATGTACAATATTAAATGTAGTGAAAAACTTGCCTGAGGAGTTGAGATTGTATCCCATGTTACCTGACTTCAGTTGTATAGCAGGGATTTCTCCAATTGATTTCATGCTTTTTATATATTGCAAGATCACTTCAGAAATGTAATGTAATTCCATTAGCAAAAAAAAAAAGACAAAAAATCTGCTTTAAAGTCCATGTAATTACTGGAAGATAAAGTCTGGAGATTACTCAGTCTATGTAAATCTGCTATCTCCAGGTCATTTATGACAGGACGTAACAGCATTGATAGAAACAAATAAGAAGGAATTCAAAAGAGTACAGTAAGGGAATAAATAATAAACAAATGTTTTCATGTAAGTTCCCAGTGTGCAAATTTTGTCAAAGTCATATAGTTGCTTTCAGCTGTATGATACATAAAAAGTATATAATAGTTGAACAAGTTAAGGAAAAAATGGCATCCCTGCTATTCTCATATAAGACAGTAAAAAAATTCCCTTTGAACTGAGTGGTGTCAAGTTCTTAGCTGCTGTTAACAAACAAAATACTGAATTTCTTTCCTTTAGTCCTTTTCTGAATGGTGCTCATTAACAATACAGTATTTCTTTAGTAGTTGCTTTGCCAGGAATATTTGCAAAGGCCTTCCTCTTTGCATTTATTCTCACTTTCTACAAGGCACATGAAAAGGACAGCACATTGTATGAATTTTCCACAATGAAACAGCCATGTTGTATGTTTTGAGAGAATGCAAGAATAACTGCTGCATTTCTATAATTCAGTGTGTAATTCTATAAAGAGATGTATTTTCTGCTAACAAGACAGCTTTAAAATATATCAATAACTAACAAAGCCATAACATTTAACTCCTAGCAAACAAATGTTTATTGTGTCAACATGTATCATCTTTAGCCACTGTCCGTATTGATTTGCGTTAGTATTGTCTAGTTAGACATCGTTGGCTTCCAGCACAGTTTATAGATGAAAAATAATTGTCCAGTAGCAGTTTGCCAGTCTCTTTAATAAACATAGTACCACCTCTGCCATCACGTTTTGCTTTGGGGAATTAAAACTGTTGTTTAAAAGATTTCTCTTTTTTTTCTCCACATGGTTAAGAATTCATAGATATTTTTCATTTGCTCAGGTAATTCAGCTGTTCAGAAAATATACCGCATCTTTGTCATAAACAAGCAGGCACCAAGTTTCTTTTATTTCTTCTCCCTACCTATTACAGTATTAGAATAAGATATATGTATGTTTGGGCTTGCATTTAAAGGATTGGAAAAAACAAGTAAATATTTACCATTAAAGGAATGCAAGAGGCAGTGAAAAGCCTGATTCTATAATTAGTTTCTTGCATGCTGTTTCTAAAGTCAGTACATGTACATGTTGTATAAATGTCTACAAACACGTACATGTTTGTATAAATACACATTAATTCAGAACTGAAGGTTCTTAGAAATAAGGTGCATCTTACTCACTACCTTAGATTTTTAAAAGGAGCTTAGATACTTTGGAGTAAGCGTATACTGAACATTTAAGGAAAACTCCATGTTTGTAGAAATTTCAAATTCATGTATCATCTCTGCCACATGAATGTGTATTTAACATTAACAAATCACAACTATTTCTATTTCTGTTCACTTAGTTCACCACAGGAGATTTCTCTTCCCTCAGCAGAGCTTGAGGCATCACCTGTTCATCTTATTCAGCCAGTGGGCAGGACCTTTCAGTATTATGTTCACACCGCTGGACCGTTACAGTGACAGAAATCATCAGATTACAAGATACCAGTATTGTGCATTAAAGGTATTAAAGTTTTACTGTCAAAATCAGTAATAGCAATTTTCCAGTCAAAATACAAGTAATTGTGGGGTTTATTTCCTTTTATTTCACAGAAATTTAAATTGATATACTTGATGCAAACTTGTATACTCATATGTATATGTACAGTGGTATCATAGAATATAGCAGTATGAGCCACTGAAGTTATGCATTTTTTTCTTTATGGACACTTTTCAAGGCCAATTATTTTCAAAACCAGAATGCATCTTAAGATTTTATGGAGCTGTTCATGAACAGGTTATCAGATTCAGTGAGAGGATATTAGGCTCTGAAATTAAATATAGTGCCAATTCAGTATCACATGCACATCTCAGGACTGTCTCCCACACTTGCCTGGAGACATGGTCAATAATAATAAAATACTTCTGCGGCAAAACCAGTTGCAACTCACCCACGTAAGTAAGCTGGGAAAATAATAGCTTATATACTTATATAAGCTGCATCACTTGGTATACAACAATTTTAATTTTTGCAGAAAGATACTATTAAAAAATCTGTGTATTTGAATTGATTTTGAAGCTCAATTTGTAAAGATTGGGTAAAATGACAAAATGTATCTTGAAGGATGGGGAAACTGGGCTGTAATATTCCTGCCAAAGTGCTTAAACTCAGCATTATCTTGAAATCCAGTAACATCTATAGCAACCTAATTATTGAATTCTAGTAAAATCAGCTGTTACCATTTTCACCATAGTTCCCTCAAAAATAAAAACAAGTGGCAGTCCTGTTAGCCTGAACCTGGGCTCAAATCATTCTGAAAGGTTCATTCATGTTACTTCTTTGTGTAACTAAAGTTCCTCGTGTTTTTAGGCCATGTCAGCTGTGCTCTGCTGTGGACCTGTATTTGATAATGTTGGTCTTTCCCCTGACGGATATCTTTACAAATGGCTTGATAACATTCTGGCTTGTCAAGATTTACGTGTAAGTACTCGCCAAAATGCATCACTGATGAATAATTTTAATCTCTGTACTGGGTGAGTAAAGAGTTTGTGACTGTAAGAACTATGACTGTATATGTTCTATTTTGAGCAGGAAACAATAGCTTTATGCAAGGTTCTAATACAAAAGAGTAATTAATTTAAAAGCATTTAAACAGGAAAATTATTATTTCTGAAAACATAATGTAGGTAAATAATAAGCTAAAAAAATTGCCTTGTGGCTCAGTATTGCTTGCAATAGAAATTGAAGCTTTTCATCTGCTGATAAAAAAGGGTTAAAAATGGCACGAGCTTAAGGATATTTGTATTTCTATTTGGAGCACTTGCACACACCTGCTTCAAGTTTCTGTGGAATAACAATGTAAAATCCCTTCCTGCTTGGTAACATAGATGCTGGTGAAACAAATCTGAGTGAAAGTGGGTGGGTAGATCTTCTGAAGAAGTCAAGAGGATAAATGATTCAGGAGAGGAAAGAAAGAATTTTATTTTTTTTTAAAGAACACATAATAGATTGTTCTTGCAATTTTCTCTTCCGTTTCTGTGAAGATGGGTTTCTCTGTTGACTTTGTAACTACCCAGTCATATGTCTATATTTATAGCTGATTGGACTATCTCTTTGATTAAGGAGGAGTAGATTGGTGATTTACATCAAGTGGAGAGACAGAACAATGATCTTTCCCTTTGTGGTATCTTGCACTTTGACCTGCTGTTCTCCCTAAAAAGTCTCATACCAGCACAGGTGACTGTGATTGCTAAAAAAATGCAGACAGCAAAGCCTAAAGGCTTGTGGAGTAGCTAGAGAATATATGCTGTGGAAATGGTAATTGATTAGGGAAAAAAGGTTGGGCAAATTAGAAGAAAGAAGGGATAGCTACAGAGAAAATCTGTGGGAAATTAGATAGGATTTTGGAATGTTGTTAGGGATGGAGCTGTAAAGGTATGTGTAAGTGATATGTATAACTGAAAGTCTTACGGATGTGGGAAGGAAACACACAGAACAAGAGAAAGGAAAAAATACACTTCTCCTCCTGACATGTTTTCATTATCTTCAACAAATATTATATCACCATGTGTCGTGGGTTGACCTTGGCTGGACGCCAGGTGCCCACCAAAGCTGCTCTATCACTCTCCTTCCTCATCTGGACAGGGAAGAGAAAATATAACGAAAGGCTCATGGGTTGAGATAAGGGCAGGGAGAGATCAGTCACCAATTACCGTCACTGGCAGAACAGACTCAACTTGGGGAAATTAGTTTAATTTGTTACCAATCAAATCAGAGTAGGGTAATGAGAAAATAAAACCTAAATCTTAAAACACCTTCCCCCCACCCCTCACTTCTTCCTGGGCTTAATTTCTCTCCCGATTTCTCTACCTCCTCCCCCCGAGCAGTGCAAGGGGACGGGGAATGGGGGTTGCCGTCAGTTCATCAAATGTCTCTGCAGCTCCTTCCTCCTCAGGGGGAGGACTCCTCACACTCTTCCCCTGCTCCAGCATGGGGCCCTCCCACGGGAGACAGTCCTCCACAAACTTCTCCATCATGAGTCTTTCCCATGGGCTGCAGTTCTTCACAAACTGCTCCAGCGTGGGTCCTTTCCACGGGGTGCAGTCCTTCAGGAGCAGACTGCTCCAGCGTGGGTCCTCTGTGGGGTCTCAAGTCCTGCCAGCAAACCTGCTCCAGCGTGGGTCCTCTGTGGGGTCACAAGTCCTGCCAGCAAACCTGCTCCAGCCTGGGCTTCTCTCTCCATGGGTCCACAGGTCCTGCCAGGAGCCTGCTCCAGCGCAGGCTTTCCATGGGGTCACAGCCTCCTTCGGGCATCCACCTGCGCCAGCATGGGGGTCCTCCACAGGCTGCAGGTGGATATCTGCTCCACCGTGGACCTCCATGGGCTGCAGGGGGACAGCCTGCCTCACCATGGCCTTCACCACGGGCTGCAGGGGAATCTCTGCTCCAGCACCTGGAGCACCTCCTTCTTCACTGACCTTGGTGTCTGCAAAGCTGTTTCTCTCACATATTCTCACTCCTCTCTCTGGCTGCAGTTGCGCAGGGTTTTTTTCCCCTTGTTAAATATGTTATCCCAGAGGCACTGCCACCATCGCTGATGGGCTCAGCCTTGGCCAGCACTGGGTCCATCTTGGAGCCAGCTGGCATTGGCTCTATCAGACACAGGGGAGGCTTCTAGCAGCTTCTCACAGAAGCCACCCCTGTATCTCCCCCACTACCAAAACGTTGCCACGCAAACCCAATACACCATGTCTAATTGATCGTTAGTATATACCACTCATAAAGTAACCGGGGACAAAAATTACCTTTTTTTTAACTTTTCCCCTTGAAATGCAAAATTTGGCTATGATGGGTGAAATTTGTTTCCCCTAAGCTAATCACTATAATTCACGATTAATCACTGTAATGAAGGACTAACTAAACTGCGTTGTCTATATGACTCATTCAGGTTTAGATGAGAAGGATCCTACCCAGTATGTTAACATTAAATATCATTTGCAGTCTTCACAAGTAGTTATCTACACTTGGTGACAGAATATTAATAGGCATTAGTGTTTGATGTTCCAGTATTATCCTGTACTGAAGGATCACAAAGGTACAGTCCAAGCCTTAGTTGTGATGTGTTTGTAGCAGTTATGGTACCAGGATTAAGTGATACAAGGTCTGTAGGGAGAGTTGTTAGATTGCTTAATGTAGTTGGATTAAACATACAAGTTTTCATACCCCCAGGCTTGCAAAAGGTATTTTTCTTTGTCTGCCTTGCTTCTGTGTTAGTAAAAAGAAGGATAAACATGAAAGTGTGTAACTTTATGAAACTCACATGAAGTAGGAAATAAACATTTAACAGATCAGTTAACCAATATGATTGAAAGTTGCCCAAGAACACCTATTAAGTGTCTTAAATTTTCCAAAGATTCTGCTTTTTTCCATGCTTAATTTTGGAAACCTCCTTTGAAAAATTATTTGATTTATGTAATCTTCATACATACAATTTTCTTCCAAGTCAGGAGTATTGAAAACTGAGTCACATTTCAATTCAGCTATCCCTAAAATCAATTTATGATAAATTTTCTGATTTCTTTTTACTTAATTTGAATACAGCGTTTTCCCCTTGTTCTGCCTATGTCACTCTAAGAATTGTAGAGAATGAACATATTTGATCTCACCAGTCATGCTTTGGCATGTATTTATTTGCTCAGGTTCATCAGCTTGGCTGTGAAGTTGTAGTCCTGTTGCTAGAACTGAATCCTGATCAAATCAATCTCTTCAACTGGGCTATAGATCGATGTTATACTGGATCATACCAGCTTGCCTCTGGATGTTTCAAAGCCATTGCAACTGTGTGTGGAAGCAGGTATTAATTAATCTATTAATCTACACTTTCAAATATAAAGAAAAATTCAGGTTCAGCTTGTGTTGTAAAGAATTGTTAGTCACACTCTTAGTTATATCCTCTCAAACAGCTCTTGGGGACTGTATCACTTTATTTCCTGATTCTGAAAACAAAGTGATGTGCTTGGTAGAAGATGCTCTTACTATATGTATATTTGAAAACTGTGGCATTTTTATGCTATTTTACTCAGGAAGATGCAAAATAACCACTACACTTTAATTTGAACATAGGTCATAAATCTAATTTCAAAAGATTTGGCATGGTTTTTCATTTACTTTATAAAAGGAAAAATGTTTTAAATGTTATTAGCTTGAAAGTAATTATTTTGTTCTTTTTCTAACTGGCTTTCATTTGATTTGGTTACCTGTTCCTCTTCTGTAGACTGGTATCATCACTGCCGCTACTGCTAAGCAAGCACAAGCTACATGAAGACACAAATACAAATATTGCTTTTGTGTCAGGCCTTCAGAAAATTTTTTTTTTTTTTTTTTTTAATCTTTTCAGGACAAAAATTATAGGGAAATTTAATGGTAGTCTATAAAGAGAAGATAATTTGCACCTAATTAATATCTGAGAATTTTAGTCTTGACAAAAAATAATTTGGCAAGATATATGATCAGCATAGTTCAATAGAGAAATATTCAGGAAATAGCAAATCAAAACAAGTATTTTAGAACTTAACTGTAAAAACATTTTGTTCTTGCAGGAACAACTAGACTATAGACTGCGTTATACTGAGATTTTAAAAATATGAATGGAATTTTGTGTTTGCAAAACACAGTTATTTTAAGAGGGTTCTTTTGTTTAATGAACACATAAAGATATCAGTTTTTCAGTCTTTTTTCCTCAGATTGTGTTACCTATGCCACTGTGTCCTAAAAATTAATTTTTCACATACCTACAGTAAAAATTGAGAGTATGACCTGCATGATTTCCTTTGAAGTGAAGGTCTGATTTCTGTCAAGTTGGGGATTTTTATTAATATTTGAAAGCTGTTAACAGTTTTTCATCTGTTGTCTATCAACATGTATGGAGAGGCCACTGCTTAAACTACTTGTAAAATGAGCAGTAATGTATCTCATTGTTAATGTCTGTCTTTCTACAAAGAAGCCACTTCCCTAACTTCTTTTTTATTATTATTTTTTAAACTTAGTGGGAGGGCAAAGAGACAGGTGTAGAGGGTGCATGGCAGCTAGTATTTGGAATTACCAAGAACGTCCCATGCCACACATGTATTTGCCATATTTTTTAACACTAAAATATCCAAATGGGCATTCTGCAGCCATCCAGGAGCACAGTAGCTCATATCTAGGATGAGAAATGGATGGTTCACAATTGAATCAGGTGCATTTACAAATCATCATGAAAAAGTGGAAACTTATTTAGTGAAAATCCAACTATTGTGACATGGGAATTGCTTTTCTAGCAGTATTCTCATTAAGTTAACACTTTAGTATGTTTAGCCTTACAATTAATGTTGACTTCATACATAGTGGACTTTCTGAAGCAGTTCCTTGTGTTTACTCTTTGAAAACAGCTTTGATAGAACTGTCTAGCATCTGGGAATGTTCATGTCAGAGATAGTGCCTTTTCTCCAAAGGGACTGTTTTAATTGCAGCTTGGCTTAAGAAGAAGTACTTTATCCCTGGAAATTTTGTGCTACCTGTCTTCTCTCATGGGTGTTGCCCTGTTCTATAAACAGTTAATGTTATAAATTAAAATGAATTGACAGTTAGAGACACAGGTATTGCATTTCTTACTGTGGGTAACTCAGTGTATTCCTAAGCATTAGTCTAAGGTAATTATAAATAATCCCTTTTTTCTTCCCATTCACCAGATGGCCCTTTGATTAAGCAGCGTGTATTCATAGAAGCTCCCTTTCCCATATTCTGGTGGTAGAACAGAGAAAAGAACGATGATATTCTCTTTAGACCATATTACAGAGTAAATCAGAATGAATATAATCTGCATTCCTCACCAACATTCACAAAAATGTACTGTTTATTCTTCTAGGAACTATCCTTTTGATATAGTGACACTTTTAAACTTGGTGCTGTTCAAGGCGTCTGACACCAACAGAGAGATTTATGAAATTTCCATGCAACTTATGCAGGCATGTATCAGCTACTTTTTTTTTTAAAGCAACCAAATGCATGTGTCCTCCTATCTTTGGGGTTTTTTGTGAACTTATAAAGTACTGTTTATTTGCTTTTTAGTTTTGTTTTGAAAATAAGCAATTAGTTTTGTCTTGGCTATAAATACTTATGGGAACATTTATATAAAAATTAATGGAAAAATATTAGTTACGGTGTCTTTCAAATTTGGAGAGTATACTCTGAGGCATGTAGATCATTCTCTGATATCTAAACTTGAAATGCTAACATTTCCTGAATTAATGAATTTTTATTGTCTCATTACATTATTGTTTTCTCTTTCACAGATCCTTGAATCAAAGCTTTTTGTTTATTCAAAAAAGGTAGCTGAGCAAAGACCGGGCAGTATCTTGTATGGTACACATGGTCCATTGCCACCTCTTTACAGTGTCTCACTTGCCCTTCTTTCATATGAGCTAGCAAGGATGTATCCTGAACTTACTCTTCCACTTTTTTCAGGTACCTATATCTATTTGACTTACTATCTACTTTACACTTTTGTACAAATGGTAGAGTGCTAAGACATTTCCACCTGTGAACAGCAATTCTATTTATAAATTTATCTTGACCTGGTTTTATTCTGGTTCAGGTCAAATCAGATTTAGGAATGCAATATATATTTCCTAGAGTTACTTAAACAAAGTACAGAATAGCTATTTAAAAACCTTGGTTGGGGATTCTGTGCCACTTGTGTCATCTTAGGGTAACTTTGAAATTACAAGGTCCCTGGATAAGTTAAAGTGACATTGGCAAACTCTACTATAATGAGTTCTCATGTTAAGCATAGTGATTCTTCTTATACATACATTTATACAGATGATACTTCTGAGGACAGAATTTTTCATTTTATATAAACATGACTTTAACTTTGGGAAGATTGATTGCATGTGTCCAGTTTTACCAATGATTCAAATCACTCTGAATGAGCGATATCTGCCTTCTGTTATTTGCCACGTCTGCAAGTCATTAGTATCGTTTTAATTTTATCAGAAAAACATTTTGTCAGGGTTACTGAGAAAAATGTTAAAGAATCAGACCTGCAGGAGCACCATTCAGAATATGCCCACTCTGAGACCATTCCTGGGAACAATTATGTTTTGAGACCTACTCTGTAGGGGCTGGAGGCAGGGTAAAGGAACAATACATCATCCATTTCTTAGTGCCCAAGATACCATGAGTTATAAATAACTGGTGTGGGGAAATTCTGATGGCTCATTTATCTTAAAAAAAGCAAATGTTGTTCATTATTACTGTTACCACCTATTCACATTGCTATAGTGGCTATGTCATTTAAAAGAACTCAGATACACAGTCCAAATCGGAGCCCCTTTCTATACATCTAGAATCATAAGGAGAGAGAACAGTGTATGTCTTGAAGATTTTTAAAAACCAGGCAGTGACGAAAGAAAGGAAATGTTAACTGTACTGATGTTACGGAAGAATTCTGGTAAAGAGAGCTAATGTGGTTCACGTTGGCAGGAAGCCTGTCACTGTATTTCTTATCCCAGATTTTCCAAATCCCTTTCCCTTACAGTGCCAGGGTTTTTTTATAAACTATATAAAGTGCTGTATATAGCACTCCTGGACTGACAGCCGACTATGAATTTTATAGGCCTCCCCACAGGAAATAAGACTGCTAATATATGCAAGGTGGTTTTGTAAACTCACTATAATAAGTGCCTTGAGATTTAAACTATAGCTTAGCAATGTGGAGGCTGATGGGGCACTTGTAATTCTGCAGAACACTTTTGTATGTTTATTTTAATTCTCCAAAAGCTCTTGAAATTCTAGAATAACAGCCTGTAACTAAATTATCCTTTTTCCTCATTACTGATATCTGTTTCCCTTAATACATAATATAGCATGGTAACAAGGGGTGACTTTCTGTTTCTAAGCCCAAACTATATGTTAGTTATTTTAGACAGAAGACCTGACTAATTGCTTGCTATTATTGACCATTAAATTAATGTTTCTCTTCAGGAATCTCAAGTACGTGCTTTTGTGTGCTTGTGGTTTGTAAGGTAAAAAGCATCAGGAGGTCTAAAGCACATCAGAAATCTGATTTAAACTGTGTATTTAAAGTTTCCTTCATAAACTACCATGTTGTCCTTTTCGACTTTTACTGTTTTAGAGGTAAGCCAGCGATTTCCAACAACACATCCAAATGGAAGACAGATCATGCTTACCTATCTGCTACCATGGCTTCATAATATTGAACTTGTAGATAACAGACTGCTTCTCCCTGGTTCAAGCCCTACCACTCCAGAAGATGAACTGAAGGACAAGGATGGGGAAGTAACAGTCACAAGTGGACTAAAAGGCAATGGCTGGGGCTCTCCTGAGGCCACCTCACTGGTTCTTAATAATCTCATGTATATGACAGCCAAGGTAAAAAAGCAAAACAAACAAAAAAAACAACCTGTAAAACAATTTCTGAAATATTCAAACTTATGTTTCTTAAGGAAAAGGTACTTAGGTTTCTTCCCTCTGATACCAGAAATTTCGCACTGGAACAGTTTGTACTAATCAGACACAACCTTCTTTTTGAAGAAGTCCCTTCATTTTTTCTTTTAAGGACAATGCTAAAACTGTTCTCTTTCAAAACATGAACAAAGAAAAGTGTTTTACCCTCTTAAAAAAAAAACTTAATAGTGAGAGCATTAAGGATTAATTATTGAGGAACTAAGTGCAGTTCCCTCCTGTATCACCTCCCGGGTTAATGTCTAAGGCAGCAGATGAAAGTTTATTTGGGGGTGAGAATGAGCACCTGCAATTTGTCCTACTGAAGCTCTTGTACTTTCTAGGAAACGCTTAAATATTCTTGGGGAGAGAGAAAAGGAAAAAATGAGTACAAATTTCTAAGGTGCTAGTTAAAGCATTCTTTTGTAAAAGGGAAGGTATTTTATATCCCAGGTCCTGATAAAGAACCAGGGATTTCTTTTTTCCAATTACTTTTTCATGTAAAATGCCTAAGTAGCTGGTGGAGAAGGTACTGGGAATCCATCTTTTCCTTCTCTTTGCTGAGTTGCAGGCTGCTATACTAGTGTGCCATGCTTCCTCTGGCACAGCTTTTGACAGATTCAGTACATATGTCTAAACTGCTAAATACATAAGCCTTAGGAAGTAATGCCTGGTACCTATGTCGTATGGGACAGAATGGTTCACATTACCTATCCTGCTCAGGGTTAATCCTCTCTCGAGCAGAATGTCTGTATCCATGCTACATAGCAGTTGATTCTGGATCTTGCCTCATGTTGAGGCCCTGTAAGTAAAACATAATTATTATTTTGTGTGCATTTTGTCATATGAGCATGTCTGAAGTAATGTGGGGGCTGTGCTTCAGCCTGCCAGAATGTTTTTTTGGTACTTGTTGCATATCCAGGGCATGATCCTAGCTCATGGATTATCTGATGGTACAGAGTCTCCAGGATATTGTTAGAGGAATCTTATGGCTTCAAAACAGATGTGATGCAGTCTCACCTTTACTGCCTATCGGCAGCAGTCCTTGGAGCAAGTTGCTTCCAAAACGACACAAAGTTTTTGTTCCAGAGTGAACAAGTATGCTTTCTTCAAACCATACTGATTGACCTAGCTTTGAGGCTGTATGTGTGATAAAGGGAGTGGCACCTGCAAGTGCCAGTGTAAATGACAGTAGATGTAGATGCCAGTGACAGTGTAGATGTAGCTAATATGTATTAAATCATTTTCGGTAGAATAGTACGACCTGGAGATTGCCACTCCTCTCCTAGCAGAATGTCAGTCTGTGCAGGGGTTAAAACAGTCTTCTCAAAGCGGGAGCCAAAGATTTTACATAGGAAACGGAACAGCTTCAATTCTAGACTCCCACATCCTGGATGCGTGCACTAACCATTTAAATGACTGGACAAAAGGGAGTCGTTCCTATAACTGTGTCTTGCAAAAGAGAGCAAAATCTGCTCGTTTCCAATGTGAAAGCAAAGGGATGTCTAATGCTTAATTCTGCTAGGATTTCCTCAGGAGAGAGGTGCCGAATTGTTCACTGCTGTGAAGGCTGAAGCATTTAGGTACAGACATGCAGAAACAGAACTTCAGTTGCTTGAACAGCTGTAAAGATGAAACCCAATAAACTGGTTGATTTTAGGATCACCTTTTGAATTTACATTCCTGAAAGACTTTTTTTTTGTGATTTAAGTCCTTCTGTGGATCTGAACCTAGATACTTTTAAATAGAATTTATGCTCTGAAGTCTGTCAGGTAGCTTTTGAAAATACTGTTTTGCCACTTTTTAAAGCATTTTACTGTTTTGTTTTTTTTTTGCATGAGAAAATGCTCTAAAAGAGCATGCCTTAGTTTGGAGATCTGCGTATTTCAAGAAATGTATGCCTATGATCCTTTGCAGTATGGAGATGAAATTCCTGGACCAGAGATGGAAAATGTCTGGAATGCTTTGGCCAACAATGAAAAATGGAGTAACAACCTTAGGATAACACTGCAGTTTCTCATTAGTTTGTGTGGTGTTAGCAGTGATACCATCCTTTTGCCTTATGTAAGTGTTTGCACTTTATTTTATTTACAATTGGTTGCACAGGTTTTAATGAAGAAAACAGCTATCACTTGCAGAAAATGAATTTCTGTTTCAAAAATAAGAAGTAGCAACACATTCCCTGGCACACTGTACAAAATTAAATTGCAGGAATAAATGAGCCAAGAAACTGAAATTCAGGGAAGGAATTGAGTAGTGGGAATCTCAGTCTCCACCAGTAGAGCATACCTCATTTCAAGCAAGAGGCGGGCTCCTCTCAAGCAAAGAGCAACTTTGCATGTCTATGTAAGGGGCCAGTAACAGGGACTGGCCATAAATTGCCAGAATGAATATTTTTTCATGTCAGAATTGCATAAAAATATGCAATTTATGTATATATTTAACATTTTATTAAAAAGACAGAATGGCTGTTCAGAGGTTAAATAACTTGCATGAAAACGAAGAGAAGTAAAAATACTAAATGCTTATCATTTTTCTCAGTAATCAATTAGTTTACAAAGCTATTAGTTAAATTTTGAAAGTCCTTTAAACAATGGATGTTATACCGTGTATGGGACATAACATGCTGTGATCTTACTAGTTTGTCGTAAAGATTTAGGTGTTCTTTCAGAAAAGTGTGGTTTTAAGAAAGTGCTACATTCTCTTCTCTTTTAGCAGACTAAGGCTTTCTGTGGGACTTCTCAAGAGACACAAGATAGCTAGCCTTTATAAGCTCCTTACCATATCAACTTTTGCCTTTACATGGCTGTCATGAATTATATAACTGTTCCTGCAATGTGCAGGTCAAACTGTGCAGGATATTGTTATTATTCAAGTTAAAATAAAATCAGGGCTGTCTGAGAAAAGCAAGATAGTGCCATTCCCATGTTCCTTATTGCTCAGTTGCTGAGTGAAGCAGAATCTAAATTTAGTAAATTTTCCAGCACAATTACAATACGCTGTTTTATTAGTTAGTCTCTTTCTATTGATTTCCCTGAAATAAATTTGAAATTACTATTAACATGATTAAACTTATCTAAAAAGCCTCATAAACATATTTCATTTACAGTTGCTGAAATAATACTTTGCTTAAAGTGTTTATGATGACTGCTATGCATAATAGAATAAAGGAAATACAGAAGACTCTAAAAATTTTCAAGATGTTGTTATCGTACCATAGGCATCCTGTTGGTGTCCTTTTATTTGCAGGGTTTATTGTTCTGTATTCTCAAATCAGTGCATATATATGCAAAGTCAGTGTTGCCTAACTAATCAAAAGAGGAAAGATTTGAAAGTGGAGTTGCTGTAAGAACAAGCTCCAGGTTTATATGGGAAGAAGACAAAGGGGTCGATCCCAAATATCTTGAGGGTAATGAAGATCTTTCCATCAATTGTGACAGTGACAGAGGCTCTCCATTTAATGTTGACCGTGCTTTGAGCAGGAGGTTAGATGAGAGACCTCCCAGGTTCTTTCCAAGCTGACCGATCCTACAATCGGTGACGGACTTGGGATCAGGCCCAAAGGTGGGCTCCATCAGGAGGAGCTATGTTGTCAGAGAACAAGTGGAAATCACAGAGATAAGAGACAAAATGAGGGCTGTTGTATTTCTGACAGCTTACAAAAGGAATAGGGGCAGTTTTCTAAGAAGGAGTAGTTCTGTGCTGAGTATATGTCTTACTCCTAAATCTGTAGCCTCTTGGAAATGCCTGATAACCCTGTTGCCTCATGACCAGGAGCCCCTCACATACCTCATCCCCCCATCCAGGTACTTGACAACCCAGAGCTTTCACACATACTTTTTCCAAAACTGTTGTCATCCCACAGCTCTGAGCAGCCTACCTCAAACCCCCTTCCTACCCATAGCACTTCTTTCTTCAAATTCTTTCCAAACCCCCTTGCCTCAAAGCCTTGGCTCTCACAGTCCTGTCCTCCTCCAGGACAATACAGTCCTCTTACTCCACAAAGAGAGCAGTCTGTTTTGGCATCTTCAGCTTCATCTGCTCAGCATCTCCTATTTTGCCTGTGGGACTTTGCTGCTTTCCCTCCCAGGCTTCCCGTGGCTGTTAACAAGACAATCAGGTCTTCACTGGTGGTGGCAGCTGACAAGGTTCCTGTGTTTTCTGCCACCCTGTTAGTCTGTGTTTTGTAATGTTGAGTTAAAAGTCTGATTATTGGATTTTGCAAAATCTTAAAAAGTTTTCAACTTCTGTAGGAAGCCTGACTGTGCTTATCAGTCACCCTGTAACTGATAGCTTTGTCTGGAGTAGGAAAATATACCAGGCTTATCACATCCATCTGCTCAGTGTTTTGATGATGCCCTGGAGTTTACAGATAAGAAATGAGACCTAACTCTGCTAACTACACAAGACTGCTGATACCATAAACATGTATCTTCTATTATGTAGATAACACATACACATTAGCAAATAAAGATAATTTGAACAGTTTATCAGCACTGTTCCAGCTCACCTGGGCTCAAAAGACCATGCAGTTGCAAGATTGCCAGTTTACCCATCACCTTTTGGAGCCCTCTGTGCCCCAAGGCAGTCACCAGCTGCTTCATGCCTTCAGCCATCTGTTCTGCCTGTGTGGTTCCAAGCCAAAACCGTGCCTGACTTAAATTTTTTTAATTTTTTTTTCCAGTCAGCTATATTCATTGCTTTGTCTCTTATGTTTCCTTTAAGCATTTTTTCCCAGTGCCCCAGTGCAAATTGCTGAGCTGTCCTTTCTTTCACATGTGTACTGGAAGATTTCTTAGAATTTTACAGTTCAGAAACCTCTTCAGCAAAGACTTAGTGTAGGGAACGTGACCCCTTCTGGGGTGAAAGAAGCTGGAAGTGGCACTGTGAGCCCCACTACAAGTGGCCCTCAGAAAGGAGGTGGATTTGGATCTGGAAAGTCCCTGGGGAACTTTTGGCACAGTAGAGTAAAAGAGACTTTGAATATATGCATTTTCTCTACTTTAAGCAAAAGAAAAGGAGAGGAAAAAAGAGGGAAAGAGAAGCAGTCAGGAAGTTATTTAAATGGAGGTCTTTAAGAGTGTAAGAACAGCAATACTTGGTGAGGCCAACAGGCAGTTCAGTCCAGTGTATTAGCTCCGCTATCAGCATCTGTTTAGGGACATCTTTTAAAACAATAAGGCAAGCACAGAGGGATCCTTCCCCATATGGTCTCCCAGCTCCAGCAGTTTGTGAATCAAATGGTTTTGAACCAGAGAGAGTCTCTGCTTTTAAGAGCCAACAGGGTTGGTTTTTTTTTTTCTCAAGAATTCAGTCTAATTTGATCTCAGTATCTCAACAGTCCTCATTGCTGCAGTGCATGCAATAAGGTTTGAGGTCTTGTTAAAAGATTTATAGAAATTCACAGAATTTCTATAAATGATACTCAGATTTTTCAAATCAGGATGCATGAAATCTGTGTGCATAATTGCTCTGCCTTTCTTCCATGTGCTATTACTTTGATTACAGATATAAGTAGCTTCTGAGAGCCTGGCTTTTTCTTTGTGGCTACAGCTACCTCTTTCACATCAACCATATCTGGAAATACAGGCATGAAGTTTTGGGTAGATCTAGCTTTCTAGATGAGAAGTTTGCTCCATTCAAGAGAGTAAGATTCATCTTCAATGGAAATCACAAACTATAAATCCCTGACTGTCATTCAGGGTTAATGTCGATATCCTTAAATAATAGGTACAAAATTAGGTGGGTTTTGTATATGTGTATGTTATATAGCTATGTACCTAAACAGCTCATTTGTGGATGGTAAGCAAAAACTTTGGGGTAATTAGATCACAGATTCACTCTGCTGGGGAAATGATCTTGATATGAAAGTGAGCAGTTTTATTTCCGTATGAACAAGATGGATGCAGCTGTGTGGTTGTGGTGTCTGTCCAGGACTAACATTTGCATTCTGGACCTTTGCAGTACTGCGGTGTAACATGAATTGATTTCTTCGGAAATTCACTTTGGACAGAGTTTAATAACTGTTATTTTCTTCTCTAGATAAAAAAGGTTGCAATATATCTATGTCGCAATAACACTATTCAGACAATGGAAGAGCTTCTTTTTGAGCTGCAGCAAACCGACCCAGTGAACCCAATAGTCCAGCATTGCGATAATCCTCCATTTTACCGTTTTGCTGCCAGTAACAAAGCCTCAGCTGCAGCTTCTGGTATGACCTAAATATACTTTTCAGTTACACCCTCCTGGTCTTTTGAGTCTTCATCTCTTTGAAAAAACAATCTCTTACTTTTGCACCCATTCGGATCTGTGTATATATAAAGTGCAAGTTTCAGGGCCTTGTTGCACATCTAAATTACAGGGTTTTTTGATTCCTAATGTTGTATATGCTTTGTAAACATATGCTTAGTTCTCTCAACTATTTTAATAGGATATTACCAATGTTTGGTGCTGTTCAGAACTCATAGGAGGTGGTTCTTCTACCACCTATTTCTCAGAACAAGAAGTCATCATCAGTGCTGTGATCAGAGCAGATACACCAAAGCAGCAGAGTTTCCTGAAAACTGAGAGCCTCAGCTATGTGGCAGTTCTGTTTTCAAAGGCCTAATTTCCAAGCTGCAGTAGTCAAAGATGTTTAAGAAACACCAACCCCAAATTCAACCTTGTCAATGTTTTGCCAAATTCTTGAAAAACAATGGGTTATGTCCATTGAAAATGAGCTTAGTTTAAGGAGTGGAAGAGCATCATTATGTTAATCTACCCCTCAAAGCATGTAAACTTTACACCATTCAGCCATGGAAGCAGGTGCTGGTTTGTAGAGGTAACAGTGTTCATTCATACGCACAAGTACTTGCAGGATGATCACTTGTGCCTGTGGCTGCTAAAAAAATGTAAGTTATGGGCTTTTATTGCTTCGCAAATAGTGTCTGCTGCATGTAACAGGTGTTCTTATTGACATCTCATATACAGGAACCACCTCTAGCAGTAACACTGTTGTAGCTGGCCAAGATAGTTTTCCTGATGTAGAGGAGAACAGAATGGTGAAAGAGACTGATGAAAGGTTTGTGGTTTGTTTATTCTTTTTTCCAAAATGTATGTGTTTTCCTAGGCTAAGGGTGGGATGTTGGGCAAAGTTCTGCATTGTTTTGTGAGGAACTCTGATGCTCAGACTGATCCTAAGTGGTATTATCCCAGTAAGACCATTTTAAAATGAGCATATGTAAAAGTTAAAAAAAAAAAGCTATTCACATTATTCTAGTTCCTGACTGTTGTTTAATAATACATTGCAGAGGAACATCTGTTAAACCTACATTGAATGAATTGTGCTAAGTAGATCACGGTTTTGTAGAAATTATCCACAAAGGAGAAAGAAAATCAAGAGTGTGTATAAAGACTACTAAAATCTTTATGAAAAATCAGGTTTGATCACAGCTTTTGATTTCATGGACAGTGAGTAAAATTTAGTATGCAGATTTGTATCCATGATTGCAAGGACACCTCCTTTGTCTGGATAAAATTTCTTACAGAGGAAAGCTATGTAAAATATTTTGCTTAGAAATATATTCAGTTTAGACTTTTGCTACTCATGGTACATACAGACAAATGATGAATGAATAAATGCAAAGCTTAAGGGCCATCAGATCCTCGAGCACAGACAGATATATACTTCTTCTCTCACTGAAACCCTCTTATTTTTGCAAGAGAGCTTTGACTTCTAATAGCATCAATTAGTAAGTGTATTAGTATTACATTAGTCTGTTGTTCCTGATAGTCGCTCTTATCACTTCAGTAGTCCAACCCACCTTCCATTGGTTCAGGGCTTAGAGGTACAGAGACAATTATGTGAGCAAACTTTTCTGTAGTTGAGAACCTTTTGAATTGCTTACCTTCTACATGTTATAAACATGTGTAGCATTTTGTCAGGTTAGTTTTATCTGTTTGCTAATTTAAATGTAAGTAAAAAACGGCACTCAGTACTAAGTAAGGTTTCAAAATGATAATAAAGAGGATTTGACTCAAAATTATGGTTTTACGCATATGCACTAGAAATGTACTTAAAAGGAAGAGGAAACCATTTTTCTTCTGGATTATTTTTTTATTCTTTACATAAATGTTTATGGCTATATAGTTTTAAGTTAGATTTTTGTTTAGTTGTTTTGCAGATAAGTTGAGCAAACTTCATCTCCTACTATACTTTAAATCTAACTGTGTTTTGAGGGTTTCTTGTCTTAGTAAATTTTAAATGTGCCCCCAAAAAGGTTTTTGGCATTCAAATCTGCCAGAGACTATATGATAAAAATGAAAGGAAGATTACAAAGTTCTGATATTGGTATTCCGATTCCTGCTGAAAGACTCCTCAGAAAAAAATGTAAAATAATTCGCCTGAATTCATTGCTGGCATTTACATTATCAAAGGCACTAGAAGCTGTAAGTGCATCTGCACTTCAAAACCAATGTGTCAATCGTAGAATGTCCATTAATATTGACTTCATGTGTCAAGACATATTAAATAATGTTTACAGAAGGTAATAGATCGTAAACAAACTATTCTTATAAATGTGGGGGTTTTTTTAATAATACAAAGCTAATCAGAAGATATCTATGTTTTTATGTTGGTGCAATATGATGTAAAATGCCTTGCTCTCAAATAATTTCTGTGGTGACCTGTATTCTCCATTTGTTTCATACAGGATAGAATTAATCTCTGCACATTTCTTCATAATTTTTTCCTTAACTTTATTCTTCTTTTGTCTTTTTTTTATGCCAGATAGGTATGTCAGTAGTTGTCAGTTTGTACACATTTATTAAGGGAATTTGTTAAAATATAGGAGAATCAGATGCTGGAAAGACAGCAAATGTCAGAATTAAGATGGCTCATGATGCCTTTTTGTCACCCCCACAATTTATTGTGAATTTATTGTGCCCTTATGAGACAGACATGCTTTGGAAACAGCATGTCAATGTATAATTAAATACCCTGCAATAATATGTATGCATATGAGTAAGAAATTGAATTGAATGTTGCATAGAGAACCTTCAGTCTTGTTTTGCTTGACATAGTTGTTTTAACAAACATAGTTATTTGTAATTAATTTCGTAGCTTTGCAGAAACGATGTTTTTACATCATCACTAGTGTGTGAGCCTCCAGTATGGCTCCTTTCACTCCACTTCAGGCCTGATTATACTGACAGCACAAGGAGGTGGAGGAAGCCAGAGGAGATCACCAGCAGAAGTAGCTTGTTGTGGATCTGTGTCATATTTGAGGACAGCTGTCAACAGTTTGTTCTGGCTCTCATATCCCCTTAACTCCTCTGGTAGATCTGCTCTGGCAGTTGCTAGATTTTCCTATCAAAAGGTGATGTGTTGCAGCTTTTGCTGCTTGATACCTGTGCGGGCTTGACATTGGACTACTCAGTGAGTTACTGCTTTAGCAGGTTGCCAGAATTCTACCCATGAACATGGGCTGTAACAAAATAATGGCTATGAACAGTGTATATCTCAGTTCAGCCTTAGCATGTTTTCTTGCTTCAAGAAAATCACGTTTGCAGCATGAGAATTTTCCCTCTGCTAAATTTTAAAAGCTTGTAACACAGGAGCACACTGTTGGAACTTCTCAGAAACTGGCTGCAAAAATCTTCTTTTGTGGAAAGAAACAGCATTACATTCACATTGCTTTCTACTCCCGTATAAAAGTGCATGCTTAAGGAAATGCTTTTTTTGTAGAGTAAGCATATAGTCCAGATGTTTAATGTCAGTCTGTGTTTTTAATGAAGGTTTTTCTTGTATTTGAAGGTTCAGTAATGTAATCAGAGCACATACCCGACTAGAATCAAGGTACAGTAATAGCTCCGGAGGATCTTATGATGATGACAAAAGTAAGTTCTATTATTCAATTTGATGAAATTTCTGGTGTTTTGGTGGGAGAGGAAGACGTGACTGGTGGAGGTTCTCTGTTCAAGTTCTGTATAAACAGTAATGTAGCATCACCATACAGGGAGTGTCCTTATTTTACCTTCATACCTCATTTAATTAGTTTCCTTTGTTTAACCTGGGCTCCGTCAAACCTATTTAAAGGCCAGAGAACTTCACAGAAGGCAGCAGCAGAGAATCCTCCAAACAGTAACACCTTGAACCTTTCATACGTGGCAAGGTGAAAGATTTCCAAGAGCATTATGAGTACTTCGAATAGTGCCCTTTGCCAGTATTTCCTTCCAAATCAAGTGCTGTTATATGAGCATGAAGAGATTCAGGAGTTTCCAAAAAATGAGGTCTTACCTCCTCTTTAGCTTTTCTCTGCTGTCTGCAACCAGTTTCTGGCTGCACTGTGCAAACCTGTGTCAGAGGGGGGAGTGAGATAGGGCTCCTGAGCACACTTGTTGTTCTTTATGTATTTCTGCTAAACAGACTATAAATGGTCACTTGATGCTCAGCAGAGATTCCAAAGAAAACCAAGATATTTCCATCAACTGTTAAGTGACAGTGTAAATTTTAGGAGTTGGATGGTTTGACTTCATTTCTGAGCTGAATTGTAAGGAAGCCAATCTACAGGTTTCGGTTAGGCCCTAACCAAATGTAAAAAAGGCAAGAGCTTTTTATTGACTTTCATCTCTGGTTTAATAAAGCCACGTCAAATAATAGAGGGCATAATGTCTTGTCTTGGTGCTACGGACACCATTTGGGGACAGTATTTTGGCATAAAAAGTAAAGATTTTATGTTAAAGATTTTAATCCAAGTAATTTTTTGGCAATACACTTCTGCAAAATGTGGAAACACTGTCAAATACAACATGATAGGATAATTTAATGTATATCAACAACTATTTTTCATTATTATGAAGCACAGTGTTTACAAAATACTGTGTATGTACATACAGCACTATTTAAATACACAAAAAAGTGTGCGACATATTAAACTCAGTGGTTTTTAGTACACTTGTCTTGTTTTTCTTACGGCTTTCTAGTGCTGCAGCTACTAAAAATTCTTCAGCAGATGTTAATTGGAGCACCAGCGCTAATCTGATCTGCATGAACAATCTTTCAAAACAGAACAATGTTTATATTATCAGAACATTCTTCACAAGTAGCTGGTTTTGACAAGAGCTTAGAGTAATAAAAGGTTAAAAAATGCTGAAATTTTCTTTGTTCTTTTGGAATGTCTCCTCAAGCCGGTGCCCAAATGTTTTTTCCTGCCTGTACCTACAAGCTTTATAGTACTGTGAATATTTATGCAAGGTTTGCTTCTCACAGGGGTTACTTCCACAAATATATGAATACCTAGATGTAAAATAAAATACATTTTACTTAGCTACTGACATTTATATAGAACTCTAAAAAGAAAGAGTAATTCTTATACCATTTGTCATTCTACAAGATAAATAATGCAGCCTCCATTAAGAAAGTGCAAGTTATTCCCTCAGGCAGGCAGTCCAGTCTGCGAAGGGGTTGATGGTATGGCTTCTCTCTTCTCTCCAGTCTACTTGACTATAGATGTATTTCTGAGGATATAAATAAGGAACACAACTCTGCAGCACAGAAATTCTCTTGTTCAGGCAAAGATTGTATGTTAAGGTGCAAAGTGCTTCTTTTTTTCTCAGTCTGCACATAAGCCTGTGAAAACATGAGTGAGGAGCTAGGTCTTGGTGTGGACTTCATGAAGCAGTTTTATGTGAAACACTTAAAATGGTAATAACAAATAGTGACTGTGCAGTCCTTGAAAAGTGAAAGCATCTGGCAAACATTATCTGGTTAATCCTTAGAAGATGAGTATGTGAAAATGCTATACTTTGCCAGATTATTAGGTCAGTTTATTCTTCTTTATCTGGAACTAATAAGTCATCCTTCAGAGGATGAGAGAAGTAAGTAGAGGTCTAAATCATGAAGATCTAAAGTGCTCCTTGGAAGATTAACACTGAAGAATGGGAATGATAAAGTTGGCATTTTAGTAATAATTGGAGGAGCAGCTACTGCATTGAAGGGCTCCTGAAGATCTGGAAACCTGAAGACATTTTGTCAAAACCAAGAAGTGATGTGCATTAGAAAAAGCTAGCTCTGATACTTTTGTAGGCATCAAAACAGTTTTCTTTCCTGTGGCAAAGCCAACAAGCATCAGATACATGCTGTTAAAAAAACGAAAGTGCTGAGGGTTTCAAACCTACCTAAAATGTAAAAGTATAACAGAAAACCAGAGCAAAAAATAATGTTCTCATTAAAAATTCACAAAGGCAATGTTTGGATATATGTCAAGAACAGGCCTGGAGAGGATACTTTCCATGCCAGTGTATCATGGACTGCCAGACCTGGGAAATAAAAACTGACCAGTGTGAAAATCGAGAAGAATGAGAGGGAACAAAATAAAGGAGAGATGAACAAAGCTGTGCAGCTGAGAGAAGACAGAAAGTGGTGGAAATAACTTACTTGACCCATATGATTGCAGATAAACAGGTGGAAGAAAAAACCCTATTGCTTATTAACATACAGCAGCTGTCATACTGAAGCAAAGTTAAATGCATCTTTGAGAAATTCAAGAGACAATTCATCCTTGTTGAACGAAAATTACCCTGAACATGTTTTTTGCATTCCTTATGCCTCCTTCCTAATTCAGGACATTTAACTTCTGCCTTTGTAGCATCGCTCAGCAGGGCACTGGTGAGGAGTTGCAAGAATGTGTCACTGGTACACGGCTCCTTGCAGCAGATGGCTTCCAACAGTAGCTTCATTGGCTGAACTTTCCTCTCATTTTTGAAGAGAAAGTTTGTTTCTTGGTGCTTTGTGATCTGAATCCAAAGCTACTAAGTGACAGCAGGGATTCAGCTGCAGCTTCTACCATTCAGTGCTCTCTGCCTGGAATCTGTTTAATTTCCAGCAGTGTGAAAGAGGGATTAAAAATGCATCGTTTGTTATTGCACACAGGAATTCACAAACCTCATGTCGTCTTATCACATTATTCCAAACAGCTGAGCTGATATGTTAGCATCAACTCTATTTTATTATTTCTCCAAAATGTGTAGCCAAACTTGGTTTTTATGCACTGTTTTAATGCTTTTCCACGCAGACGATCCTGTTTCTCCTTATACAAGCTGGTTATTGAATATTGTTGAAACCAAACAACCACATCCCCTGCCCATGCCTTACAATGGAGGATGTTGGGCACCACTTGTGGACTACCTCCCAGAAACCATCACACCCCGGGGACCCCTTCATAGGTGAGCAGTTTCTCATTCTGACATTTCAAACAGTGAGATGCTTCCTCTCACTGGTTGACCAGCACCAATCCAGCTGTCCCACCACTCAGAACATCTGAAAATCATACCTTCAATTTCTGCTGATTTCCAGTGCTAAAATCAACATGCAACGAAGGCTGGCAATTCTACCAGATTTCTACTAGAAAGCCTGTTTACAATGTAGGACATCACTTTCTGATAAGAATAGGACTGAAGAAACAACTAAAACAGAAAAGGAAAATTTCTCTTTCCCAAGCCTCTGTGCTGTTATTCATAGCACTTTTTTCTCCTTGATCTTTTATTCTTACTAGGCTATGCATACTCTGAAATTCCTCTTTTACATAATTTGTATTGACAGTAATAGTGTTCTTTTCAGTAATGGGTCCTTACCTGCTTAATACTGTAACTAAGGTGCTTCAGCATTAATCATATTGAGAAGAAATAGTACAAATTTGAAAATGCAGATGTTGTTTATTTCTTCAGAAATAGCCATCATGTTACTGTTTTCCCATCTCCAAGAGGTTTCAAACTGATCCTGTGATTAAATTTCCAGGTGTAATATTGCTGTCATCTTCATGACTGAGATGGTAGTGGATCACAGTGTGAGAGAAGATTGGGCTCTTCACCTCCCTTTATTGCTACATGCTCTCTTTTTGGGTAAGACAAACAGAACAAGAAATAAGGTATAAATGTACTCCTGTCCTTTCAGTTTAGTTTTGCTGAAGCTGTGGAGTTGTGTTTCTTACATGTTTTTCCTAAAAAAAAAAAAAAAAAAAAAAAAAAAAAGCCTGAGGCAGTTGCAGTCTGTGAATTAGTCTCAAAACTTTTAAGCTTTTGAATATTTTGGCCAATTTCACCCAAATTCGAAAGGTGGGTAGAAATTTGAAGATGATTGACTTCCTAAAATATCTCTAAACAACCCGTAGTCCCCCCCTGCGAGAAAGGCAGGCAAAACTCAGCCTTTGTACGGTCTGGTTTGTGATGGGCAGGTGGGCAATCAACACATGCCTTAGACCTGGACTACACACACCAGTGTTCTCTTGCCTTTGTGAAAATATTATGTAAGAGAGATAAGATTACTGTACTGCATAGATAGTGAAGGTATGACACAGATCACTGGAAAGCAAGCTTCAGTAAATTCACTGCTAATGGAATACTTTATTGTCAGTGTGTTCCCTTATATACCCGAGCATAGAGGCACTGTTTTTTCCCCATTGCTGTGTCTGTTCTTGACCGTAACACAGTTCAACGGGAGGGTGATACCTTCCTTGTCCTGCGACTTAACATTATGAAAAGTGAGTGGCCTAATTTTTTAGCACACAGGAGTATTTAGCATTATAAAGCCATCCCCTAACTTTCATGGTTGATAAATACTAGTTTTCACAAATAAACACAGTCAGATGCTTGTGAAATAAATTTATTATAATGGGAGATCTCAGTCCACTTCTCATTCAGTCACCGTAGTTACCACTAAGTCTATTCACTGGCAATCTGGGAAGAGTCTGTTGTTCAGCAGGCAAAAAAGATTAAATTGAGAGGTGGTAGAATATATGTGATATGCTTCAGTATATAGTTGGACAAGATCCCTCCTTCTTTTCTGCTACTCTGTTACCAACTGTTCTGTTTGAAATTTTTTGATGAAATAGGGTTTTTTTTGAAAATGCACACTCATCAAATACTCAAATTTTGTGTATTAGTACGTTGATTTCAACAAACTTCTGATGAAACACAAGAATAACAGCCAGGACCGTGTCGGATAGGGCTTCCAGGGTCAGTTTCAATATGACATTTCACATATATTCTTCACTTAAAAGTTAAATCTATTTTGTGGCTGCCCATAACAATTTTTGACTTCTTTTTTATGTTGCTGTGAACTTTCTAAGTGTGAGAGGGAGCTGAAAAAGAACTGGATAAGTGTGTGAATCAAATCAATAACTATCAACTGATCAAACAACATCGTTAGTATGATTTGTAACAAGTGTGAGAAAACTGGTGCTTACAGTTAGAAATTCTCACAAGAATAAATGAATAACTTAAGACAGGAATAGTTTGCAGCAGGGTGGCCACTTCAGTTAAGACAGCTTTAAGGAGCCATCAGGGAGCCATGCAAATAAACATATGCAGAAACATATGATATTAGTAATCCATTATAAAAATATCTTTACTGATTTGTTCATGCAATAATGTTTCAACATTACAGTATTTCATAAGAAATAAATAGAAATTTATGAATACCATTTGAGACAGTCCCTTGGCTAAGAACTCTCAATTCTCAAATGTGAAATTAAAGCTAAATGTAACTGGTAACTAAGTGTAACTGGTTTAGTGGTAACTACAATGAGATCACAGCTTCCAGGCTTCAAGTTCAGTTTCTCTAGAGTTGTTATACCTCCTGTGGAAAATTTTTCTATATTTTGTAGTAAAGCTCTGTTGTGATGGTGCGAGGAAGTTATGCTACACATGTTACCCAAAGGTGTGAATGTGATTGAAAATGAAGTATTTCTGTCCTGTTGGAATGTGAGCAGGCAGGTGCATCTGACCGAAAAGGAAACTGGAAACTGGTATGGTGGCTAGCTGGAGAACCTGTATCCTTCCATTTATTGGAAGGAGTGAAAAAATACTAAAATGAAAGAATTTTGCAATGTATGTATTTAATAGGCTATTGAATGGTTTGTAGTACTGATAGTGAAGTAGAGAGGCAGACTGCTGGCATGAACCTGCCTGTCTCAGTAGTGCATGAAAATCACTGCTGTTTAAAATCTCTTTTGCAACCAGTGTGAAGTGAGTTGAGCAGCTAGACTCCTTTCCCATGGAAATGTGTCCATGTCACAGAAGTTTACCTTCTTGGGAACTATTCCAAGTTAAAGAACAGCCCAGCACTGGACAAGCACAAAGACCAAACTGTCCTTCTCACTTCGTAGTTGGCATATCTATGTCAATACTTTCATACAGCCCTAGGGTTTAACAGGACTTCAGTCACGAGTGCTGCCGATACAGAATTTATTTTCAACTAAAAGAACTTTTTATATCCTTTTCAGTGTATATGTTAGAACAGGGTAGGACAGGTTCATTATCTCCTGGCAGGTGGAAGGAAATGGAGAAAGGAGAATAGGAGCAGAAACCTGAAGAAGCTGAAAAAGAGGTGGGCAGGTTGGCCGTGGTTCTTTTGGAGGAGGCTATGGGCAGATGAGTAAGACCAAGGATCACAGGACCTCCAAAGGCCTGCCCATAGGAGCCAAAGACATGTTGTTCAGACTATGGCAGTATGAGCAGCTTCATTTTTGCAGGCCAGACAAAAACCAGCGTGACTGGAGTACATTAGAAAACACCTGACTTAAAAGACCTGTTGGCTGCTGCCACTTAGAGTAATGAAGGAGCTGCTTTTTAAAGAGGAATATATCCTGAGAAGAGAGAAGCTGAAGAAGAAAACAATTCAATTTTTTAGCACTGAAACTGCCCCTAAACAGAAGAAAGTATTTGTAAATATCCTGGAAGATACTGAAAGAGAATCGAAAAGAGATTACTACCACAGAGTGCAGTTTATTTTACAAACATTTACTTCCTTTATATTTGTAATTTGTGATTTATTCAGGTTCTGTTAAAATCTTATGAACAGCAGTAGTGCTAACCAGATCAGAGTCTCTCAGTGCTAGACCGTTGGTTTCAGTTCTGCGCCCTGAGCTAGTGGCTAATTTCTCATGCTACTTACTGGTAGTTGAAGTTCTTTTTCAAGGGATTTTGTCTGTCAGTTCCTTTCTTAATAAATCAGTATCTACCTCTTACAGTTTGCACTCGTTGTAAAACCAATGGCTGTGCAAGAAAGCCAGATACTGAGTTAAGCAATGTAATTACAACTACCACCAAGAATTTCTCATCTTTAGAGGTTTTCCAGCCCTGTCAAATTAACACTGCAGTGAGACAGAATGCAAAAAGTTGTATTGCCACACATTGTTTTGTACCTCCTGTATTTGACCTCAGTCTGGAAACGAAATATACACATACATTTGAAGTAAAAACACTAGTAACTGTGTCCGGAAATACTGCATCTTTTGTTTGTTTGCACTGTTGCCATGAACTGCCTTGGAATTTTTGCTATTTCTGGCATGTGAACTTGTTTATTATTACTTCATGTTCAGCGATTGCTGTAACCTTTTCTTTTAGGTCTTGACCATTACCGCCCTGAGGTCTTTGAACACAGTAAAAAGTTACTGCTTCACCTTTTGATTGCATTATCTTGCAATAGCAACTATCAAGCCATTGCATCAGTGCTTCTTCAGACCAGGGAGATGAATGAGACCAAGACTCTGACAGTACAACCAGCATACTTACCGGAATATCTTTATACAGGTAATAAAGCAAAAGAAGAAAAGAACATTGCATTATACTGTGAGGTTTTTCAAAGTAGGACGTCAAGGTTACTTTCCTATAATATAAGAGTTTTGATAAATTAAAGTGGTAAAGTGGCAAATATGAACAGTTCCCATTAATATTAATTCCATGTGAACTACCCTAGAGATGCACCCAAATTATTATTAGATTACTTTTCATGATAGTGAGAAAGCTATCTGATGTAAGACAAAATATATAATGTAGAATTTTAAACATTAATACAGCTAATAACTTCCTGACTTCCCCCTCAGGGAGCCAGGACTACTTTAAATGAGGGCAATCACTCCTCAACCTTCGAAAGACATGAATAAATAATTCCAACACAGGAAGAGCAGCAAGAATATGCAGCTCAGATTTTCCATTATTAAGTTAAATTTCATGTGATAACACCGTCCTTTATATCACAGATAAACTTCATTTCTGTCCTGAAATCTGTTTCTGCATTAGGAGGCTTACTTCAGACCTTTGCTGAGGTGGCTGTTCTGTTAACTTTTAGCAATTTACCTGTTTTTAAGGGGCTGGTTGGGAACAGTTTGTAGAAAGCAGCTAGCTAGATTTACTATTATCACATAATATTACTAAAAGCAAGCATACTGCTGAGATTTAAAGGAATCACAGACCCAGTGTAGAGTTATGGAGGTAGGATTAGTTGTCTGGGAGAGGGTGAGGAACTTTTTACCATACACTGAGAAATGAAAAGGAGAGATAATCAAATTAGTGGCATTTCTGTAGTTCCTTAGGAATATAACCAAAAGTAATAAATAGTTTGGCTTTATAAAGAATATTACTTGATAACTGATTTTTTTTATGAGATAGATACAAATAAATATTTTAAAGTAATGAGAAGAAGAGATCTGTATTTCAGGTCAATGAATTAATTTGACCTTTTTAGGTTTCATTCTGCATTAAGTCCATGTAAAATTACCCCACACATGAATTTTCCATCTTGAGTTGTGTAGATCTCTTTTCCAATGCATGTCCATGAATTATTAAATACAGAATAAAATTCTTACATTAAAATTATAGTACTGCTTTTCTGCCAAAATGAAAAACTGTTTTCATTTCTGTCTCTGAAAAACATAATTGGTACCCTGTGTCTGGGCCTCTTAAGTCCAAGAAGTTATCAAAACTTTGATTTTGGATTCTTTTCTTTATCAGCTAATGTAAAGAGTGAGAGTGTGGGTGAATAGATATAGCAAAGAATCCTAACTGAAAATACTTCAGCTCAGGTTCGTTCCACATAATGTCAGGCAACTAAATTAAGAGTTTCCTGACCTGCAATGGATTCTGTCAGCAGAGAGGCCACTCCTGCTCCCAGTCTTCTTGCAAGGCCAGTTTTTCTGTTGTAGACTAGCAGTCTAACCTTAAGAAAACAGGTCTTAGTTTCTAATTCCAGCTCTGACGTTGTGTGGCAAGCTTCTGATCTAGCAGAAACCTTACTCAGATGCTTAACCTCAATGCTGAGAATATTTAATATGAGTAGTCCAGTGTTTACAGTTACTAAAGGTATTGAATAGAAGGCTTAAACATTTGTGTCTCCATTTCCATTACATTTGTAAAATTAGGACAACATCATTGTCCTAACAGTTCCACCCTGCAGAGGCTTTTTTCCTCATCAGACTAGCTCAGAGAAGTGAGCTGAACTTTGCATACACTTAGCCAACTTCAAAATTCACTTTACAGAAAGACATAGTTCTGATGATTGTAAAACTCCATGAAACATTTATCTTTCAAGTACTGTAGCCCTCATGCAGTAAAAAAAAAAAAATATTGGCTTTGGTCTTTTTCATTTTATATTGGATTCTGCACATTTAGAAACAGAGTACCATTTTCACACCCATCGGCATTTGAGGGTTGCTGTGTTCTGCAGATTTTCCCCGTGTTTCCCAGTAGAAGGTTTCTGCTGCTGACTCTGAAAAGAGCTGCTTGGCGGACACTTCCATCTGTAATGCTGGCCCAATAGTGCATTCCATCTTTATCATCTCCTCCCTTTCTGCTGGCAGGTGGCTTTGACTTTCTGCGGGAATACCAGTCGTCTCCAGTGCCAGACTCCGGCTTGAGCTCCAGCTCCACCTCCTCCAGTATCAGCCTGGGAGGCAGCAGTGGAAATCTCCCACAGATTACACAAGAGGTTGAGGACATGGACACTGCTGCTGAAACAGATGAGAAAGCAAACAAATTAATTGAGTTTCTGACAACCAGGTAATGGAGATAAGCAGAGGATACATTTGCACACGAAACGCATACTTTCATGTCTTGTCTACAATTATGTGTAGCAACTTAAAAGACTCAAAGGAAAATGACTGAGGTTTTACAGTAATTACAGACTCCCATTCCTCTTTTATTGATACTTATAGAAGTAGGTAGGTACTTAAAAGCACTACAGTGTCAGGAACAACAGAAAAAAGTCTTGCCTGACAGGAATAAAATGTTTAATTGACTGATAGTATTATGTTCAACAATGAACTAATGGAAGAAGACAGTTTTATTATTATAAAATTAGATAGGAAGTGTACAGGGTGTAGTGAAAGGCCATGATGAAACTAATATTAACTACCGACTACAGCCAGCAGATCCTACGTGCAATGTTAAATTAAAAAAAGGAGTTTTGTTTATGCTGCTCTCTAAATGGTACAACTTATATTTTAAAAGAGAGGTTTTGTAAAATACAGTGTAGGAATATTTATTTACATGTGTTTTGCTCATAAAATTCTGTTCAGTTGCATGTTTTCCAGGCTATGGCCCTGGAAATACCTAATTGCCTTTACAATTTATATATTTTAACTGATTACATTTATTTCAGATAACTCAGAGAAATTTTGCACTTTGTTATGTATTTCTTTAAGGGCATTTGGTCCACTTTGGTGCCATGAAGATATCACACCCAAAAATCAGAACACCAAGAGTGCGGAACAGCTTACTAATTTTCTGCGTCACGTTGTATCTGTATTTAAAGATTCCAAGTCAGGTAGTAAATTTTTTTACTTTCATAACTAAAAGAATATTCCCTCAAGGTCACACTAAATATTTATCCTGTGACTTAGTAATCTGCTTATGCAGAAGCATGACATATTGTATGTCTTAACAAGGATGTATGACATATGAAACAATTGCTTTAAAAAAATCGTGTTAGATTGGACTGTTGCTGAATGTTAAATTGAACATTTCTTCAAAGCTGTTGGTAGAAAGCCTTTTGATTGATAAAAGCTACCAGATAAAAGCTCCTCTATGTCCTGTTGGTAAAATACATCACCATTACTAAGTAAATGTGCTTTGTTAAATTTCTTCTTGCAATTAAAGTTTAGTTTTAATTTATTATGTTTTTAGAGCGTAGGAAATGTACTGATTGTATTTTCAAAACCAACACAGTCACTAATTAAATATCTTCCAAGATCAAAGCAGAATGCAGCATCAGTATTTATATTTAAGATTTTATCCAAAGCCTTCTGAAGCTAATAGAAAGACTCCTAATTCAGCTTGGCTTTAGGTTTGGGAGTGTTCAGAAGTTACTGTGTTGCAGCCAGTGCATACTACAGTACATATCCTCCCCACAGAATTGTTTCAGTCCATTTATGACCCACAGTAAAATCTGTCATTAAAAAAAAAAAAAATTTACATACTATTCTTTTGCTTAGGTTTTCATTTGGAGCAGCATCTGAGTGAAGTTGCTTTACAAACAGCTCTTTCAAGCTCTTCGAGACATTACGCAGGTCGCTCTTTCCAGATATTCAGGGCCCTAAAGCAGCCCCTTTCTGCACATGCGTTGTCTGACCTCCTGTCAAGATTGGTGGAAGTTATTGGAGAGCATGGAGATGAGATTCAGGTATGCATGTGTACATAATGCTTCTTAGTACTGTTGATTTAATGTATACTTAATTTAAAATTACCATTTTAACAAGATGTTCTGGAGTCAAGTGATGCAAAGTAGAATGTGGCCTCAGAAAAGGTTATCTCTGAGTTTACTGAATCCTTATGTACCTTATCAAAGCCTTCATCAGGCGGTTACGATCTTATATAGCTCTAAAAAGAACAACTAGAAAACATTCAGTAAATGTCACTCAAAATGAAATCTTCACGATGACCATTTTTTCCCTTTTCACGTCATTAATCTGTGCTTAAGGAACCCATCATCCTATCTGCTGATGTAATCTGACAATGTGAAGTAGACACCACCTCATTTCTCAGATGTTAACAACTTTTGAAATAAAAAAATCCACACCATCTGTAACAATACAAAACTTAACACTAACCTAATTTGATCCAGTCCTCTCCTAGTGAACTATGATGTTCACTTGGTTTAGCTAAACAGACTGTTCTCTCCTGAAATTTTACAATCAGAGACTATTTATTGCGAGACTCAAGACTTAATAAAGAGAACTACTAGCTCTTAATAAGAAAAAAACCTGACATCACCTCCATATTTTACTTAGGTAATGAAACTGCCACAAGATGACAGTAATATTCTGTCACAATTCTGCAGAATTTAAATCAGTGACCTGCAAGTCAGGGGTTCTGTATGCCATTACCAATCCCCTGATGAGATATGTGCCCTTCTTGCATGCCTTCATACATCATTCAGAGGCAGAAAATAAAACATAACAGTGACATCTTAATGTTCGGGGCAGTGGCATTGATGTGAATGTTGTTCTTTTTTCAGGAGAAATTACAGGTTTTCATTAGGTGCCTATTCCTTTTATGAACTGAAGATTTTTAAATGTTCACTATTTTGAATGTCTTTGTTGAAATGGTTAACCTCGTGCATTCATAGGGATATGTAATGGAGGCACTACTTACTTTGGAAGCTGCTGTGGATAATCTGTCTGACTGTTTGAAGAACAGCGATCTTTTGACGGTGTTATCACGGTAAGAGCCTGTTCTCCTAACTGTATCTTTTTTTTTCAGTGTCTCATGATATTAAGTGTGCAGGTCTGCAGTCTGACAGCATAAAATTATTTTGATAAGACTAAGCTCCTTTGTATCCTTCAGAGAACTAGACTAAGAGCACATCTCAGCCAAATTTTGCAATAGTTGAAATGATGTTGATAGAACTAACGGAACTTTACAATGCATTGTAAATTCTGCCTTGCTGCCACTTGGCTATATCTTATTTAACATCCTTTAAAAATATTGTCTTTTTTTCACCTTTGTACCATATACTTGAAAACATATCTGGGAAGAAACATGTTTTTTGGAATATTGGTTTCATACAACCTTTCATTCTCAGACGAAGCATTCCCCGAGAAGTAAATGATCATGGTTTTTTCTCCTCAGTAAAACTAGGGAGAATTTTGTCCCATGTGTACATAACTCATGGATTTTGCCAGACATGTAGACCATCTTTGTGAAACCCTTAGCGTTAAAGTAGACCTTTGTACATGCTGGTAAATTGCAGGCTCCTTCCGCAACACAGCTGTTGACAGTACTGAGGGAGATTAGTGTCTACCTGACTCCTAATAGCAAGAACAGAACAGGCAATGTGTTTGAAAAATGTCCATAAGTTACTATGCTTTACATGCAGAACAAAAATACAAGGGCTATCATTTCTGAAGCTAGTAGGCAGGGTGCTATGTAATATACTGCAATGGCAGAACACAAGTATTGCCTTGTGACAGAGTAGAGGAAAAATACAGGGGAAATACAGCTTCTACTTTAAGAGCTATTTCTCTTTCGTTAGTGCACATTTCAGGAAAGAGCAAGATGGAGCAGAAAGTAAGAAACACTCCAGAAAGCAGTGGGATGCAATATTCTTTACCCTGACACTATTGATTCCGTAAGATCCTCTTCAAGTATTGTAGACAGTAGGGACTCATAGTATTTGAGGTAGGAATGGGATGAGAGAGTCAGGAATTAGCTGTTCTCCAGAACAAACTTCCCTTGCATGTATCAACACAGCATGTTCATCTGTAGAGATAATTGATAGGGATTGTCTGGATCATCACATGATAGTCCATGAGGAGGCATCAGTCACTGAAATTGAAACACCTCCGCTTTCTGTAAACCATCTTGAAGAGATCTTAGGATACAGGCAGCAGACAATGCAATGACAACAAGGTTTCTGAAGGACCTGTACTAGCAAGAACCTAGGCAGCCATATGACACATTTCTTGAGGATAATGTGGCATATTTGTGGTTCTGCTTGAGATACGCTGGTTTTTCTTCCCACAGTTCTCCCATTAGCCAGTAAGCCATTTTGCCTGCCAGCTGTGCCAAATTCGGGGTTTGCTCCACTGATGAGGGCATTTTAAAGACCAAAATTGTTTTCAGTTCTACCACTGCCTCATTATATGGGCGCTTCCACGAGTCACTTCACAGCTCTGTATCTGTTATCCCCATGTTGTTCTTACCTGTTTAGACTGTTGACTATCCTGCTCTGGTTTGATTTAGTGCCACATGAACCTCACTTCAGTTATGTCTGTGGGCATTTCTGAAAAAAAAAAAAAAAAAAACCCAAAAAAACCCACACAGGCTGCAATAGCTAGTATGGTGTTTTACTTTTCCTATTTAAATATTTATTTACAGTTTGATAAATACTTAACTTGCATCCAATATGTACAAGTTTCAAGCTGTGCATTCACACATTGCAACGTATGTTATATTTTGGGTTCAGTTCATCTTCACCAGATTTAACATCAAGCACCAAACTGACTGCAAACCGGAAGAGCACAGGACAGCTGAATGTGAATCCTGCAAGCGGTAACACAGCCACTGCTGAGCGAAGCAGGCACCAAAGGAGCTTCTCTGTACCCAAAAAGTTTGGAGATGTGGACAAGTCCTCGGACCCACCACGCAGTGCCACACTAGACAGAATTCAGGCGTGCACCCAACAAGGCCTGTCCTCTAAAACCAGAAGTTCATCATCTCTAAAGGACAGTCTCACTGACCCATCCCATATTAACAATCCAACCAACCTACTGGCCACCATCTTCTGGGTTGCTGTAGCTTTGATGGAATCAGATTTTGAGTTTGAATATCTAATGGCATTGCGGTTGCTGAATAAACTTCTGGCTCATTTGCCACTTGATAAAGCTGAAAACCGGGAGAAGTTAGAGAAGTTGCAAGGGCAGCTGAAGTGGGCGGACTTCTCAGGGCTTCAGCAGCTACTCCTGAAAGGATTCACCTCCCTTACTACCACTGATCTCACACTACAGCTTTTTAGTTTGCTGACACCAGTGTCTCGAATATCCATGGTGGATTCCTCTCAAGCTATAGGTAAGACCAGTGTACTTTCCTCTCTTTCAGTTTCCATTGCTTTGACATTTGATGACAGAATTAGGCTATCTGCACAAAACCAAAAATGGCATTTTTTTCTTTCTCTTCTAATATAGCATAATGTACTTTTGCTTTGAGTTGGGTGGGCTTTTTGGAAATTTCATAGCAATATAACATGTTTCTGAAAAATGAATCTATTGCACAATAAGGTTTTGGAGGAAAGCGGTCGTGTATTATTTCACGTTTCATTTCTAGTGCTTAGCAGCATATAAAGTTTCTGAGTGCTGACAAAATAAACATATGTAAGGACGTACTGTGAAATTTCCTAGAACCTATTTTAGCTAGTTTTTCCACTGAATTATTTTGAGAATATCACAAATTATTTGATTTTAAATTAGTGCTTCATGGGATTTTTCCTAGAAATATAAACATTGAAAACTCTTGTACACTTTTTAGATAAACTACAATAGCACATTAGTGAGTGAGGAGAGGGGCCTGGGTTATAAGGAGATAAGGTAACATTTTGAAATTCCCAATTATTTAGTTGAGGTTGTGACCACTTCTTAATTATATTTCTTGAAGAGAGTTTCTGTGTTGTTCCAGATATTTACTCCTCTGTCTCAGTCAGAAACACAGGTATTAAGACAATTGTACAGGCTTCACAACTGTGTCATAACAAGCTCAGACACAGAGTAAGGGGATGAATGCCATGAACAGCCTGCCCATCTCTTAAGCACCGGTGTGGTGCCTGTGTTCTGGACTTCAGCTGGGCAGTTCACACATGGGCTGTGACGGAACCATCTGGAGGTATCTTTTTCTGTTCCCTGAGTATAGAGGAAGCCTAGGGGTATTACGCTCCTATCTTAGGCAACTTGTTTAATTGTGTAGAACAAGAGGGAATGAATGGTTAGCAAGATATTTTCATAGATTAGATTCTTTCTTTTCAAAAAACAGACTGTGGCTGGATTCAATTTCTTGACTTCTGAACTCTGAGCTCCCACCTGAACTGAGGCAGCTTTTGTTACAGCTCCCAGTTACAGTTGCTGTCTGTAGTTCATCAGCTACTTTAAACTATGAGTTGGTGCAGAAGAGCTGAGTCCCAGCTCCAGACAAAGCCCTCACACTAATGACAGCGGCTGGCACTTCGTGCAGGAGCCATCTCCTAGCTTCAGAACCACCATTTGAGTAGTCTCATTTGACCAGTTCTATCAGAATTTTGATTCATTATTATTATTAACTTGAACAGTATAAAACAATGGAAGCTGTGCCTAGGAGCCTGACCAAAACAGTTGTTCATTCATCAACACTCACTAAATCTCTTCTTGTGTTTTAGCAGCAGTAATGAAAATGCCACCAGTTAAGATTGTCAATAAGCCCATTAAGTAGAAAAGATAAACATACTCTCTAACAGGAATAAAATATATACTTTTGTGAGATATTTTATCCTGTAAATACCTTTTTGTGCAGTAGTGTTTGCAGAAATAGGTTCATGCTTTGTAACAGTACTGTTCCCTAAATGATATCCTGGATTTTCAACCTAAGGCCCCTTTAAGACAAATGCGGCATGGCCAGTGGCATGAACAACTTGACAGAGTCTGTGTGAGTATACAGCTAATGTAATATTGAAACCGTGACCTCCAACGAAATACCAACTTGAAGATCACTGTGGCTTCTGCTGTCCAAAATACACATTTTGTTCTGTATTTTCCTGTTCTAGGATTTCCCCTGAATGTTTTGTGTCTCCTGCCCCATTTAATTCAGCATTTTGACAGCCCAAACCAGTTTTGTAAAGATATAGCCGAAAGGATTGCTCAGGTATCAAAGTTATTTACTGTTTTGTACATCCTTAAACCCTGTAAGTGCAGTTGCCTTGCTCTTAATGTGTTTTGATATTTATATTTAATTAGGTTTGTTTGGAGGAGAAGAACCCCAAGCTATCAAATCTTGCACATGTCATGACCCTTTATAAAACACACAGCTATACAAGGGACTGTGCTACCTGGGTAAATGTGGTTTGCCGTTACCTTCATGAAGCATTTGCTGATATTACTTTGAGTATGGTTACGTATTTGGCTGAGGTAAGTTTTCAAAGCCTTTTTACTGTTTGAACTCTTCTGTTGCCTAACAACCCAAAGAGCTGAAGTCTGCCTGCAGATTACTGGGGGCTCTCTGTAGCTGTTATTTATAATTAAGAGTAAAAAGCAGAAATTAGCAGAAAGAAAGGGAATTACTATAAGAAATCAATATTGAACACTAAAACAAAAGCCAGCAAAGGTCTGCAGGGCTGATACATCTTAAAGCAGCTTCACTTATCAGCCGGTCAGATTTTCCACTGTGAAAGAGAGAAAACTGGACAACATTTATTTAGATCCCACTGAAGAAAATAAGAGAAGGACTAATTCGAGAAGGGGTTTAGCAGCATAAACAAGATACCATCTGCTATATAAGGATCTGGTTCTTGATAACCAGTTTGTATGCATTGCTCTAACACTGAATGGGATCATCTTGCTGCCCAGGTTTTTGCCTGTGCTCATTTACTCCTAACATTTCTCACATGTGGAGTGTAGAGCTGATGCAGTGTTGTTACTGGGGATCCAAGGCTCAGTTCTGTTCTTTAGCTTAAGGTCACTAGATCTTCTGCCTCCTGTGTCAGATCAGTATCAGGACACCATTTTCTTGTACAGTTCTCAGATTTATCCCTTCACTTCTATGCTGTAGTGAGATGCCTTCAGTCTCCCCTCTCACCCAGCAAGAAGGCAGTTCTGTACCCATGACATAAATTCACTAGCTTCTTTGGAGCAGCTTTGTTTTTTGGAACATATTCGTTCTCCCCCCTGCCAAAGGATCTACAGAAACTCTGCAGTCATCGCTGGTAGTGGCTATCCACAGAATTTCAAGAGCCTGAGAGGCCAGGCTGTGCTCCCATACTCACTCAGACTTCAGAGCGAACTTGGCCCTGCTACCTCAAGCTGCAATTCCTCACCTTGTTTGCATGTGGAGGCTGTCAGTAAACAATCATATCAAATCTTGATGGATGGTGAAAGCCTTGACTCTCCTGTAGGAGACTAAAACAGGACCCTGAGGTTTTTCAGTCTGTTTTCAAACTTGGAAGACTCTTAAGAACTATTAGCTCTTCAAACACAATGACTCTGAATTCTCCAGAGTCAAGTGTCTCCTTCACAGCAGAAACTTGTATTCCTAATAAACAAATGCTGTAAAAATTGAGGTTTAAACTCTTTCTCCTCTGCTTTCTCAGCCTTAGGAAAGTGTTTGCCTCTCTGTTTTCCCTTCAGCACTCTACATACAGTTACTAGTGCTGCAGTACCTCCACAAAGGCCATTGCACGTGATCTTGCTCCCCTCAAAACGAGCTTAGACTTGCATCTGGAGACTCTTTCTTTGCGCTTCCTCCTTGCTGTAGATTGGCACCATGCTACTATATTAACAGCAAGTCAGGCAGGTTTTTGACCATAATTAAGGCACATTCCTCACATAGCACCACCATCGCAGGATGACAGAGTAGTAAGTATGACTTCCTTTCTCTATTTACATTGACTGCAGCTCTGTTGAGTCATGTCTGGGAATATTTGTATGGGCATAGGGTGGCTGCCAGTCTGGAGGAGGAGCAAGAGACAAGAAACCATCTTGTTCAGTCTGCTGTGGCCATGTAAAAGATTTTTCCAGCATTCAGAATATGTTTCCCCTTTTCTTCTTAGTTAATCCCCAGACCAGGATAAACAATGTGCTCCTGTCTCCTGTAAACTGACTGTGGGATATGCTGTCAATAGGTAAAGCCAAATGGGTTAACAGCCCCACTGGGCAATCTGCGGTTGAATGTTATAGCCATTGGTTACAGAGCCTCAAGCTTTAACAATCCTGGCTCAGTCCCCAGTGCTTGGGCCTGAGGGAAATTGTGAGACATGCAGTGCTTAAGAATAAGAAAGGAAATCTGTGTTACAACAGTGACCCCTCCAAACACACAGGTATACCTTCAGAAGGGGACTTTCTACCAGAAGTTATTACGACTATAAGAACAAATGCTCTCAGCAGAAGGTAAAAGCTTCAATTATTGCCATTCAGACAAAAATTTGCATTTAACCTATTTGATGGCAGGTAATTGCTTGTCAGCTAGGGGTATGATCCTGGCATAGCATAAGACATTGCAACTGTGTTCTTATCCAAACTTTACAGTGGCAAGCAGTGCTCCTTACTCAGTTTTACATATTAAAGCTCCATCCATGAAAAATTATAATTATAATTATAATACTTGGGGATCTCAGTCTACAGATGAAGAAAAATCGCTATTTAATAGCGCAGTAGAACTTTGAACCTCCACTACCAAAATCAGCATGCAAACACATTGCTGAAAGCTTACTTTGATTTTATGTTAAATTTTTGCATATTAATTTTTAAAAATCAACCTTGTACCATGATAGCACAATCGTTCTAGGAGCATATCTGAATTGACATGGGTCCCATGTTAAATTAATGATTCATTAAGTCCAGGGTCATGCTTGGACTTAAATAGCTAGCGCTATTAATACAGAAGGGACAAGAAACCACATAATGGAGAGTAATGTGCTCACGGTAGATGTTTCCTCCTCCTCCCTGTTAGATAGAGGATTGCTTGTGATAGAAGCATGAGCATTCATAACCTGTTCAAAACCAATGAGTCACTAGAGATTAAAACATCTGTGTTGCAAGGGGAAGCATGTCCTAGATCAGGCATTATCCTGCTAACGGCTTGTCTATCAGACATGGCATGTGAAATGCCTTCTTTATTTCCTCAGTGGACACAGAAAACGTTTGTTTGACTGACTAACATGGCCTAAGAGCAGAGCATCTCTTCTCATCTGCTCCCAGATTTGGAGGGGCAAAGGGAACTGTATCCTGCTGTAGCACCCCAGCAGCCACATCAACCAGCAGCAGCCAGCCCAGGCAAGGCAGCCCTTGGAGGAGCAGGCTCTGCTCTCCACTTAGTTCTAGGTTAGTTGCTGCTTCAGGAAAAGGACAAATGTTGCTAACGGAGTGTGGATCCCTAAACCCAGATAAGACCTGGATAGTTACCACACACTAAAAGAGAGGAATCTGCAATTCTTCAAAATAGTTCATATGGACCAGAGTCAAAAAAAAAAAAAAAAAAAAAAAGGCTGAGAATAATTATGATTTCTTCTTACAAATACAGTGGAAACTCTTTGTCCTGGAACTCACTGATCCAAATGATGTGTTACCGCAACTCCCTCTTGCTGCAATTTCTGTTACTTCTGGCAGCAAAAGAATTCTTACTGTACTAAATGCATTTTAAAGTTGCTGTTCTTATTTTAAACTGAAACACTCTTTATTGTTACAAATTCATGATGTATTTAAGTACACACTTGGACTATCAACCACCACATATTCTCATCTGAACAAGTGAAAACTGGCAGTCCACAAATGTTTAGAGTTTAAGGGGCAAGAGCTGTTCAAGTCAGAGGGTTCTGCTGTCAACAAATTTACACAAACTGGAATGGAAATTAGAAGCTTTCAGACATAAAGTTCCTAGAGCAGCTTTCTAACCAGCAATAGAGACAAATTTCCCATTATTTCACAAGAATTCCTTTTCCTATCACAAAAGTGATTATCTGATGAGTAGCCTCTGTCAGAGAACAAAAAAAATTTCTCTCTCTCATCCAGATAGTTTCTTCTAATCCCTTATTCCTACACTGAAATGGTATACCAGCAGATGTGCTGGATCATATAAACTACTTACAAGGAAGGAATCAAACCTTCCATTGCAGAATCCTAATGGAAGGCAAGAAAAAGTCTATAACCCTGTTTCAAAGAAGAATTGCTAAAGAAGTTTTATCTCTCAATAAAGGTATCCATGGGCTGAAGCAGGTTACCATGTAGTACCTTTAATTTAAGAATTCTTGCTGTCTTTTTGTAGAGGAATACATAGTGAGTTCCATCTATGGTGCTGTTAATGGAATTTGCCTACTTTGTTTTATGAATCACTAATTACTACTCACTTTTACTGATGAAAGAAATCAGAAGATAATTTAGCAGGATGAGACAGGTGTGTGTCCTAACTGATCATTCCATTTTGGTTGGCATGAAGCCTTCTCATTCAATCAAAAGAGGAGTCTTGTCATTCAGGTCAGTGAGGGCATCTAATAAATTACTAGACTCCACTTGGATAACAGTTGAAATTTTTCTCTGATGGAAGACATAAGGCAGCGTAGAGTTTTTATAAATAATTGTTTTCTAGATCCTAATATCTCTAGTAATCAGTGTTAGAAGAACTTTTTTGTTGCCCTGAACGGAAGGATAGAGTCTAGTCTTGAGCCTCTGGTAACCTCCAGCAATAACATTTGATTGCCTCTGAAATTTGTGGGGTGGGACAGGACCCGTCGCCAATGAAAGAACGTGCTACCTTCCAGGAAATTTTCAGCTGAGATATTTCACACACATGTGCAAACATAGCACGTCTGTCTGTATGCCTCCTGAATTACTGTCATGTATATATATGAGCACGGTTGCATTTCCAAGGTTCATTGTGGTATTCCGGGATCTACACTCAGGTGTTCCAAAATTCCAGGATTTAGATCAAGCCCTTTTTTGTATTAGCCTCTACAGTAAGAGAGCCCAGGGACTCCATCTCCTCCTTAACAGAAAATGTTTCCTTGGCAGTTACAGCCAGTGAGCACTGGCAGTGAAGTATATTTGGATAAATATATATTGATGTCTGAATAGTAGTAGTTTTGTTTCTTCAGCATGTTTTCTTTTTTCACACTGACTTTCAGCAAAGGTAGAAATAAAAAGATACTCCCCTGTTTTTATTGGATGTGCTTCCCCAATTACAGTGTAAATTCTATCTGCCAGTTTACTCAACTGCTGAATGTGTTTTCTGGATAAGTTAGGGCAGGCATATATAAAATGTATGTTTCATTATCAAAACAGGCTAGCATTTGGCTCCCAACTTAAAGCTCTTTTTTATTTCACACTTGTATCATCATCACTTGTAAAATGATTGTAAAATGGCATTGCAAAATCAGTGAGTGAAGAGAGATTAACAGTACAAATGGTATTCATGAAACTAGTAGCTTTTTCCATAAGAAGAAACATCTCAAAACTTAGTTATTTTCACTTTCTTTTTTAACAGCTTCTAGAAAAGGGCCTTCCCAGTATGCAACAGTCCCTCTTACAGATGATCTATAGTCTTCTTAGTTATATGGACCTCTCAGCTATTCCTGTGAAACAGTTTAACATGGAAGTGCTAAAAACCATTGAAAAATATGTACAGGTAAATACCATATCTTCTTTATATTAACATAGGAACTTAGCAGTATTTACTACCGTAAGTTGATTTTCTTTATAAGAATTTAAGACTAGATCAGCAGGGAGGACTGCGACTGTCCAGTGTGGTATCTAGTTTGTAAACATCCTGATGCCTAATACGCTGTGTGTCCTCAGATGCCCAGCTGTGCATTCGCTGGGTGGGAAGGGTTAGGCTGCAGCTACACTACATCAGGAGAAAGCTTAATACCAGGCAGAGCCTGACTGACCACTCTTTTTAATTATTAGTGCGAGGGAGATGTGGCATAAGCACTTCCCTTCAGAGACTTCTGCACCTTATTCTCAGCAAGTGGAAAATACATATTTCTGCTAGGAATTCACAGCTGTAAAGAGCCTGTGTCAAGTCAGCTTTTCTGTTAAATGGGAATTCTGCAGTGGCCCTTATATTTACTCATACTGATTAAGGCATTCAGGTAGGAGATTTTAAATCCTTTGCCAAGTTGGCCTTGCACTCAGGTCTCCCAGGTTGCAGGCCAGTTCCCTGACAATGACACCTTGGGCAAGTCTTGGTCTCTGCTGTTGAAATTATTCTGCAAGTACATACCTTATCAGTGGCCAAGAGAGAGAAAGAATAGTAATATTTCAATTCCACATTTTATCATGTGGCAAAAAATATGACTGTAAAATGTAAATAATCTTGAATGTGTGTGAATCTTTCTTTCTATTTGCTGATTAAATATACCTATTTCTAGAGCATTCACTGGAGAGAAGCCTTGAATATCCTGAAGTTGGTAGTTTCTCGCTCTGCCAGTTTAGTTTTACCATCCTATCAACACAGCGATCTTTCAAAAATGGAAATACATCGAGTGTGGAACAGTGCCTCCAAGGAGCTACCAGGGAAGACTTTAGAGTTTCATTTTGATATTTCAGAGGTACTATTTGTGATTCTGCTACTTAAAACCTTACTTCTATCATTTGATAATCCTAAAACAGGTGTTGTTGCTCCTTAAGAAAGCTGAAAAACTGGGAAAGAAAGGAAAATTACAAAACTGAAAGTTTCTTAAATTCTTCTCGATCCACAGTGACGTATTTAATGACCCATGCTGGAGGGCTCTTTCTGGATTTTAATTAGGTTTGGGGGGGGAAGGAATTATTAGTTGTGTTTAAAATTGTCTGGTGGAAAAGGTATGTTGCAATTATGCCAAATGTAATATATAAGTATACTATACATGTAAAATCTCCCTCCAAGCATTTTATGCTTGGATGCCAATGCTCTCTGTAACTGTTAAACACAGAAGTATGTTCTTTAAGGGAATACTTTCTGACTTCTGAGTGAATTCTTTTACAGCAGTCTTTATCCTGCAAACCCTGTACACCTTTTAATTTTATAGAACTGAATGGTCCTATTGACCTTAATGGGGAACTCTATTTATAGTTATGAACCTGCATGACTTTGCAGCATTATAGACTTTTTCATATAGATAATAGTGAGACTTTGGGTTAAAAGGAAATATGAATAAAAAAGAGCATCTTGTACTATTTGTATAAAGAGTTTCTTCTTGATGTTTCATGTAGGTATAGTTCTAGAAAAATGCTGAGGAAAAATCCCATCATCAATCCAAGAAAGCATTTTGCTGTGTGTTGGAACAGGGCCAGAGTGCTCAGCACTCTTAGGAAAAAGCCATTAAAAAACACGTGCAAGAAATGTGGATTTGAAATAAATTTCATAAGCATTCTGGGTTTTTTGCTGTTTCTTATGTTAGAAACTAGTTTGACAGTTGTTTTGAGTATTACCTATTCATGAGCATAAGCACTGGCTATTAGGTATGGCAATAGTTACTGAGACGTTCACAGTGGAAAATAACATAAATACCAAGTGACAAGAAATTTGGGGCGCTCCTTGTTTTACCCCTGTATATGGTCTTCAGAGTAATCTTTTCCTGCAGCTGAAGTAATATGTCCCATTATAAGTTCAACCTGGAGCATAGTACTAGTGAATAATTACTCTCTATTTAAGACTCCAATTATTGGGAGACGGTATGATGAGCTGCAAAGTTCTTCTGGACGAGATGGTAAACCCAGGGCAATGGCTGTCACCCGAAGCACTTCTTCAACCTCATCAGGATCTAACTCCAATGTCCTTGTTCCTGTGAGCTGGAAGAGACCCCAGTACTCTCAGGTAAACAACTCCTTTAAAGTAGCCCACTATTCATTAACAAGTTGCACTCAGAGCAGCTGAATTAATGCACATTAAGTTCTTAAATGCTTGTGCCCTCTGTCCCCTACGCAGTGCTCCTGGCTGGCTGAGGCAGTGGCAGCACAGCATCTGACTCACTGTGTGTGCTGAATGTCTGTCTTGGACTCAGAAATGGACTGAGTTATGTCTGTTTTCTCTCCAGTCAGTGGTTTTCTTTCAACCTGTAGGAAATGCATCTCTTTAGGACCTCTAACTCTAGGTCAGATTTAGCTAAGAATGACAGGTGAGTTCAGATATTAGCAAGAAGAACAGGTATAGACAGCATGTGCAACTTTCTAAGTGTTGTTTTCATGGGAAATCAGGTAAAAAGAATTCCTTGGAACAGTTTTCCTAAAAGTGATGTTTGATTACCTTATTGGTTTTGGTTATCTGACAGTTACAATAAAACCATGCAGAATAAATGTACTTACTGCCTTTTTTTTTTTATATATATAGCAGATTATATAGCAGTGATTCACGCCCAATTCTGCAAAAAATAATGATGCATGTCCTTATTTTTAAGCTTCTGAACTGTCCTTTTGAAGTGATGCACACAATCCAATGTTTCCTTATTATGCTCAATAGAATTAATAGGCTAATTTTAAAATAATAAACACTAAAATCATTAACAGCTATTTTTGTTTCCTTGTATGTGTAGTTGCTCTGAAAGCAACACTTTGAGCACTTAATGACTAATTCTTTGGTTGGTTTGTCCTAATTAAAAATTGTTAATGTGCGGTTCTAGACACCAAGAGAATCAGTGGTTAAAATAATGCTCACTTGAGAAACATCTTGTTTTCTAGAAAAGGACAAAGGAAAAGCTGGTGCACGTCCTTTCTCTGTGTGGTCAGGAAGTTGGGCTGAGTAAAAACCCTTCAGTAAGTAGCCTTGTGTTGACCATTTCTTTGTTTCATTGTGTCCTAAACTTTAAAAGTGAAGAACTTTGTTTCCCGGAGTTGCTGACCTGATTTGCGTAGTTTCATGTCACATTACTGTCATTGTCATTTGTACTGGCCCACGCTGCATTTCTCAGCATATAGACCAGTGAATGAATGGCCCTCTCACTTAAAGACTATTTACTTACAGAGCTACATATGGTTTTGCTGTGAGATCTGTGATGCTATAGGTTTTACTTACACCATCTCAGTGGGTAGAGAGTAATGACCTCTGGTATTCCCAATCTAGAGTCTTTACAAAGTAAAAAATTAAAGTACAGAAATAAAATGGGGGGGGGGGGGAGGGGGAGGGTGTCTGATTTTCCCATTAGATAGTAGCTCTGCTGTTACTCTTTAAAAATTAATATTATATTATCTGATGCCAGGAAATGGGCAATAGATCATCCACGGTAAGAAGCTCTTAAAATAGTTATTAAATATTTTCTACAGAGAAAGGAAAATTTCTGAATATTTTTGAATATGTTGTATGTCAGTTGTGTTACGGTGAACAGGTCCTTCATTTCTGCAAGACAGGGACCATTTAATTTTTGCAACTAAATTGCAGATATAATTATTTTTAGTAGGAATTGAAAAATCATAGCTTGTTGTGTTTTCTAATCTTGACATATTTTTGAACATAATTTTTAACTAGAGATTTTTTTTATGAACTTAGTATCTCATCCCCTTGACAGTATTTTCTTTGCTAAGTTCTCTGAATTTTGTTCCTATAAATGTATACAAACATACAGGCAACATCAATCTGCAGCCGTTAGGAGGTAGCTGTAATATTCTTGGACGTGTTCCTGCAGTATGAAGTTGTTTCTTTGTACAAGTTTAATCTGAAGGCACCTGTCCAACATAAATAATAAAGAGTGTTCTAAAAATACTCAGTGAAGGAATTAGGTGTGTACTGGAAATACAGTCTTCTGAACAACCAATTACAGCTTTTAGGAAGAAACAACCAGAGGGAACAGTTTGTTACAAGAGAAATCCTTTGAATTGTAGGTAATTTTTTCTTCCTGTGGTGATTTGGACCTGATTGAGCACCAGACGAGCTTGGTGTCTTCAGAAGACGGAACAAGGGAGCAGGAGAACATGGATGATTCAAACAGTGAACAACAATTCAGAGTCTTTAGAGACTTTGATTTCCTAGATGTTGAGCTGGAAGATGGGGAGGTACAGTATATTTTCTCTGAAACAACTTTTTTATTAAAACAGTTTGATATTCTTTTTACTAAACATTATACTCTTCTTGTAACAGAAAACTTTAACTGTATAACTGTAACCTTAGTTTTGAGTTCAGATTATTTATAATGTTCACTTAGTGTTTATTTCAGTAGCATAACAGTAAGAGCCTACCACACCCTTCCTTTCTGAATCTACTTTAGGAAACTGCAAAACTGTTACTGGCAGATGAAGCCTCTGTTCTAGTACCTTTTCAGTGAATTTACTTTTAAGCGAATTTATTTTAAATACAATTCTAAAGGTATGAATTGTTAACAAAAATATATTTTCTGATTAAAAAACCATAAAATGGAATTGTTCCAAATTTCTTGGTTCATGAGTAACCCTCCAAAACATGAATTCACAGGCCTTCAGGCTGTTGTTACTCCTGCAACTGCTGATGAAATCACTAATGCTTAGAGAAATGTATCTTCCACTCTGCTTAGGTGTCCGTGATTTCATCATTTTGTGCAGGAGCTAAACAGAACCCTGAGGGCCCAGATCAAGTCTTGACAGGTGAAGCCTGTCAGCAACCCTTGAGCTGAAACTGCTGAAGGGAAAAAGTTGAAGAACTGCTGAATTTTGGGGGGCTACGCCCTTTAACCTTGCAAGGTTTGAAAGGCCAAAAATGAATATCCATTGCCAAAAAAGTCTAACAATTTTGTTGATACCTAAAAGTTCAGAAATCATTAGCTCTTTTGAAGTACTTAAGGTGCAGATGTTCAGCAAACCTAACAGCTTAATAAATTGCCTTGTCATAATCTGGACTCGATTTTAACATGAATTCTCTCAGGCATCTCTCTTAGCCCTGAGAAGAACATGTGTACAAGCAGAAATAATCAGTTTTTTCCCTAGCTGAATTACAGTAATAAAATAATCTTAAGGTAAACAGACCCCTCAGGTGTGAACTCATGTACATCTGAATTTTTTTTCCAATGAAGAGAAAAGATGAAGGAACGGAAAGAGATGTCGCAGAGTCCTGGTTTTCCAGGTCAGGATTCTCTATATCAAAATACAGTAATTTTGGCTCACAGCTGCCCATGAGTTTGCTAAAAAAAAAAAAATATGTTCCAAACAATGATAAATGATAAAACAGCAATGCCAGGTTGCTTGTCAAAAAGTATACCGTCTGCAATCATTTCTGTGTCTTAAATGCTTTCAAGATATTACAAGGGCTTGGGACTGCAATTTTGACTAAATACCACATGATAATTTTTTGTCCAGTGAAATTCAAGAATGTCTTCTTTCTCTTCACCAGTTAAAACCATATACAGATTATATATAATTGTGCAGAACAATTCCTGTCAAAATGAGTTAACCTCCATGGACTGTGACCCTGCAAAGATTTGTTTTATATGTGTGGCTAACTTCAAGACTGAGGCCTAAATTAATCAATATACTAATTGTCTTAAGTCGGTCGTGGAACAGATGCTAAGCTTCTCTAGTTTTATGTGAAGTAAAATAAAAAATGTAGTCTTTTACTTAATACAGTTTTTAAATTGCTATGGATCTGAGACCTTGCATTCCAAGGTTTAGTCCAGACTGACTTACTGTTGCTTTAAATAAATAGGTACTGTAGCCAAATTCAAGCCTGGAGTAAGAGGCTACATCTCTAATGACTGAGTTGAAACTGCGTCATTTACATCAGGTCTGAATTTGATATATTCATAAACATGAATAAAACAGTGTTAGAAAACTTAAGCTAGCAAGAGCACAAATAGTCTTTCCAAAAAAACCTTATGATTTAAACAGGCCAGTGATGCTTGTATCATCCCCAGACCACAAGATGTACTTGTTTGAAATTTCATGAAGATGTGAAAGCAAGTAATGATTATTTTCAAACTTAAAAGATAGGATGAAGAGTTGAAGTTTCTGTGATAATATTAGTTACAATTGCAGGCAAATGTTTGTCTATGATGTCTTTAATACAGTAATTTTACATAGATTCTTTCTATTTGTTTTTCTATCTGTTATACCTGCTACCCAGGAACTTCAGGTAAGAATGCTACTTGAACTCAGATGTGCCAGTATATGTTATGCCTTCTTGCAAACTTGTATTATAGAATAACATCATAGTTTTGTTGTTGCCCTCCCCCTCTTCAGTGTGTGTGTGGGTGGGTGGGTGTGCGTGTGCTGGCACTTCAGACAGGTGCTTCATTTTTTGTCTTGTATTAGATATATTTTTGAGGTCTTCTTAAAAAATTCTGCTTCGTTTTAAGTTCATTTTTGACATGTTCAACAGTCTTCACAGGTTTTAAAATATCTCAATTCTAGTATCAGCATTTTTCAAATTGAGCCATTTCTCCTTTTAGTACCTTTGTGCATAAATAATATGTAGAAACAAAAGAACTTTATTATTTATAATATAGTAAAGTTTGGGCCATTTGTTGCCATAAGCAAATTATATATAATTTCCAGCTTTTCAGCTGTGGTATATTCGCTCCTGTTAGCATCTTGCTAAAGCTGATACCTAAGACCTCTTCAGAAAGTTTACATCATTGGCTACCAGCCTGAATTTAATTGAATAAATAAATTAATTCATACACCTCAATTTAATTCAGCTGTATATTCATACCAACTTTGGGGGACTCATTTACCCTGTGAAGAAAACTGAAAAGGCACATCAGTGGTTGCTGTTTGGGACCTAAACTTGCAGTTTATCTATGTATAGAGAGAACTCAAATGATAGAGAATTGTAATGAGTTGTACAAATGATACAAAAATCAACAACAGTATTTTGCATATTTGTTTCTGATAGCTTGTACATCAGTTATTATGTAAACACAACCCCCAGAAAATCTTTGTCTCAAAATGCCTGTGCTCTAAAAGATACAAACATATGGAGATAGTGCCTTACGATGCAGTTCCACAACACACTTGCCTATACCCTACAATATTTGTGCGACTCCCTTAACTTTGCATATTCTGTCAGTACAGGTCAATAAGGTAAAAACTTGTGTGAAAGAAGTTTTGCATGATTCTTACCAGCTTTATGGAGGAGCTATGCTGCTCTTCCCCACATAGGGTTACTGCCCTTTTTACTGCCCTTTCTGTGTCTCTGCTTTCCCCTGGGCTGTCGTAATGTTTAAAGTGGTCGCAATGGCACGTCTGCTCCTTTACCAGAGGGTGGTGATTGTGGGAAGTCCTGTGTGGTACCTGCTCACTGCTGGCCAGACACATTTATAATATGTGGCTGGTTTCTTTTGAATTGGTGTTTGTTACTGGTGGCTTTTCAGATAGGAGATAGCTTTGCTCCTGCTGCAGGTAAAAATGAACAGCCTCTCAAATACATGTTCCTTCCTGCTTATTAACTGTGAAAGAAAGATTGCTTAACAGACTGTAAAAACAACAACTCCATCTTCTTAGACATGTGTTGACCTCTTATTTAAACTCAGTATGATCCTGAGTGACCCTGTAGCAAGCTTACGCTAACCCAAATACTATGGGTATTTGGGTTATACTGTTTCATCTCTCTGACCCTTTTCCCTCACTTTTAATTCACTCCCCCTTCTAACTGCATGCCCTAGAAGTGTCCCTTTTCATTTCTCTTCTTTCTATTGGCTTCCTTCTTTAAGACATTGCAGAATAAAACTGCAACAAGAAATATTCCCATAGACATGGGCTGCAAATTTCACTGATCGCTGTACTAGGCATGAGGATCAGGGTGTGATGACAGTCATCTTTGCTTGCTCGCTTGCTTATTTATGTCATTTTGTCATTTGTTAGTTCAGTAACTGATGTGTTTCTGGAGGATGTCTCATTGCTGCATGTGTCCTCCAGCCTTTGTGGGGAAGGATGGACAGCCAAAGAATTTGTTAAAATAAATAGCTGAGAACCGAACAGTGATTTTTATGATTTAGAGAGACTTAATTTCTTAAGTCTTAGATGTGTTCTATTCTCTTCCCACACAAAACTACCATAGGATCTCAGTCCCAGGATGAAAACACAGGGTTCTTCCAATAATGTGTCGGGCTTCATAACAATTTCAAGTTCATTTGCTCTTACATATAGTGCATTCCTTAGTTCTACATGTTCCTGTGGATTACAGTTCTTGCATTTCTGGATTGTCTTTTTCCTAAATTTTTTTTTTGTTTTTTCCTCGTGTTCGCTCATGAATGGTAAGCTTTGTCTCATGAAACTGAACTTTCCCTCTTTCTAATCATATTCCAAAGTGCATTACATTAAAGGGCAATGATGCAAAATAAGATCTGTTTGTGCAAGTTTGTTGATTGTTAAGGAGGTAAGATTGCGATTGAATTAATTGCACTTTATGCAGTTTGGTCCCCATTCAGTAAATATCTAAGTAGTCCTGAATGGGGATTACTCAAGCGTTTAAAATTACAAATCTGCTTAAGGGACATTTTCTCTATGATTGCATGTCATTTTAATCTTCATAAGCCCAGGAGATACTCATAATCAGTGATTTGATAATAATATTTATGATTTTTTTTTAGGCAGAACTATATTTTTGTCAAATTCATATTTAAAAGATCACTGTCAACTTGAATTTTCAGGAGTTGGTTTGCTTGTTTAAGAGTGTTGCATCTTACAGAGTCTTGTTTTAAACAGTCAGCCCTGAACCTTAAAAAGAAACATTTTTCTCTATAAATTTCCTTCCCATGTTGATATAAGGTTGAGGGCTTTCACCTAGATAAAGTACCCCAAACTGCAGCTGCGTACTTCTGGGTAGACCCTTCATGTTGTGTAAGGCCCCTTTGGCCTCTGCAGATCCATGACAGGAGCAGTTGTCCGAGACGACCCTGGCTAGACTTGAAGAAGGGAGCAAGAGAATTACTGCAATTAGGGAAAAGGGATACAGTCCACTGGAAAATACATAAAGGAAACAAATGGAAAAATTATGGAAAACTAATTGTCATTTTTTTACATGAAGGAAATTAAGTGATCTTTGTACCCGTTCACCAGCCTAACAAATTGTTATGCAATTTGCTTAATGCACTCGGCTTTATGTAACTGCATGTGGGATCAGAACTGAAAGTCAATATAAAATGTTTGGTCCGTTTGACTGTGTCCTTCCATAAAATGTGAAATCTCAGGCAATGCTAAGCAGGTTATTCTCAAAGTATAGTTTCAAATAATTCAAATCAATTCAAGTGACAAAAATAAGCAATATGGGCCTAGAATAAAAGTTTTAAAAGGTGTGCTGCTTTAGCTATTACATTTTGTGTGTAAATGGAGGGTTCATTCAAATATACTCATCACTATAATGCAAAGAATCTAAAATCTTTAACATACGTTTCGCAACTGAAACATTGCTATGAACTGTGCTCCTAATATTTTTAAACATCATGGAAAAATCCTTTAAAATTGCTTCCAAACTTTTCTTTTGCCTGTCATTGCTCTCCTGGTATTGAGGTGTGTGTATATGTGGACTTACAAAAATGAATTCTTAAATCAGCATATGCATGAAAAATATCTAATACTGAAAAGAATGAATCTTCATTTAACTGTCATTTCCATGCTTCTGCTCTTATCTCCAGGTGAAGCGCTGGAAAATTATCAATGCTCCTGTTACATTATTGCTTAACAAAATAATGTTTATATCAAGTTTTTATTATATTTCTACATAAAAATATTTCTTGACCTAACTTTGTTCTAATGATTAGTGGTTTGTATATGATGAGTTTCAAATCAAGGAAGCTGACCCTCTATCTGATTTCAGGGTGAGAGCATGGACAACTTCAACTGGGGAGTACGCAGGCGGTCCCTGGATAGCCTGGACAAGTGTGACATGCAGCTGCTGGAGGAGAGCCAGCTCTCAGGGAGCACACCCAGCCTGAACAAAATGAACCGTGAGGACTCCGATGAGTCATCGGAGGAGGAGGACCTGACCACCAGCCAAATCTTGGAGAACTCAGACCTAGTAAGTTGCAAACTTGCAATTTAAGAATAGATAAGGTTTTGTTTTTAAATAAGCTGGGCTTTTAGTTTCCTCTCGCCCAGGTGCAATCTAATCAGCTGAAATTGGGGGGTGGCACTCGATGCGGTGTTTTGTCGCTGCTTGATTTTTCCTTATTTGCAAATGTAAACAGGAATTTTAATGCAAAGTTTGAAACACAGGAAGCGTCAGATGTGATTATTTGACGTTTTTTCCACAAATTACTATGTGACAATTTTGCACAAATGGACAGTAGTAATGGCCAGTAGTAAATCCTTCTGATGTATCTAATACTTACAGAAATAGGGCAAGACTCCAGTTTGGTAAACTGTGTCAGGTTTTCATTGTTCACTTCTGGGATGTGTGCATGCAGTTTTTATGATAGAAACATTGAAAGCGTTATAATATGTCTGTATGTACAAACTAAGAGAGCCACTGTCACTGCCCTTTAAGACAACGTCTGCTTTGCGTGTTCATAAACGCAGTATGTGGTAGGGTAGCTGTATACTCAGTTCTTCTGTGCTTTTGTTGCCTTTTAAACAGATTATAACTCTTTCTCCATCGGAGGATGCAAATCATATTGACTCACTTTCTACATCATGTGACACAACCTCAGCAGACCCTCATCATTTTAATATAGGAACGTCTAGCTTTGATGTGTCTTTGCCTGATATGAATAATCTCCAAGTGTCTGAAGGATCCAAGGTGAATACATTTTTACTTTCAACTGCAGTGTATTTTACATAACACTTTTACAAGTTTATTTTACTTACACTTTCATGAAGGGCTTGATCTGTGAAAGCAAGTACATTCTGACTTTTTGTATATAATGGCATACTACAATACATTCATATGCTCCTGCACATCCATACCCTTTCCTTTCTACTTATAATTTCTTTATTAAAAGTTTTTATTTATTGTTTCTTAAGTATATTGTACTACATATGCACCAAGATACTACAAGCTCATTGGAAGACAAATTCATTAACTAGTTACAAGTTACAACCCTAAGGGAATACTCTTTTGTTCTTCATGCTGATTTAAAAGAACGATATGCCAACTCATGTGGTGGGTGTATGCGTGTATTCTCTGAGATTTTTCTGTATGTGGGAATCTATTGTACAGTTGTGTGCACTGGATTCAGTTCTTGCCTTTTGGCAGACGCTCAGAAATTTTAAATTCACGACTGCAAGATTAAGCCATTTGGGGTGGGGAGAGGCAAGATTTGCAAGGATACAACCACCATGTTCAGCACAGTTTATTTCAGACAGTTGTATCAGAAGATGAACATAATGTAAGGTTGGTAAATAATTCTCAATATGGGGACGGTTTCTTTAGTTTTCTGTTTAATAATACTTGTTTGTGGGAGATCAGGTGAACCTACTCCTCTCACTGTGTCTCCAGAAATATAATCCATGGGGGCAGTGGGGGTGGTCAGTGGCTTTATGACACTGTTGCCTTACCAGTACAGCTTTCTCTGTCATGTCTGAATTGGGTGGCTTCTGCAGAATGGGGCAGGGCAAGAATATAGTTGTCTTGCATAATCATCGGCTTTCATTCCAGTTCTTGCCCTTGGTCCCCTCCAAATGCAGCCACACAAAAAATTGATACAGTACTGCTAGCACTGCATGTAACAGAAGTACTGGAAGCTTCTAGTGAAGAGGTCATAGAAAAGGGAGTTGGAATTGTGCTGAATATTGAACAAATTGTTTCTATCAGAAACCTCCCCAGGAGGAAGAAAGGACAGGAGGAGGGAAATGTGGGTAAGGATAGGAAAGGAAGGGAACCTCTCAAAATAATGGTTATGGAAAAGATAAACTCATTATCATTTGTCAGAACAACTGTTGGTAGACAAGTTAGCACGTAACAACCATAAGCAGCAGAAGTTGGCAGAACTTCAGTTCAGGAAGCTGCAGTCAGAACAGATACGTTTGCAGGTGGTGACTGCGGCTAATCTCATGCATCCAGCTGCAGTAGCTATTAGTATGTACATTAAGAATTGCAAGTCACAGTTCATGAGTTTCCTATATGCCTGGGGTTTTACAATCTTTACTGTGAAAACTTTTTTAACATCCCAGTAGCCATGCACCAGTGTTCATCAAAAAATGAAAAGCTCTGGATAAAAGTAAATAAGTGAAGAATGTAAAATCACAGCAGTTTCTTGTGGGATTGACAGGCAAATTCAGCTAGTCCTGAGACAGGTTTGATATTGGTGAAATACATAACCCATGTTGACAGGGATTTGCCAGACACTTGAATTGATAACTTTACACATAATGCCTTCTTAGTGTTTTTTGCCTCAAAGATACTTTCTTCCAGTATGCATACTTCTGTATTTTTACTCAAAACCAACTGGAATCAGTATAAACAAAGTTAAAATGTCTGGGTTTATATTTATTTTAAGGAAGAAGTCATCCAATTTTTAGTCAGAAAACCTGTAACTTGCACTTAAATATTTTTACTTAATTTGATAACACAAGATCTGAGCTCTTTCCTGTTTCTCTTTTCCTCTGAGTTCTTATTTTCAGAGACCTGATGGTATGTCAGCAGTGCAGAGGAAAATTTTTGTTACTTCTTTAGTGCTGTACAAAAATGTTTAGTTATTGTATCATAAGCAAAACCAAAAATATCACCTCAACTTTTAATAGATGCAGTGAATGAGAGCAACAGACTGATTAAGTAGGCCTTTTCTCAAATGTTTCAGTGCCAAAATCCAGGTATTATTGTTAACAGCATGAAATTAGTTAAACTTATTTTCTATTAAAGACAGTGATCACAATAATTAAGATAGTATTTATAAAGGATTAGAAGGCAGTGATGGATAATGCTATGAGGGATACAAAGATTCGTATGATTCTATTTTATGTATTTTTCAAGTTCTCTAAACTCACCGATTTCTGGAAGTATACTCCAATCCTGCATGAATATTCAGAATCCACTTTTTTATTTTGCTTTTTGGGCATTGTATTGGACTCCAGGGGGTGGGAGGTGTTTGCTTCCTCTTTCTTCCTCCCTTCCCCTATCCCATCAAAATGCATTTTCCTCATACAAACACTGCCATTGCAGTGAACATACCAATGGTTCTTTCAAGATAATATTTCATATTTGAAAGTGGTTAATGCTAACTACTTCTTGAAGAAGCAGGAAACATTTATGCTTCTTGCCAACTGCTCTGGTTCCTATTACGGTAATTCAGCCATATAGCTTTCATTTCTCTTTTCAAGATGTTTTGTGCTCTGATTCATTTCATCCACCCTGGACTCAGGAATATTCCTATCCCTTTCACTTAGAAAACAAAACAAACCAAAAAAACTCTCTCCTACTTAATTTCTGATCCTGTCCTTTCTGATACAGGTCTTGTTTAATTTTTACAAATGCAAATCCCCAGAATTTATCTTTAGGATCCAAGCAGGTCTGGTAACCTGCAGAGGGCCACTTTTCTCTTTTAATTCCACTTGCCATGGATTTCCCTTCCTACCGGCTCTCAACACATATATGTACATGCGCATATGCATATGTGCACAAACACACACCTTATGAGATACCCTAAAGAGAAAAGGTGAAGAGTTTGAGGTACCCACTGCAGTCATCCCTACAGGAACAGCTTTGCAGGATGCTATGGATGATGCAGGCAAAAACCAAAAGATTAAAACTGAAAGAAAATTTGTTCAGACTAAAAATGCAAGAGAAATGGGAAAGTTTCAAAAAGAAATCAAGAGCCTCAGCTGCTAATGGATGAAAAAGGAAGGAAATGATAGAAGCATCATCCTTTTAATGGCCTGTAGAATGCTTTGGATTCCTCTTGAGTGGAAGTTATTATGTAAATGACATGCTAAAAATAATTCTCAGTTCTAAACATGCATATAGCCTTCCAGACAGTGATTGTTTTCAATATATTTTCAAGGGCTTTAATACACTCTTGGACACTATAAAGTGGGAAGTGACAAGGACAGCCTGACAGTAACAAGAACCCTATTGTTTTTCCTGAAAAAATACTTCTCTGCTATGTTGCTGAAGGCATTGCAATCTGAAATTCTTTGCTAGACAAATTAAGTTGAAGAAATGCCTTAAAAATAATATTGATCCAAGACAGCAAGTTAAGCAAATACAGTATTTTTGAAGAAGTGTAATTTGATTCATGTAATTTATAATCTGTGGCTTTATACCTGTGCAATTTAACATGTTGTCAGGTGTTTTTTTTAATTAAATGCTTTCTATTTATTAGTGGAATGAACTTATTAATTTGCTGTTTTCTAAGACATCATCATTCACTCCCCTAGGCTGAAGCTGTACATGAAGAACAAGATACAGCAGTCCATGAGGATGAACTTTCGGCGTCTACAAATGAACTCCCCGGAGCATTTGAATGCAGTGATAGCCTTAGTCTGGATATGACAGAGACTGAAGAGAAAGTTGACCGGCTGGAACAATTTGCTCTTGCTAGGTACTTGTGTATGCTATTATTCATAAAAGTTCTTTTACACTGTACAACAAAGTGGTAACAAGGTGTTAGTTAATGGAATGGCTATTTTGGCCACAGGAGTTATAAAATTCTCATGAGTTTAGAGCAGTGAGAAGACAATGCCCTAATTACTTGCATAATCATCACACAACTCAAAAAACCCCCAAGATTTTCCTTCTAGAAAAAGCAAGTTATGATTTGCACATCCATCTATGCAGTTAGTCATTATATACATAATGTATTTAATTAAAAGAAAAAAAAGGATTTTTAAAGATTCACAGTAATGGAAATACTGCTTGGTTAGCTGTTCAACAGATCAGCCATGTATTCATCCTTCTGATTTCTTATGAGTCATAAAGAAGTCACAATATTGTCAAAAATCCCATCTGCATACTCTTGAGGCTGCTCGTGAGCATGGCTGGACCCCAGTATATGTTGCAACAAAGCATCAAGATTTTTCCATGCCTTATGGAGTTCTTTCAGATTTTGGAGCCAAGTTAGACTGCAATCAGCCCGTGTTTATGGAAAGGAAAGGAATGAGGATATATAAAGAAACCCTCTCTGTCTGTGTGCCACATGTTTCAGAATCACAGTTCCTGTTCTTGGGAGCCATAGGAAGTATTTCTCCATCCCAAAGGGTAATACCCAAGATCAAGTAGCTTAGTACCCTTTAAAAATGGTAGTCAGCCTGTTTCACTGATCATGGAGTGCCAAAATAATGCTCTGTCCCAAGAACAGTGTGGAGAAGGGATGGATCTTCTCCAATCCATTACATTGGGGGAAAACCAAACAGGTCAGTATATATAATGTTTGTACACGCTGAGATTCTCTTAAGTACTTCTGCTATACATTATTATAACCAAATTTTCCTAGAAGAGGAGTTTTTCTTCATAGGCTCTATCCTCCTGTGAAGTTTCAGCCTTCTTCGTCCAAATGATGGTACAGTAAAACTATTCAAGTATTCTGGGATGGAGGAAGATAGATGATAATGGCCTGAAGACAGGGATTCTGATCTGGAGGTTTTTCTCATTGTAGCCAACATCTTGCCAGCTTCAAAAGTAATTTGAAAGTTCATGAATATTTTTAGAAAGGTGCTGTAATTGGTCCTGTGATTATAACTCTCTGTTATAGTGTATTTTATCTGCCACCTTCTTGGTATTCTCCTTTCATCACAGTTTTTTTTTCTCCTTCAGTTTTGGAGATGTTGATCGAAATGCCTCCCCTCCTCCCTCACCATTTTTTTCTGCCATCCTCGCTGCATTTCAGCCAGCAGCATGTGATGATGCAGAAGAAGCCTGGCGTAGTCATATCAACCAGCTCATGTGTGACTCTGATGGTTCCTGTGCAGTTTATACATTTCATGTGTTCTCTTCCCTGTTTAAGGTGAGAAAATAAGTTTAAGATACAAAATCAAAATCTTCAGATTGTGTGTGGCTATTAGGATGATTCTCAACAGTAGTACCAGTAATGAACTACTAGGTATACAACCATTGTAATTTTGCATGCTGCAGAATTGCCATACTAGATTTTCATGCAGGACTGTCTTCTAGGACCAGTTTTGTCATAAAAATAGCATGTATCTCATACTTGTAGGTTTGGAGATAACGTTACAAAATGTGGATCCACTTTAAAGAGTATTTTCTTCAGTACTTTACAAACAGCCTGAAACAATAACTGCAAGGGACAGGAAGTAGCCTTTTCATCTCAAACTATTGTTAATCTGTTCTTTCATCTCAAACTGTTGAAATCTGACCATGCCCATGTAAATTATTAAATATTCTGTACGTAATCATCTGAATAGAAATATCCAGCTACCATCATGTAACATAAATTCCAGAGATTGAGTCTGAAGACTAGAAATTCATTTCTCCTTTCTAAAACTGTATGCTTACAAAGATAAGCATCTTGCAAAAAGATAAGAAAAAAAAGGAGTCAAATGTACAAGCTTTTCTAAGGAATGACTGTCTGGTTTTACCTGTAATTAGTTTTACAACCTTTTCTAATTGTTTCTCCTGCTTTATATGAGGCAGCTGCAGGATTTTTAGCATGCTGCAGCAGTGTACACAGCAGCCAGGTAACTTCATGCAGAGTTTAAGTACCCATGATCTCAGAGTACACAATTTTTTATTAGCAATGGGTACCCCGCTAATAAACATACAATGTAAAGATCTTTTCATATCTTTAAGACTATCCTTAGAAGAAAGAAGCATCATTCAATATGAATCTCTTCTCCATCCTGTTTCCTTTGTGCTCCACTGGAGTTAACTGCATGTCTTCTCTAGCTGCACGGTGTCCTCCTTTAAATATTACACCACTGTAAATATGTGTGTCTTATAGGCATTCTTTTAAACACTGGTAAATAACCATTTGGAAAATAAAAAACAGTGCTGACTTGAGTGCATGACAGTTCAACTTTGAAAATTAGTCCTGTGTTTCTTCACGATGTGTATTTCAGCTTTTTTGCCACTAGGTCATTCCTAGAGTTTAATAGCCCTGTTCAAGTGTTCTGAGAGTTATTTGTCCTTTTTGTTCTCTTTGAAGAGGTGAAAAGGAACTAATGTCACACTTCTGAAAACTAAATAAATAATACTGTGTAATGCAAGACCTAAATATTACCTGTAAAGTACCTGTTTAACTCTGAATCCTGGCATGCACACACTGCATTTGCTGTTGTTCTTGCCCTATACTCAAAAGACAGCCAACTCATTTTCTTCAGTTGATACTGGAGGAGAAAGATCCAATACTGCTCTCAAAAAATTTTCAGTAACAGCAAACCCTGAATAACAGTAATAAAAAAAAGGTATTAATAGTATCAACAAACCAGAATTTTCTAGCTGGAGTCACAGCCATATTTTAGTTTATAAAATTGCTTTGTTCTCCTCTTCAGGGTTAAAACATAGGAGTATTATTTTCCCAGATTTTTTTCATAAGATCCCAGCTTGTCTGGAATTGTATCGTGTCTTCACCATCAAACTTTGCTATTCAACTTAAAAGACTTTTGACCCTCACCAACAGGAAGTTTCGGAAATAAGCCCTGTATGTGCTAGGCTTGCAATGCAAAGTACTGCCAAAATATTTAACCGTGAAACAAAATCCTTGTTTGGAGGAGCCTGTCAACTAAATACTTGGTGAAGTGAAAGAAGTGCATTTTCCAGGGCACCTACATTTCAGTCTGCATGAAGTTAATGGTATCTTGGATGTTTGCCCACAACACACTAAACTTGTTTAAAATTCCTGAAATTATTGAAGTACTTTTCCTGTAAACGAGTCATAGCTCAGAGATCTCTGGATTATCTTTACGGCTGCCTCTTTGTATTCCATCAAATCAAATGTCTTCCAGCAGACCAGCCAGTTCCAAGACAAGTAGATTTGAGAGCTAGCAAGTAGTTTCCACAATCGAGCCCTCTTGTTACACAAAGTCCTCTTCCCAGAAGAGGAAATCTGAGGTTAAGAAGAAAACGTTCTGAGAAGATTTTGTAATTATTTACATTGACACAAAGCACATCAACTACATGCAGTCATATACCTATTCATAATATGCTCGCAGTTGGCATTATTATTCACAGTAGTCCCATTTCACAAAATATATACTGCAGTCGGATCTTGCTTGAAAGATTTCAGCCACTGTAATCTGAACCCAGAAGAACATAGCAAAGATGATAACTTATTGTAGAGCTGATAGTCCATGTAATTGCAAAATAAGTATATTTAGTGAAGTACTATACATAGATACCAAAGTATGGTCTCTCACTGTTTCACATTTTAATACTTTAAAACACTGTTCAAGACTGTTACCTTCTTCGCTGTAGATTGCTTGTTGCTTTTATGAACATCTGAAAAGGGAAGCAGTAAAGGAAGAATATGTTTTCTTGAATCTAAACAGTAGACTGGTCAGCTTTTGATGAAGCCATGACTGAAATGCTTTGAGGAAGTTATTTTCATAAAATAAACTAGAACTATTAAAATACATAAGTAGATGTGTGCTGGAAGGGACGTGAAGAGTTCATGTTCCTTATCTTGCCCAGTACAGGATCAACTGTAACTTTCATTCCGGTTAAATGTTTTTTAACTTTTTTCTCTAGACTGTTCTTAATGTTTAGCCTAAGGTGGAACTTCACAACATTCCTAGGTAATGTAGTCCAATGCTTAACTCTCCTTATCACTTGAAAACTTCTCTTTCTGTGTTTTCTGCCCATGGCTTCTTGCTCTAATCACAGTGGTACTTGCTCTCTTCTTTGCAGTTGCTGCTTATATTTGAAGACCTTTACCATGACTCCACCTACCCTAAATTTCCCTTATTTAATCTCAGTTCTTTCAACCTTCCCCATAAGTCACATTTTCTAAACTTCTCACTGTTGCTATGGGCTCTCTTCAGTTAGTCTGTGTATTTCTTGAAAAGCAAAAGCAGGTTCTGTACTTCAGCCTAAGTTCTTACTTAGAGGTTAAGAGGTTTACCTGTTTTATAGAAGGTGTTCGTGTTTAAAAACTTCTCTCTGCTAACTGTTGTATGGTAGGATGCAGTTAATTATTTTCCACTTGTAACCCAATCTAGTATGCAGATCTTGTTCACCAAAATTTTGCCTTCCTGGTTATTCTTCATCCTGAATGTGCTCTGTGAATTGTTTCATCCCAGGTGTACAACCTTGTCCTTCTTTCTTTTCCCTGCACCACTTCTCTTGTTTATTGACATCAATCTGAATTCTAATCCTAGCTTCCAAGGAGCTTACAGCCCCTGCAGCTCAATCATCTATGCATTTAATAAGCATATTCCATTATTCAGTATTTCCATTAATGACTTGGTTAGTGCCTGAGACAGTCCCCAGTGGAATCCTACTCAATTTATCTTTCCAATTGGACAGTGAGCTGCTGATAATTAACTTCTGAACATGGTTTTGTACAGCTAGTTACCTCTAGACAGGGTTTCTCTGCCTTGCTTCTAAGATAGTCAATGAATTAATATATAACATATCAATTGCTTCTCCTCCTAATAGAAAATTTTAGCCTTTCATGAAAATTAAATAGTTTGATATGATTTGTTCTGACCAAATCTGTACTGCATTTTATTCATCTCTTATATGTTCCCCCATTTCCCAAACTTTGTGTTTAATTATTTTGCTCTTGTTTTTTTGAGATAAGCATTTTCCTCAAGTTTTTTACAACACCCTGTGTTCTGTGAGTTCTCAAACAGATTTGTTATGGCTCCTAGACCTCTTTAGCCAGTATTATAACTATCATAGCATGAATTTCCCTAATCCACAAAGATGTAAAAATATCCAAGCCCTTACTAGCACGATCTGTTCTTACCTGAATTTTCGTAGATGTCTCATTGTTACCTGTACACAGATGCCCTTTCTGGGAGCAATAAGGCAAAAGAAGGCATTAAACACATCAGTCTTTTCAGTAGCACGTGTTAGCTGTTTCTCTCCATTGTGATTCCTTGGCCTTCCTCTTAATTATTTCTAGTTTACTTCTTGACATTCTCTGTTTCTCTTACTGTTTATTGGCATCTCCCTCTCTGATTATTGTGCCTACATTGCCATGCTGTTTGGTACCCAAGTTAGTAATTTAACACAGTTTCACTCTCTCTTCTTCTTTTTTGCACGAATATTTGCCTGAGTGAAATACTGGTGATTTAGCCAGATGTATGTCTTAATATATTTTCTTTCAGTGGTATAAAATGTGCTTCTGCCCTCTTTTTTTTCCTAAAGGAATGGCTCCCTCTTGTTACCTCCTTTCCCCATGAAATTACTTCTAATGGGCTCCTTCCTGCAAATTCTGAATGCATTGAAGTCAGTTGTATTATTTCTGTAATCTGTCTCCTTCACTGCCTCAGATTAATAAACACAATTACTCTTCCCCAGGAGGGCATTGCAGCACCTAAACAGGTTACCCAGATCAGAGAGCCTGAGGAAGCTCTGACGTTGGAGCATTCAAGACTCAGCTAGACAAAACCATGGCTGACCTGATCTAGTGTTGGCAATAGTCCCACTTCGAGTTGAAGGTTGGATCGGATGTTCTCCAGAGGTCCCTTTCAACCAACATCTCTTGGATTCTTTTCCATAATCTGTCTTTCTAAATCTCCTTCCACTTTTACATTCTCAGCTAGCTCTTTTCTGTTGGTTAGAATCAAATCTAGATCTCTTTCCTTTGCCAGAAGAGTTGTCAGCGACAGTTTTGCTAAAACTTGGACTGAATCTTTCTTTTCAGAAGACATCATAGTAGTAAATCTCCAACTGTCACCAAGCTCTATGAGTCAGATGATTCTGCTAGTTGCTCATAAAATAATCATTTACCTGGTTTGGTGTTAATTAGTAAGAGCCCCTTGCCTCTACTCCAGACTCAGTGCAGCAGAGAATCTGAACCATCTGCCGAGTGACATGTATAGTGCTTTGTTTCTGTGTTGAAGTAAGATAGTAGAAACATATAGTAAGACAAGTATCAGTCTATCCAATCTTAACTGTGTTCAGATGGCCTGTTCAGATGCTTTAGAGAGAGACTCACAAATAAGCAGTTATGAAATTGGTCTGTAGAGGAAGTTTCTCTTTAACCATTTTATAAATTACTGATAGTGTATACCCTACCTGCAATGTGAGGGCTTATGTAGCTTTTTTTAAAAAAATCACTCAATCCAACAGCTTCCGTTATCAATAAAGTCTGAATTCAGCTCACCTGATTTTAGGTACTTAACTTCAATGCTCCAGTAGGAGAAGTAACAGGCTATTTATATGTCTGTCATCCAGACTGGTATTTGGGAAGCACTTCTCTCCAGTGAGGCATGCTTATGGTAATACAGGTCCTAACCTACATTTCTGAGAGAAATGGCTATGGAAACATGGAATGAATCATATAAAAATGTTGCATACTTCTATTTTTAAAAATATTTTCATGTTATTCCCACCTGCTGAGCAGTCAGCCTTAGCGAGGTATATATTTTGGCAGCAAAACCTGCTGTGTATTTATCGATATCATTATTTCAGTTCCTGCAAGACTAAAATCTTATTTTTATTTATTATTCACTTTATATATTAGTCACTGAAAAGAAAATATCAGCACTAGAATGTTTCTGGAAGACTAGACTGGTTTAGGATTCAAAACACCAAAAAAATTTTCTGAGAACAATAATTCCCGGATGCAGTGCAGTATTTCTGGAGTCCTCCCAAGCAGCAGAAAAGTTTTAGTAAGAAGGTTTTTCCCACCGGGGAAAACAAAAGTTTTTTTTCTGATTTTTCCATGCTGCTGTTTGGCATCAGGATGTCCATTATATTATCTGATTAGCCACTTGACATGGAATACTAACAAAACAATGCCCGGAATGGGCAGAAAAAGTAATGTGCTGATCAACTCTGTTAACTCTGTACAGCCAAGAGAAAAAAAAGCTACTTGTGGGTAAAAGGCTTTACAAAGATTAAATCGTCTTTACAAGAAAGAATGTATTTCAGTAGTAGATTATTATGAGTTCTGTAATTAGTTTCACAGCTGTCCAGTTGTACACTGTCTCCAGCATAACAACTGTTATTCAGTATCATTCTCCACAGGGAAATGGTCTCTTTTGCACATGTTATTGTGCAAAGAAAAAAAAGCATGCCATTTGTTTACAAAGGAAAGCAGTTTCTACTTGAGTAAAGAATGTGATAAACTGTATTTTGCTTTACAGAATATTCAGAAAAGATTCTGCTTCCTAACCTGCGATGCAGCTAGTTACTTGGGAGACAACCTGCGAGGAATAGGCTCCAAGTTTGTGAGGTCTTCTCAGATGTTAACATCGTGTTCAGAATGTCCCACCCTTTTTGTAGATGCAGAAACAGTGAGTATATTCCTTTCAAAAGGCATGTGCTGCATTGCAGTGTGTTATTCTACTGGCTGTTTCACTTTTGGGCAACTCCTGAATAGATATGTCAAAAAGGTACCCACCTCCTATCTCTAATTTTTTTCTCTTGTTCTTAGCCAAATTTCCATTACTTTTCCATATTATTTTATTAGGTAAGTACTAGCAGATGGGCAATATGATATGTTGAGCCTGTGTGCCAAAAACCAATATAAAACAGGTGCCTACCGGACCCCGTTGGCTCCACAAATGGAAAAGGAGAAGCTATTTTTTACATAGTTCAGCATGAAAGATGGTAACATGTTTAGTGGTTTCATTTGAGTCAGCTGTGATGTGAGCTGGATGATAAAAATATATATTAGTGAATGAACAAGATGGCCCTTCCCATTGTTTTCATTCTGGCCCATGTTCTTCCAACAGCATGAGGACAGTGTGGCCTCACACACAAGTATAGAGGTAGGAACTTGCAAAGTGTAATCTTGGGCCCACTGCTGTGACCATGGAAGAGCTGTGCCTTACATTATCAGAGAGCTGTGGAGATCAACTAGTTACGCTTTGTGCAGTTTTTTATTTTAGGGAAGTCCTCTGCAAAGCTGTTAAACACGGAACACAATTTTAATGCCACGTTATTATAAGTGCAACTTTTGCTATTCAGTTTTCAGTATAGCATTATATTTATGTATATTTTTGCATAAATATAAATATTTTTCAGTATTGGTATCTGTAAATCTAAGTATTCTTTTGCAAGATCTTTACTATACTTTCTACTCTGCTAGTATTTTTATTCTTTTATAGTGACATTTACCAGCCCTTTTGATTTCATTTCTCCAGCTGCTCTCCTGTGGCCTTCTTGAAAAGCTGAAGTTCAGTGTTTTAGAACTGCAGGAGTACCTGGACACATACAATAACAGGAAAGAAGCAACGCTCTCGGTATGCTGGATTATGTTGTGTTCTTGGTTTTCTATGTATGTATACTTAAGCTATGTCAGGAGAGTGGAGATATACTGAGATCTGTTTAAACTAATATTCAGTAGAAAAACATGTTTCAGATACTGGATTCACAAATGTTTCTTCCTGAACATATGAACCAGAACTAAAAAAATAGCTATTGTATCTCTTAATTTTATTAATTAATTTTATTTATTAATTAATATTCCTGGTGTCTCCTTTCTCCTATTCAGTAATTTATTCACTTTCTTGGTTTATGCAATTCAAGTACTAATAGAAATCAAGGCTACACTTTTTAAATTGCAGTCAAAGCAAATCATCGTAGTCCATGTGAATATAAAGTGCAATTGCAAAATTTTATTTGTTTACCTGCTGTGCTGTGAAACTAAAATACTGCTTACCTTTCTGCAAATCACACTATAGGCCTTATTCATATCTTCTTTTAATTTCTGTTGGAAAACAGTGGCTTGCAAACTGCAAAGCAACATTTGCTGGGGGATCACGAGATGGAGTTATTACCTGCCAGCCAGGGGACTCAGAAGAGAAGGTAATGAATGAGCAGTTTTACTTCTCTCCTGTAAAGTGATATGGGTGATATATCTTGTTCTCGGACCCACAAGTGCCTCGTGTACTTCCTCCTTGTTTTTCTGCTGGGCTTGGGCATAATCCAGTTTTCACACTTAAGGCTCAAAGGCATTGTTGTTGCCTCGGTTCTGGCCACAGGCAATGGGAAGTATTCAGAGGCAACACTTCAGCCTTCCTAGTCTAGCCGAGGAAGCAGAGCTAACCCTGCCTGGGTTGTCTGTGCTCTCCCTTTTAGAAAGATGTTGCAGCAGCAGTTTCCCACAGCACAGTGTCTCTGAAAATCACTCCTGGTGTACTGTGCTTCCACATTACACCCATTTTATCTACGGCTGTTGCAGACTCGGTCTGCCCAGCAGCAAGACTTGCCTGGTTGAAATCTACTGAGATTAGTTGTTATGAAATAATGACTGTAAAATGGTCAGTGAAGTAATTTATTCTGTAGATAAGTATTTATACCTAAGGCAAAATATTTCTCTATCATTTTTGAACGGAAGTTTTACATGCATATACACATATGCATATATCAATATATACACACACACATAAATATAGATATATATTTAGCACGTTGATTCCAGTTAAGAAATCAACCTTTTCAGAAATCAGCACCATCAGCAGGCATTCCTGTTATTTGATATACTAAGTATAGGAAACAGCTGGTATCTTAGTGGTGTAGAATGAGTTAAGAAATGTCATTTTGTGGTTTTTTTTCTTTTGGAGGAAAAAGAATGGAGGGATGGGAAAAAGAGGGGGCTGGAGACAATTAGCCAAAATCAGGAAGCAGCAGCAGCATGTAGAAAAAAGTGATATCTCCTCTTCCCATGTATTTTAACTTATAAAAGATAATGATGACATTTTCAGAACACACAGTTGCCTGTTGTAACCATTTTTTTCAAATACCTTGTTTTATGTTGGTTTCAGTTTGTCTGTCTCCTCCCTCAATTCACTTTATTTCCTTCTCTTTTTATCCTCACCTCTCTTTCCCATCTCTATGTATTTGTCTTCCTGTCTTTGAACTCCCTTGATTTCTTTTTTTTTTTTTATGCCATTTGCCAAGAATCCCAAATCCTTGCCACCCCTGCATTTTGGCTTCCTTGACCTTATTAGCAAATCTAATTTGCTAATAAATCCTCTGGCTGCAATCACAGGCGGTGGGAAAACTGTTCAATCTTCCCCCACCTGGCACTGGCACCAGCAAAAGTTACAGACACCTTCCAATGCACTGAAATAAGATACTGTCTCTTCTGTAATTGTAATAGTGTACAGGGAAGTTACAGGTGAGCTATTCTCAAATCTAAAAAAGGAGAGAGCTGGAACACATGCTACTACCTCTCCTGCAAGAATATCAGCAGAGGGAGATAAAGTATATGTAGAGAGGCATAACTATTGGAACGTGCATGGGCTTTCTCTTCCCACTGATGCACAACACCCTGAACAGCGACTGCAGACTGTAGTGCTACACATCTTGCTGTATACAGCTTAAGTTATCCTCTTCATCCCTCTTTTGTAAACCCATAGAATGCGATGGAGGATCACACACCTTGCTGATCATCTACATTGTTTCTTTTTTGAACAAGTAGAGGGGTGAGAATGCTGAGGATAAGGAATAAACTGTGATCTGAGCTCACATAGCTGGCCTAAATGCATTTAAAAGTTAATAAATGTCATGTTCCTCTTGTGTGTTTTTTTTTTTAATTAGGTGTTCTCTGTTTCAGAATTAAATGCGTGTTTTGTGAAGCTGGGGTTAGTATTCTTACTGCTTATCAAACAGACTGAAAAGAAGGGTTTCTCACTCCTGCAGGAATCCCTGGTCTCTCCCCAGCATTATTCCTTGAGCCCAAAATGCATTATTCCTTGGAAGTTGACAGGATGGTAGGTCTTTGATCAACAGGCATATTTCTTTTCTTCCCCTTCTCATTCACCTGTCAATTGAAGCAGCTCTTCCCAAAGGAACATTCTGTTTATTCAATCAAAGTGTAATGGGAGGAAGAGTCCAGGGAAACTGAGGACATGGGATTAGGAAGGGACAAGGGAAAACTACTCCTAGACTGGCAAGTATTTGTTTTTTTATCTTTCCTCTCCTCTTCTCCCTCAACATGAATGGCTAAAGAATCTAATAATTGTAGGGAAAAAAATCTGTCTTATAGTGGTAGTCACAAGGGAACCTGCCTAAACTCTTAAACTCATTGAGGGTTAGACTAGGGCCTGAAATCCTGCTGAAAACTTCTGGCATAAAAAATTGCTTAGCTAAGCACAAAACCAGGCTACTTCTGGAAAAGGTTCAGAAATAATTGTAAGGAAGAAAAAGCAACACCTTGCTCTACAGACAGCAGAAATCTTAGATTCTCAGAACTCCCCACCTGGTATAAAGCTCGAGGTGAAAATAATCCCCTCTACAGACAAGACAGACATAAGACCAAATTCAACGTTAGCACAAGTGGTTGCATCACAAATGTCTGCTGATGCTGGTAGCTGACTTGGCACCAGTTTCTCTAATCAGATCTTATTTCAAAATAATTGCACATGATTTGTTGACCATCGTTGCTGTTACTGAAAACAGGCAAAGGCAAAAATTGCTTATTCTGACATTAAAGAAGCTTGAAATAGAAGTTGTCTAGGTCAGCTGCTAGAGCTAGCAACTTTTCCGAAATTGGGCAAAAGCTTTGTGTCCCAGAATGTCTTTCCCCCCCTTATTCTTGCAACAGATTACAGGATTTGGATGAGTCTGTGGTTTGTAAGCTTTGATGCTACATTGAGGAACAGAGACTCAAGGACATAGGAGTCAATTTACAGACAAAAGATAACTGCACATACTATTGTGCTGATTGTCCAGGTGTAACAGTCTTAGATGAGTACAGCTACCAGTACATTCTTCAAATTTACTAAACAGGGATTTTTTTTTTAATCTAGTCAAAGACTGGTTTTGTTTGCTTTTTTTTCCTAGAAAAGAGATATATGGAAGATCCTGTTTCTCTTGTCAATTAGCACTGCTAATTCAAATAAGTATTTCTCTCCTAATGAGACATTCAGTTTACTCTCTAAGTCCAAAGTCAGTATACACCTTTCTTAAACCTTGCTCATCCCAAAGCTCACCACAAGCTAATGGATGTGGGCTTTGCAAACTCGAACTGTTAATGGATATTTAAAACATGCTGCACCCCATGGAAATTTGCCCCCAAAATTCAGAATGTATCTGTTGCTATGAATTTCCCTGTGGCTAAAGGTTCAATTACTCTAGGCCACCAATAAGACTGGAGGTGTACCTCTTGGGACCATAGTCATCTGGAGTTGAGTTGAGTTACAGTAAAGCTCAAGGCACAGTGAGTCTCACTGTTAAGTTAGAAAATCTTAAAAATCAATAACCAATTATCTGACTGCTGTTTGACAGATCCATGGATTGACAATGAGGTAAAATCGGCCTGGGTAGGCAGCTTCTCTAAAGGAGGAACACAGCTGTGTTTTAAATTTCTCCAGACAGAATAGTTTCTACTATCCCCAAGTCCCATGGATATTTAAGAATGCACAGCATATGCTGTATCTCTCTTTTTCTCTCTGATATATATAGAAATTTTTATATATACCCACTTTCCTAGATTGTGGGAAAAGCTTTGTCTGCTGGCATGTCAAGTCAAATAAAACACCTTAATAAAATGCACTCGCCATTAATAACCCTTGCATGCAGCAGTTATTTTGTTACGGTGGAACTCTGCTGTGCCAATAAATGACTGAAGACTGTGTTGCCATCAAAGTGTAAATGTCTTAAGAAATAATTGTGTAACTCTCATCTCTTTTCAGTATGTAAAAAAAAGCAAGAAGGCCTATGATCTAAAGATTAGTGCTTTGCTGTCTTTCTGGTCTGCCAATAGCACAGAACAGTAATTCCGTCTCAATAAAAAACTAAAAGTGTTGTTGCTAGGGCGTGTGCCCTTCTTACGTGCAGCATTTTGTAGCTGCATAAAGGACTGTGCAAGTGATCCAAATACCCTAAACATTCAGTATTTTCACCTGCCAAAACCACTAATTGTGTAGTATGTATCAACTAATCTAAAACAATACTTCCCTTACTATAGGAATTAAACTAGAAATTGAGAAGAAGCATGAAGGCTAGGACCATTCCACCTGAGCCCTTGCTGCTGGGGACTAAAAGAAATATCACTTAGTCCAATAATTAGTGTCTTTTCAACTTCCAAGGAATATTTCATTTTATGCTGAAAGAGGGAGGAAGATAAGTTACAATCATGAAATTGTAGAGCAATGTGGAGTTGAGCATCAGTAGTTTAGGGAGATTTTGTATCTGGTATATTTTCTTTCAGTGAAGAAGAGGGTTTTTTTATGTAATGTGAAACCCTTCCCCACTCCTTTTTTTGGCTTGACCTGGTTTTGGAAGCAGTACAGGGAAGACATGTTTTTCTGGAAAAAAAAGACCGTGGAATTCACTTATTTGCTGCTTTCTTCCCCCTCCCCCCCCCCTTCTTTAAAGTAAATTCCATGGCAAATTAGAAATTACATGTGGATTCCAATATTTTTGAAAGTCCAAAGGAAACTTGGTGGCATGCTAAACTTCAGAGGAGCTTAAGACAGAGAGAAACAAGATTTGAAAAACACAAGCCAGCACACCTGTGAATTTACTAGAGCGCAGTGATCTGTCTGCTCTCGTCCTCTTCTTATCTTGAATTTAGCTTTACAAAGCTTAATTTACGTGAACTGCATGGAAGCCAAGATATAAAGGGTTTTTTTCAAGCGTACTAAATAGAAGACAAAAGCTATTCAAGCAATGTTAAAGGCATAAAATTAAACATCACAAGACCTTAAAGCTCAGTTTGTCATGGCTCTATAAAAGAGTAGTGCAGGATTTGGGACAATACTTTTCATACATTTTTTAATAGTAAGGCCCATGGAAAGAAGCCAGACTGAAATACTTTGTTAGGCTATACCAAGTTAGCATTATTTTACGTTTCTGTGTTTGCTGCCTTTGTATTGATTGTAATGTAAATAATTTTAATAAGATTTCCAAATGTTTATTAACACTGTGTGCATATGCACTGGCATCAGGCTGTAACTGGGCAGGTGTCATTGTGTTTTGTTAATCACAGCATTTACATGATGACTCTGTTCACCTAAAATGTCTTGAGAATGTCATATATATATAATAAGGAAAGCTGCATTAGAAGTGCACAGAGTGCAAATGTTAGTTCTTGGCAAAGAAAAGAACGCTTTTTTTTGAAGAGAGAAGTTAGTCCGCCAATCTTTGAAATGCTAATGTAGGTCAATTAGAATTTTTATTACTATTGCAACAGGACTTACACTGACATTTTAATAGCTTCAGAATTATCAGTCAGTGAATCATTACTGGTGAGAGGAAGGAATACAAAGCTGTCTGAACTTGTGGCATTGCCATGTAGTGAAACCAAACTGACATTTTCCATGGATTTTTTTTCTTACGGTAGTCATAACTTAAAAGTTATATGCAAAATGTTTCCATTGTAATGTGCCAAGTAATAAACCCAGCAGTCACAAAGCTTATCCTGGAAATTTCATTAGATCTATTACATCCAAAAATAGAAGTATTTATAAATAACAAAATATTTATAAATAACAAAGTTCAGTTCTGTTTATCACTTGAAAACCCTGCCTGATTTTTCTGACTACCGTGCAATATGAGTTCTTTTTAATAACAAGGAAAGCAAATTTAAATAAAAGTATTATTTCAAGAGTTTTCTAACACAATTTCACTGTAAGTTCCTGAGCTACTGAGTGGGATAAATCAAAACTAATAAATCTGAAGATCTAACTGAGGATATTTAGACTGTAATTTACCAGTAGAATTAAAGCTTGATTTTATTAAGAATGCTGTGCATGTCGTATGTGATATTTCCAACCAGTTATCAGGTTGAGGCAAGCATTGCTAATACTGCTGACAAGTTATGCTATTAAAGATGGGCTGTGCTTCCTATTGCATGCATTACACTGACACTATACTTTCTTTCCTTTCCTTTTCTCCTGTGCCATGCTTGCTGTGTAGCAAATGGAATCTCTTGCAGTAAGTTGAAGTTCTTTCATATTCTTCGTCCATCTATAGATGGACTAATACACCCCAATTTTACTGTTTTACTTCTAAGCATGTTTTCCTTTTTCGTTATAGTTTTCCTGTAGAATATGTGGTTCTACATACAGTGACTAAAATAATTTACTAAGGTGTGTTTTGTGAAAACTAAAAATACTGTGCCAAAATACTGACACTTTCATATGCTGTTTTAAGTGGTCATTTACATAATTTTTTAAAAATCAAGGATATAATATGCTGGAGTGGAAGACAAATTTTTTTGTTACTATAAAATTCATAGTTTTCAATTTGTCCTAATGAAAAACTACAATTTATAGTTGAGAGTTATGTTTCAAATTGGTTTCGTTTATGTGTTCATGAGCAGTTGCACCACTATTGGTTTCTAATACTTATTCAGGAAGAACAAAAATTGAGTTGCTTGATATGGTAACTAAATACTGAGTGAATCAAACTTGAGTCTTCAGTATGACCTGTTTGTCTTCATTCAGGTTAGCAGCCAGAAGGGCAAAACTGAATTATTGTTCTCCAAGGACTAAAAAAAATCTTATGTTACATGCCAAGCTATCCTGAGATTTTTAAGTTTTTTAATTATGTTATGCCATGTCCTGGTTTTCAATTAATTTTTAACTCCCTGGTAGCTTCAAGTATACGTGTGTTTAACTGCTACATAGTGTTGCCAGTTCTCCAAAATTTGAATAGAGTGAATTTGATCCCTACTGGAGCACCTCGGGCCGTGTCCCTGCTGGTGAACTTACACAGGACCAGGCAGCCAGCCTGTGTCCCCGGGCTGGCAGTCGGGGTGAACGGTTAGTACCTTCCCTGGCTGGGGTGCCAGCCAGCCCCTGACATGCCCCAGCGTGGTTCGAGAGAGGACAGAAGCCAGAGCCATTTCCAGGAGGTTGTATCTACACAGTCACTCTTTATTTTGGGAGGAGCAAGGTTAGCCACAGGGAGGCAAGCTTGGCAGTGCTCCGTGGCCTCAGTTACAGAGAATGGCCTCTGGGCAGGTTTATTTAACAGGCAGCGTCCCTCATGCCCTACCTCTTCGCTCTCTTGGCCACCACTATGTTTCGTCCCTGCCTACAAGTCAGTTCTGTCCTAGCAGGTCGCACATCCGTTCCCTCCCTTTTTTCCCCACCGTGGATCTGCTGGGCCTTCCTTCAGCTCCTGTGAGTCTTTGCTGTTGTATCAGGTCTGGTAGGATTCCTCCCTTCCATTTGGGGAGGGAACGCTCTGACCCTGCTCACCAGTAACAAACATTAGAACATACCAACTCAGGTACTGCAAACTGTTTATCCACAACAGCACAGAGCTCAGACCAGGCAAATTTACAGTGCTGACCTCTGCTGCTGTGGCAGACCAACACTGAGGTGTGAGTAGCCCTGTCTGCCTGGCCTTCAGCAGGACGAACCCAGCCAGGTTGGTGCCCGCTGGCTTGGCGCTCTCCCCCTGCTCCCGCTCTCCTCCATAAACCTCCTCCAGAAGGAAACTGGCTCTGCCTGGTTGTGGCAGTGCCGTTGGCTGACTGTTCATGGCTGGGTAGGTGGTGTCCACCCTTCCCTGACGAACAAAGCTGAAATTTGCCAAAGAACCTTTCTTTTGACCTCAGCCTTGTCTGGCTGGTACAGAAATTTTGGGAACTGGAACACTAAGGATATGGTTCTAATTTTGGCTTATTAATAAAAACCCTGGCACTTATATATTGAACCATATGTAAACAAACACTTCAGTCAAATTAATGCTTACGATATTTTTAAAGTACTTTTTATTAGCATTTGTGCTGTCAACTGACCCCAATTCAGCAAAGAGTTGAAGTATGTGCTGGTAGCTAAGCATGTATGAAGTGCTTTAAGGAAGCAAAGTCATTAATAGCATCTTCTTCTTTTCTGCCATGTTTGGCATGAAACTCTGCTCTAGTTCCTCCAAGCAAATGGAAAGATCACTGAGCCCACCTTTGGTCATTGTGTCTGTAAGAGAAGACAAATCAAATATGGTTTGAGGTCTGTAAGGCTTTCCTGTCAAAGGGTCAGGAGGCCTCCTGACTTGTACTTGCAGAATTTTCACTTCTTCCATAATTTGCCAAAGATTAAATATTCCTCCCTTCCTCACCATGATCCAGCTGTGGAACTATGAGATTCCCCCTCCTGATAGACACACGGATACCAGGACCATGAGCATATTAACTTGACTTCTCTGGCGGATGTGCCCATTGCATGTTACTTCAATGCGTCTGACACCTGCTCTGCGGTGCTGCGCATTACACTGGAAGAAACAAGTTAATATTCATAGAACAGTATCTACTTAATCTGGGAGAACAAACTGTAGAAGCCAGATGTCCAGAAACTCCATCCATCTGTTGTATGGTTTCTTTAAGACAGTGGAAAATCCATGAGCTGAGGTTTAAGTTGCAGAGCTGGCGTTTCCTCCATCCCAGCCCTGGCTGGATTTATTGCCTCTCTTCCTCTCCCCTCAAAGAAGCAGGGAGGAGCTTTGACCCTCTTGGACAACTGCTTCATGGCTTCTCTCCTGGATTTCCATCCTCTCAGAAGAGGTCTTTGACCATTTCTGAAGTTTTTAAGAGTTTTACGTTCTATGCAGCAAAGTAATTTCCCCTGTATCCTGCCTCTGCTTTCCAGCTGCAAACTGGAGACAGTAAAGCTAACCTATATAAACTGCTTTGAGATTGATGCTGACGTGTGCTACCTGAAAGCTAGCCATCATCATTTTGATTTTCAATGTTGTATATGACTTCCCACAGAAGAAAGAACATTACTTGTTTTCTGAAATAGTATATGATCATACTTAGGTAAAATAATGTTTTTTGAGAACTGAACTATCTCAATGTGTTTTATTAGTTATTAAAAATTATCCCAACTCACTGATCTTTATTAATTATTTCTTCTTCAAATCTTTCCTTAGCAATTGGAACTGTGTCAGAGATTATATAAACTGCATTTCCAGCTGCTGTTGCTTTTTCAGTCCTACTGTAAACTTATCGGACAAGTGCATGAAGTCAGTTCCATGCCAGAGGTATGTAACAAGCTACAAAGTCTTACACTGAAAATGCCACTTTGCTTTCATGTTCTTATTTTTCTTTCTATGGACTTACACCAAAGATTACACTATTTCACCCTGAATATCAGTCTGCAGACAAAACCCTTCAGTACACCAGCATCTGCATTAAAATATAGTCAAGATGCTGTATTTTTTGTAATTGACTGTACTTTCAGAGGCTGGGATTTTTTATACATTCAGTCTTCAAAATTAATTTCAGTCAGTGGTAATGAACTAGAATGATATATGAAATCTTAACTTCACTCACACACTTTCCATGTAGGGAGGGCTCACACTGTGTGAACATCTGGAAGTGATTTATTTTTATTTTAATTGAGGCCTTAATTAGTAGGGAAAATGAGCCGCCTTCACACATACAGAAAATACCCTTTCCCTAGATCGTGACTGATTTTATCTGAACTTTGTGGAGACACTTAGACCAGGAGTGCTTGTTAGCATGACAATAACAAAATAATTTGGTAAATTAATCTTAATATGGATGCAAAATTAAGGGGTTTTTTTCTGGAATAATGTATTGTAATTTCCAGCCATTTAAACTGTCTCTGTTGCACGTGCATTATACTAGAAATGTCTGCATTTTTTGTTTTTGACAAACAGCTATTAAACGGTTTTGCATCCTCTTGTACCTGAGCAAGCAAAGGTGTGTAGTGTAGAACTACTTTCTATTTGGACTGCAAGTGTACTGCCTGATCGTGTTCTCTGGATAAACAATAAAAATCAGTTCAATGTTTCCAGAGAGTATTAAATCTATTTAAAAAATATAATTAACTAAATACCTTAATGTCATCTTTTTAATTCTGTGATTTTTACAAGCTCTCTTCTTTAAACATTTTTGACACAGCACACTATCACTTTTGACCCAAATGGCTTTCTGTTTTTAGATAAATCTATGTGTCTTACTTTAAAAAACACTTCACAAGAACAATACTGTTAGTCAAGTTTATTTTCAGCAATTGCATAAAATATGTAATACTTTGAAATATCTTTGAGGTGATCACTTTAAGTTGAATGATCATCGTTTCAGGAAAGAGAGTAAAATAACTTGCCATTCCATATATATTTTTCTCCTGGTAAGGTGTATATATTTTAAACTATGGAGGGATAGAAGTTATTGGACTTTGCTTGTAGCTGTAAAACATAATTTCAAGCTCTAAAATGTATTTTATTACAGATTCTAGTAGTTTACAGTTTCTGTATAAATGGAAACGGTTTGTTTTATCAGATGTGCTGTAGCAGTACAAGGAGTTTGAATACTTACTGTATCTTAAGAAACTGTTCTGAAGGCTGGCTCACAATGTGACTGGGCTGTTCACTTCTAAGAGAAGATAGGACAGTAGGCATTGAGTCTTAGAGTAGTCTAAATGTTAGAAGTATTTTGTGTTCCTTATAAGAGGATTGATTTCTGTAACTGTATTTCACAGTTACACTTGTGTTAGGTTGTTATAAATAATGCAGCCTATGGAACTGGGGAACAGTAATATGAGGAATAGCTGTTTCACCATAAAATTCGCATTTTTGCTGGGGCTGTAAGCTATTATTTGAAGGAAGTTTCATTGTTAGTTCATGTGACAGTGGTTATTTTCAGCACGTATGAGCATGAAAAGGTAGATCTTTAGAAATGAAGTGTTCACTTACAAATTATTTATGAGTCTTGTGCCATATTAACTTTTCGGCCTGACAGAGGGTTACACAATTCCTGTCCATCTGTTAATCATATCAGATCCTGCATGTGTTTTGCAAATAAATAACAACATCATTGCTAGAAGAAGTATATGTTTTCTTAAACTTTTCCATTATGATATGAAAAAAGTAGCAGGGGTGAAAAATACAAGATTGTTTAGATGTGCTCTTGCATTTTAGCAAGCCAAAAATACAGCATAGGGTTAAAGGAAGCACAAAACTTAAAAATCTGTAGTTTGTGTTTTTCCTACATTGTACCAAGCACGGAGATCAAGAAATGTCCTTGTGTTAAAATGGGGTCTTTTCCATAATGTGTATGTACATCCAATGTAGCAGTAAGAACAGACTTGAAATACGAGTCCCTTTGGTGCCTATGGAGAATGAAAACACCCATCTCATCTCTCTCCTTGGAACAGCTGTTAAATATGTCAAGAGAACTGAGTGAGTTGAAGAAAAATCTTAAGGATGCTACTGCTGCAATCGCAGCTGAGCCTCTGATGACAGAATCGGAGCCCACATTCAATTCTACGGAAGCAGCTATTCAGTCCATGCTGGAGTGTCTGAAAAACAATGAACTTGTTAAAGCCATCCGACAAATAAGGGAATGCAGGCAAGTCTTGCTACATGGCTCATATTAGACTTTCATGTTAATAGAATCATGTGCATTTATTATCTTCCTAACTTTATACTGAATGTAATGTGCTGAGTCAGCATAATAATTTAATATGTTTCAACAAGGTACATGGGGCCATTGATATTACTAACTTTTGCAGGGGTGTGCCACAAGTAACAATACCAAAGCAGTAGTACAAACATCTATGCTTGCAACAATGAGGATGTTTAATTGCATTGCATAGATCAAAAGTACTTCTGTGAGGCTCTTAAGAATCTTTTTATAGAGCTAATTCCTTACAGATGTCTGTCACTGGCATCAGCTAACATTCAGCCCAGTTTCACTTTCACTTATTTGAATGAGTTTTCTTAAGCTTTTTTTGGTTTAGGTAATAGGAATTGCGCTTTTATGTGATTTCTGTGCCTGACACCAGAGTCCGGGTAACAAATGAGTAGCGTAGAACAGTGAGTTGCTCCTGGCTTATAAGCGTGTGCGAGTCAGTTCTCCTTTTAGAGATCTCTATCACCTAGTTTCCATCTGTGCTAATAAACCCATAATGATACGCACATTCTTTTCCTGTTTGATTGCAGGATTTTGTGGCCCAATGATATCTTTGGAAGTAGCTCTGATGATGAAGTCCAGACACTACTGAACATTTACTTCCGGCACCAAACCTTGGGTCAGACGGGCACCTATGCACTGGTGGGCTCCAACCAGAGCCTGACTGAAATCTGTACCAAATTAATGGAACTGAATATAGAGATCCGCGACATGATTCGCAGAGCTCAGAGTTACCGGGTCATCAATACTTTTCTTCCAGACTCCAGCATTTCCGGCACAAGTCTCTGACAGGACTCTTGTGTCCTCTTGCAAGCCGGGAGTGCTGCCCTGTTGGAGTGAGGTGGCTCAATGTCTTCTCAGCCTTACAAAGGTTTGGTCAAACTGTACTCACTCTTGTTACATTTAGGATTTCTTCTAAAAAGATATGGGCTGAACTTCAAACGTGTAGCAATACTGTAAGGACAAAGGTAGCATAGAGCATCCGGGACAACATCCTTTGTTCTCTGTTGCACAAAAATCAGTTAGCATTTCACTGAGCAACTGCAACTCACTACTGAAGAAGTGACTTCCATTGCATACCAAAGCCTACTACACTGAACAATACTTCCTTTATTTTAGGTTGGCAAAAGTGCAATGTTTCCTTCACAAAATAATATTTTTTGTTAAAAAAAAACAAACAACTTGTACATTTTTTCCTTTTTTCTCTTATTTGGTTGAGTGAAAGATGGGCAGAATGAAGCTGGCCACAGAATCTCGCAAACTTGTTGGTCAAAAGCTGAGAGCCTGTATATATGAAACAAATTGTAAATGGACTACAGTTTAATGTACACTGTAATTTGAATATGATTACTGTATCTTAAAACAACGAGCTGCTATGAAGTACATTTCCTAATGTTACTAGGCTACTGTCTCTGAAGGTACTGGATCATATTGCAGAGGTCTGTTCTTAGGCCCCCAAGCATCATGAATGGTCTTGCTAGATTTTCTTTTTTTTTTTAAAGGACCTTGGCTGCTTTTTACTAGAGGGTTGCTTTTATTAATATATTTATACTATTAAAGGATGGTTGATCTACATTAACTTGCCATTTTGTAGGAGAAAGTCCCATCACAGAGTCAAATCTTTTGAACTGTTATGCATGCATATTTTTATTTAATATGAATTTTGAGTATAAAAAGTAAAAATATTAACGTGAAATGCAAGTTCTCATTATAAGTTTCTTTAAAGAGATGTCTTATTTTATTTGTAATGTATATATAAAAGTCATACCTGTATGGTTTTTTCTTACATTTAACTGCCGTCCAGTGTTAAATGTATGCATGTAAATCTGTTGCACATCTGAGACACTTTTATTCTGACAACTGTGTAACTTATTCACTCTGTAAATACACTTACCGTTTTTGTGAAGTAACTTTGGTTGGTATTTGGATCAGTACATCCATTTAACTAAAATATAAAAGTCATATATAATCACAACAGAGTACGTGCTTGTGGCAAAGACTGTGTTCTTGTCTGAATCTATACTGTTGAGGATGGTATCCATGATCAGCTGCCCCCAACAGACATCTTTTTCATCATTTATGGTGTTCATTACACTGAAAGAAACCAGTGAGAAATGTAAGGATTTTTTTGTTGGTCTGTGGTTACAACTCAACCAGGAAGAGCACATTGAGTAAAGCACTTTCATAATTGAAAAAAATCCAAAATGGAGCTGAAAGTTTGTTTCTGTTCAAAATATCAGTAATGGTCCTGTTCGTTCCAGCATTGGGTTTCAGTTGGGTTTCTTCTCATGCTAAGGGTAAAAGAAAAGCTGTCCAGCCTGCCGTATCAGCCCCGGCTCTGAGAATCCAGTAAAGCCCTTTCCCCTTCGTCCCTTTTTCATTTTCAAAACGCTTGCACAATTTTACGTGGATCTTGAAAACCACTTACATTGATGCATAAAAGAGGTGCAATCGACTTCTTTTACAGGTTTTCTGATTTTGCAGTCTACAGAGCTCTGCAGCATAGTTGTAGTTGCAGGACAAAATAGATGCAAGTCAAATCATTTCCAAAAGAAATACCATTCATCACACAGCTATTCTTCTGAGTAAAACAATCCGCAACAGTTAGAGAAGCCTTCAAATTTCAGTTAGCTATTCAGAACTGTAATTGGGGTGGTCTGCAAAAATATTTAATGGTTGGTGAAAGATGACATCTGCTCTATCACGTGGCAAAATTATGGATATTTTACAGATCACAGAAGCACAGGAAAATTCAGGCTGGGGGGGACCTGAGGAGCTCATCTAGTCCAACCTCCACTTTGAAGCAAGGTCAGCCGTGAGATGAGATCAGATTACTCAGGCCTTTATCTTGAAAACATTCAAGGATGGAGAGTGCACAGCCTCCCTGGACAACCTGTTCTACTTGACTGTCCTCATGGTGGAAAAGCTTTTCCGTTATCCAGTCTGAACCTGTCTTGTTTTATCTTACGCATGTTGTCTCTCATCCACCTCCCATGAGCCACATTGAAGGGCCTGGCTCCATCTTTCTTCAATAACCATAACCTGCCAGGCTACTGTTAGTTCCCCCTGAAGTCTTTGCTTTTTCAGACTGAATAAGCCCAGTTCCTTCAATGTCTCCTCACAGAGCAAGTGCTCCAACCCTGTGACCAGCTTGGTGGCCTCCACTGAACTCCTCACAGTTGATCAACATCTCTCTCATATAGAGAGCCCAAAATTGGTTACACTATTCTAGATGTGATCTAGTGAGTGCTGAGTAAAGGGAGACAATCGCTTCCCCTGCTCCGCTGGCTCTGCTGCTGCTGGTACAGCCCAGGATGTTGTTGCTGCCTTTTGCTACCAGGGTCCACTGCTGGCTCCGCACCCAGCTCACGGCCAGCCAAGCCCTGAGGGCACATCCCGATGAGCCGCCCCCCCACCAGGCAGTCCCCTGCCTGCGTTACTGCAAAGGGTTCTCCCCACCCAGGCGCAGGGATTTCCTCTTGTCCCTGCTGAATATCACAAGGCTCCTGTTGGCGCATCCCTCCAGCCAGCTGAGATCCCTCCAAATGGCCGTGCTGTGCTCCGCTGTATTGGCTGGTCCTCCCAGTTTGGCATCACCTGCAAACTTGACACATACACTCTGTTGCCTCTTCCAGGTCACTGGTAAAGATGTTGAACAAGACAGGTCCCAGGATAGACCGCCTGCTGTACTCCACTTGTTACTGTCCTGCAGGTAGAGTACAATCCATTAGCCACTACCTTGAGCAACTCGATTCAATTGGTCCTCCAGAGGTTCCTTCCACTCTAAAGTATTCTATGATTCTTCACAGATAAAACAAAACCCATAAAGTAACGACCTAACTTTCTTAGCATCATTTCTAAACTTCAGGTAGAATAGAATCTAATCAGTATATTCCCAACAAAGCTTCACTGAAGTCCTAGGACAACACAAACTGCCATAACGCCCCACTGTGCTTCTACACCACCAGTACTTTAATTGGGATTCCCCTGACTGCATCTTGTCTCCATGAAAGCGCATTCAGTTAACTCCCGCTATATTTCAGCCACCTACCCTGGAGATACCTTACATGGCTGGAAAGCTTCTGAGGCACAAGCCTGTGTTTGAATCAGGGCACAGAGACTTCTTCTACCTCTTTTGGGACACACTAAATCTAGAGAATCTGTTACATTCCGTCACAGATACCCCTGCTCAAAAGGCTTTTCCCCTCCTTACTTAGAAAACATGTGAAGCTTACACTTTCCCCTCCTATCTTACAGATGTAGTCTTCTGGCATATAGTCTTTGATTATCACACCACTGTGATTTATTTATTTTTTTTTAAATGCATTTGACAGAGGCAGTGAGAAGAAACACTTGGAGATGCATTTACCCCAAACTTCATACACCAGAACATATGCATCTTCCACACTAGTCCAGTTTGAGTGACTGAAGGAAAAACTTGCTATTGCAGTTTTGATCTTAGCATTCCTTCAAGACAGACTAAAACCAAAACCTATTTTCTTTAGGAAATCAAATAGGTTCTGTTTCCTTCCGGATAGACTTTCCTCTTTCATCCCAGCAAGATGAAACTAAGGGGTAACAAACTAGTGCAAACTTTTATTGAACTTCATTCACAGCATATATACAATAAAGTTATATACTTTATAAATAATACAAAAGACTTTATCCATTATCCAATGCCAGGTCAAAAGCCTAGAGTCAAAACATTGCAAGAGACTGACAAAGTGCAAAGCGCAGAACAGAAGAGGGCACGCAGATCAGACAATATATTTGAAGCTGTAGGTGTTATCACAGGACAGCCTCTTGCCTTTGCAGCGGCCACAAAGTTCTTGGCGATGAGGTCTCTTGAGATCAATGTGCCTTTTCTTCTGAGGGCAGGAACAACGAGTCTTTGAACAGGTCTGAAGAAGCAAGACATTTTATTAGTAGCACATCAAAGGTGCTCACTTCATGTTAGACTGACATTTAGTTTTCCTTAATCATAGCAACACATTTGGGCTGATACCCTTAAAAGAGCTGTTGTGGTAAAAACCCCGTGGAGTAAAGCTGTAAGAGCCTTCTCACGTAGAAGCACAAAACCCTACCCTATGTGTAGCTAGGCATAACACCATATGAACAGAAAACAGTTCATGTAAGCCACCTGCAAGAGGAGGGAGTCCTATCCCATTACACCTTTCCCAAATAACGTTTCCTAGTACTTAAATGAAAGCAAGTTCTCTTCCAGATAAAGTCAATATCTAATTCAGCAACTGTAAGCTATTAGATTGTATGACAAACTCTGGCAGTCTTACCAGGACACAGAAATCTGTAACTTACCTGGCACTGGATTGCTTCCACTCGATAGGGATTGAAGCCCTTTTGGCATTTGCGACAGAGCTGCTTAAAGTACACCTGAAAAAAGCAATTTCTCAGTTACTATAGAGACCTACTTGGCATGTTCAGTACAGGTACCTAAATTTGTGCCAAAACATCTGAATCGTCACAGATTTGGTGCCATTCTTACAAGTCTCGGGAGCAAGAAATGACCTGTTAACTACCTTGTTGCTTCCAGAAATGCACCACACATAAGCACTCTCCCATCTGGTCTTGCAGTCTTTACAGTGGAAATAGCCATACTTCTGCTCCAAAAACTGCAGAGAGAAAGTTGACTGAGCAGCCTCCAGCACCAGAACACCACCCAGCCCAGCCCAGCTCCCTCATTACAGCACCTGGTTTCACAGGCAGTAGGCTCCACTGCTGCAAGGGAGACAGAGCTCCCCAGGGACTGATCACCAACCCAGGGCAAAGGGTGCAGCCCTGAGCGGGAAGCCAGGGTGGGGACCACTGTGCCTTTTGCTGCTCAAGAGCAGATTTCTCTCCAGCCTGCTTCACTGTTCACCCCCCACCCTGCTGCCCAGAATGGGCTGCACCAGGTCCCAGCCTCTCCTCAGGCCCCGGTGTCCCAGGGCTGTGCACCTGGAAGGTGGCCCGTCGCCTGGGGGCTGCGGCCTCCTCCTGTGGCATCTCCGCTGTCTCCTCACTTGGCAGAGCAGCTTCTGCCTGGCCCTCCTGCTGCTTTCTGCTGCCATCCTCCACCTTCTGCTCCTCGGGGGTCATTTCCAACACCACCTCCTCCTTCTCCTGGGATCCAGTGGCCTCAGGTAGCGTGAAGAGGCGGCGGTCCGGCACAGGTGAGTAGACAGCGAGGTGCCCATGGGCGCGGAGGGCAGCGGCGTTAAGGGGGCAGCCGAGGGGCAATGTGCGCAGCCCCAGCGAGCACTGCACGGCAGCGTCGGCCCGCAGGTTCACCTGCACGCCCACCTCCTTGGTGTTCACCCGGCACAGCCGCGGCATCAGCCCGGGGCTCACCTGCGACAGCAGGGCCTGGAGCTGGGCCCGTCGGTAGCTGTCCAGGTAGTCAGAGGACATGGGGGTGAGGGGCCTCCCGAGGAAGGGGCTGATGCCACTGCTCTTGCTCTGCTTCCAGCTGGGCTGCTTCACCGCCGGGTCCCCGCTGCGGCTCGGCGTAAGCTTCACCGCCGGGTCGCCGCTGCGGCTCGGCGTGAGGCTGCCCCTGAAGCCCTGGTATGTGCTGAAAGGGGAGTAGATGAAGGCCTCCATGATCATAACCACAGTCAGTGGTTCTGCTTGTCTCTCTTGCCCTGCCTTTATCTTATCTGGAGAGCTGCTGCTAATTGTTGCTAATTGATGGGGAAATTGGCCCCAGCCCAGTGGACTGATTGCAAAGGGAGGGCTGCAGGCCTGCCTTCGCCTCTGCTCCCAGGGCCTTTTCCTGGTGGCTGAGCTGAAACAGGAGCTGGTGTGTTTCCAAGCACACGGTGTGGGAAGCCTGGGCATGCAGACCACGAAGCCCTTCTTGGGCCATTGCATAGGGGATTTTCCTTCCTTGCCTCAGTAAGATCTTTTAGAAGGCCACGGGCTGTATGGAGCTAGCCCGCAGCTATGCCCTGCGCACGCCAGCCGGCTGGCTCTGCTGCTGCAGGCCTTCGTCTGTGAGCGCAGGTAGGAAACGCAGCCACAGGGCTGGGAGCCGCAACAACAAATCCAGGGCTGAATAAAAGCTCAGTTGCTTACACAGCTGTAAAACGGTGGAGATCCTGACAGAGCTGTGTAAGCCCTGAGAAGTAATTGGTGCTCAAAAAGTAGCACACCTCTGCAAGAGCCTGTCAAGGTGCACCGATGTAATTCAGCCATAGTTGGGACAGCCATGGCTTTCCTAGCGAGGGGGACTCTGCTTGCTCACAACTCCTTCTGTTTCCAGTCTGAAAAGAAGGAAAAGGGGGTTTGGGAAACTCACAAAGCCCACATAATGTGGGTACCCCACAGACAACTGAGCAAAGAATGCAGGCAATTACACCCCTTTATCGGTATTGAAAGGCCTGAGCATCCCCGTTGCCTCATTACTTGGGGATGGTCTGCATGCAGCTTTTCTGTCAACTGTATTGGTTTAGGAAAAGATGGAATATACTTCAGTTTGTACAACGCTCCAGAGGGAAAACAGTTATACTGGGAAAAGTGGCTTAATACCTGTATAATGAAATAAATTTTAGCAATACAAGCACTTACGTATTAGACTAATAGTCCTTCTTCCATAATTACATCACCTTAGTTCAATTCTAAGGTAATATAGTTAAAATAGTATAATTAAATCATCCAAACTGTATTTGTGAGTCTTTAGAGACTGCAGAATCCCCAAATCCCTGGACCTGCTGTGATGTGAAATAATTCCTTTGCATGACTCCTCACCAGCTTTATAGAAGTGCTGCATTATAAAATTCAATGGGCCAACAAGACAGGGGCTAGAGAAAAGCTGGTAGGGCTGATGTCTTTAAATGCTCCCAGTGTATTTGAGAAAGATCCTTTCAAGCATCTGAAATAAATCAGTAAGAAACAACATTTTTATGGAACAAAAAGAGGTTGAGATTCAGGAAACAGACGTTCATCATAGTTAAAAGCTCGATGGCTCAAGGCTCCGCGTTAAACTTGGGTTTTCAAAGTACTGTCTGAATCGACTCAAAGCAAAACTAGGGTATCGAGATGACCAAGTTAAAACTTATGACTGCGGTGCGGCTAGCTACAAAAGAGTAAGTTAGGGTACATTGGGAGGGAGATGGAGATTAAATTGGAAACTACATGCCATCATTCAAAACAATGGTGTGGCTTCCTCTGGAATGCTTTGGGAAGAACCAGTTACTTCCCCAGGACACGGCAGGACTAGAAGTTAAAGGAGTTCGTTGGAAGGAGGAGGGACACGGAAAAAATTATTGTGTGAAGAGACACTGAAGGTGGTGACTGATGAGTAAGTAGGTGATGCGATAAAACTGCGTAAAATAAGGACTGGTATGGAGAGTTAGGAATAAACCCCTTTGTAACACACGAGCAGACGAACATCCAGCTAAAACGAAAGATGGCTAACTCAAAATTGGTAATAGGAAGAATTTTCCATCCAATTGGAAGTTATTTTATGGACTCATTGCAGAAGCCAAGAACTTATCAAAGTCAAAATAGGAATATACATGTATGTGGAGTATAATACTATTCTCTTAATTTATAATAATTTCATGTGCTAAGGCCTACAAAACCACCTAACTAAAAAGATGCGGTTGAGACCGCCACAGGAACGGCACTCCATCACAGCACTGCTGCTCACTGTAAGGCATCCGGAGCCTTGTTGTGGGATAGCAGTGTTAACTGCTATTGCACAGTCGGTTGGGGTGTGTCGACCTCGGGTGCGATGCTTCGTCCCTCATGTACGTAGGGACGTGTGACTAAAAGAAGCTGGCTGACGCTTGGCTCAGGACGCTCCCTTCTGTATTGTGAGAAATCAGCCACGGAGGGAAAGCATTCACAGAAGAGACCGCCCTCCCTTTGCCCGCCGCTCTGTCGCCCCGCTGAGGAGAGGCGGTGCCGGCCGTTACACCGCCTCCTTCCCGTGACGTAGGGGCCGGGGAAGGCGGGAACGGCGGATGCTCTCGGTGCGCAGGCGCTCGGGGCTGCGTTGGCGCCAAGCTTTGAACCGGGTGGCGGGGTCTCTGCGGGGGAGGCTGGCCCGCCCGCCCCACGCGTGAGGCGATGCTGCAGCCGCCCTGCCGCCCGAGGGGCCGGAGGGAGGTAAATGCCCCGCGGGTGGCCCGGCCCGCCCCTGGGAGCTGCCCCTTCGCGTGGGGGGCGGCCCTGCACCCCCCGCGGGTCTAACCCCGCCGGGGGAGGGGGGGTGTCCCTCCCGCTGCCGCCCTTCTCCTCACAGCCAGCGCGGGGATTTGCAGTTACCGGGCTGGGGGGTCGGGGCTCGCCCTCAGCCCCGTGCGTGGGGGGTTGCCCGGCAGGAGCTTGCCCTCACGGGAAGCGGCGTGGATAACTCGCTTCGTCTTTTAAAACGTACTTCGGAGGCAGTGCTTAACTTCGCGACTTTCTGTCTTAGGGTAGCCTTTACCCTTTCTTTAAATGGCTGTCTTTCCCGTCGTTTTGGTAAGGCAGTGTGTATACAACAGTAATCAGGTGGGAAGCTGATTTTACAGTGGAAACAATAAATGTGTTAAACACCAAATTTTCTATGGCCATCTCACCTGCTTTTTAATAGAACTGTGAAACTGACAACGGCTGCTCTGCTTGAAAGCAACTTTAAATCAAATTCTTGGCACATAAGTTGTAATGGTTGTAAGAGTTTATATGTAATAGTATATATTCTATCCTAATATATAGTAGTGAGTGTCGATTTTTGATTTATATTTAAAATACCTCAAAAGTGTTCTGCCCATTCCATCTTGATTTTCCTCTTGTATTTGTTGAGTATTTTTATTATCTCTGGTATAATTCCCTATACTCTTCTTGTTTGCTGTCTTCATACCGTGTTCATCATTGTGGCATTTGAACACACACATCACAGTCCTAAAGCTGAACAGGCTGGGTTACCACACAGCTACCAAGAAACGCAGGAAAGCAGGGTTAAGACTTGCAGCCCCATGACATTAGAATAGCACTGTATGAAAGTGTTTTCTTATTTCTTCTCAGGTTTTTCAACAACTCTTCCAGTAATGTTATGGATCAGAAAATGGCTTACAAACCTATGGAAAGACCAACTTTCTTTGAAATGTTTAAGGCACATTGCAGTGAATCAGGTACACCTTGTCTACAGTAAATAACTTTTATTAGGGTTGCTTTCTGGACGTTGCTATTTTATACACATCTGCTGTACGCTATGTATATTCCATATAAAAGTGTTATGCAGCTTTTTAGCAGCTCTGCCCCAAATCTGTATTCACCAATATCTACCTTTTTTTTAATAGCTATGTAAATTTTATTTGTAGGTTTTTTTCACAGTGTGTGCTCAGTTATTTTTTGTACTTGTTTTTTAGCTGTGGCTTCCTTATATACTCGCATGCATGCCAGTTTTACTCTTTTGCCAAATGCGCCTGTAATCATATGATTTATTAATGTTAAAAGGATATAAAGGATATAGTAAAATAAGAGATAAACTAAAAGCCAGATGTATACTTCTAATTTTAAGCAAACTAGATATTTATCTGCTCTCTGACTGGTTTTGTTAATGGTCTGAGAATTTGGGCAGCATTCTTGTATACTTTGTGGGTATTAAGAGTTCAAAGCTATCTAGAAACAAAATAAACATTAGTATGAGAATGGAAGGAGCAATGCATTTTACTGCTAGTATTAAATGCCTAATGTGTTTTCACATCCTGCATGGAGCATTAATTTTGTATTAATTTACAACTAATTATGGTCTTCTCTTCCATGTATCATCTATAGAATGAAGACTTCTATTTTATGTGCTGGTTTAATAACACATGAGCTCATACTTGTCATGTGTTATCTGCATGCCATTTGGCAGGTTTCTTTTTTTTTTTTTAATATGTGGTTTTCTGTATGTTTTTCTTCATAGACTTAGGACCTATCAGTCTCAACTGGTTTGAAGAACTCAGTGCAGAAGCACCCTCATATGAGCCTAAATTGTTAGGAGAACTTGATGGTCCCATTGGCTGGCTTGATCAAACATCTTTTAAAACTCCGAGGGCAAAACCCTCCACATACAGTCAGCTGGCATCAACTCCACCGATTTTTAAAGAAGAAAATATGACATTGCCACCTTATTCTTCTCCTGGAGAAGAACTGGATCAGAAAAAAACAGGAGCAAGTGAGTAATTTATTTTTTTTTAACTTTTTGTTGTGGTAGCTGATAATTATTAATGTAATAGATAATGCTACTGCAGAAATTGTATGAGTAAAAAGGTTATCTTAGGCTTCTGAAGATCACCTATAAAAATGCAGACTTAATCTTAATAATGAATTCAGCCTTGCAATAAACTGGTAATGTACATGCAAATTTCCCTGTAGAAAAGATATTGCCCTAGTCCTAATACTGTAAATACTGTTAATATAAGGAGCATATGAGCTTATTAGTGTAACCTGGTGACTGAGAATCAGTGAATTTTTGTACTGGTCTGATTTTTGTTTTATCCAAAATCTCTGAAAATCTTTTCAAGAGAGAGAATGATGCTTATCATGCTGAAGTATGAGGCGATTTGTAGGGCACTTTCTTAAAAAGATTTCAAAGCCCTAAGCTCTTTGAGTTAGTAAAACTGTAAGTCATGGAAAGAAGTTAGGCTTTTCAATTTGGAGACAAGGAGTTCTACTACTTTTATGAGGTACTTCTCACTACATTATTTCCAAATCCCAAGTACATCGTGAAAGTACATGTCACTCTGCTCCTTTTTGATGTACCTGCAAGCCATAGTACCCATCCGCCTTGGACAGAAAGAAGAATCTTTTCTGTGGAGAATGTATGCAGGATTGCATATAAGAATCTTTTCAATGGACGAATATCTAACCCTGTTCCTGCAATATCTGATTTTGTACATTTACTGTGTCTGTGCCCTCCTGACAGTAAGAGCTCTTCTAAACAGGCTACAGAGGAACACAAGACTCCCTTTGTTATCATAATTGTTCCTAGATCCCAAAGCAAAGTCTTTAAAGGTGTAGAACTCTGTTACTGTTCAAATATGCTTTATAACATTGCTTCCATAGAATATTGCTACCCTGTTCATTTCTTTTAAGTTTATATTCTCAGCTGAGAACACGTTTCTTCTAAATTTAGCTATTTGGACTTTTACAGTGTTAAGTCCCTAGTGAATTCTTGGTAGCATTTCATAAATTGCAAACAAAGGAACCTTGTGATTCTTCAGTTTCAAAATGTTTACTTTTGCTCTGTGCTTGTGCATGCAGACATTTGTATACACTCCGTAAGGAAGGGAAGATGACTGTTACCAAAGTTTCTATAGTTACTTGTGGCTGGCCTGAGATTGTTTTCTCCTGGTTTTCTTGGTTAGAGCCAGCTGGCTCGTGTACCTAGTTTTACTTCTTGTGAAAACAAGAGCATGGATGGAAGCTGATGAATTTCACCTTGGTATGGTACTGGGATGCAGCCGTGCTGTGCATAAGCAGAGAGAAATGCAGAAGCCTAGGTCTAATTTCTGATATGGAAGTTGTTTGGAAATTTCTGAGTGGAATTCTTTTGAGTAGTTGCTTGTTCATGCGAGGGGCTCACTGTTCAGAGGATTCTGCTGCTTCGGTGGGTGCACCCTTTCTCTTTTGCCTGGAGATGCATAGCATATAAATAGCTACTGCTACCAGTGACAGTGCCTCCGCTAACAGTTTCAGAAATAATTTTTGCTTTATGCTGCTTACTCAAATCAAGAAATGTATGTCTTAAGTAAATTTGAGGGAAACCTGGTATAAATGCACGTTTGCACGTATTGAGTTTCTCCTAAGAATAACTTATGCAATTACAAGAAAGGCACAACGCAGTATACTAAAACTGAAATGGAATATGTGACTTGAATAATATCAAGAAAAATCTACTGAAACACGTATATATCAAGTGAATAAAGTGACATAATGAGTTATTTTGGGCTGTGCATTTGAAATGTGTTTAGCATTGTTTGGGTATAGAATTTGAACATGTTCAAAACACCAGAGAAAGTAGTGTTGGTTTTTTTGGTGGGGTTTTTTTTTCAGACTAAAAATCAGACATCGCATAATTGTTTTTTTAAAGTTTATCTTTAAACTTCAAAATTTAAACTCTTATTTGTAGCTTTGCAAGGCTGTGTTGATTATTATATTCTGTGTTGTAGGCAGAGAGAATTTGATAAGCCCAAGTATCACAAGAAGAAAAATAGATCAAGAAAATGAAATACTTGCTTCTCCTCCTGGTACCTGTCGCAACTGCCTTGCCACTAGGTATGCTAAAAATGACAACACAAATATAAAATAAACTGGATTTTAAGCAAAAGGCAATATTAAACCCACCATATTTGACTGGTAGACTTTTTCAGAGCAGTGAATAATCTTGTATGTCTGGTATGTTTATGATACTTGTAGGTTGCCAAGTGAATTGAAAGTAAAATACTAGCTAATTTTGAAAATGTCCTTGCTTTTAGGTGTTCTTCCTTTCTATTTTTCTACTCCGTCACAGCTGGCATATGGCATTTGTTGACATTATTTCAGCTTCCCAAATCCCCAACATCCAGTGCAAGAAAGAGTAGTAGTGATGTATCACGTGCTTCTCAAGTAGTAATTTGTAAAGCTATTTATAATATTTACTGAGACTTTTTTAGTAATAGCCTTGATTTCTACATTTCAATGTATATATTTCAGATAAATCTGATCAAAGTACTTAGGTTGATTATAAGAACAGTTAAACTAATTATTTAATTAAAATCAATTAAGCCAGTTTCTGTAGTTTCATACAGCATATTAAGAAATGCATGGTTAAATTGAAATCTATTAAACTATTTGTCAGACAAATCATAACTGAAAATTACCATTTCACAAAAGAAGCATTTTACATTTACTAATAAACTTATGGTAAGGTTTAAAATACTGACTGATGGTTAGGAGAAATCTACATTTTATTTAGGGAAATAGCCATGATTGCAAAGAAAGAAAATAATGGAGCCAGTAATATATGTAATGTCTGAAATATTTACTTATTTTGAGAAATTGAGAAGTGAAATTAATATTTTTTTATTTGGTTTTGTTTTGCAGTCCAACTATTTTAAGAAATACTTACAGAACACCTCAGAGAAGTAATATGCCTGGTTTGTATTTTCACTTCTTGGTTTTACAAAATATCTGATATCTGTTGGTATAATCCTTATGTCTTAGGTATTACTTAATGTCCTTATTATATACTGTATTTTAGGACCATATGGAAGCTTGTTTTGCACACCAAAACTTCTGGAGGTAAATACTTTATTCCTGCATTTTGTTTTCTTTTTCCTGAGTAGTATATTTAGAATTCTGCATAGAAATAATACTTGTTAAATATATTTTTAGGTCAGAACTCCAAAACGTATTTCTGAAAGTCTGGGAGCAGAAGTGGATCCAGATATGTCCTGGTCAAGTTCTTTAGCCACGCCTCCTACACTTGGTGCAACAGTGATAATAGGTATTTCTAAAAATGAACAGTTGCTAAGGGTTAAAAACTTCTGGTTTTGACACTGGAAGTTTACTTAGTGTCAACTGCTTTTTATTTTTTTTTTAATTAAAAAGGACAAAACTCTTGCAGTGATACTTAGTGGTTGACTTTAAATAATACAGCCCTAAAAGGAAGAAATGAAATTAAATGTGTCATTGCTTTTCAAAAGTTTTCTTCCTTTGTATAAGGGATTAGGGAATATAAATTTAGAAATAACATAGCAAAGCATAGAAAGAGGATTAAATAATGATTGCTTATATTTATACTATCACAAAACTAGATACTGTTAGGTTAAGTCATGTGAGTATGTTTATGAAGTCTAAGGGGGTAGCCTGTTGAGGAAACTTTCCAGCAGCAGTGCTGGCTTCAGCATTTTTAAGCCCTCTCACTGTGCCCACTGCCATATTGATGCAGTGAGGCAGACTGAGGTACTGATCCAATTGAAGACCGTATTTCCTGGGTTATTTGGACAGGGCAATTCCTGGACCTCATTTACTGCACAGCTCCACAAACAGCTGTGCCAGCATAACTAAGGATGAGAATGAGTGAGTGATGACTGTTTAAGTGGCACTAATAGTGATGCTAAACATCAAGCCTCAACCTAAGGTGTTGCTGTAAGTGGGATTTCTTTGGCATATGATAAGCAAAATGAAATTTGACTTTGATTTGTTGATGAAAACTTGAGAAAATGGGAAAACCTGGATGTCTGCATATCTCCTGACATTGCTCTTTTTAATGTCGTTAAACTGTCACTGTACAAAGCATATAGAGCATGTAAGCATACTAAGAATGCATGCAAGAATTGGGAATCTCCTCATGCAAGAATTGGTCAGGGCACCAAGCCTGTCAAAGTTCAAGGAGCGTCTGGACGATGCTCTTAGTCATGTGGTTTAGTTTTGGGTAGCCCTGCGAGGAGCAGGGAGTTGGACTCGATGATCCTTACAGGTCCCTTCCAACTTGAGATATTCTGTGATTCTGTGATTCCTCCGTTGGCAGGGAGGGGGTGGTACTCTTCACAAGGTTGAATTCACTGAGTTGTGCTGGTTTGGGTGTTCATTGGTTCAGAATGATGTGACTTGAAAAGGAAGGCTGGGGAAAGTGCCCGTAGCTTAATGATGTTGTTCTGGGAGATGAGTTGTGGTCTGAGCTCTCCTCATTCTCCCACTTCCTGGAGGAGCCTAGTATTTTATAGTAGTGATGCCCCCACTCCCTGCCAGCTGTCACCTGTAAAAGGAAAGAGTGAGTCATTTGGCTGTTACATGGAACTTAGATGCCATGTCTATGAAACATGTTATTTGAATATATTGCTCTTTAGGCATCTTAAAAATAGGGTTCGCTTTCTCCTTTTGTAATGTAGGTGAAAAGATACTGCTGCTCTTGTGGGAGGAAATGGAAAAAAACAAATTCCTGACATAGGCTTGAAGATCTCATCCAGATCCTTTGACAGAAAAAATTAGAGAGTAGTGCTATGAATAACTGCTGGAAAGGGGATTGGCGGTGATGGTGGGCTCAGAGGTCTGCCTACATAGCAGCAACTACAACCCATGATTTAGGGTGGTTTATGCTGTTGTGAAACTGCATTTGTACACTGTCCCTCAGCCTCACCTGTAGGACTTTTTAGTTAGAACTTTTGGTTAGTTTTTAGTAGCTTTTATTTACAGATTACAGTTGCATTTAAAATAATACAAAGAAAATCCTCCCAAAACACAACCATGTTTGAACTCACTCAGCAAATTGCTTAGGAGCAAATGAATTGACTTGTCTGTCTTTCTTCTAAAGCTAGAGAGAATGATTCTATTTCTGGAGCAAAGCAACAGGATGAAAGAGCTGAGATAGTAAGTAGTTTTAAGAGCTATGCTGTTCTTTAATTTCAGTTAAGCTGTTTAGTTATATGTACATTCCTTGAGCCAAGACTAAGAAATTCTGTCATTTTCATTCTAGGCCCTCCTATCTGGCTATTTTTAAAAGTTACTGTTCACAAAACTAAACTTGCAAAGCCTGGCTGTAGACTGTATTTTCACAAATAACCCCCTTTGAGGAACATTTTTGCTGTGCTTTTTTAAAAAAAAAAAAATCACTTGGATTCAGCAGCAGTGGGAGTTATTCAAAGAGAAATCAAACCTAGGAATTGCAATATGTTATTTATCTGAGGCTTTGTTTGTTTATGTGTTTTTCTTCCTCTTCTGTCAAAGTTTTGGGAGTTACTGTTTGGCTTATATAGTCTAATAACTTCTTATGCTCAACCACTATACCAAGAGTTGAAATTGAGTATTAATTTCAGACCTTTGATATTGGTAGGAAAGGGAAAGTTCCTGCAAAATTGTAATTTTACTCTGTGTATATGGAAGCTGAATGATTATTCAGACTGAAAACCGAGGATGGTGCTAATAGGATTCAATTCCAAATTTACGTTTGATTCTTAACTACCTGAAACTTCACAGTTAACAAACCGTTACAAGTTAAAATAAGCAAAACGTCTTTCTCCTTCCTCATATCTCCTTTGTTGCTTTTTGAGAGGCTTGTTTATAGTAAACTGATGAACCATTCACTGCCCTTAAATTGATCATAGAATGGAACCTGCTTTGCATTGAAAATAGGGGTTATCTCCTTATTTATTTTCAAGTGTACCTGTGAAAGTGCTACCTTTCATTTTAAGAGATGCAGAATTACTCAGATACTGCAGTAAATGTTTAGAGTTGCTTACTTTACTGTGAAAGTGACACTTACTGATATGTAATGTATAAAACAGCTTATGTCTTTGGTTTACAGATTTTGCACAACTTTTTTTCCAACCATGATAAATGTCCTGAGACAAGTGATACAAGTATGCTGTCCGTAGCAGAGACAGTAAAGCTAAATGCTGAAGATGACATCAAAGATTTTGGTATGCATTGATGCTTTACTACAGAGTATACTGTGAAGCAAGACTGAGGGTAGTTACCCTGAGCTGATCTTATGGCTTATTTCCTCTGCCAGCTGTGTACTCGTAACTTCCTGAATTGATTCAACTTTGTAAAACTAATCTGGCCTTAAAAAAAGCAATCAGTTTCTGTTGAGTCAGTGAATTAAATCAGGTTACCATGCCTCTGGATGACAATCAGATTAGTACTGGTGTAAGTGAAGGTGTGAGACTGTACAGGAGAGCTGAGAGAGAAAAATGGTGCAGGCTCAAGGGGGAGCAAGACTACTACTTCTAGGTATTGAACAGGTTTAGCTTTATCGTGAAGTTTCACCCCAATACTCATTATTCTGTGGTGAGCTTGTTTTTTAATGTTGCTATATCCTTTCTTCATTTACTTCACCTATTAGTAGTTCAAAACGGGACAAATCCTTTAGGAAAAGGAAATGTTTGGGGTTTTTTTAATGAATGCAGAAAAGACTCAGCCGAGGGAGAAAAAAAAATTTTATTCTAGGTTCTTAGATCATGTTAGTGAAAAAGTGAAAAATGTACACTTTAATGTGAGCTTTTTTGTTTTTGTTGAGAAATGATGGCAGAAGGGAAGAATATTAAGAGAAATTTGTTCAGCAAGCACACGTGTTAAAAGGGACTATAGACACGGGCTAGACAGGATGATATATCCTTAGGATTGTTTGTCTCCTTATCTGAATTGACTGGACTGCCCTAAAAATAGTGTTTGTACATGGTACATGTAAGGATTGTGAAAGAATCAGTTTAGAATTTGACGAGGAGGGCTGAGAATGCTGGGGTCAGGAAGCATTGTTGCTTGCAGAGCGATATATACTGCTATTTTTGTATTGTAAGTTCAAACACGCTGAGAAGAAAAAATGTAGTTGGTAGTACACATATTCAAGCAATCTGTAGCCAGTAAAATGCTTTTAGAAATGAAGGACAAATTAATGTCCTGTGCTGTGTTCCAAAATGGCTTATTACATCCCATACTACATTAGAGAAGGCTAGTTAAAACAATGTCTGAGTAAAAATAAGAGGAGGAAGAAACATGTTGGGGTTTTTTTTAAGTACAAAATGACTTTTGCAAATGTCTCTTCCCCCTCTTCTGTTTTCCCCTTTTGATTATAGTTAACTTAGCATTTGAAGATGCAGTGTAAAAAGGATAGCTCAAACCTCCATGTTTGTAGCTTTCAGATGTTGGTTTTCTCTGGAATAGTGTTGTATGATCATGAAAGGCAATCAGTTTTATTAGGTATAACTTCTGTTTCAGTCAAAGAAAATAAGACACATCATAATACTAATTTGAATACCTACATGATTTTAAGGATATGAAGAGATTATTATTATGAAGAGAGTTGCATCCTTAACAGCAGTGAGACTGAATATATGCATTCAGTCCAAAGTGCAAGAACTACCAAATATTTCAAAGATTTTTTTGCTGGATTTTTTTTATTTTTAGTTGTAACTGTTAGAGAGATGAGAGGCGGTTTTATGCCTACAGCATGGGCGTGAACCATTAATGGACATACTACGAATAGTTGGATGTGTGTGACCAAGTATTGGGAAATCTTCTGTGGACTTCCAAATGGAAAACCTTTTGTACACTAGGTTATTTAGAAGTTCTAACAGGGAAAATAGTTCTAAATTATACGAAATTGTACCTAAAAAAGGCTCACAGAAAAAGTTAAGCTATTGGTTATGTGCCCAAGGAAAACAGAGGACACGGATGTTTTCTAGGTACTTGGTTACAATTTCTTTGATATGAAAAAGCCTTAAAAAGTACTCTCAAAATAAAACCTAGCTATCTTTTTGAATGTGAAATATTTTGATAGGCAGGTCTAGTTTCATACATTTGAAAAGGTAATATTTTTATTTTGTATGTGTAAGCTTTTAAGGCTGTCTATGAAGTAGAGTTTAGGGTATTTTTTCCCCACTGCATATTATTTCTCTACACAAACAAAAAATTCTCTTTTTTTTCCTAATATTTGTGCCAATCATTTGGAACTTGTTAAAAGCTTCCTAATAAATTTAAAAAATGAGAATCTTCTCTAAATCCTTCTTGACACTACAGTATTCTATATCAAAGCTAAAGATGGCTTACTGAATCATCCTTAAATAATAGTTTCCTTAGCTGCCAGTTATAGACAAAAATAGGCAGCTTCTTAAGGAGTTTGGTGCTTACTATCTGGCATAAATTTTGGAGGGAAAAAATGTAGACATATATCTTGTAAAATTACCTACTCATTCTCCTGTCTGTTGAAAAAACAAAATTCTTTTGAGACAGCCAGGTTTTATCCTGGAAACCTGTGTAACCACCACAGTCCCCAGGAGGCCAGGACATCTGCATGTATGTCCTTTGCCTCCTGTTTCCTCTAACAGCAGCTGTTGAAGAGTAACCTCCTTTAAAGACACGTAGATTTATTTTTCCAAACTCACTCCTGAGTAAAGGTAATTGCCATAAAATTGAAAGCTGTATTTATCTATAAAAACACAATGCTGTTCCTAAGTTATTTCCTAAAACTTAATTTACTTCTTTTCCTCTCCCCATCTTCTCTAAACTATTTAGAGTCAGAGACGTTAGATGGCTTACTTGGTGAGATGAATAGCTTTGAGGATACGTTCAGCACACCTGCTAAGTCCAATGGAACTCTTCTGCTGGTGCCGCATGCTCTGGATGCAGTAGAGAACTGTGAAATAAACACAGATAAAGCACAAGGAAAGGGGGATGTTCCTTCTGAGCAGTCTATTAGAAGAAAGACTGGCACTTCACAGGAAGTGAAAATAGCTAGCTTGACTGAAAAAAGCCACTCTATTGAAATGAAGGATTCTTTACTCCAAAACACAGATACAGGGGATGGTAAAGATGGCTGTTTAATAAGACATGAAAAGGAACTGGAGTCACTTAGGATTGCAGGAGACGTGCAAGATTATAGAACACACAAGTCATCTGAGAATGAGAAGCCCATGAAAGAAGACGTGCCATCTTCATCAAGCCAGTGGTCTCAGCTGAACTTATCTGATCTTGACGTAACTCACTTGGAAATGTCTATATGTAGCCCTCCACCCTCTGACTTATGTGGAGAGAAAAATTTAGAAGAGAATTCAGTACTGGAGACCAAGGACGATGCTGTGGAAACATCTTTACTGAATACTTCAGGCTTGATAAAAGCACAAAAGCTGTTGAGTGTCAATTTGTCAGGAAAGTGCTATGAAGTGAAAAATTCAGAAAACAACCCAACATCAGAAATAACTCCAGTAAAATCTGTCTCTCTGAGTGTTCAAGATCCAAAGTTAGTAAAAGGATGTGCAGCTGAGAAGGTTTCCAAACTGAGCTTCTTAAACTGTAATTCTGTTTTAATCGAAAGTACAAATGTCACGGAGTATTCTGTAGTCTACAATGGCAGCTTTTCCAAGCATTTAAAAGCAACTTCTAAATCTGTTGTAACGGATGTTCTGTCTCCCCCACTTGTATGTAGTGCGACATCTCCAGATAATTGCAATGACCTACATTTAACAAATAGTGAAAATACTCTTACGAAGTCTGGCTTTAAAAGCCTGAACATGTTCTCTAGCTTGAGAAAGAGATCCAAGAGATTTATTTATACAATAAATAATACTTTACTGTATCAAGAAGAAAAAATACAGAAAGAAGTAACCTCTGAATTGCCTATTCATCCTTTATTACCACATTTGGAATCTGATTCGTGTGAATTTAAAGGTTGTCATGCGGCCAGTGTTGATGAGCAAGGTATATTATTAAGCTTTTCATCATTTGTGGAGGATTCTGCATTTGTTAAGAACCTTTTGTGTACATGTTACAGATAAAATCATGTAAAATCTTGTGTTTGTGATAAAGTAGCTCTGCAACTGACTAGTCTGGGAATCGAGATCTGGAATTGGTCTGTTATAGTAATAGTGACAGAATGGCATTATTTTCAAATAGTCTGGTGCTAACTTACTGGTTTAGTCTCAGATTAGTTTCTGGAATAGAAACTTCCGCCTTGAACCATTATGCTAATTGACAAGCTTACTTATCTTTGTCAATGCTCTTTAGATATCCATAGTGTTAAGGGCCATCCTGTCTGATTTGATAACTTCTAAGCAATCATAACAAATGGTAAAGTTGTATTGTTATTTTTCTAAAATTAGGGGGTTTAAGACTGTACATCTGTTTCTTCCAGAAGCACAAAATATTTAAAAAAACCCAAATTCTATAACAAAAGCAAGCACATACTCCTGTTTTTAAAAGCTGTTGTTCTTGCTGGAAGAATTACTTAATATTAGGAATTGAAGTACTTCTCTTTAACATTTGAAATAAGTCCTTATGTTGACACACAAGGAATGGAAGCCCATCTCCAAATTTCATTACAACTAAAAAGTGATTTTTTTTTTTTTTTAACTGATAGCATTAACTGCAGGCTACTTACTTGTTCCCGGTTATTAGAACATGATTAGATTAAACAGATCTCCAATCTTGTCAAGGTGTTCACATTTGAAAATAAAAGTGATATTTATGGTACCAGTGTTAAACGTGTAGAAATGATCTTATGGGCCAAAATTTTATGAAAATCTGAATCTGCATTTGTTTGCATAAATGAGAACTGATTTATTAACACTTTTTTTCTGTAATGTCTTCTTTTGTAGACTGCTTGCTTTTTGCTGAGAGGAAGGATTTGCAATCAAACATCAAGGAAAACAATTTCAGCACTTGTACTTTAAAAATGGATATAATGGATAATTCATCTGATAATTCCTTCAATGATAGGCTGAAGCAACAAGACCTAAGAGACTTGGAGAAAAATGCAAGAGAGGATCAACCTGCTACATCATTAAAATGCTTAGAAGTATCTAATACACAGAAAGAAGTCACAACAGATTCTTTAAATAGTGAAATAATTTCAAATATAAAACGTAAAGTTCTAACTTCAGCATGCCTAATGGCAAGAAAGCATTCCAGATTGCTCCCTAAAGGCTGTTGCTTAGAGAAAGGCGAAGAAGATAAGTATGTAAGTGCTACTGTGAAGGATGGAGCTACTGCACCTCGGAGCCTTAAAGAACAACTTGTGTGGTCTTCTCCTAGGGATAATGAACGCTTGATTGATATGCACCATGACATTACGTCTGTGACAAACGGCGGTTTCAATAATACTTTGAGTCAGATCAACTTTGGCATAAATGGAGTCAGTAGTGATCGTTGCAATAAAATATCAACTGATAAAAGGCATGCTACAGACCAGTGGTCAGTAGTTGACTGTACAGAAGTGCTTGGACCTTTGGGAATAAACTGCTCAGAAAATTATAGTACTGGGTTAAAACAAGGGGAGAAAACAGATGCAGCTGCCTCTTCAGCAGTTCTAGCCAACAATCAAGAGCCAAAGTCAGTTGAAAACGATGAAATCTCTCAAGCAGCTGCTTGCAATAATGTAGCTGTAGAGATTGCTAAAGAATTGTTAGATTGCATAGATGATAATTCTTTAAATGAAGTAATTTCTGAAGAAGATAAACAAGTAGCACCTATGTATTCCAGCAAAAAGCCAAATAAGAACCTAAAGTATATAGGGAAGTCATCAGGAAACCTTAACGCGTGCAGTTTGAATCTGGGCTTTGGTGGCTTTCAGACTGCTTCCAATAAGCAGATTAAATTCTCTGAAGTCAGTATAGCAAAAGGCAGAATGCTGTTCAAAGATATTGAAAATGAATGCTTTGAAGCCTCTTCCATGGAAAGAGTCAGAAACGCTTCAAATCAAGTTAAAAAGGAGAATATATTTTTCTCAGATTCAGAAAGCAAGTTGGGCAGTAATTTATCTGATTCTTTAGATTCACAGGCAAGTTTTCTTGAGCCTAGACATACACAGTTTATTCCCCATAAAGTTGGCTTGTGTAAAAACTTTCCTAGAAGTCAACAATCCTTGCAAGAAACAAATCAAACCTTGACAGCAAGCCAAGAAGCTGAAATTGCTGAACTTTCTAGTATCCTGGAAGAAACAGGTAGTCAGTTTGAATTTACACAGTTTAGAAGGCAAAGTAACATGATACAAAGTCATGTCTTTCAGCAGTTTAGAACGGTAGAAACACGTGGAACAAGAAATGTGGAAAATATTTCTGAAACAAGGAAAGATGTTGATTCTTGTAGCACTTTTAAATCTGAAAATCAAGTAAAAAATGACAGGTATTGTACTAAGCAGGAAGACATAAATGAAGACTCTAAAGTGGTGGAATACAAAAAAGAAAATGCAGGGGTTTTCTGTAAAAATGACAAAAAGGTTACTTTTACTAACTTAGACAGAAATGAAAGTAGAATATCTGATGGGAGCTTTCCGGTAGCTAAACAGGACAGTTTTTCTAATTTTGTAGGCTTTACTTCAGCTGGAGGTAAAAAAATAAATATTTCTAAGGAGGCTTTGACCAGATCTGCAGAGCTCTTCAAGGACTTGGATGATGATAACTATTTGTTTAAATCTTCTGAAACTAGTACTAGATGTCGCAATTCAAATGGGCACATGTCTTCTAACTGTAATTTTGTCAGATGCCTGGCAAAAGAAAACAAAGGAAAAATGGTTTGTGTTTCAGATTTCAAAAGCATAGGTGCCATTTCCCACACAAGTTCCATTTCTCACCATGCACAGAAAAAAAATGAGGAAAATACTAGCATACCGTTCAAGGAAGATATGGAAAATCAAACAAAAAGATTAATAAATGATAATGAAAATGTTAATTGCAGTAGTACTAACTCTATCATCAACAGTCTATCATCCATTAAAAAACATAACCAGAATCATAAAACTTCCAAACAGTTTTTGAATCAAGGAGATTGCCAAGTTGAAGGTAGTTTGCAAGAAGACTCATTAGATGTAACACGTCTAGGAGATGCTATTACAGCTGCAGAAGAACATAGGTTAAGCATATCAGATGAAATGGAAAACCTGTCTCCTAACCAGAAAGGAGAAGACAGAAAGCAGGAAAGCAAACGCTTGTCACAAAAATTTCAAACTCCAACTGGTGGTGATATATCCATTTCTGATGCAGCTTTGGATCATTCTCTACACTTGCTCAATGTACCATGTGGAGAAAGAGACATAAATGTTTTGGAGAACTCTGATAAACAAAAGACAAATCGTATAAATATGGAAGGAGAAGGCACCACCCATGATAAGAACCTGTTAGTGAATGAAAGCAGAATAAAAATAGATTCTTACCATCATCATCAAATGCCTTTCGAGCAAGAGGTGGATGTTGAAAAAAATGAAGTGAAAGGGAGTTATCTGACTGGTTTTCACACTGCTAGTGGCAAGAAAATAACAATTGCTGATGGATTTTTGGCTAAAGCTGAACAGTTTTTTGCAGAAACTGTTGATGTAGGAACGGAACAAAATGACAATTTCCAGAATGCCTTAAAGAAAAGAAAATGTGGTAAAAAATGTGTCAAAGACTGTGATTTATGTATTGAAAGCATTCCTCGATGTGATGCAGAAAAACTTAATTTTAATAAAAAGCTTGTTCCTGAAGAACCTAGAGAACAACTTAAGGAGACAGTAGAGAGCGGTCCCATTAAACCCGCTGTGATTCTTGATACTGTTAAAGTAGATACATTTGTTAATCTAGGCGAAGATTGTGAAAGAAGTTTGGTAACTTCATATGCACATAAGAAAGCTGATGTCAGACCTGGAACGTCAGAACTGGAATTCCTTCCTGGACAGGAGAGTGATGCTTTAAGTAGAACTCATTTGTCTGAAGATGGAAAACTGTTTGCAGAGAGAGAGATGGAATATTCAGCAAAAAAGAGGGATGATTCAGAAAACATACATTATTTTCCTGTGCACTCTGCTGCATCTCTGCGTTTAATGAAGGTATCAAATGACCTTGAAGACAATTCTGTGCCTGGAGGTACAAAAAATACTTTATTTATTGAGGACAGTAACAATAAATCTAATCAATCCCTCCTCTTAACTTCAAAAAGTAGCTCTTCTCATTTGCACTGTGACAGTAAGGAATTTGACTTAGAACATTTAAATGAACCTTGTGCTGATACAAACTGCTTCACAGACACCATAGTTAATGCTTGCCAAAACCAGTCACCAGTCAGTCTTCCTGAAGATGAAACTCATTTAACCAGCTTAAAAGAAACATCACTTAATGTTGAAAATCAAAAGGATGATATGAAACAAATTGTGTTTACTACAGCAAAAGGTAAAGCAGTTTCTGTTTCAGAAAGCACATTAGCAAGAGTCAGACAGATGTTTCAAGAAGACTGCAGTGAACCTGTAAAATATGAAACTGAGACTAACTCAAAAACTAACCAAACAGAGACTGTTGGAAATTCATCACCTGTCATTCATGCCGAGTGTCCTAATTCTGCTAAGTTTTTAAATCCTACAAGAAGTGAAGAGATTAATTCAGCTGCATCCCCTTTTATTACAGTAAATGCAAATGCTAGTGAAAATGGTCACCCAGATACAAACACATTTGCAGATGCAAAGTCTGTTCCAAATTCTCAGAGGCAGTGCTTTGAACAGCATATTAAGCTTTTAGGGCACTTGCCTGTTCCAGATAAGCAGATAAAGCAGTCGGAGTCTTCTACAAGCAATCTTGGATTTTTTAGTACAGCAAGTGGTAAGCCTGTACAACTATCGGAAGAGTCACTAAGGAAAGCTAGACAGCTCTTTTCCGAAATGGAAGGTAATCATTCATCGGATATACAAGAAGCATTTTTAGTTGAGGAAGATGTTGAAAAGTCTGAAATGCACATTGAAGTAGTTCCTAGGAAAATGCAGGTAGCGTTACCAAAAGAGGAAGAAAATGCCAGCACTGAATTGATTTCAAATCCAGCTTTTGGATTCAGCACTGCAAGTGGAAAGCAGGTAACAGTCTCTAAAAATGCCTATCAAAAGGCAAAGGCAATTTTAAAAGAATCTGATGACTTCTTGAACAGTGGGCTTTGCGTTACAGATCAACTTAGTTCAATTAAAGAGAGTGGTCAACATGTAAAATCTCTAACTGATAAAGTGATCTCAGAATCCAAAACTGAAGAAAGCTGCAGTGAAGACTTTGACGTAAAAAGCATCTACCCTGAGGAAATGAAGTCTTTCCTAAGCACTCACCGTGTCAAAATGCCTGAGCATGCACCACATAGTAAGAAAAACAAGCAGTTAACATTATTTAAAAATAGCTTTCAGCAAGAGGAGACTAGGTCTTTTGGAAAAGGGCAGCTGAATCTGGGGATGAAAACAGAGCCTGAAGCAGTTTCATGTAGTGCTACTGCTAAAGCAGAAATTAATATTAATCTTCTCCAAACTCCGAAAAATTACTTGGAAGTGGAGGCTGTAGAAAGTGCAAGAGCTTTTATGGAAGATGATCTTTCCGATTCTGGAGTACAAATCAATACCATGCAGTCCTTCAGTGGCAGACTGGATAAAAACTTTCAAAATAAGACCTTTGGGAAGAGGCACTTTGAAGAAAAAAACTCACTCGGTAGGTCTTTGTCTTATGTATGTTCAACTCTGTATTTCTGCACAGTGGGTTGTTTGGGGCTTTTTTGCATGTCACACTGATTTTTGGGTCATATAGAAATTGAAGTTCTTCCTCTTAGTGTAAATGACAAAATTATTGTTGCAGGCAAGAATTCATCCGCTCTTTCCAGCCTTAAATACATGGTACAGGCTACTGCTTATTTTCTCCCTGAGCAGACTTTTTTCTTCCCCCCTCTCTGCACAAATCTAGTGGGTTTTTTCTTTGAAAAATGAGTAATAATTCTATTTTCACTGGTTTGTGCCTTGCAGGTGAGGACAAGGTTTCACTTATATTGCGATGGCTAGTCTGATATGAAAAATAGTTGTCCATCTAAAAGCGTGGTTTCTTACCATCTAAAACTGATCTGTCTCAGAACTGAAGTGTTGGTACTTAACACTTGCACAGTCACCCAGACCCGTTCAGGGACCTGGGCCAGCTGAAAACTGTTTATGGAAGGGTAGATTGCAACAGAGTCACTGCCTCGCTGCGCAAGTTCAGGTACAAAGGTTGGGCAGGCTAGTGTGGGAAAGTTTGGGTAGGCATGGAAAGGCAGATAGGACTCTATCAGTTCAACTTGAAACAGCTGTGACACAGTTGAACCACATCCTTAGTTACAGCTTCTGTAAAAGGTGTGTTACATGCTTCTTTGGAATTCTGTAGGGACTCTGATTACTGAAAGTACAAAAGAAGATGCAGGTGAGCTGCGCTGCTGAAGTCCACTGCGGTGCACTTTCTGAGGCAGACTGCCTCGAGTATGCTTGATAACTTAAGGCTCACAAATTCTGATTTGGATGGAACAGACCTACTGACCATAAAAGATTCTGCAACAGACTTCATTATACGGAATCTTGAAATCATTCTTGGTAACACAATATACAGTCATTCTGTACAGAATAAACTTCTGCAAATTGTGGTGAAGTAGCTCTGTGTTCGAAAAGGCTGTTTAATACAGATGTGTGATCTGAAAACTTGCCACTTCTGCTTGCTCTGACTTCTTGAATGTTTTATTTAGAAATTATAACTAAGTTATACAGTATTGGTAAGAAACTGAACTTAAAAGGAACATCACTTTTAAAAATCTGTGGTTTTATCCTAGGAGAACCTCCAATTAAAAGACAGCTACTGCTTGAATTTAACAGAACAAAGAATCCCCCCAGATCTTTGAAAGCTTCGAAAAGCACCCCTGATGGTAATTTCAGTCTTCTTGTGTTCTAAGCAGTAATCTGATGTCAGTTGTTATCTTTAGAATTCTTCAATTTCCAGTAAACTAGTATATAATAAGATTGCTTAACTGCTTCTTTTATCAATATAGTCATGAAAATTCAGGGAAGCTGCTATGGTAATGTCTCTGCTGACTTGAAATCATATGATTAATGGTATGCCTTATTATGTATAATCTAAATACATTACAATGTCCTACTGCAAGAACTCTGGTTTAATTTGCAGCTTGGTAGGAATTTATCCAGTTTCTTATGATCCTAAATCTCACAAATTCTAGTCTCACTAGGAAGAATATATGTTATTGATCTGTAATTTCTCAATGAAAAACTGTATCTACAGGAAAATGAGAAGGTACTGCTAATTTCATCATATAATAATTCATGAAGAATATATGTACTGATGGGTGTCTACATTACAGATGCTTTTAATATTTCGAGCCAGTAATATGGAGGCTTATGAAAGTGAAATCAAGGTTTTAAAGTTTAAGTTGATGCTTTATGTGAAGCTAGTTAGTGATTAGAGTATTAGGATAATGTGATTTTGACTATGGCTTTTGGTTATGGGATAAGTTGTGTCCTTTAAGGAACTTGTTCTTTCTAAGCACTGCATGCTCTCACCTAGAATTCATTATCAGGATTCATCAAATGTATTGGTTTAACCAGTATATTGGTTCCTGAATGCTGTCCTAAATCTGTTCTAAGCATAAACGCCATGATTTAAAGGAAGTTTTAAATGGAATTTGTAAGTTGCTGCCAGAGAATAATTTTACACCCTTCATATGTAAATATTATCCTACCCTGCAGCAGGATCTGAACAGTGTTATTCTTTGGTGGAACAACTGAAGACAGTTCTAATTTCCAGTATAGTCTTGCCTCTGACTTCTAGAATCTGTGGCATCTTGTATATGTGACTTCTCATATGAAACTTCCTCTTCGCAGCCTAAGGGCATAGCACAAATGAGTTTAAATTCCAGGCCGACATGATTTAGTTGCGTTCATAATTCCAAGATAAGCATGTCCTTCAATGATGGAAGGAGGAGTTTGTGCAAATGTGCCCTTTTCTGTTGTAACTTTTTAAAAAAAAAAAAGTTGCTGAAAGAATTCTAAATTGAATGGTGAGCCTACCTGGAATTAAATATATGATGAACATTTGCCGTTCAGGAGCCTAAAAACATCTTGCAGGCTCACAAATATGAACTTTTGAGAGTTCAGCATTGTGGTCACTCATCCTTTAGATCTGTCTGCAACTAGCGTGAAGATGTTTTATATAAAGATTTTATTTGGGGGGGAAAGAACAAAGCCGTTTAAATCCACTCTGGAAATTTTTCTATGTATTTATATCATTGATATAGAAAAAAATGTGCTTTAAATATCTATCCATGTAATACATCATTTCAAATTTTTTTCCTAATTATCTTCTAGGCATTTTCAAAGACAGAAGAAAATTTATATACCATGTTCCTTTAAAGCCCATAACTTGTCAACCTTTTGGGTGAGAAATTTATAATATATTTTAGAGTTCTTCTACTGCAATTTTTTTAAAACATCTAAAGCTCTTGTAACTTTTTAAAAATATATGGTAATAATTTGCTACCCAACTTTATAAAAGATTAATAATTTTACTGCAAAATGAACAGATTACCATGTAACACACATTGCTGCAGTAGACTGGTGCGATGCTAAACAAATTTTACACTTGTATTTCTCTTTTCTCAATAGATAGAAATTAGGTATTCAGTTTTTAAAATGTCAAAGACTTGATATTTTTATTGTCTTTTATATATTTTGTATGTCTTTTTATTGACATAGTAGTGAAAGTTGTATTATTAAATTAAGACTATCAGAATCCTGACAAAGAGTTTCGTCAGGAAGCTGAAACCTGTATGTTTAAATGTTTTCGTCTCTGTAGGGCTACTAAAGAACGACAAGAAGTCAAGAATCCTACCCTTACTCTACCAGATCAAGACTTCAAAGGATTTAAATCGAAACCTGCCATTTTTCAGCACTGTGCACAAAGGCAGTCTTCAAATGGTACTTCAGGGATTTCTACTCCATGTAAGGCCCCAGCAGAAGAGAGTGAAGAAACAAGAAGTTTGCACAAATCTGGCAAAACTGTTAAAACTTTTATTCCACCCTTCAAAACCAAGCTGACGTTTTCTACAGGTGAACAAGGCATCAGCAAAAGATGTGACTCACCAATCAGCAAGAATATGACTGAAGAGATGGAATTAAATCAGATCACAACTGAACGAAATATTGCTGAACCTCAGGATCACCAGTCTTGCATCCAGCATGCAGCAGACACTGACCTAGAAAATGGCAATTTAGGTATTTTCAGATTTTGATCACTTACTTATTGTGAATACTAACTATCAGAACTGAACCTTTAAGGGTTTTGCATATTCTGTCAGACTTCTTTTTTAAATAAAAAGAAGCTTCTTTTTAAGTTCGGGTTTTTGTGGTGGGTTTTGTTTTGGGGTTTGGGTTTTTTTTTTTCAGGAAAATTAGGAAATAATTACTTTTCCTAGTATTTTATATTGCACTCCTCATAAAGCATATTAATCTCATCTCCAAACTTAATTAAGAACACAAAAAATTTGTTTTCACACAGTGCTTCAGAAACAAGTGTTTAAGATGGCTTATGTTTCATTTGATATTTGATTTTATATACCTCTTAAGTAAAATATTCTAGGAATCTTAACGACTAGCCTTACTATACTTCATTCACCTTTATAGAAGCTTGTATTCATTCTGTTTTCTAATTAAAATGTAGGCTTAACCATGTAAATGGCTGATTGTGTCATTTTCAAAGAAGCAGAGTTTAAATGCTCAACTGTTTGACTTTATTTAGCATGTGGGCTTATGCTTTGTAAGCTCTCATGAATGTTCCAATGTCTATAATTTATGTAACTTTTACAATCAAATAATCTGGATTTTTTTCAGAAGGACTCACTGTGTATATTTCAACATATGCATGAGCATTTGCAGAATTAGATCCCTTATTTACAGGTCAAAATCTCAGGATTATGGACTAGTCATCATCAACCAATTTCTGTTCATTTAGAGTTTTCTCTGAAGACAAGAGTTCAGTCTGATGCAAAAAATACATGGATTTTTGTTTAGTTCAGAGACTTATATATTCATATTTATTTCATATCATTCATTTCATATAAATATTATTCAAATGCCTTCAGTAAACACTGGTTTTTAAATGCTTTAAACTCTGAATATTTAGACTGTTGCAGTTTCTAAAAATCTGCAGACTGGCTTAAAAATATGCTTCTCTGAATCTGCTTTTATAGTGTGACTGTATATCTTAAATGGGTATATACTATAAAAATATTTTGATGATTTTTTTTTTTTTTTTTCCCTTTGCAGCTATGGTCAAGATGATGACAAATCTCCGCTGTGCCAGAGATCTCCAGGAAATGAGAATTAAAAAGAAATACAAGCAAAATATTGGCTCACAGCCAGGCAGTCTTTATGTCATTAAAACATCTGCAAGAAATAGAATCTCTCTGAAAACTGCAGTAGAAGAGAAATCTCCTAGTTTTTATTCTACGGAAGAGGTATATTGACAATGTTTTATTGTGGGTCTTTCCTGGGGTCTGTTCCTTAAGGCAAACAAACAAAAACTCAGTAGCTGTTGAATAGGTACATTCTTCAGTTTTGAGATAAGTATTTACAGTAGCTGTTATACCAGTTGCTACACTTTTTAAGTAGCTTTGCATATCCACAGTTCTTAAGACTCTTCCAAATAATAAGGGTCATAACTGTCTCTGTAGTGTTATAATCAAGAGAAGCGTCAAACAAGGAAAAAATCCACCAGTTATAGTTGCTATTGATTTTTAAGCCGTATGAAGAACTATTTTAAGATAACACGCAGTTAAAATTTAAGCTCAGATTAGTCTATGTCAAAAGCCTCTTGCTTTTGGTACAGCAAAGGTACAATGAATTTTTGAACTAATTTTTTTTTTTTTTTAAACAATTTTAAAGCTGTGTTGCTGCTGTTCTGCTAAAATAATTGCTGGGAATTCCTCTGTTCTCCTTGGATTACACGCAAAATGACAAGATCAGACAAAAGCTGTCTCAACCTCAAGGAAATATTTTATCTGAATTTATAACATTAGATACAAGAACTCTCAGCTGAATTCTTACTGTATTGTCATTATTTTGTCTTTTTCATCTGATTTTTTGCAGCTTTACACATATGGTGTTTCAAAACATTGCATACAAATTAATAGCACAAATGCAGAATCTTTCCAGTTTCTCATCAAAGACTTTTTCAGTAAGGAGTATTTATTAGCTGGAAATGGAATGCAACTTGCTGATGGAGGATGGCTAATACCTACAGATGAGGGAAAAGCTGGAAAAAAGGAGTTTTACAGGTACTGTTACTTATGAACTTGAAAAAAGTATGCTATTTATTAGTGATTCTCTTACCCCCTAGAATAAATTGAACACGGTGATCTTTTAAAGCCTCTGCCTACTTTTTTACTGTGCACTTCTAGTACACCTCTGTTAGTGGAAATAAAGGTATTGTAGGATTGTAAATTTACTATGTAGGCTAATGTTGTTAGTGATCTTCACTGACCATTAAAGAAAGCATACAAAGTCAATTTAGAAAATTTTTGGGGATCCTTCAACAGTGTAAAGAGTCTAGAAAAATACTAGTATTTTCTGTTAATTCAGTGCTTTACCATTTTGTTTAATTAGCGTTAGTAGGTTTGGGTTTGTTTTTTGTTTTTTTTTCCCAAGTGGAAAAAGATTTATTTCTGTTGGGCTTTAGAGTTTTTTGATAGGAATGAAGGTTGACTGGGGAGGTGCTTAGGGCTTCTTTGGCAGGACAGGGCTTAAAATATGTTTTTTCAATATAATTTTTTTAAAGCTGATGTACGATTTGAAGGAAGCAAAGACTTCAGTAGTAAAACTCACTGATTCATCAAGCCTTCTTTTGAGTATATGTAAGAAGCAAAAAAAAAAAAAAAAAAAAAAAAGTGCACAAACAACCCCTGCCCTTGCACTTTTCCTGGTCCTTCTATCCCTCCTTTTGCAGGTCATTTAAGGTGAGCTGAAAGAAAAGTGTATGTGTTGAGTGCATCTCTCCTAAACACTTTCATAAAAATTACGTTTTGTTTTCCTGTAAGCAAGTTTGTACGTTATAACTTCATCAAAAGCATGTGTGACAGAACAAGGAACTACCAGTGTACTGTTCCAGCAAAACTTCAGAAAATACTTCACCATTATTTTCTGATTTCCTCTGTAAATTTGAGATGCTCTTATTTCAAGTCAATGTCACTGTTGGTATGCATTCACACAAACACTCAGGCCGGAACCTGTATTTGAGTAGTATTTGTAGTCAAGCATGCGTTGGCAACCTGCATAGCATCAGAATTGAAGAGGTTTGCAGTATTTGCTTCCCAGTACCAAAGTGGGACAGAGAGAGGTTTGTTCCACGCTCAAGGACTGCTTTTATTTGAAAGTTTGAGTTGGTGAAGTTGGTGCCGGTAATCCAGTATGGGAAAATTGACTAGTATAAGATGTGTATTTCCATATTGTGATCTGTACTTCCTCATAAAAAAAAAATTGCTTTCTGCTCTTGCTAATGAGTCAGCATCATTATTAGCTTCTCCCACATGACTTTGGGAAACATTTTTCATGCCAAAGTTATTGCCATGACTTTGGGAAACATTTTTGGCGTCAACAATATTTGTTCATTTTGGGAGAACTGGAGATGTTCTGCGTCCATACCCAACAACTACTCAGTGAAGACCAATCAAGTGCTGGAATTCACAGAATCATAGAATAGTTTAAGTTGGAAGGGACCACTGGCAGTCATCCAGTCCAAGCCCCTGTTCAACGCAGTTTGAATTAGATTAATTACTCAGGGACTTGTCTAGCTGAGTCTTGAACACCACCAGGGACAGAGATTCCACAACCTCTCTGGATAACCTGGGCCAACTGACCACTCTCATGGTTTAAAAAAACAAAACAACAACCCTTACCTCTGATTAGAATTTCCCATGTTCCGGCTTGTGTCTGTTGCCTCTCATCCTGTTGTGTGCTTCTGAGAAGTGTCGGTCCCTGTCTTCTCTGAATCCTCCAGTCAGGTAGCTGTAGACAGCAATAAGGTCTCTTTGCTTTCTCTCTTAAATCTAAACAAACCCAGCTCTCTTGGCTTGTATGTCTTGTGGTTAGCCCCCAAGAACACAGGGGGACCACCTTGGTGGCCCTCTGTGGGGGTTTGCTCCAGTGAGCAAAAAGATTTTGCTCCAGTTAGCTCCAGCATCTTTGTCCTGGTGAATCCAAAGCTGGACAGAACCTTCAGATGCAGTCTCCCAAGTGCTGAAGAAAGGGGAAGGATCACAGCCTTCCTGGCTTTGCCCATAATACAGCCCAGGATGTTTTTGTGCTTCTTTGCTGCAAGGACACATTGCTGCCTCATGGTCATCTTGTTGTCCACCAGGACCTTGGATCCTTTTCTGCAAAGCTGGTTCCCAGACAGTCAGTCCCAGCTTGTTACTGTTGCATGGGGTTGTTCAGTCGCAGGTGCAAGACTTTGCTTTTGTTGAATTTCATGAGATTCCTGCCAGCTTGTTTCTCCAGCCTGTCCAGGTCCCTCTAAACAGCGACCCTGCCCCCCAGTTTATCAACCACTTCCCCAAATTCAGTGTCATCTGTAAATTTGCTGCCAGTGCATTCCACACCATCATCTGGGTTGTTAATGAAGACATTAAACAACATTTGACCCTGTATTCATATCTGAGAGGTGCCACTAGTTACTGCCCACCTGCTGGACTTTGTACTGTCGATCGCAATTCTTCATGTTCAGCAGTCCAGCCAATTTTCCACCCACTTTATCTACTTATCCAGCCCATATCTTACCAATTTTGTCATAAGGAGACTGTAAGAAATTGTCAAAGTCCTTGTTAACATATGCAACATCCACTGCCCTGCCCTTGCCCACAGCACCAGTTACTTCATCATAGAAATCAATTGGGTTGGTTAGGCATGATTTGCTCGTAGTAAATCCATGTTGGCCATTCCTAATCACCCTCTTGTCTTTCACTTGTTTAGAAATGGCTTCTAGAATTTTTGCATGCTGCTCTGGAACTTCTCAAGTCTCTCTGATAGTAAATCCAGTTTGTCTCAGAGCAGTCCTTAAAATTGATTGTGTTTTTTTCTAAATACTGTAAAGCAAAGGTAATCCTCCAACAGTTCCGTTTTGCACCCTGTGGCATTGCATGCCCTAACTGTTTCATGGACAGCTGTGGGACATGTAGGCATATGCATTTATGTAGTCACTCAAAGGCAGGGTATGCAGAACTTGACCTAACTTGTTACTTGGCTGTTTCCTCCCCATTTGGCAAGTATTGTGCTATTAGGGATACCATCCCTGATTCTACCTTTCCCTCCAGTGGTGATGCAATTGTTGAATGTTTTGGGCATATACCTTGCTAGACGGAAGGTTCCTACAAAGCATTTACAGTAAGCACATAAAAGACTGTCTGGGATGTTCATCCCTGTGCAGTTACGGTGCAGGGCCTCTTGCCTACATGTCAGTGTTCTGGAGTTGCATGCGTTTTAGAAAGCAAGCTGGTCATTCTTTTCTCATGTGAAATTGGTATTTCTAGGCTGACAAGCAACGCTGCTACGCAAATTAATAGGAAATGTGAGGTTTGAGGTTGTTTTTGTCAAGAAGCAGTAGATCTCTGGGAACAATGCATCCAACTCTGGATCGGTGTATTTGCAATCTGCTGCTTAGGCATGTTGGAGGTAATCTGGATTAATTTCACACAGTTTTCCTGTGAATGGGAAAGATATTAAAGTATTTGCACAAAACATCTTATGCCTACATGTGCCAAATATCGTCCTTTTTAGGCAGTCCAACTTCTTGTTCCAGAAGCAGCTTGTCTTAATAATTATTTTCAGATGTGCTCCTGATTCTGTGGTCAGGCCATGAGATACATGGCTTTCCCCACATTCATTTTTCAGAAACAGAAGAGAGCAACCACCAACATACTGCTAAATATCCCAGAATAGCCACGGTGGTTTTGGTGTCAGAACCTGCTCTGGGTGGCAGTGTCGATCTGACCCTGAATACCAGACACACTCTCGAGCAATTTGTAGAGGTTGTTCCACAAGAGGTTGCCTTCAGTTCCTGTATCTTTTCTGGCTTTGTTATATGTTAAAGCATATGGTTGAGAATAAATACCTACTGGTTGGTCAGCTGAATCAATCTTTTTATACCTTTAAGTATCTTAACTAGACCTCTGTCAACTAGAATATATATGCCTTTATTTAGTCATCTTTTATTTAGGATCTTAATCTTGAACTGAATTCTGTCTTTAACTCCTGAACTGCATTGTCCTTCACAAAAGATTACAGAGTATCTCCTAAAGTTTGAGATTGCTTTTGGTCTCTTCTAATGCAGTAATAATTAATTTGATGCTCATGCCTGCTCCTTATCTTCCTGTATATGACTTTTTGGCTTTTGTTTCTTTTCCTCACCCAGCTGCAATACAGTTCCTTAAAACCTTCTTGAGGCTTTCTGACAAGTTGGAAATTGACTTTTTGATAGGACTTAACTTGTGTTCTAATCAGTCTAATGGCTTAGCTATTTGAATTTCTGGTCTAATTCTTTCTCCTTTAATGAAGTGGCCTTCCTAGTGACTGTGAGAGCTGGAAAAAACAGATGTTTCCAACCCAGCTCATGCAGGTCATGGTGGTACAGTTTGGACTCAACACAGAATGGAAGTCCCTTTGAGCAGTCACTCAATGGAGAGAAGAAAGTTCTTCAGTAGTAACTGAAAGTTCTTTGAAAGGTGTTGTCCACATGCATGCTTAAAAAAGGAAACAAAAACAAAACACCCAAACCACAGCTCTAGAAACTGTGAAGTGGAAGGGGATGGATTGTAATGAACTCATCAAGCAAGCAGGGGAAATTCCAGGGCTGAAAGGGAACAGAGCACACCTCTGTCGCTCAATGTTATGTGCATAACTGCATGAAGCAGATAGAGCATGCCCCTGGAGCTACTGCTAGGGTCAAAAGTCTCCATTTCAAGAATGCACACATGTATGCACATGCATGCTGCAAAGCATGTGAGGACAAAACTTCAGTATTCAGACAATAACCAGATCAGGTTATGGAATGTCACCTTCCTGTTTTCACTGTAATAAATATACCTTTGTTAACATTGCCTGTGTACATACACTGAATACAATGCTAGGGAAAAATAGGCAAGTAAAAACTTACCGTGGATTTCAGGTTAATTTATTAACAATTTATCTGCAGAGCCCTCTGTGACACTCCTGGTGTGGATCCCAAGCTAATAACAGAGGCCTGGGTTTACAATCACTATAGGTGGATTGTATGGAAACTGGCAGCCATGGAAGTGTCTTTTCCACATGAATTTGCTAACAGATGTTTGACACCAGAAACAGTGCTGTTGCAGTTGAAATATAGGTATGTGTATAATGATGTATTTGGAGTTGTAATTTGTGATACGGTGTGCTTTCTAGTTCATAATATTATAAAATAATAATAATGCACTTCTACCTTGCATTTACTGTTTATCAGAATGCTTATATTGTTAAACTTATGCATATCAGTAGTAAAAATGTAGTGCATGTTATTTGCAAAAATTTAGGTAACATTTGCTTTGCTACAGTAGTACTTAATCATGTAGATTGATTAACCAATAGTTCGCTACAATTCTTTTTAAGGAAAAACAGTGATGGATTTTGTTTGCTTTAACAAAGCATCATGAATTCTTTTTTGTAGGTATGATTTGGAAGTTGATAAAAGTAAACGATCAGCAATCAAAAAAATAACAGAGAGAGATGATGCGGCAGGTAAAACACTTGTACTGTGTATTTCTAAAATCATATCGCTAAACACCGTTGTATCTCCTAGCAGTAGCAATAAGAATGTGGAAAGTAAAAAAGCAGCAGCAATAATTGAAGTAACTGATGGCTGGTATGGGATTAGAGCTCTTCTGGATCCACCTCTCAAAGCTTTCTTACATAGAAGAAGGCTGACTGTTGGTCAGAAGATCATAGTGCACGGAGCAGAACTTGTTGGCTCTCAAAATGGATGTACGCCACTGGAAGCTCCAGATTCCCTTATGTTAAAGGTAAAGCAAAATATTAGTTCAGCTTGATTGGATGTGACCGAGAGATGTGATAGATGCTGTTTACTTGAGCCACGTTTTGTAGACACAAAAAGTTTTGTCAGGGCTTCATAAACAGGCAAAGTTTGTCGAAGTTTAATAACCAGATTTGTAAGACATGACGCGAAGTAGCTGACACTATTCAATAGGGTTGGAAGAGAAGTTTATAATATAAAATTCTGCCAAGTTTTGCTGTGGGTTTTGTCAGTTCCAGCTCCTTAATTTGGTTAAGCACCAAGTTAGAAAAAGTATTTATCCATCACAGACAATATGGAAGTCGGAGGAAGAATGGAGGGAAAAAAACAGGTTGTGAGAGGGTGGGCTTGGGGGGCAGGGTCTTGACTTGTTTGAGGATGATTAAAGTGCTGGATGAAGTTTCAGCATAAAAATTTTGTTCCTCTCCTATAAGGCAATGGCTTGTCTCATAGATGCTGATTTCCTAGAGAATTTTAACTCATCAAATTTTTAGTTCCTATTTAAAATACATTCTTCAATGTGAAAAGAAACCATGAAATTAAAATGTAATATCTTTGGGTACAAAAATGAGATATTCTTACTGAGGTCAGTATGAAAATAGTCTTTCCTCTAGGTATAATAACTTGGATCTTTTTGACTTGCCAGTGACAGTTTATCATTCAACATTTAATTTATTCAGATTTCAGCGAACAGCACTCGATGTGCACGATGGCATGCAAAACTAGGATTTCATCGGGATCCCAGACCTTTTCCTTTGCCTTTGTCATCGCTTTACAGTGAGGGTGGTGCAGTGGGGTGTATTGATATAGTTATTCAGCGAACTTACCCTATTCAGGTATGGTATAAGTATTTTATGAATCTAACAGGTTCTATAAGATCTAAATTATATTAGTTAATTGCTATATCATTCCTCAAATAAGATACAATATAGACAGCTAAAAAATTTAAGAAAAGGTATCATTACATGTAAAATGAACAGGAGTGGTTCTTGCAGTGTGCATATATTTAATATGTCAGGACTGGAGTGTCCTGCTATAAGAAGAATTTCAGTTTGTGCTCAGTATCTTCTGGTTGGCTTTGCTTTCAGCTTTAAAAAGCCAGAGATAATTGAATTTCAGTACTGTAATCTAAAAAGCACAGTGCTTGTTTTAAAGGAGAAAAAAACATTGACAGTTTCAACTCCAAGTAGAAGTGAAACATTTTTTTCTATTATTAACATACATATCCCTGCAAAGAAGTTAAATATTTATAAGCGTTAGTAAGATTACTTTTTCTTACATGTAGCTGGCTATATGGTCTAAGATCTATTATTTAAAAATATGACTGGAAATACAATGTGATTATGATGTAAAATAGAATGAAGATGTTTTAAATACCACTTGATATCCAGACATTTTAAATATGGTCAGACTTCACTATAACTAGAATGAATTCTGCAAAGGTAATAGCAATATTTGGTTTGGAATATTACTTTGATATTTAGATCATTACTTTAATGGAGGAAATTGCAGCACTTACTATGTGAACTGCCTGAGAGAACTAACACTTATTTAGGTGCCAGAAAGGGGACCGTAATCTGTAACCGCATCACAGTAAATGGCTTCCAGGCTGGGGAGGAAAGTGGTGCTTCGTTTCTCACTATATCAAGAGACTGATGGGCAGATGTAGATTTTTTTTTTTTTTTTTAAAACACTGAAACTCTTGTTCAAACCTACCAAAATGATAGGAAGACTTGGGCTGTCTGTCTTCTTTTTACCTCATGCGTCAAGGAGTGTAGGAATCGCTGTAACCCTAATTAAAGGTGTCAAACTGTGAATAGTGCAGGAAATACATGGCGTGCAGTTAATGAGGCAGGCAGAGCCTATTTCAACAATTCACTGCCTTGTAAAGATCTACCCTTCCTCATCCTGCTCTCACTATACTCTCTTGCTGCTTCTCTGTGCTAAACCTGGAGCTCATCTGCTCCTGTTGCTTAGCTAATTTAATTCGCTAAACCAGGAGTAAGTAACTAACTAATAATAATAATAAAACCCCCCAAAACCCCAACAAACTGCTGTCTATTGAATTAACAAACTGATGTGGTCTGATGAGGTCAGATATGTGCTAGAGCCAGTGCAAGGGAGAAGATGGGACTGTGCAGCAAAGAGGAAGGGAAGGGACCACTTTTGGCAGGAGTGACCCCTTTGTTTGGCTCACCTACCTCTTCAAACCAGGCACTTAAGGCATCAGGCAAGGCAGTTCTGGCAGGGTTGTGGACAAGGCTGTAGTTCTATGGAACCATTTCAGGCAGAAAATGTTTAAGAGTATCTGCAGAACAACATCATAGTTCTTTTACAGCATCTAATCTAGCATGTTAAAACAGACAATACAGTTGATGTGGAAAGACAAATTGGGTAGAATGCAGTTCTGGTATATTTTTAAGAACTGAGTTTGATGGTTTGTATCTTAATGTATCTACCAGTGGGATCCAGCTATCTTCTAAATTACATCATTGATACCTATTACTATAAGCTATGGTTTCTTCAGCTGTGAAATCATGCAGTTTTGACTACTGCTCCATTCTGTCTGTGTACTTTAAAGTGAAGATTTACCAACCAATGCTGTGGGCTTTTGCCTTTTGTCTATTATACTGAAAGAACTTATGATCTACTGCCTGTTCATTTTTTAAAGCATTTTTGCTTAGCAGTGAGTGAGTATTAGAAGGAAGCTAGAGGAGGTTAAAAATAAAAAGAAGTCTGTTTTTTGTTTGAATCTTTTTATTTCAGTGGATGGAAAAGACTTCAGCTGGTTCATACGTGTTTCGTCACAGCCGAGCTGAAGAAAGGGAAGCTGCCAAGCATGCAAAGGATCAACAAAAGAAACTGGAAGCTCTGTTTGCAAAAATCCAAGCAGAATATGAAAAGCATGAAGGTAAAGCTTTCATTGTTTCAGAACATGTAATAAGAACATAAAAACTTTTTTGGCATTTACAGAGAGTTTCAAGAAACTGGCAAAAACTTCTCTGGTGATAGAGAAGCAGAGATAAGGTGTTGGGTTGTTTTCTTTGTTGTTGTTTTTGTGTTGTATTGTTTTAGGCTTTTTATTTCCTATGTATCAAGACCTTTCAGAACGAAACAGTTACATACTTCTTTGCTTGGCTTTACAGCTATCTAGGAAACTCTTCCTGCACATGTTGTTAGCCAGGCTACTAAAAAATTATTATTGAGATAATGCTCAGGGAAGTGCTACAAAATTGTAGAATTGGTAATTCCATTCTATTCAAAGATCTGACACTGTAATATTTCACCCAGAAGTGGGCACTGCTTAGGATGTATCTCACTAAGACTGAGCACTGGGCATCTTTCCTCACAAACACTGCAGGACTGTGGAGATACTGAGGTCAGTGGAGCCACTAAGTGGGACAGGGATGCTGGTGACACAGGATGTGGAGAAGGCTGAGTTACTTAGTGCCTTTTTCACCTCAGCCTTAACTAGCAATACCAATTTTCAGCATTCCCAGGCCCTGGAGACCAGGGGAAAGTCTGGAGCAAGGAAGACGTACCCTTGGTGGAAGAGGATCAAGTTAAAGTATACTTACGCAAACTGAATATGTAAGTCCATGGTTGGTGATGGGATGCACCCACAAGTACTGAAGGAGATGGCTGATGTCTTTGTGAGGCTGCTCTTGATCCTGTTTGAATGATCACAGTGATGGGTAGAGGTGCCTGAAGACTGGAGGAAAGCAAATGTCCCTCCTCTCTTCAAAAAGGACAGGAAGGAGGACCCAGAGAACTAACTACAGACCAGTTGGCCTTACCTTGATCTCTGAGAAGGTGACGGAACAATTACTCCCAGAAACCATTTCCAGGTACATGAAGAACAAGAAGGCAATTGGAAGTAGTCAACAGGGATTCACCACGGGGAAGTTATGTTTGACTAACCTGACAATCGTCTGTGATGAAATTGCTAGCTTGGGGAGAGTAGTGGATATTGTCTACCTTGACTTCAGTAAGGCTTTTGACACTGTCTCCCTTTAAGATCCTCACAGAGAACCTGATGAAGCATAGGCTGGATGAGCAGCCAGTCAGGTGGACTGAAAACTGGCTGAACAGTTAGGCCCAGAGAGTGGTGATCAGTGGCACAAAGTCTAGTTGGAGTCCAGTAACTCATGGTGCATGCCAGGGATCAACACTGGGTCCAGTCCTCTTTTAACATCTTCATTAATGATCTGGACGATGGGGCAGAGTGTACTCTCAGCAGGTTTGCCAGTGATACAAAATTAGGAGGAGTGACTGATACACTAGAGGGGTGTGCTGCCATCCAGAGGGACCTCGACACACTGGAGAAATGGGCTGACAAGAACCTCTTGAAGTTCAACAAAGGGAAGTGCAAATCTTGCACCTGGGGACGAACAGCGCCATGCACCAGTATATGCTGGGGGCCGCCCAGCTGGAAAGCAGCTTAGCAGAAAAGGCTCTGGGGGTCCTGGTGGACAACAAGTTGGAAGAGTGTTGCCAGCAGGTCTAGGGAGGTGATCCTTCCCCTCTGTTTAGCATTGGTAATGCTACATGTGGAGCATTGTGTCCAATTCTGGGCTCCCCAGTACAAGAGAGACATGGACATACTGGTGAGAGTACAATGAAGGACCATGAAGATGCTTAAAGGACTGGAGCATCTGACATAGGAGGAAATGCTGAGAGAGCTGGGAGTGTTCAGCCTGGAGGAGAGAAGGCTCAGGGGGATCTGATCAATGTACATAAATACCTGAAGGGAGGGTGCAAAGAAGATGGAGCCAGGCTCTTCTCAGTGGCACCCAGTGACAAGACCAGAGGCAACGGGCACAAACTGAAACACAGGAGGTTCCCTCTGGACATCAGGAAACCTTTATCACTGTGAGGGTGACCAACAGTGTTGCCTAGAGAGCTCACTGGACATGGTCTTGGGCAGCCTGCTGTAGGTGACCCTGCTTGAGCAGCAGGGTTGGCCAAGATGACCTCCAGAGGTCCCTTCCAATTTCAACCATTTTCTGATTCTGTAATGGGATGAGACTGCATACCTCTGCCGGTGACTTCTAGCAGCAGTTTAATGTCTACTGTTGCTACAAGCGCCACAACTGGCTGCTGATTGCTCCGGCTTCCTGAAGCTCACTGCTGCACCAGAAATGTGTTTGCTTCCTCTCAGGTTTGACTCAGCTAAACTGGAATGAGGAAGTGTATTAGGATTCTTACCATACCGATTATGGATTCCAGCTGCCTTGATACTCTGGTCTGGTTTTTGGGAGGAGGTTTTGTTGGTTTGGGTTTGGTGTTTTGGGGTTTGTTTTTTGTTTTTTGTTTTTTCCCAGGAACAGATGGGATTTCATCACTAACAGTAGCCTGTGCAGTTCAAATTTCACAGGGTCATATCTATAACCCCGGATAGCCTCTCCATTTCCATAAATCTTTCTCATGGTGATCTGTAAATCTGAGATGTTCTCTAACTGCTTTCTCAGAACCTGGAGTCCCTCATGAATAACAAGGAAAAGGCAAATAAAGCCATATCCTTTAAAAAAAAAAAAAAAAAAACACAAAACATGCAAAACCAAACCAATCAACCAAACAAAACCCAGCACTGAATTCTTAGTTGAAATCAAGAGATTGCTTTATCATTCTTAACTTCGCTGATACAAACTTCCATATATCAGTCACCTCATTGTGTTGTTTAATGTTTGACTGGTAAACTTGGCTGTACTAGAGTCTGTTACACTGAAGGAATTCATCAAAATGCTAGCAGCAAAAAGACTTACCTAAGAAGAGGGTAATAATTTAATATAATGAAGTTAACTTGGCTTTTAGCTGGTGTCCTAAGGAGGCTTCATGTGCAGGCCTGTGGTCACCTGTTGTCCCAGATCTTGGTATCTTTGAGACTTTTCTGCTGTATGAGAGGAAGCGACAGACATACAGAAAATATGGTCAAGTATCAATGAAGTTTCATGGCAGCCCATCAAGTCTCCTACCCTCTCCTAAGTGCAGACACTGATACTGGCATCCCTGAAGTTTGTATAGTATTTTAATCTGTGTTGTATTTAAATGAATGAGAATTTTTTTCTGCTTGTATCTTCCATATATATACATACATATATATATACACGCATATGTATCAGTTCCTATATAGAAGTGTTTTGTGTTATTATTCTGGCAAGGCCTAAGTACTACCATGCTTCTTACGTAATTTTTTTTTCTTCACTTTTAAAGTGTATGGCTGTACTCAACGTGATTTTTTTTTTTTGCAACAGAGAGAACTAGCAGAAGAACACCGAGATCACGCGTAGTCACAAGACAGCAAATCCATAATTTGCAAGATGGCGCAGAACTTTATGAAGCGATTCAGAATGCATCTGATCCTGGCTATATGGAGGTAACTATAGATCTTACTGGGCTACTTTTGAAATGCTTGTGGAATAATTTACAATTCAGTAGCTCCTGCTAAAATCAACTGTTAAATCACTATTTATTTTTGCCACCTTTTGAGATTTTCTACAGTATGCTTATTACTAAGTAAATTAAGATGTAAAATTTTGAAAATATTTTCATGAGGACTTGTTAAAATAGATGAATAATATATTGGATTGCAAAACAGAATAAGTTATTTTCTCTTGATATAAAAATCCAGGATATAGCACAATTAAAAATTAATGTTACTCATCATTTTATTATTGTTTTGTCTTGCATATATGAAAACTAAATGCATCTTGTAAGTCTTGAGTTTCACACACTTATTCTTGCATGCTGTTCACTGAAGTGTTTGAATGATTATATTGTCGTTGTTCTCTTCACTCCCTGTTCCAGTTCAATCACAATTTTTGTTTATGCCTTTATTAATAAGATGCAGGTGATTAGTCCCGGCCAGTTGTTAAAAATTTAATGCATGCCTTGCCTTTTGCAAGTCAGGGTCCTTGACCGTCACGCAGCCATATGATCTGTGACTTTATTTGATAAAATGTTATGCATATCTGTGGTGCTACATGTAAAGGCATCTGGGTGTTGAAGGCTTGGTCAGAAAGGTAACACTCCTGATGCATTTTAGTGTAAATCACTGTGTCAGCTCAGAGACAGCCTGCTGAGAGGCGCAACTCTTCTCTTCTTACAGAATTTTTTCCTAGTATTTCTTTCTTATGAAACAGGCAAGCATGCCTATTACATTAAATACTCACCTTAGTTATGCATTCTTAAGCAGGCTTCTCACTAACTGTCACGTAAGAACAGTGTGTAATGTCATACTTAGACAACAGAGCACTAGCTGAGTACCAGTGAAGAGTGGTGACTCCCACAGTAGTATATCAGTGGAACAATAAATTGCTTGTAACAGGCGAACACTTAAAGAGGCTATCTAAAAATCTCGACAGGATTTTTTTAATTAATAAAAAAGATACTGAATACATTTTCCCTTGCTTACAGGGATATCTCAGTGAAGACCAATTGAAAGCTTTGAATGCTCACAGGCAGTTGATGAATGATAAAAAGCAAACTCAGATACAAGAAGAATTCAAGAAGGCTTTAGAGTCAGCAGAACAGGAAGAAAATGGTTGTTCCAAAAGAGATGTGTCTACTGTCTGGAAATTATGTGTGGTAGACTACAGAAAGCAAGAAAAACATAAAGGTTAGTACTTGGAAAATTATAAATAACTTTATATCTAAACAGGGTAACTGGCCAACACAGCAGGTAGACTTGAAGAGTTTCCCAACAGTATTCTAGCTGGCATGTTAATATTTCCAGTTTTATTTGGGTTTTGGTTTAGGGCTTTTGGGTGTGAAGGAGCATTGTGAATTTATATTGTTTAAAAGCCTTTAAATTACTATTGCACAGCTCATATATCTTAATCTGATATTGTTAGGAGTGATACTGAGTATCTGGCGTCCACTGCTAGATGTTTGTTCGCTGTTAAAGGAAGGCAGTCGATACAGAATCTACCAGCTGTCAACATCACAGTCCAAAGGAAGATCAGACTCAACTAACATACAATTGTCAGCCACAAAGAAAACTCAGTATCTACAACTATCAGTAAGTGCTTTAACTGCATAAAGATGTATCATTAACACGTATCACAGTCTATATAAGTAAAAACTTAATTTTGTGTTTCTTCAGGTATCACAGGAGATGCTGGTACAGATATTCTTTCCAAGAAAAGCTCTAAAATTCACCAGTTTGTTGGATCCTTCTTTTCAGCCACCATGTGCTGAAGTTGATTTAGTTGGAGTTGTAGTTTCTGTTAGCAGAACAGGTATGTTGGGGACCACATTCATGTTGTCCCGTTGAATAAGCACTAAATTTTTTTATTTCAAAAGTCAAAATGATCTTGGTGGTGTACCTGCATCTCAGGCCTGTGAAAATCTGCTGATATAGCCCATCACCATGATATGCTGGCCAATAATTATGTTTTCCTCAAGAACTGTCTTTGCTTATTAGCTCAGGAATAATTTAGTAAGGGAGGATCTAAGCTCAAGAGAAGCTTTTCTTTAGTTGTTTCCATAAATGGTGGATGTAAGTTCTCACATCTGTGTTCAGCATCTGCAGAAGTAGTATCGTGCATGTATGTGAGCTCCCACTTTTGTGTACAGTGTTCATTGAATGAGTAGAATGCAAGCATTGGAGCTCAAGTGTAAGGACAGGTGAATAATCTGCTGAATAAAAAGGAAAAGCACCAGAGGAGTATTATTTTTTAAGCAGTGGAACACAGACTGAGTTGTTTTCTGTAATCAGTAGGGAGATAGTGTAGAATATGAATGAAGCATCAAACATCTGTTACCATGCAGACAGGCTGCCATGTTATATTTATCAATTCTCTATCAAGATGTGTGTGACTTTTTTAATAGATACAAATTGCTGTAATCAACCTTTACTTAAAGGCTTAAGGTTTAATTCAGACTTTTTTTTCTTGCTTTTAGGTTTCACTACTATGGTGTACTTATCTGATGAAAGCTATAATTTGGTGGCAGTAAAGATCCGGACAGATCTTAGACACTTAGCTATTGAAGATATAGTTGTCCGCTGTTCGGTCATTTCTGCAAGCAACCTTCAGTGGCAATCTGAATTCAGATCAGAAATTCCTGTGCTGTTGGCTGGAGATTTTTCTGTATTCTCTGCCAGTCCAAAGGAAAACTATCTTCAAGAGAAGCTTAATGAACTGAGAAGTACGATAGAGGTAAATCTGTAGATTTTTAGTTTAATGATTAATTTTACTCACTGTGTTGTTACATTCTTCACCAAAAAGTCCGTTGGTACTAATAAATTTTTAAAACAAGTAATGCACATAATGTTGAATTCAGAGGATTTTCTGGGAGATGGAGTAAGGTGCTAATGCAGTTTTCCTGGAGGACTCTCCATATCACCTATTGCATGGCTTTTTTTTTTTTTTTAATCCAGTTCAACCAACTCTCTCTTTAGGATGTGCCACAGAATCTTCTCTGGCTAGCAAATAATGTACCTGTCAACAGGGAATCTGTCATGGACAGTTTGGCTCTAGCTTTTTAAAAGTTGAAATTTACTGTCTTGCTCAGTTGAACACATTCAGTATCAGATTGTTGATTTCATTTATTTATTTATTATTTCAGTTTTCTAGCTGTGCTAAATAGCATGTCTTAGTCATGCATTCTCACTTCTTACTGAAAAATAAGTTTAAATACAAAAGGATTTTTTTCTTGTTAACAATAAAAGGAAGGTATGATACTTCCCTCCACGGAAAGTGCAGTAGTCTCCTAAGTTGTTGGTTTGATATAAATAAACTTCTAGTGGGATTATGATGACAAAACAAAGTCCTAAATACTTTGTTTGTGAGCACATAGTACTTAAACAATTTGAAAAACAACTATTCTGCATTGTAATCTGTTCTCTATAGAATGTGGCCTCCTTTTGCTCTGATGCAGAAAGTAAAGTGATGAATTTGCTACAAAGAAATCTCTCACTTCCACCCAGTTTAACTAAAAGATGTGGCTTGGAATGCCTCTCTCCTTCCTGCAGCTCAAGTCTTCATGCAGAGGATAAAAGTTTGGTAAGCTTCTGGTAATTAATATTGTGTTTATACTGACAGTACATACAGTAAGGATATAAGCATGTTTTATACTGATGGCTGTGGTGAATGGTCTCACTTCTCAGTCCACTCCATAGGTTCTCTTCAGGGCAATGCAAGCTGATTAGAAGCTTTCTCTGTGTGTGGCTTCAGGATTATTCCCCAGGAGGAACTCTGAGACTATTCTTCCTCCAAGCAGTACATGAAACCCTCCCCTTGTGGCCTGTGTTTTCATAGCATACTTTAAATATCCTAAATTTTATACGAGTAAAATGAATCATCCTTTCCCTATAGATGATTTATTGCTTCCTTGGTCCCACTGTGAAGATTATCTGACATGGATGTCACTGGAAGGAAAAATCTTGATCTGTAAATTTTTCTTACACGGCATTCTGCAGTTCCTACCCTTGCTTAGAGAATGTACCTCCTGGTCTTTTTTTCCTAGATATTGTTCACCATTTCCAGGATTTAAAAGGGAAGAGGTATCACCTAGTAAATGTTGACATTTTATAGCAGCCGTGACAAAAATTGAGTTAAATAGTACTGAACTTTCTTGTGAAGGCTGCTGGTGGCAAGTTGTTCCTGATGTGGAGTACTGAGCGCAGTCAGAACAAGAATTTTTTCCTGCCACTAGTTGTGAGGGAGGTGGAAACACCCTGGTGTGAGATCAATTCCTGGGGACTAAATTTAAGCTTCCATTTCAGAGAGAGTGCTAATGTTTAATTCTGAAGGTTTAGTTTATATCCGTTTATTACATATATTAACCAAGTTAAAACAAATGAGACATTAAGGGTATTCTCAAGTTAAGCATGTGTTTGAATGATTTGCTGTGTAACATCCATTTTGTGTGTATTGTTATCTTCAAGTTTTTCGGTCTATATTCTGTCCCTTTTTTCTTCAAATTTTTTCCTCGTTTTTCCCTATTTAACAACCTGTTGAGGATATATCCAATGCAGTAGAAGACTTAACTCCTTTTTAGGAGTGCTTTGATTTCTTACCATCTGGCACAGAAAAATTCCCATACATTTAGCTTAGATCTCAGAAACAGAATGTAAATGTGCTGTCTTAATGTACATGTAAACAGTGATTTATCAAGCATCAATACTTGAAAGAATAATATTAGTCACCATCAGAAGATATCAAACTAAAGTTAAATTGGACATGAATGATAACATAGCATTTTTGTATCTGGTTTTTTTTCCCCCGTTTTGTGGAAGTAGTGGAGGAAACTAATGAAATAGTACGTTCTATTCAACATAAAACTTATCTCTTTTTAACTAGATCACTTCTAAAATTGAAATAAAGCATCCAAGCCCTTTGTCAACTAGCACACCGAATATGAAACTTGTCGCACAAGGATCAGCAAGAACGCCTTTATCTGCCACAATTAATGAAGACCATCCCAAAAACAGCAAAAAGAGAAAAGCAATGGACTTCCTCAGTTGCATACCTGCCCCTCCACCACTGACACCAATCCGTTCAATCATTTCTCCATCTTTAAAAAAAGCATTTCAGCCTCCACGAAGTTTGGGTTTACAGTGTAGCAAGACATCAAAAGAACCAAATCAGAATATTGGTCATGTCACTCCCTGTAGAAAACTGAGACAGACTGTCCATCTTCCTGAGAATGACCTGGTTGCTGATGAAGAACTTGCAATGATTAATACACAAGCACTCATGAATAATTTACCAGAAGAAAAGATTATTGATTATGTAAATGAAAGCAGCAGTACAATAGCTACTAATTTATCTGATGATCTTTCACCCAAAAATAGTTCCAGGTCCACTGGGGAAAAGGAACCTGAGGACTTGTTACCAGCCTGCAGAATGCTGCAAAGACAAAAACCCCGAAAATGCTACTAAATGCACATGTACAGTGTTGTATATATTTCAAATTCAAATTATTTTTACACTTTGTACATTAAATCCTGATTGTATTTAATAAAGCTATACTACAAAAACAAAGACTCATGGAATGACATTTCATATGCAAAATAATTTGGAGTTGAGTAGTTATACATTTCTCACACAACCATGTATTGTACAACAGCATCTGTGTGGCTGATGGTTTGATGACATTTTATAGACCATTGCTTTGATTCTAATGTATTCTTAAACTACAGCAGGATCTTTGTTTCAGTCTAAAGCAATCAGTTTTGTTACCCTCTGTAGTATTAGAATAGTTGTTCAGCTGTCAGAAGTAGCACAGGGCAAAATAAACAATTCGCTAAGTTTATTGTTACCAAACATAACACTTTAATTCTGTAATTCTGCCATAGTTCTTGTACTTTTCCCCTCCAACTTTCCATACAGCGCTAAAAGAGTTTTAGAGAACAGCTATGATTATTTCATTCATAGTAAAATGCCATACAAAGGTATTAATGACAGACCCTTGGTCAGTGTTTCTGAGCTACTCCTTCTTAAAGAAGCACTTGAGGCCACAGCCTCATGAAAGATAATCAGATCTGGTTTTGATTTCATCATGAGATCTTGCTGCTGGGAGTGAGTTAGTACTTGAATTCATTACTTTGTTCTCATTAATTCCAACAGGTGAAGCGTCTCAGAATTGGAGTTTCTCCACTGGAGAGAGAAACAGTCCTGCTAGAGCGGCTGTCAGGCTGCCCCCTGCCCCGCCGCTTCCCACCAGGCATGGGTCAAAGGAGGGAGGATGCTTCACAACCGAGACCGCCAGCTTCCCACCTGGCAGCCTCTCAGGGTCCTGTGCTGTTCACTGGGCTCAAGTGCTGACCTGGGGGTGGCTCCTGTCACCAAGCTGGACATTGTAGCAGGACTGGAGAACTGTACTGGGCTGACACAAGCTTGCCGATAGTTCTGTAAACCCTTGTGCAATACTGCAGAGCCAGGTTCCCTATGCCCCTTAGTTCACAATTATTTACAATGATGATACTGCTTCTTTAAATGCAGCTTGAGTAGAAAACGCAATTCATCTCGTACATCTACCGTGTCCTAAAGACAGCTTGGCTTTTGCCCAGAAGCAGTGTATTACTTTCTCTCTCTTACGCTTCTGTCTGCTAAATTGCTAGACGAAGAGTAGCTGCACCTGTATTTCTTAACGTCCAACGTGAGCTGTCATTTCCTACTGCAAAATAACTCACTACTGCCCTGTTCTATAAGCACTGCCTAATAATCAACACCTACTTCAAGTGCCATCACAAATGCTGAGTTTTAAAAATGTTTGATGAGGCTTCTTGATAAGGACACACTTAGCAGGATTTAACAATATAGATAAAAACCACTGCAGGAGAGCTTCTTTTCTCACTCATCGATCAGTCAGCAGCTTCTTGGCACTCGGTGGTGGAAGGAGTTGATTTCACCCCTTACAAGAACATTTTTTTTTTCCTCCTTTCTTAAGTCATTATTTTGTACTTCTGAGTTAGTTTGGGTATTTGGTAGCCTTGTGCTTCAGCTGTTCAGAGCTGCTCCTGTAGCCCTGTTCCTACTTAGGAGTTAACAAGCACTAGCCTAACACTAATGTTGCCTTTTAGGAGCCTCCGCATAGGGACTTGTCTCAGGATGGGTTGAATTCCTATGTCTTGGCAAGATCAACAGCTGGGTTTGGTGCGTTAAAGTGTTTCACCTCCAGGCTGGAGAAGCTGTTTGGCTGCGATAGAGCTGAGGCAAGACCAGCATGAACCCAGACAGCAGAAGCGTAGGTAGGGAACAGCATCCAATCTTGCTACAATCTGTAACCGCTACCTTTTCCACCATTCCCTTTGCCTCTCTTAAAGCTAGCAGTAATGCTCCAGGCAAGATGGAGTGGGAAGATACAAAAGGTTATACAGCCAGATATAAAGTATAGAAATGGCAACTGCGTGGAGAAGGAATTGGCCACACAGCCTGTAAGAAAGAAAGAATGTAGGAATATTTATTGTTATCTATTAGCGACAGAGCGCGATGCATTAAAACACCCAAAAAGCGTGTGGCACAGCCAGTAAATTTCACCGTAAGCTTGAATGGGTTTTCAGGGAGGAAGAGGGATGAGAGGGAGTACAGTTTGTACTGAGGACAGTGCTCTTAGATCGGTCACGTAGAGCTAGAGATCGTAATCCAGTGACATTTAAAGACTTGTAAGAAATAAAAGTAATTTAGAAATGTAGAAAAATACAAGAATAAAAAACAGTTTAGGAAAAAAATGTAAAACTAGAGACTTTTATACCCTGGTAATTAAAACACAGTGAAGAATCCACCTCTTCAGTTAAATAGCCTGTTGTTTGTAGGTGCCACGTGAGGTCGTCTTCTGTTTGGGAAGGCCGAAGGGGGGTGGGAATGGGCACCCGTGCTGTAAGCTGCATTTGGTCCACTGGAGCTTCTCTCATCTCTGCTCGGTTTTTCAGAGCGAAGAACACTGTGGAAGGTAACATTGTGCTCGTACTCGTCCTTCATCCGTTGTATCTTTTGTTGAGGGACATGATGGATATTTCTTCTGTAGAGTCAACATTAACAGAAAATACAAGTATTTAGCTGCCTGTGAGGCTATCTTAAGCTTGCTAAGGTTCTTGATATGTTCAGGATAACGGTTCATGTCCCCACTGACCTATTTCTAGCCCTTTTTTGCCAAATTGTTCTTCACTTCCACCTACTTCTTAAAAATATTTTTGTGACTGCTGAAAAATGTAATGCAAGTATTTTTGTGGGCAGCCAGGACATAAGAAGTTAGATAAATGCTTTGAAGTGTAGGCCAGGTAAGAAAGAGCTATGTAGAAGACCTGTGTATTGTTTTATATGGGTTTTAGTGCTAACGGCTTGTTAGCCTCAGGGCGAGCTTTTATAGATCTGGAGAAACATGGGCAAGGGCTGTAGGCAGCCCAGACACTGACTCATAATCAACAAGTAGAGAGGCCAAAAAACTGCTGTTGCTTTGAGTGCAAGTCGGGGGAAAAAAATCATACCTGATGTGGCTCATGCTCCAGGGCAGATTTGTAAATGATGACGAGTCTGAGAAGGGGGTGGAACAGGATGCTCGGACATGCAGGGCTTTCTGGATAGACCAGAAACGGCTGCAGTCTCTTGACACATTAGAGGGAATTGTGTTTCCAAAGACCACCAGGGATTTCTGCTTGTCTGCGAGTTTGCAAACTCTGAGTCTCTTTGGTTTTGCCATTTAGCTCTATTAGGCACAATTAATCATCTAGAATCTAAGTTTGTCCTGCATCCATATTTGCAAAGCCTTGTGGTGTGCAAATCCTGCACCGCTCAACGTGGTTCTTCCCTGGTGGAATTCAGGTGCGCGTACCGCAGCAGGCTGCCGGCTGCAGCATCCCACCGGTGCAGCTGGCGCGGGGCCCTCCAGCAGCCCGTGCCCTGCGCGCGCAGCCCGCGCCTGGGACCGGCTGCCGGTAAGGACACAACGTGGAACCAGACTGGCAGCAACTTTCAGCTGTCACTGAACCATTTGCCAAAGAGCGGCTCCAAACTGAGCGTATTTGAATTAGCTGTACAGTGCTACCGTAAAAAAGGCGACTTGTTTCAAATGATTAATAAAACAAAATACAAGTTACTGAGTAGCTCAGCCTGCAATGACTGATTACTAGCAAAATCTGCCTCTGCAGTGATGCCCTGCAAATGGCTCCCAGCCGGTGCTGGTGAAGCAAGAGCTGACACGTGCGGCCAACTCCTGAGGCTGCTGGTGTCCTCGCCGGCCTTCAGCCCCAAGCCCTGGCCACCATCGTCCGTGTCCTGCCTCACCCTGGAGCCGCCAGCGCTCCGGGCCACGGCCCTCTGCCATTTGTCTCTGTCACACAGAAAAAGGAGCAGTGCTAATTTTTGACTAGAGTTCCTAGCTGGTACAAAACAAATAAATCGGGCGGAATGAAGTGCCCGTGCCCTGTTTGCTTGTGATAGCGAAGTTAGCACGTGTTAGCTTTTGGATCTAGTTGATGGGAGTACACTTGCCACTGTAATGTGGTTTACAGCTGGTTGGTTAAAGGCTAGAAAATTAGCCTGCGTGGAGTTTTTTAGTGATATAATCATTAACCCTGCATCCACTAGCCAAACTAACGTACTCAGAGCCATGTTTGGCTGCTTCTACATCCTACCACATAACGCAGCGTTGATACATTCATTGTATCCCTTTTGCATGTGCATGCTAAGCTCTTCAGAAAGATCCTCTAGCACCCCATTTCTTGACCACGCTTAATGTAGCACCCCACCATTGCAAGACAATGTTTGGTATGGTTAGCTTTTTTTAAGAACGGATCTCTTAATATTGTCTGTAGTGCTTGTGTTTTGTGCCCAAATAGAGAGAGTGCTGCTCAAAATACAGAAGGAAAATCAGGTCCTGAGTCACAGAAATTTTCCACGACGATCCTTCTGTTGTCCTTTACTAGGTTACCTTTTAGGGTATATGAAGAGGAAGCCTGCTGACCTTTCTCAGAGCACACCAATAAAATGAGAAGCTGTCTGCTATATCAAAGAGAAAAAGATGTACCTCGTCAGTTCTTGAACGTTGAACTTCCAGGGTGTATCTGGTTCTTGGAATATAACTTCATATCTATTTTCACGTGCCTGAAGAAGTACACAGAAGTTTTAGACATATGGCTGCTGAGCTCAGGAGTAGCCAATCTGCCAGACCCCCTGAGATTTTACTTGGTTAAGAGATGTAGCGTATGTACTAGGAGCCAGAAAGAGGAAGATAACCATGACTCTCATCAAGGTGCTGGTCTGAGTCCCAGCTGGTTCATTTCTTTCTCCATCAAAGGATTTGGGTCTCCCAGAAAAACTTGCCTCAGCATTGCCCCCCGTCCCCCACGGCAACGGCATCCTGGCACTTGAACTCTCTGGAAGTCACAGATGGCTCAAGAACCACAAGTTGGCCACGCCAATCTATTGCTTCCAGGAGTGTGAGATCAACATCTATCAGTCATGCTATTTCCAGCCACTAAAAGTCTACAAGCCTCAATTTTTTCAAGGTAAAACAACATATTTGCTTGTATACACACACACACACACGTGTATATATTTAATACAGTTATTGATTGCTTTGGGGTTTTGATTTGGGGGAAAGGCAGCAGGGAAATTGTTGGCTTTTTTGCATCTTGGCCACCTCTGGCCGTGGTCTCACACTTGCTTCAGAGTCACCCACAAGCATTCACAGCTTCTGCTACCAGAGTGCCACGTCCAGGCTTTCCAGCACCACTATTCATTCAGGCCTCTCTGTGCTCCCATATAAGCAATACTTAGACCCAAACTTCTTAACTAAGACCATAACCCAAGAACAGAAGCGTGAGTATAACGTTAGCAGACAGGCCACATTATAAAACCTGTACTAAAAATATTGCCATCTCTGCCAGAACTCCTGTCAAGAGATACCAATGCATCTTCAAAGACTCTGTATGGTGTATTCTTCACAAGTCATGAACTAAAATTGTAAGTCATACCTTGCTATATTTCTCAACAAATAGTTTGGGAACTGTTCAATTCGTGTCACTGCTGGGGAAGGGGATGACATCCTGGTCATCAAGAAGTTACAGGGCAAGTTCAAAGACAGTTAATCTTTTCAAGTAATTTTGCCTTCACTGAGCTATATAGCTGACTAGATAAAACAACTACACTGGCACCTCTTCCCCTACTTCATCACAATAGGAATCCTTAACTATAATTAGAGAACTAAGGGAAAATGGAAGCAATTCTTTTGAGCCATGTTAAGAACCATTTCAGTTAGATCACCTCTTAAATGTCATAGCTGAGTATATAAAAGCAATAAAGCCGAGCTTTCCCTACCATCATCACATACGGCTTCATTTCCCAAGCATGGATGTTGGTATTATCAATAATAACCGGGCTTTTCCCATTCTTCATTGCCTTGTGTGCTGTAATGTAACACATTAAGTAAAGCTAACATGTATTAAATAACAGACAGAGCCAGGTCTTACTAGCCCCAGAGCATCCTTTCTTTGCCCACTGCTAGCAGGCTTGGTTCCCCACCAGACTTGGGTTTGTGGCCACCACCCAACCGTGAGCAGAGGTCCGTGCCCTGAGGCAGGTACCCTCCTGGGGGAGTCGATGCAGCCACTGGCTGTGCTCAGCAGTAAGAGCTGAACCTCTCGTCAAACATAGCACTATCACAGCACTAGGTATTTACAACGGCCAAAACTGACTGTTACTTGCAAAAGCTGTCTGTTGTATGATCTCAAAGTGTTTTTCCCTTGCTAGAAATGAGTTGAGAATACAGCCATGAAATCATGTTACATTTTTCTCTCTGAAGTAGAGACCTGGGTTGTTTCGTTCTCAAACCTATAATTAGGTTTGCAAGTTTTCCTCCTGGCTCTCACTAACTGCCCCCGTAACACCCCCCGCCAAGTCAGGAAAGCCATCTAAGCAGCTACAGCGTGAAGGATGCGGAGCTGTAGCGAGCAGCTGCTGGGCTGGTATTTGCATGCCACCTGCTGTTACCAAGCTTCAGCAGTGCTACCCGATAGGCACTGGTTCACTATCTAAAGTAACATCTATCAATCAATCAATCACCAACGTTTTTTCATTTAGTATTTTTTTCTCTTATAAGATGTCAGAAGAAATAAAATCAGAAGTGGTAAATGTAACCAGTACCCCATGAACTTTAGTGTATGACACCACTTCCAGATATTTTATTTTGTGGGCTAAGTTTAAAGACAGACTGAAAAAAGAAACTATTCTGCAGAACCCCTGGATCGATTTCAGTCACCTCTATTTTGGTTCCATTTGTGTGCATCCTCTAGGAAGTCAGGCTCAAACACGTATACACCATTTTCGATAAAGAAGTCATCAGTACTAAGAACTACAGCACTGGGATAGTCACGTTTCAGTCGTCTGGAAAAAAAAAGATGAAAGAAGGATTAGTATATGCTAACGCATGCCTTTAATAGAGAACATTAAATCAAGAGCATATGAATGCTCTGCAAATAAGCACAGTGCTTCATTTTGAAAAATCCCAACTTAAAGGATGTGAATGTAATCAGCAGATGGACACAGGAGGAAAGGAATGGAGCTTAAAGACACGGCCTTGATTTCTTTAATTCAGCAGAGAAATCTACAATGGACTGCCAACATGAGTCTTTAATCATGTTAATACATTCAGTCTTCTTTCTAAGTTACCTGAGAAGGTAAGACTGTAAATACAAAAAAGAAAAAAAAACACACAAACAAACCCAAACCTGCTGGTCCCAGGGAAGTTAGTCTCAAAACACAATTTGATCATGGGAGTTTTGCTACAAAGAGATGTTTGAAGGTAACTAGGAGGAATGACTTGTCGTTTAGTAAAGATGATGTATATTATCATCAGCTTGTCTTGGTTTTTTTTTTGGCTACAAAGCACATAGCACTTTTTTTTTTTTAATTTCCAAACAAATATCTGAGTGATTAGTCAATATTTCCTGTTATTTGTCGCACTTTTACATTTCTTTCTGCTTTTCACTCTTCCCTGCTTTACTTAACCCTCCTCTTGTGGAGTTGAGTCATTTTTATTTACTTTCAGCTTTTAAATATGTTTTATAAACAAATCTGAATTGCCCAAATTGGCAGCCCCAAATGCAACAGATCCGTAAAACTGGTCCCCTGCGGTCTGCAGCAATCCCCCTTCTCTTCAGAGTGATGCGTGTCCCACAGCGATGCTCGTTCAGCCCCGGGATGCCCGTGGCGGGGGGGACGCGTGCCCCGCCGTAAGTTCAGCAGCTGCCTCGCAGGCAGTGACTGGCTCTAGGAGGTGAAAGTCCCAGCTTATGCAGTGGCTTAAATATGTAGCATTCCTCTGCCAGTCCTTCAAAAGCATTAAAAAAAAATCTTAATGCAAAATTGTGTTCCTATTTGTGTGTAATCCAGACTTCGTTGTGTCCACAGACTGAATTGTCTATTTTATTCAATCAAGGGATTGTTGGGGGGGGCAGGGAGTCTCTGCAAGCAGTCAGGGAGAGCCCATGGCATCATCTCACTGCTCTCTGTCTCCCTAAGGCCCAAAATGTCACTGGAAAAGAAAGCAAGGCCAATCCAGAAACCGCGTGGCTCTCAGACATGGATGCTGCTGCCCTGCTATCTCACACCACACATGGTCTCCAGTCCCTGGGTCTCATTTCAGCTTCCCTGATAAAACGCTCCTCTTCCATCCCCATAAGCTGCAAAACAACTATTTCTCAATGTCTTATCTAATTGAGCAACAGCAAGGGAAAAGGTACCCCTAGGTTATCGGCAAAAACCAGACACACAGACAGAAAAGGCTTAATTCTGTCCTCTCTAGCTCTGCCCTAACCATTTACTTACCGATTTTATCCTGATCTGCCTGCTAGCAGCAATTCTTCACCGGGATTGCATGTTGCATTTAGCTGAATAAAGGTCAGCTTCTGGCTTTGTTCCACCTCCACTGTAACTTCTATCATCTGCTGATTAATTAATATTAATTTGTGGCAGCAACCAGCACAGAGAGCAGAGACTCGCAGCTGACAGGCTGGCCGGGGCTGCCTTCACAGGGCTGGGCTGCAGCCACTAAATGACTATCATTCACCACCTAAATGTAGTTATCTCCTAGCTCCAAAGAGATGTTTTATTCACATAATTACTGCTGGGCAAACAGATCTAACAAAAGTCATGTTGCAAACTGTTAGCAAACAGTCAAATCATTTTTGCTTTAATTTTGGGCCAAGAGTTCTTATCATGAAAAGCATGGGAGCACCTAATGCTTATCTGGTTACTCCTGTGCTGATAAAATGATATATTCAGCTCTCTCTATAATTCAGCACCTCACCTTTCCCACTGCTTTACCCATCTGCATTGCAATCTCTTCAACTGACTCTGCTAAAACATGTCATCCCTTTAACTACTAATATGCACATAAAATCGTACATAATAATGGAAGATCTCAAGATTTTTTTTCCTTGCTCAATCATAGAATCATAGAATCGTCAAGGTTGGAAAAGACCCTTAAGATCCTAGAGTCCAACTGTTACCCTAGCACTGCCAAGTCCACCACTAAACCATGTCCTCAAGCACCACGTCTACCCGTCTTTTAAATACCTCCAGGGATGGAGACTCAACCGCTTCCCTGAGCAGCCTGGTCCAGTGCCTGACTACCCTTTCGGTGAAGTTTTTCCTAATATCCAACCTAAACCTCCCCTGGCGCAGCTTGAGGCCGTTTCCTCTCGTCCTATCGCTTGTTACTAGGGAGAAGAGACTGACCCCCACCTCGCTACAACCTCCTTTCAGGTAGTTGTAGAGAGCAATAAGGTCTCCCCTCAGCCTCCTCTTCTCCAGACTAAACAACCCCAGCTCCCTCAGCCGCTCCTCATAAGACTTGTGCTCCAGACCCTTCACCAGCTTCGTTGCCCTCCTCTGGACACGCTCCAGCACCTCGATGTCCTTCTTGTAGTGAGGGGCCCAAAACTGAACACAGTACTCGAGGTGCGGCCTCACCAGTGCCGAGTACAGGGGCACTATCACCTCCCTGCTCCTGCTGGCCACACTATTCCTGATACAAGCCAGGATGCCATTGGCCCTCTTGGCCACCTGAGCACACTGCTGGCTCATGTTCAGGCAGCTGTCAACCAACACCCCCAGGTCCTTTTCAGCCAGGCAGCTCTCCAGCCACTCCAATGTTTCCTTTAAAAATGTTCTCAATCAGTGCAAATCTTCAAAATTATTTTCTTAGCATATACCTTACTAAATTTTTAACACATACATGCAGACTTGCATGAGAGCTTTCATATTAACCCTTTAAGCAACCTAAATAGTATGTGATTACCTGGAAACTCTGTCTACTATCTGCATATCACTGGTAATTAAAACTAAAGCTAAAACTTGTGCTTCAAAGGAGGAAAAATATGGCACAGAATGTGCTAAGAACTATGAATTACTGTCACGTTTGCTATATTCATACTAAACAAACTCCTACCAACAGCAACATATGAAAACATTAAGTGGGCAAAAGAAGACGTTTTACCTTCTGCTTATTTTGCTGTTTTTAACTTTTAGCGTTCTAAAACAACCAAGCCGACACTAAAGTTTACGACCATTTTCTGTAATCCCCCATTGCCCACGAAGCTGACAAAAATCCTGTTTCTTCTGTCCCTTATAATTTCAAAGGGCACCCAAACCTCTTTAGTATGTATGTTCCTTGAGAAATAAGCCTTCTACGAGCTACACAGGACCACAAGTTGGTTTAGAAGAAAGTTTTTACATAATCACATCAGGCTCCTAATCGCCATACGCAACAAAAATGCCTATATTTTAGCACAATATACACCAGCTATGCAAAATGGGAGGACTTGTGACCAGTGTCGTTAATAAATTTTGAGCAGCACTGTAAAAAGAAAATTACCCATCGCTGTTAGATCAGTAAGTGTAAAGCATACTAAGGAGGAAAAGAAAAATGAAATCTCTTTGCAAGATTGAAGGGTACACGTGAGCTATTGTTGCATTCTTAAAAGAAAAAGCCACTGAACGTGAAGCACTGCCTTGTGATAAGCAGTAGCTGCCAAAGGTTCAGTATTAATTTGCCTACTTGGGACATTTAATTGCACAGCGTTACAGCTCTCTATCTTGCAGGAGATACAAACTACGGTATGCTCTATAGCTTGCTAAAGAAAAGCTTGAGGCTGTTTCAGAAAATAGGAAGGGTAAGAAAATAAGAAGAGAAAGGGGGATGTTTCCTCTGCTTGCAATAAATCTCCCCAAACCCTTTTTTCCCCCATTCCCCAAGGTGAAGCAGATTTCCACCCTAGATACCGTATCTCATTAGACTGGCTGATACAGTTGGGGGGAAAAAAAGCTTTCAGATGCTTCTGCTCTTCTTCAGATCCGACACAACAGCAGCAAACTTCATGTGTCCACCGGCAGGGCCTGATAAAGCGCCCAGAAACGCCAGGCTGGGCAGAGGACAAGCGTCGCTGTCTGCCCACACCAACCCCGCTGGCAGCCGGGGGAGCAAGGATGCTTCTGAACAACGAGGCGCCTTGGCTAGCGTTGGTGCACGCTCATCTGCTGTCTCACCCCGTCAGCTTTAGGATGGCTGCCGTGATGAAAAAAGGAGAATCTTTCTGTTGAAAATACAGCTGTGTTTCTGTTTGACCACAGCAGCACTGCAACAACTGCCTCAGTGAACAGATAGGTGGTTTTAAGGTCTTCTGCGTTAGTCATCTGAAGATCTGTTCCCATGAGTTGTACAGTTTTTGAAGTCCCCTTCTTTCTAAATAGTATCTTCAGTGCTTTCAAACAATCATTGCAGATTTTAACTGTATATATAGACAACAGAATAATTATTCAGGATTTCAACTACCAGGATGCATTAGAGTACTTGGGAGAAGTCTCCGTGACCACTAGTAGTATCATTGGAGATAAAAAAAATCCATAACTATATTTCATAGGCTGTCATGTTTTTCCATCAGAAAATCTGAAAGTAAATGAATTTCTGATACTGATCCCAGTAAGCAGATTGGAAGGAACATTTTCAGCGCTCAGAAGCTAACCGAACGGTATGTCAGGCAGATCTCGGAGCCAGTAAATTCTCAAGCTACATCCAATGCAATGGAGATCAGAACATGTACGTACTGACACCACATACAGCCACTTGCTCTGGTCACCCTTCCTAAAACAAAGCGTTCCCGTGGCATTTAAAAGCCTTCAGTTTCTGCAAAAAATCAGAACTATGAGATCTGGAGCACATGCCCAGTGTTATCAGTTGCCTGGTGTGTTTTAACAACTTCTAGTGCCCTGAGGACTTTGCCCCAGCGGGAGCCTGCCAGCCGATCACGGTGCTGTTGGCAGAGCACGTACCTGCCTTTGTGTCTCACCCGCGGGGCTCAGAGCAGTGGCTGGATTTTGTAAAGCAACAGGCTGCCTGTAATATTTGATAAACACATTCGGGAGAATCACCTGAAGCGGTTTTATACAAAGGTAAATGTTTACAATGCCTTGCCGCCTGGAAGCAGGAGCTGCAGAGCTGACGTCCACGACCCCGTCAGAGCTGCAATTCTGCAGCAGGGTCGGGGTGCTGGTAACAGCGGTGGGGCTGGCCCGGGGCTGGTGGTGCCAGGAGGAACTGGGCAAAAGCAGCAGAGAGACCAGGAGAAGGTACGGATTGCGCCAAGCAGCGATGCCTCAGTGCCAATGCATTTTTTCCTTCCTGTTCTGGAAGATTGCTCCCTCTGTGCGCACAAGAACAAACTCATTTCAAGCAATAAATCAACAGCAGTGGCTGAAAAGTTGCGTGTTTGATCATGCCCAGCCTAGTGCTTGAGCAAAGCTCCTAGAGAGAGAGGGTTACATGTTACATGAGTTGTGCATCATTGCAATATATTGTAGAAGAGCTGGAAATACAGCTACTGTGCAATAAAGAGTCTGTTGGGGAAGCAGGTATGAGCTTGTAGGCGGCTCATTTGATTTTTTGGAGACATTTTTGGAAGCTATACCTGCTACTGCACCTCAGATAACTGTTTTCATAGCAGTTGCCCAGGTCTGACCATGAAATCTGTACTCTGAAGTCGGGGGGAATGCGTTCAGGAGGAGGGTGCCACACACCTGATGGAGGCTATTAGAGATGCAGCTCCCAGCTATCCCTCTCCTACGTGCTTCTGCTGGTGGTGAGGTACGGTGAACAGTTAGAGGGAGATGGTTAGGGTCGCCTAAATACGTGGTGCAGGGAACCATATTCTCAACAGTGATGGAATTGGAAAGGTTTGGAGCTTGGTGGTGAGCAGACCAACTCCTCGTTCTGCCTTGGCTATTCAATATATCACAAGTGAGTCCTTCGCTGTCTTTACCAGAAACCACAAACCAGACCTGAACCGAACCATACCAATGTCGTGCTGCTCTGAGCTGGGGGAGCAACCGGGATGAAGAAATCATTTTAACGATGATGCCATAACTAAATCTTACAAAGCTGTGTCCAGACTGTGCTAGGTGACACTGAAAGGTCACAGAAATGAGTAATGGATCCGAGGTTGTTCCTAGGATTGTGTGACGAACCGAAAAGGGGCCTTTCTGCTGGAGTTATCAGCGAGTTGCCATGTCACCAGTGATAACATTCACAGTTCGTGACACTTCTGAGCACTGCAAAGATGTACAAGTTGTAACAGAAATACTGTGAGATGGCATAGCAGACCTGACCCAAACCCACCCTGTTACCACCAACCAAGAGGAGCCCAAAAGGAGAAAGTGAGGATGGGACAGCTGAAGGCCCTTGTCCTCTCTGATTTTGGGCAGACCACCTGTGCACATGCATCTTGGTGCTTGCAAGTATTTAGCTGTGATAACGTGAGTGAATAAAATCTGAGAGAATAAATTGGAATGGGTAAAATGAGCTTACCAAGGGCTTTTGCAAATAAATCATCACCTTCCTGCTCCAGGAGAATCTTGCACTGAGCTCTGTTGCAGTAATTTTCTGCAAACATCGCTTTGCTTAGCACATTGCATTTACCAACACCAAAAAGTAGACAATGTGGAAATAGCAAAGCTCAGAATTTTCTTGGCACAGTCCTTTCATAAAGCGGACAGAGCTAATGGAGACGTACTAAATGCCGTTTTTACAGCTGCCCATTGATCTGTCTACTGCTGAATGGCCAAATGCAATGGTGCAATTAACAGGGGCTAGAAACAGAACAAGTTCCTCAAACGTTCATCTCACAGGCAACTAAAACAATACTTACAACTGATTTGGTGAATCTGTCATTAATAATTAATCTTGTGTTTTGACCTAAAAAAACCAGGCGAGTCAGTGACTTGCACTGCCTGAGAACATGGCCCCAAATCATTATGTTCTTACTGCGCTACGAGAAGACCCAAACCCCTCTGAAGGAGAAAGGGCCTGCACTTACATGACCTCCTTAGGCAGAGACACGTTACTTTGGGTGTCAGTAAAAACACAGCAGCTGGCCGTTCAGTAAAGAACTGGGTCCTGCAGAAGGCACAGCGAGGCAGAAGGCACCATGTGCCAGGGAGGACTGTACTGAGAAGTGGGAACAGTGCGCCAGCCCAGCGGACCGCGCACCTTCACACTGCCGCTTTCCACAGCAGAGCCCTTCCTGTGGCAAGCCCGGATCCCAGCACGGGTTCCTCACCCGAGCACGGGAACCTGAGCGAGAAGATGGTGAATGTTCCTCTTTTGATGGAGAGTGGGTGGCGCAGGGAGCTGAGAGACACCAGGCCGTGAGATTTTGTGATACCAGACTACGGCTACGCTGCGTCACGCGACTGCGGTGCCGCCTCCCAGCACTCCCCTCTGGGTTTTTCCAACCTATTTTTAATCAGTCTTGGAGCTGTCAGAAAGTGCAATGGTCTCCTTGGCCCATCTGATACACCCCTACGGCTCTGGCCAGGAGCGCACGACAGCATGAAAACAGAAGTCAGAGGAGTCGTCAATTTTCACAGTCAGAGAGAGGAAGGGCTTTACCGTGTTTGTGATTAACCACAAAAAAAAAAAAAAAAAAAAAAAAAAAAAAAAGCACCACCGTGGTGCTTTTTAGAGAAGAAACAACAACACAACAACTACCTTGGCTGGGGTGACTGGTCCACCTTACTTTAGGTACTGCTCGCTCAGAACAACATACAGTCCTATAGGCAGTACGCCCATAAAGCAGTTACAGGTAGCTGGAGCAATAAAGCTTGGAGCTGTTTCTGGAGACAGCGGAGGTTTCCAAGTGGCTGGGCTTATTCAAGGTTCCTGCCAGGCTCCCGCTTCCCTCCCGAGCTCAGGACCGGTGCCTCCGGCCGGGGTTTGCAGCGAGCTCGGGGCCGGTGCCTCCGGCCGTGGTTTGCAGCCAGCGCTGCCCGCGCCCCGCTCCGCAGCGGGAGGCGGGGGGGCAGAGGGCCCCCGGCCCAGCCGCCCGCCGCTCCCACCGCACACCCACCGCACACCCACCCCCGGCGGGGCGGCGGGGCCGAGCCGCAGCGGCGCGGAGCCCCAGGAGGAGAGCCCCGCCGCGCCACGCCAAGCGAGGGGCTCCGTACCTGGCCAGGGTGCTCTTCCCGGCGCCCGGCAGCCCCCGCAGCAGCACCAGCCGCCCGCGGAAGCGGCCCGGCGGGGGCTGGAGGCTGAGCCCCCCCAGGGCGCGGAGCAGCCGCTCCTCCATCCCCCGGCGGCCGAGGGCCGGGCCCCGGCAGGGAGCGGGGCAGGAGCGGCCGGCGCCGGCCCGCAGCGGCGGGGCAAGGAGGGGGGGGGGGGGCGGGGGAGCCGGGGGAGCCGGGGCGGCCGCTGCGGAGCCCGGCCCCGGCCCCGGCCCCGGGGAGGCGGCGGGCCGCGGGGTTCGCCCCAGGGCCCCCGCCGGGGGCGGGGGGCAGCGTGGGCCGGCGGGAGAGCGGGCGAAAGCTGGCGTCCCGCAGTGGGATCCGCTGTGAAACCGAAAGCTGTCTCAAAGAGGAATACACGGGACAGAAAGGGCGTTTGCGGCTCCTACAGCAAAAGCGTTCCGTTACGGCACTAGCTTTCTGCCCGGAACGTTAGCCCAAGATACCATCCTTAATCGTTTAAAATCAAGATTGATCTCCAGATTCTCCGAGATAGGAGAACACAGCCCAGTGCTGAAAATACTCAGCCCCACGTGCGGCCCAAATGTGCTGTGAACTGCAGGGAATCCCCGCAAGGGAATGATCACACCACTTCGTACCCCAGATACGGACTGAGCTTTGTGGGGGTTTGTTAATCTTTTTTTTTTTTTTTTTTTTCCGTTTTGCTTTTTTGACGGTGATGGAGCTATTAGAGTCAACCTCCCCCCCCCCCAAACAAAGCAAAAAAAAAAAAAAACCAAACACAAACAACAACAACAAAAACAAACAAAAAACCCAACCAAAAAAAACCAAACCAACCCAGCAGACAAGGATTCCAAGCAGATGCAGCTACATAACGGCCCTGCACTGCACGAGGGACCCTGTGCATCACGTTCACTGCATCAACCTTACTTTTTTCAAACATATTATCACATGAGAAGCTATAGGGAGTTTAACAAGATTTATTTCCCCTGCAGAAAACCTGACCTGCTTCAGCTTGATCACCACACAAGTCGAAGAAATAAATGATAGTTTCCAATTAAACCAAAAATAGTTGGTGTGGTATCACACTCGCCCTCTCAGAGCCATACACAGTATCAATCCCAGCTTGGTTAGAAGCCAGTCTCAGGTGCGCCACAGGGACACGCTGCCATTGAACTACACTACGGAGGCTTTAGGTTTAAGAGTTTGCCAACAGTGCTAAAGAGAGTGCTCCCGTACCATGAGAAAGCTCCGCTCCCTAGGACGGGGCACACCAATGCTCAATGAATCAAGTGAGGAAAAAAGTGGCACAAAATAAGACACACAAACTTTGAAATTCAAAGATACCAGGTTTTTTTGAAGTAAACTTAAACTGGCAACACCCTACTAAAAGATGAAATGCCTTTTGTCCATACAAGAATACTGTGAGATTTTGAAAACTGTGCAAGCATTCTGGAAGGTCAGTATTCAGTAACAGAAAATATAGGCATTCAGATTTTTCTCTTAATAAATAAAAGTAAGAAGAAAATCTTAACCCTTGAGTGGCATTTTCTTGAAATCAAACTAACTTCTCTGTTATAGTGAAAATTTCTCCTTATTTCTATAGTGCCCAACGAGCCTAGTCAGAGGGAAGCATTAAGCCTGGTTTCAGGAGAAAACAAGATAAGTTGAGCATCTCTGGATGAAAGAATAAGATGACTTATTCCACTTGACACTGTAAAGAGATTGGGATGCAATTAGGAGTGAAAAGGCAGAAGTAGGGTAAACACCTAATTCACAACAGAAACCCAGGCACCTTTCCCTGCAGGGAGGCATCGCTACCAGTTCACGCAGCAACATCTGGCATCCTGACACAAGCGAATTAAATACCAGAGCCTGAAGCTCACACCTCATGCCGACAGACACCTCCTTTCTGCTTACTGGTCTGCTCTCAATCAATTCATACCACACTTGAGGATGGACTGAGAAGGTATAAATCCCAAACGGCTTCAGAAAATGACCTTTTGCCACACACAACAAAGTTATCTCAATTTTGGCTTTTATTACATGGACAGAGGGGTTGATAGCAGGTGGCTGTGGGAGGGTGGGAGGGGGAAGAAGGCCAAAGATTCACACCAAAAATCTATAGTGGTTACTTTCTTCCAGGTTATTCCTCACATTTAAAATCCTTGGTGGCCAACCGAAGTCCTTCCATGGTGGAATCAAAGTGAGAAGTTTCTGAAATAAAAAAAAAAAAAAAAGGAGATATTCTGCTGAAATACCACAACAGCACAGACTGTGGAAAGACTTTAACGTTTGCAAATCGACCCTCAGACTGAGAAGAGTTCACCTGTCTGATATTTTTAAAAGTCTCTTTCTTTCTCATACTCAGCTGTTGGTTATTTCTCTAAAAAGTTAAAAAGAATCGGGAGGAAGCAGATGATGGAAAGCAAAGGAAAAATAAAAAATGCAAGGAGAATGGAAGAGAAGAAAACTTGGATGTCAAAACTAGAGACAGTAAGGACCTAGCAATCTCAAGGCTGAAAAATAAGGAGAAGAGGAACGCGGTGGATTTTTTTTTTCCTCTACACATCACGAACTATATAATGAATAGCAGTTCAACCAATACTACTATAGCATAGCTACATCTCATAATTGCTTTATTAATTTGCAAATTTTTTCCCATTAGATTCACTCAGGACCCCACAGGCCTCCAAGTTTGGAGTTCCTGCGAGGCACCAGCACAACCTGATGGTAACTCTTTCCTGAGAGCTCCAGAAACACTGTTCTGGGCAGCTCTTATTCCCCCTGCTATTTATACTCTCTGCTTAAGTAAATTTTAATCCAGGTTTTCCTGGTAACCACTGTAAAAGGCAGGTGAGGTTTTCTGGTCATAATTCTGTACACTTTTTCTTGCTTCATTTTGTTTAAAATTAGTGGATAAATGTCAGAGGATAGAGAATTTTTTTTTTTTTTATTACCTTTGTATCAAAGTAGCAACTGGAAGAGGTTTGGCCACAGGATGATATTTTCTGTGGCACAACTGGAAGGCTGCTTTAGTTTGCTTTGTATCTTTCAGCTTATTTTTTTCATGCTAGCCGAAAGACGGTCCTGCCTGTCCCAGCTCTAGGTTCCTGCTCCTTTGCCCATGTCCTGCTGATTGCACGGCTCTAGGACAATTTGTTTCAGCTCGATGGCCCAAACGGAAAACTTTCTGGATGTCTTCATGCATTGGATGGTAGAGCTGGACCGCCTCACTCTCCGGCTGCGGAAGCACCGCGTCCAGCAAAGGGACGTGACAGGAATAGCACAGCCAGAGCAAGGAGCAGTGATTAACGCCCGTCATCAACAGATTTGTCTCCTCAAAACCACGACCCTACCGGGCTGTCGTGGAGGAACTGTTCCTGCAGGGAGTTACTGCGAAGTGACCACTACGCTTCAAAACCAAACATGTCAGCTTTTATTTTGCAGTAGTCCTGCCAGATAAAACGCTTAAACTGGCACTGGGTTTTGTTGCCTCGTTCTGCGTTTGTAGAGCATCTGGCGCTTGGGAGTCCTGGTCTAAGAAGGACTTCTAGGCACTGAAATAATGCTGTTTTCACTGATCTCAGCCTTTTTTAATTTGGGATCGCTTGCTTAACCTCCAGAACAAATACTGATGTGCTGCCAGTGCTGCAATAAGGAGCTCTCACAACAACTGGAGACTAACCCTGCGTTTTCACAGAGGAACACCACCACTGTTTGCTCTCCCATTTGAATAAAAACACACTTTCACAATGTGAATACAGAAGCATGATCATCTGGCTAACAGATAAAGTTGCACTTGGCCAGTAATGCTGAGTTTACTCTCAAACCTAAAGGGACTGAAATGGTCATATTAGCTCTCCATTTATTTTCTAGGATTTAAAAAGCTTTCAGTAGGAATGCCTCAGTTTTCTTTCTTTTTTTTTTTTTTCCTGACATTTGATGAAATCAAATCCATTTCAACATTTATAGTTGTTCACTTGAGCAGTTTTACAACCACTCCAGGACATAATTCCTGGCAAGTCTGCTTTAATCAGCAAACAGAAAAGAATGATCTTGTGGTGAGGAAAGATGACCTTATCCCTCAAAATCAGTGGCACCATCGACCAGAAAAACTCGCCTGCCTTTTACAGCACTTACACATCCAGACCTCACAGGACCACTAGAATACCTACGTGGGGTCTGGCCAGGGGTCTGTGTTACCCGGTATCCTGTGCCTGACAGTGAGCACGAGTCGACTGAAAACCCTAAGAGATGCTTTTTGCTTTTCACATACTTTTTTTTTTTTTTTTTTTTTTTAAATCCTGACATTTGTATAAGCTTAAAAGCAGTCTTTCATCTGAAGGTATGGTTGCACAACATGTGGTCCCCTGGTATCAGAGCGGACTGGCACCCAAGCAGGCAGCCCTGCACGTCCTCCCCCTCGCGTCTGCAGCAGCACAGCCCCATCTGCTCCCTGGCCCCAGCTTCGGCACTGAGTTGGACCTTACACAAGCTTATCTAAATTTGCCAGCCCAGCAGAAAACTATCTGTTTGTTTCCTGTGGGGTTAGCAAGTTAAATTATAGCCTTCATGTCAGCCAGCGAGTGCCGGAGCTGATAACTGGATAAGGGCTGGGAGGAAGGGCACCTCCCGCTTTCGGCAGCAGTGAGCCATCACACCAGCTCAGCCGGAGGCAGCAGACCGCAGCTCCAGAGCAGCCTAAACCCATCCGACCTCTGGTGTCTCATCCTCTCCCTCCAACAGCCATCAGGACTTTCCCTGACTCATTTCGGATGTTGAACTAAAAAAAAAAAAAACAAACCAAAAAACCCCACAAAACCCCCCAACTAACTTCCCTCCTCCTGATACAAAGCCCTAACCAGCTTAGCATTCCCAAGTCAAAGGCTTTGCTGAGCACTGAAGCTGCTGCAAGGAGGATGGGACCATGCGGCCAGGACCAGGGCAATCAACCGGTACACAGGCTTCATCTGCCAGCCCGGACCTCCAACTTAACCACGCCACCTCAGCCCAGATCTTCATGACTAAGTCCTTCTGCGCAGAGCATGCAATGCCTTTTTTTTTTTAAAAAAAAACAAACACTGACTGGGAGTCTTCTTTCATGGCAAAGTACGCATTGCTTTAATTCTATATTCCCTAGAACTAACATAAGTCAGCATAGTAGACTGCAAGGTCGCATAACAAACTGGGATTTAACGACGTTTCGTTTCAGACCAGCAGGCAGTGGCTGGCTCACCAATGCACAGGGCTGCGGATCGCTTCTGCTGAGCTCGCAACAAGCAGGAGAGGAAGGCTGAAACAATTTTGGGAGTAGCATGGCAGACAGACAAAGGGTGTAAATCTAATAGAAAAAAAACCAGTTTGTTGGATTCAGCAACCAGATAAAGGTATCGACAATAAGGCAGAACACTCTGCTAGGATGTATCTTTCCTTTCTTGAAGTACACAAAGAAAAAAAAAAAATCGATTTCCAGGTTAATCACAACTTTTTTGGGGAAGAGAGCAGAGCTCTCCAAGTTCATTTCTTTAGCATAAAAACATTTTAATCAATAAACCTGGACATATCTGGGTAGTAGCTTAGGTTACAAATCCACACTGAGACGGCCAGTCAGTATCATAAGCAAAAATCTTGCCTGTGTTGACATTTGCAATATTATAAATAAGTAACTTATAAAAATTTGTGGCTGACATAGGGCTAAGTATTTGGTGAAAATAATTTTTTATTTGCTTACCAAATATTTTAGTATTTGAGTACATAAGAGGACTGCTACCAGATGTTCTTGATTTTATTAATCATCTGTGCTAACAGCACCTTGCGAGATCAGTGCTGTCTGTACTCTGGTTCAGAGATTCCTCTCACCTTCCTACATCAGTAGTTGGTACAGGTTAATCAGCAAATGACCTGCAATGTCATTTTTATCATCAATAATATAAAAATGCATATAATCAAATCAACCCCCATTCAAGAGGTTTCAATTCCAACCCAAACTATTCAACTACTTTACTTCTGTCATGAACCTCCACTGTGAAAATTAAGAAATGTTCCAAAACATCAACTTCTGCTTTTACAACTGTCCCAGCACAGCTCATGTCCACCTCTTTGACTCCTCCTCCAGCCATTGACTCGTGCTCATGTCGGGCACAGGACACGGGGTGACACAGAGCCCTGGCCAGACCCCACGTGGATGATATTCCAGTGGTCCTGTGAAGTCTGGATGGCAACAATTTAAGCCTCAGGATCTGGAATTTTTTTTTCTGGCTCAATTTGCCCATGGTGCAAGTTATTCTATTTCTATGTACCTCAGTTTCCTTATTTTAAAGCTACAGATTAATGCATTTTCCACTTTGGAAAGAAAAACTGATGGAAAACGATATGGAAGTTAAGCTAGTGTTTTCCAGCTGGATCCAGACACCCTTCCTTCTTATCACAATCTACCTAAAATCTCTCTCATAAGCAAGCTGAAGAAACTTTGCCAAGTTACCAAAGGGTTCACAAATTCACAAGCATGAACATGATAGCGTACTAATACGCAGTAGCACACGTTGTCATACCGAATGAAAACATTCATGAAAAATTAACACTTCAATATATGAAGTCCTATTGCGACCTCCTGCTGCTGATTCTCTACTGAAAAGCAGAACTGCCACATGTTTTCATAACTTAGTGAAATACTGTTTCATTGTTCAGACAGTGCTCTTCATAGTTAGACCCTTAACACAGCATTGCTCTTCATCCTGAAGAGACAAGGAAAACAGCACGGAGATGACATGACTCACTACAGATCACTGTAGTAATTAAACTGGGAATAAAGTCCAGCTCTTAGGCATCCTGGACTACCGCTTTCATTTCACCAGGCAGGTTTTAGATTTTTTTTGGGGGGGTGGGGGGAGAAATAATAGGGCTTCAATACAAAATGCTGCTGTCCTCTTTTGCCAACTCAGGATTAAAAAAACCCAACAACCCTCATCCGTAACCTGCAGAAAAAAAATTAAGTAAGTTGGGTGATACTAAATGCATCTTAAAAGTTATAACAAACAATGTTCTTTAGGTGTTTGGTCAAATATCATACAAGAATGAAACACATTCCATGTGTGACTGATTACCTTTTCCTTCATGCAGAATTTAAGATGGTCAATCATGACTGATGAAACGCAGCATCCAGACAGCCAGTGCCAGCATAGGTCATGACGTTCTCCTCTGTCACCCCTTGAAACAGCTCCATTTCTGGAAGTGTTTCAGAGGAGTCTTGCATCTCTTGGCCATTTTTATTTAGGTCTTCAAGGCTAACAGTATCATCTAAACAATAAACAAATTACAGACTGCAGCCAAAACTACATGAAATAATCTAATTACCTTATATAGTCTGTCATTTATATTAGCTCAGAATAGAGTATTTCTAGAACAAGCTTTCATTTCATCAAAATACCCTTGATTTTGCCTCCTAAATGACCTGCAAATTAAACTATGTTTTTCAGGTTTGTCTCTGACAGGGAAAGAGTGAGTGAGTGTGTGTGTATATATATTCCTACTCTTATGCTTCCTCTTAGCTCTCCTAGAGCATCCTTTTCTCTTTTTTAGAAAGGAGAAACTCCTCTCCTGTTTCAGACATCAAATCCTATCAGCTTCCAGGGAGCTACTGTTGTGTATTTTTCATCTCATATTATGCAACTTGTGAAATTATACTACACTAATACGGAAATCATGGAAAAAGACAACTAGCAACCTTATCCCATACCCTACACACAGCAGGAATTAATGCAGGTAGAAATCCAGAGTTTTCCATGGACCCTGATACCTCTTGCTGCTCCAAAGCCTGACCTATTATTATGCTGGCAATCTTTAGTGACAAATAAGTTTAAGATGCTCAAGTTTTCAGAAAAATAAAGTCTAAAGAAAGACTTCTTCATTGTAAATGTCCTTCTGATCTAGAATCAGGTAAACTTGAGCTAAGTATTGGATTAATTCCATATGGAAAACTTTAAAAGGCAAAGAATTTCAACACTTGCATCAGGAAAAATAAAGTGATGATTCACAGCAACTGTAGCTCTGCCGTACTATGTACACAATCAACGGAGGCACAAATTCATTTATACCACCTTACTGCTTTTGCATGAAGAGGAGCGCTATCACTCATTTGTGCTGTAAACCTTCGACACACTTCAGCATTAACTATTTTCTCTTCTGAACAAGAAGTACTTTATACAGTTTTTGTATCACAGAATACACTTACCAGCCAAGGCGTTTCCAATCTGCAATCCATGTGTTTTTTGTTTCTCCTAAAACAGAGAATAATAGTCCAGAGAAAAAAAAGAAAGTATGCGACAAGAGATTATTATATTTTGGGAAAGAACAAGGTCCACGCTCTATTTTATAGTTACTATTTCATTGCATTTACAGAATTTTCCTCATTTCCAGTACCAGACACTACAGTGCTCCTTAAATAAAAACAAACCTTCACAAAGCAACAGCCACAGTGGGAAGCAGCAAAAAAGTAATTTGTAAGGTAATACTTTCTAACTAGACAAGGAGAATTAAGTTGCCGTCAGTCACTCAGAATAACTTCTCTGCTACAACTCTTTGTAGAAGTAGCCATGAAGAAGCTACTGTTAGCAGAAGACGAAATTTGCTCAGATGACGGGAGAAAACCATAAGAAGGAAAACAACTAGATGATGATAGGTTTTACTTAATGACCATAGACCAGGTCAGGACACAGGTATCAAGGTTTTTTTCCCTCCTTCAATGACTTTGTATATATTTCTGAAGCTGATCTTTCAAAACATGAATCCTACCATGGCCTGGAGCTGGTTATGGAAATAGTCAGAAGACTACATAACACATCCATCTCATTGGGGGTATTAAAAAAAACAAAGCAAATTTATGAGCAAAGGACACCATCTTGCTTATGAACTGAAGGATTCCTCTTTGCACCTGGCATATTGGAAAGCCTTCCAAAATCCCCTAAAATTCGTACCTCCACAGAGGTCTTCCACAGTAAATAGATCATCTTTGAAACTTTCCAGTCAAGAGGAACTATATAATCATCTGGTAACAAGGATTCTGCAGAAGAAAATATTTTTTGCAGTTGAGTGTTCAGATCTCTCCATAGCCAAAATATATCACTGAATTACAATTTTTGCACAATTTTTGCACACATTATATATAGAGACTTTTTAAAAAATCAGCAGATATTTAAGTGAGCCAGCAGCTAAGTCAGAATTTAGGTTTTCTACAATCTAAGGCCAGTGCATGGGAGGGGAAGGAGGGGGAAGGAGATTTGGTTTTGGTTTCTTTTTTTAGGCAAAGGCTTTCCTACCATACTTTCATTTCCCCCATAGATTCCCCCGAAACTAGGCACAAACAAGAAAACCAGAAAGCTTTCAGCCCATAAATGAAACAAAATGCAACTTAAGTAACAACCTTTAAATTTTAAAATGCTCAATTATAGGAATTTGTTCAATGTCACTAAAGAAATTACTTTCTAAAATGCTTTAACTCTAACACTGTTTAAGAAGCTGAAAAGAGAGTCTAGGAAAACAGTCTAAAATATATTCTACGCTTATATGAGAATCACACAAGCAATTCGGTCAACTAAATCTTTCATTTATAAATAACCAAAGACATCTATTTACCAAAAATTTCCTCCCCCCAAATATTTTCAATACAAACTGACTGCAATTGCCAGTGTTGTAAAATACTTCAGCTCAAATCTGTACATGAATAAACAGTAGCCTATCAACATATAACAGGCCACGAAAAAGCACAAGAATTTTTGAAATTGTAGGAAAATTATAGTCAAATCAGAATGTGGCCAGCCTTCTTCTGCAAACAGCATGCACAGTTTCGACAGACAAAACCCTCACCAAACAGCAATCACAAGCTGGCAGGGCTTCAGAGAGATATCAGGGTCGGTTTGTATTTCTTAAAGGTTATTTCCAAAGGAAACTCATCTAAACATCAGAGAATTTCACTTGTTCCTGACTCAGAGAAGAACGACATTTGGTTCACTAACCTATCAAGTTTCTGAACTTGATTTTTGTTTTTTTCCCAGCAGATCCCTGTTTTCAAGTCATGGCCAACTCCAGTCCCTCTTAGGTGATGAAATTTAAGATCACAGGTATGAAGACTCACCAAGTTTGGAGAAGAAGAATGTTTTATATGTAACAGTTGAGGACATGAGCAGTACTTCCCTGCTCTGTTTTAGCTCTATATGGCAAATCCTTAGGTGTGTGGTGCCACATTTAGATAAAGCAGCACTGCAGGTCCTTTGGGGACCACACCAAATATACCACTACCAAGCCTAGTAGTGCTGCCAGCGGTTTGCCATCACTGTTCTGGCAGGCAGCATTGCCATCGACTTTTGCAATAAAAACAAAGAATCCTGAGGTCAGTTTGGGCAGATAAACAGACACAAGCTGCTCCTCAGTTGTCATCTTAAAATTTTCATATGAAAACACATGCTTAACTTTAAATGCTACTGAAACAAACAGGTGCAAAGGTCTACATGCTGAAAAAATGGTCTGTGTTTTTTAATCCTATTTGTTGGCCAAATCAAAGTTACTGTTTTTCTACAGACTAAATTTGGACCAAAGAAGTTGCAGAACCTTATGCACAGGGAACATGGCTCTTTCAGCAGGTGTACACACAGCACGTCCTAGGGTGATTTCCAAACAAATGTCTGCTGTTGTTGCTGGCTATGGTTACGTTAGCTTGCACTAAATTTGGAAATCACGGTTGCCACACACAACTCCTTCGAGGATTGATCATCATAACTCCAACTGCTAACTTAAAATGATTAAACTGAAAGTACAAAAATATGACAATTGGAGCTCTGGAAGGCAAGTATACAACTGACACTTCTTAATCATGCATAATTAAAAAGACAGTATGTACTATCAGAAAATGCATCTTCTAATTTGATTTTCAAATTAAATTAGATTCTGGCAAAGTTTTTCAACAGTATCTAAGCCACATAAGGGTCTGTGAAAATATTACTAAATAAAGAAAAAGGAATGCTACTATATTAACCAGGTGGAGTATAAAACCAAACATGCAACCTTTATGTAAGAGCACACATTTTCTACCATGTTTTCTTTTAGTTTTGTAATCAATACAGTAAAGTCTTACTCAGTAGGATTTGGATTTAAAGTTAGTAAGTCTTTGGTACTACAGAGACTACAAATATGAGGCCAAACCCAACGGCACCTTTGACAGAGACTGAAGAAGATTTTATGTAAAAAATGAAATAAAATAAATAAAATAGTCGCCAAAGCAGCAGTGATTCCTTTCAATAGGATTAATATTTGATTGATTGGTACCTGAAATAAACCTGAGTATTTAATCACAGGGATTTGGGGTTTGTTTGGTTTGGTTTTGGGGGGTGTTTTAGTGTTTTTGTTTGTTTGTTTGTTTGGGGTCTTGGGAGGATTGTAGGGTTTTTTTTGGTTGGTTGGTTTTTCATATGGCAGTAGTAAGAAGAGTATTACCCAGTGGAAGACCCGGAGAACCAAAGAGCTGCACAAGTTGAAAAGCAAATCCTAATGATAAGGGAAGTCCCAGAAAACTACATTTCATATTCATATCTTGATTATCTTCAAGTTGTGAGGCCTCTGCTGGCTCAGGGTCATCTGCTTCGTGCACATTTTCACCGCAGCTTGCCAATATACTAGAATCTTCTGGATATTCAGAAACAACTTTAACAGAAGACAAAATATCTGGTTGGCTATTTGTAACCTCTGAAGAAACTTGTTCACTCTCGCCCTCTTTTTTATCAACTACCTGCTGTTGCTTAAGAGTTCTAGCTTGCTCCTCCTTTGTTCTGGAAACTAAACAAACCCTGCAGGAATATTTTGGCATAGGAGAAGATTGTCCCAAATGAATGTAAGAAATATCATGTAACAGAGCATCTGCATCCAGGGTGGGTAAGGAATAGGTTGCCTCGGTGCCACTGTAAGGTGCAGAATATTCCTGTAATGCACAGTTCTGCTCACGTTCCTCTCCATGGTCCTTGCTTAGAAAGCTCTTTTGTTCCACTTCTAAAACACTTTTTGGGGGAACATTATCTTTTCTTGGGACTTCCTTCCCTCCCTCTGTACTACCAGCAATCTGTCTTGGTAGATTAAACTTTGGTGCCAAGTTGACAATTCTTCTGTATCTTTTCCTCTTCGATGTAATCAGTGCAGCATCATTTCTTGGAACATTTACTTCACTTGAACACTGCGTTAAGGTGGCCCTGGCTTCCACAAGGGAATCAAAGTGGACTTCACCAGCTGGAGATGCCGATAGACCATTGCTTATTATATTACCAGCCTCCTCAGTTCCTGTTACCTGATGGTTTTCCTTTACCAATCCTTCATTTGACTGATAGCAGTTTAGCTGTGTTGAATTGTTTGTATGAGTCTGTTTAGGTTTCCTCATTTTTGGGGGTCTTTGTTCACCTACAAATTTATCCTCAGACCAAGAAGAGAGAGAAACTTGCGTATCAAAGCCCAGCTGCAATTCCTCAGTAGGTAGATGAATTGAAAAAAAAGCCCAGGCATTAGAGCTATTCTCTTCTGCTTTTAATGCACCTTTGTCCTCTGTGTTATTATCAGGCACATTATCATGTACGTTTGAATTGTAACACTGAGAGATTTCTTTTTCTTCACCATTTAAACTTAACAGCTTAGCTTCCATGTCAGGTTCACAAGTAATTTGATATGACCCAAGTTTGTTTTCTGTGCTTAACAGTGGCGTGTTACAATCTTCGGAGATACTTTCCGTTTCCTGGATGGAATTTTTATCATTGCTTATTTTTACGAAGCTGCTTCTGCAAAGATTTTCTTTGTGCTTTTGATTTGTTTCCTCATTATCGAATGCATGTTTCATTAGGTTTTCAGTAGAAAAAGGTTTTACGCCTGTTAGAAGTGAACTGTCACTTTCTACAGGCAATTCATTTTTCAATGCACTGTTCAACATCGTTGAGACCTCAGACACAGCAATGGGAAACCTTTCTCTTGAAACCACTCCAGCTTCTTTTAGGCTTTCATCATCACCATTAGGCTGCTCTTCACTAACTGTTACTGGATCCTCTGGACCTTCACTGAATGTACACAATGATTTTCTGTTTTCTTCTTCTGAATCCTCCTCTTCACTTTCTGATGTGTCCTGGTCATCTGGGATTGGATGATGAGTTGCTCTGCCTAACTTTTTCTTCATAATTTCTGTATGATTGCCTTTCATTTTTTTGTTTCTTTTTCGCTTTTTCCTCTGCTTTGCTTTTGTCAACAGGTGCCCAGTGTTCCTCTTTAAAATTTTCTCCCTAAGTGAAAATAAAAAAAAATAAAATGTAAAAAAAAAAAACAGTAATATATTCGTGGTGTTCAATCTGAAGAACAGGTACTTTATGTTAATGTGATGATCAAACACAGTTCATCTGCTTTTTTAAATATATAAAATCTCAAATAAAACCTTCTATTGATTAAACAAATGTACACCTTACAATTCAGAACAATCTTGAACATTTTAAACCAATTTAAATTAACATAGCTGCCATCTCATTAACTTAGCTTTACAAAAAGTATCACAAATCATTGCAAGACCAAACAACATGTTTCTGGATGTCTTTCTAAATGATGTTTGAATAATAGACACTAAAGAGCTACTGCTATTCTGAAATTTCATTAAATATCATGCTGAGCAGAAGGGTACTAAGTGGAGGACATAGTAAGAAAACTTCATCCATTAAGATCAAATAGACTATACTTAGATAAGCTGGACTCAAATTCAAAGCATACTAACCAAAAATCTGAATAATGTAAAAGTACAGTGACTACAGCAACTCTGATATTTACTGCTTAGTATATTATGCGTGGACGCATATGCATTTGGAAAAAATATTTTGTATCTTATTAGCAACAAAATAATACACTACGGAAAAATTAACACAGTTATAGGCAGTTATTTACAATTAATTTTGTAGCTCTTTTCAGAACGTGGGGGGATTTTTTGTCTGCATTTCTCATTGAATTTAACAGATAGCAGCCCTAACAGTGACTTGGAAATCTTGATCTGCCAGCCAGCTAACCCTGAAATGAACACAGGTAAGAAAAACCTAGTCCAGAAATTTAACTTCTCCCTATGCAACTCTTCAGAGAGAGATGAGATTTTCAAAGCTAAGTCTGACTGCTAAATCTTCATATCAAAGATCTGGTCCTTTTCTGTAATTCTTCACTTTTCTGTAACTTTTTGTTCAGGATGGTACTTCACACAACTCACTAAAGCAAACAAAGCAGTAGCTAGAAGAATTATAGGGTAAAATTAGTTATTTTCTCGGCATTTGTATGTAACATAAGCTGTTTTAAGTGCTGTGTTCTGAAATTCTTAGAGAGAAATAATAATTAAAAAATAATAGTAATAAAAAAAAGGGTGACTGTGCATGTGGAGGGAAAGCCAGAGCCACTAGCAGGCAACCTGGGACCTAAACGTCACCTATGGAAACCCTTTATTCATTCTTAAATTTATTCATTGTTAGTCTCATATAAATTCTTTCTAATTTGAACTCTATAAAGCAAACCCTCCTAATTCCCTGAGTGCGAAGCGCACCTTAGCAGCCTTCTTGGCCTCAGTATAGCCGCAAAGTCCCTTGACTGGAAAAGGATTCAAAAGTCTTGGTGCCTTGATATTACTGCAACAAGCACTATGGAGCTGCAAAAAGATCTTGTTGGAAAGCACACAAATTTTATTGCCTTATAATGGCATCCAGATGAGACGTTCTACTAAGAAATGGGATTTCCTTCAAATGTTGGCATTTAAGTCCACATAGTGCTTTCCTCCAAGTGATGAAAACTGACTTGCCCTTTTCCAAATCAGTGTATTTTCAATACAGCGCCCTATGGTTTAAGTGCAGATGTCTATACTGCAGCTGTCTGAAGTTAGCCAAGACAAATTCCACCCCTAATTCTGTTCACAATACATTCCCTACTCAACAACATGCCTCCTTTCTCCCCCAAACAGAGACACGGGATGCCAGACAAAGTTTTAGGATTGAATAGGTCTTATTTGTCTATTGAATTAAATGATATAAAAGTGAAGCATCTGCAATGGTAGTTTGAGAGATTACTTTCTTACATATAACCCAGATTTGCAGAAATTATACACTAATCACAGATTATGTCTTAAATCCTGACATTAGCTTTCTTCTTCAATGATGAAAATTCATTACTTGAAAGTGTTTTCAGATGAGGAAATTCTCTGAAGTTTTCAGAAGCATAAAATCCCTTACCAGTGAAACAGAAAATAATGTCCCATTTCTAATTGTTTTTAATGGAGTGGGGAATAAAACATCAGATCCGTGCACCAATTCCAAAAAGAATTTAGTATTGCACCTAAAGGCCTTTGTGCTGCCATAACAACCCTGCAGAAATGACAACCAAATTGCCAATGTCAGCACTGGCACAGGACTTCTCCAGTCTTGGTATTATTGTAGCTATACTCTTGCTTACCACTCACTTCTCCCAGATGTGTATTTGCGCTGCTGCTGATGGAAGTGAACTTCTCTAATACTGATTCAAGCATGTTTCTGGTGCCTAACCCCTGACACATCTGACAATGCTTTCAGGACAATGCTGACAGAAACCTTCTTAGGCTAGGATGCCACGCCAAAAGGTATTGTAGAACTTTGCAGAAATGAGAAAAAAAGAAAGTCTCAGAGGTCATCACATTTATTTCCTCTCCTCCCCATTAATGCTGAATCAGGAAGGAAAACCACACTGGACAGGATTCACTTCAGAATGCAGGAGCAGCAGAAATATATCCACCAAATAATGGGAGAAGAAGAACGTGGATGATCCAGAGAAACTAACAGCTATTACTGCATTGAAATTGTTGCATGTCAAAATAATAACGAATGCAAATGTTGGTCCAGGTTGATGATTTAGCATACCTGGATACGACCTTCAATAGTGACATTCAACAGTTCGTAATAAATACAACAACTATGTCATTTCTATGCTTTGGAAACATGGAGGTTTTATAGCAGTTCAGCGAAATTAGTTTTCTAAAGGTTTGGATTTCCTAAAGAAAGGACTAAAGCAAAAAGGAAAGTGATGAACTACTAAATGAAGAATAATAAAATTTATTATTCTTCACTTTTCCAGGCAACTTCTGTTTTCCAACTGATTCTAAGAAAATACTACCCCAAAGAAACACTCTAATGCACCATGATGGCACAGCTAAACATTGCCTGCTTGGGGTACACCCAGTATCATGTTAAGGTTTTTGCATTTAATGAAGCAAATTGTCTACTAGTTTTCTTTAGTTTTATCTTAGTTCCTCCTCTTTTAGTCCACCTATATGTCTTTTGAGGAGTTTTCTTTATTGTAAAACCATATGGCATACAAACACTAAGAAAATTCAAGAACCAGCATGGAGATAGACTTCTCTTCTTTACGGGGGCATTTGCTAGTGAGTTGTTTTTAAACACATACAACACACGCAAAAGGGAAAAGAAAAAAGGTGCCATTTCAGTTGATATTTAGGTTTTCCTATATATTATGTATTTCAAAAAACTGGTTAGTAACAGACAGACCTGAAAAAATGTAATAGCATTTTTGTTGAAATAGGAATTCCCTTTCCGTAACAACACTTTGAAATTTCTCAGCCTACCATTTAGTCAATATTAAAAGCTTTTTGCCATAACTCTTAAATGTGACTTCAAGGTTGCAACCTTCTGCTCAAAATAGCACTGTCCAGCTTCACTGAGAGTCAGTGCTCAAATGACACTCTTTACTGGAGAAACAAATGCACTTTCATGATTGCTGAGGCAGAACATGCAAAGTAAATAATCTAAAGAAGTTAGTCACATTTTGCTGGAAAATGGCAAAACCAGAAAAGAGTTTGTTACTTGCAGTTGTACAAACTTCAGCTCTAGCATACTTCTAAGCTGATGTCTGCTTGATATCAAAAAATGCGTGCAGTCATTGCTGTAATGAAATATAGAGGAACCGATAAATTTAAAAAGGAATTCTATATGACATTTTGCAATGAGGTACATGCTTTTTCAGAAATGTATGTTATCGTTAATCTCTGAAGTCTCTGGAGTGGGTTTTCAACATCAAAATTGTAGTAGAGCTGCTTACATAAAATGACATTTACACTTCACCTTCTCCGCCTGGTAAATCCAAATTCCTTGTGACCTAACTCTAGTTCAGCAACAAACAGAAACTGAAGTTACAATTTTGGAATAACAAAAAAAAGTCACGGTACCAGCCTTTTTGTTACATATCTTGCCTTTAATACTGAAATGAGTGATAAAGATCCAGTTCCTCAAAACCAAATGGAATATTGGTATTAGGTGATCAAGCAACTGGAAAAAAACACATGCAAAATAACCTGTCAGCATTATTGGGCTTCCTGAAAGGTGAAATTCCATTAGACAGCTGAGCATCCACTTTTTTGTTGCTGAAGAAACAGTCTTAGTCACCTTTTCCTACTTTGTTCCAGATGTTGCCCTTGCACTTCCACTACCTGTCTTTTGCTGGCTCTACCACCCTCTTTGTGGGTGGATTTACCTGCCTGAGCCAGCATCAAAAGAAAGCAAGTACTTGCTTTGGTGTTGAGCTGATTTAACTTCCCAAAGCAAGTAGTAAAATAAGTGTCTAGCTAAGACAAAGGAGGTGGTTGGTGGGAGCAAGGTGACTACTTTCAGCAGCAACATGTTAGGTTGCCTCACAGCCCATCTTAAGGAAATTCACCATAAATGATTCGTAAGAAATGTTTACACATTACAGTGTTGCAAATTAATGTTCCGTGCCCCAAATCAGTAAAGATCCTACTAATTGGATTAAATCTGAAGTAACTCAGTGTTTATTATTCTTTTGTCTCTCAACAGCATTGCCAGTGGTGGCGAGATTTAAATACTCACTTTCATAAAATACACTATTCTATCACAATGCTCAAAGAGCTACTCCAATGTTTATCATTTCTACAGGATTGACATATGTACAGTTCTGTGCAATGCATAAATCAGCCATCGGACTGCTGCCCTGTTATAGTCCAGACAAAAAGAGACATCGATCTAGAGAGCACACAGATAACAGCATACAATTGGTTTGATCAAAGCATGCCTTTAGAAGCTGTTCATTTAATCAAATACATGGCAAAGTGCAACCACTTTACTTTTCAAATTAAAAAACCAAACAACCAAATAAAAAACCCAACCAAACAAGCAACCAACCAAAAAAACCCAAGTTCCTAAGGTGCTAGTAACAGCAATTGAGTTTCAAATGACAGTCCATTCACGCCACAAGAAGTTTCAGGTGGGGTGATCTGACTAATCTTTGTCCTACCTGATTCATGAAAGTCATAAATGTCTTCTGACTGAAAGAGCCAATCTCCTATTTCAGCTCCTTAGTCATAGAATATGCTGATCAATATTAAGGAAATCAATCCTGAATATACTGATTGATATATACATACATACACACTGAATATACTTGTGCCCAGTATCAAACATCCACTTCCTGAACAAGTGAAACAACTGAAGAGCCACTTGCAACCTCCTTTAGGTGCCACAAATATCTCACTGGCTACAATTAAAAATTTTAAACAGAAAAGGAAAAAAAAAAAAATCAGCAATAGAGGTATTGACGGATGCTAACAGAGAAGAGACATCACTTCTTGTCTGACTGGATTTCTCTGCACCATTAAGTATGGCTCAATGTTAAAAAGCAGTTTAAGAAGGAGGAAAAAAAGGACAAAGTGAAATGCTACAAGTGATCTGAATCCATCTTAAGGGGATGTACTCACGACAGAGAGAAGAAACTGCAACTTTATCATCAGCCTTCTCACCCATGAAGGCTCACAGAATCACTTTTCATTTAAGTTCTCTCCGTCAGTGTTTAGTCTTTTGAAGAGAACATGATGGACACAGATGCCAATGTTATGCACTGGGAGTACAGTATGAATCATCTTGTCAAGTTTGATGACATCAGTTCTATTATTTGGATGATAGCAGCTCCATCATGAAGACAACCTGATTAAAATTAATCCAGGCTAGAGAGGAAATACACTGCTTTGAGAAGTAGTTTGCAGAAATAGGAACTATACTCAAATTTGCACTAGTTTATTAATAAAGTTTGGTGTAACCTGCTGTGCAGCAGTACTCCTTAATTTTCTATTGATATAAAGACATTTCTATATGAGATTTTAAGGAATGCTTTCAAAAATCTGCAACAGGATAGAAAAATCCCACCTTCCCAGACAATGATCAGTCTCAGTGTTTCATTAACTTCTGGACAAACTATAGCACTACTGCATATGTAGATATGAAGCAATCAGTTCTCACTAAATCCTAAGCATCCTCCTCTCAGCAACACCGGAGGACACTTTACACACCGCATCTTACAAAGCTGGTGGTCCAGGTTGGAAACCATGAAGTGCACTGGTGAAGACTGCCACTGACCAGACAAACAACATTATCCACTGCAAACACACAGCCCATTTGCCTAATGGCCAATTCGCAGCTATTGAAAAAACACACAAACTGTAATAGTTACCTTAAAAATCTCAACCTTTTTCTTTCCAAATGAAAAACAGAGTTGCTGTTACAGATATAACATATTGCATAATGTATATATAAACTAACCAGTTCAAATAACAGACAGTATTGAATCTGAGTGGATCCTTGATTTTAGGAGAAGTAAGATCTGCATTAAAAAATTAAATTCTGTAGGCCACCTCACAATCCATTTTTCAGTTCCTCTCCCTTACAATCTACTGCTTTCCAGGCACGTGCTTACGCAATTCCACTCAAGAAGCTCCACGCAGGAAAAGGTGGATTAACTGAGGCTCTCAGGAGGCTGTGAAATAAATCATGTCGTAAAATGTGGTCCACAAATAAGACAGACTTTCCAGACTTTTAATACCTAAAAAATATCCTCATTGTGTATTTCAGCCACTATAGAGTCTACTCTTTAAACAAATAAATAAATAAACCACTATTTTAACCAGAAAATAAAGAGAACTACATATTGTGATATATCATCCTACTACTTGAACACATAGATGACAGCCATCAAAACAGAATATAGACTTAAGCAAGTACAACAAAAAGATTTTAAAAGTCAAAATTAGATTTACAGGGTGAAATGTTGGCCTTTCTTGCCAAGGCACATTCACACACAAAACAAATGTAAAATGAAGTTTGAAATAAGACACAAGCAAAATCAAGCTAAGGAAAAAATATGGGTGGGAGTGTAAGGAAGCAACAGAGGCACAATGAGAGCAGAATGGAATATTTAGAGGTATGTAATAAGCTATTTTCTGTTAGGAACTTTCAATGAAAGATGACAGATTTTAGCTGTATTTAAAATAGCTTCAATCAACAAAATTGTACCAAAGACATGTAATTAAATATCCACCAAAGCACAGACCATAATTCTGGAACAAAAGTATGAGTTTCAAAAACCCAAGAAGATACTGCAAACTTAATGAGGCTAAGAAAAAAAGGAACGAAGAAAATATATTGTATGACAGAAAATACTACTTTCAGCAGAACAAGAAAAAAAATTCAAAAGGATGGCCTGGGGGAGGGGGAATATATATATACTCAGTTTTTAAATCAGCATCAGTTTGAACTGAGGCATTTACAAAAACAGAGAATCAGGTGTAGCTCTCCACACAAGTTTATAGTTCAGGGAAGAAAAGGGAAGGGGGAGATGGATCCAGAGTTGTGAAGGCAACTGTAGTAACTGAACACACAGGACTCAGATCAGACAGATGAGAAAGATGTGGTTCAAGAAAAAGGGAAAAGGAGGGGAAAAGTGACAAGAGGAAAACAGTAAAGGAAACAGTATCAGTAAATACTAAGTAACCAGCCTCTAACCTAGATTATAGCACCGTTAAAATGCAAATACTTGTAACTACAGACAATGTTGCTATTCAGAACATCTGCTCCAGGTATTGCACTCATTCTATGCATCTGAAATGCTATATGAAATACTGAGAGCTACACAGCATTCAACTATAACGTGCATTCTCTGGAAGGTATTATATCTTTTTCAACAAATCTCAGTACTTTGTCATACTGGCATCCAACTTCCACTACTTCTGCTTACTACTCTTTGGTATTAACTCATTTCCCTTTCAAACATCTTTCACCGAAAGGAAGAGAGATACACAAAAGACATGATGAAGTACCCCTTAAAGATGATTACTTTCTTCAAAACAGCCCTGTATTATTCCTAGAGTGTTGGGGATAAATAGATGCAGAAAACTGTCTTCCTATTCTGCAATGCAGTAAGTGTCAATAGAATTCTGTCTTTGGACCGAAAATAAAAAATTACTTTAGATAAACACTAATATACGCCAGTATTTTCTAAGTCTGGAAAGACAATACAACTAGCAAGAGACAAGCGGTCATGGACACTGCCTGAGGGAGAAAAAAGGGGATCATCTAAAGGTGTTGCCAGGAACTTGTGAGCAACTCCGCCAATACAGCTATGAAACAAAATAACCGGAATAAATGATACAGGCAGTTTTACATTAAGACCAGAAACTTCTACATTAAAACCAGAAACTTAGTGCCCATCTGAGAATAAGAGGAGAATCATGGACTGCTTGCTGTATTAATGCAAGCCCGACACCCTAAAACCAGGCAGCAATTCTGTTAGTGATTTAACTCTTCTCTGATAGACAACAGCTAACTCTTTTGATATTCTGGACACTGCTCTCACTATATCCATTAGAATAGAATAATTTAGGTCAGAAAGGGCCTCTGGAGATCATATGGTCCAACCTCTGCTCAAAGCAATACCAAATGAGATCTTGTTGCTCAGTGCCTTGCCCAGACAAGTTTTGAATACTCCAAGGATGGAGATTACACAACCTCATATCTAATTAGAATTTCCCATGTTGCAACCCCTACTCATCGCTTCTTACTTAAGAGGAGCCTGGCTCCATCTTTATACTCTCCCATTAGGTAGGGGAAGACAGCATTAAGCTGTCTTAGCCATAGCCTTCTCTTCTGAAGGCTGAACAATCCGGTTTTCCCAGCTTCTCCTTGTACATCAGGTGCTCCAGGCCCTGACCACCCTCTGCTCAACTCGCTCCAGTATGTCACACCTTACTTGTACCAGTGAGCTCAAAGCTTGATGTTCTCAACAAAGGCACCACAAACTAACAAGGCAAAAGACAAACTCATTTAATCTCTTCACAGCTCAATTCCCTACAGAGCAGCAGAAAGTTAAACCATAGTTAGCTATCTTTACTTACAATAAAACCTCTCCTCAAGACCTAGCACCAAGAAGGGCAGCATTATGGAGATAATCTAAGCATTCATTATTAGAAACAAGATCTCAGTCTAGACTGCTGGAACAGAACAGGAACAGAATGAAACACAATGCTCTAACTGTGCCTTCTATGTACACATACGCATAAATTCCATTTATACTCCTATATATAATGCAATTTTGCTGCATAGTCATAAGCACAGTCTAATTGCAGTTTTCATGAAGTGAAAATAGTTTTGAAATTTTATCAGGTATACTTCATTGAATATTTAGCACATGTACCAAACAGCTGCAAAGAGCTGCAAATGAAGCTCAAATATGTATACCTATCTTGCTTCAGGTAAAAGATCGGATGTCTATGCTGTTGTTGTCAAGATCCCTGTAAAGCAGTGTATTCATCTTACAAGCAATACAGGAAAACTATCAGGAAAAATGCTAAGTGGGGGAAAAGTAATATAGTCAATCCACTCTTAAGTCAGGTTCATAAGCCTTCAGAAACTCTTCATGGTTAAGAGCAAGATGTGGGATAAGCTGTTCAGGAACTTCTTATAGACTATTATAACCTATAGTATAGGTTACCAAAACCTATGGCTGATGAGTAAAAAAAAAAAAAAAAAAATTACTAGAAGTATCATGAATAAAATAACAGCCAAACAGCATTATAGGCCCATGACTAAGACTGTTTTGTAAATGATACAATAAACCCCTTAGAAATAAGCATGTTTATTCAGTCAGCTAAAGCAGCACTTCTTCATCTGTTAGCAATTTAAGAAGGACTTAAGCCACATTCACTAAAGAATTCATACTTTTTAAAATCAGTAGTTAGACAACATGCGAGCACATGTTCCAAAAGTTTTGCTGATAAAATATTTTTCTACTATGTTTCATAAAATCCTAGAATACTTACAGAGTTAGTGTCAGGCAAATATTTACAAAGGACAAGCAGGATGATAAAGCAGTTACTCTGATACCAGTTTGAGGGACCACAAAAGGAAAGCTGAATTCAATTAACAGCTCAACAAAGAAAAATATTTAGCTTCACTAAAAAGATTGCAATTACAACTGAAAGAAAAAGCCCTTCCTTCATGGATACAATATGTTCTGACTTGGCACAACATGGTATTGTTATAACAGCACTATATATCAGTAAGGTACACGCTAAAGGGTCAAAGACTGCCTGCCTACCTGAGACATGAAGAAGTAGCATTATCAGCTAAAAGGAAACTGCAAAGACTCATTCCAGATGCAATACTTCAATGCTTTTATTATCCTTGATCTAGAATGACATTGGCAGTCTATCTCAAACTAAAAACACCACTTGATGCTTCTCCATTACTACAGAAATAGTCAAATTTGAGATGACCTGACCGTGACAAACCCTGTTACTTACTACTTTATCTTCTAAATACTTAAAAGACCAGCTACGTTTTCACATATTTTTCTGTGAACTCTAAATACGCTGATTTACAGCTAACTTCAAGAAATTAGCCTGTAAAAAGAAAAAAAGAAAAATTGAGGTACAAGTAGATTCTCACCGAGGAAATGATTAGTGAAGAGCTTTAATCTCTGCTCTTGCTTTTATTTCAAAAGGACAAGAACATAAAACATTGAAATGAGAAAGTATCACTGTAGAAACACTGAGGTGAAATATTTCCACATTTGACCTATGTGAAACATCTGATCACTCTTATGAGTACTTATTTTCAATTTTATGAACTGCATTTCAACACTATGTCTTCTTATTGCTCTTTACTGGGAATTGTAATATATGTCTCTCCTTTTGTATGGAAAACCCTCAATTCTCAACATACACCTAGTCACCTCATCTCCGTGATGTACCAGCACAGAGGGAAAGCATTTCCTCCAGAAAACTCAATTGCTAGGAGGAAGCAGCAGTTAAAGCTACAGGTATCACACATGAATGTGAAAATACAAAAGTAATTTTTTTTTCTAATTCACTGAAAATGAATCCTACTGGTCAGCTGAAACAAGAAAACACCAACAGAGTCTGAATTACATCAGGAAAGAGACACAAAACAATAAAATATAAATGTTAGGGGTCCCATCTCAGCTAGACAAAGCCTGGTTTTCAGTTATCTATTAGCAGAGAAACAAATATAAACTACCATCTCTACAGAAGGTTTCAAGAAATAGATGAAAAAACACAAAACCTTGTCATTCTTCTCAAAGACAAAAAGCTTAAAAAAAATTATGCATCATGGCAAACTAGATTAAAATGAACCTAAAGAGGACACGACTACAGGAACAGAAGACAATTCCTCACACGAGATCATTTAACATCATATGTTAAAAGTGTCATGGTTTAAGCCCAGCCAGCAATAAGCCCCACACAGCTGCTCGCTCACTCCCCCCCAGTGCGATGCGGGAGACAATCAGGAGAGTAAAAGTGAGAAAACTCATGGGTTGAGATAAAGACAGTTTAATAGGTAAAGCAAAAGCCGTGCATGCAAGCAAAGCAAACCAAGGCATTCATTCACTACTTCCCATCGGCAGGCAGGTGTTCAGCCATCTCCAGGAAAGCAGGGCTCCATCACAGGTACTTGTGAAGACCAACACCATCACTCCAAACGTCCCCCCCTTCCTTCTTCTTCCCCCAGCTTTATACGCTGAGCATGACGTCATACGGTATGGACCATCCCTGTGGTCAGTTGGGGTCAGCTGTCCCAGCTGTGTCCCCTCCCAGCTTCTTGTACACCCCCAGCCTGCTCGCTGGTGGGGTGGGGTGAGAAGCAGAAAAGGCCTTGACTCTGTGTGAGCAGGGCTGAGCAGTAACTAAAACATCCCTGTGTTATCAACACTGTTGTCAGCACAAAGCCAAAACACAGCCTCATACTAGCTACTATGAAGAAAACTAACTCTATCCCAGCCAAAACCAGCACATAGGTCTTCTAGCGTTTGGTTTTGGGGTGCGTTTTTTGTTGGCTTTTGTTTTTTATTTTGTTTGTTTCTGTTTTTTCTCTTTTCCAAATAAAAGAAAAATAAGAACACTAAATCATCCTTCAAAGAAGAGGCTGATGAAAACTTTTGATAATTCAGGAACTAAACTAATCAAACAAGAAACAGCAGTTTAGATGAAGCAGTAAAACTAGAACTATTTTTTTCTACAGCAACATGTAATCCTATATAGCTGATGCTACCTGGTCAGCTATATGAACCAAATTATGTAAGTTCTGCAAATTAATTCTCATTTACAGCTCATGCTTAGAAGAGTAGGATGTTAAAGCTACAGCTGAGTATCTCAACTATTCTGTTTAAATTTACTTGCCAAACATCCCACTGGTTTGAAGTATGCAGCAGATACTTAGAATCTGCATTCGTAACATTAAGGTTCTATGCATTAGTTACATTAAAAAAAAATTCTGACACTATTTCATGATACATGTTGAACTAGCAATTTACTAAAAATGTAAAACAACAGGAAACCTTCACTCTAGGTACATTATTATCATCAACAGGTGTATTGCATAAAAACTATGCCAGATAGTAAAAATTTTTAGATCCCCAGTCTTAACTGAACAGCAAGTTCTTTCATTTCTTGCACGTATGTATTGACAAAATAAGTAATTTCCCTTGTTTCTGAGGGAGCAGGAGAAATTCAATACCTGCAACACGTACTTCACATCATCTTTTTATTATTTTTACATATAACTATTGTACTGTAAAAGCAACTTCTGTCTGAGATATATGTACGACCATGACTGTCATATTCTCATGGAATATTAATATACCATGAAACAAAAATGTGTTACACAGACAGTAATTCCATTGTGTTTTCACCTACCATGTCATACTTACCTTGGAATACAGCTTTATAGATTAAGCAGTTTACAAGAAATGTTTGATACAGTGCCAAGTTGCAAAGCATTCCTTTTTTTTGTGTGTCCTTTGCAAACTGCAAGCCTATTATCGACCAACATGCTTTGCATATCAAAAATACTCACCGTCCATCAATCATTTATTAAAAAGATAACAAAAAAATGCTGCACCATTTTAAAATAGTATGAATTCGCATCTATTTAAATACAAATTTCAGTTAAAGAGAACTTAAATATCAATTAAATATTGCTAAAAAAAAATTTCATTTAAAAACTGAAGACAGAAGGTACCAAAAGATATCATAACATCAGTTTTCAATAATCAGCTCTTTTTTGTCATACCTCAGCACACTCTGTGAATATTACATAAAGCCTCAATAAATTTTATCAATTTATTATGGCTTAAAGTAATATAGAGTAAAATGAAATGAGTCTTTCTAAAACCTTTTTATCTTCCGCCCACTTGAAATAGGCTTTCATATTTAAATACAAAAACTTGGGGATAATTAATTAATGAATGATTAATTAATTATAATTAATACTGACCGTTTACAATGATTTCCATGATTCTTTTGAGACATGGAAAAAGATAACCAGGAAAACTAAAATACAGTAACATAACTGGTATTAATAAGACAATGAGGGAAGACAATAAATATAGTTGGAGAACTACTTTTTTTTATATATACACATAATTCAATATATTAACAATCCATGTGCTACTGAAGCATTTTAAATTATTTTTCAAATAATTAAAACAATTACTAAAATGTGAAACTGCACACCAACTTTTACAGTTAATAGAATCTCTTATGAAAATGTTATTGCAGATATACATTAAATTGTACAAATTTAGATTTGCACAACAGGTATAGAAAACGACAGAAAGATCTTCATTATATACCTGGATTTTCAACTTTCATGGTATTCAGACTTTAAAGACTAAGTAATTTCTAGGGCCTATTCAAAAATTGTCTATAAGTAAAAAAAAAAAAAAAAAAAAATCATGCTGGCTTGGAATTTTCAAAATTCTGATGGCTATTACACCAAATTAGTAATAGAAAACCATGAAAATCCTTTTAGCTACGTACTCACATTCTTGACAAAACTTCCTATTCAGGATTTACTCATTCAGTGTATAAGGAAATCAAATGTAGTTAGACCTGAAGATAGGCTATTTCAGCTAGCAGGTTAGTAATAATGCTCATCTGTATAAAATCCTACAAGCTTGAAAATAATAAAAACTGTTGCACTGAACTACTAAAACAACACTGAAGACAAATATATTTTATTAATACAGCAAGCGGTTAGAAAGCAAGCAAAGTGAAAACTTACAAATTCATCATTTGTTAAGAGAAAAAGGGCAGTAAATTAGTCAATCTCCATGCTGGCTCATTCTTTCTTATGTGCTAAACAGATTACATTGGCTGTGCCAAAATTAGGAATGCAACATGGTTTTACAGAATTATATCCACTATTTATACTGAATTGACACATCCCAACTGTGGACTGAGACTTGACAGCCTAATGCTTTAATACTTCATTTTTATCGTAAATGAAAGAAATTAACTTAGAAAGACATAACTGTGAAATTTTTGGGGTTTAGTGATAAAATTTAGGGTTTTTTTTAGTCAGCACAAAAAAGTTGGTGGTGTGCAGCCACCATCATAGTTTATATACTACCACTGAGAACAAACAAATAAAAAATAATTCCGGTTGCACAATTTAAGGCTGGTGAATACTGTATTGGCAGAATGTTGCTTCAGCTGCCAGATGAGCTTCTGAGATGAAAAAAAAAAAAAAAAAAAAAAAAACAAAAAAAACAAACACCACAACTGAAATCAGAAAACACATGCCAAAATTTTGCCAATTGGCAATACATGCCAAATAGAACAACAGGACAATCCAGGACATAATTGTTTTCAAAAAAATATCCTAAAAGATAAGATGACTAAATGACAATCATTAAAATTGGTTATTACATAAATAACCTCTTCTTCTGGGGCTTTAATTCTCTTTTAAAAGATATTTAATATGACCTCTTCTTTAAAAAAAACTGCTCAACAGTTACTTGATAAGTGACAACATCATTGTCTTAGGTTTATGAAGGAAGACTCTGCTATACGTCATACTATATTAAATATTTTACTAAAATCAAAGTTATTACAACTGTAATAAGTTTAAAAAACATTTCATGTACAATTTTATTTACATGCAAGTCTGTTAACGGAACAACCTCCAGAAGAAAATGGTCTTGAAATAGGCCTATTTAAAACACAGAAGATCTACTACTTTATTGGAGGCGATGATGTGTTTTAGAAGGGCAAGTAACAGATTTTCATTAACTGACTGCAACTGTGTTATCGGCTACTGGAAATACTGAAAGAATTCCATGAGTCTGTATTGCTTCCCCACCTATGTCTTCGCTGCAGAGGTGGCCTTTGAGTGTTTTTGTGGGGAGGTACCACTGAATTCATGACAATAGGTATGGATATTTGATATTCATATCGTTCCAACATCTGAGCAATCTTCTCACGAGTGACCCCATGTTTATTCCTCCTACAAAAATAAAAATTTAAATAAATTGTCTGCTATGTTTATATGTTTACAGTCTTTAAGAAAAAAACCTCTAATGTCACAATTTTTCTTCTTGCTTTTCATATTTGAAATTTCACTTTTATTACACTGTATCCTCATTCTCTCAGTATTCAACTTGTATTAAGGTTTATCTTAACAATTCACCACTGCATATATTAAATAACAGAAAACAATACAGTCGTCATTCTTCATACAGAAATGTGATGTTATTCATCAGGACCATGTACCTAAATAACCCTAGAAGGACTTTGCTTTCTATTTATTCATCAGATTTTATATGGTATACTAGCTAATGAGTAGAGGTATGAATAATATTATAGACCACTACTTATGAAAGCAATGCTCAAACTAGCATTAAAAAAAAAAAAAAACAAACTACATGGTTTCAAGACTTAATGACAGAATATTTTTTCATCAATAAATCTCTATATAAAATAAGGAGCAATTTCAGTTTTGAAGCAGAACAACATGCTCATGATACCTTTATCTACTAGCTCTTAGTGATACTTGCTGTAAATTTAGAAATGTACCAAAACACATATAAGGGAAGAGAGGCCAAAAGCGTTGTCCTATTCTTGCAGTGTTTAATGAACAGCTACTTTCAGTGAGAACTTGGCCTATTAAGAACCTGAGACATTAGACATAACATCAGAATGTATCTATCTCCTTAGTATCTATGGAATAGGATCTTAAAAACCATGTTAGCAGAAAATGTTGGTCTCTACAAGAAACAAAACCACGAGGCTCATGCACAAACTGAATGTCAGAGAATTGCAAGCACTGTAACAGAATTGAATCTAACAGAACAGATATAAACCATAAACAAAATGTTTCAATAGTGTAGACAAGCATTTATCAAAACCCAATATATTCTTATCACCAAGAAACCTTATCCAAGCTGAAGTATCTCCAAGTCATACTAGTAGGGAATATATGCCTGCATCTTTGTGCTTTCTGCCAGGGACAGAAGAGGAATGGGCCTCCTTACCAACTTGCTCAGTTCTATAGACGAGAAATCAATACTGGGAACAAACAAGCTATACTGGAAAGAGCATACTCTATACAGAAATATTTTAAAAGATTGATTTCCTGTGCCTCCCCTCCCCCCCCCCAGGGGTTTGTGTATATTATTACAACAAAGAAGTACATAGCAAGTTGATGAGGGTTCAAAGCATACTGCAGGCAGCACACTAGTTTCACATTCAGAATGGAAGAAGAACTGGTGATCTCAGAAGTATTCAGAATTATGCTGGCTCCTTAAGGTGTATTTTATCAGCTTTCTTTCTGGGAAGAAAAGGCTTAAGTAGAGTGTTTCTCTCATAGACACTCTTCCCTGAGACAACATCAGAAGCCAGAGTGATCATCACAAGCAGCTCGTTGTTTAAATGCTTCTAATTTCTACATTGTGCTAAAGAAGTCCAGGAGCAGCAGCATGTTGAACCTATCCATTAACAAGTCTTAATAGTTTTGATTCTATTCATGAATATGAAGAAGGTTAATGGTAGAGAAAAAAGGCAATTCCCTAGAAATATGGGGATTCTATAAAGCACTTGACTCTCACGACAGAAAAAAATGAGAAGAGGAACTCTAAGTCCTTTTAAGCCAAATGGTGGAAGCACAAAGTTATTCAGTATTTTCCATATCTTAGTACTCCTAGGAAAAGGTTACAGCTCAAGTGCTTTGGGCATAAAGTGCACACTGATCCACAACTGAATGGACTTGTGTATAATCACTTCAAAAATGAGCAAGTGCTCTCCCTTAAAGAACAAGGCAGGATAATAAAATCACCAACAGCAAAATCACATCAAGCATAGAAATTAATTTTAAAAAGGAAAAAAATCTGCTGTATAGTGTCATTTAATACTGAGATTTCCTCTTCAGGCATGTCTTCATTCATCTTTTGGCGGCTTGGCTATGCTGAAAGAGCATAAAGCCATCTATCCTTAACCAATACAGACGTATCAGCCGAAGCTCCTAACACATAGTTATGCTTTGGAAGCTGGTTTTGCTTGGAGGAACACAGAATCTATTGATAAAAGCAAAGTTCTGTCACTATTAAATACTTCTATGCTAGAAGAATCTTACGTACCAATATACTGGCAAAGTAATCCTGCATAGACATGACTACTTAAAAGAATCAGCACAAGTTTAATTAAGTCAACACCAAATTGCAGTTTTATGGTGATACCGAAGGAAAAAGGATTATATTAAATGTTTGCATTTCACTTCTGTGTGAAGTTACGCAGCAGGTAACTTTTTTAAAATTAAAACAACATCTGTCACAAAATACAGATTATGCACAGGATACCTGTTGTTCCCCAAAAGCTTGAATCAAATGTATACTTTTTTTTAAAAAAAAGTTCTAGTTCCCAGCTGACCAGCTACTCAGAAAGAATACAAACATGACAGAGGGTAACTGTTTCATCCAACACTAATTAAACAATTAAAAAAGAAAACAACAACAACAAAATTCTCTCTCTTCTACCAGTGATTTTGCCACTTGTTTGTTCTCTCACCTGCAGTTTTCAGTATTTCCTAAAAATGGTATCTAAGTACTAAATCCTTTATATAAAGTTCTAAATGCTATGCAAGAATTCTTGACTGCTACCACAAGACTACCACAAGACCACAAGTCTGTGGAGTCAAGATGTTTTCACAAAAGTTATGTGCACAAAACTAAATTAAAAGCAAAATCACTCATGAGTGACTCTAAAGATAATTTGTACCTCACAGGCACACTCGAAGAAAAAGACACTGACACCTCTTCCACACTAAAACATCTGTTATGCTCTTGACATCAAGAATTAACCCAGTGTTGACCTAGAGAGCGTTTTCACAGATTTCTCAAACACACTAAGCAGTGGCAGAAACAATCCTATAAAAATACTATCTAGAAATGTACCTGACTTCTAGAATATCGACATATTATATCACTTGATAAAAGTTACTAACAATCTAGACAGCACCACTAAAAACAAATAAATGAGTAGCATGTATCCAAAATATAAGAAGTCTTTTGCTAATTAAAGTAGGAGGTAGTGTATTTCTTTATTCCAGCTACCAGAAATAAAGTCTTAAGCAATCCTGTTTAGGAGGGAAGTAGAATGCATGACTCCAGACAACTAATAAAATTACCCAAATTTATTATTAGCATAGTATTTGCCCAGGTACTACACAAAATGCTGAGCTCAAAATTCATAAGGGGAATCCCAAAACTACAACAACATATCTATCATTATCTATTTCCCAAACACATGAATATGGAAAAAACAAAAAACCTTAAAAACTGAGCCCTCTCCCCAAGCAATTGAAAAACAATGAAACCCCAGATCATCACCTTTCCTAAACTCTCAAAAAATAAGGTTTCCAGACAATGGGCCTCTAGTCAAATATTTAAAGCAACTGGAGTTCCTAAAACATTTCTAGGAAGCTCCTAAGAACTGGCAGCAGCACTTCACAGTTCAAGGGTTTTCCCTTGGTTTCGGGAAAGATACAAACTTTAGTCCTACAATTAATGACAGGACAACAAAATTCAACGGTAACACCACTTCACATTTATCCTGTTACCTGTTAAGACCATGTGAAAACATGAATTTTCCTGGAAAGTGAGTATGTCTCACGTAATGGAAATCTCACACCGAATACCTTAGAAATGTCTGATTACTAAGACAGCTTCCTAACTTGGCTGTGCTGCACCCCAAACAAGAAAAAACTTATTAGAATTCATCCTACAGAAAGAGGACTCCATCTCAAAAAATAAGTTAGTGGTAATGTAGGAGCAAAAGTTGAAAACTTTAAAAGATTTATAAACACAATAAAGTCCAAGTCAGTAATATAAGTATTATACACACGTACTTTGTGCATTGTAGGGACTACTTTACAAAGCTGAAACAACTATAAGCAAAGTCAGTTGGAAGCATATAAAATGACAATCAGTGAGAGAACTCTTTGTGATCAACCATGAAAATACTACATTACATTTCAAACAATGAAATATCCCTAAATTGGTTTGATACCTCATAGATTCCTAAAGCACATACATCTGAGACAAGAGAGACATTAAGAAGGAATAATAAGCAGCTTCCCAGGCACTCTCACAACCCAGAAGTCCAATGACCTATGTCCAACAGTACTCTAAGTCAGATCCTCTGAAGACTGGGGACAATTTCACAAAATCTTGCAACAGAATAATCTAAAATATGAGCTTTCTTTTTAACTTTTACTGGTTAGTAATGGACTGTTGTTCTTTGACACTGAGACATCTATAAAAGTAAACAAAACAAAGCACTGATATTGAGACGCTCCTTGCAAAATACGTTTCTTTGTCTTCTACCTATTTCTTGCCCTCAGCATTTTGTAGCAACAAGTTTCTCAGAATATTTATTCATTATAATAGCAGCGATTCTTACATAGGTCAATAATTTTTTCTACTCATGTCCAAAAATACTTTAATATCGACTTTTTGGGCCAACAAGACAGGACCTCTATTTATTTGTCTGTTTCTTTATCCATAACACTTCCATTTAAAGGTATATCTCAAAATGCCTATTTCAATAAAAAACATTTTATACTAGTAGTTAAGTACTTAAAAAAAAAACGTGCTGAATAAAATATAACATAATACATATATATTATGTATGCACATTTATCTGTCTGTCTATCTCTATGTATAAGTACAATGATTTCTGCAATATAAATCTTACTTTTCTAATTCTTCAGGATCAAACTTCCACCAAGTATCTGGCTCATGGAACTCCACTCTGTATCCCTTTTCTAGAGCCTGCAGCAACCAAAGAAAAATGTGTGATATGTGTATCATTATTACATAAAATGTAACAAAATGTTTATAGAGCAGTATAATAAACAGCTGTAGTTAACTCTGTGGTGGTAGCATGCTGAATTTCACTTACCCCCAACCTGTCTTAGCTATCATTCCAGGCTAAGCAGATTAGATCAAGTGAATCCTTAAATTGGTCTGAACTATTGACATACCAATTGCTGATGGTATCAATAAGCAGTTTCTCTTTAGAAACTTGAGTAAGAAAAATGTTTCTGGACAAAACGGACCAACTTATCACTTGTGAAGGTATGCTTGGAAAGTTGTAACAGATGATATAATCACACACCAAAACCTACCACTTCCACATATGGCTTCATTTCCCAGGCTTGAGTATTAGTGTTGTCTATTATAACTGGAGATTTTCCCTGCTCCATTGCTTGCTTTGCTGCAATGAAAAATATTGCAAGTTAATAAACAACTATGTAACTCAGATAAAATGGTAAATGTAAATAGACTATTCCAGATGTTTTTTGCACTAATCTAGTCTGACTGAAACACACTGTTCTAAGAAAAGGAACAAAAGCACTGAAAGGTAGAGACAAGAATGGAAAGAAGCAGAAGCAAGAAGGTAAGAAAAATTAAGTGAAGGGCACAAAAAAGAGGTGGTGGGGAATTGACGCAAAGAGGTAAATGGGAAGTGTAGAAGTCAAAGCAACACAACAGCACTGCTCAAAGTCTGTGGCCTGGTGAGTATAGAGATCCTGGCATGAAAATATATCCTGGTTCCAGCTTTACCAGCCCTGCCAGAGAACACATGGCTTATTCATAACTGAGACCTGTGGTTAGGTATTGCAGTTCTTCTCCAACAAAATGCTAAGAAATAGGTGATCTTCACAGAAAGGCATCACGTATCTGAAATATTTCTGAGATCCATTAAAAAAAAAAAATTACAACCATGCTGTCTCCGCTTGAATAATGTTTGAACTCACTGGCCAATTTCTACCAAATCCAAAAGAGGGCAGAAGCTTCAGGAATAATAAGCTGCTTCTGAGTTCTTCAAGAAGGTAGAACTTCTTGTAAGAAGGCACATCCAAATGAGCATGTTTATTGATGGAAAGACAGCCAGAGCACAGCCATGATGCAATTTGTTTGGCAGAACACTTATGCAGTAGCATGCTTTTAACTTTGGACCAGCAAGACTTTCTTACCCAGCAGAAGCATCCTAGAGACTACAGTGCAGAACACAGATCGGTTGGAGGAGTTTAGGGGACAAAACATGCAAATCTGTTGGCTACCTGAGATTCATCAGCTCCACAGCACAGAAAACATTTTAACGTTACCCTGATGCCTAAAATGCCTCTTCATAAGCTCAAGACTGCTTTAGTCTTGATAAATCAGTCAAGCATCTATCTTATGTCTAAACCTAACTTTGATCTTGAGATCAGGCATTCTTCTAAATCCCTTACACAGTTAGTCCAGAAAGCATTCTCAGAGGACTCCTAACTCTCATTACAACATCGCACAACCACTTTTTTTGAGCACATCTAAAGAGCATGATTATGACATTCAGCTTCTACATAATGCTACACAGGAGACCTACCCAAGGAAGCGAAAAATTCAAGCTCTATACCCTTATCAGCTTGATATCCACCTCCATTTTATACAAATTGGGACAGCAGTTAAGCTGTTCTTACCAGAAGTTCAGCTATTCTTACCAGAAGTTCAGAAGGAACTCCTGCAGAGGAGAGTACCTGGAAAGGGTACTTGAGTATCCCAGTTTTGGGACAAATGGGCTACCTTAATTTTCATTCTCCTTTTTATTTTGAAGACAAGACCTCTGCCATTCTTTGCAGAAAGGGACACAACTTCTACGTCTTTAGAAAAGAACTACTTTGTACGTGAATCAGTAAATGAGGTTCTTTTTGCAGCCTGAAACTAAGCCAGATGGAGAAGCAGATTTCCAACTTATGATTATCAGATTCATGAAGAAGATTCCTCAACTCCTCCTACAACTACTCTAAAGCATCTTACAATTGAAATTAAGGCTTTTATAAAATCTATTCCTCAGCTTCTTTGTGCCTCAGTTAATCAGTAAAAACATAACAATAATTCCTTATCTATTTTACAGAAGAACTGTAAAGATGAGTTCCATTAAAAAATACAAAAAATCAATTGCTCTGATGCTACACATTGAAGCTAAGAAAACAGATTTTTTTTTTTTTTAGTTAGTTCTAAGCAGTACTAGCAATGTGAGCCACAAACACATCAAGAATTTCACATTTCAAAATTCTTGCAGGAAAAGAGCAAGGATTCAGTCCTTCTTTAAAAGACACAGAAATGGTGCAAAAGCAAAAAAAAAAAAAAAAAAGGCATTATGGTTGCAAAGCAAAACTCTGAACCTTAGGAAATATCTGAATTGAGGCTGGATGTGTAGTAATTATAGGACATATGTGTTACCAAACTGTCCTTAAATACGTTTATGCACTATTTCCTCCCATATAGTCCTGCCTCTTTCTGCACATGTGACGGACTTGTTCTGTAGTTGAATCAGGAGTATATATCAGATCATCAGCATGATCCAAGCATTTTTTTTTTTTTAAAGTAATTGTGAGATAAATAATGAGTAAGTCAGGATGACTGCAAAGGGAGAAGGATCATCTTTTGGTGAATGCTCTTGAACATCATCCCACCTCTTTCTAAGTGGCCACTACTTTGCATGATCTTCATTTCCTGTCTACCCAATTTCAAAAGTTACAGGTATCATTTACAGAAGTGATATGAAGTCATCTGAATATGAAGACAGTGAAAATTTATTCTGAATATATGAAGTTTAATTACTACTACATACCCTGAAGACAATATCTAAATTGCTAAGTTTGGCATCCAAAATAGGAAGATGTTTTTAGCAACTGTACCTCAGCCTGCGAATGAAAAATTCAGAATATAATACCATTAGTGCTCACAGGAAATTTAAGATGATGAACTAGATGAAAGAACTGAAATATCCGAAGCTCAAAATACTAAAATAACACCCATACAAAAAAGTTTCCAGGAGAATTAATAATGTTCCATTAAACAAAGTTAAAATAGTATGCATTAAATCAAAAGCGAGATCCACAATGAGTGCAAGGATTAAAAAAATACATCTGTTGAATACCTGCCCATTTAGTGAACACTGCTCAATCTGTATCTGAATGAAAAAAGGATCTGAAGGAAGAAAGACCCTAAGTTATTGGAGAGAACTAGGGATTTATCTTGATGAAAATCAATCCATACAATGGGAAGAAACTAAATGAACAGGCTGGGAAGTAACTTTGTAGATGGAAGGGAGGAAAAAAGCAAAGATAAAACATGTTCCAACAGAGCACTAAGACTCAATGAAAAAAAGCTATTAAAAAAAATGAAAAATATGTTGCCCTGGCTTCATTAACCTAGCACAAATGATCTTTCTGAAACCCGAATCTAGAAAAGAAAACTGATAGGCTGACAGAAACAAGGGAAAAAATCCTGAAATATGCATTTCAGAAAAGATTCATAAGGGTAGCAAAAGAATAGCCGATTTTGTAATGATTATAATGGGACCATCATTAATTTACAAAAACTTGTGAAGAAAGATTATATTATAGATACAACGCACTTACATATTCTACCATTTTGTTTTAATTATGGATCTAAAGTAAAAAAGTTACTAATTAATTAATTTTATTAGTCACTATCAAAACCAAACCAAACAAAAACAGAGGTTAAAAAGCAGGTAAACCCCAACTCAACCTGTCAAGTCAACAACGTTAAAAACACAAAGGCAGCCAAAAGTTCCAGCAGAAGTGGCAGGATGAACTAAAATAGGAGACACTTAGCAAAGCCACAGAAGTGAACTTAAAGGGCCTAAAACCCCATAAGAGTGATACTGATTTCACAATTAAAGTCGCAGTGGCAAACTAATTCTAGTATTTCCTAATATTTGTGCACTTGACCTTACAACCTTCACATTAAATGTGTATGTGTTTTAGTATCAAGGGTATATAATTCATTATCTTATAAATATTTAAGAGTTTGAAATGCTGTTCATCTAAAACGAATTAATTTTTTTCCCTAATGGGTCTCACTTGTAACTATTTTTTTCTCATACTTACTATATTACAGATTCACTCCCTCCCCCAAAATGGGGGAAGGATAATTTTAACAGAATAATTTTCTCATTTGTGAGAAAAGTAAATTTTTGTCTTCTCCGTAATTCTGACATGAGGATTATAAAGCTCTGGCTAAATATGTTGTCATATTAATATTAGCAAATATATAAATAACTTATGCAGCTGATATAATCTATATGAAATTTTAACCTAGACCTACTCATCAGACAAGAATCCCAACTATCAGGATTACCCTTTCTCCTGAAGTTCTCATTTCATGTATTTCAAGGATCCACACACAAATGAAACCAAGAGCTTTTGTTGTACTTCAAGTCAGAGAGAGCTCTATCTAGTCAAAGTAGGAGGTAAGAATTGAATGTAACTTCACCCCAAAGCTATTCTGGCAAATGTCTCATAGTGGGGATGTTCTCTACAACATGACACAGCTGTTCTGGTTCTTGCTATTAAAATCACTGAATAACTAAATTATATACTGTTCTGGTTATCAAAAACACTGTGTAACTAAGTCATAGAGAATTAGAGGTCTTAAGGTCTAGTCAGAAACAACCAGAAGCCATTATCAAGTGAGAATTCTTTGGTGGGCTTATAATTGTGTTGATCCCTCTCATCCATAAACTACTACCTTATCAACTCTTCTGCTCCTTAGTCTCCTACTAAGAACTTCATTCAAAGTATTTATTACTGCTGCATTCCAACCTCAAAAGTGCTCTTTATAATTGATATTCTTATGATTGCTCTAAAAAAATTCCCTCACTGATCATACAGAAATGCTCCCCAATGCATCATAAAATTTGCATTAGGGTGAGGAGGGGAGAAAAGGGGTGAATATATTTTTTTCCTTGGCCTCTGTGTATCTTTTGATGCAAAGAAGTAGTCCGCTAGACAGGAAGGAAGCTTCTGCTTGAGACACTGCAGCACAGAGAGTAATCTGCATGCACAAGCAATGGAGTTGTTCACTTTGTCCACTCCTTAGAACAAACCAAACAGATGAGATTCTTAGAACTGCTACAGAAAGAGCAAGAATCTGTCTGCTACCCTTCTTACCCCAGGTATCTACTTCCTTACCAATTAAACCCAGCCTTTGGCCACTGCTAGGTATTAAGAAAGATGACTTATTAAATCTACACACGTGAACTAAAATCTTCCTCAGAAAAATTTCCATAAACTTTGGATGAACCTCACATCAGGAAAGATAATGGAAAAAATAGGATACTCTGCTGTGGCTAGCATTAAAACGGTTCAATTCTGCCATCAAGATACTAGTATCAAATGTAACAAATCAGCAGGTCATAGCACAAAGAAGAGAGATTTTCTATTTTTAATTCTGAACCTTCTATATGTTCAAATTTTAATGTATACATATACATGAATTAAAATATAAAGAATACTTTAAATATATACTTCTATATACCCTATACTAAAATACATATATGCTCCTTTTCATATAGACTGTTAACACATATGCACATTATGCTGTACTTCTGTTTTCTAAATATAAGCATAATTTAATAGGATTCCTCTTATGCATTCAAACCTCTCTTCTGGTTCCAGTCATGGGCATCACCAAGCTGAGCAGCATTATATGTATATCCATCTTGTTGACGAAAATAATCATCGGTGCTGAATACAATGCCATCACGACTTTGACCAAGCAGAATACTGTTAAACAAAGGAAACGCAAAAATACTTTAACTTTTATTTTTCGGATGGGGGGGGGAAGACACAGGAAAAGAAAATATAGCTAAAATAAATTTAACTGTGCCCTATTTCTAAACTTCTTGCAAACTTCAAACAGGTTTATAAAAGTACACTCATATGTATTACCAATAATTCTAATCCAAATTAAAGCAATATATTTCCCCTGCTTTCTACTATTTCTGTATTTGTTGTTTCTTCTCCTCCGCCCCCAAGAGATGTCTGTACCCATCTAAGTTCTGGTTATATTGCAGTAAGTTCCAAGTACCTCACAGTAATTTAATGTAGTCACTAACATTTTTCATATCAATTCTCATTTGGAATTATCTCTAGAAACCAATCTAATCATGAGGAATCTGGATGCATCTGAGAAATGAACTGGATGTTTAAATCCTTTTTCAGCACCCTAAACTCTCAACACGCCCTCTTCTGACCTTTGCCCATACAATGTGGGTCGAACAGGAACAGCAAAAGAAAACTACTAATGTTTACAGCAATTTCCCTATTTTCAGGAAAAAGTAAAAGATCACAATAAACTTTCAAGTTTGTCCTACTAATGAAAGTCAGGATTATAGAAGAGTGTCCATATTCCTTTAAGATCCTATACTCTTCTATTCCAGTTCTATGTCTTCTCCCCCAGTCCTGGTGACACAGTCTTACTTGCCTCTATTTTCTCATCAACTCTGGCACTCACTGGATCTATAAGTCACTGGAATTCATACACAGAAGCAAGCAATACTTTTCTCTTTCTTTTTTCCTGGGTTACTTTTCTGAAGCTTTAGCAGTTGAGCCTATTGAAGAAAAGGCCCCAAAATGTGATACATGAAAAGTGGCTTACTATTAATGGAGACCTCCCCTGGCTGAGCAGCAGTAAGCTGCTACATGGGTTACCACGTATTGTAGAACTGTAGTTTCAGTCTAATAGATAACAAGAAATTTAAAACAGGATTTTTTCATATCTCAGTTTCTATCAGGGAATTATATTGTTTTTCACTATCATTCATATTTTAGTGCTAACAGGGTGATAGGAAAGCCATGCGTTTTACTATCCCTGAATGTATTACTTCAGATCAAGAGAAAAACAATCACTTCTCAAATCACTTAAACCACTTGATTAGAGTGTTTTAGCTTGGTTTCCTAAGGCAATGCCATTCCATGGTGACTTCTGGACATATAGACCAGTTTCCACAAAATCTGACAGAATATTCTCTCAAAAATACTATGAATTTTTATGGGGGGAAAACAAACAGACAAACCAAAGCAAAACAAATTTGTAAACAAACGGATAAAATGGAGAGATTCAAATTAGAATCCATAAAGATAAAAAAAGAGAAAAAGACTGCAACACAAATTTCGCATTTACCTAGTCTTTTAGGCCTGCCATTTCCAAGCAACATAAATATTTTACTGGCTAGAAGTTTACTTCATTTGTAGCTCAGAGTAAGTTGCATTACGTTCTGCTTCTTGCACAGCTAATGTTACAGATTACTGAAGAAATTTAAGTATACTCTAGCAAATAATAAAAGACACTGGGGGGAAGCCAATGAGGGTAAATATCTATCTGCAGGAACAGCTACTTAAGTTTAATTCCTACACAAGGAATTTGCTATGTTTTGCCTCCTGTCACCAACCACAGACCTGTTATGGATCATAGTTTAAAGACTGGGACACCGTATTACATATTAACTTACATTCCTACACATTTATTGTCCCACAACTGTGTTGTTGGTTATTTTTGCTTTCAAAATACAGAGATCTGTAACAACAAAATTCAGATTATTGAGGACGAGAAGAAACTACTAAGGATGCAGCTGTCAAGTAACACGATCAAAGCTGCATACAAGCTGTTTTTTCTTTCTTGCTCTTTCTCCCTTTCCCAGAGTATTAAGGTTACCTCAGGATAAATAGCAATACTATTTCAGAAGGCAGAGCATGATACACCAAAAGTACAGTCACCTTTTTTGGATGCTGTTCAATAATTATTTTTGCTAGAACCTATGTCTTTCAATAGGATGTGTATTATACTGGTTTAGGAGAACACAGAAGGATTCAAAGCCTATTTTTGTTCTAAGTAGACAAAATGGCAGCAGTAAATCATACACCACACACAACAGCATTTTTTCATACCTATTTCTCTCTTGTATAAAATATTTTACAGGAATTTATATTCATTAAGTTACTTGGCCATGATTTCAACATAGCTCAATTTTCTTATTTAGAGGATGCTACATTTGCCGATTAATAATGCTAGAAAAACTGGATCCATCTTCCACACTCACTTTTTGTGTGCTGAATGTATATACACACATTTTAGAGTAAGGACCATCCACCTTAATAAAAGAGATAGCAAATAATAACTGGGATTAGTCTACTAGCTGAGTAGACACACACCCCCCTACAGCTCCTAGGAGCCTGGCCATCAGGTTTCTGTAGGAATATATATGAACTGATTAATCAACACTAATGGGACTAATGGGGCATTCGTTTTTATTTCTAGGAACTGACTCTGTTTGCTCGGTGTTCTGGAGAATAATTCACTTACTCAAATTCTTCTGTTGTATCTTCCAAACAACATTAGTTGTAGTGATAAAGAAACACAATGACAAGGGTTCAGGAATCTTGCAAACCCATCAACAAAGTTTATTCTTGAAATATTTTGTTATTCTTCCTTGAAGTTCAGAATACACCGTAATTTATTTATGAACCTATATAACCGATATAACAGATTTAATACAGTCAACTATGCTTGCAAGAATAATCCTAAAACTACAGAATTCGGGAAGGCAAAGTGACTACCAAAGAGGCCAGAGTAACAGAACCCTTACTGTACACACAACACACAAGCTATCGCAAAGTAATGAGTTTATGAACTGAAACTTCAGTTATTACAGCAATGATCGTAGCCTGTTTCTAAATTGTGAAATTAAATCATAAAACTTAACATTTTAAAAGCCTGACAATTACCTCTTTCAGAATTCATAGTATTTAAACTTGTAAAATTTAAAATACAAACATACTTATTGATCTCATATGGAATAATTCACATATTTCTAACAAGTATTTGGAAACAAAATTTATCCCACGCTCATGAACTAGGAAACAGAAACAACAAAAAGCACACCTATGCAAAGAAAGCATCATTACTACCTAAACCCACATGGAGATGTGTCGTGGTTTAACCCCAGCTGGCAACTAAGAACCGCACAGCCACTCACTCACCCCCCGCCTCCCCCCAGTGGGATGGGGGAGAGAATTGGAAGAGTAAAAGTGAGAACACTTATGGGTTGAGATAAGAACAGTTTAATAATTGAAATAAAATATAATAACAAAACCAACAATAATAAAAAATTATAATTTAAAAAAAAAAAAAAGAGAGAGAGAAATAAAACTCAGGAAAAACAAGTGATGCAACTGCTCACCACCCACCAACCGATGCCCAGCCCGTCCCCGAGCAGTGATCGCTGTCCCCAGCCAACTCCCCCCAGCTTATATACTGAGCATGACATCATATGGTATGGAATAGCCCTTTGGCCAGTCTGGGTCAGCTGTCCTGGCTGTGCCCCCTCCCAGCTTCTTGTGCACCTCCTCGCTGGCAGAGTACGGGAAGCTGAAAAGTTTTTGACTTCGTATGAACACTGCTTAGCAACAACTAAAACAGTGTGTTATCACATTACTGTCACGCTAAATCCAAAACAGAGCACTATACCAGCTTCTAGGAAGAATAACTGTCCCAGCTGAAACCAGGACAAGATGATATTCCACTTCTGAGAGATGGAGAAAGAAAAAAAGTTAAGATAAATCTATTTCTAATAAGAGTCAAATTACAGATCAGTCAGCATCAATATGTGCGTGTGCCTGAAATGAGTAGCAGTATTATCCAACTGCTGTAATCCAGCTTTTTTACCCTAAACCTTCCCTGCAATTGAACACCCAGCTTTGAACACAGTAGGACACTGAAATTAAAGCAGATATAAAAATCAAAGCAGCTCACCTTTTTCCAGACATGTTATCTGACCTAACAGAAGATATTAGCTTGATGTACAAAACTCATCTTGAAACCAAAATGCTTATTTTAACTAGTCAGCAAACCAATACATGTTTTTCCCCGTTCACGTGCGCGCACACACACACACACACACACAAATTCTGCCTTAATTTTTCTTCAAAACTATAATAGTCCTCCAAGCCTGCATCCTGGTTAGCCTACTTTGATAGATGATTTTATAATAAAGAAAACTCTTAGAATCTAATAATTCACCTATTGAAAATAGCTAACATATCATATCACAGATGAGAGAAAAAAAGACAATAACTAAATACAATTTTAAAATATGTAGTATTACTAAGTTATGTAAATGCTATTTTAAAAGCATTGCTTTTAACACTGTTTAAAGAAATACATAATTAGAAACAACAGCACACAACTGTTTGTACATTCAGCTATAAATACTAACTCTTTAACTCTTCCATTCAGAAGATCGAGCTCTCAGGAAGAATGGCCCCAGATAAAGAGAACTGTCTTTATATACTCCCGACAACAGATTTAATTCAAAATTTACTTCTTAAATGACACCAATATTTGTTCTTTCAACCTCATTAAGCTCCTTTTTATTCAAATTCATGTTCAGATGTTTGTGGAGGAATGGAAAATTGCAATTGCTGCCAAGTTCAGTAGCAAGGTATCCTAAGTTGTAACTCTTTCCAGCATTATAAGATCACACTATCATCTACTTCTAATTGCAGCAGGCTTTTGTTACTTGGGCTAAAGATATCATTGCTGGGTATCTGTCTGGCCAAATTGTTTTAGAAAATTTTTAACCAAATGGTCAATCATTTCCAAAACCAAGGAAGAAATACAGCATTTTTATCATGTTTTGTTATTCCAAGCTTTTCTCTGAGAAGCTTTGGATTAAGGAAGTGAAATCTGGCAAAGTACATGCATTTGTTTTTCCTGCAAAAACTTTTTGTAAATCTGACCAAGCTGTAGGACTTTAAAATGTCATGTGCACAGAAAATAATAGTGAAAAGAACCCATTTTTGTACAAAGCAGAGCAGAAAATGCAAAGATTCTCACTGCAGTAAGCTCATTCCTGAACAGAGCATTCTTGTAGTGGCAGAGAGCTGATTCAGTACCAATACTGGACTGTAAGAACACATTTCTGCCAACACAACCTTACGAATGGCAAGAGAAGGAACAAAATTGGCCTAAAATAGGAAGGACATGGGAAGCATAGTGGTACAAACACTGGAACAAGCAACTTGGTACTGGCAGCAGAGCTAGGAAATAGGGACAAGGGAAAGAGTGAAGTGCAATGAAGAAATTGGTACAATGAAGCTGGGAATGAAATAATACTGCTGGCTGAAACAGGGCAAGAACAATCTGGGAAGAAAGCAGGGGGAGAAGAAGGAACTGAGAAATCAGCTTAGAATTTAGGAGCACACGTGGACCTAGTAAGCACAGACCAAAAGCCATGGTTGGACAGCAACAGGAAAACAAAACCAGAAATATAAGAGACAGGAACTTGAATGAGCCTCAGGAGGCTGGGATTGTCTAGGTCAGGTGAACACAGGAAATAAATCGAGATGAGGGGAGCTCCCCAGTGACCATGAAACTGCTAATGTTATGCTCATATTTGAGGCAAGTAAAGACAAGGAACTAAAGGCTGCTCAACCTCACCTAACCTCAGTTCCTGGAAAGACAATGGAGTGCATCCTCTCGGAATCTATTTCCAAACATGTGAAGGAAAAAGGTAATCAGGAAGAGTCAATGTGGGTTTTGCCACAGACAAATCATTCTTTACTGACCAGAATGCACTCTCTGATGAAACAACTGCCTTTGTAGATGAGGACTGAGTGATGAACGCAGCATACTTTGAAATTATCAAGGCTTCCGACATCATCTCCCAGTCAGTAACAAGCAGAGTACAGCAAGGGGTGAGAGTGGGACTAATTTTTTCAGTGTCTTCATTGCTAACCTGGATGATGAGGCAGACAACTTGCAGATGACACCAAATTAGTAATGATGCCTGACATACTGAACAGTAGGGCTTCCATCAAGAAGGACACTGAGAAACTTGAGCACCAGGCTAAGCAAAACTTCATGAAGCTCAACAAGAAAAAGTGCAAAGTTCTGCAACTGGTGAAGAAGAAACGTAAGCATCAGTACAGGATGGAAAGCGACTGGTTGAGCAGGTCTGCTGAAAAGGATCTGAGGATTACAGTGGACATCAAACCAGAGATAAGCAAATGGTGTGCTCTCATCAAAAGAAGAGCAAACCACATGCTGGGCTTTATTAGAGAAATTGTGGCCAGTAGATCAATGAAAGGTATCATCCACACTCTACCTGGCTCTTGTGTAGTCAGTTCTGAAATACTGTATCCAGTTTGGGGCTTCCCAGTTCAAGCGACATGCTGAAAACCATGAGAGGGTTGAACAGATGGCTACGGGCATATGACCTATGAGGACAGGCTGATAGCAGCTGGGCTTGTTTCGTGTGGCAATGAAGACAGTAAAAGGCCATCTGATATCAGCCTACTGCAATGAATAAGCCTATCCCCTTACCTGAAGGGAAACTGCAAAGATGATGAGCCGGATTTTACCATGTAACAGCACATGGTATAACACAGGAGAACACAGGCAAATTATGGCTTGGGAACTTCAGTTTGGAGATTAGGAGGAATTACTAGGAGGGTAGTACTGCACCAGAAAAGTCTGGAGATCATGGAATCTCTGTACTTGTAGGTTTTTCAAGATCAGGCTAGACAAAACCACAGCAAATCAGATCGAATGATGGTGACAGACCTGCTCCAAGCACAACGATGGAATAGTTGACCTCCAGAAGCCTCTTCCAAAAAACATGCCTGTGATTCCAAGCAGCTGGGATGGAACAGTCAAAACAAAACACAGACTTCAGTGGAAGATTCAGGACAGACATGGGTCAAGTTTGGGAGCAGGAGGAAAAGTGCCTGTACGTACAAACCTTCCCTTTGCAGAAAACATAAGATAGGAATCCAAGATTCCTGGGTCTCGCTACTGCTCTGCTGTCATTTCACAATTGGCAAACCCACTTGCAAGATGCATCTCATTCCCTTCTAGTGCTGATCCACACAGATGATGTCAGTTTTCTGCTTTTCCTTGACAGTCATTTTGCTAGCACAAGTGGCAGAGGTTTGTCTGCAGGTGCTAAAGATGCCAAGCCTGCAAACATACCTGTGGGTACTCATATGACATCAGAAGACTGTATTTGCTGTCCTAGTCTACACTGCAGAAGTCTATGATGTTGCACACACAAACACAGTCAACTTACATTAAGAATAAGACTTAATTAATAATACATGTATTTTCCTCATAGGCAGACATTAATTCTGGGTTCCCCCCCCACCAGCACCACATACCTGAGACATGATTTCATGAGAATTAACAGTTGCAACCAAGTTTTGAGCACATGAAACTGCATATAATTGAATACACTGAAAAAATAAGTCCCACACAGTTCAAATTCTGCATCCACATTTGGTGGCTGTTCTTGACCTTGATCTCATAGTGTCCACTTTCCCATCTGTTAAATGAAATTAGTAATTGATCTCACTAGCAAGAGATGAAAAAAGCAAGAATATGTGTTCATAAAAACCTGAAGATACTCAGAATCTTTCAGATAATATGAATAACATCTTTGGAGAAAGATTCAAAGACAATTCCACACACAAAACACGGAAAACAAAATATTCTATTCCATTAGATATCTTCACAGTAAGTATTATCCAATTCCTGCACTGAATGAGGCAGCATATTTTCCATAGGGTTATTTTTTTTTTAATTTTCTATGTTGCTTTCATATATTAAAGAAATTATTATAATAATACCCTCACAGGCTCATGCAGCTCCAAAAAGGCACACTTGCAAAAACAGAGCACTCAGTAACTAGAAAATGTAGTTAAAATTATACAAATATGTAAGCTAGAAATTTCTAGTAGGTGTTTTTCTATGATATGGAGATCATAGTCTCCTAAATATCAGGGGAAAAAACAGTGTGGTTACTCTTTTATACATAAGGAAGAACACGATCACTGTATCTATTTAACAGACTCTTAAGCATATAACAGAAGATAACCACAGAAGACATCCCATTTGTGATGTACAGTTTCTGGATGAAGCTCAATGAGTAACTTTTTCTTTTTTTTTTTCGTATGCAAGAGAAACCTATTTTCCCTTAACACAGATAGCGTATGTGCTCTCTATCAACTTACGTAACTTTCTAAACTAGGCCAAAAAAAAAAAAAAAAAAAAGAAAAAAAAAAAGAAAATCCAAGTTGGAGGTGGTACTTGCTTTTAACCTGTCAGACTTCAACAACTATATTTTTAAGGGAAAATACTACTTTTCTTGTGTGTTGTTCACAAATAAACAGAGAAGTTGACAGACCACAGTACGAAAAAAAGGGAATGAGACTATGCTCAGTTTCATCAACACACTGAAAACAAATTAAGTATTTTCAGAGTAGCAAAATTCTTCCAATAGTCTTTGAAGATTTTTGCATGGGCATAAAAAGTACTTCTGGTTCAGTCAAATTAATGCTGCTAGATTTGACAGAAGATTTTTTTAAATGAAGGAATTTAAGAATAAAAAAAAGAGGAAGACCATCACATACTAGTACACCCGCAAGTTTCAGAATAAGAGATTATGCAATTTAATGGATAAGAAACATTTTAAATTTAACATAAAACAGCTCCTGTTCATCAAAACTCTAAAGGAGACAAAACCCCCCTTTTTTTTTCCCAATATTTACTGTCATATGTCCTCATTAAGTAAAAATTTCTGCATTTTAATAGCCTAATTTACTAATACCAAAGTTTGCCAAGTGCTTACAGATAATTTTTTTAAAAAATCCTTAAAAATTTTGACTTGGATAAGCTTCCCAAGCTTTAAGTCTTTACTTACCGAGAAAGCGTTGATTTCCCTGAACCAGGTAGGCCTCTTAAGATGAGGAGAAATTTCTGTGAATAACTGAATCTTTCTTCAGGTAACTGCAAGGAAGAAAAGTTGTGCGTTCCTTCTGTATTGTCAGCTTTTGGATCCTTCCAACACTCTTCTCTGGTTTCACAGAAACCATTATTTTGGAGTCCATTCTGATCATTATTTCCATTTCTGAAGACCTGAGTACTATGGATATCAATATGACCAGCATAGTTGGTACTTTGATCAAGCAATGGACCATGACTGTTGATATCAGTATTTTCATGGTAACCATGATAATTTTTGTAAGAAAGTTCACCATTCTGAGAAGGGAGAGCATTTGTTTTTTGTGGTGGGGAATTTAGTACCTGAAAATGTAACTGATGGTTGAATCTAGGAGGAAGAGGTCCCTGAGGTGCTATGAAAGACTCTGTTGACTGCCAAGCAGGTCTGAATTCAGGCATGGAGTAGTTCCAATATTTAGAATCTACTTGTCCGTTAAAGGTATTTTCAGTTTTCCAGCCACTTGTTTCCACAATAAACTGCTGCTCATTGCTTGTTTTCTGACTGTTCTGTTCCCCAAAGAAACACTGTCCATTCTCATAAAATGGTTGTGGGCTGCCCAACAATACACGTTGATAATCCTCTTGTGAGGTCTGACTACAATTATATGGGGAGTATTGTTCCTGAGAAGCTTCAGTTTCTTTTTCCTGAAAAGTAGTATCTAAATTTTCATTTTCCAGCTGGTGAATTTCTTTATAGAACTGGTCCAGTTCATCATCTATTTCTGGTACAGCAGAAGAAATAGTCTGCATCTTCTTTGCCTCCTTTCTTTTAGCTCTGTTTTCATGCAATTCATTCTGATCTCCCTCACTGCTTCTACACTCGTTGCAACTGCCAGATTTGTCCTGTTTGTTACTTTCAGCAGGCTTGTAAATCGGTCCGATAAATTCTTTGCTTGTAAAAAACTCTTCATCTGATGCATTTCTATTTACCAAGACTGACGTACTGCTATTTCTAATATTATCTTCACCAGCACTAGTTGTAATAAAAGTGCCTTTCTTTTCTTCAACATTAGTGTCATTTATTGATGCAAATGGAGGATTTACATTCTGCACAGTTTCTGAATCAATTGGCTGACTAAGCACTAGATTATATTCAGGGTGCACTTCTTTCAGTGTTCCCAAGACACCAGGAGGTACTTTCTCTTGCTTCTGCATTTCATGTTGCCCTTGGTTATCTGAGGCACATGCTGGTATCAAATAATTCGTTGTCTTCTCAGCGTCCACTTCCTCTTGAATACCTTGGTTATCATCATCACAGAGTTTCTCGTAAGCCCCTTCTGTTGACTTCATTTTTTTAGAACATGGTTCAATTGTGATTTCATCATGACACTCCAAGAGCCTTACTCTACTTTCAGCATGAAGCATCTTAGAAAAAAATTAATACATTATCAGCATGTACACGTGTAAAGTATAAAAAAGCAGAGGTCATTCAGGCCTATGATGTGCATCCTCAGACCTTCCATGGTCACAACTAAAATGTACTCAACCAGAAGAAAAGCAGACATCACCTATGGGAAGTCTTGTCTAAACAAAATTGCCACATTATTGCACATCTTTAGCAAATACATTAGGGCTGTACCAGTCTAGCAGTCACATTTTATAATATATCTTTAATTTACAAATCGTGTTTTTTAAATGTGAATTCTTTGAAAAAAGAATTACATCAACAACCTCTGTTCTCTACTGACCTATGTTAATCTGTCAAGTGTTATAAATGTCTTCTACAGCATAAACATGTGCCAATTTCCAATGCACAAACTGATACCTGACATCACAACTAATATGACCAACAAAAATGCAAATACTTCAATCACAAGGGTTATTTTCTGTAACATGAACTGAACTCAATAAATTCATTTAACACCAATCAAACTGATGCTGGATGGCATTTATAATTTGGTAATAGTCAAATAAGACTGAAAATTAAATCTGCAATCTGTTATTATGTTTCTGGTTTTGGAACAACTAGAGACCTTTGTTAGGCACCAAGACCACTTGGTTGCATGTTTTCTAAAAATAAACACAAAAAAAGCAATCCCTGCCCTAAACAGATTGCCCTCTAAGAATGAGCCAGTAAGTTCCGGAAAAATTCAAAGAAGAGAGCAATTAAAAACAAAGCAAGATGGCATTGACCACCATGACATGCAGTTATGCCATTATCCATCTATTAGTTTGAATCACTTGGATTTTCCTTTGTATTCCAGAGGTCTAGATAGAATGCAATAAAAAGCAATAGTCATATTATTATAAATCAAGTGCCAAGTAGTTTATTCAGCAAATCCCCTCCCCAAAACGAATGCAGTACCAAACAAGAAAGAAAGTATTTTTCTCACTAGAGGGTTTATTCTACTGCTTACTGTGAACATTTCAACTTTCTAGGAGTAAATATTAATAAAATGTCACATGCTCTTAATTCTGGACAAGAGATGAAGTTTTTTTCTTTATCTGAAAAGGATCTGTAGGTAGTTTTAAGGGAAGATTTTTAAGTAACATCTATAATCTCATGTTCCCTTGCAAAACTGACAAGAAAAGGTGTTACTCTGGGTACTTTCTCATCTGCTATCCCAAGTAAGCGAATTCTGCCATCCTCAGTCTCCAAATGCCTAAACCAAGGAGATTTTACTCTTTGCATTTGACTTTACTACTTGGAAGACAGCACTAATGTCAGAAGGTGGAGAAACATGGCCATGCAACTATCCCTCTTCCTCAGAATTGGTGGAAGAATGTTGTGGGTACTACGCTCTCTCCTCCTCACAAGATACACACATTTCATACATACCTCCAGCTTCACAGTTCCTCCTTTTTGTAAATTAGAAAGCAAGAATGACATCGTATGAATTGGGGACTCTATCCCCCATCTATACAAAAGTGTTACTCTACCTTCACTCAAAAACAGGGCTAGAATAAAAAAGTTGCTTTATTAGCTTCTATGTTTTCTGGGATGGTGTTTAAGCAAAGCACATATTCTGATGTGGAATGAAAACAGAGAGCATGTGAACACTTGCTGCAGAACTCTCTCTCTAATGATGGAGGATGCTGCTCTGTGACTGTCCCACACAGAAATATCCTTTCTAGTTAATCTTTAACAGACTTTCTCTGATTATCCTTTTGGACAGTAAAATTACATATGAAAGCATCTGCACCTGCATTCTTGGGGAGGACAGAGCAAGTATGTACTGAGAGAGTGCAATCTAAGCGGCAGTCTTGTCTCTTGAATGGGATAGGCCTAGGTCTGTCTTATTTCTGTAACGAACTGGTTATAAGTGTTGAACCTGAGCTGGCGTAAGTAATTCACCTGGCTGGCACCTGCAACACTAAATCACCACTTTAACTAACCTACCAAACGTCCAGAAGTCTCAACCAAGTAACTCGTGGCCTTAAGCACCACCTGTACAATAAATTTCCAAAAGGAAAAACAAGGCATATGTGGCAGAACTTAAAGATGGGGGGAATTGCTTGAGTTCGCCTGTGTGACCACCTCTTTCTGGGTATGGGGGCGGCAAAGCAGGTAGGCCAGCGTCCCTCACACAGAGGCAGGCCGCACCTCGGAGACGGGGGAAGCAGGCGCTGCTCCACGCACCGGGATGGCGGCGGCCAGGCCGCGGCTGGGAGCGGGGCGCCTGAGGCGAAGGCGCCTGAGGCGAAGGCGCGGCTGCCGGCAGCCCCAAGTACCGGTAAGTGTGTCAGCTGCTCCCTCCCTCCGCACCCCCCGGGGTAAGGCACCCCCCCCCCCCCCCAGCCTGGCACCGATGTCCCACAACCTCCGCAGCCGCCTCCTGTGCGCCGCCCCCGCACTGCCCCCCTCCCCGCCCGGCCGCGGCGACCCCAGCGCTCGGCCACGGTCCCCCTTCGCCACACATCGGTGGCAGTGGTGGCGGTGGGGAGAAGCGCCTTCCCGGCCCCGCCGAGCAGAAGCCACATGCGGGTGAGGAGACCAACCTCAAGGCGAGCAGCGCACTCCCGGCAGGCGGCGGGGGAGGGGAGCACCGGCAACCCCTCGCTCTCAAAATGGCGCCGCCTCCCTCTGCCCCTTCACCCCCGCGACCCCCAGATGTTGTGGGACTTGTAGTTCCGCCCCGCCGGGCGTCGGACTACAACTCCCGGCATACCCCTCCGGCGGGAGCCGTCCCGTTCTGTCCCTGGGCGCGCGGCCGTTGGGCGCGGGAAGGAGGCGTTAGGGATAGGCCGCGAGCAGGCGGCCCTGGCGGGCCGGGCTGTGAGGGGCGGTGGCCTCCTGCCCTGGCGGAGCGGGGCGGCTTTGCCCCCACGCACCCCGTTCCCTTCTCCCCGGAGGAAAATGATCGAAGCCGACACGGGAGAGTGGGTTTTAGGCTATTCTAAACTCTTCTGGGGGTTGTTCTCAGCATGCCGCGAGGCGTTGTGTTTGTGAGGGCAGAGGCCGCCCCCGTGGTTTCCCAGCTTCGGGGGCTGCTGGCTGTACTGCAGTACAAGCTTATTTCTCCAACTCAGTATTAAAACAGCTGGTGTTTTATTCTTGGTAGAAGAAAAATTCTCAGCTACTGAAAACACAGGGCAGAAGCTCCAGCCAGCAGCCTTGTTTGCATTTCCTCTGTTCTGCTTTTCCGCTCTCCTGGTCGGGCCCTCTGCTCTACCCAGACCTTATTTTGCCTCTTTTCTGTGGTATGGTCTACCTTCCTAAAACTGATGGTTGTCTTGTTTTGTTTTAAATAACGAAATAAACTTTGCAGGCATATTTTGCCCAGACATTAGGCCTGTCCACATTAATTTGAATAAAGCATATTTTTTTGGCTGTAACCCCAAGGGAGAGCATTTATTATAATGGATTATGTATATCCATGTACTATATCAACTTTCTCTGACTGCTATATGAAGGGTAAAATACTTTCTTCTGTAGAGTTTTGAGGATCAGAATGTTTATTTTGCTTTAAGTGGTATTCTGATTTTTGTGTAAGAACAACAAAGATTTTAGCAAGGTTATGAAGTTCTGCTGAGCATTGTCCCCAATGTAAGAGCTGCCCAAGTTTCCTAGACGTGTATTGTACTTACATGAACTTGCAACTTTTCCGTGCAGCATAAATAGACTGTATTTTTTCCATGATGTGGCTACATTCTTTTTTTTCAAATCTTGTGCTATTATGCAAAGCGAACTACATTTTTCCTAAGAAACAGTCTTGTAACAGTAGTGCCCCAATTTTCATTAGTGCACACAACAGCTCCTGTAAGTGATGTGCCCATTCTAAATACCTGCAACAGTTATGCTTTCAGATAACCTGAATAAATTATGAATATTTTAGAGTTTCTATAATTTGTAAAATCTCTGAAATTAGTTTATTTGCTATAAATGGCAAAAAGAAAACCATGATTGTTAAAATCCATGCCAGGCATTCCTTCCTGTTACCCCTGCGACCAAAACAGAGTCTCCTTTCCTGTCCCAGATGATAACCTTGTTTTGTTAGAAGGTATGGATGTCCCTTTGGTAGCATTTTAATATAGATCAGAAGTGAGCTTTTGAAGTGAATCTCCTCATTCTTCCCATTTCCCATGCTTTGTTAAGGTGAGTGCTCTTCCAAGTTAAAAGCTACTGAAATGTGTATTGTATGAATGCCACAACCTTAGCATCAAATGCTTTTCCGTATTGATTTGCACTTAATGGCACTGCACTAGTTATGTAGACGTTGCCTGCATCACAACCAGACCTGGGAAATCTGTGTGCAGCTTCTTCTAAGGAGTAAGGGTGGCATAACCTTGTCACTCCATTCCAAACTGGAAAAACAATGTGTGAATTCTCCTGGAAGACAGGAGCACTCACATGTTGAGACATGGCCTTGCTGTGGCTTTAGGGCCCGAGTTTGGTACCATGTTTTGGAATCCACAGTCAAAGAGACAAATTCTAAAGCTATTTTAAAGAAAAATTCAGAAGAAACTGGTCATTTCTGCTATCAGGAAGGAAAATAGGAAACGTCATAAAGAACTGACCTTTGCTACCAAGAAAAATGTAGAGACACAAGATATACAAAGGAGAATGTTATTGCAGGTTGGTGGAATATTTCACACAAGTGTTTTTGGAAATACAAAGGGCTACACTGCTTTACTCTTCTACCCTTTTGCATGAGATTATCTAAAGATAATAAAGCTAGTCCTTAATATTAAAAAATTTTACAACCAAGGTTCTTGACTTCTTGGAGAATTCTTTTCTAACAGTAATGCTATCGATTATTTAATCCTAAGGAAAAAAGTATTTTCCATCTGAAATAATAATTATTTGCTTCCCTACACAAGCTAAGTCATGGAACACCCAAGTTAACCATTTAGAGAGAATATGGGTATGCTGCACATGGACCTTCTGAAGGTAGTATCTGGAGATCAAAGCTCTCAAGTGCTTCATGTTGTGTATCTAGTCATTGTCGTGGATGTATTTCATTTTAGGTACTTGTGTACCTAATTAAATAAGCCACGTTACAACTGACAATACTCTCATGTAATTTTTTCAACCTCAGCGAGGGTAATAAAATATGCTTTCCCTGATGATACTATTACAGCTGCTACAGATCCCATATGGGAAGATGTTGTACTTATTTGAGACAAAGCTGCAAACAATTCCCCCCGAATCCTCAGGCTGCACAAGGTGATAAAAGAAGTTCCATCAGAAACATCATCAGGAGAAGCTGATAGGGTAGGTAAAGTAGTGTCCAAGGGGCTGAACACTGTAACGGTGAAAATATTTGCAAAGAAGCATTAACAGATCGTGTTTTTTCTTTGTTTGCAGAGGAGTCTGAATTTTATAACTTCAATTTTTTAATATTTTTATAAATTTCCTTAGAACTCTACCATGTACCAGGTAGAACTCTACCATGTACCTCTACTATATGTCACCCAAATCGTGCTTCCTGTAACATACAAAGGTCATCTATGATTTTGGTGGAGACTTCTCGTGGAAGTAATAAGAGCGTAGTAGTGTTATTGCATGGGTAACAAATTATGAAAAATTACGTATTCTTTTGTTCCTTGACATTTATGCCATCACCTTTGTATCAGTTGAAATGTTGGCTTCAGCTGATCTAAGAGAAGAGTGAAAGGAAAATTTTCCACTTTTTACAATCAGATTTTTATTCCGTTTTCCAAGGGTCTTGCAAGTTTCAGTTGATTTGAACATTACAGATAGCATCACAATTTGTATGCATAAGGGAAGTAAATAAAGTACTATGAAAAAAATGAGTTTTGACATTATGTAACTTGCATGTTTGAACTTGCAAATGGAGCATTTTCTCAGAGGAGTTTTTGTATTTGATTTACTTAATTAAAAAGGGAAGATGGCAACTGTCCACACTGGGGGATCATCCTGATTCCTACATGGTTTAGTGGTATAGTTGATGTTTTAGATCCATAGCAGAGGTCACTGGTACTTGTACTAAAGTAAGTAGTTGCACTAGCAGACTGCTCTCTTCTGCATGGGCCCAATTTCAGGTTCTGTAAAAAAGCATGCCTTAAGGTGCAATTTCAAATTACGAGTAAACCACACTAAAACTAAACTACTGTCAGAAAAGGTGCTCTGCTGCTCCCTTCCCATACGTGGGGATGCCTAGGTGCTGTCCTGCCTCCTCTCTCCTAGTAGCTTTTGTTCTTGTTTGACCCCTGAGCTCCTGCATCGCTGATGGGCAGGGCCTGGCCAGTGCCAGGGAAGCAGTGGGAACAAGGAGCTGGGGAGGGTGCAGGGACTGGTCCCCCTCCTTTCAGCAGCGTTCGGCCGTTGGATCAGTTTAACTGTATCACCTCACCCTAAGCGTCACCAACTAACATGGCCCTACCCGCTATGTTGCTCTACCCAGCGCCTCCACGCAATTGTTGTTACACTCCAGTGGTTTTTTTCTGCCCACTGTGGTTGCTGGTTTCTTCCCCGCCTCTACTGTTCCTTTCCAATATGATCTTGCTTCTTGCCTGGTTCCCGTTATTCCTTTACATTCCATAGTCCTGTATCACTTCCTACTACGAATGCTGTTCTTTTTTCCCCTTCCCTCCCTTTCCATTTGATCCAGGGTGTTTTCTTCCTTCTGGTTTTTATCACTTTCCTCTTTCCTGCGAAAGACGAATGTGCTGCCTTTATCTTCTCCTGCAAGTCTGGAACACAGCATCACAGTGGCATCCGTTTGCTGAGAGAAAACTACGGAGAATACATGCCTTCTCTGCAGAGAGAGAGGTACACCGCTTGGATACACTGTAATGGCAGCAGGAAGAGGAATATTCTTCAGATTTCTCAAATTGTCGGTTCCTATTTCATAAAAGGGGAAGCACTGGGTATTTTTAGTAAAAACTTTGTACTATTCTTTTCTGGAAGGAAAGATTTCCCTTAAATTCGCTTCTAGAAACATTTTAGATAAAACTTCCCAAAATAACTCAGCATGAAGAAGGTAGCTGGCATGAAAAATATTAACCTAAAAATTAAATGTTGTCAAAACAATAAAAGCTTGCATTCTGCATTTTAATATAAAAGATTAGGCAAATTTATGATAGACAGAATGATGAGACTCCATGTGTAATAACAAGGAAAAAAATCAAGATAAATACCCAGTGGACACCACTTGAGATTGGCTTTCACAATTAAGGGTTAATATGGAATGATAGCTCAATCATTTAGATCTTGTGCCTTGGTCTTGTTATCAGACTTGACATAGCAGAGTACTCCTTCTCATAACACTGTTTTTCTAATGACACTTTAATAAGACATGTCAAGAGGACTGGTTACATACTTATATTTAATCATGCCTCTTTCTAAAGGATACTCACCTTGGGTCTTAGTTTGTCTTGCCACTCTGTACTTCGCTAAATCTTGTTAGAAAAAGTGAGGCTTCAAGATGATTTAGGAAATACAGGAAATACTCTTGCATAATTCTTTGAATTTAAATCAAACTATATCTAGAGAGAAATGCTGGTGAACATTAAGAGAATTGGTTTACTCAACCAACTAGGAATACTGTTTACCAAATGGTTTTCTGAAATATTTATATGTCAAAGAGATATACTGATATGTAAATGTCAGATCAAAGTTTCAATCATAAAAATTTGATAAGAGTTTTTAGCTTATTAATTTCCACAAATAAAGGGGTTTTTTTTAATTTTCAAATTGAAACTTGAGAATTAACTTAGGAATGCTGTATTATAGTTTTGATAAAGTCCTATCTTTTTACAAAAAAATATCCCTACTGGCCTGCTGCTTATAGGAGATAGGAGTATTTTTTGATACAGATAACAGATTCTTGTGAGCAATATTTAAGCCATGGAGAGACCAGTATTTCTTTTAATTATGCTATAACTAGTTTTTAATTTAAATATTATTATTTGATTCCCTTCCAGTATAGGATGAACCCTTTTGAAGACAAAAATAGTGGGGAGAAAATAAAAGGAACACCTCATTAGTTTATTTTGAAGGTTCTTGAAATCTTTGTTTCAATGTTTTTTTGCTGAAATCCGCATGATATGTAGAGAGAGAGACAGCTCTTGCTCTTGACAGCAAAGCACCTCTTCTGTGAGTTAGGTCTTAAGCACTATGGCAAAACAAAACTGAAAGAACTGTAAGATTTAACCTTTGTTTTAAGGCAGAGTGCTTTAGGAATGATAGCAACTGCTGGCCTACAGCAAAGCTGAGCTTATAGGTTGTGAAATATTAGGGGAAAGCAGGCCAAGAAAACATGATTTTGAACAATTTATGTGTTTCAAAGTAGAGCATGGGGAATTTCTGGGAAGAGACACTCAAGGTGAAGGTCCAGGCACTGCTTAGTCTGCAAGAATATCTAAATAGCAGCTCAAATTTACATAAAAATGGAGGAGACTGAGTATAATGCCTTCAGTAGACTTACATTCAATGGAACATTAACATAAGTAGCTTTAAATAGAGAGCAGACAGTGGAACAGTAAAAGGAAAAAGTGTGAGTAGAAGAAAAAGAGCATTGGATAGAGCAACTGAAAAATACCCAGCATTTTACACAGCAGAAGTATTTAAGTATTATTAAGTATTATTTAATTATTGTTTAAGTATTTAATGCTTAATACACTAATCACTGTTTAAGTGAGAGGAAAATAGATGATGAAATACTACAGAAGTTTAGTGCAACATGCTTAGCTATGGCAATGTTAACATCCCCACTGCTTTGTAGAATACTTGTTCCTTTTAACTATGCAGTTGTTACCTAAAATTACTTTTATTTGAATGCTTGAAGTTTAACAACTGAGATGCTCACCTTTCAGATACAAGTTAGAGTAAAAATTTCTTAAATATTTTTCCCATTTTGTCATAGTAACAGCATTGCTTAAGAATATTTAGGTTATGTACTCTTCCTCTCCCACCTCCTATCCTACATCTCAATTAAGGATGGAAAGCATCTAAATCAATTAAAGGTAACTCGGAGGAGAAACTAATTTAATTCACTGACTAACTGAGCTAATCACCAGGGAAAGAAAGACTGCTGGTACAGACTCCCAAAATACTAATTCTCTACTGTCATACCTGTCAGGAAGGCACTAAGGGAAGAACAATTTTTTTTTTCCCTGACTACTGTGGCTCTTTAGGTGCTGGCTGCCATAGGTTATATTAGTGTTAAGTTGTAGGCGTACACTGTGCAAATAGCTGGAGTGGTCAGTGGTCAGCAAGAAGATTCCATGATATTTAGCAACAAAACAGCTGTTAAGCCACACTAGTGGAAAAAAAAAACCAACAACAAAACCAGCAATAAACTGGTATTAGAAGCCTTGAACATTTGTGTGTTAATGCTCTTTAACTTATTGCTGTCAGGCAGCAAGATGGTTAGATTTGTTTAGCTAAAGCGTAAAAGATGCATTGGTTGGTAGAGAAATAAAGCACCATCACTTCCTGACTGCAGTAGAGGCAGATTCTGTTTCAGAACATTAACAATCTTAACGATGTTTTTTGCTTCTGTAGCTACTGTAACATGAAACATTTTATTGTTCTCTTCCCATACATGTCTGCAAAGGCACTGACCTCTTTAGGATCCCGTTGGACGAAGAGAGGTCGGAGAGAAAGATAAATCTACAGCTGACCTGATATGGCACATTTTGGGAGGAGGTAATAGTTTTTGTTTTAATAGAAAGACTTACTTTAGTAGGTCATTTAATCTTACTAGTGTCCCACTGTAGCTGTTAACTATTACATGAAGAGAGCAGATGATTAGGTAGAGCGAAAGGCTTCCTGCAGTCCTCACCCTGAATAGTAGTATAATATAATCTCTAGTAATTTTTTTTTTTTGTGACTCTTGTCTTTTTATTAGAAAACAACCACAAGACAGACACAGGTAGGTATTTTTGGTAGAGTCAGACTTGTTGGCACTAAGATTAAAGCGGTACTTATTAAAGTTTAGAATTAATATTGCACACGTATTAAAGCTAGTAGCTTCTGAGCATCACTTATTCAGCTGTTTGATTTTTGTTTACAAGGAGACGGTTTTGGAAACAGCACTCACAGAGACAGTAAGAGTCTAAAAATTCCAGTCATCTTAAGTCACTGTTTCCATGTGGCTTCCTTGCAAATTACTTGAGACACATGAGATACTAAAATTAGTTGTGAAGTTAACTCATGTTCATAATAATGTCAGCCATTTAGCTGAAGAGCCAACACTAATAAATGAACTGTTGTTTTCTTTCTCTGAGACAAATCATTAGACCTGCAAATTGCACGTGTATGTAGGCACTACCTCTCCCTCCTACATGGCAAAAGCCCTTTCATTGTGAAGGTCTCAGTATATAAATGACGTGTATTTAATTTTGTATTGTTTTTCTAGTAAAATATTTTTGATGCGGTTGTTCAAGAATCATAATTATAAGAGAAACAAACAGAAGGGAAAGGTGGTTATACCTGTGCTGGAAACAAAAGTGTCCTTTTCACAAACCTGCTACATTAAGAAAGGGAATTTAGATAAGTCTGGTGGAAAAAAAAGGGGAAAAATGCACCCTTCTATTTCTTAAACTTTTTTAACGTTTACTTTTCTGATCTGCCTTGATTTTGCCCCAACCATTTATAAAAGGAAACAAAAGATACTTTAGGATTCAGTTAAGTGGTTTTTATTTCCCCTGGGTGACTCAGGCAATGTTAGAAATGTAACTTGTAGTTTGCATTCAAATAAAAACCAATTGGCTTCCATTCAAATTCTTTGTTATTTGTGCTGGCCCTTCATCAGACTCTGGTGATGACTGTATGGAAGGATTTGCTCAACAGTTATTCTTAAGTCACATGATGTTAATCTACAGGTAGGGAAGTTGATTAAACAATTCACAACTCATTGCTATCAAAAGCAGGTGTTGGTCTCTGCTGTGTAGTCCCTCCCTTCTTCCTTGTGTTAGTTCACCCTCCTGTGAGCTGACTGAGCTTACTAGCCAGGACAGAGTTTTATAATATGGTTGAGCTAAAATATCTGCTTCTCCGGGGAGGGGGGGGAGGAAAAAAGATTTTGCTTCCTCTAATCTGTTCATTCCCTTGTTCTGCCTGGGACTATAGGGTTTTGTTAGGCAATTTTAATATTTCACTGTAGTGAATCAGTAGGGATTGCTGAGGTCTACAGCATTGAGTCATTCTAGGACCCAGCTGCCTTCCAACCTTTCTTCATCCCACAGTGGGATGCTGGGGTGTTTTGGAAGTCTATGTCACTTTACACCTGTCCGCTTTCTTCCTGAGGTCCCTGCCTGTTCAGTCCCGTGAGGTGTATCTTAGAGCTCTTATTTAAATAAAGGTATGACTGGTAAAGTTAGGAGGTTTGTCTATTGTGTTTTGAAGTATCCTTGAAGTTGATACGTCTTCATATATTTCTTTGGTTCAAGTCCATGAGTGCAAAAAACGGAGGGACTTAAAGACAAAACATATAGAGAGATTCATATATGCAAATGCCTCAGGGTTACTGTAATGAGGAAGGAGACACAGTAAAAATGCTTAGTGAATCTTCTGGTGGTGATGTTACCTTGACAGTTGTTCCTACTCCTATTCACACTGAAAGGCTGATACCATAAAAGAGTACGATCACCGGGCCCATGGATAAACATAATGTCTTGGGAAAGCACCAGCATAGTTTCTGTGGAGGGAGATATTGACACGGTCACAGACTTCCAGCAGGTTTGTGAGTCGGGAGGTATGTGGACAAAGACAAACCAGAGAACATACTTGTATTTTCAAAAAGCATTTGTGCAGGTTCCTCACTAAAAGCTGTTAAACAAAGTTACCACGGAATTGGAGTAAATGTCCTATTCTGAGTTGGAAATCTGGTCGAAGGATGGAAGCAGAGAGTACAGTTTAATGGTTACTTTCCAGGGTGGAGAAAAGTCAGCAATGCTGTCCTACAGAAATGTTTGGGTTTACTGATGTTTTACACAACAATCTTTCATCTTCATCAATGACCCGGAAAAGGAGGTACACACTGAATGATACTTGGATGGTCTTAAGCTCTTTTGGGTAATCAAATGCTGTGCTGGTGGAAGGAACTCCAGAAGGCCTCACAAAACTGAATGGGTATAAAGATGGCAGACAGGCTTTGAAGTAGATCAGTGTAAGGTAAAGCATAGAATTACCGGTCAATCCTGGAAGTTCACAAAGACTTGAAGACACTGTTGTCAGCTTTCTGAAATCTTTGACTCAAACTGCAGCAGCAACCAAAAAGCCCACCAAAGCAGCCAACCAAAAAGCCATCACAACAGAGACGTAAGGTATCATCGGAGGAGTACTGAGAGCAAGACAGAAGACAGTTTGCTGCTCTGTGGGAAGTCTCAGTGTACTCCTATCCTGAGTACAGCGTGCAGTTCTGGTCTGCAAGGACACAACAAATTTAAAGAAGGCATTGAGAAAGATAACTGAAATGATCCAAGGGGAGAGATTGGCAGTCTGACAAAGGGGCTAAAAGGGTTTGGATTCTGATTGTGAGAAGGCAAGGCTGAGCAGCATATGATCAAATTTTACAAATCAAGAAGGCCCTGTTTAAGGTGAATGCAGAAATAGGGTTCTTGACAGAATGGGTAGTGGGCTTCTATAATCTGCTGCCTAAGTAGGCTTGAAAATACACAGTGTCAGCAGATTCAAAAAGGGATTAGACAAGTTAGTGGACAACAGGTCCATAAATGGACTCTAAAGGGAATAGAGAGGTGTGTACCATCCATGTACAAACCAGACACGTAGTATCCCTATTACAGCAACTGTAGATGTTGGGAATGTACGATGAACAACAGAAAGCAGGTCTCCCTAAATAGTATCTCCTTTGCCATTATTCTTGTTTTATACAGAGGAATACCACTACCTGAAATTTTGCATTGAAGTTCCCTGCATTTGGGGAAACTGCAGAGACCAGCAAACTGGAAATGCAAGGTATGGGTCTCGCTCTGGGAAAACTACGCCACTGCTGGTTACCAAATACGGGGCGAGATGGACCATTGGTCTGACTCAGAAGGGCATTTTCATTGTTGAGAAGATTCTGTGTGTTTCTAAGGTACAAAGCTGCCCTTGTCACTGTAGCCTGCTATTTTCACACAATGTTTTTACAGACAGAAAGCTGTGAGAAGAATACTGCTGTGTAGGATGTGTAGGATTCTTTGACTGGGATGTTCATCATTGTCGCTTGAACGCTGAGATGTGAACAGTGTCTTCAACACACACATTCTGTGTAAAAGATCCGGTCTTTGAAGTTCTGTGGCACTGGCTTTCTCTATATGTCATACTGTAGGCAAAATATTTATTTTGTGCAAATATTTCGAATCTTTCTTCAGTATAGAGTTTCTGTAAGTAACATACATTTATCCTTTCTTTTGACTGCACTTTCAGGAGGTGGCAAATCTAGTGAAAACCAGTCTGCTCGCAGTCACCAGCGCCGTGTGAGATGCGACATTTCTTGTGGGGGAGACCGAGTCCGCCCTCGGGAACACGGCCCGCGCTTGCACAGATTTCACGGTGCAGCTCTTTTCTTTCAGGACTGCACCGAAAAGGGACCGGGTAGTTGTTACTCCCTCCTGTAGGCAGGTCCTTAACACTTCCCAAATTATTTTCTGAGGAAACACCTGCGCAACACGTCCAGCTAACCCGACACCGAGTGTGTAAGGAGGTCCTACGCGGCTTGCCGGTTGGTTGATAGATTTCGCCGGCGCGGAGGAACGGCAGCTCCATGCTGCCTCCTACCGCCCGCGGCGCCGCGCCGGCCTCGGCTTCGGTCTGGCGGCGCCTCCTCACGGCGCGGCGCCCAACGGCCGCCCCCAACCGCCGCTGGGGCGGGGGCCGGGGCGCCGCAGGCCGCTTCCCACCTCCCTTGGCGGGAACCGGCCGCGGGGTGACGGGCGGGGCCGGCGGGGTGAGGGTGAGCGAGCGGCCCCCGAGCGGCGGCGGGAGCGGCGGCGGGCGGGCTCCCTCCGGAGGGCCGCGCACGCTACTGCGGCGGGGCGCCGGCAGCCCAGCGCCCCTCACGTAACACGGCGCCTCTAGCGACCACCGCGCCGCGGGGTTCCGCGCCTCGCCGGTGCCGAAACCCGGAGGGGCTGGGAAGAAGGAGTGAAGAATTACCTCCAAAATGTCGATTTCTGAGATTTTAAAGAGTCTCAGTGCAGGCACGAAATGAAGGGCAGAAGGTAGCTGGGGAGAGGCCTCCGTTACACAGCGCCTCGCTTTACTTCTCGAAGCGTTCACGGCTCCAGGCGCCCTGACAGGAGCTGAGGGTGTAAGTGCTCCGGTTACCCGCTCCCTCGGTAAAACGGAGCAAAATATTTGCATGCAAAGCACGGCAGCACAGTCGTTACTTTCACAGTTACACACCTGGTTTTGCCATTTCAATAGCTGCATGAATGTTTTAACTTTTCTGCTGGTTTCTAAGTATCCCCGCACACACGTGCAAGTGCCTCATAGAAAAAAGATGTGTTCCCCAACCTAAGGTTTTATACCTAGGTAAGCCCAGATAGATGGCCATGGGGGGACTGAGGGGAAACTGTTCATCAAAAAAGTCTATTCTTGCCTGCAAGTGCAGGATCCTTCCCAATAACAAGCAATATAAAACTGTCAGATAAAGTATTCCTCTCTTTTCTGCCAGGGCAGTAGTACTTTTGTTTTCAGGAAGAGCGGGAGAAACATAATTCACCCAGAAACGTAAACGAGGGGAGTTTTGGGGCCTGAAAACTGTTTTTTATGTAATAGTCCTGGCAATTTATCCTGGTAGGACTGATGTCGCCTGCATTAGAAGATGCGGATATTTAACTTAGTTTAAAACAAGCTGGTTACAATGTGCTAGCAAGTTCAGAAGCAGGAGGGATGGTATTTGAAGATTTAAAATACTAGTTACAATGTCTTGGCTAAGGTGCATTGAAGTATGTTTCTCACACTAGAGGAAGCCCCGAGTATATTTCAGCAGATCTGCTGAGTGTGATTTACGTTTTTTAAATCATAATACTCCAAACACTTCCATTTTCTCCTGACGTGTCATTCATAAATGTAGCGTTTTATCTGTAGCAGTGAGAAGAAATTACATCACTTTTCGGTTTGTGTTTTCCTGTTAAGGGCGCCCCTGAAACTGGCACTCGCTGAAGCAGAACCAAAGGGTTTGATGAGCCATTTCTGCTACTTTTTCTGCTCTTTCTCCGCAGTTAAGCAACTTTATTCCTTACTGTTTTACAGCAATCCTTTAATAATTCGCGTCGCTTGGGGGAATACTTATTTCACTAACTTCCACAGTGCACATCAGCAGATAACCGACCGGAGTTCGTCTGTCAGCTGCCCGCCCGGTCCCCTCTCGATCCGGGCCGTTTGCTTTGAGCCCCTTCCCGGTCCCCGGTTTCCCTAAGCGCTGCAGGCTCCGCGGCCGGGGCCGCTGAAGCAAGGCGCTCGCTCTGCCAGCCTGGAAACCGCGCCGTCGCCTTTCCAAGCCTAGTTCCTCGCTGTCGGCAAGGATCCGTCCGGTGCCGTGCAGCTACCGACGGTCTTCCGGGGGAGGCAGGCTGAGCCGCGGGCTTCCCCGGCTGGACAGCGGGGGCTGGACTGGGCCCCGCGGCGCGACCACGCGTGGGGAGGGGTCGTGACTTTTTAACACACCCCCCTCCCGCCCGCCCCTCATCGCCTGGCAGCGGTGCTCGGCGGCTCCCGCCCGCGGCGGCGCGGAGGGCAGGGCTCGCCGGGGGGCCGGGGCGCGGCGGGCCGCCGTTGCGGGGAGCGGCGGCCGCGGGCCCGGTGACCGGTGGCTCCGGCCGGTGCCCGCGGCGTGGAGGCCGCGCGGGCCGGCAGGGGGCGCTGCTGCCCCGCTCTGGCCCCGCTCGCCTCCCCCGGCGGTTCCATTGGAGCAGCCGGAGACAAGTTGGCGCCATTTTGAAGCCGACAGGGGGACCGGGGCGAGCTGCGGAAGGGGAGGGGGTTAGAGGCGATTGGCTGCGGCTACGGCGGCAGCTCCTCTCCGAGCCCGGAGCAGCGGCAGCGCGGAGCGGACCCGCCTGGGACCAGCGAGGAGAGGCGGCTGCGGCGGGGTAAGGAGCCTGGCACCTCGGCCGCGGTTACCCGTCCCCGCTCCATTTTCCCTTTTCTGGGGCGGGGGCGGGGGGCTCCGGGCCGGACCGAGCTCCGCGGCCGGCGCTGGAGGAGGGGGCGCGGGGGGGGCAGACCTCCCCTCGGCCCGTGGCGGAGCCCCCCCTCCCCATCCCCCTCGCCCCTTCGCGGGGCTGCTCCCCTCCCCCCGTTCCCGGCGTCACAAATTAAATTTGCCGCCCCCCTTCCCTTCTCCCCCCCCCCCCCCCCCCCCCCCCCCCGAGGGGGTGACCTTGGCTGGGGTGCGCGCTGCCCCTCGCTCGCCGCGGGGGCCCGGGGCTCACCCCCTCCCCCCCAGGTGGCCCGGCGGGCGGTGTCGCGCGCTCAGCGCCGGTGGCTCCTCGCGGCGGGGGGGGAGGGCGGGAGGCTGCTCGCCCGTTGTGGTGAGCGATCGCGGCTGCCCCGGGTGTCCCCTCCCCGCCCCGCGCAGCCGGCCTAGTCCCCGCTCGGGCTGCAGCGGGGCTCCCGCCGCCTGGCGCGGCCGCCCGGGCTCGGCGAGGGGACAGCCCCCGCCCCGCTCCCCGCCCGGTTCGGTCTCTCCGCTCCGCACTTAGCAGCGATCCTCAGCCGGGAGGAGGTGGCGCCCGCCGCCGACCTCGGTTTGGTGGGTCCCTACTTGTGCGAGCCCGTTTCTTTCATGCTGGCTGCTTTTTTTTTTTTTTTTTTTTTTTTTTTTCTCTTCTCTCCTCTCCTTTCCCTCCCCCTTTGCATCAGGCTCTGTTAGAAAGCGCTCGGGAAGGAAGGGGGGGTGGTTGCCGCCGCCTGGTAGGTGAAAAACTACGAATTTTACATCTGAATTGCCAGATGGAGAATGGTTAATTTATAGGTTATGTATTGTTTATATTGAGAGCCTCTGGTCAGGAATCTAGGTCTGTAACTTCATCCCACTGCAAATAAATCACTATCTATTCTTCAAAACAAATCAACAATTAATGATGGTGAACAATCCTGGAAATTAAACTGCAGCAGACCAGCTCCTACAGAGCTGGATTTTGTCGTGTAAGCCTTATTCTGACTTTTATGTTTGCTTCCTGCACGGTTGCTTACTGAGAGCTGTGATTATTTTGTTAGGCGTTCGGTTTTCCCATTTAACACAACTGCTGAAGTATTCTCGTGTTGGTCTTTGTTGTGTGCTTGCTGGGTAGGTGCTCTGGCTGTAATTGATTTCTCTGCTGGGGATGCAATAGGAGTGTTGAAAATTTGGGTGGCTTTATAGTTGAAAATGGGTGTCAAACCACATTTTGGGAAGGAGGTAAGATGATGTGCATTCCTTCAGGTTTTCTCTTTCCAAACTAGTGGAAATGTTCTGTTTTCAGTTGATGGAAATTTTGCTTGGTATGCCTTGTATGTGAGTAACGTAGATATGCTCTAAATATTATATGTAATTCTGTGAAGTAGTACCTCAAAAAGATGTAGAACAGCTGAATGTATGCTATGCTCAGACTACCCTAGAAGAAAACAGAGAGTGACAGACAAGCAGGTGAGATAGTTTAACGGAGGTATATGTATCGTGTTCGTCACCGGCATTTGAAAGCACGAACTACCAGAGAAAGTAGTTTAGTACTTTAATTCTTGCATGACATCTTGTGTCTGTGTTTGAAGCAAGGTTGTACTTTAGTACTGTGAGGTGGGGGGTGTGTGGTGTGGTTGTGTGTGGTGTTTTGTATGTTTTTTTTAATATAGTTCTTATACAGTAGTATTTGCCTGTGTGTCTTGTATTCCCTTTGCTAGTTACTATACAAGCTGGATATACTGTAGTTCAGTTTTTGATGAAACAGCTAAATAAAATGAAATGGAAAATTAAAATGGAATATCATATGTGTATAACACTTGTACACATTTTTTTTTCTTGTGTGCCATATAAATATTGGGTTTAGACAGTATTTAGCAAGCTTACTTATGGACTTAAATTGAGCAAGTCAGCTAAGTCATTATTAAGTTGTAATTAAAAATATAAAAAACAACCGTCATTGTTAGCATTTGGAAAAGCATAGTAATGAAATATGGGCATGACCTCGGGCATTATCCATTTTTGGCTCTAGAACAGGAGGCTCTGTTACCTCCTGTAGATCAAAAGAGATGCGTTTTCTTTTGGGATACGTTGCTCTCTACTAGACTCTCAGGTTATGCTTTTTCCCTCTCTGTCTCTTCAGTCTCACAGTTTATATTCATACAGAAGAGTAAGAGGCTGTATGGCTACATGTAGGAGTCTTTTAGTAAGGGATTTTCATTTAAAGGTTTCTGGAGTAAATGTTTTTTCTTTAAGCCTGAGTTTGGAAGAGGTGATAAAGGCTACTTGTTGCACAAAGGAGAATTTTCATGGGAGCAATGAATAAGAAAATGTGAAACTGAACAGTAAAAACATGCAAAGTAGGAAATGGAGGAAAATGTGATACTACAACTCATTATTTTTCCCTACCAGTTTTATTCTAATATCCCTTTCCCTTAATATTACTTAGCCCAAATACATACCTTCCTCTTTCTTCACATAGTCCCCCCTGCCCCCCTTCGGACAAGTTCCTTTATTAGAAGCAAAAAGTAGTTCTGTTGTGTGGTACCGACAAGTGGTAAGATAGTGTATCATACTCCTTATAACAAGTTTCTAAAGTAATGGTGTTTTCACTCTTAGCACAAAATGTCAATGCTGCAATCCGAAATAATCTTTGGAAAGACTGAGAGAATATTGGAAGCTTTCAGTTAGTTTTGAAACTAGCTGGTAAGGGAAAACTGAAGAAAGTTTTTTAAAAGGATGTGTTAGTGTGACGATCCTTGGTGGTGGTGTGTTGATTTACCAGATGTGTAGACCCTCTGGACTATTTGAACAGCATTGACAGATCTTGGAAGGAATCATGTGCAGGCTTTTAAAGAATTGAAAAATATATGCTAAAAAAAAAAATAATCTCTCCTTGCCCTCAGAGGTTGAACACCTAAAAGTTAAGACTGTGCATGTATGTGGTGACATCTTCAGTTGAATGTAGTCTCGTAGAAAACTTGATTATTTTTTTTTTTTTGCTTAGTTCTGATACTTAGGTAAAATATGTCAAAAGTGCAGTGTATGAATGAAAAAAACCACTAACTCACTAAAATAACAAAGTTTACTTTCAAAAACTCTTTGGAACATTTTGGATTCCACAATAAAAATGCTGTTAGTGTGAATATTTACTGTAACACATCTAACTTGAAACAATTCCATGAAATACAGGCAATATTTTAACCTCATTTTTGAGAATCGAAATGTTAGCGCCTCTACTCTTTTTAAAGGTTATTACCGTCTGTCTCTGCATATACTGCTTTTCAACCTTTTCTAAAGTGTGAGGAAGTCCTTGAAGTAGGTTCTGAGGATTAAGACCTCCATTACTTTGTCCCCATCTGCCGAATGCACTCTTTCACATCCCATCCCAGGCACTGGAAAAAAGTTCTGCATCATTCTGCTTGTTTTATGCTGCCTGATCTTCAGCTCTGTTATTTCAGCTCATGACAACTTTGGTATTAACATGTTTCAAGAAATAATAATAAAAAAAAGCACCATACCACATTGGGAACAGATGGGCATGTTTGTACTAATCATCTTGTGTCTGTCACCATTTATATGGTAGTACCGTAACCAGGGATCAGGACCCCATCTGGGTTTTCTAATTTAGACCCTGTTCTTTAAAGATCGATTCCAGACAATACTAACTGTGTGTACTTTTTCTCTGACTTAATTAGAAATCCTGGTGGATGCTTCTGCTGCTGAAATGAGATGCTTCACTTGCACACTTTTTAATGGACAAAAAAGATGCAAAGTTAGCAGTCAAAAATCTTATTGTCTTAATTGCTTCCATTGTATAGTCACCTAAACTACATTTCGTAGCTCTTCTAAAGAGGACTAGATTCAGCTAAATGTAATTGTTAATGACTTAGAAAGTAACTGTTGAGTGAGGCGTTCCACCTCTTGTGTAAATATACCCATTAGTTGTCCACAACTTCTGTTAAAGCAGCCTCTGGTTCTCTCTGAGACATCCCCCGTGTATCCACATTGTAGCTCAATTCAACATAAAGAATCAGAATTCTGAAAGCCTTAGGAAGGAGGGGAAGGAAAAAAAAAACTTTGCTAATTTTCTTTTTATTTTTTTAAAAGTTACCCACACTGAAAGTGAACATACTGCTCATGAGGAAGTCTTAAAAAAAATTTACATCAAAACTTTCTGTATGTAATCTTTGGGCCACCTTGAGTTTGACTGTTCGCTTCTGTTAATACTGCTTTGTCACTTGGATGTAGAGCTTCAATGGAGACAATCAGATTTCCGGGAAATCTTTGTTTGGCACTAGCTATGTTAAATTTCTGTTCTTAATAAGAAAGAGTTGAGATGAGTTGTCAGTTACGAGAAGCAAGCAGAAGATACTTCATGGAAACTTTTTTATTATATTTAGGGATATTTTTTTTTTCTGCATCTGCCTACTTAAAATTTAAGAGTTTTATTGGGGAAAATATACAGAGGTGCTAGACAGCTTACTGTTAGGTGTGATACTGTCTCTGATAATTATTTTGTTACTTGACAGTTCAGTATGAAGCAGTGTGTAGTTCATTATGACTTCCTGTACATAGAAACAAAGTGTATGGAAGAGACTGTAGCTTTTTGTGCCATCAATTTGTGAAAGCTTTTGTGTGGGACAATGTCTATGGAGACTCGGCCACCCAGTGCTTTTCAAAAGTCTAACGGAGACAAATTGTGGATGCTTAATTCATGGTATATAATAAAGTTTACATTGGATTTTCTTCCTCTGAGAGTACGAACTAGTCAGAATAAGACTAGTTTTAATGACATTTTGCTTTCTTGGTTTTTGGAAATGGAAGAAAGAATGGATAAGCCCAATGATAAACTCTTCAGAAGATTTGTAGGGAGTTTTTCAGAGAGATAGCAAGTAGGAGATGCATTTGTCTTCCTTTTGCCCAGCTTAGATTATGCAGTCTGTAGTTCTTGGAAGCATTTCTGTAACTGAAGGAATTTGGAGATTTTCATGCCTGTACAATTTTCAGCAAGAAATATTCTGCGCTCATTTTTAATGACTAGTATATCTGTACCTTGAGAACTCAAACCTTTTTGAAAGTCTTCCCCAAGTTACAAATGTTTCGTGTAGTAAGCTCTCCATCAGGGTGTTCATACAGTGTTATATATGAGCAAATTTAGAGTAACTTTTTATTTCTTAATGGGTCATTACCCCCTTAATCTTCTATATTTCATACAAAAATGCCTTAAACCAATATTCGAATAGCAATTTCTTTTTAAAAAAAGAAAACAGTTTTAATTCATTTCAGTCCTCATGTATGTACATGTTATGGTAGTCTTTAGTTATGATTTATATGTAATTTTTTCCACCTTGCTGTATTTGGGAATTAGAGCTGCATATTAAAGTTGGCTGACATATTTTCCAAAAGCTGGAAAATGTGAAATGAATTGACAGGGGACTGTGGGAAGGGAAAGCATATCTAGTGATTTGGGTGATTGAATGTCACATTGGAATAGTGGAATTCATTCTTTCTGTCAGTTTCTTGTGATCCCAGGTAAGTCTGTTTAAACCAACCTTTCCACAAGAGCTTATCAGTGGTGCGTTGATTTCTGGGGAGACAGGCTCAAGACCCTGACTTTTTCTGCATGGCTCAACAGAACCTTTAGTTTCAGGGATGGTGTTGGATAACATGGCATACTTAAAAAGTTGTACCCTCAATTTCTCTATCCTTACAGGCAAAATTTGTGGATAGTTCATAAATTTCAGTCTGTAACTCGGGTTACTCATCTATAAAATGGGAAGAATACCCATTTTTATGAATAATTTTGTGAAAGTGTTGTGAAAACAAGTGAATTTTTGTGGCATGCTAACATATTACAGTGGTGAGTCCTGTACAGAAGCCTAGCAGGAAATTAAGTCTCTTGAGAGCATGGTTTAAATCGGGTGTAATAAGGGACACACTAAATTACAAGGAGAAAAGTTGAGTAGCTTCTTTGCTTTGAATGAGAAAGAAGTCCTGTGGCATGGAAAAAGCTAGTGAAGGATTAGGTAAATCAGCTCCTTTGTGTGTATTCTCTTTGATATTGTATAAGAAATCTTAATTCTGATGTTTCCTAACTCTTAATAACTGATTTTGCAACTATTTTCATACTTTTGCTGTTCCTTTTTAAGCGAACTTAGTAAACAAATTCACTGTATGGATGTGCTCCTGTGAGTCATTAGATTGTAACCTTTAGCTATGTGTAGCTACTGCTAATTAAATTAATGAAATGCTATTAGTAGCAATAAGTTTTTTTCGCTTTTAACCAGCATTAAGTGGGATGAGATACAAGAGCTTTTCAGTGGATTCTTGCAAATACGCATTATTGGTAGAAGACCAGTGTAACGTACGATGATTCCACGTTGTACTGCAGGCCCTAGGAAGGACTGGGTTCTGCTGGATGTGTATTCCCCTCCTGCCCCCGCAGCTGATATTTCTGCTCTGGTCTCTCTCTCTAGTGACTTCTCTGTCTAGTTTGTCCTCATACATCTTCGGGCTTCTGATTCCAGTCCTTCATTGTCCAAGTAAATCCTCCTTTCTCTCTTACCTTGGTTCGACGCTTCTTAGACTTCCAGTCTTGAGGTTCCTAAACTGTGGCGTATGGAGTTTGTTTGGGATTTTCTTTTTTTGGGGGGAGGGTGTTGTTCTCCCCTCCCATTAACTTTCATTCTCAGTCGCATGCCTTTCCCATAACCCCTAAACTTTCTACTCCATTTGTCTGATACAGCTTGTTGGTCCCTGCAGCGGAGTTGGTATAAGTAAGTGTGTCCATACTTCAGCTGTTTCCATGCTAAGCTGAGCTTTTTGTCTTAAAGACTTAATTAAGACAGACTGCTCTTGAGCTGAGAATCTGGCTGAGGTGTGGACAATTCTAGCTTTTTCTGCTAAAGAAGCAGCAACATCTGTCTGTGAGCAGAGAGGTGGATTAGTGATGGATTCAGTTGTCAAAAGGATTTACCAGAGATGTTTGTTAATGTCGAAGTTTGGCTATGTTAACCTTCTAACTTCAGGGGAATCAGGAGATGGTAACCTATAATGTGCACATGAACAGTTCTTGTACCTAAAATAATAGGTGGAAGCTCTCTGAACTGTTGTATCTTGACTGTATGCTTACAGTCATAGTGCAAGCAGCTATATCTATTTATTAATACTTTAAAGCTTGCTCCTTTCAATTGCAAACCCCATCCTTTTAAAAATGAGTAAAGATTAGTTTCTGTTGAGCTTTTACTGTTATCTCCTATAGGTGTTACTTGTGTTCCTAACTGTTTCTGTGTATGGAACATAGACCAGTAGAGGTGTGTGTAGGGTTTTTCATTGTTGTTTTGATTTGTTTTTTTATTAATGCTGATGTGCTTTAGATTTCGCTCCTGGGGAGATTTTTGTCCTTCTGGGAGGGTGTGATGGTATTGGGGTATTGTAAGGAAGTGATACAGTCTAGTAAAACAAGGTGTGTGTCCTTACTGCATATCAGCACAGATCTGAGCCTGAGCAAAAGCATAACCTACGCCCTAATGCACAACAAAGAGTTTGGCTCTCCCACTGTGCAGCAAATATGTCATAGAATCATAGAATATCTGAAGTTGGAAGAGATCCATAAGAATCATAAAGTCCAACTCCCTGCTTCTCGCAGGACTATCTAAAACTAAACCATATGACTAAGAGCATCATCCAGATGCTCCTTGAACTCTGACAGGCTTGGTGCTGTGGCCACTTCCCTGGGGAGCCTGTTCCAGTGACCGACCACATTCTCAGTGAAGAACCTTTTCCTAATGTCCAATCTGAACTTCCCCTAATGCAGCTTCATTCCATTTCCTCATGTCCAAATGTGAGTGACGAGCTGCAACTGAAGGATAACTGAATATTAAACATTAATTTCAAAAGGGAAAACAAACCACGGAATTTGAAAATTTACTATCAAGAAGGTTGGCATAGCTGTAATAGTACATACACTCCTGATTGTACCTAAGCCAGGATTAAAATGTATCAATGTATATACATTTCTGAAAGGAGGGTGCAAAAAAGATAGAGCCAGGCGCTCTTCAGTGGTGCCCAGTGACAGGACCAGAGGCAATAGGCACAAACTGAAACACAGGAGGTTCCTTCTGTACATCAGGAAACACATTTTCACTGTGAGGGTGACCAAGCACAGGCACAGGTTGCCCAGAGAGCTTGTGGAATTTATCTCCTTGGAGATACTCAAAAGCCATCTGGATGCAATCCTCAGCAACTAGCTTTAGACGACCCTTCTTGAGCAAGGGGGTTGGACCAGGTGACCTCCAGAGATCCTTTCCAATCTCAACTATTCTGTGGAAATACAACCCCACAGGGCTCAATAATTACAAGGAATGAATAATGGTATTAAAAGAAGTTACAGGACTGAATAGATTATTGGCGAAGAGAGAGAGCTTACATGTCGGTTGAGCATAGAGTTAGATGTCAAAGGTAAGTTAGACTTTGCAGATTGAAACATCAAAAGAATCTTCAGCTTCAACTTTTTAAAGTGATCTTACTGGTAGGTTCATAGAATCATAGAATCCTTTAGGTTGGAAAAGACCTTTAAGATCATCAAGTCCAACTGTTAACCCAGCACTGCCAAGTCCACCACTCAACCATGTCCCTAAGCAGCACATCTACACGTCTTTTAAATACCTCCAGGGAATGGGGACTCAACCACTTCCCTGGGCAGCCTGTTCTAATCATAGAATCATAGAATCGTCAAGGTTGGAAAAGACCCTTAAGATCATCGAGTCCAACCATTAACCTAGCACTGCCAAGTCCACCACTAAACCATGTCCTCAAGCACCATGTCTACCCTTCTCCTAAATACCTCCAGGGATGGAGACTCAACCACTTCCCTGGGCAGCCTGTTCCAATGCTTGACCACCCTTTCAGTGAAGTTTTTCCTAATGTCTAACCTAAACCTCCCCTGGCGCAGCTTGAGGCTGTTTCCTCTCATCCTATCACTTGTTACTTGGGAGAAGAGACTGACCCCCACCTCGCTACAACCTCCTTTCAGGGAGTTGTAGAGAGCGAGAAGGTCTCCCCTCAGCCTCCTTTTCTCCAGACTAAACAACCCCAGCTCCCTCAGCCGCTCCTCATAAGACTTGTGCTCCAGACCCTTCACCAGCTTCGTTGCCCTCCTCTGGACATGCTCCAGCACCTTGATGTCCTTCTTGTAGTGAGGGGCCCAAAACTGAACACAGTACTCGAGGTGCGGCCTCACCAGTGCCAAGTACAGGGGCACTATCACCTCCCTAAATGCTTGACTACCCTTTTGGTGAAGAAATTTTTCCTAATATCCAATCTAAACCTGCCCTGGCGCAGCTTGAGGCCATTTCCTTTTGTCCTATTGCTTGCTACTTGGGAGAAGAGACTGATCGCCACCCTGCTACAACCTCCTTTCAGGTAGTTGTAGAGAGCGATAAGCATATGACTAGACTCTGTCACTGGAAGTTTCCGCTAGTCCTATGGTCTTAAAAACCTGCCACTAATGCATTTAGTTCACCTGGTTGTAGTAAGTCTTCATCTAATTTGTGCTTTTTAATCAGAATTATGGGTTCTTCCTCTGTCTTCAGGGACACAATTATTTTTTTCAGTCTATGGTTTTCTGTTGCTTACAAAGTTTTGTGAAAAGCAAATAAAAATGTTCTAGTTAACTGGAAAAAAAAAACAACCCTAAACTGATAACAAGCCATCTGTGCAGACAACTTCTGTTTGTAAAACGTCCAGCTGAATTTTTGGTATTAAGATTTCTGTATGCAGCCCTAATCTAAATGTTTGTTTATAATTCATATTGATCAGGAGTGGATGCAGTGTTACTTAGCACAACATCTGACTTTGCAGTGCTGTACCCATGCTTTCTTTCAGGTCTTACAATTCATTCCATCCCACTAGCATTTTTTCCTTGAACTTTAGTAATTCTGTATTGAATCATTTGCAATAGGGCGTGAGGCATTTAATTTTGTATTTTTTAACATTATCTACAAAGTTAGGAATGGAAAGGAGTCTCATTTACCTATACAAATTCTGACTTGTTACTAAAGCAATTTTATATTTGTTGTCCATCTGCGGAATTTTACAAAATGTTGTTTGCTGCTGTGGTAGCATGCTAGTATTCTTAATGTTTGGGGGTTTTTTGTTTGGCTCGGTGCTTTTTGTTTGTCTGGGTTTTTTTTTTGGTAAGAATTAAAACGTTAATGATAAGGCTTAATAAAGCATTTTTTGCCAAATAAATGGTATAGTAAAATAATACCAAATGCTGTTTCTTCCCAAGGGGCAATACAGGGATTAAACTTGATTTGTACCTAATGTCTGTCTGTTGTGGTTGTCTTCTGCTTTCTGTCATGCTCCCCATGGTTTCCATGCCACTTTTGCATATTTTCTTTTCTCCCCTTGTTTATAAATACTACAGATGTTAGCCTTCTAAAATAATGTAATGCAAGATATCTGAGGTTTTTATGACTTTTTCATTTGTTATGCCATTTTGAAAATAGAGTTAATGTAAAGGAAAATAATAATTCCTGCCTCCTTCTCCGCATTCCTTTCCAGCTGTTGGAAGAAGCAAACAAATCATTCTTGCCTTACTAAATCTTAAAGTAGCTCCCCTGCTGAAAGAGGCCTGTGTCAAAATTATGGCTGTAGACTAGTGACATTGTGAAATTTCGATACCTAGGCTGGTTGTCAGTTCTTCCCTTGCTTTAGAGTACCAGCCTAAGAACTTTCTGTCAGTGTTTCTGGTCGTTCTGGTAAAAGAACTATTTTGCAGAGTGAAGGCCTGCTTTTTCAAATAATTGTTCACGTAGCCTACAACAGCAAGATACTAATCTCCTTTATGTACTGATCGAGTTCTGCTGTATCCTATTTTGATATTTTGCTTTGGTTATCAACCAGAAAGTTGTTCCAAAACTTTTAATTTAAAAACTGGAAGTCTTCCTCTAATTATCAGATGTTCTTCATTGTCTGAGCTATTTATCTTTGAGCTTCTGTCTTATGGTGGTTTGTTTTCTTTGGGTGGGATCTTCCAGTATTTCTGGTATTTATAGTGATTTCTGCCTCTCTTCCACTGATCCTTCTGTCTGTTTCTTCTTGTTCCCTCTGTAGACATGCTCTCCTGATGTAGTAGACTTTAACTGCACTTTTTCCAATTTAAATTATCTTGATGATAGGTGTTGGTAGTTGTACATAGTATTCCAAGCAAGTTCTTGCCAGTACCTTAAAATATGTGTTAGATGTTGAGGTTTTGGTTTTGTGGGGTTTTTTTGTTTGTTTGTTTGTGTGTGTGTTTTTTGTTGGGTTTTTTTATGAGTACCTTGTCTAGAACTAATGTTGAATAGCACTAGTGTATAGTCTTGTGATTTTTCTGTGCCTGGACCTAGGCATAGGACCCCCCTTCAGCCCCCTGTTTCTTCCCCTTACAGTTGATTTTCTTTCAGGCTTGTAGCATATATTCTTGTTTGGGGTTCAAATGCAGTCTTTATACTTACAAACATTTCTGTTTCTCTAATCTTTGTCATTCAGTAAAACACTGAAAGAAATCTGATCCATCTGTATAGCCATCCATCTATGATTTCCGATTTAATGCTTACTTAATAAATGATTTTAGGTGCAAATTGTTTTATCACAGAGTGATCAAACATAAATTGTCCCAGGGTAATATGATAACCTTATAAGTTACATTTATCCCTGTATTTAAAATTCTTACTTTAGCATGCAGTTTTTTTCTGAACGCTTCAAATATTATTGAATATCAAACTAGTGCTGCTGTAGTGGCAGTATTAGTTTTTTGCTCTGTGTTATTAGTGACTGCTGCCTTTATTTTCTTGTACTACACCTTAAATTTTATAGTGAATTTTAAAAAAATTTAAAATTGAAGTGTACTGCACCTTAATTTTTAAAACCTTTAAAAAGCTTGGCATACCACACTGGTTCATGAATTCTCAGATGGTATCTGTGCAGTTACTTTGATTTGAAAATGTGAGGTTCTTAAGCGTAGACACAGTAACTTCTGATTGAATGTGCCTGTTACCAGTTGCCACAGGAATGAAATTTTACCTGCTATTTCTTTGAAAATGGGTATTCAGCTGACTTTTTAGGATATTTCAGTATCTTCTTGGTATGCAGTATGTAGTAGTACTTTTTTCTTGGTGTTAGCTACTGAAGTGCAATTCTTTTTGTTTGTTTGTTTGTTTACAATGGCCATCTCAGTTTGGCTCTAATTCTGTCTTTATTTCTGTATTTCTTAGTCTTTGTGGTGCAACTGTCCCATCTTGAGGACTCTGATTACTACTTACAACTTTTACTGAATGGTTGTTTGAATTCACTTAGTAGAATGAAAACTTTCCTTGCACCCCAGTCAAGGGGACAAACAGCTTAAAACTTAGTTTTGTTCCTTTGGCATGGACATTGCCTGTGACCACTGTGCTGGAATTCTATACATCTCCAAATCACTTCAACTTTCAATTTAGGCCTTTCAAAACAGAGACTTTATTTATGCACTTCTTGTGTCAATTTAATATAAACGAACATTCATCGTCTCTGAATGTTGGCAAAATCATATTCTGTGGGATGACATACTTATGTGATGTTGTTTGTGAAACTTAAGTTTTGTCATGTGTATATAGGTTGGAGAATAACCTATATCCTGACTAAGTGTGACATATAGTCTAGTTTTGGTCATCTAGCTACGTCCATGTGGCTTTCTTGACAGAAGAGGGGTTTTTTTTCCTGAGTTTTTCTCAGTTTTTACTGAGAGCAGTATTCCCAGATGCAGTAATAGTTAATGAGGAGGCTCATATGGGCAAATTTCACTGCTTCTCCTCAGCATTGTATAACTCAAATGTACAGATAGAATGTTGTGAGCATTTCTTACCTTTCTGAAAACCACCTGTATGGGTAATGTTGGTGTGTGTGATAGTTTCATGTGCTGGAATGGAAGCAGAATTATCCTGTGGCTGATCCATGTGCTATTGCTGTCTGTGAAATGCCGAAAGATGTCCAGAATGTTTATGCTTATGGTCTCAACTGATACTGATAGTTCACTGAGTTGCACTCTCCATTTTTCTGGAGGTATAAACAGGATTGCAAGTGTGTCCCCTGACAAATGTATTTTGAGCACCAGTATGACAGATTTCTCACCAGCACCAGAAAGGCAGGGTATCTCAAAGATGCCCTGAAGAAGCCAGGTGATTATGTCAAGGTGAGGTAATGACTGAAATGAGTCTTCATTCATCAATGGTGGACTTAAGGGGCTTTTGTGAGCTTTGCAGTCTTAGAATCATAGAATCGTTTAGGTTGGGAAAGACCTTTAAGATAATCTTGTATAATTCTCCCTGAGTGTCATTGGTAGTAATTAAATTACTGTGCTTTATTCTCAAATCTTGTCAGTATTATTTCAAAGAAGTGTGCCTTCACACAGAACACTCACATTTCAGTTTAGTACTGATTAGTTTGAGTCTTTGGTATGAGCAACTGAGTTCACTTTATTTTTTACTGCAGTCATAACATTAGCAAGAAGGATGGGAGAAGTCTGATTTCTTGAGTTAAGTCAATATATGCACTTTAATTTTAGTCTTGCTTAGACCATGCCCTTATTGTAGAGTCTAGGTATTTTTTTGATTGCATTCTTTCCTAAACTCTGTTCAAATCATCCTGAAGTATAGCTCTCAAGGCATGGACGTAATCAATGAAGACAATTTTTGTAGGCTTTATTATTAAAATCAAGAGTCTGTAGAGAATGTGTATATCATGTGGCTTTTCAGAAGCTTTGGGCAAGTTTTCTTGCGGGCAGAGAATATGCTATAATACTCTTACGCTGAAGAGTATTGTTTTCCTAAACCCCTATTTGTATTCTGGGGGACAGGGAAACTAGCATCTTTTTAGACAGCCGTCACATTTGTGATACGTTGAGTTTAGTTTACTTCATCTTGGATTTATTCTTGGACATGATTGAGCCATTAACACTCAACCAAAGATCCTTTACATAGGGTATACCATATAAGTATTTCAAGTTTGTAAAAGCTGAAGTGACTGAATTTTTTTTTTAATAGAGACTATCAAGAAAACTTAAGAAGTGTTAGCTTCTGTAATGTAGCTAAACTTCATAGTGTTTGATATAGTGACTTTTAGCATGTGAGAAGGTTTCATCCTTTGAAGGTTAAGGTGAAAAGGTCATCGTCAAAAACTTAATGGTTTTTCCTCAGACTTCATGGAACTTCCCTCTATTCTCTGCACCTGCCTTTCTCCCTACTTCTCCTTCCTGCTGGAAAAGTGTTATCTTTTCACAAAATCCTCTGCATCCAAGCTATACATCCAACACTATGTTTCTGGTTTTGTGAATATAATGGCATCCTGCCTATTTGCAGCTCCTTCTATGCATTCTTTTTCCATTTCTTTAAGAAATTGTGTTTTTGTAGAGCAAAATAAATTACTTACTACAGGACTGGAAATGTTTAGTGAGTGTATTAGGTGAAAACTGCCATGCTCCTGTCCAACCAAATTTAAGTTCAAGTCAATTTGTATGACTTATTGTACTTTTTTTGCAATATTGCCATTTTTGTTATTTCACATACTTTGCATTCAATGTTAAGCACTGAGGACTGGTCGCAGTCTGCTTGTTATGCACTTGCCTTTTTTAAGCTTTGATGTAGTATGCTCGCGTAATATGACCACCTAACAAGCAATGAGGTGGAATGTTTTCCCTAGTATTTGGCTAACTGACAAATATATTGCAGATGTCTCTTTTACTAACATCATATTGTCAGCCTACACTCTTTTCCACTTTATGAAACAAATAATTACACTTTTTTAATCTTAACCAGTATTTCGTTGTTCAGTTATCATTTTGCCTTTTTCCTTCTCTGTCAGAATCTTTTGCTATAGTCTTCCAATTTTTATCTCCTTGTCATTTCTTTTCCTGCAGCCATGCACAGAAATAAGAAATTCTAATTGCAATGCCTGCAATCTGCTTCCTTAGTCTTGGGTAGAAGTATGAAAGCTGAGATCCCACAATAACAGGGCAATTTTGTTTTTCCTTAGGTTGTTGATTGGTTTAGTGGTGAATTCTATTATGTAGTTTCTCATCCTTTTTTTTTTTTTTTTTTAACTGGGTTTATTTCAGTGAAAATGCTGTTTCATAAACGGCAAAAAAAAAAAAGGCAATTTTATTCTTGTCACTTTTGCTTTTAATCACGTCTGAAAAAATGCTGAAATTTACAAGTTGGGTCCCTTATGTTTTGTGGAAGCTGCAAGTGTCTGCAACACCACTGGAGAGAGCTGTATGCTGAGATAAGTTGGTACTGAATGCTGTGTACTTGCTTGATCTTTGGGAGGCTTTTTCTAATGAAGTTTGAAAAAATCTTATCAGCAGAAATGGGGACTTGCCTGGGATCATTTCCTAACTGATTGTAAGGGGGATTACTATATTCTGTGTAAGTTCTTTGCAGGTTTTTTAGCATACATATGTGACTTTGGTATCATGGCTTGTTTTAATGTTTCATTCTTTATTCTTATGTGTTTAGTTCTTTTCCTGAATCCTCCAAATCCTCTGTACATTATCAAAATATCTCCTCTTGCACAGTTATTACCTGTATATCTTTTAATTTTCCACTGTTTACTTAATATGTTAATAAAGAAACTTAATGTGCTTTTCCATATTTTCTAATGGAAGGCTTAAAAATAGCATTTCCTAATTTAAACAGGTGTTATTACTTATGTATTGACTCTCAAAGATTTGCCATTAATGAGACTTCTGTAGTGAAACCCAGTACTTTTCATGTCATTTGCCAGGCTGAGAGTGTTACTTCTGCCTTACAATGTGGTTCTTCATTCCAGAAGACCTTTAATTAGTGGTTTCTGTAAATTCTTGTTGTATCAGTCCTTACTATGTCTAGTGCTGTGTTACAGAAATAGGAAGCTAACATTTTCTTGATATTATGAATAATACTAGTATCTTGATTTATTGATGGTTAAGTAAACAGTATGACATAACATTTCTAAAAGAGACCGGAAAATATTCATCTAGAGATTATATCTGAATCAGTACGAAAAATGACTTGGATTTACATGAGTGCATTTGGTCCAACACTCTAAAGTTTTCTGTTCTACTCAACAGCAGAAAATTAACTGCCAAGTTTCAGCTTGGAGTAGCTTTTTATAGCTGAGATATAACTCCTTAGCAGTAGATTTATTATGGAAATACATTTCATTTAGTGGTCCTTACATAATGAAAGTCTTTAACACCTAAGTCACGTCTAGCCTTGATCAATTGTTGTCACTCAGCTATACACAGCAGGACTTTACCAGGATGTAAAAATTTTCTCCAAGTGGCTTAAATCATTAAATTATTTGTGTTCTATTAATAATCCTGCTGAAGTAGAAAGATGCCTGCTTCTTCCACTTCTGTAGGTTGCTGAGTAATCTCTTCAGAATACCTTGTTGTATCTTTGGTGGAAATTACAGCTTGACCAATTTCTTCATGTATGCTGTACTGTTGAAGCAAAGTTAGTGCTCTCGAAGTATTTGTAATGGTTTATATTTATTCACACAAGGATGTTACCTACTGGGGGAACAAAAATTTAAAAAAAAAAGGGTATAAATAATAAAAAGAAACCACAAACAGCATGTTGACAGAGGAACAGAATGTTGGAGTGAGCTCTGTATTTTGGTTTACGAGATGAAAACGATTTTACTTCCTCGCAATATTCCCTGAGGCAATTTAGGGGAAATGTTCTTGGGTCTTTGAAACTGTCTGTATTCTTGATGGAATGGCCTATGACAATGAGAGGCCACTGGTCATGCTGCTTGATTTTTGGAGAACAGATTGATGAATATTTGCAAATCCTTATTCTTGGCTATACTTTCTTGTTGTTGGAGTGATATGAACTATGCAAACGCATATATTTAAATATCTACACATTGCAACTTTCTTCCATGCCAGCAATTTATTAAATTCACTTAGGCTTCTAATAGTGTTGTGAATGTGAAGAAAGTGTTATTTCCAGTGGCTCATTGTAGAATGTCTTGCAAACATAGATTTAAAAGTATAAATATTTGTATAGGTTAAATTTATACAAAATTTTAGAAAGCTTACATATGTAATTTAAAAATACTGATCCCAAGATCTAACTACATAAATAATAATGTATAGTTCAGTGAAAGTTCTGAAAAATAAGAATGATTAAGTCTGTAGAGTTGATCACTTTTTCTGGTGATCTTCGATGTCCTCATGTTTGGATTCTGGATTTTAAAGAGGAGGCAACAGTAAGGCAGGAGACAGACTTGCAAGGAATATAGGAATTGATTTGCTACATCTTGCTTCATCTCTTGGAAAAGTTTTCTACAAAAATATCTGAAGGATGAAGATTTAAACACATGTATGGATCTCTGAAAAAGTACTGTTGACACATGACTTCATGTATGTTAAGGCATAGTTTGTTTAATGATTAGCACAGTTAATTAAATCACCATAGGCAATGTGAACTGTCATCCAAACAAAATACAATTAAATGGAGTGTGGTTTAAGTCCTCCTTTTAGATCATTGACTTAACATCCTGTAATGATATTTATTGACCTATTAAATATATTGTATAGGTACTTAATATGTAAGATATCAATCCATATTTTATTTGCATGTGTATAATCCCTTTTTTATACTATTGAGCTAGTAGAGTATGTGTATTAGACTATTCGTAAGGAATTATGTACTATACAGAAACCATCCGAATATTGAATCTTTTAATATTTAGTATTGTGGCCAGTAGATTTACCTGGAACTGAGTAGCTATTGGGTCCTGCTAATTACGTACAGAACTACTCATTTGTATCTTATTTATTTGAGTTTGACCGAATTTTGGCAATGGTACTTGTTACTAATTAACTCTGTTTAGAGTAATGAATTGTTCCCCATCTATGGTCTGTCTGATAATAATAATTTTACATTAAATATGATCTTTCAAGTTAACTTTTGTCACAGGAGGTGGATGACTTTAATCCATCCTATTTTAATGTCCAATAAATGCAACTTCCACTTTTGTTGCTTTCTCTATGCTCATGTTATCATTGTACAAAGAGTATGTGTTTTGTCGTCTTTCTTTTTTCTGTTTCTTTTCCTGTACTAGTTTCTTCCACCCCTCCATGTATAATTTAGTTTTTAATTTGTCAAGCTTTTTTTTATACGTACCATTTTTTCAGTGTGCTTCTACAAACTTGCTCTTGGTTCCTGATTTCAAGTCTTCTATAGTTACAATGGTACTTCTGTGTTGAAAGAAGCAGTGCCTAGACATCTTAAGTCCTACTGTGTCATCTCCTGTACAAGGAGTGGAATTCATATTTTAAATGCTATATTAACTTAAGATATGTTTATTTACTTTGTAGTTTTTGAAGACTTGACTTAGCTTATAGTACTGCTTAACATAACCAAAGCCTGATTGAATTGTGATTTTTTAATTCCTATGTATTAGGGTTAGCATTTGTTTGTTATATATTTGTTGAAGTTTCTTGTTACATTTATCTCCTTTTTTTATTCTCATATAACAGAAGAAACATTGCACATGTTACTGATTTAGTTAATAAGCTTATATTCTGGCTGATGCAAAGCATCTCAGTGTCTGGAGTGTTTTCTTGCCTTAAAAAAGGTATCCATGTGAGCATTTTCCTTTTTTATTTGCCTTCTGATTGTATGTATGAAATAATACTGGATTTCTGAAGATATTGTGGAGAACTTCTAAAGTTTCAGTTGTTAAAAATTAAAAAAAATCTGTCAGCTGAGTCTCTTGTTGAATCTCAAAGAAACTTTCAAAGAATTGCCCTTTTTCAAAATGCTTGTCATCTTCCAGTATATTCCAAAAGAAGACAGTGCATCTTTAAAAACAAATTTAGAAAGCTTTTTGAAATTCAGTCATTGGATATCACCTCACTGGGTTGTGGATTTTCATGCTCAAATATGTTCTAGATACAGCTGGCCTTGAGGCTCCTGTTCTTAGATGTCCCTGTCTTCCTTTTCCCTGGCAGAAGTTAACAGCTGGTGTAACTGTTACGTGAAATCACGGAGACTTTTATTTGGCTAGAATCAGGTGAAAAACAACACTCTCCAAAAACCTAGATCCTACTAAGTGTTCAACACAGATTATTTTGGCAGAGCTAGGTATGCACAGCCATACTGGCAGTCCAGAAGAGCAGAAACTTCTAGCAGTGGGATGTAACAAGCTAATTCAGTTTTATTTAGGTAATGGTTGAAGTGATAACTGTTGTACAAGGGGGTAGTTTAGTATTGAATTTTCTCTTGTTGGATAATAGGTTTTGGTTTTTACTATTTCTTTTAAATGATTTTTTTTCCCCAAGTAAAGCTTACCATTAATCCTAAAAAAACTTTCAGGAATGATCTACAAATTTCTATTACATAGGAAGGTTAAAAGGTTTATTCTTTGTCCCTTATGGTCTAAGTAGTAGGCTATTTCACCAAACCTTTTTAAAATTAATTTTTGGTCCTATAAGATTAGATGTAGTAGTTCTATAGAAAATTAATTCCTATTTAGTGTTTTCTATACTTCTGAGAGGGATGAGTTATTATGTACCCTATTATATAACCTTGGCTGGCTGCTAGGCGCCCATCCAGCTGCTGTCTCACTCCCCCTGCTCAACAGAATGGGGGAGAAAATAAGATGAAAAAGCTCATGTGTCAAGATAAATACAGGGAGATCACTTACCAATAATCATCACAGGCAAAACAGACTTGACTTGGGGAAGATTAATTTAATTTATTGCCAATTAAAAATAGAGCAGGATGGTGAGAAACAAAGACAAAACTAAAGACGCCTTCTCCCCACTCCACCTTCTTTCCAGTCTCAACTTCCCTCCTTTGTTTCCAACTCTTCTACCTTCCCTGTTGAGCAGTGCAGGAGAGATAAGGAAGTGGGGTTGTGGGCAGTTCATAACCTCTCCCGCTCCTTCCTCACACTTTTTCCTCTGCTGCAATGTGGGCCCTAACCAAGGGATGCAGTCCTTCACAAATGTCTCCAATGCTGGTCCTTCCCATGGGCTGCAGTTCTTCAAGAACTGCTCCAGCATGGGCCCTTCTCATGAGGTACAGTCCTTCAGGAACAGACTTCTCCAGTGTGGGTTCCCTACAGGATCACAGGTCCTGCCAGGAGCCTGCTCCAGCGTGGGCTTCTCTCCACAGGCTGCAGTGTGGATATCTGCTCTGACATGGTCCTCCATGGGCTGCAGGAGGACAACCTGTATCACCATGGTCTTCTCTATGGGCTGCAGCGGAATCTGCTCCAGTACCTGGAGTACCTCCCTCTCCTTCTTCACTGACCTTGATGTCTGCAGGGCTGTTTTTGCTCACACTTTTCTCAATTCTCTCTCATAGCTGCTGTGCAGCATTTTTTTTACAATTTCTTAAATACGTTATCACAGAGGCGCTGCCAGTGCCACTGAAGGGCTCAGCTTTGGCCAGGGGTGAGTCCGTTTTGGAGCTGGCTGGAACTGGCTCTGTCTGCCACAGGGCAGCCCCTGGTCTCTTCCCACAGAGGCTATCCCTGCAGCCTCCCCTGTAACCAAAACCTTGCCATGTAAACACAATACAGATGTTCCATTTCAAACCTAGACCTTGGATGCCACTCAAGCTTAAAAGCTCGGTCACATGTCAGTTGGACATATCATTTGGACAGTTCAACTTGACCATAATAGATGAGTTTCAGTCTTTGAATTATTTAAAAACGTGCTCCAAATGGGACTATATCACCATGTTCTAATCAAGTTTCTGCTGCATTTGATCTGATCTGACAGCTATCCACCACTGGAAAGGGGAGTTTTGTTCCCTGGTTCCCTTAGTTCCTGTTCCTTCCCTTGAGTTAGCTTTGATGCTTGTCACATGCATTTCAAAAACAATTAGGCTTGTTTTTCTGAGTTGGTAAGTTTGGTTGGTCCAGCAAAGCATCTATTGCTTTTATACATTCTCAGATTGTGAGGGGAGCAAGAATCCCTTCAGCTGTGATGAGCTGTTAAAATGAATTTAGCTATGACATAACAACATCATTCCATCTGAAAGCTAGAATGGAGGATCTATGTCAAACAGCAAGAGTGAACTTGGTTACATCTTCTGTGTGTTTTTGAAGGAGTCCTAGGCTTACTGTCATGATGGTGCATTAAGAAATATAACGGGGATAAATGTGGCACTATCGTTTTCTGGGAGTATTAGAAAAAGTTACTTCAATGAGTTTTGTTCTATCCCAGCTTTCTTGTTATCTGTTTTTACTACAACTGCAAGTATGTAGCACTCGGTTCAACTGCCCTATATATGTAGGTACAGAGACGATGACAGAAACTGAGTTGGCTTTTGGGTAGCTGTTGGCCTGCATTGCATATCATGCCTGTTGAATGATGTCTGATTATGTTCATTCTACTCATGTTTTCCCTATTTCCTAAAATAAAGATGTGTTGTGCTGTATGTATTTACAAAAATTATTTAAATGTCAATGTTAACTTTTTGTTTTGTAAAAGATTAGTAAAGATGAAGCAAAATCTGTAACTTGGGTTGTTATTGTGAAATGTGGACTGAAGAACACGAAACATGTTGGGATATTTTCTGGGGGCGGCTGAATAAGTGTATTTCATGTGCCAGTTCTCCTTCAGTGTAGAATGACCTTGGCTTGGGCCAGTAAGTCTCAATTATGGCAGGTTACACCATCCTCTTATGTACCATGCTCCTAGCCCATTCCTCCTTGTGGATTCTGGTTGATTTTTATTTCTGATGTTACAGTTCTGAGAAGTTAGAAGTGTACATAGATCCTCCTTGTATAGGAGGTCAGTAGGAAGAAAATGCCTGTCTTGGAATTCACAGTTCAGGACAGTGGTGACTGCGAGGAAGCATTTTAAACTTTTAAATAAATAAAAATATCAAGGCAATGAAATTTTATTTCCTTTATTTTTTGTTACATTCTTGTAACTGCCCTGGTACGCTGTCTCTAAAATCCTAATTATCCCAACACATGCTGTCTGGATTTTTTCACTATCTTTTGTATTAATTGCTTTTATGTAAGTAAAGCTTTCAATTCAGCTTCCTTCTCTACAGCAGTGGAACTTTGCATAGCTTAGGATGGATCAGGTGTATTATTTGTATCAGTTTAAAGGGACTGAGAAACCAAGTAACTGAGTTGTTTTCATAGTTGGAATTTAGGAAGAAGATACTGTTGCTTATCTGCAGTCTTTTGCTTAAAAACTTGGCTCTATGGCATAGAGGAAAGACTTCCATTTGGTCCGCTTTGTTCCTGTCCCTACTTCATTCTCTATCTGCTGCTTGTTTGACAGTATTGGCAAATTAAAATTAGTGATGTGTAACACTTCAACAGTACTGCTATTTAGATTTTTGGGGAAATTGTGCTCTATTTAATTGTTTGGAAAACACAAAGTCCAGTTCAGATGTCTGTTCTCAGTCTAAAAATCCAAGCTGGCTAGGATTTATTATTACTACGTGGTGGTAACAGTTCATACAGTAAGATAAGAAGGTTTTTGGTTGCATCTCTAAGTGTGAAGATCAAACACATTCAGGAATGAGTGGTTTTAGCTTTTCTTTTGTGTACTTCTGGAAAGTTTTATTGTAGTATAGGATAATCTACCTGAATATCAAAACCATTGCTGTCTTCCACAACATAGATTACTGAAAACAATCAAAATCTTTTGTCCAGTTTTTTCTTTCTTTGTATGGGTTTTGCCTGTATATTTCTATTTGGATTTTGTTTGTAAAAGTGGGACAGATAAGGTAAATATAAACTAGCTAAATGACATTGACTTCTTAATTTCTTTCCACAGTTTTAAAATTGTGAAATCATGGCTCATTCAAAGACGAGAGCCAACGATGGAAAAATCACATATCCTCCCGGAGTCAAAGAAATCTCTGATAAAATATCTAAAGAAGAGATGGTGAGAAGGCTAAAGGTTAGTAAGCAAGTAACTGTTTGCAGATTGAAGTTTCTTGTACGCAGCATTCAGTGATCATATTACTACATTTTCTGTCTGAAAGGATTATTTTTTTCTTTTGGCTTTACCTTTCCCATGCTCAGAAGGAGGAACTTGTTGGTTATTGTGCCTTCTGTTCTACCGCTTTCTTGAAGTGACTTGTCCAAAACCATCTAAATGCATTAAAAATCACAAATGGAAATGGGCTATACTAATTGCAAATACTACTTAAATTTTATTTCAGCTTCTACAGTCAGTCAGTACTCTCAGAGAAGAAAATACTGGAAAGCATTAAAAGAGAGTCATAACTTTGGAAATAATATGGATGTGTCAGAATACATTCCTTTTCTGCACTTGTGCTCTTTGGGTTGATCATAAAACCCCACTTTATTCTCATTATTTTAGCCTGTATCGTAATGAAAGTAGTCTTTGATTATACTACATATTTCTGTCTCCTGAATTTTTTGATCACTTTATTTGGCCTAACTCTAGGAGAAGGCTGGAGAGATTTGGGGGATAATTATGTTACTACAGTTCTTTATCTACCCATGTACTCTCACGAAAAGGAAGGCCTGTTAGTATTGTGCAGAAGGAATGCCTGCAACTTGGGTTTGCCCTGTGGAACAGGAAGGAACAGATGTGTGAGAGGAACCTTAAGTATTCTGACAGCTGGAAGAGCTTAATTTGGAGTTTGTTTTCTTAAGAAGTAGTTTAAGTCAGTTTGAACTACTGGTAAATGAACAAAAAACAGTAAAACCCCAAAACACAAGGATTCCTTCTCCCCTCCCCCCAGTAACCTGTCTGTGCTTTAGGCATTGGGCTGGTAGACTTTAGTCAGTATACTGCATTCTATGATGTTGAATAGAAGACGACACTTATAGCTTCTATGGGTGAGTGACTCCTAGCAGAAGAGATTATTTGTTAGGACTCACAGAGCTTACGCATTTCTGATCCACTCCATCTCCAAGTTATAGTAGATTTGGAAAGGAGATAGAAACTAAATAGTTGGAGTTATGAACTAGCACTGAAGACAGAAAGAAGCTGAGAAATGTTTGGAAATGATGAATAGTGTGAGAAGAGCATTTTTTCCAGTTTCTCTCAGTACACAAGAACTAAGGCATTTATCTAATGAAATGTATTAATTTTAGACCAGCAGTCTAATAACATATTTTTCCATAAGTTATTTAACTAAATTCCAAAGCTTATTACTGTAGAAAGATGTGGGAAAAATTAAATGGGTTAAGAAATATGGGCCACATTTGGAAGATGAAGCTTGAGGAGTATTAATCATGGTGGTCTGGGTGTGATTTCAGGCTCAGAAATCCTCTAACCTGTTGCTTTGCAGGAAGCTAGAAAGGTATGCTAGGAGAACTAGCTTTTTTTTCTTTGTTTTTCCTTAAACACTGTAACAGATTGCTCTGGAGACAAGATGACTGATTTTGTTGTCCTGACCAGTATGGAAGTTTCCGTTGTCAAGGAAGAGAAACTGAAGGTTTATTTCTAGAGTAGACAAAAAACATACTTGTTGCAAGAACTCTTGTGACACCTGAATATTTATTCATTACTTTGTTAATTATATAAATCTAACTACTTTCCATAGAAGTGAAAACAATTCTGGTTTTCAAATTACTTTAATAGTGTGTAAGGGCACCAGCGCACTTCAAATGGTTCATCTTGTGTCTGACTGGGGAGGACTTTATGTTTCTCTCAATGGAAATTATATGTGTTCATAAGCTACTAATCATCTGTGCCTTTTAGTAAAGGATTCTAATGTGCTTGAAAACTTAACAGCTGCTGTGATCCTAATTATGCAGAAGTCCTTTCTTTTTTTAAAGTAGGATTTGTTGCTACCTGACCAATTACAGTAAATTTTTTGGGGAAAAAAAAAATTAAATAAAACAAACCATAGCAAAGTAAAATAACCTGTAGTGGTTTAGGGTTGTGGTGTTTGGGGTTTTGTTTGTTTGTTTGTTTGGGTTTTTTGTTTTGGTGGTGGTTTTTTTTTTTTGTTTTGTTTTTGGTTTTTGGTTTTTTTGAGGAACTTCACTGCCATCATTATTTTTGAGAAATATCTCTTCTTCCACTGGTGAAATAGATGGGAGTTTTGACTTTAATTCTCAGGTTTGTGTAATTAAGTCTTTATTACCATTTTGCTAACTTTAATGAGAGTTGAACTCCTTAAAATAACTCTGCCTCTGTGATCCAAATAAGAAGTTGGCAAAAAGCATAATTATTTTGTTTTGTCAATAGGTTTTTCTCCGCCGAACAGTTTTTTAAAATATAAGAATTCTTACCACCTAACAGTTACTAATTATGGCTTTTCTTGCTTTTGTTCTGTTTGGGGTGTTAAATACTTTGTGTCCCAGACCTTTTTTCTTTTTCTTCCATAACTTTAGTATACTGGATCCTAATAATACTAATGGGCATTTTAGTCCTGTTGGACAACATGCATGCTGCTGGGTTGTGCTGGATTTATATACGCTTCTGCTGAAAGTGCGTGCTCTGCTTCTGAACAGCACAGGGGATAAACTTGTCCTCAGAGCAGTAGTAGAGAAAAACCTAAAATTGAAAGAGAATAGAGGGGAGGATAAGTTGTAACCCCAAGTACTTTAGGGAGAAATAAATATTTTGAATAAAGTTTTGCTGTTTTCTAATTTTTTCAGTGAATGGCAGTAACAGTGAATGCTGTTTGGTTTTTTGGTTTTTTTTAATTGGTCAACTTGATTATATGGTTTCTCAAAAAGATATGTGAAGTACTACACCTAGGCTTTCAGTAACTTTGCTAAGACTGTGTGTTGGAACAATTGGTAGAGGACTTGACTAGGTCCTTCCTGTACCCTGAAAAATAAGACACTGGTTTCTCAAGTACTACTGCATTGCTAATAATGCTTCTGATGGAAGTTGCATGAAACCAGAAAAGGAACTTTCAATAAGGACCCTGTTACACAGAGTACTTCATTTTATGTACTGATGTCTGTCTCTCTTTTTAGATGGTTGTGAAAACTTTCATGGATATGGACCAGGACTCTGAAGAAGAAAAGGAGCTCTACCTAAATCTTGCTTTACATCTTGCTTCAGACTTTTTCCTCAAACATCCTGATAAGGATGTACGTTTGTTGGTAGCATGTTGCCTTGCTGATATTTTCAGAATTTATGCCCCTGAAGCTCCGTACACTTCACCGGATAAACTAAAGGTAAATTAAATTAATCTCTTTTTCCACACCAGGTTTTTAAACTGAATGATTGATATAATTGATTATAATTTTTTTCTTTAATTTCTCCCTTTATTTCTGGTTCAGCCTGAGCAATCCAAGGTTTTCACTAGATTCAGGGATAGGGACATTTGGTCAGGTTCATCAGATGAAGTGATATGTAGTGCATCTTCCAATAACTTGTAAAGTTTTGGGTTTATATTGAAAATAAATATTTTATTGAACTGTCATTGGGATTTGCAGATAGCGGTCTGTTACTTTAGAATTATTGATATGTCTATAGTTTCTGTCATAATCTCTTGCAAGATAGGTAATTCCTTTAGTTGGGAAAATACCCCTGCTGTTTCCAATTAAACTACCAAGAGATGATTACTGTATTTTTATAGATAAAGGCCCTATTGAAACAAAGAAACAGAGGATAATTATTTCTGATGTGAATTGGAAAATTCTGCAATTACAAACATCACTGATCCCACTAGATGGAGATGGTTGATAGAGAAATGCCAGGTTTGAAAAGGCAGTACAGATCTGCTGCATTGTTTCAGAAAAATCAAATTTTAGATTGTTTTGTGCTCATTCTTTTTTACTTTTTAATAGAAATCTAACTTTCTTTCCAACTCACAAAATCAAACTCCTTCCCTTACACAGTCTGAATCTAGAGTGATGCACTGAGTCTTATAGTGTTATCTTCCCCTGCAAGATTTTCTGCAAAATGTGGGGGGTTTTTTGTCTCCCTGATTTAAAAGTGTGGGGGGGCTTTTTTGTTTTGTTTTGGATTTTGTTTGTTTTTTTCCACAGCAGGGTAAGATGGTTGTGGTGGAAGGTATATGTATTACAGTGGAAGAAATCACTCAATTTCTGATCTAGTGGTTACACCAGAAGTGCTTCCTAAGTAGGGCAAACAGTACAGTTTCAACTGTAGTACATCCTTCGTTACCAGACATACTGGAGAGATACCTAGGGATTTCTGTTAGCTGTGTTTTCTTAATTCTGAGTTGTTGCACCTGTGGTTACACAACTATCTAGTTACCTTACTTATTGATTATACCATCTTCAACTGGAAACAAACATTAGCTTTCTCTACCGTGCTATATTTAAGTCTGTTTTTGAGGCATCCTGATTTCTACCTCAGTTTTGAGCATATGTTTTCCTTTGCTTGTTAGGCTTAGAGTTTTTTTCTCTTTTTCTGGGCTGTGTTAACAAGTGATAATATTCCTCCTTACAGAATTTGGTCTATCAGATGCTACTAAGTTTCAAATTTTATAGTATATAATATTGGAAGGTTTACATTACTGATCTCGTGCTTGCTGTATAAGCATACTACTACTACTTGGATAGAGCTCTGAAGAGACTAGGAACTTCCACTGTCAGCATTCAGTTCTGTAATCTGTGCAGATTTCAGAATTCAGTTTCTTGGTGCAGATTTCTAAACACGTTTTGAGAAATAAAGTACAAACGATAGAGACCTTTGCCTGGGGCTGTTGAGGTAGGTTTTTGCAAACACGTTTCCGCTGAACACAGCTTTTGTGGTTGCAGGACAAGCTCTGATACACATGTTGAAGAGTTCCCTCCACTTTATGACAAAGAGGTAAGAGGAAGAATGCTTCCTCTTGGGTTATATCTTGGCACTATTTTTACCCAGTATTTAGTATCATTTAGTATCATATCCATACTGCAGCTTTGAGTCTCTTCTAGTATGTTTAGCACCAAAGTCGAAGATGGCAGAGGGAAGTGCTGAAAAGGGTAATTTCTTGAGAGGGGAAAACTTAAGTTTTTGCCCTTGCTTCAGACTCTTTGGCTCTCTAATTTCCGCATTGTGCAAGTGAGATACTGAGAGGAGGGATCAGAATTTGAGGTTTCCCTCTCTTTTGTGTGTCCTCAGTATAAGTCTTGCATTCCTCACCAAGTGTTGAAAGAGCTTTGATAACAGGGATAGAAAAAGCCACGAATAGGCTAAAAGCAGAACTGGAGCAGGATTGCTCTTCTGGGATGTGGAAACTTCTGACTTAAGTCCTCCTCAGTTTGGGGGAACCCTAGAGCCCAAATCTAATTTTCTAGGGGGGAGGTGTTATAATCACTGGTATGTATCAAAGAAAACTACTTGGACAAATGGGCTGTCTGCCTGACTCCGTTGAAATGGAGATGTTTAAGGGTGTATGTGGTAGCAGAATTTGAACTATCCGGATATGTTCTGTGCTGAGAGCCATGGCTCTGATGCTTACTGAAGCTATTATGTGGTTAATTGGTATCAAGACAGCAATCCACAAAAAACATTCAATGTTCTTCCTAAAGTTGAAGTATAAGCAATTTTGGTTTTAGAGTCTGCGTTCTAATGTAGACTTGCTTTATGAAGTCTGATGTGAAACCATATTGTCCAATTTGTGATAATGTTGCAATTTCTTAGCTGCAGCCAAAGTTTATTTTATCCTGTGTTTTGTGTTTATAAATGCATGTTCAGATAGTATATTCTGTATGCTCACAGAAGAGAAAATTTTGGGGTTGTATTACACTACATATTAAAAATTAGTGAGTGCTTTTGAGTTTAGTCTGTCTTGCTTCCTTTATAACAGGAAGAGGAAAAAATAAATAGGAGTAAATTATTACTCTTTCAAATGATGCCATTATTATTTGGGAAGCATTCAGATGCTAGGCGTATTGTACATGTATGCTATTCATTAATATGTGTATTCATATACAACACAGTGATGTGTACTTGATAAAAATTTGGAAAACTAGTTTTGGTCTCAATAGGGTCTATGAATCATGTTCAGTAAATAAGTGTTCGTACTGAGCTGCAGGATAAAAAAATAAAGATACTTTGCAAAATGAACACAATCCATTTTTGCACTGATTGAGGTTCATCTGTACAAGTTTAACAGAATAATCATACATAGGCCATGAGTTCTAAGATGAAATAGTTTTTATATTTGGCATTGGTCGTTCTCTCAGTTGCTCACTTTCTTCTTTAATTGAATCTTATCCTTTACTGAGACTCAGTTTTTATGTCTTCTAAACTTCACAGCACCTTCCGGTGTACCAGTTTTTCAGATGATGGAACTCCTTTTGGGTGGGCTGCTGGCCTGCTAGTGGTCTAGGCACTAGTTTTTAAGGGGGGATTCTTCAGACTGGCTTTTGTTTGTGGACTGAATGCTCTTTAATGGTTGGAGTCCGTTAGGCGTGTCCTTTGAACTGTGTCATCCTGTTTAATTTCAACTAAAGAGCCTAGTTTGTGTGCTCTGTAACTGATCTGAAGTGTGAATCAAACAGTGATTCTTCTGATCATCCTTACTTGAAACTTCAGAAGCACAATCTTGATCCAAATTCAAACATTAATGTAGCCGTATCTCTGAACAACGTGCTTGCTGTGCTTTTTGCCAAGAGATGATGGTGTCGTGTAATCTAACTATAGTTTTTACCTAGAACCGCAGTAAGTGCTCAGTTTAATGATTAAGGCTGGATTTTGTGGTTGTAGCCTTAGAAAGAAGGAACTCCATTCTCGTCTTTTGTCCATCTCATCGTTCTTGGGTGTTGAGTGGAAATGGTTCTTTGATAATCTTATAGAAAAGCTTTCTAGACTATTTCTAGGATAGTTTTTTTCAGGGTTAACTGTAAGGCTTTCTTGTATTTATTGTAGCAACTTCATACCTTTTTGGAATTTATTTGATTCATACCTTGGTTGTTAGATAAAATATTATAGATATTTGAGTTTTTGAGTTGTGAACATTGTCTCTAGTGATATGTACTTCTGAACCTTTTGATTTAATATAGTAGTTATGAATTTCCAGCTGTTAATTATCTGAATGTGAAAAGCATTTTAAAAAGACACTTTCCCATGTGTTTCCATTCTGTTCATAATTGACTGATCCTTATAACCTGCTTGAATTTATTCTGTGTGAGACTTTTCTGAAGAAGTCTTCTTGTGCTGAAAGTTGATAAAGGAAGCAGGAGAAACTTGGTTTATTGGTTTTTGCAAGAGACGTGATTTGCATCAGTAGCATGATGCTTGAGAAATGCACAAACAGTACAGTGTGATCCTATTCTAATACTCTTAGGAAAGCTGCAGTTGCCCGCTGCTTTGTTCCCCTTCTGCTGCCGAAACCTATTGCAGTATAAAGTAAAAATGTAAAATTCATTGTCCTTCTGCATGATATTTACACTTCTACAGCATGTCAGCCAGTTGTAGCTCGATTTGTCAAGTTGAGTGTTTTTCTTTGGAAAAGAAAAACTTCTTGCTTCCTCAGAAAAGGTTACTTTCTCAACCCTTTAAAGAAACATGAAGCATTTTCAAATTACTCCTTGATGTTCTCTGTGGTGTTTTGTAGCTCTTCTTTTGGATAGTGAAATTGTCTGTCATTGCTGCATATTTTGTAGTGATGAATAATACTAGTAATTTAAAAAGGTAATTATTTTAATTTTGAAAGTCTCATTGCAATTGATTAAATAACTATCACTTTTTTCTTTTCAGGATATATTTATGTTCATAACAAGGCAACTCAAGGGTTTAGAAGATACAAAAAGCCCCCAGTTTAATCGATATTTTTATTTGCTTGAGGTAAGCTTCGTAACTTATTTCATATAACTGATAAATGTAATTTTTCAATTTAATCTTGGATTAACTACTCCTTTTATTTTTTTCCTGTCCAACACAGAACATTGCTTGGGTCAAGTCTTATAACATATGCTTTGAATTAGAAGACAGCAATGAGATTTTTACACAGTTGTACAGAACACTGTTTTCAGTAATAAAGTAAGTATTGTCACCCCCCAATTATAATATATTATTGCGTGGTTCAGGTCAGATGTTTCTAAGCTAGGTGTTCAGTCTGTTGTGTGACTTTCAGCATTAACGAGCTTAGTTTTGTAATTCAGTTTAACTAAAGGTAGCAGTATAAATATAACACGCTGTCAGTTTTGCCTGTTGTAATTAAACAAAACACACTGCAAGTCATCTCTTTTTCCAGGAAACTTACTTATTGATTGTCTTTTACTGCATTTATTTTATTTTGTTCTTGAAATTGAAAGTGAATGGTGCAATATGCAATTCTAAGGAATTTGGAGGATTGTTGCTATAAAAAAACATGAGTCAGAAAATAGTGGACGCTGGAAGGTACTGCTAGAGATCATCTAGTCTGCGCCCCTTGCTCAAATCAGTGTCAGCTAGAGCAGATTGCCCAGGACTGTAGCCAGTTGGGTTTTGAGCATCTCCAAGGTTGGAGACTCCATGGCCTCTCTGGGCAACCTGTTCTAGTGCTCAATCACTCTGATATTTAAAAAGTTTCTCTTTCTTACATTTAAACGGTATGTCCTGTATTTCACCTTGTGCCCCTCGCCTCTTGTCCTGTCACTGGACAGCACTGAGAAGAGTCTGAGAGTCTGGCTCTGTCTTCTTTACTCCCAACACCAGGTATTTAAACATAATGATAAGTTCCTCCCTAAGCCATCTCTTCTCGAGGCTAAAAAAAAAAAAGAGCTGCTCCAGTCCCTTAATCATCTTTGTGGCCCTTTGCTGGACCGACTCCAGGATGTCCATGTCTCCCTTGTGCTGGGAAGCCCAGAACTGGATGCAGGACTCCAGATGAAGTCTCACCAGCATTGGGTAGAAGGGAGGGATGTTCTAATACACTGTCTTTTCATGGTAGGGGCAGATAGAGTCCTCTTACTCTTTTACTACAATAGTAAATGAAGAGGGCATGAGATTCAAGAACATTTTGAAAAGTGGTATATGCAGCAGAGAAACTTAAGTATTTTGACTTCTAAGAAAACCTGTGATTTGACTATTATATTCTTTGTTGTTTGGCATCACTATAGGGAGTACTTGGAATGGAAGTTGTACTTTATATGAACAGTACACTAAGAATTCTTGTTTTTAATTTCAGCAACGGTCATAACCAAAAAGTACACATGCACATGGTTGATCTAATGAGCTCTATCATTTGTGAGGGAGATACTGTGTCGCAGGAACTTTTGGATACAGTGTTAGTTAATCTAGTGCCAGCACATAAGGTAAGACTTAATAGTGGCTTAATTTGTTTTGTAGTTGTGATTTGTTGGATGTATGTATGTATTCAGATATTTAGATTTCATTGTGAGAATACCTGTAGCAACTGTGTTCCTATTACTTGGATTTTTTTTTTGTTTGTTTTTTAGCAAACAAATCATTTGAGAGCTGGAAAATTCAATAGCGTTTCATTGTTTTGATTCACTTGCCATAAACCAAAGTATCAGTGATCATAGTAATCTAAAAGCTTTAATATCATATGAATTTGTACACAGGTTTTTTTATATACGGTTAATACCAGTAGAACTTAATATAAAAGACAGGTATATCCTTTGGAAAGGTTTTAATTAGTGTAATGCTGTATCAACAGTTCAAACTAATGTGCTGCCCTAAGTGGGAGGGAAGAAGTTACGACTGCTGATTTGTAGTTGGCTCTGGTGTATTTCAGAACTGTTGACTGGGTGTTATTGAAAGCACGTTGGTATGTTTTTGATGCAGCCGTGGAACTAACTGTTCAGAAATAGTGGTGCCTGAAGAGCCCAAGTGATGGCTGTCTTTCCTGAATGAATAACATTTTGTCAAAAGAACCCCAGTATCCTACAGTTGAACTGAAGAAAAACTTCAAACTTTGCATGTGTTGTGACACTTAAATATTTAAAAAGAAAGGAAGCCTGACTTCTTTGTTCAGAAAACTAGCTGGGTCCTACTGGAACTCTTGGGCTACAGTGTAGAACATGACGTATAAGTTGTGTATGACAAAAAAAAAAATCTGGGAAATTATCTAGGAAGTGTGTAGTTATCTGGATTTTAGACAGTTCTGGCTGTCATCTGACAGCTTTTTTTTTTTTTAAGTGTGTACAGGAAAAGGCTAACATACTTTTTAGAAAATACAGTAAGGGTAAGTGGGTATTAACTGGGAGATTTTTTTCAGCTTCGGAATGCCCTTTGTTTCAAAAAAACCCCAACCAACCAACCAAAAACAAAAAACACCCCCAAAAAACCCACAACAACAAAACCCCCAAAAAAGGTGGTGTACCTGAAGAAACTGAGTAGACTTTTCATAAGGTGCTCTCTGAAGAATATAGCAAGTAGTGCAACATAGTGTGCCTTACCAGAAGCCATCAATTTCAGGAAATAAATGGCACATAAGTTATTTTTCTATTGACAATGAAAGACTAAATGCTTCGGATAGGCCAGTCACTTTTTTTTTTCACTGGGAATGTTTCAGCCCTGTCCTTCAAGGAGTCTAGTACGTTTATGCCAGGATCACACTGAAGTTTGTGCGGCTAAAACTCAGATTTATGAAGTAAAGCCTTGGAATACAAGAAACAAAAGCAAGACTATGCAAAATACTTTAGTGTGTATTTTCTCAGTTGTTAAGCATCTCTTGTTTCATTGTGTCACCTGTGTTGAACTTAATTTGACTGTACTGTTTTTGAGTCATGTTTAATAAACTGATTTGGAGTTGAAGAATTTGCATCCTGTTAGATCGGCTATAGCATTGAAACAATTCTGTTTTATTGTGGATTTAAAGTTACTGACTGAACATTTTAATAGGATAAGGTATTTGTAGTTTTGCATTTTTCTTCAGCTTCTCTTTTAATCAAACTGGCTCTTTGGATACGATGCTAGTTTATAGCTTGCTTTCTAACTGAAAGTTTCATAACTTTAGACCATATTCTGAGTACTTTTACTTTTGTTTTAATTTTTTTAACCTTTTTCATACTAGTGGAAAGAAGCTTCTAATATTTTTCTGTTTCATCTCAATATCTTCATACAGTGTTTATTTAAAATTTTGGAGCTTACATAGTTATCTAACCACTTGCTGTGGCTAGTAATGTCATGTTGGAAAAGTGCAATGAATTCAGAGTGAGAATGTTTCTACTCATGTCCATTGAGCACAAAACTACAAGGGGATTAAGGATAAGGTCTACCATAAAGAACAACTATGTCTTGGCTGACCTAGCTGTGCGTGCTGTGGAAAAGGGAAATTGAAAAGTCAGACTGGCCACTAAAAATGAAATAAAGGCAAGTCCTGATGTAATGGCGAGTAGGGAATCGTTATCTAGTGAGATTCCCTGGGCACCAAAAGAATATTTTTGATTGAGTAGAAGGAGCATAGATTTTTTCCAACTCATATTTGAAAATGATCAGATTGAGATTGTTGTAGATACCAATAACTATGTTTGTAGCAAGTGACACAGGCAAGTGGTGTATTTTTAATACAAACACAAGGAATGTTGTGCATGTGAGGGCATGTGGAGTGCCCTTGTGAATTGAATGACTGTATTCTGGAAAATAGTGATAGAGCCAGTATGACTTCTGGTGTAGAAACAGTTGTATTGGGTAACACTAGGTTGGAGACTTGAGGAGCTTAATCTGTATAATTTATCAAAGGAGCAGTATGTAAGTGTGTATTGGGAACAGCTCCTTTAGTTTTGGATCCGGGATGCTATGGACCTTAGCATCTGTGTGCAATGGCTGAAATTCAACATCAGACAGATCAATGCAAAAATTACATGAATATTTTTAAGAGTTGTAGTAACTACTTGAAAAATTTACCAAAGGCTAATTCAATGCTGTTACCTCAATGCTGTTACCTCTTAAAATGAAGGTCAGTATTTTTTCCAAAGAGAAATGCCAGATATGGTCCGTTGTCCCAAGTAGTAAGTCTAATAAGCAATGCTGCTTGCAAGACAACTGCAAAAACTCAGGCATAAGGAGCATATACTGGGGACATGACGTACTATCAAATGTCCATCTACCATAATTAGTAGTCACTGCAGTAGTCTAAGCTGCTCTAGCTCACTTGAGTTTGTCATCCATCTCACTTAGCTAGAATAAAAGCCATATTGATGTAAACCTGAATGAAAGTGGTTGATGCTAATATCACAAAACAGGTATGTTAGCATATGCACAGGCTTGCTTGAGTAGTACAGCAGGTATCAGATAATTCAATAAAACAGTAAACTTAACTTGTCTGACCATGTGCTCAACTCTTAATTTCTTTGATGTTTAATTATTTTTTTCCTTTTGTGGTTTCTCCTTCTTTTCTATGTACTCCACTGAAATTCTTTTGATGGGATTATATTAAAAAGGGAATGAAATAAATAGTGAACTAAACCCCAAAATGACCAGAAGCAGGGGAGAGGTAGTCAATATGAAAAGGCAAGAAAAATTAATAGTTTTCCTTTCCCTTTTAATTGTCTTTTTAGATTATAAAGCCTTTATGGCAGCACCTGTAAACAATTTTGTGTGTTAGAAGGCAAATTGTACTTTATTTCCTTGAGTGTTTGCCAGAGTGTTCCATTTTCAGCCTCAGGAGTACAACAGGGAATCCCACATTGCACATCCCACATGCTTTACATGCTTATCTTTTCAAAAAAAGTGATATTGACAATTAAATTCCTAACTGTCTCTACTAGGAATTTGCTTAATAATTAGTGTTATCTATCTTGGCAACACTTCAGCTGGAGTTTTTTCTTTGTCAGCCATCCTTAAAAACCTGTTTCCCTCCCCCAGCAGAACTGGAGAGTCTGTTGAAACTGTTTTGTCAAGTGCTGTTGGATACAAATTCTGCTGCTATGCCATTGATAGTAAGAATAAAATTGAAGACTCTTAAAATTCCAAGAAAACAGCATGTTAAAATGTATGTTTTTTAAGAATATTTGCTCTAGATACAGACTTAACATTTCATTTTACTTCTAAATTTATACAATTAAGGACTGGATTGATGCTAGCTAGTCATCCTTTTTGAAGAAAAAAAAATAAGGGACGTGCATTTGTTTTTTGTTTTGTTTTGGTTTTTTTTCTCTTTTAAAGGATGAGTACAAATTACTTCACTCTTAATTTCTTTGAGCTGTGTTAAATTGGACATTGAGAGGCAACTGGAAAAAGAAACTGAAAAAAATCAGTGGGTATGCGTTTCCATCATTGCTAACCCCGTTGTACCAGTACAAATGATTTTTGGCTCTGTGGCAAACTGTCCTGCAGAGCATTGTCTCTGTATACACAAAAATGTCTGTGCCATGCTGTCAGAGAGGTTGCTACTACTTCTTGTGTCTTCAGTAGAAGTTTGTCAAACATTCTAGAGAAAAGCAGGTATGAAAAATGAGTTGGCAAAACTCCTAATGTCTTCCAGAAGCATAAAAAGCGTGAAATGCTGGCCATATATACACAAAACTTGTCGTAGGAATTGAGACAAAGGAGTGCACTTAGGTTGACAAAGATGGTCTGTCTTCAAATATTATTGCTGAAGGCATTCTAAGCATTAAAAAAAAAAAAAGCTCTCCTCTGTTTATTAACATTCTTTTGTGGAAAAAAAAAAAAAGGAGTTTTTTTTGGTGAAAAGGTCTGTTTGCAGCATCATATAAGTCTATTTTAGATGTTAAATGTAACTTCTCAGTTATCTAGCAGAAGATGTGTTCTGCCTTTTCATGAGTTCTTCTTTGGTTTGTCCTTATCAGTCAATACTTATTTCTGCTTTTTCCTTCAAAACGTAGTACTTACTAATGATTACTTTAAACAGTGTTGCCAGCTGATGGCTTAGTTTCTAACCAATTCAGGACTCTCGAAAGCTTATCCGTACTGGGTGCTTACATGCTCTTAGAGGCATCCTGATTAAGATGATTGTCGCTATCAGTGAGGGCCTTCTTAAATCATGAAAAGATCTTGAAATACATGTCAATTTTTTTTCTGAATGTATAGAAAGATTGAAGAGAGGATAATGATAGAAGAGTGAGATAAACACGGAGAAGAAATTTGTTAAATTAGGTCTTAATCTTATAAAATTTCTCCTTCAGGCAAAGTTTAAAGTATCTTTGTGGCTGCTAAATTAGTCAGAAAGATAGGTCTGACATTTTATAAAAGATCTTTGAGCCTATTTGGTAATGGCCTGGGTTGCTCCTATTTTCATTTCAACTAAGGCAGTGTCACTTTTTCTTGTTTCTGCTTTTATCCTGAAGCTGGAAAAGGGAGAAGAAAACTTTCTCGTGTGCTTTTAAGATTTCTTTGGCATTGTTATTTTCAGAAAGTTCAGCCTCTGGATGTTTGAGGGCCCTGGGTATTGGCACAATTAAATCAAGTGCATAAGGCATGAAAAAAATAGTTAACTTTCCTTAGCCAGTTGTGATCTAGACTATTTCTTCTCTTTACAGCTTTTTTAGGTAGAATGAAGTGTAATATGAATACATTACTCAGGGTTGCAAATAGCTACTTCTAGCATTTATCTCGGCAAACATTAAGGTGTTGGGAGATCTTTTGTCTGGCCTTCAGTGGCTTAATTATGAAAGATCTCTGTTCTTTCAGACTTCCTTTCCTAAGACTGTGTAAGAATTTATGTTTAGTTTTTTCAACTTTAGTTATTACTAGTTGTGTAGATGAATTACAGCAGCTTTTTTAAAATTAACTGCTGTGTGAAAGATACAAACTGAAACTGTAATTGATGTGAATCAAAACAGATCCACCTGTTGGAACTCTGCTGTGCTGTTCAGACTTGTTTTATACGTAAATCAGATCTTGCTCATGATCTGGAGTTCACTCTTACCCAGGTGAAAGCTGTTTTCTTTGTTTTGGTAGAGGTGAACTGTGGAAGTCAAGAAGGATCAGAGCAAGAATTGCAAGTGACGTACAATCCTTATTACAGTTATTTGTGCCTATTACTTCCTGAACAGTCACAACTCTAGCTAAATAACAGAAAACAAGAGATACAGGTGGAAATGGTGGTTGGGGGTTGTTTTTTGTTTTGTTTTTGTCTTTGGGTTGTATGTTTGTTGGGGGTTTTTTTGTGGTTGTTTTTTTTTTTAATATTAACCATAAAGAGCAATCTAGCATGCCAAACCTTCTCTTCTCTGGGACATGAAACAGCTGTACAATTTTGTAAAAAGACTGCCAATGTTGACCCTTGTATCTTGATTAGATAAGGGAAGAGGAAATTACAAGGATATTAGCATCTTATGCAAGCATTCGACTGTCTTGCCAGAATTGGGATTTTTATTTGTCTTCTTGTAGTAGCCCTCTGAGTAAAACAGATACTTCAGGCATGAATCTTCATAGACTTTTGACTTCAGTCACCTAACTTAATTTCATCAGTAGGCAAGTCAAAGACTCCTTTTGTTTTATATTAACAGAAAATGTTAATCTGTTCCCACTGCTGTCTAGAACCCTATGGTTTTACACAGTTTTTGAAATTACAGACAGTACTCTCCATCGCTTTGCAAATCTTCTCTTTTTCATTCAGATAGCTATGAAGAACCAGGTGTGGCAAAGCATCTTGTGTTTGCTTTTCATTGTGCTAAAAGGAAGTTTTTTTTCCTTTTATGGATGAGATGTATTTAGAAAAAACAACCACAGACTGCCCCTTTACATTGTTGTCTTGTAAATGGAATATGCTGGGTTTTTTTAAATCACAAAGACTAATCAAAATTGGGGGAACTATATTTTTAAAGAGACTTTACCTATTTAAAGACTATTTGGTATTGAAGACTTTTCCTTCATTCTTTTATGTTATTCAAGTCTGCAGTGGGTGTCACTAGGGCTGAGTTGCATTTTCTTCTGAAAATTTTTAAAAGATAGTTGTGATATAGAAATTGGAGAAAGGACATAGCACCTAGAGGGTGGAGAACGCAGGCTGGGAAAGGAAGGAAACAATGATAGAGCGATAATGCAATTGGACAAATGGAGGGATAGGAATGTTGCAGGGTAGTGGTTTTTTATTGGTTTTTGTATTAGAATCTCATTAATTTGTATTCTTCACTCTTTTTTGTTCACAGACTAAAATTCTAGGGTTTTTTCTTTGCTATCTCAGTCAAACAGACTGAGTATCTTCAGGAGGTATTATGGGGAGACTGTGATGGTGGTTCGCAGGTGGCTGCTTGATGCAAGGACAGAATTGTACTTTCTACCACAATCCTGTTCAGAGCCTTGTTTCTGTGGTGACTGTAAATGCCTTGGTGTTGCTTTATATCGCTTTCCTGTTTTTTGGGGAAGCTGATAAGGAGCAGCAGTAAAATGCAGGAACTGACTTCACTGAGTGTCAGGCTTAGATGGGCAACTGAAAAGTAAGCCCCGATTTGCCAGGAAAGAGTTTTCTCAGCAATATCAGTGGAGACTACAAAGCTCTGTTTGGACTAGGTTTGTTTTTACTATGTTATCTTTACAACTGAAAGTATAAAAAGAACAGGCTATGTCTTTAACACATTTACCAGTACGTGGTAGCTTTAAATTCTCGTATTTATTTTTAATGCATGTGCTTGAATTTTTTTCTGTTTTTTTCCTCCCAGAATTTAAACAAGCAAGCCTATGATTTGGCAAAGGCTTTACTAAAGAGGACAGCGCAAGCAATTGAACCGTACATTACTAATGTAAGTGAAGACTGCAAACAAACATGGAAATCAATACATTTTTTAACTGAGCTGTATTATAAAAGGAATGAATTTCATACAGTCAAATAGGGCTGTAAAATAACTTTTACAAATTCTCGATTGTTCTTTGAGAGTATTGCTACATTAATGAAGCACTGTGTAACCTGTCCCTTTGAGTCTAATTCTTTACCACATAGAAACGACTAAGCCCATAACAATTTTGATTTCTGAAATACAATGGATAGTTTACTTTCTGCTGTCTTGGGAGACCTTGCACCTCAATCCTTAATGTCACTGGAAAACCAAATGTACTTATAGGTATTGTTCTGATAAAAATATATAAATACATTGTTCCTGTGGCAAAATTCTTTTTCTAGTGAGGAGATTAGACTGTTTAGAATCTAGGAGAAGTGAAGATACAGCAGAATTTTAATGCCATTTTCACAGGAGAAGAGGAGGAAACAGAATCTAAGAATAGATAGTAAGGAAGAAAAGCAGTGAGTGGATTGAGGGTTGTAGCCAAGTTGAGTGTGGACATCACAGGCATTGCAAGAGAAGAGGGATGAAAGGAAGTAAAGATTAGACAGGAGTATGCTCTAAATTAAGTTGCACAATAGAAAAAAAAGTTACTTTTTTTTTTTAAAGTAGTGAAGGATTTAGCAGGTCTCATGGCAGCTATCCAAAACCTCAACAGCTTGAAAACAATAGAAAATTTTCAATGTTTTTTGTTGCTTTCAGACTTGTAACACTTGTGGTACTTGGAAAGTGGGTACCTTCTAGGATTTAAAAAAATAAATCTTCAGTGAAAACTCTTATTCCAAACCTGTTAGTCAAACCTGCTGTTTGGGAAGGTATTGCTACGTGTTTTTAATGTTGTTCATTTGTAAAGTTAGATTACAAACTGGGTGACATTTTGTGGGTTTTAAGGAAGTCTGTACAATAAGAATCTTCCTCTTACGGAAAATATGTACATGCAGTCTTCTGTTCTTGGTTTCCCACAAGTGGGAAATATTATGCTCTCTGGTTTCTTTGTTTTGAAAGTTACTTTCTTTCTTAAAATATATTAAAGATACAGTAGGAGTTAGTTGCCTAACCAGGAATATATACATTCTAGGCAACTCTGTATCCAGAAAAGGAAAACTTTTCTGCAAGACAGTGTGCAGTCTTTAACTTCTAATGAAATGTGCTTATCTGTTATTTTCTAGTCATTATTACGAGAAACTGTTGACTTTTTCTATTGCATCACTTGTGGGGGTTCACTTTATAATCTTGAAAAGTGGTAGTTTTCATGTTCTTAGTTTCTTTACTGATATGATTAACCTCATCAGGTACAGAGGGTCGTGATGTTCATCTGTCCCAAGTTTGGGAATAGGAAACTAAAGTGCCGGTTAAGTGTATTCTCTTGCCTTAGTGGCAGGTGGGAATAGTATGATTTGTTTAGCCACGCTTGTGTATCTTTTAACCCAAAGAGAAGAAACATTTTCCAAATTACGCCCCCCTTGTCATCCCCCCCCCCCCCCCCCAAGTAGGGGGTAGTATTCTCCTATTTACTTACTTCTTACCCCTCTATTATGAGAGGATATAGTTTAAAGTAGTGTGGAATTAATACTTGATATTAGAAAATATTTTCTTTACTGGTAAGTATGAAGTTTCCCTCAAACCTGTCAAGTTTACCAGGAACAATTGCCTTACAGCTGCATTATGCTGCTTGTAAATATAAATTCTGGAACAGTCAGTTATTAATTCCTATGCTTTTACTTACAACTCCTTACCCTGTCAACTGTGTAGTGTAGTAATTAACCAGTTGTTTCAACCTTGTTTTGACTAAATGTTAGAATGCTTTTAAAGTGATTGTTCTCAATAGTGAAATAACTCTAATTATAGTAATATTATAAAAATATCTGATGCACTGGAACTCCTCTAAAGTTAAATTATTTGTAGGCTTGCTGTGGTAAACTAAACATCACTTTTTATGTGCCTTCCTTTACACATAATATTGATTTCAAAACAATGATATTTTAAGATTTCTACTACAGAGTTGTCCTGATCTATGCATGCCCCCCCCTTTGTTTAATTGTGGTGAAATAAATGTTGTAAGAGTAAAAGGTAGATTTAGTGGTAGACAAGCATAGTATTTAGAAGAGTGTGTATATGCTCTTGGTATTGATGTATACTCTTGTTTTATTTTCCAGTTCTTCAATCAGGTCCTCATGCTTGGTAAAACGTCAATTAGTGACCTGTCAGAGCATGTGTTTGACTTGATTCTGGAGTTATACAATATTGACAGTCACCTCTTGCTTTCTGTTCTACCACAGCTTGAGTTCAAACTTAAGGTAAACACTTCTTATACTTTCTATATATTTGAAATCTGTGCTTTGACTATTAATATGATTTTTTTACTGACAAGTTCATAAAATTATTTAGCATATAAAACTAGTACTTATATGTAAAATGTACCATCTCTGCATTGTTTACAGGAAAAAATCATAAAAGCCCTCAAAAAGAGTATTAACTTCAAATGTATTAACCTACAGTGCATGTGCGCATATGTTGGGTTTTGGTTGTTTGGGTTTTTTTTTGGCTTGTGTCTTTCAAGCAATAACTTGATTTTTTTGATGACTTGAGAATCTGACCTGTTTTTTGCCTTCGTTTACTGTAGTATTTATTGTGAAAGGCTTTAATATGTTGAAAGTATCTTCTGCTGCCAGCTGTGCAGAGAAAGTATATCTGTTCAGAATAGTGAATTTTGGCAGGGAAAAGTTGGGCTCCATGTTAATGGAAACTGATGTACTGACAATTTTGTCTAAATAGAAGGTCTGTGACAGGTGGAAACAGAGCATTGGACTCTATACATATGTCTTCTAGTCATTGCTACAATGACTCTTATGATTTTTCAGGCTTATTTCTTATGTCTGAAGGATATCTGGTGCTAGCTATCTATTTTAATAGGTATTTTTTTTACTTTCTACCATTTCAGAGTGTCTCCATCACTTGGAGAAATTCAGCATAACGGTGCTCCCTTTATTCTGCAATACTTTTATTCTGTTTGTCATTCTACAAGGTTTCTGTGGAAGTGGGGAATTTGATTAGGTTTATATTACTAAGTTTGAAAGTGATTTATTACTAAACTTGCAGGCTAATGTGCAGTGGGCAACTTTTAAATTTGCATGCATTATTGAGGACAGATTTTAGGTTTGTAGAACCTTTGGCCAGTTCTCATTGCAATATTTATTATAGTGACTTGTTCATGCCTATTATTTTTTTTCACTATGTTGCTAGGCAGGCACACTACATTTGTTGAATGAATTGTTTTTAATGGTTATAGCTTTGCTTTCACATTTCAGGAAGAAGTAGGGTTCAATTTACTGCTTGCTGTCTGTGTCTTAAAGTAGACCTTTTTCAGCCTTTAATTCCTGTTCTTACAGATGCTGAACAATTATCATTCTCAGTCCAATAAAAACAGTACTGCTGAAGCTGTTATTCAAGAGATTTAATCTTAACTGCTGCCACATCCTTTTTTTTTTTTTGTAGCCATAATTGCAGTAACCTTTCCATCTTTAGGTCCATTTAAAACTGCAGGTTCTTGAATTGTCTTCCTGCTCCTTCATTGACTCTCATATTCCACTATTTCAATATGAACTTCTTTTCTGTATACTATTTTACCGTTGGAATCAGAAAGTTTAATAGCCCAGCACTGTCAACCTTTCCCCCTCACCCCCCATCCCATCCCCCCCAGGCCCCGCAAAAGGACTTCTGGTCTCGTCCTTCAACGGGGTGATTTCAGCCCTAAGCATTTCCACGTTTTCTTTGTACCTCTGAATTTACAACCCGTTTTTTTCTTTTTTTTTCATGTTTGCATTTCTTTTCTTTGCTTAGTATACTATTTTTAGATGATGAACGTGTGTATTGTTGCTTTTCATTTCCTTGATCCTTAGTGTACTTTTCTCCTTGTGGTCTAAAACCTTGAGGACAAGGTGTTTTGTGTTTGACATTTGTAAGGTCCAGTTTAACAATGTTTCCAATAGGCATGTACATTTTGATAGTTACATTCCTACTGCTCTTATTCCTCGATATCTGGTAACTCAGTACAGTTGTGGCTATTCAGAGAGCATGGTACAGCTTCTGTTTGAATCATCTTGTTGCTTCAGGTGTGTTTTTGATGCCTTAAGTAATAAGGATGAATAATATATGCCTATTTTGTCCTGTTGGCTGTCAAATGTAGTTTGACCCATCTTTTACAGAAAAAAAAAAACTATATTTGGAATAGGATAATCCTGGTTTAAATCATGAAACGCTGGAACAGGTTGCCCAGCAAAGTTGTGGATGCCCCATCATTGGAAGTGTTCAAAGTCAGGTTGGATGGGGCTTTGAGCAACCTGATCTAGTGGAAGATGTTCCTGCCCATGACATGAGGGTTGTAGTAGACAATCTTTAAAGGTCCCTTCCAACCCAAACCATTTTTATGGTTCTAAATTAGTTGAGAGGTCTCTAAGACCTTTCTGTGGTTAAAAGAGTATTTTGAAGATGAATGTTCTGAAATATTCATGAAATATGGCCAGCCTGTGGTTTTTCTGAGATCAACACAAGTTTGTTCTTTATGCAGACCTGCTAGTGATGATTAAATACTTTCCACTCCAACAATAGCTGTGGCTTTATTCTAAACAGCAGTAGTCAGTGTCAAGTGTTTTTAATTCAGGTCCAGGTAAATAGCATGTTAGTGTGTTGAGAAGAGTGTGATTTTAATGAAACTCAGAGTGCTTATGGTAGAAGGCAGCTAATGTTTTGCTTGCCAGTCTATATTGAAATATGGGAGAGGGGAGACGTCTTTTTGAATAAAGGTCAATTAAAGTTAATGACACAATAACCACGAACTTCAGTGAGTTCTGCATATCATTCAGAGCTTGACTAGATGACTTTGACTTTTCTGGATTTGGTACATAGTATTGCGTCTTTTTCCATGCCTATAGTTTGAGTCGTGCCTTCTGAGCTCACTTGCCGTGGACTCTCTACTAGGTATTTAAGTAGAAGTTTGTGGAGTCTGTTTAGGTCAAATGCATAGTTTCACAGGGACGTCTAGTTTTTATTCCATGAAACTGTGATACAGCTCTCTAGTATACGGATGTGACAAAAGAAGTCAAATACTAGGGGCAAATACTCAAATAATGCTTATGGGGTAGTGGGACAGTTACTGTATTCCAAGATCTCATAGAGCTGCTTTGCTGCTAAAGAGGTTTGTATTACTCTTAAAGCAGATGATGTTGAAGGAAAGCTGTGGCTGTCTCAACTGTTGAGTTGTCAGTTTTGAGGAGTGAAGATGTGTCAGAATGATCTCATCTTGCATGCATTGAACGCGTGGAAGTGGACGTATGATCTGTGCTTTTCAAAGATAAATTGGGTAATTGTTCTCTGTTTTTGAAAACATGCATTTTCTTTATAATTGGCTTCAAAAGCAGTGAGTAAAAAAAATTTTGGCCAGATGGAGTAGCCTCATGGTAGACTTCCTCTGAGCAAGACACCAAGTATTCTGGCTCACTTTAAAGCTGATGCCAAGTTTGCACCTGAAAATATGTTTTTTTTAAAGCAAGTTCTGCATGAATATGAACAAAACCCGATATTTTTGATCATTTCAATGAAATCTAATTTAAAAGACATAAATCAATTTCTTAAAACATTTCCTTATGTTTTGCTGTAGTTTGAGCCATTTTTATCCAAGTGCTGTTCTTTTTAAATTCTTTTGACATTATCTAAAACGTCTTTTTGCCAATAGAGAATGAGAAATGGTTACTTTCATACAGATGTTAAACAATTTTAAAATTTCTTTGCTGGCCCTGTCATGTAAAGCCTGAAGAACAATGAAGGTCAGCTCAGTAGGGCACAGGAAATAAATTGGGAAATAAGAATTAGGCCTCCATATTGTCAAGCAAGTGAGGCAGAAGAGCAGCTTGGCTGAACAGGGAGCTCCTCGTGGAGCTCAAGAAGAAAAAGAAATTGTATGATCTCTCAAAGCAAGGTCAGGCTTTGCAGGAAGATTACAGAGCTATGGTTTGTATATGCAGGGAGAGGACATGAAAGGCCAAAGCTCAGTTATTTGAAACCGGCTAGTGTTGTGTCAGATAACAAGAAGGGCTTTTTTGAGTATGTTAATAGCAACAGGAGGTCTAAAGAAAACATTGGACTGATATTTGTTGAAAATGGCCATCTGACTAATAGGGATGAAGGAAAAGTGGAGGCATTCAATGCTTTTTTTTCCCTTAGTCTTTAATAATACTGACAGACCTTGGGCTGCCTGGTCCCTTGAGCTTGGAAGACCATGAATTGCATTTGTGGACACTGAAATTGTAGGGGACCAGCTGTATCAGCTGAGTGTTTGCAAGTCCATGGGGCCTGATGGGATTCATCCCAGAGTACTGAGGGAGCTAGTGAACGTTTATGGCAGAACCCCTCTTGATCATTTACCAAAGGTCTTAGGAGTCTGGGGAGGTCCCCGCTGACTGGAAGCGAGACAATGTTATTCCAATTCACAAGAAGGGTGTGAGGGAAGACCCAGGAAACTACAGACCTGTTCATCTAATCTCAGTTCCTGGAAAAAATGATGGAGAAGATTATACTGGGTACTATTGAAAGGCATTTAAAGAATAATGCAATCATCAGGCACAGTATACATGGGTTCACAAAAGCAAAGTCCTGTTTAACTAATTTGATATCCTTTTATGATAAGGTCACCTGCCTAGTGGATTAAAGGAAGGCGGTGCATGTAGTTTTTCTGGATTTTAGTAAGGCTTTTGATACTGTCACTCACAGCATCCTTCTGGGCAAGTTGTCCAACTGTGGGATGAGCAGGTTCACAGTGCGCTGGTTAAAGACTTCGAAGGATCGTCATAGAATCATAGAATTGTTAAGGTTGGAAAAGACCCTTAAGATCCTAGAGTCCAACCGTTAACCTAGCACTGCCAAGTCCACCACTAAACCATGTCCTCAAGCACCACGTCTACCCGTCTTTTAAATACCTCCAGGGATGGAGACTCAACCACTTCCCTGGGTAGCCTGGTCCAGTGCCTGACTACCCTTTCAGTGAAGAAGTTTTTTCTAATGTCCAACCTAAACTTCCCCTGGCGCAGCTTGAGGCCGTATCCTCTCGTCCTATCGCTTGTTACTTGGGAGAAGAGATCGACCCCACCTCGCTACAACCTCCTTTCAGGGAGTTGTAGAGAGCGAGAAGGTCTCCCCTCAGCCTCCTTTTCTCCAGACTAAACAACCCCAGCTCCCTCAGCCGCTTCTCGTAAGACTTGTTCTCTAGACCCTGAATCCTTGAGAAAATCCATCTGTATGTTCTAATGGTATATGTATTTTGCTTCCTGTTACTGAGCGCTTAAAGAGAATTATAGTTTAGTTTTTTCATCCTTCCATCCTTCCTTTTTCCTTGAGATGCATCAAGGAGACAGATGTTCTGGTCCTGGAGCCATGTGATTACTGACGAATATTGTTTGGTGAGTGGGACGAGTCCATTTACATTGAGGGGAGCCTTTCCAGCTACGCTTCCTCCACCCAAAGCAAAATGGTCGTTTGCATCAATTAATTTGTAATAACATTGCTGAGACTGAGATGTACACCACCACTATGATGTCCTCTGGAGCAACTTGAAATACTGAGCTGAATATAAAACGATATTGCTGCCGATGGAGAAATATTTCTGTGTTGCCTTCCTCTTTGGTTCTGTGTACACATTCCTCCTAGGATTCCTCCATTTGCTTGTGTTTGGCACTGCTGGGAGTTTTTTCACTATACTTTATCCCAGGAACAGTAGGTACCAGAGACTTAAGTGTTACACCAGCCATCTTGCTCTTATCCTAACATCATTCAGTTCTGGAGCTTAGTGGGCTGATGCTACCACCACAAAGCATTATCAGCCAGTAACATCTTTGGGTGGGAGTGGATAGAGTTGTTCTGTAAGTCTTTTGATGACAGATCATCTTTAGATTACCTGTTGCCTTTTGGACAAGGGAGAAAAGTGGGCTGAATTGTCTAGACATGTAGATGACTTTTTAGGAATTTTAAGGGCATGCTACAGAACTGGTGCACATTTCTCTTGGGGAGGGCAGAAGTGTGGTGCTGTTTGTGGACATGCTGTGCTGTCAAGTCTTCTGGACTCTCTTGAGTCTGGTTCATCTAAGTTGATGGTCTCTGGTTGTCTTGTGCGAGAGATATAACCACCATTATCAGGTGTCAATGCAGATTATCTGTATGCCATTTTGATGCTGTCCTCTTGATCATTTCTGCATAAGAGAGACCTTAAAACTACATCTCTTGTATGGAGTAAATGGTGCATTTCAGTTCCACTTAGTGCTTAGAAAACAAGGTCTGGTAATTCACTGGGTCAGATTGCTGAACAAATTGTTTCTAATGCAAAGATTCGTAGATGGAATACAGTGCATGGTGTTATAGTAGCCATATTGGAAAAACTGTCTTCTGTCTTGGAATAAGTGCTTCAGTAATGCTGGTGGACGTACCCCTTCTTGCTTAAGAAGGGCTCTTTGCTGTCTTTTTTGAGGATTCTGTGGCTGTGGTGATAGACAACTCAGCAATCATTTAAAATTCACACAGTGTTGCAGGACTGGATCTCAGTCCTGATTTGTTGGAAGCTGTTGAAGTTTCAACAGTGTCCCATTGTGGGCAGTTCATATGCCCAATTGACCACTCCAACTCCACTCCAACTAATCATTTACAAAGAACTGTAGCTTTGCTTAGTGTGAGGTCATGTGCAGGCTTTTCCCATGAACGTGCTTGGCTTATGGTGAACCTTGCATTCTGCCTGAGCTTATGAGAACTACTGAGTTCTGTCTGAGGACAGACTGAAGTCTCTGAATTCTGTTGGATGTACTCCTCTTTCATGATTGCAAGGGCTGCCATGCTCCCTTCCATAAATTCTAGTTAGAGTGAGGGGCAGTATGGGGAGCGTGGGGAAAGTGCTCTTGATCTTGATTGTTCTAATTTTGAGGACCTTCTGTTCTTGGAGGACGCTGAAAGCTCTCAGTATTCTCAACTTGTTCTTTCAGGGATTGGTCACAAGTTTCATCCTGACCTTAGGGTACTCAGTCTCACAGTATGGGTGCTGGGTGTTTCTCTGATAGTGATCCTGTTTCTCGAAGCTGATTCTTCCTTGTATCAGCAGCTTTTCCGCTAGTTGTACGTTCTGTACATAGACCAGAATTTTCATGTAGTATCTTATTTCTTTGCCTCTAAACATTTTGTGATATGTTTTGAAAATGAAGTGGTGGTGGTTTACTCCCAAAAACCAGGTGAGCTCCACTGAGCAATCTCCACTGCTTTCCAATTGATTGGGCTGTCTTGTTCTCAGTCTCTGTGGCTGACAGGAATTTGAGGAGGTGAACAAGCATCTGTGTGTCTGACTCATTACCTGACAGGATCCAAATCTCTTGCTCTCCATCTCCTGAACTTCTTTTGCACTCTTCGTGGCAGGAAGCCTCTTGATTTATCTTCATGGGATCAGGGTCTTATGGAAGTTCTAGACTGTCTCTTTGAGCGTGGGAAAAATCCAAGTGCTTTCCTGGCAGTGATCAAATAAATTTTTGATTGTGTATGGAGGGGTTATGAAACTGTTAGTATGGAACTTCTGAGAGAGCTTAGGTGCCTCAGTAACACTGTTGTGCATATTTACTATTTTGGATCTAAACAATGTGGCCACCTAGTGTTCAAGCACCTTGCCATTTTGGTACAACCAATGACCATACAGTTTGTTCACGGTGCCAGGGAATTTTAACTGCTGTGAGAATTGTACATGTCAAATTAGACAAAGAATGAAAGGTTGCTGACAGTAACTGGTATTCTCTGAAATGTGCAGCTTTTGTGTGCTTTATTCCCTCAGTTGCTTTTTCTGTCCTGTCTATCCCAAGAATCTTTTAAGTATGTTTGAAGAGAATTGAAATGCAGTCAGGTGTGTGCTGTGCCATGTCAGGTCCCAAACAGAAGTGGACAAACTAGTTATCCTTTTGGGTCTGGCTGGGATGGAGTTAATTTTCTTTGTAGCAGCCTGTACGGTACTGTATATTTGTGGCTAAAACGGTGTTGATGGCACACTAATGTTTTGGCTATTGCTGAACAACGCTTGCACAGGTAAAGGCTTTCTCCCCCCACCACAAGTAGGCTGAGGCAGGGCAGGAGATTGAGAGGGAACCCATGCTCAGCAATAAAAGCTCAGGGAAAGAAGGAGGAAGTGGGATATGTTTGTGCTCATGGTGTTTGTCTTCCCAAGCAAGCACTATGCATGCTGAGACCCTGCTTTCCAGGAACCGGTGAGACATCTGCCTGCCAATGGGAAGGAGGGAATGAATTCTTTTTGCTCTGCTTGTGCATGCAGCTTTTTCTTTACCTATTAAACTGTCATTGTCTTGATCCACGAGTCTTTTTACTTTCCTTCTGTTTTCTCCCCTTCCCCTCTTTGTACAGGAGAGGAGAGTGAGCGAGAGGCTGGGTGGGTGTTTGGCTTTTGGCCTGGGTCAACGCACCACACCTTTATAGATTTTTGTAAAGAAAAAGCTCCTATGTTCTCATGTGGCAGAAAAGGACTGTTGTTTAACACTCTGAGAGACATGTGTCCAATCATGGTTGCCTCTTACTTAATTATTTTTTTACCTAATTTTGGAAAAGAGTCTGGGGGATTAGCGGGAGAATGCACACTGAAATTCATTTAACTTAGCCTCTTCTGTGAGGGTAAGTCAGTTGTGTCTGATCTTGGCATTATAAGGTGGTGTGTTTAGAGATCTAGTATTGACACAGAAGCATTATTGGTGCAGGAGAGAACAGAGGTAGGAATGCATTGTTGTGTAGGTCAACTTGTAAAGGAAACTGATATTCCTTCATTTGAATTTGATATTTGAATTTTAGAAATTTGTATTACTGAAAGTGAATACCATTTTAATGTTCAGGAGAATGAAAAACTCATGAAAAATAGAGGATTTACGAAATAACCATTACAGGTTTTAGGTCTTTATTTTACCATCCTCCTAAGCCAATATGATGTAATGAATCAAGTCAATAAAACGTTGACTTTTATTATTGTAGAGCTGCCTTTCTCCCTGGATATGGTAGTTAAAATTTTTGGCAAGTTTCAGGTCATGTGTCCACTTCTACTCCCAGATCTCCCCAGATCCTCAGTGCTGCCTGTTCTTTCGGACTTGGTAGTGATAACAATCTGACCAACTTCAGCTGTTGTTAATGACAGACCCTAATATCTAGGCAGAAGAGCAGCTTGCCTGTGTGTTGGGAACATGTTTGGGGAACTGAAAATGTCAGTGTTCAATGTCAATTTTTATTGACAAATCATTATGGAACACTATTAAGCATAAAGCGTGCTGGATCATACCTAAGAAAAGAGGTGAAGGACATGACTCTTCAAGTACACAATGCCTCATAGAATGGAGAAGATTAAGTTTGGTTTTTTTTTTTTAGAGTTTATGATACTCATTTTTTTTTTCCCTCAGAAAAGAGGTAGAGATTAAAGTAGAATTAAGGAGAGAGACTGTAGCAGTCTTATTCATTTAATAAGAAGTACAGGTTGGTTTTTATTACCTTAAGGAGCTTATATAAAAATGTCTCAAGGAGACCAACATCTGGGCACAAATTTAGAAATTACCAAATACTCTTGGTCCATAATAACAAATATTCATTGTTTCTACAAACAGGGCTAGGAACATGAGTGGGTTATCTTATAATTGTATTAGTGGCTAATACAGTGAAAGCTTCTTCTGTGGCTAATTCATTAAGGATATTTCAGTTGCTTTTTTAATGTCTCTTTTCTTTTTTCTTTATTTCTGCCTGTGTAATTAAGTAGTTGAATTTTTAGTGTACTCTCCACCCCTCTCCCTCCCCACCCTCTGGTGTGTCTTGCTCTGGATCTGTGTTGGCTACCTAGAGAAATTCAGAGATGCTTAATATTTTTAATATTTTACTGGTGGAATGGATGGGATGTGAGTAATGGAGATTGGACTAATAGAGGCTACAAAAAAATTTCAAATTCTTAAACATGAGGGCACAGAATAAGAATTTGTAGTGTAATGGGCACTTACAAGCTGAAACTCATCAAGAAAAAAAGATATCACTTATTGCATATTAAGAGGAGAAGGTTGTAGCTCGCTTTCAGTAATGTCAATTTGAAGTTTAATTGGAAAAATTAGTCAAATGCAGACAAACATATTAATGGATTTACTATTAATGCTGCTAATACTTCATGCTAAAGTGTATTCGGAAGAATTAGTCTTTTGTAATGTAGTAATATATCAGTGTTAGATTTCTTCATCCTTAACTTCTCTTGCTCTGTTACTTTTAAGAATTTTACAAATGCTTTTACTGTTCTTAGGGAGCTGAATTAAAAGGACATACTGGCAAACTTTTCAGCCCATTTATGGTATTGAGTCAGATAGGAGAAGTAGTTGGTCTCCAAGACTGTGGTTTCGTATTAGAGAACTCTGACAGCTACATTGTGCTCTTATTTCTTGTTTGCATTCAAAAGGTGATGTTGAACTAATAAGAATGTCAAAGATGGTAGAACAGTATTGTAAACAGTCCTTGTCTTTATTACCAGAAAGAAGAGTGAAATAATAAGGTGAATAATATCTAGCTAATATCAACTAATTTTAGCTACTCCCTTTTCCAAGAAGTGTTGCAGCCAGTTATTATTTTCTTTTTTTTAATAAGCAAAAGAAAAAATTTGGTGAACAGTAAGTATATGCTAATTGCACAAATGTTAGCACACATTTTCAAAGTATGTATGAAGCTTCAAATGCTGTGTGTTGTACTAAACAATTAAATGCAAACCAATGGTAATGAACATATATTGGAGAAAGCCTTGTTTTATTTCTGTTAGTGCTAATTTTAAATATGAAAGAAAAGTATCTGTTGTAACTCATCAATTTTAAATATAGGCTTAAATACAAGCTTTAAATACAAAACCAGATCCTGTGTATCTCAGATCTTGGGTACTTAATCTAATGTTCCCTAAAAACTTGTTTTGTGAAAACTTTTTTCTTTTTAACTAAATGTTTGTAATTAGACACTATTATAGAGAACTGTAAACCTTTATGTGCAGACAAATGCAGAATGAGTTTTAAGGGTTTTGTGTTGTTGCTTGAATTTGTGTAAGCTTGTACGGGCACATATCAGATTTCCTAACAGGATCAGTAACCTGTAAATGAGGGTTAAAAAGATGTATGTATCTGTGTATTTTTCACCAGGCTTTTTTCCACACTGTTTTTTGTCTCTACGTTGTTTTTTTTGTTTTCACTACCTTTATTATTTTGTCTTCTCCCAATAATAGTAAAGGTTTTTTGTCTTGAGATACACATTTGTATACAAGAAAAGTCTTAATCTGTATTATGATATTTCTGGAGGTGTATAAGTGTATTGGTGTAAAAGCTGTACAAAGCAGAATTCTGGGTTTGTGGTGGTGGTGGTGTTTTTTGTTGTTTTTAGTTTGGTTGTTTTTGTTGTTGTTTGGTGTTTGTTTTTTTTTTAATTAAAAAAAAATGTGTTCATTTTCCAGAGTAATGACAATGAAGAACGCCTGCAGGTTGTAAAACTTCTAGCGAAAATGTTTGGGGCGAAGGATTCAGAATTGGCATCTCAAAACAAACCGCTTTGGCAGTGCTACCTGGGGAGGTATATACTGGTTTAGTTCCCTTCCTAGGAAGGGAAAAACATTCAATGAAGTATAATTCAACTTTTTTTTTTTAAAGTGACACACCTAAGTGTGAGTTCCCTCCTGCTGCTTTATCTGAAATCTGGCAAATAATGCTAAAGAGATTATTTTACATACATCTTCTGCATCTGTGATTCTGCAGGGTGAACAATTACAAATCATCCCTTTATAGTTCATTTTCTGCAACTGTCTTTATTGCCATTGTCAAGAAAAAGGAATAGTTTATTTTAATTTCTTCACAAGTGAAACTATTCAATGATGGATTAATTCTAAAACAGCATCAAATGACATTTGCAGTATCAGGTGATATTAGAACTGGTTTTGAGGCTTTTATGTGCAGTATTTGTATACTGGTTTCAATTTTTTTTTAATGGTAGAAGTGCCTTAAAAGAGGTATGTAGTATTTACAATGCTGCAAACACACTTAGTCTTTTGTTTTTGAAATATCCTGCCAGTTTGAGATAGAAAATGTAGCTGGAGCTTGTAGTCAGGAGAAACTTAAGTATGGCTACGATGATGAGAATATTTTTGATTTGAGTAAATGAGGATAAATTCTAGAAATTATTACAAATGCAGTAGTTTATACTTTAGCATTCAATCATATCAAAACCAGAGTCCTCAAAGAAATGCTATTTTTAAAACTACAGGAAACTTAATTGAGGGAAGGCCTTTTGCTTGAAAGTATATAACTATTTAAAACATTGCATGTCATCAAAAAATACCAGATCTAACTGGGCCCAAAGGAAAATGCTTCATTGTGTTATAATGTGAAGCAATGTGAACACAGGCAATCTGTTGTTCATAATTCCTGTTTTCAACTAGTTATGAATCACATACATGTATTTACTTTTTTCAAGGATTTTAACTAAGTTATTGTAGCTGTGTTGTTAAAGGAACCATTCTTAAAATCTCTTGATTTTGAAAACATACCTGATTTTTACTAAAACAGTTATTCCTTGTAAATTCTTTATTTGATAAATAAGCATTTCAACAGCAATAATGTTCTAAAATTTGATTTTTAATTTGTTTAAAACCAATGATTTTGAGGATAGCTTGAAAATGCATTTAATTTTTCAAAAGAGTTGTTTGTAACTCTCATTAAATCAACAGTTTTATTATAAAATTACTTATACCAAAATTAAACATGAGAAAATACTAGTTTTCAAGCATCAAACCTAATTCAGTCTTTCAAAAGGAAATCTTACAGAAGTTGAAGTGATCCGTCTCAGAAGAAATTTGTACTAGGCTAGGTACCCATTTGTTTGCTGTCTATCATGCAGTTTAAAGAAGGGAGGAATATCTTGGAGTTAGAAAACTTCTAGTTGCTGATACATGGTTCATGGTTAAATATGTGGAGCATTATAGAAAAGATAGTTAAAATATGCCAGACACCTTTCTAATAAGTAGTTGTTATCTGCCTGGGAGTCTTTCATGTGTACCAGGAAGGATATTTCTCTTCATGTTCAGAACGTGAATTAATAAATGAGTACAGGATTTTTTTCTTAAGCTGAAGACAGTCTACTTAATACTGTGAAATCAGAGATGTTTTATGCATGTAACTGTACATGGCAAGCATAAAAATATTTTTTAAGTATTTGAGATTGTGTAGAAATAAATTAATTGCTTTGGTAGAAGTGATATTTTTGTTACTGTTGTAATGCATTGTCTTGTTTCTAAATAGGTTTAATGATATCCATGTACCTATTCGTCTTGAATGTGTGAAATTTGCAAGTCACTGCCTTATGAACCATCCCGACCTAGCAAAAGACTTAACAGGTACCAGATTTATTATAACATTAAAATACAATTTTAAGTCTCCTGGAAAGTCAGGAAGGTTACTTGTAATCCTACGTAACATTGTCAGATGTTGTGGAGGATGTAACTGAGGTTGGAGTGCTAAGTCAGAGTCCCTGCCTTCAGTGCTGCTTCTCAGGCTGAGGGGGTTGTACATGAAGAATGCCTTAACCAAAGAGATTACTCTTCCGCTCTTACGGTAGTTGCATTCCCAACTGCTGTTGAAATTAAGCACCATGGGATCACGCAATGACAGCCTGGCTAACCTAATGGTCATGGCATTTATTAATTAGGGCGCAGAGCGGAGACTTCAATTCCACAAAGCTGAAATGTGTAAATATTATGTAGCCACTGTCTAAAACATGAAAACAGTCCTCATAACTGTGACCGCAGCCATTGGTTCCTGCTCCTTCAGATTGAACACAGCTTGTAATTCAAGATCTCTGTAGGAAGAAGGCAGCTGGCATAGATAGAAGTGTTTAGTATTTGTTGCTCCCAATGTCTTAATGAAGAAAGTGTAATTAAAGAGAACGGGTTGGTTTGTTGTTTTTTATTCCCCCTAAAGTGTATATGGAGATTGTATCTTCCCCGATCAATAAACTCCTACTTCTTTTAATTCTTTGGAGGTAATATCTTTGTCCATTTGCTCTAAGGAGGGAATTTAAAGGGCTGTTAAGTGCATGGGATTGCTCTCCTGGTTGCTGAGCATTTGTCAAGTTAGACACAAATATAGGCAAGCTAGAGTCATCCTGTAGTTATTGGTATTGTTAAGCCAGCTTAAAGAAAAAAGTTTCTGGACCTTTCCTTAATGGAATGGTAAAGATATTTCTTCTTTTATCATCAGAATTGTATTTTCAAGGGTGGTTTTTTTTTTCTTTTTTTTTACACTGCAGAAAGACTTTGTGCCCCCTCTAATGGTATCCTCTGGGAAATGTAATTTTGCTTGCCCCTCCTCTCTCTCCCCACAGCGCTTATCAAAGTCAAATTGTTAAAGAATTTCTCTGACTCACTGGTGTTTGAGACCAGAATTGTTTTGTGCAATGGTATTGTTCTTCGTTTGTTTTAGTTTATGATGTTTTCCTGTGGAACAAAACTGTTTTTCAAAAAAGTCATATTTGGATTTCAAATTTCATAACCTCCATAAGTGCAAAGCTTTATTTCTTCATGTGCTCTTTCGACACTTGTGCTGATTACCAGAAATGTTAATGGCCAGTACTTCAGATGAGATTTGACAATTTTCACTGGCTGTTGAAGAGTAATAAGAGAACAGTAACCTCTGGTTATTTCATTTAGAGTAAACTTTGAATTTTCAGTGTTTCTTAATGTTCTCAATGTTTCACTGATGTATGCTGTGTACAGTGATCTTAATAACTTTTGTGTGTGTTTTCCTGCCTGTTTGTGCTTCTAAATTAACCTAAAATACATAATTCTAAAAAGATAAATGAACTTTGGCATTTTATTTTTGTCAGCTTTCTAAAATGACAATAGGTGGCTAATGCGTGTGACACTTGTAAGCAGAAATCTTAAAATGCTGATAGTATAAGATTATTGATACTACCAAAAAAGTAGCAATGGGCCAAAATAATCTAGAAAAATTGTTTTAAGCTGAATAAACTAGGATGTGTCTAAATAAGCATTATAGCTTGGTCAAAGAGCATGCTTTTGAAGTATGTCTCTTGATTTGTCCCTGCTTACAATGCTTATATGGCTCACACTCTGGATTATTCCTGGAGCATGTGAACTAGATTCCTTGTGGGTAATACAGAAGTTGTGGTCAGGAGTGCAACTAATGTGCTCCAGCAGCCAAAGGGGATGGAGTCCGCAGGAAGAGAATAGCCTCTAGCCTGAAGTAAGACTTTAAAGTGTATATAGTGTGGATATCAAGTTCTCGGCACTGTCTGTTCTGCTCTACAGATCCAATTCTGTTGGGCTTTAATAGTTACTAATGTAGACATACCCTAACTATTACAAGAAATAATAAAAATGAAAATGTAGCTCCATAACTCTTACTTCCATAATGCCAGAAATATAGATATTTGATATTCTAAGCAAATAAAAAGTTTTACTGCTATTCCAGTTAATCTTAGAGAAAACTATTGGTTTCTTACTGTTGATGCTCAAAACAGTAGAAAATCATGTTTTCTGTTTCTGTCAGTTGAGTACTGTCTAGAGAAAGAAAAGTAGCTGAAGTTGTATACTTACAATGAAATACTTATTCTTTTTCCAGAATATCTTAAAGTAAGGTCACATGATCCTGAAGAGGCCATAAGGCATGATGTTATAGTATCCATAGTTACTGCTGCTAAAAAAGATCTTTTGCTTGTCAATGATCACCTGCTTAATTTTGTCAGAGAACGAACACTGGACAAACGGGTAAGACATAATTAGTACCCATAATGGCTGTGTGTTATATTTCTAGACTGTAATTCTGCTTTTTAAAGAGTGATGCTTCTGAAAAATGCTGAACTAATTTTAAAATGACTAATGAAAACAAATATTATGCAAAAAATTTTGAAGCAATCTATTTAATGAGGCATCTTTTGCCCCTGACTGGAATGCCACATTTTCCTGTGTGCTGTATTTTTGTTTAAGATAGTACGATAAAAGAAAAAAAAAAAAAAAAGCCTGAAGTACAATAGTGTTGCTCCAGTTGTCTAGTTTTAGTAAAATTTTTAAGTAAAATGAGACCCTTGTAAGACATTCTAACATTTCTCATAATTGCAAGCAGGTTTCAAAATGTATTGTAGATTACTGATGGAAAACGTGCCACCATCAGAGGTAGCTGGTTTACCTGCTTTTAATTAGATCATTGAAAGACTGCAAATCAGTGTAGTAGCTTTCAAATTTGAATAGTCTTGAAATTTAGGTTAGCTATGTTTCATTATTTGGTAAAATTTGAGGTTTGCTGCTTATGCTAAAGCACGGTAAACAGGGCTGTTGATGGAAAAGTTTTACAATTAACATTATCACCTGATTTTTTTCATTTGGTGACATGCTTTCCCCTGTTGCACCCATAATACAATCGCAAGTATTCAGTGTAGATCTGTGAGAAAGGGTGTTGGCTTAAATTTGTAACAATTCTAAATTCAAGAGGCATACTTATGTAGTAGTTACTGATGTTGAAAGGTTTGGCGTAATAGATGTGATGCAATGTATGTACTAATGAGAAAGTGTTGCACTTAGAACTCGGTTTAACTTTTTTGTAAATTAAACTATTTTATTTTGGTGTAGAATAGGAAATACCTACCAGGAAATTCTGTAGTCTTTACAGTTTTGAGTTTTGAACAGCTAAACTGGATACTATTTCTTTTTCCCCAAGTGGAGAGTGAGGAAGGAAGCTATGATGGGACTTGCACAGATATACAAGAAATACTCATTACAATCAGAAGCAGGAAAAGAAGCTGCAAAGCAGATATCATGGATCAAAGATAAACTTCTGCATATATATTATCAAAACAGTATTGATGACCGGTAAGTCAGTCATGAAAGCTAGGTGATTCTGTGGATAAGTGTGGTAACTTATCACACAGATTTGTTTTTCTTTTGTGCTTAAGTGTTGACAAGGAGGAGAAGACTTGATAATCCTGTATGTTTTCATCCAGTGTGTAATCTTATACAGCTGCAGCCAAATGTTGTCCTGTGTTGTTTTCTTCTTCTTTTTTTTTTAAAGGCCAAAAGTGATTCTAAAGGGTGTGATGGGTTGGAATATTTCAAAATGTTTAGCTGTACTTCACCACTGCTCCAGTAAAGGAGGTTTTTGTTTATATTTCAGTAGCTTGCTAATTTGTATGTTAAAATTCAGTAAGTAAAATTGGTTTAACAAACTTGCTTTAGATTTGCATGTTTTTAAAGATAAGTAGTACGTGTAGTGACAATGGTTAAGGCATCTCGCTCTGCAGAAGGTTAGTTTTTGTGTACGATAATAGCCATGAATTAGAGCCTTGTCCTGGATTTGTGGTGAAAGCAGTGCCTCTGTCATACCAGCTGTAGACTTGTATGTGGTCATTCGTATTGAAAAATAGACGGTTGCACATGAGGAACTAGTTTGAGAACTAGTCCACCTTGACTAACCAAGGTGGTCTTGTTGGCTTTGGAAATGAGCCCTTGGTCTTCACAGCACAACTAGATAAAAATGGCATTGCAAACCCGTACAAATCCTTTCAAAAACTTGCAGCCTCAGTCATCTCCAAAATAAGCAATTATTTCATGGTACCATGGAAGTGGACAGAACTGTCTGGGTTTTCAGATCCAATCTCACCCACTCACATTTTTCTTAAACTTTGGGATCTTTTTAAACTAGCTGGGTTTGGGTTTTGACCATCCCCTCCAATTGTGTGTAAGGATCTTCTTCTCATTTCTAGCATAAACATACATGATTGGTTGGTTGGTTTTTTACCTATTTACTCTGTTCTGTTAACATTGACCTCAATGTGCAGAAGTTGTGGGCCTTCTTGGTATTTTAGATTGCAACATGGGTTTAGTTTTCCTTTTGTTTTTTCTTCCCAGTCTTTCCTAGGTAACTGACAGACACAAATCTTTCTCTCCTCCTGTTTCCAAATAAGGAACTTCCATGTTATAGCAAAGCTTTTAATAATTTCTGTGTGAATATACCTGCATTTTTATTGTGGAAGCAAAAGAAAAGGGATAAACTCCGCCCGTGGGGAAGGGGCTGGGGAGGGGTGGAGGGAAGTCAGCTCCTTCTGACTAGTATCTGAATTCTCCTTGTGGGCTTCATGATAACATGTGATACAATCAACATGATATTTCTTTTTTTTATTTTTTTAAAATTTATTTTAGGCCCATTAATTTGGGTCAATTAATAAATTTACCCCAATACTCACCTGTAATGAAGTTCACTGATAATGTCTCTTTGGGCTGATAATTGAGAGATGCGTCTCTAAAACTCTTTGGTTGCTATCTAGACTAATACATCTGATTTTGATAATGTCATCTCTTAAATGTCATACTGCTAACGTTAACATTACGTCTTCTGTAATGCTATATTTTTGTTTAGTTTATGCTAAGTTATATTGGAAGTTAAGGAACTTGACCTTTAGGTTTTTGAGTAACCCAATCTTTGTATGCAATAACTGATCTCTAGATAGGACTGAGAATTTTGGAATGAATGTTTTAGCAATCCAAGACCGCTTTCTTGCTTTACAGTTTTAAGTTTCTTAATCCTGTCTTTCAGGTTACTTGTTGAACGCATCTTTGCTCAGTACATGGTCCCTCACAACTTGGAAACAAATGAACGAATGAAATGTTTATATTACCTTTATGCAACGCTGGATTCAAATGCTGTGAAGTATGTGCTATTTTTGACTTCTTGCAAAATAATCTTTAATACAATTATTACTGTAAATTAGTTCTAAATTGTTATGAGTAGCCTAAGCCAGTGGACAAAAGTAGTTTGTGAACAATCAGAAAACAGAATGTAGCAATAGTATCTATTTTTCAGGTGGGATTTGGAGGGGGGAGGGGCAGACCCAAAACTAATAAGGTGTTTTCTAACAAGGTGTGGTACCTTTTAACCATAAACAGCTAAAAAAAAAATAAGTACTGTCTAAGATCTGGCAAGAAGCTTGAGTGCATGTCAGTCCTTTTTATGTCTGAAAAGAGATAGCATAGATAGTAGCGTTGTCTAGCCCTAGATCTTATCTGACAACTTCTCAATTAATATACTCCTTGTTTTAGCAGCCAGGATGACTTAAGAGTGGGAAGGAATAACTTGTTTGCCTTTCCTCCTTCAATATGCATTTTACTTATTATGTTATGTGCCTTCTCCAGCTTAAAATGGGTAGATGCGAATGAATTTGACTAATAACAGTTTTGCTGCTGTAATGTTCACAGTTTGACTGAATTTAGTTATTTTTACTTTCTTTTTCATTTAGTAGCACTCAGCCACTTGAAAATTGAGTATAGTTTTTTCTTATGTAGGAGACTATAATAAGCTTTGTATATAAAAGAATCACTTAAAGCCTTCAAATACTGTAGAAACTGATGTTGAATCCCCTGCATTTCTTGTATTACGTGCCTAAAGATATTACAACTGTAACAAACTAAAATTAAGAATAGTATATTAAAAGTAAAAAGTTACTGTTGTAGTAATTTTTAGTATAGGCTAAACAAAAATGCAGAATGGCTTCTTTTCAGTACTTTTTATTTCAGGCAACAAATAACTTCTAATTTTCATATGCAGCAGTACTCAGTTTAAAGACATAGTATCTTCAGTTAGTTATATAGAACTGACATTTTACTTGTGGATTCTGGAAGGTTTTTTAAATGAAGCTGTGACTTTTTTTTTCATATGGCTTGTTTTTTCTGGAAAGTGTGCTAATATTCAGTTTTGTCAGATCTCTCTAATGTGTCTCTCACAAGTCTAATCATGTCCACTTTTCACAATTTATTCATCTAGTAGCTGTTTTCTGTGTGCAACAAAAACATTGTTTTGATGATAAAAATCTTAAACATCTGCTTTAGCCTGCTTCTTGGAATGTTTTTAGAAGAGTGATTTCAGACTTGTACAAATGAGTTCTTTATGGGCCAGACATCAGTTACTTCCCACTTCTTTTAAAGGCAGTGTAGTTAAGCATCTGAAATGAAAGTTGTTTCAAAGTCACACTTTGTTCCAGTCTAATTTGACCAATTAAATTTTCCGTATTGTGCCATTAGGAACCATTTAGCCTTTGCTCACACAGCAATAAAGTTTTAGGTGATAAGCACATTCCTGAGTCTGAAGTTGAAAAGAACTTAAGGGCTCTTATTGGACAGTTGTGTTATTTATTGATTAGATGACTTTGACAGCTCTTTTTTTTTTTTTTTTTTAATTTTTTTAGAGCATTGAATGAAATGTGGAAATGTCAAAATCTGCTACGACATCAAGTAAAGGATTTAGTTGACCTAATAAAACAACCCAAAGTGAGTTCAATTTCTCTTTATCCCACAGCGAGTATGCAGTTTTACTTAAAAGAATAAGCTATTTTTTAATTCCATTCGGTTTACTATTTCCAGCTTTCACAGATGGAAAATATTGTGAAAGTTAACTGATATTCCATTAGTCCACACTTGCAGTAGGAAATGTGTATACATTTTGTCAGTGAAAGTGAAGAAGTAGGGGTGTGTTAGAAATTTTAAAAAGATTTTGCCAGCCATTTGCTACTAAAAAATTTGCTCCCAGTGTTTGAGTTACATCTTGCCAGGATTGTTCTGGCTTTTGAAAGAGGGAAAAACCAGCATATTCTTTCTGACTGCCAAATCGAGTAATTAAGAAAAAGTACCTATACACCCTAACTTCTTATGTATGATTAGTAACATTCAAGAAATTGGAATATTTTTATCCCAACAGGTTACTTGTTTCTCTTCCCTCTTGAAAACTTCTTAAATGTTGTATTGGAGATATCAGACTACAATTGAATTCTTTTTTTACAAACTTGCTCAGAAGGAGGGAAAAAAAAAAAAAACCAAAACAAAAAAAAAAAAACCAAACCCCCCCACATTTATTGAGCATTTAGGATATTCTTATAAAGTAAAATTTAGATTTGTTTTAGTTATATGTATGTGCATACTCATGTTTTGGGGGGAAAAAAATCATAAGATGAAATTCTGGATATAATTTGGAATGTGATTAGAACTTGACTTTAATGCCAAAAGTTTAATCTGGTGCTTTTTTAACAGAAATACTATACAGTAGAAAGTGTTGCCACGCTCACATTCATATGTGTGTGTGTGATTTTTATTTTCTATATGCATATATATAGAACACCCCCCACACACACCACCCCCACCCCCCCCACCCCCCCAAATTTAATGAAGTTTTATGACTGAATTATCCATTTGCTGGAATTACCTGAATAGGAAGAGTGGGTAACTGTATTTTTACAATTGTGGTTGGATTACCTAATGTATATGCTTGGAAATGCTACTGCCTTGCAGACAGAAAAAGGCTTATCAAATCAAAATGCATCCCTTACTGTTTCAGTTCTGATTGCAGTGAAATTCATAATTTTAACTTAGAATTTAATACAACATTACACCACGTTTTAAATGTACTAAGTGCAGTAATTGCTAGTATAACAATACTTCATTGCATTTCGGTGACTGTATTGAAATATTTTTCATGTACTGTTTTATATTCTTTGGTGTAATTTAAATACACTATGCATTTAAAACATGAGTTCATTTCTTGGTATTTTCTGCATTTCAGTTGAAAGTGAAATTTCAACTTTTCCTTTTGTTTTCAGGGAGATGTAATAAAAGTTCTTTTTCAATTGTAAAGTATAAACTGTGATGTGGAATTAAACATGTAGGTTTTGATAAATGCCAGCATAAGCATCACATTCAAAACAGTGTATGCTGTTGACATGTTTGCATTTGTCCATGTGGCTTTCATCGTATCTTTTGCTATTAAGTACTAATTCTCTACACTTCTTTTGAGTAACAGGACTGCATGGGAGAATTTAGGAGCTTGTGATCTGAGATGCTGTCGCAGATAATAAAATGGTTTTCAGTCAGGGGGTTTTACTTAAACAACAGAAACTTTTAATTATTGATTCTGGTATTGAGAAATAAAAGCAAACAAATAAACACTTAGAGAAACACCCTTTGGCTCCCCTTCGGACACCTGTCTTCTCTGCTTCATGGTCCCCAGGCCCCTTGCGGCAAGCTATGCTCAGTTCCTTCAGTGAGGCAATGGCAGCACAGGAGATGGGAGTCAAGGGCATGGTGGTTCGTTTCCTTTTGCTGCTCCTCATTTCTTACCCACTGCTGCAGCGTGGGTTCCTCCACTGGCCGCAGTCCCTTTAGAGCTGTACTTTCTCCAGTGCCTCCTCTCTACCCCTGCTCCAGCGGCAATTATCCTGGCATCTCTCCTGCCTCTGCTCGGATGTCTTTTCCTTTGGCATCTCTTTCTTCTCCTGCTCTGCTGTGCTTCCCACCCTGGCATTGCTCTTGTTGCCCTTAGTAGCTACCATGTTTTCTTAAATGTGTTTTCTCAGAGGCACCATAGGCTCCTCTGACTGATGGAAATTTCGGTGGGTGGTGGGTCAGTTTCTTGGTTGCGGAGCTGGCTGGAAGTGGCTTTGACCAGCACAGGAGTCCCTGACCTCCTCCTGCACAGGTCACCCCAGCAGCCCTTTGCTACCCCAAACCCTGCCTGTTACGCCCAATGCAGATGCTTAGCTATTTTCACCAAAACTTTCTTCTCTGTGATGCTCCTCATATGTTGGGTTTTTTGTTTTATTTTTTTTTCCCAAATTGATAATTAATTCATATGATTAATTCATTGTGTTTCAGATAAGAGCGCTTTTTCGTAAGTGGAGTAGAACTGAAGGAGCATACAGTCCAAGGCAGTAATAATCTTGAGAGAAATACCCATTAGTCATTCAGAGCTGTAGAAACTTTGTTTTCTTTCAGGAAACAAAACTGAAATGAAGAAACCTTTTAGAATACAACTGGATATTACCATACGTGCTTTTTCACTTTGGTCGAATTTCTCCACTTAGTCATGATAGCTTAGTTGTTGAATTTTCTTCTGTAGGTGTTGTCCCTGTGGCAAGTGTAGGCATTGTGAGACCTCTCAGAGATGAATGGGGGATAGGACAAGAAGCAGTGCACGGATGTTGCCACAAGGAAACTTAGATTAAGTAGTAAGGAAAAAAATTGCAGTAAAGGTCATCAAATATGGGAACAGGTAGCCCTTCGTCTTTGTAAATATTTAAAATGCAACTAGGTGAGGCCTGGAGCAAAACCTGATCTAAGTTGGCCCTGCTTTGAGTAGGCGGTTCAACCAGGTGACCTACAGTTGTCTCTTCCAACCTACATTATTCTGTGATTACAAATCTTTGAACTTCCCAGTCCACTGTTTTTCTCATCTTAGAAAACCTTTTTGCCGTTTAGTGAAACTCTTCAGGCTTTCTCCTTTTTTTCCTCTTAAGCCTTTCCTCAGTGTAAGCACTGTTGAGGAGTCTGAAAATGTGTTAAGAAACTTTCCATTTCTGTTGATTATAATTTCTCCTAATCTGAGACAGAACAGACATCAAACTGGCCTTTAAGATTAGTTACTTCTCTGAAGAGCAAAAGCAGAAATCGCAGCTCCTCTTGTTTTTTCCTACAGCAATGGTATACAGTTAAATGAAATACATAAACTGGCCTGTTCACATGTGGAAAAGTGGGTGAATGCTGGTTTGTCTGTATTGGAGTATAAGCTTCATTTGCTGCAGATCTGCAGCTGTTCTGATGCTTCCATATCATGAATGCAAGATAACGTAGATAAAGTGCCACAGTACATCTTCTAAAAAGAAATGTTTCTTGATCTTCTTCAATCTGTCATTATTCAGTGCTGTTATACTACTGAAAGTTAAAAGAATACTTCTGACTCAGGTTTGTTTGGCTGAATGATTAGTAGTTTGCTCAACTTAAGGTCTGTTTTAATGGGAGCTTTAGCCAGTACTTGAAGACTTAGCCAGTATTAGAAGACCAAACCAGTCAGAACCAAAGAAACTCCACAGTACAGTTTTGGTATTTTTCTTCTGAGTTGCAAGAGCTGCAAATATGGAGATTCTGTATCTGTTGACATTGTTATTTGAATCCTGTAAACCAGATTTGATTTCTGTTTTTTTCATTTCTTGTCTGAACATGCCTGGTCAACTGTGACTGCCAAAAGCCCCAGAAGTGACAGCATTTGTCTAACACTAAAAAGTGATGGAAAGTTCTGCAGAAATACTTAATGGCTGGAATTAATGTGCCAGGTGTCCATGTCACAAGATAGAGAGGACGTTCACTAAAAACATTGCTTGTCTTAATCTTATGCTATATTTTTGTTATACTGTGATCTTTCCAAGGTTGCCACTATTCTCAAACATTGCCAGATTATCCACAAATTGGCTAATTTCCTTTTTTTTTTTTTTGCATGACAAAAAAACTGTGCAAATATATTAGAACTCAAAATAATCCTATTTTCTTTCTTAGTACCTAATTAACTCCAGAACAGAAATTTAGTCTGAGAAGGTGAAGGATACTCGTCCTGGAAATAGACACTTCCATGTGTTAGCCAAGGTTATTGTAATGAATTGTAATTTTGTTATCTCCAAAGCTGATATGGCTTGTTTGAATCTTATTTGAGATCTGTATGCAGATTTCATTAATAAAATGCAAAGAAATTAGATGTGCCTGAACAAGACTTTGACCTCTGCCTTGAAGTTTTTCCTATCTGCTCCATAATGATTCTAAGACTTCTATTAGAAAAAGTTAGTGTCTTGCAACGCTATCTCTTAGTGGCTCTTTCCTGATATGAGCCTGATGAAAAGGCCCACTGTAGGTGTTCATTTGCCTCATGTTAAGTGCTTTAGAAGAAAAAAACCTCTTCTTACCAAGATGAGCCTTCTGAGGTGATTTTACATTTTCTCTTTTGTAATTTTTAGGCTTGTCTACTACAGTTTTGTCTGTTATAAGGGGAGTTCTATAAATGACAATTTTAGCAATGGTGGTGGGTAACCACTGTTCTTTTTAAATACTTTTCAGTGAAAGCTCATGAAGTGTGATCGTATCTTATTTAAATCTTTTCTCAGAAGAATCTAATTTGATAGTTTTAGACTATAATTGATACCATTTACATGCATTTCTGAAATTTTATAGACTTCGTAAGTTAGGTCACCAAGGTTGATCTGTCAGAAGGCAACTAGCAAAAGAGCAGCTTCCTTTGTGGTTTGGAAGCTGATGGGTCTATATGGTTTTGACAATATTGTTGTAAGCTTGGGTTTTCTTTCAGGTTCCAATTTCATTTTATTTAGGAAGATTTCAGAGTTGTTTAACAACACTTACTACACTGCAGTGAAAGATTTTTTTTTTTTCTTTTTTTTGTCCACCTTACAACACTTTCCTGAAGATGATTAGGGTGTTGTCTTCACTGTACAGTTAAGGATTCCCTTTGTCATTTTTGCTGATAATTCCTTAACATCTGAAACTTCAGTGTAATTCCATAGAACTTCCTAGTCTGTAGAATACTGTGGATTACAGCTAAAAGTGGGGGAAAAGTGTCTTGGAAACTAGTTTGTCTTCCTTCAGTAGCAGGTGATATGTTGTAGAAACATTACTTATTTGTTAGAAATATGTTCGTATAAAGAAAATGTACTCACTGTGTAGTTTTAGCTGGCTGTGAAATTTGTAGTATTCTTTTTTTTTCCCCCTCTTCCATTTACTCTCTGTCAGAACTAACTGTTAAGGTGGACTTTGTATGTGGAATTGGAAATCTTGTACCTGAAGAATTATTAACAAAAGGAAAATAAATGAGATAAAAGTCTGTTTTGTGTAACTTAGTTTGCTTGTAAGGAGCTGTTGGATGATTTTATATCGGCAATGGTTTCACTGAAGTCTAAGCTTCACAGATATCCTGAAATGCGGTTATGTTTTCATTTTTTTTTGTTGTCATGGTCACTGATTATTACCTTCACAATCACACTGCTATCCTCTGCCTTCCCTGTTCAGCTGAACAGGAGTAGCAATTGTCTTATTATTGACTTGCTTCATTCTTTACAATAAGGTGAGAACTACTGCTGAGACTACTCAGAATCAGTATCTGATCAAGAAGATAAAGTGAATTTAATGCTTGCTGTTCATTTTGTATTTAAAAACAAAGAGGCTTTAGATGGAAAACAGTTACAGAAATAACTCATCCGTGCTGTTTATAACTTATATAGTAGATTGAAAAGTAATAAAAATATTTTACATAAGCATATGTGCGACTGTTACTGTAGGCATGATCTACCTTTTATTTCCTGTAACTATTTAGCATTAACTTTGCAGTGGTGGTTTTGATTTCTAACACACTGATGTGTTAGCAAGATGATGGGTGCTGACTTGCTGATAATGCATTATGGAATTTTGCTCACTCAGTATTCAAGTGGAAATATATAATGTAAAATTTTTACTTAATAGATTTTTCCTTTGACTTGCAGACAGATGCCAGCAGTAAAGCTATATTCTCAAAAGTGATGGTTATAACAAGTAAGTCAATTGAAGTGTTTCTGTCTGAACTGTCTGAAAGTTACAGTTGAAATATATTGCTGTCCTGCTTTAAAAATAATCTGAGATAAACTTCTAAAAAATAAGTTTTGTAACAGATAAAATTTATAACAAATCATGATAAACATGATGTAAAAATATGCTTTAAAGAATTAAGACAACTGTAAGCAGAATTATTTCCTTACTGTAACAAGTCTCCAGTTATGAAGCTTATCACATGACATTTTGGCTGCGTCTGTTGTAGATTAATTCAAAATGTAGATGATCTAGGGTGTTAGTGTCTGTCATTTATTATAGAATATATATTAACTGATGTTGACTAACCCACTAGACTATCTACTGACTTACCTGTCTTTGAGGTGTTGGTATTGTAAGTTCTGTTGGGAGAATGCAAAAGAGTTTTTGGGTTTTGGTAGCAGGAAGACACTTTGGAAACTGAAGAACTTCTATGTAACCTGAACTCTTGGTAAAGAAAAAACCACCAGCCCCAAAGCTGCAGCCAACCATGCCAATAGCATTAAAACCAGTAAGAAGAAGAAAAACCTGCTTTACAATTCTGAAATTTTGTTTTTAAATCAACCTTTTTTTTTTTTTTTTTTTTTTAAAAAAAAGCAAACCGTTCTGGCAAAAAAAGATACTACTTAATGCTATGTACGTTTTGAAAAAACATGGGGCAAAAAACAAATCTTGCTGCTTCGTTGGCCATGTTCCAAGTCCTTTTTTCCTTTTATTTGTAATATAGAAGTTGATCAGTTAGTAATTTTTCTGATTCTTTTAGTTCTGGGTTGCATTTACGAAAAAAAAAATCAATACAGCAAAACAAATACTTAGTAGAACTTGTTTTGAACTAACCATTGTATAGTCCTATACCATTTTCTGTGCCACCTTTGCTTAACACCTACTGCACCAAAACCATGGAAGATCTTAAATAGTATACTAACACTTTGCCAATAAATTGTCCTGTTAGAATATAAAATGTAAATATAAAATTAATATTTAGTTTAAAAAATGCATTTTTAAAGCTTTTTTTAAATGTTACAAGCTGTTGTAAAGTTTATGTTTAGTGAAGGAGTAATTTAGCAAACATACCCTTTTGGTATTTTTCACACTTGTTGTATCAGGTGATCTGCTACCAAGTATATTTTCCTGTGGAGTACAGGCTTTGCATTCTGAGCTCAACTTCAGCTCTTAATATTATTAGGAGGAACAAGTAGACTTACTGGAAAATGAATGTGAAGGGAGAAGAAAGCAATAGCTGGGGGAGGTGTGTGGGTATACAAAGTTTTAGAAATTGATGTCCTCATAAATATGTCTGCACATGTTAAGATGTTTTGTGGTTTTTGTTCCCCCCCCCCCCCCCCCCTTGCTTAACTTAAACACATGTAGAAATTTTCTTGATGTGACATTTCAAATGTGTGTAATTTACAATACTGATACTTACTAGAATGCATAGTGATTCCTTTTGTTTATTTAAAGGAAACCTTCCTGATCCAGGGAAAGCTCAAGATTTCATGAAAAAGTTCACACAAGTTCTAGAAGATGATGAAAAAATAAGAAGTCAATTAGAAATGCTTGTTAGCCCAACATGTTCTTGCAAACAGGCTGAAGGATGTGTGGTAAGAAATGCTCTTAAAAAAAGGTGAATATTTTTGGAACTGAATTGATTATGAATTTAATTGAAACTTATATTACAGAGGGAAATAACAAAGAAGTTGGGCAATCCAAAACAACCAACAAATCCTTTCCTGGAAATGATAAAGTTTCTTCTTGAGAGAATTGCTCCTGTGCACATTGATACTGAATCCATCAGGTATTTTTGTGTGTGTGTGTGTGTGTGTGTGTGTTGTTGGCCATAGATCACGTGTTGGAAATCAGGGGTTCTGATTTCAGCTTTAAGCACAAGCAGTAATGGATTGAGCGGGTGCAGTTTAAGGCCTGGTGACCTGCAGTATTTTCTTCTGCTTCCTTTTGCTTAGGGTTTTTTTGTCTCCCATTCAGAATGTAGCCGCACAAACAATGGATTTGTCGTTCAGCACAGCTGGGACAACCTGCCAGTAGAAATGGATCTGTTGCTGGTGGGGGAAGTTTGGTTTGTGACTGGTTGACTTATTTATAAAAGAAACTTCTGCCCATGGCTATTCAAAAACTTCATTAAAGCTTTCCACCCGGAATATTAGCTCATAGTGACATAAACAGTAATTTAACTGGGGAAGTAAAGATTGTGGTGATGAGGCATCAAGACTTTAAGGAAGATTAAGTCAATGAAGTTATGGGGAGGGGAAGTAATTGCTGAAATGGCTTTTTTAAAAGCTGTATTTGAGATATGTGGTACCTTATTAGAGACAACTAGTTCTAAATACTGGTAAATTCTTATCTGTTAATTCCAACTATAGTAATTGATTTTTTTAAGTACTTGAGTGTTTCACTTTCTGCCTGTCACATATACAATGTAATGGAGCCACTGATATTTCACTTAAAAATCTGTTTCAGAAGCATTATTCTTAACATGATTTTTCTTTTGATCTTGGATGAAGTACAATATGTAGCTAGATTTTTACTTTAAATTTGAAAATGCATTTTTTTCAAATTCACAGAAGCAATATAAAATGTATATTTAAACTAATATTTACATGTGGCACTAAGTTGTAATACTTGTTTCACAATTTACCTACTGACTGACCACCGTACTGTATACAAGGAAAAAAAAAGTAGTAAAAAAAAAAAAAAGCACGTATTTTTAGTTTTGCCACAGGATTGGTCTTCTGTCATTGTAAATTTTCACTAAACTTCTGCTTCATTTTTGAGACTGTCAGACTGTTTGGGTTTTTTAATAGATGGTCATTTTTGTCCAATTGGGGCAGAAAAAAGAAATTGGAAGTCTGTCTAGGAGGTCTCTCCCTTGATTTGCTACCAGGGGTTTTTTTGGTGTTTTTTTTGTTGTTGTTGTTTGGTTTGGTGTTTGTTTTTTTTGTGGGTGTTTTGGTTTGGTTTTTTTCACTATAAATATTGTTTATAGGATGTACTGAAGGAATATTATGAATATTGTTCAGCCCTTGGTAGGGAAGCTGCCTGTACCACTTGTTAATAGGATCATTTGGATAATCACCATTTCCCTTCCTAGGGTACAGTGTAAGAAAAAAACCAAGTATTACTGTCAAGGTCAAATATACAGGAGATAAGTCTTAAATCTTTCATCAACTATTAGAACAGCTGTTTAATTTTTTTTTTTCTCTCTTGGTTATAGACTAAACATTATAAACAGTTATTCTCCATCAATTGCTAAGAATCTATAGCAGCTAGTAACCTCAGCATAATTCTTGCCTGAATTTGTTGCTTGTAATGCTCAAATTTGTTTTCTTATTTTGGTCATCCTTCTGGAGTAATGTGTATATAATAGTTCTTAATTCATGATGGATAAACATTTTTGAACTTAATGCTTCATAAGCTTTGATGTAGATGGGAGATGAGGGCAACCAGATCATGTATGTAGTTGACTTACATTTGTTTTATAACAAGCTTATGTTTTATGTTTTAAATAAGTTTATTTACTAGGCTTATATCTTAACTTAGGTAAACAGTCATACAAGGTGGAATTGCAGTAAATGCAAGGCCATGTTTTTGTTTTCCTCTTCAGTGCCCTTATCAAGCAAGTAAACAAGTCTATAGATGGAACAGCTGATGATGAAGATGAGGGTGTACCTACTGACCAGGCAATCAGAGCAGGTCTTGAATTGCTTAAGGCAAGTATACTCCTGGTGGTCAGTCAGCTTGTGTATCAGTACAACACTGTGGTTCCCCTGAGTTCCTCATAAATTGGTGTCTTATCTATTTCAGCTGTGTGTAATCTTTGAGACTCAGTTAACAGCAAACCCCATCAAGATGCGTTTCTGGGGACATTGTACAAAATTTATTACTCTGCTCTCCCTTTTTCCTCAGAGGAAAAGGGCTGATCATTGTATTATCTACAAGTAGCTCTATAAGTGTGAAACTTTTAAAATGCAACTACATAGGGCTTTTTGTTTCACTTAGTGGTTTTAGCCTAAAGTCTTTGATAGAGACTATGTAGTGTTACCTTTGCCTGTACTTGCACAGAAAGGTACTCGTGCCATAGTACCACCTCACTTAATGATAGTGTTGGGAGTAGTCCAACTGTGGGTTGGCTTCAGATGCCTCAAAATCTAAAGAACTCCGATGCAGAAGTTTTCAGAATACCTTAGATCAACTAAGGGTCTATTAGATTCATCTGAGAGTATGTGATTCTTTAGGCAGGTGTGCATGTTTAGACAAAAGTGCAAAAAAACAGTAACACAAAGGTGAATCTGAGTAAGAATGAATCATGTCAAGAAGGACTGTATATTTGAAAGAAGGCTCCCAGGTCAGTATTTACATATTCATATGAACTAGCATGACACATTTAAGGAAGAGAAGTAAGATTATCCTGAAGCAAGTGGTCTGTACATCATGAGAAGAATCCAGAAAGGACAAGTATAGGAGTCTGGAAAAGGGAATACCATACAATGAAGCGGGGAGGAAGGTAGCTTGGTGAAAGTAGAAAACTGCACGTGAAGAAGTTCCTAGATTTTTAGGATGTTTTTTTTTCCATGGGTCAGAATGTTATACGGAAAGAGGCTGATAATCAATAGCCACTTAAAAATGAAGAGAAGGCAAACTTTCAGAGAGGATCAAATGAGGATTTTTTTTTCTTAACATGGGAGGACTGTCATACTTGAAGACAGAGTCCAAGAATCTGAAGGAAAGGTACAGAATCTGGTAAGCTGCTAAGCTGCTGTGGAAAGCTTGAGGGATTAGAGACCCTATGGGGTACGTCTATATCGCTATATTAGAGTGAGAAACTTTGCTTCAGAGCACAACCAGTTGTTCCACTTAGCAAACAAGCATGAAGTCTGGGAACACACAAGCTAGATTCCTTTTAGAGAAACAAAATCAGGAGATGGGCTTCAGAAGCACATGTTGTGTTGCAATGGCTAAAGTGAGTTCAGTCAGTCTAGAAATACTCTGAAGTAAAACCCCTGAAATAGGAATATTGCTTCCTTATCAGTTTTGTTTCTCTTAAGAGCTGCTTCTGCTGTAACCCAGTGCTTGCTAATGTAGATGTAGCCACTGAGAAGTACATGTTCACAATAAAAGGAGAAGAAATTGAGAGTGGAGAAATAAGTTAAAACTGATGAGATCATGTCTAAAGACAGAGACATTTAGGAGGCACTAAAAAAAAAGTCAGAAAAACAGAAATGTGGATCATGTGACAAAACCAGGCAGAGTATTATAAATATTCCAGTATGGCAGTGGAAAATGACTTTTGATGGAATGTTCTATATAAGTGGACCTTTAAAAAATATTAATATGGCTTTCATCTTATTTTGGCAGGTCCTTTCATTTACACACCCTATCTCATTTCATTCAGCTGAAACTTTTGAATCTCTCCTTGCTTGCTTGAAAATGGATGATGAAAAAGTGGCAGAAGCTGCGTTACAAATTTTCAAAAACACGGGAAGTAAAATTGAAGAAGATTTTCCTCATATACGATCGTAAGTTGTATATCCTACTCTGTTTGAGTAGTGTTCTTTGCTATATGGGATTTTGGAAGTTCTCATTCTTCCTTTTGCATGCTGTAGCATTATCCTGCATTCTTTTTGAAGAAAGTATTACTTCAGGTAGAACAGGAGAGAGATTTGAATGACTTTAAAATGCAGTGCTTTTCGAAGAATGGAAGCAAAATGAATATATCCAAAGTATTGACAGCTGATATGTCACCAATACTACTATAATTTTTATCATTGCTCCTCAGAATTACTTATGTTTTTTCCTAAATTAAATACATGGCAACTTAAAAACATTCTTTGCAGTTCAATGGGGATCCGTAGACAAGAATATTTCCAAAAGAGCATTTAGTAACTTCTGCGGATAAAATGTTTGTTTTGCCATGTGATGTTTTGTCAACAAAAACAAGTTTTGTTTTGTTTTGTTTTTTTTTTTACTTGACAGCCATGTAAATAACCCCCTTTTTTGTTTTTTTCTTTCTTTGAAGAAATTGCCAAAACCAGGAGAGTTAGCACTTTCGCAGAGATGATGTTTTGTTCTAAATATGTATATCTGTACTTTTTTGCTAGCTTGATATTTTGGTAGATTTTCAATTTGTGAAAAGGTACTTATCTCTTTTTTTTTTTTCCCCCCTCTCCAAGTGCTTTGCTTCCAGTGTTGCATCATAAAGCTAAAAAGGGACCCCCTCGTCAAGCCAAGTATGCTATTCACTGCATCCATGCAATATTTTCCAGCAAAGAAACACAATTTGCACAGATATTTGAGGTAAAATTAAAATTTTTAAGTTACTTTTTATTAATCTTTTATATTGCATAGGTAAACTAAGGGATGTGGCAATCTATATGGTGAGTTGTATCAACTTTAGCAAATATATTTTTCCCCTTTCCCTTTGTTCTCATACAGTTTGGCTTGAAAAATGGTAGTGGAGGGTGTGTTTTAATATCCCATGATCCATCATGTTTGGGGTTATGTATTTTAACAGATGATTGAGTAAAATTAAGTGTTGAACTGTCTGCTAGAACCATGAACTGTTCATGGAAAGAGGAATCATACACCACTCCTCACCCCTGTTGGGACTGGCCCACAGTATTTAAATGGTTACAGAAATTATGGAAAACTGAATTATGGCAGAGACTATTTAAATAGATTTTATAGTTATAACTGCAAGTGTACTTTTTAATTAGTGCCCATCAGCCTTTTATCTTGAAGCCTGAATCATAGTCCATTACTGAAGTTGCCATCTTGAGATGTAGTATGCCCACTTCTTCAACAAGAAAATATGCTTTTTAATCCATTGTTTCCCAAACGGTCCTGCTTGAGCTGCCACTTCTTGAACTACCCAGATGTAATAAACAGTTTGTCTTTCTTCTTGACTTTTCTTTTGATTTGTAGGGGACTTGTAGGGTTGGTGAATGTGTCTTTAAATCTAAATAGTCATTAGTTCTTTTAAAATTGTATTTCTGAAATAGAAATAGACATGGACAGCTTGGTTCAGAACTCTCACCCCCCTCTCCCCAATAAGACACAGATTATATCAGTAATGCCTGAATTTGTTGCCTTTATTCTAGCCACTGCATAAAAGTCTGGATCCAAGCAATTTTGAGCATCTCATTACACCGTTGGTTACTATTGGCCATATAGCCATGCTAGCACCTGATCAATTTGCTGCCCCTTTGAAATCTTTGGTTGCCACTTTCATTGTGAAAGATTTGCTAATGAATGATAGGGTAAGTATTCTTAAAACCCCGTATTAAAATTCCTCTTCTCCTGTAGTATGATACTCAGCAAGTACTTGTGAAAATTTTTGGCTTGTTGGTGGTTCTTTTTGCATATGGTTGTCCTTGGATTTGCACGTATGCTGTTTGACTCAACTGAAAACGCAGTACAGGAAAGGAGATAGTACTAATTTGGTAGTTCTTACAAAAGTGACAAGCTGTATAGCACAGCATTTGATCACTCATGACTTGTCTTTTGTTAAAAACAGGAAAATTGAAATTGAAAATTGTTATTGACTTCACTCACTTAGTCTCTTGTCTTGAGCAAGCAAGTTGTGATTTTTTTTTTTTGTAGGAAGTATAAAGCATTTGAAACTAAAATATACTGTTTAAATGGAAGACTGAATTTTAATTTTTCTAATACTTCTGTATTGATAGTGATTATAAAGTGAAAAAATAACTTGTGCATTGTCAGCCATTGTTTAGGGAAAGACTTACTGTCTAAAACTATGTGCTTGAGGTTCCAATCTCCTGGATATGGAAACTGGAAATTATTTTCAAGGCAATAGCTATTACACTCTAAAGCAATTACACTCTAAATTACACTCTAAAGCAATAGTTTTCAGGTAACAACAACAACAAAAACCCCTTTACTACTGTTAAATTTGCTGATACTTGAATAGTGAGGTAAGAACAGTATCTCACTTCTGGAATGGTTACTTCCATAAAATACAGAAGGTGTAAAGCTAACCAGTGAGTGCTGCTGTATTGTTCTCGGAAGCAAACTGGAAAGAGGAGGTTACAGCAGGTTTCGCTGAAGAGTAACAGAAGTGTAACAAAATGTAACATTTGGTTTAGCTTCCAGGAAAAAAGACAACAAAACTTTGGGTCCCGGATGAAGAAGTGTCTCCTGAAACACTTGTTAAAGTAAGTAGCACTTGCTATATTTCATAGAATCATAGGATCGTTTAGGCTGGAAAAGACCTTTAAGATCATCAAGTCCAACCATTAACCTAGCACTGCCAAGTCCACCACTAAACCATGTCCCTAAGCACCACATCTACCCGTCTCTTAAATACCTCCAGGGATGGGGACTCCACCACTTCCCTGGGCAGCTTGGTCCAGTGCCATTTCTTATTACTTTCCATTTTCTTATGATTGTGTGTATATTATGTAATAAAGTTAAATATCTGGATTTCTAAAACTGTCAACTGCTTTCCTCTGTTTCCTTGTCACCTTTCTAAAACTAAAAAAGAAGTATTTTAAAATTGAGGATATTATCAGAATACATATTTTTGGATTGCCAGAAGAAAAGAATTTGCTTTTGGGAGCATCTACTTTTTTTACTTTTGTAAATAAATTTACATATACACTTTATTGAATTTTTATTATAGCTTATTATAGGCTTAGGTTTGGTGTGCAACACTTATGTATTCCAGGTATTGTCACAGTTAAAGTAAAATTATTTTTTTCCCTTCTGTTTAAGATAGGAGTTAAATACCATAGAGACTTTGTTTAAGTCTTCCCTTTTTCTTTTGAATTTTTAGGACATTCCAAGAAACTTTCAGTGCTGTTTTAGAATAAAGAAAAAATTGTTCTTGGATTTGTCAGTTTCCTCAAATGAATAAATGTGTTACGTTGGTTACATTGCTTTTCTCTGTGTACAATGTGTATTAGAGAAAAACCTAGATTTAAAAAAAAAGAAAAAAAAAAAAGACTTTAAAATGGTTGGGTTTTTTTTTTTTATTTCAAAACATCATCTGAAGCTTTTTTTTTTTGAGTAAGTTTATTATTATGGTTTCTGGGGTTGGTAATAGATATTCTCGCTCAGTTTTTCACTCAATCAGAAATAGACTTATACTGTGGAAAACACATCCTATGTCTGTATTTGTTTTTAAATGCCCTTTCTTCAGAACAGGAATAGATTATGCTTTCACATTTTCTTTCAGAATTAGAAAGATGCATGTGCTTTGTAGCATGCTGTTTCTAAGTTAATTATAGCAGTCATTTAATTTCCAATGCCTTTTGAATAAAGTTGCTCTGATGGTTTTAAGAAGTTCTTTGCCTTCTCTCTTGAAGTTGTTAAGCTCTTTGTAGCATAATACCTCCTTCTCTGATGGTTTAATAAGTACTTTGGTTTCCAGCTTGGTACAGAACTCATTACTGGAAATGCTCAGTTGTGTTTGGAGTTGATTTCTTAGCTTTTTATTCGTTTGACTACAGCAAGAATTTTTTTCATATTTGTGCAATTCCGTAGTTACACAGTACACTCCAAAAACTGTTAAAAGAATGCATGTTTGCTTTGATTTAATGAACTGCTAGTTGAAACTAAACATGATTTCACTTCGGTGATTATACATGTAACTTGAAGTAGTAAATATTAATTGTTTTTCTTAATTTTTTTAATGATTCGTGAAGCTGTAGTATCTCTCTAAAATGCATTTTGGTGTTTATAAAACTTATCAATTGACTTATAGAAAATCTTAAGGCAACTTAGAGTTGAAGCCAATCCTGAAAGCTCTAAGAAGCGTTTATTGGCAAGTGAAAACAGGTTATTGTGAAAATTGATCTGCAAATTTAATTAGCATTTATTACCACTGAGAAGCCTATATTTAATGAATGCTGCAGGCCATACCGTTAGTTTATAAACTAATCTCTCTGACAGTGTATTTTTTTTTTACTCTGGTTTTAAAAGCCTTTTTTCAAAGGCTCTCTTTGTAACGTAACTGTATAATATAGATGAAAATCCTAGAACTTAATCTGAAGGGACCATTGTGATCAGTTTGTTACATGGAATAGATCAACTGTACGATGAGCTTCATTTGGTGATATTGTGAATGTTTATATAAAAGTTATTAGAACTGCCATTTCCATTAAGAAGAAAATTTGATGTTACTGTGTACAAAAAGTGCTAGCTTCCTTCCCACCATACCTTAGTTTTTCCAAAGCTTTTGTGTTTTGAACCTCAGAGTTTGGTGTTTTGTTGGTCCCGCTCCCCGCCCCCCCCCCTCCCCCGCCGCCGCCACGCAAGGATGTCTGCTTGATTCAGATGAGCATTTTCATTTTGCTGTAAGAGGATACTCCTCTTTCTGCTTTTTTATCATCTCTGCTTGCATATAAAAGGAGAATGAAAGGGCAAAGGGATTCAAATACTAAACCAAACTTAATCTTCAAATTTATGCTTTATTTTCACTAAAGAAATGTGTGAAATTATTCAGTGTTTCATGATAGCTGCTGGATTCTGCATACTTTTAGAAGCTTGCCTCAAAACACTTGATGTTTCCATTGGCAAAAGACAAGTTATCCTAAGTAACAAGCTTTGAGGCTTTTCTTTAAATAGCCATGAAAGAAACATTCTTTTCCAGGATGAGTTATCTTAATAGAGGTTGATACTCTAACAGTCAGAATATCTATGAAGTGTTTTTTTAATTTACATGTCTGAAATAAATTTAAACGCAAATATTACTTATATAAATAAAGAATATATAGGGATTGTTTAAGCACAGGAATTATAGGAATATAGAAAGATGAAAATGTGTTCTGCTTTTTGATCCAGTAATGTTTTCTTAATTCCACAATGTTTAATAGATGTAAGGTCAATTAAGATAATGTTTTCATAAGACAAAATATGTGATTGCTTAGTGGAAGAAACCATTCAAACTTCAACTAAATGTTGTATGATTTTTGTTTGCTGTAATAAATGCTTGAGACTTCAAGTGAAAAGTTGCTGTCTGGTCAGAGTACGTCTAGTTATCTTTCAGTATTTAAATGATGTTTTGCAGCCTTGACAGGCTTATGTTTGTAGCAGTAAAAAGCACTTGAGAAAATAGTGTGTGATTAAATGAAGATAAAGATTATTTTAAAAATGAGGCTTGTGGTGTGATTTGACTTGTGCATATCAAATTTTTTTTTCAGATTCAGGCCATCAAGATGATGGTTCGATGGTTGCTAGGAATGAAGAACAACCACAGCAAGTCAGGAACTTCTACTCTGAGGTTGCTAACAACAATACTACACAGTGATGGAGATTTAACAGAGCAGGGGAAAATAAGGTATGTAACAGAGGGTAACATTTTGATGTCTGTGATGATGCAGTGGGGAGAGTTTTAGTCAAAGTAGTACTTAAACTATTCTGTTAGACTGCTTAACAGTTTATACATCTTACTGTGTAAGAACTAATGGTAAGCTTGGCTGGATTCCTTCATAAGTTTGCTGAGTCTCAGTTTTCTTAACACTGTAGATATAGCTGTATTTTAATGGTTTTATCTTCTTGGTTTTGTTGTCTTTTTTCTATCTCTTTCTTCAAAGAGTCATTACTCATATTGCAAAAATAAACTGTCTAATTTCATCTTTCCCACTGAAAATTGGTTTTAATTTTTTATGCAGCTTGCTCTTCCTGATGTACCAATTGTTGTGTATGCCAAAGGCCGATAGGCAGGCTTTCTAATAAAAAATAATAGCATGTTGCAGTAAACCAGGTGGGAATAGCTTGTACATAAGACCTTTCTGCTTGAATGCAGACTTTAATCTCTTGAGGCCTCTAAAGTGAAAGGAAGAGGGAAATGTGTAAAAAGGATTAAGACTCAATAAATAATTTACCTTTTAGGTCATTGTTAGACAACTTACTTGTTTTTCTGGGTATCTTCTTAATCCTCTGTGGTAAGGGAGGTGACAAGCTGTCAGCCACTATTGCTTCCCAAACATTGAAAATTTATGTCTGCAAAAGCCATTAGGGGCATGGGTGGATTGTGCCAGTAGGAGTGAAAAGGCTTTAATTTTGGGGTAGAGTTTAATGTTATACAGTGATTATGCAGATAGAACCTACGTTGTGTATGCAAAATTGTAAACCTGAGAATTGTATAGTATGCTACCTTTGTAGCAACTCTGTAGTCTTTCTTAAAGTTCCTTGTAAATAATTGTTTCATAGTTTTAAATTCTGTAATATGACCATTCATGGCAGATGCTAGGGAGTTAAGTGGCAGTAAGTTGTTAGCTTTTCAGCATAACTGCTCAGAGCATATTGTTGGCTTATCCAGTAGTTTGTGAATATACCAGTTCTGTAGGTCCTGTGTGTTTTCATGCTTGGAGTGATGATTCCTTACTGTGCATGTTTTAGAAACTTAATTTTCCCACTGTTTTTGTACTCAAAAACTATAAATAATAATAGAAACTGTATATAACGATGTAGTCAGTTCTCCATTATTAAAGTTAATGGAAGGCTGGGGATACTTTTAGGGGATGGAGAATGCTGCAATGACATGTGAGGTTTCTCTGTGTTAAAGGCAACCTTTCGACCCCAGAGCTTAGAGCTGTGCCGGGGATGGATGATAAGCCAACTGAGATCTTATGGGTTAGGATTAAAGAGCAAACTGGTATGGGTGACATTGTGGGTGTCTGCTGTAGGCCCCTTGACCAGGAAGAGTAAGTGGATGAGGCCCTCTATGAACAGCTAGAACCAACTTCATGTTTGCAGGCCTTGGCCCTCATGGGGGACTTCAACCACTCCAATACCTGCTGGAGGAGCAACACAGCAGCACATAAACAATCTGGGTACTTCCTGGAGAGCATTAATGACAACTTCCTGACACAAGTAATAGAGGAGCCAATGAGGAGAGGTGCTCTGCTGGACCTCATACTCACCAACAAGGAGGGACTTGTTTGGGGGTGTGAAGGTTGAAGGCAGCCTTGGCTATAATGACCATAAGATGGTGGAGTTCAGAATTCTGAGGGCAGCAAGGAAGGCAAAAAGCAAGATCACAGTGCTGGACTTCAGGAGAACGGACTTGGGCCTCTTCGATGATCTGCTTAGTACAGTCCCATTGGATAAGGCCCTGGAGGGAAGAGAGACCCAAGAACGTAGTTAGTTAGTATTCAAGGATTATCTCCTCTAAGCTCAACAGTGGTCAAAGCAGAAGGCCAGGCAAATACTTCAGCAGACCTGTGTGGATGAGCAAGGAGCTCCTGGCAAAACTCAAACACAAAAGGAGGGATTGAAAGCAGCCCTGTGGAGAAGGACTTGGGGGTACTGGTGGATGAAAAGCTGGAGCTGGAGACCAAGGGAAAATCTGGAGCAAGGAAGACATACCCTTGGGGAAGAAGATCAGGTTAGAGAATACTTAAGCAAACTGGACATGCATAAGTCCATGATCCTTGATGGGATGCACCCATGAGTGTTGAGGGAGCTGGCAGATGTCATTGTGAGGCCACTCCTTGAATGATTGTGGTGATTGGTAGAGGTGCCTGAAGACTGGAGGAAAGCAAATGTCCCTCCTCTCTTCAAAAAGGACAGGAAGGAGGACCCAGAGAACTAACTACAGGCCAGTCAGCCTCACCTCGATCCCTGAGAAGGTGATGGAGCACCTGGGCTCTCCCCAGTACAAGAGAGATGTGGAGCTACTGGAATGAGCCCACCATAGGGCCACAAAGATGCTTAAGGAATTGGACAATCTGATGGATGAGGAAAGGCTGAGAGAGCTGGGTGTTCAGCCTAGGGAAGAAAAGGCTCAGTGGAGATCTCGTAAGTCTGTATAAATAACTGAACAGAAGGTGTAAAGAAGATGGAGTCAGGCTCTTCTTAGTGGTGTGCAGTGACAGGACGAGAGCCAATGGGCACAAACTGAAATACAGGAGGTTCTGTCTGAACACAAGGAAACACTTTTTCACTGTGAGGGTGACTGAGCACTGGCACAGGTTGTCCAGAGAGGTTGTGGAGTTTACATCCTTAGAGATCTTAAAAAGCCATATGGACACTGTCCTGGGCAGCTTGCTCTTGGTGACCCTGCCTGAGCAGAGGCATTAGGCTACGTGACCTGTAGAGGTCCCTTCTGACTGTAACTATTCTGTGATTCCCAGTATTGCATTTTGGGAAGGCTCCAAGCTGCAACTAGGGCAGGTCTCCTTTTCTCTGTGTGAGCTATACCGCCTATGCTTTCAAAACTTGAAGCAGAGGAGATGATGTTTCAGGTGCATTAGTTCTGCACTAGAGCTTGCTGGTATCTCGCTGACACTTCCTGACCTTTATTCTTCACCCTTTGAGAACGCAATGAGGTATCTTCTTTCTGGCAGTGCTTACTGCTTCCCTGCTGTGCTCCTTCCAAATTAGGGCAAGCTTTGGAAAGAGTAAAATTGTCTGTTCAGTACAGGACACAATCTTTTAAACTGTACTTGATCTCATGTCATTCTGTGTAGAGTCAATCTTTGTGTTTGTCTTGCATTTGTCTTTTGAACAGTCTACAATTTGCTAAAGGTAATTGAATTAACTGAAAATGGCAGGGTTTAGGAGCCATTTGATCTCATGTAGGCCATTGGTCATGTTGTAATCATCTTGGTGGTGTTGTCCTCATTAGCCATAAAAATGACTCTGTGCCTATGCCTCTTTAAATCTACAAACTGTATTGCTCAATGAGAGTGTGAGGGAATGGGATTTTTTTAAATTTCAAAGCATAGTTCAGCCTAGAGTGTCAGGTGAAGGCAAGGTCCTGCTTGGAAAACAAATAAACAAATCCCTACTCTTGTTCATCCTTCTCACTTTGAAGTAGTGGGATTGATGACTTTGTTGAATTGCTTTGCGATGTTAGCACATGTAGGTCAAACTCACCAGTGTCAGATTTTTTTAATACTGAATTTTGTCAATAAACAATATCTCAACTGTCCTCTCCAGGTCTTTATTTTTCATTTCATCAGTCATAAACAGTCCTACAAATCTAAAAATCAGGATGGTACTAATTTTCTATTTGTGGTTAGGTAAAATAGCTAAGTTGAATCTTGCATGGCTTTGTAGTAGGATTTTAATTTTAATCTATACTAAGCATAAAATGAGATTATTTCAGTATCAGAGGAAACTAGCTGTTGCTGAAAGTATTGATATTAGATATGAACCTGAATTGAGATTTTTCTGAGATGCTATCTGCATTGTCCTTAAACTGAAGCTTACCAAGAGAAAATTACTTAAAAACTTTGGAGTTTAGAGCTTCGTGGTTCTGTGCTATAGATAATTTGCTACACCATCTGATATGTAACATTTTCAGAGGTTGTATTCAAAAGACACTTTTTATTCCATGAAACACGGAAAACGCTTAGAAAATTAGACATTGGCATTTATCCTCTGGAGTAGAAGAAAAAATGTTAACTGCTAGTTTGTAAAGTGAGAAAAGATGATTATGCACCAGATATGTTTTCAAGATGCGTTTATTTGGATTATTTTTGTGCAGCCCACCACCTTAATTAAGTCTGTGTTTTGTATTTGATAACATCTTTCCATGTGGTTGTGCTTTTGTTCTCATTTCAAACATCTGGTCTTCAGCAATAGTAATAGCACTCCAGGAAACAAATGTCCAGGTCCATCTTGTATGTCTTAGAGAGCTTCAGATAGGACAGTGGTATCTTTGGTACTAATTTTCAAAATTATTAGAAATAATCAAAAACTGCAGTTATATCATACAGAAGCTTTTATTTCAGCCCTAATAATTGTGTGTTTTGGGATAATGCAGATCAGAAAGCTTTTGGCTATAACAATTTGATCAAAAATAAATCCTCGATTAAGAGTTTCTTCTGAGAGAATCCTTTTGGGGAATAAGACAGATCTGATTTTCATCTTCAGCTGTAAGAATGATATTCACAGCTGACACTGTCGTCCTTTTCCTTCCCACAGCGTGCACACATGGTTGTGGGTATTTCTGTGATACCCATACTCTATAAAGATTTGGCCAACTTTTATGTGAAATATCTTTGATTCAATTTTCAGAATTAAATGTTATCACTACCAAAGCTGAGGAAGATGGAAAGTTCTTAATTTTATCTTTTCCTTTAGCTCAATCACTCTGTACTTGTAAGTCATTATTGCTCAGTTGTCACTGAAGTGCAAAAATTGAATCTTTATTGGGTTCACTTATCACAGTAGACGCAATTTAAAGTGAAATTTAGCATTTAAGAACTAGACGTTATCATGTTAATCTTCATGCCTTGTCTGAAAGTTAGTGTAGCTTTTGTCCTGTCACTTGGTTGCTCGTGATCTATTTGGGTTTTTTGGAAATGTTGTAGTTTCCATAAAATACTGAGGTGTTTATAAAGCCTGATTAGATAAATGTTAAGGTTTAAGCTCTTTAGTAGGTATTTTTATCATGCAGTCTGTGTTTAATAATATCTTTTTATCTCATTCTTTAAATGCTTTGTACAGTTTTCATGATAATGGATTTAAGGCTAGTGTTTGCTCTTCCTAAGGATAAAGGGCAAATGATTAAGAAGTTAAACAATTTTTGTCCTGCTTAAATAAATAATTATTTCTAAATAAGAATACAACTTGATTCCTGCTCCAAGTTATCAAAGGAAAAAGCTGTACTTACTACTAATGAATAGAATTCGTTTGTGTTTTATGTGAGAGATCCATAAAACTTCTTAGTTCTTTTGTGTATGATCTGAAGAAAGGCAGAAGTAATACATTTTACAGAAATAAATTTTCTAAGAACAGTGGAAGTTTATTAATGCACACATCAAGTGGATATCAGTTTGCAAAGCTCATGTGAAGATGCTTTTGATATTCTGATAACTTTTGTAAATATGATTGTAGGTTACAGACAAAAACATTCCTCTTTAGATATGAAAATTAACAAATGGCTGGAGTGTTTTCCTAGGTGGGAGTGCAATTTGGGCGTGCAAGTCAAATAACAATACTTTCAGCATGTTGAAGATTCTTCTCACTTGCTAAATCCTTTTTGCTGTTGTCTTAAAAATACAATTCACTTTATCACCTATCATAATATCTAATTAATCTTAATATATGTTGACTTGCAGCATGGATTTTGAGCTACCATTGCTAGAAGAATTTTAGCAACTCTGGGGACTAGAAATGGGCTACTTCTTTGGCAGGAACCCCTTGCCAAAGGAAAACCAGCATGCTGAACAAAAGTATCTTACAGGCTAAATGAGGTCTCTGAGGGGCAATTTGGACTGTGCTGGTCCAGTGCATGGCTAAAACGGTTTCACACCCATGTGGAACTTTTAGGAAGTTCCAAGGAATATTTTCACTGCTAAGTTGGGGCAAGGTAATAGGTATGTGGTAATAGGCTGTGAAATGTGGTGACATGGAAAGTGCTTTTGGTTTGAAGTTACTTCTGCTGTTGATTTGGGGGAGTGGGAATGGTGAAGTACATGGAAACTTTTTCCTTCTTTTTAAAGTACCTGTTTTTCAGCAATACAAACTTATTGGGATTTAATTAAGTCAAATAATTACATAATTTTTTACTAACTAACTTTCATAATCCATGTGCTTGTTTTTCAGTAAACCTGATATGTCTCGGTTGAGGCTGGCTGCAGGGAATGCTATTGTGAAGTTGGCACAAGAACCTTGTTACCATGAAATCATCACCTTAGAACAGTACCAGCTGTGTGCACTAGCCATAAATGTAAGGAAATTAGGTGGGACTTGTGGGTTATCAGCAAATGTATGAGTATATATGTTGTCTGTTCTGTATGTTGTGTATACTTCTGCTAATCTGACTTTATGCAAAACGTTCAGCCTTGGCATGAATTTATTTTCGAACTACATAATCCTGAAAACTGATTTTGCATCAGAATGAGATCTGTAGTATTGGGCTGCCCAGTGGGGGAATGCTACCTTGAAGTAGTGAAATGTTAGAATATTGATAAACCAAGGAATTCAGTATTGATTTAAAGTAATACCCCAGCTGCATTAGACATTATTAGAAGTTGAAATGTGATGACATACAGTATCTTGGACTGTGGTGACAACAGTGACCTTGGTTTCTTGATACCCGAGTAGAATATATTTGGAACGCAGAGATCTGCAAAGATAGTTCGCATCCTTTAAATATTAGAAGAGATAGGGAGAGATTTCTCAGTAGATGTTGGAATTTTCATCCTTAATTTCTGCCTGTGAGCCCAAAGTAGCAGAAAGGAAATAACTTTCAAATTGTATGTAGAGATATAGAGATCCTCTGTGTTCCTGTCTTGTAGACTTAGCAAATTCTACAGAAATTGATTCCCACCCCAAGAGTGAGGCAATCATGGAGGGACTCATGTTGGTGTTACTTGTGTAACTGCTGGTGTTTTTCTGACTTTACAAAAGTCAAGGAATCCTCTGGAAGCAATCCTTTCCAGAATATATCTTCAGTAATAATGATACTGCATTCTAGACATTAATTCCTGTGACTAGCTAAAGCTTTAAAAGCTGCAACCCATTTTAAATGTCAGAAGATTTGAAATTGGTATTTAATATTAGAAAATACAAAGTATAACCCTGTGTGGATATTTTTTATTTTCATATAGAGTATCTTTTTAATTTTTTTAATTGTTTAGAGTTGGGTACAGTTAGGCTAGAAAAAACATTCATATACCAGAGTAAGACAGTCTGTATATTGTTTGAACAATGTTCACATGGAGTTTAAGCTTCTGTGTTCCTATGGAAAGGAGCCCTTACTCAGTTCCCAAATGCTATGAAAAACAAGAGAAATGAAACAAAACTTAAAATTACTTAAACAGATGAAATCTAACAAAAACGCAGCAGAAATTCAGTGGTAGTAACTGAAGGTCTTTACACCCAAAGCAAGGACTGAGACTTTTCAGTCTTCCTATTCCAAAAGCTAATAGAAATGTTAGTTTTGTGTCAAGATGAGTTTTAAGGATTTTTACAATTCAGAACAAAATTAGTAGAGAGCCACTTACTGTAATGACAAATAAGATCTGTCTCTGTTCCGGAAAGGATACTCCAGCCGGATAATGTCGTGCCAGACTAGCCTTGCCAATATAGTATTTGCATGTTCTGTTTTCTTCTGAGCCCAGTGATCAAAATCTGTTCATTTCTTTAGTCATTTCCCTCCTGTGGCAAATTTTTGGGTTTTTTTTGCGAATGTTAACCTTGCAGTTCTCCTCTATCAGAATTTGCCTTCATGGTTTTGCCTCTCTTTTCAATACATTACATACAAGCGCCTTGCCTTCCATTTCATCACTCTCTCTCACTTTCTTTTTCACTTCTTGTTTTCCAGCTGTATCAGTCTTAACTGCTTGTAGATATTGGTAACAGATGTGTTGTCACCTTTTTTTGCTCTCTTTGGGTCTAATGCTTACCTCTCAATTTTCAAAAGGGAATTTTGGGAGATGAGATTTAAATTAGAAGAACATAATAGGTTCATCAGCATTTATAAACAAGTTAGTATCATATCTTACTATAGAATCATACAATAGTTTGGGTTGAAAGGGACCTCTAAAGATCATCCCATTTTAACCTCCCTGCTGTGGGCAGGGACATCTTCCACTAGATCAGGTTGCTCAAAGCCCCATCCAACCTGACCTTGAACACTTCCAATGATGGGGCATCCACAGCTTCGCTGGGCAACCTGTTCCAGTGTCCTGCCACCCTCACTGTAAAAAATTTCTTCCTCATGTCCAATCTAAACCTACCCTCTTTCAGTTTAAAACCATTGCCCCTTGTCCTATCACTACAGGCCCTGGTAAAAAGCCTGTCCCCATCTTTCTTATAAGCCCCCTTTATATATTGAAAGGCTGCAATAAGGTCTCCTTGCAGCCTTCTCCTCTCCAGGCTGAATAACTCTCTCAGCCTTTCCTCGTAGGAGAGGTGTTCCATCCCTCTGACCACTTTCTGTGGCCCTCCTATGGACCTGCTCTAACAGCTCCATGTCTGTCCTGTAATGGGGACCGCAGAGCTGGATGCAGTACTCCAGGTGGGGTCTCACCGGAGCAGAGCAGAGGGGCAGAATCACCTCCTTTGACCCACGGGCCATACTTCTTTTCATACAGCCCAGGATGCGATTGGCCTTCTGGGCTGCGAGCGCATGTTGCTGGCTCATGTCCAGTTTTTCATCCACCAGTGTCCCTAAGTCCTTCTCTGCAGGGCTGCTCTCAATCCCTTCATCTCCCCGCCTGCATTGATACTGGGGATTGCCCTGACCCAGGTGCAGGACCTTGCACTTGGCCTTGTTAAACTTTGTAAGGTTTACGTGGGCCTGCTCCTCAAGCCTGTCCAGGTCTCTCTGGATGGCATCACTTCCCTCTAGTGTGTCAACTGCACTGCTTGGCTTGGTGTCATCCACAGACTTGCTGAGGGGTGTACTCAATCCTGCTGTCTGTGTCATTAATGAAGATATTGAACAGTACTGGTCCCAATATTGACCTCTGAAGGACACCACTTGTTACTGATCTCCATTTGGACATTAAGTTTTTGACTGCAATTTGTTGGACATGGCCATTCAGCCAATTTCTTATCTATCAAATAATCCAGCTATGAAACCCATATCTCTCCAATTTAGAGACAAAAATGTGTGACACTGTGTCAAAGGCCTTACACAGCTCCATGTAGATGACACCAGTTGTTCTTCCCTTATCCATCTATGCAGTCACTCCATTGTAAAAGGCTATTAGATTAGTCAGGCATGATTTGTCCGTTGTGAAGCCATGTTGGTAGTCTGTAATTGCCTCCCTGTGGATATCCATATGCCTTGACATGGCTTCCAGGAAAATTTGTTCCACTATAGTATCACTTTTGTCACTTTTTCTCCTTATTTATTGATATTTCTTTGCCTTTTTGTGACTTTCTTACTTGTTCACTAGAGTTTAGATTGTTACCTCTGTCAGGACAGGAATTGTGCCTTTACTTTTCTCTGCAGCTCCTAATGGATTTTGAATACTTACAGCTTTTCTAGATCTTCTTGAGGTCTTCTGCAGTTTCCTTTCCCTCTGTCAGGCTATTGAGTTCAGATCCTCAGAGGCAGAGTAACTGTAATGGTTTCAGTGACTTTTGCATTTATAAATGGTACTGTATTAATCTCATATGGAAACCATCTGTATATTTGTTTTTGAGATATTTGCATGTGTACATTTGCATACATAGATGTTTATGCTTAGAATGTGTAGTATTAGAATCCATTTCTTGATGGTAGACACTGATTATTCTAAAAGTTTATTAATTCTTAACACTGTCAAGTCTAGCCACAAATTAGGACATTCAAGTGACATCAAGGCCAACTTTAATATTACATAATTTACAGCAAATTTTCTTTAAGTGGACACATCAGGAAGCAGATTAAACAAAAGGAAAAGCTTAATTTTTAAGGTCTGTAGTGGTTGCACAGGTTCTGTTATGGTTCTGTGCTGGCTTTTTTTTTTTTTTTTTTTTTTTGTCCGAGAGTACCATTTTGTAATGCGGAACGATTAGAGCGCAAAATACATAATTAAGCGTTGTTGCTAATTGCTGTATTAAAGTTGCACTGGTAAACAGAGATTTTTTTGATTATTAAATGCATGTAATTTTAGTCATTTTAAAGTAAGTTATGTATGTGTTTGTCCAAACCTGTAAGCTCACCAGCAGACAAGTTCTTTGATCTGCAGAACAAATCTTGATGTCAGTGGAACTTCATATTGAAACAGAGTAGAAAATAATTGAGCATGGTGTTAAGTACATCAGTGTTTAACAGGCTTTAAGACCAGATTTAAGATCTAATAAGCTTTGCTGTTGAAAATGCAATTTTAATTGTATTTAGAATAAATCTTTTAGGTTGCATGTTTCATTTGTTAAAAAAAAATCCCAAAGCTTTTTCAGTTTCCTTTGTCAACTCTGAAAATGTTTTAATTGTTTAAGCAAGACTTTGTCCATTTGCAAGAATGAGTTGTGTCCAAGAGGCACATGCTGCTTTGCAATTTTTTTTAAAACACTTTTAAATGGTGAACTTCTGATGAATTGGCATTAAATTCAGAGAAGTAGATATGTAAAATGGGGCTAATGTATGGGTTTTATTTGTACGCTATAAAAAGTGTAGAACTTGGTTGAGTTTGGTCCCCCTTCTTCTCAGTGAACTACTGTAACTGAGGTGAATTTAAGGTTATTCTCAATATTAAAAGATAAAGAAATAAAAATCATTCCAATTTGTGCCACGTAACACCATCAGTAACAACGAACTATATCTTTTTTTGTCCTCTGAGTCAAGGACATGCTTCCTTCTCAATATACTAACTAGGCACCGGTCTCGTCTAAGCTTTCCAGAGGCTTTAGACTTCAGATGTTACTAAGCAGGAAAAGAGGGGCTATAGGTTAGCCTTCTGCTGGGGGGTGGATTTGCTATAAAGAGGCAGTAGGTCTTGAGTAGGTCTCACGGTTTGGGTTTGTGGTCTTGGGTTGCTTCAGCTCTGGCTACAGCAGACATTTCAGGGTTTCAGTCCATAGAGGAAGACTAAGGCTTGAAGCACAGAAGGGAAAATGGGGCTTGATGAATTTCTCTGGATTTAATTTTTGGGTGGGGGTAGAGGGAGGCTTGTTTTATCTAATACATGATCTCTTTTGAGATGATGCCATTTGTGAATTTAGCAGAGTTAATGTTACCAGTGGCTAGGTTTTGTCTCTGCACATCTTGTCGGCTGATAGCTGGAAACCCTTTTCAATTCCTTCTGGTTTCAAAACTGTGATTTCACTAAAATAGCTGTTTATTCCTGTTAATGTTTTGTTTTTGTTTTTTTTTCTTCATATTTAGAGATAACATCTTTCCTCTTGACCTTTTTTTTTGGCAGGTTAAATATGTCAAGCTGTTTTGGTGGCCTTGTTTACCTTATGCTTTTCTGTACATTTTCTTGTAACTGTTTTCTGCACCTGCTTCTGTTAACCTTCCTTGGCCTGTGTTACTAAATGGTTTGTGGTATATTGAATGGTGTCTTAAAGTATATAGGTTATTTTCATACAGAGAATTTTGAAGTTCATATCGTTTCTGGAAATACATTACTTAATAAATTGTAGAAGTACATTTGCCGCCTTCATATTATTTTACCTTGTGTTCTTTGGCAACTATTAGATGTGGGTTATTCTCTTCTGTGCTCAGTCATAGTTCATAAGTTTCCACAGTATAATGGAAATGCTTGGTACTCTCTTCAGCCTTCGACCTTATCTGGTCATTCTGTTGAATTGTATTAATTTTCTAATATTAATGGCTCAATGAAAATTTGTGTTGATTTTACTACTGTGATTTCACAGTGGTTACTGGTGGCTAAACACTGTTTCAGTGCAGATCTTTGACTTTGGCTTCACAAAGCAAGTGGTCCTATTGTAAACAATTTCATTAACTCCATGCCTCAATACTGTGCTAAATTAGGCCTTGGGTCCTGAGTGTGATATCTTCCTGTAAGGTTTCTGAACCTTAACTATTCTTCTGATCTTAAGGGAAGCTTCAACTGATTAATTCAATTTAATTGCTCTGAAATGGCATTATAAAATATTCTTACAATTCCCATGTTTCTGTGGCTGCAATGTCTGAAATTGATTTTGGCATATTTACCCAGTCTTCCATGTTTTATTTCACAGTCTATATTACTTTTAGAAAAGTTTACTGTTACCTTTTTTGTTTTTGCCTTTTTTTTTTTTTTCCCAATAGGATGAATGTTACCAAGTGAGACAAATATTTGCTCAGAAACTTCACAAAGGCCTTTCTAGACTACGGCTGCCACTAGAATATATGGCTATTTGTGCACTGTGTGCAAAAGATCCAGTGAAAGAGAGAAGAGCTCATGCTAGGCAGTGCCTTGTGAAGAACATAAATGTCAGAAGGGAATATCTGAAGCAACATGCAGCAGTTAGTGGTAAGAGAATAGAAGTTGCTTTTTGGTACAAGTGCTATAGTTCAAATGTACATGTGAGTAGACTGTGGAATTTTTGATGGTTTTCTGGTTTTGTACATAGAACGGCTGTAAATTTCACTTTAAGTTATCTAATGAAAACTGAAAATAGAGTCCAGATTTTCTTTTGAATTTTTTAACAGGCATTTCTGAGATCTTTCAATTTTGTTAAAAGCTGTGCAAATGCTTATGCCTAAGTATATTGGAAGTGAAGTAGTTTTACAAGGCAGTTATGCGTACTGTTTGAACTTAATGGTTAATTATGTTGTAAGTGAAGTGACAATGATTAATTTTACTTCAGTAATAAATAATATGCAAGCTTAATGACATAAATGCTGTACTAAATTGACTGTCTTTGCGCTGCTATATTGAGTAGCTTCTTGTCTTATGCTGGCAAAGGGCTATATTTGTAGGCACTTTAGGATGAGTTTATGTAATTCTTTCTTCCCAGTGACAGCAGTCTGATCATGGGAATGCTTTGTAAGGTATTACGGACTAGTGTTAGCTGTTTTTCTTCTATAAAATCATTCCTTTTCCCTTTTGACTTACTCAAAGCTACACACATACAGTATGACAACACTGATATACGGTCATAGGAAAAAGCAAACCTTTATGAAGAGCTATGGGCATTTTGAATAAGAGTTTTTGAAAGTTTTATTTCTTTAAAAGATTACTGATGGTTTGGCGTTTGTGATGTGAAGTGGATTTTTTCATCTCCTCTTAGGATAGACCAGACCTGTTTTGTGAATCTGATCTCACAGATGCTGTCAGATAACTGATTTCCTTCTGTATTTATGAATCACAGACTTTATATTAGACATGTCTGTCTGTGTGTGCCTTAGTCCCCTTAGACTTTGATCACAGAATAAGTCTGCAGAGAAATCCTTTTGTGTATTGTTAATTAGATTTAAAAAAGAAAAAAAGAAGAGGAGTGCTTTTTGTCCCTCCTCGATAACATGTAAAAAAGAAAAATCCATTGAGCAAATGCCTTTAAGTCACCCTAAGACTATTCCTCTTGAAAGCTGAAAACTCTTTTTAGTTATATAGGAGGAAAGTATAAGAATTCTCATATGATTACAAGTAATTGCTAATTTCCTAACTGTATTAAGATAGATGCTGCAAAGCTACTATCAAAAAACTGTAGAAGAAATGAAGAGGAGCCTAGGCATGTGTGATTCTTTCTATCCAGTACAACCTCAAAGTGTGCCTGAAAATTTTTTTTTTTTTTTTCTTGCTGAAAGACTTACCTTGAGTGATGCCATTGATTTGATATGTACTATAATCCATGAGGAGTCTGGATTAAATATAGATTGCAGGATTTTTTGAGGATTACAATGTTAACTTTGTAACATTCAGATCTACTAGTCTGAGCTTTTAACAAAAAAAAAAAAAAGTCTTGAACTGTTTACATCTTAAAAAATCATTATTGCAGTAGTACAGCTGAAGCTCAGTTCTGGTAAGATCATACTATTTAAATGTGTATGTGTCTCCCTCTATCATTCTCCCTACTGGCCATGCAGTAACTCAGGGTAGTAATGACAATAGCACCTCCGTTGAAAAGCTTCCACAAAAAACTAGAGCAGAGAATCTGCATCTTGGATTAATGCAGCTATTTTTCTGAATCTATAAATGTGTGCTTTTAGTGATATGTTTTTTTCTTGAAAACTTGGTACAGGTGAGGAGGATATCTTTCAGATATTTTGGGGGATTTCAGCATTTGTTGAAAAGATGGTAAACTTCTGTATACCGTGCCTAAGGAAAACTTCCAAAGGACTGGTACCAGACAGTAAAATGCCTCTTTCCTCCACACTGACCTTTTACAGGCTGGCAGGAATTACTCTCAGGCCTCTTAAATTCTCTAAATGCTATTCAGAGTGGAAGCCATGCAAGAAGGGACTTATTTTGATTGTGTATCTGTTACTAGTTTCATCTGGGTAGAGATTTGTGTCCTACGTAGGAATCTTTGTTTTCTAAGGCTGGGCTTTTACTTGCAAGTCAGTAAGTGGAAAAATTACAAGAGTAAAGATTAGGGGTTTTTTAATAAGTTTCTTTCCTAAATGCTCATAAAGGCTTGTCCTGAGGGTTTTTGGCACGTTGTAGTTTCAAGTGCTGGTAGTTCATGTCCATAAAGCCACCCCACCTTTCAGGTTGTGTCTCTTCGTTAGAGACGAGGAAAGAATGTGTAAATACTATTTTTTTGCATGACAGGGGTTAAATATAATATGTGTCAATGTTTGTCCTTTTCCTGTTTTGTCTGGATCTGGTTCACTTTGTTTTCCAGACCCAGTTGGAATTACTACCATAGTTATATTAGAAATTGTACAAGGCAGGAAGTCAATGAAACACTGAGTTCATGAGCTCTTGATGAGCATTCTATTGAAGTTGCTAATTAATACAAATAATAGCGGGTTGGTTTGCCTGGGACATGTCTAAGGCAAGCCAATTTTACTAGTGTTCTGAAATCATAATTATGTTCTTTTTCTTCCCTGCCAAATCTTTTGTTTGTTTGTTTGTTTTTTGGGTTTTTTGTTTGTTTGTTTGTTTAGTTACACAAACAGTGAAGGATGTTTTTTAAGGTTAATAGTGGAAAGTCAATTGAAACACATTAAAAACTGCTTTGCAAAGTACAGTGGATTTCAATTACATAAATATAACTTGAAATAGAAAGAAATTGGGTGATTTTAATGTTTCTTTCAAACCTTATGATGGCTTACAGTCTAGTTAGTAGAGATATTGCTCTTGATAATTAACTGCATCAACTGCAATGGCTGTCTAAAAGTGTGTCCTTGGAACTTGACAGCCCTATCTCTGTGGGCCTTTATTAATTTTGAACGCTTTCCTTGCTGTTACGAATTAATCCAAATATTGTACATCGGCTGTGCATTATCCCTATTTATGCAGACATTTAAGAATGGGATAGATTGAGTAAGAAGACTTAATTATTTGGCAATTATTACATGGCAATTATTTAGTTAGTCTTGTGAAATCTACAGTAATGATGTATTTCATTTTATGTACACAATATTTGTCAAGCACATCTCATATGAATGCATATATTAGAGATAAAAATGTCAGTGTTCTAATGTATTTTAAAATAGTTTTCAGATATTATTATATATAATGATTTACAGATGTTTGGACTTTTTCATAACCTAATATGGGATAGTTAAAAGCTTACTGAAAGAAGATTTTGCAGACTTGGTCATGTCTTTCATGACCACTCATTAGCTCAAAAATGTGATTTTTCAAAAGCAGAGCCAGGAATTTCCCTCCTTCCGTCACATGTACATTCAAGCGTTTATCCATAGGCATGTTAATACTATGACTTTGCATTTGCCACAAGCACTCAAGATCAAATGTTTGTAACATGGTAATATACATAGAATACTAGCATGCCTTCCTTGCCTTTCATCCTGCCTGTTGCACAGGTTTAATAACTTAGGTGTTCTGTGTATCCTCCAGTTCCTCTCAGTCATTAGGCTAAAGAAAGCAGTGTGGACATTTTCTGCAAAATGCTTTTTGACTTTTGGTGTACAACTTGTCTTTTTGTTGTCCTTGCCCTGTGGGATATGACCTTTTTCATTCTGATTTTCGTCATCAAACTTTGAGGTGCTGAAGTTCACTCTGCATAGTGTTGGTTAGTTCAGGAATTTGTTTGTTACCTTATGGAATGTGTATTTTGTGATCACCACTCTGAGAGGACCTTTGGCAACAATCCTTACATTTTGAATCCCTGAGGAAAATAGGCCATTGGACTGTTGTGATGTAGGAAAGACTTTCTCCTGCAGTCCTTGCTTAGGACTACTTACAAGTCTCAGAGGATGCTAGAAAAGGTTTTGAATGCTTTGAATGTCATAGTTCAGTTGTGCTGTTCTGTTCAAGTGGGACTGAGCCTTTCAAACTCAGTCCGCTACTACTTTGTTACAGCTTTCGTGTTACCTCCTATCCCTTTTTTTAAACAAATAAGGTAGGCTGTGGGTTTGGAGAACACGTGGCAATTTGACTGCTAAACCTCTGCAAAGGGAATCTCTTTCTGTTCTGTTGACAGCAAGGCTGCAATGACCAAAGACAGACTAGTAGATTATCCTGCAGTTGTGCTGGTCTCGCATCTTGCAGTTAACATGGATTTTGTGATCTATCCTCACTTTTGTTTTTCAAAGTCTTTCAGGATACAATCTTTGAACCGAGGAAGGGATTGGGAGTAGGAGGTGACTGTAGCTGTAGTCTAGAAAATATGCAGACCTGAGTGAGAGATACTTAAAATCTTAATTTTTGCATGCATGAAACATCTGCACATCAACCATAAGATGCAACATCATAAAGAAATGATAGGCCCACATGTGCCTATACTTTATCTTAATGTATGCTGACCTTATACTTTGTTCTTTCCTCTGTAGTAGAAAAGCGTATTTCTTGATGTGTGGTCTTCTGATGCATCTTTCTTCTGCTTTTCAGAGAAACTGTTGTCACTTCTGCCAGAGTACGTTGTTCCTTATACTATCCATCTTCTAGCTCATGACCCAGATTATGTCAAAGTCCAGGACATTGAACAACTAAAGGACATTAAAGAGTAAGACTACTTTTAATAGTGTTATTTCTAGGGTTAAAACAATCTAACTTAGATTAAAGTGAAATTTTAATTCATTGTGGTACCCCAATACACTGTCCAGTGCACATAACAATGGCAGTTATTTCTGTAAAATATTGTGAGAAATAGTATATATGCTTTTTTAATGCTCTGTGATATCTTACAGAGGAATCTTCACCTTCTGCTCATCCTACCTTCATTTCTTTTTTTTTTTTCTAAAGAATTAGTTTTCTAGAGTTAGACTGTTCAAATTCATAATATTAGTAAAACCTAGCGTAAGCCACTTTCTCAAATGTGCTTTTTTAAAAGAATTTTTTTTGCATTTTTATTCATGAGGAGTATTGCATTTTGCCTTTAGGTGCCTGTGGTTCATACTGGAAATATTGATGGCTAAAAATGAAAACAATAGTCACGCGTTCATCAGAAAAATGGTAGAAAATATCAAACAGACTAAGGATGCTCAAGGACCAGATGATCCAAAAATGAATGAAGTAGGTGATACTTTTTGATTGGAAATTGCATTTAATTCTGGGCTGCTTCTGGAAATGAGTTGCTTTTTGTTTACACACCAACTTTAAAATGTCTTTCAATAGAATTGTATGTGGGAGAAGATACTTTATACACTGTAATGATTGTATTTATTGTAGTTCAGATGACAGTTATTTTCCTATGCTTTAGTAGATCTTGCACATTTGCAAGGGAGTTGTAATAGTTTGCAGTCCTTCTATTTCTGTCTCAGTAAGCTTATTAAATGCTAACTTTAAGTATATGTAAACTATAATTTTTACTGTTCAAATCATCCAGTAAAGTGCTTTGTAATATTTCATTTTAAAGGTGCAAGAGTAAGCTTAGTATAGGAAGAAAAATACATTCATTAGATGTCTGCGGTGTGTATTGTGTAGTGAATGTATCAACCCCTGATCTTGTTTTTGAGGTTTTTGCATCACATAATGTACAGATTTGTCACTTTTCTGCTTTTCCCACAGAGATGAGGTTTTTTTGTTGTTTGTTTTTTGTTGGTTTTTTTTTTAAAGCTTTGTCTTTGAAACCTTGGCATACACTATTGTTAAGTGCAGGAAGATCATGAAGGCTAGCTGTCTTTAACTGCTGGGCCTTACAGTGCTTTTGTCTTTTGCTCCTATATTTTAGTACCCTGCAATACACTGTTTAAGATGCAAGCTGATGTTAAATGTTTAAGATGATTACTTTTAAACTGTGAGTTCTTGTAGTTCTGTGCTCAAAAGATACTGTCTTTTGTCAAGATTTGCAGTGAACTTCTAAAGTGTTGTTTGTTTTTTTTAAAAATTTGTTATTTACAGAAACTATACACAGTCTGTGATGTAGCAATGAATATCATTATGTCAAAGAGTACAACATACAGTTTGGAATCCCCTAAAGACCCTGTACTTCCAGCCAGATATTTTACTCAGCCTGACAAGGTATACCTTGGCATTTATTTTTTCTTGAGATAGGTCTGTTTAAATCTTTGTTAGTTGTAATTCAGGGTTTTTTTCAATAGCTCTTGTAACTTCAGACCTTTCCCTATTATAATGTAGTTGAATATGTATGTATGTATGTTTTTGTAAATATTTATACATGTGGACACACACTGATTTCTCCTTCCTGACCGCCCCCCTCCCAAGATATTGTTGTTCAGGTTTAAAATTTCAAAAGCATAAATGATGTAAAGAAAATCTTTCAGTACTGCCTCCAAAATGTATATATCTTGTTCATTGATTATTGCTGTGATTTCCCCCCACCCCGCCTCCTTTCTTTACAGAATTTCAGTAACACCAAAAATTATCTTCCTCCGGAAATGAAGTCTTTTTTCACTCCTGGAAAGGTATGTGTGGTGGTGGTGGGGTTGTGGTTTTGGTTTTGGTGCTGTGTTTGTGGTTTTGGTTTGGGTGTTTTGTGTTTTGTTGTTGTTGGTTGTTTTTGTTTTGGGTTGTTTTGGTTTTTTGTTTTTGTTTTTTTTCCCAAGGAAAACTAACATGTAGTTAATGAAACACTTCAAGTTTAAGAAAATACATTGTTTCTGCTCAAAGGGTTTATATGCCAAAGTTAGTAAACAGGTAGGAAGAAAGAGATAGAAGGGAAAACTGCTACTGTCTATGCTGGGTTTGTGGTAGTAGTAGGCAAAGCCTGTTGTCTTTAAAAAGAGAGAATCAAAAAAAACCCAACCACTCCATAATATTTGACAAGTTTGCAAAATGGTTAACCTTTTTTTTCTGCAGAAAAATTGCATATGAAGTGACAGCTATGGAAAACTCTTAATATAAATTATTTTAAAAATCACATAAATCAATCTTTGGCAAATCTGAATACCATTTTACAGTATCTTAGAAGATAACTGACTGTTCTATGGTTATATTAATATGTTCTTTCTAAATATGTATTGTATTGAATGGCAATGTTCTTCTGTCACTAAAACTAAACACAGGTACTCTTTAGAATAAAATTAAAATCTAGTAAAGGAAAAGACAAATTGTGGTTTTCATCTGGATTAGTGTGTCCTGTTCTAGGTTACAGAAGAACATTAATTTGCTGCCTTGCAAAAAAAAAAAAAAAAAAAAAAAGTGCAGCATCTTCATTACCCTTAACTTTGCTAATGAAGCATTAGCTGTGAGTAGCTTACTAATAGAGGAGGAATGCAAGTTAGGAAAAAATGCATACATACAGGAGCATCTTTTTGATTGGAAGTTGAAAGCCAACATTTATTGATTGGAATATATAATCACTGTATTGCACATTTGAGTATTTGAACTCCATGGATTAGAGATTCACTTCTCACTGAAGACGCAAAAGTTTTTAAAAGGAAGTTGTGTCTTCCAATTTCTGATCAGTAGTCAATATTAAGTTCTCTCATCCAGTTTTTGACATAAAACATTCTTGCTAGTTTGTCCCAGACTTAATGTGTTAAGTGTACTGTGACAATATTAAACAAGAAACGTGGTTTATGCTATCACAAAAAAATCGCAGAATCACAGAATGTTTGAGGTTGCAAGGGACCTCTGAAGGTCATCTAGTCCAAAGCTCCTGCTCTCTCAGACTTTCCTCATAAGAGAAATGTTCCAGTCTCATCTTCATCTTAGTGGCCCTTTGTTGGACTCTCTCCAGTAGCGTGCTCTCTCTCATATATCCTAATTTGAAATTCTTTTGAATCCTATGGTAGCTTTTATATTATTTTAAATTTTTAGCACCAGATACTCTAGCACCATTTCTGTTGTTCTGAAACTTTGTAACAAACAGCAGAGGTGTATTTGACCACCAAAAATTTTCAGTTGCTTCACCATCATGAGAGCAACATGGAATGAGAGTTGGTCTAGGGAGTCTTATTTTGGGGAATGGAAGATGAGTTTGAGTGGATGTTAGTGGAGTGGGTATAAGCAGGGAACGGTATCTGAGGGCAGCAAGGCTTTGAGTGTAGGTCCTGTGGTAAGGGAGGAACTGTTAGTGCAGGACCTGTTAGTGTTAGTCCCCCCTTAGTAGGAAGTCCAGTCCAGTGTGAATTTGAACATCTCTGCTTTTGAGCTCTTTCTGTATTCACTTATTGATTAACGTTAAGTTCTAAACTAATAGATGTAAATTCTTAAACTGGATTTTGTTCTCCAAGGTTTATTTTTGGAAAGGAAATGCTGGTTTTCTTGTACTCAGTGCAGAGTGAATCTTTGTTTTAAGTGTAAAATTTCCTCCGGCTATAAAAAGTATAACCAGCACATCCATGGTGCATATCTCTGAAAAAGGAGCACTCAAAGCTGCTATGATCTGCATGTTGAACTTTTTTTTTAGCTGTCACTAACCTGAGACATAGCTAGAATCTAATATTGCAATAGAAGATGGATCATCCTAGATAATGAGAAATGTGGGGAATGGTCTTTAATTCAACATTTTTGTGGGGGCGTTTGGCATAAAGGTGTATTCTTTTTAGGAGTAACTGAACTCTTTCAACTCTCTCAAAAGTTAGTATGAGCTGGAGGTATTTGGCATGTCTGAAAGATAATCCACTTAATTGAATAACCTGAAGCTCACCAGTGTCTGGAAATTTTGGCACCTATTAAAAGCCTAACATTTTTTAAATCTGTGCATGAAGCATCAGAATCTTCTCCACAATATTTGATTTTTGAGGCTCCCATTCATTCATTCCCAGTTGAAACTACTGTGGTTTGCCATTACAGCTAAGCCAGTTTAATGGCTTCTTTGCTGAAAGGGCTGTCCTGCTGCTATTTCTGTTTCGCCAGTACAGATGCTTATCTGATCCAGATGGTGAGCTGGTTCAGGCAGCTAGATCAGCAGAAAGCAAACTGCACAAAAAGTCCTGAAGTGGCTCACTGCAAGGTCAGGTGAGCACCCAGTACTACCAATGAGAAGAGGATAGAGAGAAGAATACTGTAGGCAGCTAGCTATTTGATTACAGCTGTGTCAGCTTCCTTCTGGTGTCTGTTGTAATTTTCATATGAAAATGTTTATAGCTTTGTCTTAAAATTAAGATATTGATTGCAGAAAGTGAAATCTGTGAATATTTTAAGCATAGTACATGTTAACAATATCTAAACCTGTAGCTTAAAATAAAGGAAATATATTTTTGGTTTCAGCCCAAAGCAGCCAATGTTCTTGGAGCAGTTAATAAGCCTCTTTCGTCAGCAGGCAAGCAGTCTCAATCCAAATCTTCACGAATGGAAACTGTAAGCAATGCCAGCAGCAGTTCAAATCCAAGCTCTCCAGGAAGGATCAAAGGGAGGTTGGTAGACAACAAAGGGGCTTTGATATTTCTAGTATTTGTAACAGAAACTTTGAATATTTCTATAATGTTTTCTAAGTGAGAAACAGAATTCTATTATCTTATTTTGAAGTTATAGTACCACATTGGCATAACTGAAACCATTAATTTGGCTTTCTAACCCCAGAAATATGCTTCTAAAAAAAATAAAAACCAGAATCAAATCACATCCAGAGTTGGCTGTAGGACGGAAGGAGAGCCCGATATGTTTATTTTTTTATATATATGTGTATATAAATATATATATTTGTATAAGCACACCCCCACTTATATATGTATGTATATGTGTGTATATGTGTGTGTGTGTATACATACATCTGCAGTTCCTAGGAACCTTGTGGCCTGCTGTAATGTTAACAATGTGTCACAGACAGTGAGGACTGGTAGGCCATTGTCGTGATCTCGCATGACTTCCTTCTCTATAAATCCCTTCTGAACTTTGCTGGACTTTGCAGATAAACATTTTTGGATTTTAGATTCCTTCTGTGATGGAGAGGGGAATGTACTGTAATGGTAGAGAAGTAGTCTTCTAGTTATCTGTCTTTTAAAAATTACAGGTTATTTTGTGTCAATTTTTAGGTTATTCATCAGTTACTGTATCTTATGTTCATTTTTCTAACTGAAATTCACATTATCATAAATTTTTTTCACAGACATTTTGAAATTGCATAGCCCCTACTATTCCTATTTTCTCACATTCAAGACTGTGAGGAAATGTTGTGTTTGGAAATAAGACTTCTCATTTGCTACTTCTGTGACTATTTAATACATAATATTAATTTTAAATGTAATGCAGTGTTTTACAAGAAATACTTCTCAACTCCATGGAAAGTCCACAGAAAGGCTTATTTCTTACAAGTCATGTAGGTTCACATGCTGAAATACATTATTGGCTAAAGACAGGTTGGAATCCAGACTCTTGTCTGTAGAGATATATAGATATATAGCTATATCTGTAGGATATATCTATATATATATATAGGATATATCCAGTGAAATGAATCTGAGACCAATACTGTTCTACATCCAGTTCATTTAAAAAATTCTGCACTCACAGCCTAACATGTTCTGTCATCTTCATGATCTCCCCAGTTCACCGAAGTTAAACTGATTAGTGTTTTGAGTGCAGATACCAAAGAAGAAAAGTCCTCTAGAAGTGATGGTAATGATTCACTATGCATGGTATTTTCAATTCAGTCGGACTGAATATATACAGGCAAGCTTGCATCTGTTAAGACAATGTATAAAAACTGAGCTTCTAATTATGTCACAGTTATTACAGGTTTTAAACTTGTAGGAGTGAGAACGTCTTTCTCAGTCTATGCAGTGCCAAGGCCAGGGAGTTAAGAGTTTGTGTATTTGAATACCACTTTTCATTTCAGTGCATAGCATATTTCTTTTCATTAAAAAATGTGCACTGTTATTTAAAAATGTTGCTTCTACCTACCCCAGGGCAGATGAAATGAAATTACTTTTGTGTATTGGCTTATGCATATTACCTCTTGTCTGTGAGTCTCAGTGTTTTAGATATGCAGGAGGTATTATTGTCCACATTTACATATGTAGAAACTGAAATAAAAATTAAATTGCTGCCCTAAATAACAACAGAAAGCTGAGGGATGAACTGGCCTCTGAAATCTAAATCTGATGTTTTATTGCCGAAAGCTCACCGTAGGAAAGTGTGCGTGCTTTGGCCAGCGTGTCCGTGTGGATCTTTGATTGGTATATGAAAGTGTATGCAAATGTATACAAACGCACAGATCTCTTGTAACTCAGGTTCAGTAAGTACGTGAAAAAGGAAAATCCAGCTTGGCCTATGATTGACACCTTTGTCCTGAGACTTAGATGTTCTGGCTTGTGATACATGGTGGCTATTGTAGCCAGAGCGAAAGCTTCTTTCTGCCAAATTGTTCATGGTTTAGCAATAGATTTCTTCTGAAGATTGTTGTTCTTAATATAGGTTGGTTTTTTTGTTTGTTTTTTTTTTTTTTTAAACAATTGCCCACTGTATTATAATAATGAGGAGAATAAATGTTTATTCATTCTAGACTTGACAGTACTGAAATGGACCACAGTGAAAATGAAGAATTCACACTGGCTTCGCCCTTACCAGGGAAGAAAACTGACAAAAGGGACGACTCTGATCTTGTAAGGGTGAGCTGTTCGGTTGCATTGCAGATGTTTCATTTTAAGTCACCAGGACTTTAAAATAAACATTAATATGATCATACTTCATATCATTCAAGAAAATATGCTGAAACGTGAAACTGAGTTGATGTTGTAAACTGGAAATGGAAGATGGAAAATCTGTTTAGAGTTTGATATGAAAATGCAATGAAAAAAGGTTCAGTTTGTCTGTTTTTCATGTGTACATTATATGCATACATACCTTTGCATCATACTGACAGCTCCTGTAAGCTTTCAAGATTGCCAGTTATGATTTGCAGGATATTGGTAATATTGACAGGTGTAGATTCTGCTAGAGCTAGGTTGATGAGAATTAGTCCACAATTTGTCTCGTTCTCAGGATTTTTTGATGATTGTTGATGAAGCATTTGGGACATTGTTCAAGTTGATATCTTCCTTGGACTTCTGTTACTGTCCTGGTTTTGTCTGGGATAGAGTTAATTTTCTTTTTGGTTGACAGCCGCCTGAACATGAGCCAACAGTGTGCTCAGGTGGCCAAGAAGGCCAATGGCAACCTGGCTTGTATCAGGAATAGTGTTGCCAGCAGGACCAGGGAGGTGATAGTGCCCCTGTACTCGGCACTGGTGAGGCTGCACCTCGAGTACTGTGTTCAGTTTTGGGCCCCTCACTACAAGAAGGACATCGAGGTGCTGGAGCGTGTCCAGAGGAGGGCAACGAAGCTGGTGAACGGTCTGGAGCACAAGTCTTGGGAGGAGCGGCTGAGGGAACTGGGGTTGTTTAGTCTGGAGAAAAGGAGGCTGAGGGGAGACCTTATTGCTCTCTACAACTCCCTGAAAGGAGGTTGTAGCGAGGTGGGGGTCAGTCTCTTCTCCCAAGTAACAAGTGATAGGACGAGAGGAAATGGCCTCAAGCTGCGCCGGGGAAGTTTAGGTTGGATATTAGGAAAAACTTCTTCACCAAAAGGGTAGTCAGGCATTGGAACAGGCTGCCCAGGGAAGTGGTTGAGTCTCCATCCCTGGAGGTATTTAAAAGACGGGTAGATGTGGTGCTTGAGGACATGGTTTAGTGGTGGACTTGGCAGTGCTAGGTTAACGGTTGGACTCGATGATCTTAAGGGTCTTTTCTAACCTTAATTATTCTATGATTCTTCCTAGTAGCTGGTATAGTGCTGTGTTTTGGATTTAGTATGAGAATAATGTTGGTAACACACTGATGTTTTAGTTGTTGCTAAGTGGTGCTTACACTGGTCAAGGACTTTTCAGCTTCCCATGCTCTGCCAGGTGCACCAGAAGCTGGGAGGGGGCACAGCCAGGACAGCTGACCCAGACTGGCCAAAGGGCTATTCCATACCATATGACGTCATGCTCAGTATATAAACTGGGGGGAGTTTGTTGGGGGTCAGCGATTGCTGCTCAGGGACAGGCTGGGCATCCGTCAGCAGGTGGTGAGCAATTGCATTGTGCATCTCTTGTTTTGTATATTGTATTATTATTGTTGGCATGGTTTGTCGTTTCCCCCCCCCCCCCCCCTCTGCTGTCCTATTAAACTGTCTTTATCTCTACCCATGGGTTTTAGCCCCCCCCCCCCCCCAAAGGGAAGGAAGGTGAGCGAGCAGCTATGTGGTACTTAGTTGCTGACTGCGGTTAAACCATGACAGTCCTCCAACATATAGTAGAGATTTTTTTTTAATGTGTTCTTTATGTTTACTTGAAATATAGCTTTGGAAGAATTAATTTGATTAGTTTAAGTATGATCAACCGTACTGGAGTTTTGGGGGAGAGGTTTAACCTGTCTGAAATTTCAGATTGCCTTCTGAGGCTGTATATTCTGTATCATATATGGTTTCTTGCTCATAGTTAGCAAAGTGATAATACCTCATTACAGTGTTGATGCATTATAATTTTTGCCTTTTTTTGTACTGTCCCATCACTGGTGCTAAGGCATGTTTTCCTTTTCCAGCCAGCTGTGTTTTCCTTTCAACAGCTGTAAGGAATAGCAACTGTTTGTTCTCCTGGTTATTTAGAATACCAACAGGGCATCATGATTTGACACTGGATTTCAAGGAAGAGTTGTCTGAGTAGCCATATGGATTCTGTTTTCTTGCATGCAACTTGTACTGCAGTGAATGCAGGAAAAAGCTTGGTTCTGAATGCCAGGTATCACAAGTAGAAGTAGCATGATATTAAAGCTGTCCGTGCATAATACAGTCTTCAACAGGCTTTTAGGGCAGAGCGAGCTAGCTAACTGATACTTATAGACCAATAGAATCCCATAAGATGTAAAATAGTCTTAATGATTAACAAGCAAATTGCCTGTGCTGTTAGATAAACAAACTGTTCTGTGAGAACATTGAACCCCAAGAGGCAGCAGAATGGTGTCATTGCTATGCTCTTTCACAGTGTCATGATCATTCAGGAGAAATTACATGTGTCTGCCTCAGGGAGAGATTTTAGTGAATGACCACTAACCAGGCCTGTCAGTGTTTAAGAGGCATTTAGACAATGCCCTTAATAATATGCTTTAACTTTTGGTCAGCCCTGAAGCGGTCAGACAGTTGGACTAGATGATCGTTGTAGGTCCCTTCCAACTGAAAATATTGTACTCCTATTCCTGTTCTATTCTAACCAAGGCCTTTGAGAGTGGCAGGCCTTTGAAAGTGGTAGCCTTGTCCTTACTAATTTTACTGATGGATTTATGTATTTCTGTAGATCAGTAATGCTAAAGGTTCGTCAGGAGGATATCAAAACTGGTTTGCACTCTCACTCAGATGTAGTGCTTTAATATGTTAATAAAATTATAAACAGGCTAAATATTGTCTCAAGCAGTCTTTACACCTGTGTCAGAATACAGAAAAATAAACTACCAAAGAAAATTATAATTGTATTGTAATTCTAAGAGCAGTTCAAATAATAAGAATTTCACATACCACTAGTAAATTTCCGTTGTTTGTGCCTTAATAACAGCTGGCAGTCTGTAAATTTTGTAGTATTTGGGATATGCATGAAAAAGTAGCAATACAAACAAGATCAGATCTGTCACAACTGGATTTTCTAGAATGCATTAAGCATGTCCTACATCTGATGTCACTGCTGCTTTATTTTTTTGACTGTCTGACATTTCTCTATTCTCCCATTATGTCAGTCTGTTGCATTTTTTTTTTCCTAGGTTGCTTGGGACATAAGCTACTGACTAGTAAAAATGTCCTGAATTTTTGCTTGTCTTGAAGTGCAAATAACTATCTTATGCTGTGATATCTTGTGGGAAAAGCAAACTGGCTTATAACAAAACCAGAAAAATCAGGAATCTCTTGTCAAAGAAATAACACTTCTGATGCTTCCTGTATTGCTATGTCACTTCAGCTGTAAACCGTGAAAAGTCTGAGAGTCCAAACGGCTGCTGGCATGCAGTTCGTGTTTAGAAGCATTAGGTTGAATTGGTAACAGACAAAGCTAAGTGATAAAGCAAATACAATTTAGTATTTCAAGTACTTTTGAAGGCATTTGTATTTCACTTTGACCATGTAAGCAAGCTGCTTAAGGTCATTGATTCAGAACTCATTTTTGGAGCTGAGGAGTAGACTATAGCAAGCATTAACTGAGAAGCAGAATTTTAATCTGGGACCAGAAAGTCCATGTTTTAAAGATGTTACTATTCAGGATATTTGTCTAGATTACATCACAGAGTAACATGTTGGTTCTAAGGTTGTGGGACACCTTTAATGTGAAGGGGAAACTTTACTTTGAAACTTAGCTACAACTACTTAACTGGTAAAAGCAGCTGCAATGACAGATGTGCACAATCACTGCAAAAGCAAATAGAACAGGGAGTAACGAGGATGTTACTAGGATCTAGATCAACAGATTTTGTCAGTGAAGTCATGAACTGGCAGGAGATGTCATTATTTTCCAAACATTTTTCTTATTTTCTTCTAGTGTAATTCTTTGTCCTTTGATTTCTCTTACATTTTTTTTTTTTCCTCGTATCCTTTCTAGCTTTTCTTCCTGCTTTTCTTGACCGGGGTTTATGGCTAAAGTGGAGACATATATTTGTAAGCTGACTTCTATCTTATGTCACAAGGGAGATGTGAAGGAAAAAACACCATTCAATCTGGTTTTAAGTGGCATAACTGTCATTGTGTAGATTAAATCGCAATGTGGCAAATACTAATAAATGAGTGTTTGCGTTGAAATACAGTAATGTTAGTTTGAAACAAACATTGGTATGAAACTGTGAAACACTGTAAATACTTGAACTTCTGGTCCCCATGAAATGGTAGGTGGGTAATATTTTTTTTTTTAAATATTAAATAAAATAAAGATATTAAACTGAACTGGCCCCAGTACTGAGTCCTGGGGAACACCACTTGTGACTGGCCGCCAACTGGATTGAACTCCATTCACCACCACTCTTTGTGCCTGGCCATCCAGCCAGTTTTTTACCCATGAAGAGTACGCCTGTCCAAGCCATGAGCAGCCAGTTTCTCCAGGAGAATGCTGTGGGAAACGGTGTCAAAGGCCTTACTAAAGTCCAGGTAGACAACATCCACAGCCTTTCCCTCATCCGCTAAGCGGGTCACCTTCTTATAGGAGATCAGGTTAGTCAAGCAGGACCTGCCTTTCGTAAACCTATGCTGGCTGGGCCTGATCCCCGGTTGTCCCGCACGTGCCGCGTGATGACACTCAGGATGATCTGCTCCATGACCTTCCCCAACACCGAGGTCAGGCTGACAGCCTGTAGTTCCCTGCATCCTCCTTCTGGCCCTTCTTGTACAAGGGTGTCGCATTTGCTAACTTCCAGTCCACTGGGACCTCCCCAGTTAGTCAGGACTGCTGATAGATGATGGAAAGTGGCTTGGTGAGCAGCTCCACCAGCTCTCTCAGTACCCTTGGGTGGATCCTATCCGGTCCCATAGACTTGTGTGTGTCTAAGTGGTGTAGCAGGTCGCTGACCATTTCCCCTTGGATTATGGGGGCTTCATTCTGCTCTGCACCCCTGTGTTCCAGCTCAGGGGACTTCGTACCCTGAGAACAACTGGTCTAACTATTAAAGATTGAGGCAAAGAAGGCATTAAGTACCTCAGTCTTTTCCTCATCCTTTGTCACTATGTTTCCCTCTGCATCCAATAAAGGATGAAGGTTCTCCTTAGCCCTCCTTTTGTTGCTAATGTATTTGTAGAAACATTTTTTATGCTACAGCAGTAGCCAGATTAAGATCTAGTTGGGTTTTGGCCCTTATAATTTTCTCCATGCATGACCTCACGACATCCCTGTAGTCCTCCTGAGTTACCTGCTCCTTCTTCCAAAGGTCATAAACTCTCCTTTCCCCCCCCCGAGTTCCAGAATAGTTTCTGTTCTGAAAACTTATGATGCAGAAAAGGTTCTGCCTTTCTTGATATGCTAGAGGGATCGGCTGCTATCCAGAGGGATCTTGACAGGCTTGAGGAGTGGGCCCATGTGAACCTTACAAAGTTTAACAAGGCCAAGTGCAAGGTCCTGCACCTGGGTCAGGGCAATCCCCAGTATCAATGCAGGCGGGGAGATGAAGGGATTGAGAGCAGCCCTGCAGAGAAGGACTTAGGGACACTGGTGGATGAAAAACTGGACATGAGCCAGCAACATGCGCTCGCAGCCCAGAAGGCCAATCGCATCCTGGGCTGTATGAAAAGAAGTATGGCCCGTGGGTCAAAGGAGGTGATTCTGCCCCTCTGCTCTGCTCCGGTGAGACCCCACCTGGAGTACTGCATCCAGCTCTGCGGTCCCCATTACAGGACAGACATGGAGCTGTTAGAGCAGGTCCATAGGAGGGCCACAGAAAGTGGTCAGAGGGATGGAACACCTCTCCTACGAGGAAAGGCTGAGAGAGTTATTCAGCCTGGAGAGGAGAAGGCTGCAAGGAGACCTTATTGCAGCCTTTCAATATATAAAGGGGGCTTATAAGAAAGATGGGGACAGGCTTTTTACCAGGGCCTGTAGTGACAGGACAAGGGGCAATGGTTTTAAACTGAAAGAGGGTAGGTTTAGATTGGACATGAGGAAGAAATTTTTTACAGTGAGGGTGGCAGGACACTGGAACAGGTTGCCCAGCGAAGCTGTGGATGCCCCATCATTGGAAGTGTTCAAGGTCAGGTTGGATGGGGCTTTGAGCAACCTGATCTAGTGGAAGATGTCCCTGCCTATGGCAGGGGGTTGGACTAGATGACCTTTAAAGGTCCCTCCAACCCAAACCATTCTATTATTCTTCTAAGAGTTGGCTGTGGGTTTTTGCTGCACAGAAGAAATGTTGAGTCTTAGTGCGGCTCTCACAGCAGTGCTTTGGCAGCTACCACTAATTCTTGTCCTTCCATTTTTCAATTATAAAGACACATTGCCCACAGTCTTCTGTTGTAGTGCCTTGCTGCTGCCAGCATGGGAGCCAGGCATAAGCACCCTGCAGCTCACAACAGAGTTGAAGCCAGAAGTTGGCAATTCCCATCCTCTGTATCTTTATATTTTCCTATTGATAAAAATGCAGTTATGGATGTTCTAGCCAATTGTGTTTGCCACAGCTGAGGACACAAATGAGGAAGACCTTACACTCTCCAGTGTTTTAACTGCTCACCTTTGAAATAATCTTTCTCTATTGTCTGGCACTTTATATGTATGTATGTATTTTACTTTTGCGAAGGTTTTTGTAATGGATATGGTAGACGATCTTAGTAGACAACTTGTGTAACTGGAAGACTCTTTGTTTTGTTGGGGGGCAGTTTCCGTAGCTTTTGCATACGTGACAGTTTAATATGGCAGTTTAATTTTTTTAATTAAAATATGTAATTTTACCTTTTCAGTCAGAGATGGAGAAGCCTAGAGGAAGAAAGAAGGCAGCTATCACAGATTCAGAAGAGAAACTAAGCATAGATGACCTGAATAAACTGGGTCAAGAGCAGAAACTTAGAGGTAGTCAACGGGGAAGGAAGAGACCTGCAGTTGTTTCAGAATCTGATGAAACACAATGGCAAGAGGAAAAAAGGCTAAAAGAAGATGTAATAGAAAGTGAGGATGAACAGAACAGTCCACCAAAGAAAGGGAGAAGAGGACGCCCTCCCAAAGCAAATAATGGGGGAACACCAAAGGAAGAACCAGTAGCAAAGTCATCAAAACGGAGCAAAAAAAAACAAACACCAGCAGCTGCAGCAGAAGAGGAGGAGGAGGAGGAAGAAAGGCAAACTGAAAACATTGAACAAAAACCAAAAGGCAGGCAAAATAGGACACCGAAAAGAACACCGCAAAGGTAAGTCAGTCTTCTTGTAAGCTGCATCTTTTTTATCCTTGGACCTTAGTTATAATTTGATACTTTGCAATTTGGGTCTTCCTCAAAACAGAGCAGAACCATCTGAAACTAGTACAGTTGAATCAGCACAGTCTACGCCACAGAAAAGACGAGGAAGGCCATCAAAAACACCACCATCACAGCAAAAAAACGTGTAAGTGGTGAATATTTTCTAAATTTGTGTTTAGTGAAAATTAAAAATATGCCTCTGTGCACCCAAACAATCATTTACTGAAAATATTTCAGAATACTTTAATTGACAGTTAAGAAAATAAATTGTCATTGTTATTTCTAAAATGTTTTCCCTAGCCACTTCTCCTAGAGCATCTCAAACCAGAGCAAGAGGCTACGAGTAAGTTTTTAATGTGCTCAGGTAGCATATATGTAGCTTTGCTCTTCTAGGAGAAAAGTCAATAAAGCACATGAGGGCCTTGAAGATAGGGCTCTATTAGGATTATTATTAGGATTTCAAGGAGTGAAAAGTGCTCCTATTTGTTTTGGATGGGGAGGAAGAATCAAATTGTTACTGTGGTGAAACAGTATTGTGGAAAATAAGTTTATTCTGACTCTCCTTAAACTAATGTTCACTTACTTTCTAATTTGTGGCCTTCTTATTATCCACTTGAATCATTTCCAAATGAATAAAATGTGCTACAATCTATGAAGGATGGTAGCTTTTGAAAATTCTGAGGCGTATTAAGCTCCAAAATAAGGGTAAACTCTGTGGCTAACTTCATTTTCTTGTGCCTGCTGTAGGAAACCACAGGTATCTCTACCTTTTCTGTACATGCAATATATGTAAAGCAGGAGTGTACAAGTCAACAGGACTTACTGGCTTACTGTTTGGGTTTGGGTTTGTGTTGTGGGTTTTTTTTTGGTTTTTTGCTTTTTCCATACCAGAGATCTTTGCCTGAACAAGTTCGTACCCTCAATTCAAATTTTAGTTTCACACCAGGTCGCATATTCTGGCATTGCGCACACACAATATCCCGACCTTTCCAATGTTCTGTTTCCCGATCTCAGGTCAGGCCTCTCCCGCTCCTTTACTCTGTAACCAGAAACACAGGTCCCAACACTGTCTTGGTTACTACAGAAGTCACTGCTACACGTGCAGTGGAACAAGAGTTGGAAGCTGCTATTGCCATGCAGAGAAGACATGCCAACAAGTTCTTGTTGGGTGATGCACGATGTGGCATTTGTCGGAGATGCCTTTTAATAAATACTTAAGTAGCTTCTGATTCACTTCTCAGTGAAATCACTGAATTCAGCATGTTTCTTTACCCCATTTTAAACAGAAAGTAAACTGTATCAGTACACATGATCAGTAACAGGCACAGCTCTCGTTTATGTGTATGTACATTGTTCCTGGCATGAGGAGCCCAAGTAAGTTGCTTCAGGGTTCAGAGTTGTTGGGTCTATTCCAGATTTCATCCAAAAAAATCATATGCATTTTTTATTTTTTGTGATCAGACCACCCAAATTTTGACTGTCCTTTTTTCAAATCTGCAAGAAAAAGGTGAGACCACAGTAATTCCTGTCTTCAAAGTGAATTGTAGTCAGACCTTTCTCCCTTTTCTACATACTTACCTACAGCAGTTTTAACGGAAGGGAGTTGATAGACTGGGCAGCACTGTGTACCACAAGATAGAAAATATTTAATCCAAATGCTGAAAGTTTTCTGGGCTCCTTGGGAATGGATTTGCATAAGAATTTGGGATTTTACCTATGAGGTGATTGTATAACCTGTTTCTGATAGCTAATTGGGTTACCAATTAGCACATGTGAACTGGCTTATTTTTGCAGTATGTGAAAAGATAAACCTAGCTTGTGAATAATTCTGTTTCCTTTTCAATTCTGTTGCTTCTATCAGTCATGGAAGGCTTGAGTTGGGCTAATGTGTATTCTTTCTCAAAGGATGTCGTGTTGGTTGGTTGGTGCTGAAACCCCCGCTATACTATAATTACTATATGCAATTCAGAGATTTTCTTTTTGTACATATTTTAGTGTGGTTCTCAGGACTGAAAATTCCCACCACATGTGTGGTTTGATGCTGTCAGAGGACAGTTGTTTTGGATCTGTATGCCCCCCTCTGGTGATTGAAGCGTTTTTGTTGTCTGCCTGGAACAGAGTTTCTGGTTTAATTTAAACCAAAAAGTTACCTAGTTTGGGTACACCAGGACAGATTTGTGAATCAAACCAAAGTGCAGTAAGTGGGATGAATCAGTGATTTGATTCTGAACTGTGCTAATGACCCAAACCAAAATGGTAATGTGGGTGCAGTTGTGTAGTTTTGGATATATACCTAGTTGGCTTTTTTTTCTTTTTAAAGCAAATGGGTGCTTTTTGCTTGTGATGCAGCTCTGATGACTAACAAAGACAATTTAAGATATTGCTGACATATTGTTCGTGATTATTCTGATTAAGGTATTGTTATCCTGATTATCCCTAGCTCTTTAGCATAAGCTTGCATGGAAGATTTGCATTTAGGTTCATTATAGTGTTAAATTTCATAAAATAGCAATATGGGTTCTTCTAGGTCTGTAAAAATATAGATGCAGTTATTAAAATTTTGTTGTGTATAAACTCCTATGGAAGTAGAGTACATGTATTCATGGAATTGAATAGCAGGAAAAAAAAACTCACCCAAGTATTCAGTTTCTGGCTGTTTGGCTTTTCCTGTTCACTGGTTACTGTTGTGTCAACCTTCTTTGGCCTGTATTCTGGCACTGAGGAGAAAAATCTGTCTTCTCTATAGATGCAAAACTTTGTACTCCTAGCCCTGTGTTCTGGAAGAATTTGGATTTCAAATGCTGTTGTCCAGCCTCCTAGTTTCACTTCTTCTGTTTCGTGTATGGATGAACTAGATAGGTATATAAGGTGGAAGTATTATATAACATGAAATTTTAAGGCTGCTGTTCTTGTAAAGTAGAATGTTTGCTCTCATATGGTTTATAAATGTGCAGACCCACACATAGACTGTGAAACTGATCTTTATTTTTCTTCTGATTGTAGCCGTGCAGGACGTTCCAAACAAGCAGCAAGTAAAGAGAATGAATCTAGTGAAGAGATGGACGTATTTCAGAGTAGTTCACCTGTCAGTGATGACATTCCCCAGGAAGAAGTAATGGAAGAAGAGGAAGTTTCCACAATCAATGTAAGAGAAATGCCTGAGATTTTCTTTGTGATCTTTGTGGTATCCTTTCCATATTGGTGTTGAGAGAATGACTTCTCCTGTTCTTAGAACTTAACCTTCCTTCTGGAAGGAAGTGGTTGTCAGCTGCCACTGTTGTGTAGTGGCATTGCACTGTAGTTTCCCAGAGAAGGTGCATTTCTTAGAAAATGTCAGGTTTTGTCAAGCATCTTAAATTTTCTGTTCTGTATAGCTTTTGTTATCTGTCTGCCTGAGTTGTGTAGTACCTCATGGGAATTATTTTCCAGGTAACTCATGCCCATTCTTCTCAACTAGATTATAATAGTGAATAATGTTTATACAAAACAGGAACACAAAATGAATAGTACTGGAAAATAAGTATGGAATCTTGGAGCAGAATCCTAACCCGATTTCTTCCTCTTACCAGCATATGCAAATATGTTAAAATAAGTTTATTTCATACAAATATGTTAGTAGTGTTAGTAGGAATACTAAAAGGGTAACTGGGAATGCTTTCACACTTCTGGACACATTTGATGACTGGAGCATCTGAGTGTATGAAAACTCTGAAAAAAGAAACTAGATTATTTTTGAATACTTGAAGGACACAGGCTCAGTAACATCAAGCAAAGTTATGTCCTGGTTATCGACTGAGACTTGTACCTGTGATAAAATGAGTATGAATGACACTGTATACAGTTACTCAAACATTATTGTGAGAGTAAGCATTTTTTCCGCTATAAAACATATTGCTTCTTGAATTTTTCGAAACTTCCCTGTAAAAACATTTAAAATACTTTTTCTCCAAACAGGTCCGTCGCAGAACTTCCAAAAGGGAAAGGCGATGAGTGAGCATGTAGTTAGCAGCCTTCCAGGTGAAAGCTTTGAAGAATGCTTTTAATATAAAGCTTGAGACTGAATGAAGCTGTTAGTGCACAAATGGGGTTGCTGAAAAAAAGAGAAAACCTATTTTACTTTTACTGCCCTTGCATTTGCAGTCCCTAGGTCACAAGCTTTAGCCACACACATGTTGATATCATTAACTGTGGATTTTTGTGAAGTGTAATGTGCGCTGGCTTTGTAGACATATGAACTAAAGAAGAAAACTGTAAATAGTTCTTTTTTTAATGTTTCTGACTTCTAAAGTGCTTGTATAGCTTTTATCTGCGGCTTTAAACTGACAGTACCCCACTGTTTATTGGATCTATTGATTTAAAAAAGAACAGTTTGAAAATTGATCTCAAGCAATATCTGTCAGTGTTCGTATTTGTACTCTCGTTGACATTTAACTGTGAAAAAAAAAAAATCAGTTTAACAAATAGTGCCACTTTCTTTTGCCACTATTTGTTGAGAAGAAGAAGAAAAGAAAAACGGTCTTTGTTTCCTTCATGAATCTAACCTAGTGTTTACCTTTTAGGCACCTACCTGTCATCAGAGGTGCTAAATTACTTTCTTTCACAGTTGAACAATGTTCGATAGAATAATACAAGAGATGCAAATTGTGAAAGAAGTTGTTTGACTTGTTTTACACCTCAGTATTGATGCCAGACTTTTCTGGACTTCTAGTGGCATTGAAAATTCAAAAAGGATTTAAAATATTTTAATTTTAAAAGTGTGTTATTAAATAATGTACTGAATACCCGACCCATTTTATCTTCCCCTATCAGTTTTTATTAATCTACTGTATCAATAAAATTCTGTAACTGAGTTTTTAATAGTCTAGTATGTTAATGTGTATAGATATTTCCTTCTGAACATGAAGTTCACAAAGAGCAAATTATTACTACATTATAATATGAAATCTGATATATAAACATTAGTGAAAATACAGTTCTTATTACAATGTAAAGTTAATCACAAAGAAAAATTTTATTGATGCAGTGTGTCTTTATAAAGCTGTTCTTGAGAGCCAAGTGTTTTGTATTTTATAGTGAAGTTGCATGTTTATGAAAAATGTGCTGAAAATGGGATGTAATGTTTTTTTGGAAACTCGTATCTAGCAGTAGTATATGGTAGGTTGCCTCATGAGAGAACCTTTTATTGAGAGTTTATTGTACCTTTTTGTTTTGTTTTTGGTTTTTTGAGCCAAATTTTTTTGGTATGAAGAGCTAAGTTTTTGTTGAATAACCAGCTGTTGATTATTGCAGTCAAAGTATTCAAGATACGAATGAAGCTCCGTTTTTATTTTGTGCTACCGTAGAGAGGTTGGTTTTTTGTTTGGTTTTTTGTTTGTTTTTTTTTTCTTTTTTAGGTATAACCTGCAAAAAAATAGAAAGAAAATACTTAAAGCAGTATCCTGTATGCAGTTTTACAGTTTACAAACTGTGTCTTTGAACCAAAACGTATAGGTTACTACACTATGCTTAGCCAAGCACATATTATTTCAGGTGCTGTTCTCCCTCTTGTTCCCTATGGTTGACAACATGTGAAAAAATCAGTTTCTAACTTAGGAAAATTTTATCTCATGGAATAATGGAGCATTTTCATATAATCCATCAATAAATAAGTTACAGTTGCAAGGTGACCGGTAAAAATTAGAGGAAAGGATAATACTAAAACATGGATTTACTGATTTCCAAACTATAAGATCACTAGTAAAGAAACCTTTAGCATTTTGTCAGTATGCATTTTTTTTGTTACCAATGGAAAAAGGTATTATAAACAATTAGATTATTCTGCCTCAGCTTAACTTCCCCCTCGCCCCGCTCCAGTATTCAGCTTTTCAACATTTATACCTATACATATGGGGTAAATGCTGCCTAAAAAGGCAATTATGGTTGATTTGCATTGACTTTGAAATAGTTGGCACAATAGAACTGGCTTACTTATGCTTCAGCAGTGCAAATGCAAGTTGTTGTTTTTTTTTTTATGGTATAAAATGATTGAAAGCTAGCTTTATATTTTCCTCTTTGACAGAATTGCACTGAAAACATTTATGGAAGATGTACCTTTAAATCCATTTTATACAAAAATATGAAAAACTGATGCTGACACTGCTGCAGACTCTTGAGGCTTTATGTGCATAAACATGGTTAGGTTAAACTTCATCGAATATTGATGCACATTATGATCAGTAATGTTTAATGTAAATTTAAACTATAGTTTTGCAATTTTAATGTTGATTTCTTGGGTTATAATGTGTAATTCATTATTTCTTGAGAAATAGGCACAGCAAATATTTCATTCTTATATTCAAACCTCTTCTAAGTTCATTCTCATCTCAGAAAGAAAATGAATATTTTATGTACTAACATTTTGAGATCTGCGTACAGTAGCTACAGTAGAGTATAATTATGTATAAAAGATAAATTGCTAACATTCAGTTAGCATGCTCTTCTGCAATGATGTTAAGTTTATAAAAATGTACTGTATTACATTAAAAGATCAAATTGAACTCACTGTAACAAGTTCCAGTATGAAATTTTTATGAGATTACCGAAGTATCTTGCTGTACTTTGCAGCAAATTAAGCTTATTTGTGTTACGTTGTCTTTTCTTGCTGCAGTGCAACAGGAAACTTTCAGTGATCTGTAGTTCATATGTAAAATGCAAACCGTGATTATAATCTTGATACTAGTGTTTAAGAATAATTCACTCTGATTTCAGAAGCATGGGATTTTTTTACTTGTCACCAACTGAGATAATTAATATTATAGGGCTAGCTAATCCACCAATAGGAAAGAAACATGAAATTGCTTCAGAGTTCTAGTGTCAAGTACACATCTTCCGCCTAGGATAATCTAGAATCCTGTATTAACTATACTTGACTCTGCCAAGTGACTTTATTTTCTAGCAAAATTGAGTCCTTTTTCAAATATTGTGACACTTGCTGTTTTGACATTTTGATCTATATGAACAAAAAATCAGAATTTAAAAAAATTCATATTAAAGACATTTCCACTGAAAATAAATACGTTCAATTTGTGAGTAACTTGCAAAAAACTTAGACTTGAAGACTAAATACTTAATTCTGGCATAGCGTTTGTCATCTGATATTCTAAAAAAAACCCCACCAAACTTCACATAGAGGTGTGTGTGCAGTTTTCTAGCTATTTTTTGCATGTGTAGTTTTTGAGAGAATATCAAAGTCTGCTTTTGTGAACACACACAATAGGTTTTGGATCCTGCAAGTTTACATCCCTGTGGTTCTGTGGGGTTAGTTCTTAAATGCATTTGTCCTATGCAAATACAAGTACAAAACCAAGTACATTGATCTGTTTGAATATTGTAACACTTGTGCACACAGGGCATGTAATGGAAAGAGCAAACATGTATCTTAACACTATATACCCCAGACATACAAAATTCTGAGTTTGTGGATGGAAATATTTTTAAATTTGTGTTTAAAAAAAAAAATATATATCTATATATGTATTGTAGAGATTGATACATCTCAACCTCATCAAGGTAGGTGCAGTACATACTTGACAAAGAATTTTTTAAAGAAATACATTCAGGTACACCACCATGTTTGTCCAAGGCAGCATGTCTACAAACCCATGATTAAGATGAATTCTCGATGGCCATCCCGATAGTCTGATGGCTCTCTGAGGACCAAAATTATAAAATTCACCTGACCAAGACCCTCTGTCCAGTCATCCATCAGGAGTAGAAGAACCTGAATGCATGCTTGTTTCCTGTTACGCTCACAGATTGCCATTCCAGTCTTTGCATCTTTGTCGGATGTTGCCTTTACAAGAGATGTTTACTAATTTAGGTGCAGTTTCCTACCGCTGACAGAAGTAGGCTTCCTGCTATGTCAGTAGGTTTGTCCAACATACTTAGGGCACCTGCTTCATTATGTACAGTACAGCTTCTGGTATTTTGTTGCTAGTGGAAAAGTAAGAAGCTGAATGTTGGCAGCTGGGGTAGAAATACAGGGAAAAAAACCCACCCAATTTGCTCTAAAGTTCTTAGAATTCTGCTGTCTAAAAGATCTGACCTCTGCACAGAGTTCACCAAGTGCCATTATATTTATATAGGCAGGATAAACATAGTATCGTACCGTGTGTATGCAGCAATGAAAAGGTTTCACGCTTGCATTTTTTTTCAGTGCCTCACTACAGTCATGATGTGGTTTTTAGTAGCACTTTCATTTCTGTCATGAAGATGTATATTGCATATTCCTTTGAGATGGCAGCATCATATCATATCTACGTAAGAAGGAAGAAAGTCTCTCAAATACAGATTTCCACCCCTGCCAATCAGTATTTTAGTCATCATGTGATAAGTTGGAATTAGTTTTAACATATAGTTTCTTTGGAGGATAGATAACATCTTATAAGGTGCTTTATTTGGCTAGCTGAGTTTCTGATGCTTATATCCTACCTCCTGTGTGTAGATACAAAGGAACACAGTATTTTGAAAATCAAAGCAGTATTATTGAATACACTGCCTGCTTACTTGGAAGTAATTTTATTATTAAAAAAAAATTGGAGTTCACAAATTTGTTGTGTGGTTCTGAACAGATTCAGAGAGCTGAACCTACAAACTAGGTTTTGTAAGACTATGTCAGTATTGTTGCATTTTATTAATTTTCTATAGGTAGAAGACAATTGCTCAAATTATGACATGCAGTATAAGAGAACACGTGAACTTAGTAACAATCGAAGTAGTAGTAACTTCTGTTGGTATTGTAATAAAAAAAAGATGTGTTAGAATGAAACATTCTTGCCCTAAAAAGCCTTTTGTTAATATGTTGAGAAGACATGCTGATAATGTAAACCAGCCTTCTTCTGAAGTCACGGCACCTTGAAATAGTCTGGTTTGGAACAGCTGGCTTTTTTGGTAGATATATTTTAAGCTTACAGGTTTCTGTGTTCCTTGTAGTATGTTTATATTCAGCAAAATTAAATTCTTGTAAACTAAAGATATTTTGAAGAACAGAAGAGTTTTTAATCCATATTTAATAAAACAATAAGGTGTTCATTTTAAGCAGCGAGTTTTTTTTTTTTATAGCCATATCTATAGATGCAGTAACATGTTACATGAATCTGATGCACACCACCGTTTCTCTGGAGCCTTTGACCTACGACATACTGAAAGGCAGTAGAAACTGCCTTTGTGTTTTCCCGAAAAGGCAGTTACTGTTGTCCTTCCATAAACATTTCAAAAGATAAAGAGCTGGAGAAGGAAGGGAGAGAAAAATGATGGTTTTGTTTGCTTTCTGCTATATTCTGTATGGTTTAGGTGATGGAAAAACAATGGTGCGTGGAGGTGTGTTGGGGGACAAGTGGGATGCTAGAAATGAGTTACTAATTTGAAAGGCGCTAGAGAGATGAGTCAAGTGTAGGGAATCAACAGATAAGTGAGATGGGAAAGCAGTTACTTGATACCAGATGACCAGTGATAGAGGTCTTGTATTCAAGATGAAAGCCTAGATGAGGGAAGCTAGGTTAGTGACGATGATGATAACATTATTTATTTAAGAGAGGAGAACTGAGGATATGTTGCTTTCTCTGATTTGGAGGAAGAGGCTGGAGTGTTGAAATATATGTAAAAACATGCATAGAATTGAGACTAGTGCCCAGAGTGTGTTTGTGGAAAGAGGGCGATAGCTGCTGCTGAGGTCAAATGTCATTAGTAAGGGATTTGGAATAGCTAGGTAAAAGAAGATTCTAACCTCCATAGGTAGGAAGATAAGGTTAAGGCAGCATCCATTTAAATGCAACACTAAAAATGAGGCAAAAGAGGCCAAGATATAAGCCATTTGGAAACAAGAGCTGTCAAAGCTGCCTAATAGCAACAGTCTTTACAGGTGCACACTGCAGATAGCAATACATAACCATCAGCAGTAATGTCTCTTACAGTGTCCCTCATTAAATCTTTCAATGTGACCTCTTTTCTTGGCAGCTTTTTGTGACACCCTGATGACCCAGTCTTTCCTACTAATTTCAATATACCTCTTAGCAGCCTAGGACGGCTCTCCCCTTCCCTCACATACATATGTCCTCTCCTAGGGGACAATGTGTGTCTTATGCCCAGTCATTGCTGCTTTTCATTCCTTTCAGGGAGCCCCAACCAGCCAGGTTTCCGAATCTTTCTCGTTTGTGATATCAGTTCTTCACTGAGAGGGTGGTCGTCACTGGAACAGGCTCCCCAGGGAAGTGGTCATGGCACCAAGCCTGTCAGAGTTCAAGGAGCATCTGGAGGACACTCTTAGTCATATGGTTTAGTTTTAGGTAGTCCTGGGAGGAGCAGGGAGTTGGACTCACTGATCCTTATGGGTCCCCTCCAACTCAAGATATTCTGTGATTCTAAATGCAGCCATCGTGCTGCTTGTTTCACAGCCATCAAGTTGTGAAACACAAGCAGTCATCACACTACTACCCAGCTGCAGTGTGTATGGGAAAAGATGTGTACAAGTTCCGTAGTTGAACTAGAGAACTAGTAGTGGAACTACTGCTATGTTTTGATATGTTTCCCAATATCTAGTGAACCGAGCTCCTTCCAAGGCTATAGTACTTCTCCAAAATTGTGAAGCTGTCTTCCAATATCTGGCCTGCGTTATCCAATGAAATGGCAAGTAAGGACTCCCCTGAAGCATAAGTAGCCAACTCTGTGCTCCCAAATACAAAACGGAGTGTAAACCAAAAGGAGGAATAATTTGGAGGGATTTGGCAGAAGTTCAGTTCACTTCTTTCTGTTTGCATTAGGAAAGAAGCAAGTCTCTGGTAGAAACGTGAAAGAAAATGAAGATTATTGCAGTAGGGGAGATCAAGTTTTGCCAAACCATTTTCTTGTATTCATGGAAGGAACAGGAAAAGTTACTCATAAAATATGTATCGCTTCAGCAACTTTTAATGATTATGTGCTTGGGTACTATCCTCACAAATATGTGACAACGGGTCACGGGATGTTACACTTAACTCTGCATGGGATAGTATTTTAATCTCTGCAAAGATCTAAAAATGAATCTTGTTTTCTCCTTCCTAAGCTCCTCTGCTACTTGTATTGTTTATTTTTTAATAACTCTGGTATTTAATGTCAGATCAGCATCCATTGCCTGCTTTCCATTTTTGTATTTATCCAAAATAAGGAGGTGAGATAGCCATAACACAGAACTAGTGTCACTTGGTGCTATCATATTTAGTTTAGATAAAATACTTGATGTATCAGGAGAACACTTTAAATCCATACTTAATTCATTAATTTGTTCAAAACTTGTGACTCTACCACCTTAGTTTCTATGCTACTTTTTGATGTTGAATTTGGAACATAGTTTTCTTCTGTATTGTTTTCTGCTTATGCAAGTTGGGTAAAAGAGCCAATTCTGATCTGCCTAAAAAAAGAAAGTATTAATAGTACAGAATGTGTAGTTGTGTTGCTGCTACATACCAGAGCCTTCACCACAGAAAAATCTTATATGTTGTTGAGCCTCAAATACTTGTTTTCAGTGTAAACCAGTTGTTCCTCTTGCAGCCTGTGGAGCTGTAAAACAGTTTTCAACAGTCAGGGCCTTCCTTCTGTCTGATACACATACACTTATAACATACATATGTTGTTTATATATACAAATACTTGGCATAAAGCAGCAAAATGAAGGTGAAGCTTTGAAATATTGTCTATACAGTACACATAGAATTGCAAAACTTTTGTCTCTGACTACATGTATGCACATTTACTGACAGAACTTACTGCTTAAGGTTGGAGAATGTTTCTGCAGCTATTCTACTCCGTTCTCCCTCACGTGCTGTGTAAGTTTGTATGGCCAGCGTGCCTAATGCCATGTTTGTTTCTTTAAATTTCCTGATGAAATAGCTTTTTGTGTGCCCCTTTTCTCCTCTGTGGTCTGTTGTCGTGTTAGCAACTGATTCGCTCTTAAGACTGACTTGATGGGCTTTACTGAGGAAGGTCTTCTGTCTGTTCTCCTGACCCTACAGGGGCTCTTGTTTGAGTGGGGAATAGTTTTTGAGTGGAGTTCAGTCTTTTTACCTCCATACTAAGAGAGAAGGGGTCACATTTCAAAAATTACTCTAGGAAAGAACCATTTTTTCAGATCCCTTTGCATATCTAGGTGGGCCTGGGCACGTTCCAGTTCTCAGAAGAAACAACTTTCTCCATTGTTAGTACTAAAGACAGGGAACATTCTTCTGAAGATATCTCACCATATCTCAACACATTTCATTGTTACGCAAAGATGCCCTGAGATCTCTCAGCTCAAGCAGGGGCTATAGAGGCACAGTAGATTACAAAAACCTATCTTTTGGAGCTGATGTGGCTTTGGCCTTCCCAAACAAGTTGGGTTTTGTTCAGCCTGGAGAAGAGCATGCTCCAGGGAGACCTTATAGCAGCCTTCCAATAGCTGAAGGGGGCCTACAAGAAAGCTGGAGAGGGACTTTTTAGCAGGGCATGTAGTGATAGAACAAGGGGTAATGGCTTTAAACTTAAAGAGAGTGGATTTAAATTAGATGTAAGGAAGAAATTCTTCACTATGAGGGCGGTGAGGCACTGGAACAGGTTGCCCAGAGAAGCTGTGGATGCCCCATCCCTGGAAGTGTTGAAGGCCAGGTTGGATGGGGCTTTGAGCAACCTGATCTAGTGGAAGGTGTCCCTGCCTGTGGCAAGGGGGTTGGAACCAGATGATCTTTAAGGTCCCTTCCAGCCTAAACCATTCTATGATTCTGTGAAACAAGGACCGCATGGGTGGTCTGGAGGTCACTGGTGACTTTGCTTCTGTACCTGAGGAAACAGTACCATTATTACAGTTCCTATTCTCAGCAAGAAAAAGTAGTCCTTAGTCCTGAAGCCATCCCAGCTTAGAAGCCACCACCCTACTTAAATTCAAGACTGATGAGGACTTCTAAGTAGTTGTTAAGTAGCTGGGTCATCCCATTTTGTTATAAAGGAACTGAAAACAACCCAAAGTGTTCCTCAGCTTAAATGCCTGGGATGAATGACAGAGACAACTGGGGGGCTTCTCAAGGTGGATCCCCTATTTGAGCCTCTGGATTCCATATTCTCGGTAATGAAATGTGATGTTCCTGATAGCCATTACTTCTGCTAGACACCGGGAGATACTCACCCTCACATCCCTTTCTGTTGTTGTTCAACCACATTTCTCCATTCCTCTATCATGTTCATTTCAAAAGCAACGGGAGTTTCATCCCAGCCAGGAAATGGCTTCAAGTCATCTTCTTGTGAGCCTTTTCCTTTTAGGTCTAATTTGTCTGTGACAGTCTTGATATCAGAAGGCTTTTTTTTTTAACTGCATAGATTCAAACCTTTGGACATCTTTTAAGCTCTCCATTTTCCTTGCAGGCATTCTGTCTAGGTGTTCTGCTATTTCTAACCAGTGAGTGTACAATGGGATAGTAGTCTGTGCCCAGGCCTCCTGTGAAATACTTCTAGGAATTCAGTGGTCAGAGTGGGTTCTGCCAGGACTCAGACGACTCCTGGAGCAGTGCTTGAAGATTTGCTGTATTCTGGTTATCCCCTGTGCATCTGCGTGCAGCCTCATCCATGCTTTCACGGATCTAAAATCAGATTTCACTACTCGGATTTCACCACTAGAGCTGATGGGGGTTATCTGGTACACTGATACTACACAGAGTGTGGTGGGGGCTTTTTCTGAGAACGTTCTCCTGTGCTTGATAGTAGCTAACTGCTACTAAACTACTAACTGCACTAAAAATGGTGTAACATTTTTGTGGAGTGCATGCCAACTCTCTTGAAGAAGTAGTAAGTTAGTGTATGCACAGTGGGTGATCTTTGAGAGACATGAGCATCGTACTTGTTTTTCTTGTCCTTTGGTATCTACTATGGATACGTTCCTGCAGCTGAGAGGTACTGAAATGCTGAGTATGAGAGGAGAGAGAATCTACAACACGACAGCTTTGCGTATAGCAAGGGAAAACTCTCCTGTCTCACATGGCGGAGAGAAATACAACCAGGTAAGAACCAAGGTTATTAAAGTAACAGATGCGTGCATTTACTTCCTTTCTGCCATTTCTGTTGTTAGTCTTTTGAAACATCTGATGTTTTACTTTCCTACAGAGTAGGAGTTGAAACGGAACGGTTTTGTCCTGTGTATGTTCATGAAAGAGGGCAGGTCGTGAGTATATGCTGAAAAACCCAGGTGTTCCTTGGTCTTGGGTTCTGTGCACACCTGTGAAAACGTTCATTGGTGAGAACTCCAGTGCCTGTTAGGTTGTGCCTCTTATTTTCCCTCTTACACATCTACATTTTTCGTGTGCTGAAGCAGACTGTAGTGAAATGGTCCTGAAAACAAGGTTGCGAGACTTAAGCATAGTATATTGTTTTCCTTATTTGAACCATGATTCTTACTTTTCTTCATACGGCATAGACTGCTGTGGAAATGGTCTCAGTGGCTGTGAAGGGGAGAACTGCCAAACTAGGGAGAAAGTTCAAGTCCTCTTGGGAGAACAGAGCGCACTGTTGCTCTCCATAGCAGGCAGCATCTGACTCCAATAAAAGGTTGGCAGTAGCCATGGAAAACTCCTCCGAATGTAAGGGTGATGTGCTAAAACCAAAATCGGCACATACAAAAAACCCAAATAGACACGCTCTATCTTCTCAGTTTCTTTTGATGTTTCTGCCATGCATCCCCATCCGCTCTATACTGTTGCTTCTTGTTAGTGGTGTCTAATAGCACAAATACAAATGAGGAAAACAAAGTTTATCTCAAGAAAAAGCCTGTCTAAAACTCTTAAAGTTCTGCCTGTTTTGTCAACAGCAGATGCACTCTGCTGTACGTTCCCTGGCCCATGAGGCTTTGATGAGCAGCAGGGATTAAAAACAGCCCCTGAGAAGGAAGGTTCATCTCCCACCGCCACTGGAACATGTACCTGTTTGCCAGATCTGCTGTGGCGGAAAGCCAGAGCTATGCAAGAGGAAAACTGGTAACAAATGAAAAATGGTGGAATGGAATAAGGGAATACATACATTTTTCAGACCCTGAGAATACCCTAGGAAAAAAGGGGGCCAAAAGAAATGCATAAAAAATGCAAACTTGGAGATTCTTGTAGCTGGCCTTTTTAAGTAATGCATAGAATTTGAGATATTGGTGGTGTTTGGGTGACTTATTGAGAAAATGTCTTTATGAATAAAAACCTAAAAGTATTTCAGACCTCTGCAAAGAGGAGCAACTTCACTGAACACTGCATGAACAGGCACGTGGTGACCAAGTCACACAACACTTTCTCTCCTGAAGGGAAGCAGTATAAATTCACGCTGCTGAAAGGAGACTGGTAACAGGTTTAGATTAAACAATCCCCTCAGCTTAGCGAGCCTGTGTCCAAGGGAGCACTTTGGCCAGCTGGGATGGAAGGTTAGGTGATTTACTGCTGAGGTGGAGCAACAGGTCAAGGGAGAAACAGGTGGGTAAGAGATACAGAACAGCACAGATCAAGATCAGCTTGCCAGTCAGAGGTTTAAATGTGCCATAGTGGATGGAGCTGGGAGGTGCAGATGTGATTCCTGGGATGGGAAGAAGCTGCAAGCTAAAGTCCCTCCCGGGCTCCTGGGCATGGCCCAGGTGGTAGTCCATAGAGTGTTTCAATCCAGGCCATATCTGAATCAGATGGGACAGGGAATGGGTATTCTGGCTGCTTACACCGAAACATGAAGATTTTTCTTTTGCGCCTGTAAATAGCCTAGTTCTAGGCTTAGGAGGTATCAGTCAACCGGCTGGGTAGAAACAGTGGTTGGATGGTTGGACTCAGGGCCGTGGTTCCACGGCTACTCTGCCTCAAGGCTGGTAGCAACTGGGGTGCCACAAGGATCGGTGCTGGGATGTGTTATGTTTAACATCTCAGTGACCTGGAGGAGATGGCAGAGTGCTTGCTCCTGAAGTTCCCAGATGACACAAAATGGGAGGGGGCAGTCAATATGCTGCCATACAGAGGCACCTGGAATCCTTGGAGCAATGGGACCACCTCATGAAATTCAGGAAGGACCAATGTGAAGTCCAGCCCCTGCACAGGAAGAACCCTTGGTAATGATACAGGGTCGGGGACTGACTAGTTTGGGCAGCAGATCTGCTGAAAATCGCCTGGGGGAGTTGGTAGACAGCGTTGTGGGATGTATTAACAGGAGAAAAGTCAGCAGGTGACGAGGAGGTGGTGATTATCCCCTCTACTTAGTACTTATTAGACCATGTCTAGATACCGTGCTCAGTTCTGGCACCCTGAGAACATGAAAGACTGATAAATTCCTGTGAGTTCAGTGGAGGGCTACTGAGATGGTCAGGGCGTGGAGCACAGGCCCCGTGAGTGCATGGTGGGAGGAAGGGCGACAAAGTCAGAAGCTGAACCTGGGTGTACGGCTGGATGCAAGGAGAAACTTAAGACAACAAACTGACCAGAATGGGATCAGTCAAGCAGCGGAACAGCTTACCCAGGGTGATTATACAGTCTGCCTCGGAGATTTTTGAGAACCAGCTGCGTAAAGCCCTGTGCAACCTGGCCTGACCTCATGACTGACCCTGCTTTGAACTGGATTTTGGACTAGAGACCTCCTGAGCTCCCTTCCAGCCTGAATTATCCTATGATCCCATTCCTGTGACAGCATAGCTTATGAAGTGGGAATCATGAAGCAGGGAAACTTTCCCTGGCTTGGCAAATGTAGGTTACTCTATTATAGCATTCAGTTTTTATTCCAGCTGCCATTTAGCATCACCGTAGATGTGTTAGCATAGTTTAGAAGATAACAAATACAAAACTAATAGATTGGTTCATCTTAATTTTTCTGACTTGTGATTATATTTAAATGTGGGTTCAAAATAGTTTATCACACATTTGTGATCGTATATATGCCCGCACACATGCAGGCAGCTTAAATCAGATTTTTACTTCTAGCTGATTTCTAGTTATTAGTACCAGGAATGTACATGTTGTTGTGTTAATGCAGTATGTATTATTATTACAAGTCATGTAGTATATTCAAGGCCCTGTATGGCCGTGGGCTTAATTCATGGTTCTCCTAATCCACTGAGTACTAAATTCAAATCTCAAGATACCGTGGTGGACTTTGGATCTGAGTAAGTGAAGAACTACTTTAGCATAGTCATGTTTGTTTAAAGAATTTTAAAATTATTTGATATGGCAAGATGAATATTCCTCAGTGGATGATTGCCAACACCGAAGGCAGACGCAGGTCGCTGCAGACACACATTTGAGGAACTGCGCATCTGTCAGAGGCAGCCAACAGGCACAGCAGTTTGTGCAGCAGTTTCTGGCTCTGCTTCTTCTGAAATCTTCTGGATGTTCTGAGAGTTTCTCCTGGGGTTGGTGGAGGACTTCCAGAGCCTTTTGAGGAGCATCAGTGTGCTGCTGCGTGTGAGGGTACTGCAACCTCAAACAGGTCCAGCCTGTTCCCGAAGAAAGGGGGCTCTGAGCTCCTGTTCAGCTGGTTCCTGGCTGAAGCGGACACATGCCTTTCCAGCAGGTATGGGGCAGCCCTGTACAAGTGCTGGCTGGCCAAGAGCACAGTTCCCCATAGCAGCAGCTCGTGCAGGACAGAGCCAGGGACCTCACTGTGAGCAACAGAATGCGCCCTGCCATGGTGAGGATGTGCCACCGGGTGCAGACCCCAGCAGCGCTGCAATGTCAGCAGCTTCAGCCCAAGCGCAGCTCCACAGGGCTGGGGCTGAGGGACGCTGGGGACCTCTCACCAGGGCTGGGGAGATGGGCTTTCGCCCACAGGAGGTGGGTGCCTGGGAGGGTCTCTGCTGCCAAGTAGCAGAGCTGTGGGAGGAAGACAGTGGCTGCACAGCATCAGGGATGACAAGAAAGATCATCCAGACCTTCTCCAGGACCCTGCAGGTGCAAAAGCCTGAAAGCCCCAAAAGCTGCACTCAAGGCAGAGTTGGGTGGGAAAGCGGGACTCCCACTGTGACAGAGGCTGGGCGCTGGTGACTTCTGGCCCCAGGAGCATGGCTCCTGCTCCCCCTGCGGATCTGCTACTGGGGAAGAGACTTGGTGTCTGGCAGCAGACCAGGGGCTGGAAGCTCCCTCCCGTGCAGCTCAGTACCTCAGCTGGCAGCACTGGGAGGAAGCAGTGAATGGCAGCAGTGGGCGACTCCATCTTCTGACCCAACCTGGTATCTGGGGAGGCTTGCTGGGGGCTTGGATCCTGCTTTTCCATGTGGGCACCAACAGTGTGCCTGGGGAGACTAGGAATGGCAGGGGAGGGAAATGGCGACCCACCATCAAGTGATGGATCAGCTTGGCAAGCAAAGGGAATCAACAAAAAAAGGGCTGAAAGGGGCCAATTTTGAGAGCATATGCACAGAAAAGGAAGTACCTGCAGCGGAGCTTTATGGGGGAAGGTCTCATGCCTCTTCTGGGAAATCAGAACAACTGCGTGCCTCCCTGAAGTGCCTGCACGCTAATGCGAACGGATGGTGAGCAAACACGAGAAATTTTGGCTATTGCAATATGCATGGCTGCTTATAGCAGGGGGAGCAGGTTAGGCCTTTCCTTTTCTGTCACAGGAAAACAAAATTTTAGCCCCTGCATCTTGAACAGAAACACTACGTTGCCTTCTCTCCAGCGGTCTTTTTATCCCTTGAAACTGGCCAAATCAAGAGATTGATGGCAGAGCTGCTCTGCTGGCAAGAACTGGAGATAAAAGGCTGATGGAGCAGCCTCTACCTCATTGCAAAAAGGTTTTACTTGAACTCATGGTTTGTTTTTTTACCCAGTCCTCTCCTATAGCCCTTGATACTCCCAAGAGTTATGTTCACGGGTAAATGGGGTGTTTTACTAAGCAGACACAGTACCATAAGCAGGACTGTTTCCACTAATATGGAATTCCCTAGGGATAAGTCTGTGTGACCCTTCTCCATCCAGTAGTCTTATCTACTGAAGAAAAAAAACCCAGACCAAACCAAAACAAACCCAACAGGCCTTTTCCTGTGTTACGTATGTAATAGTTATTGGCACGGATTTTAACTTTCCTTCCCACAAGGATGGCTTAGGGTTTCTTTTAGGATGTGGGAGGTGCCAGTGTGTGTGATGTGAATAGCAGAAACCAGGTCAAGCACAGGAGTTCATGACCGGACTGGTATTTGTTGGAGAGAGAGGCTGAGATCAAAGAACAGAGCAGTGGTTGTACTGGGAAACTGTACTGCACAAGAGAGACAGACTGCCTCCAGCGGTGGCCAGAAACGGGTGCCTAGGGGAGAATAAGAACAGGATAAGAGTATATAGCAACTCCCCCAGACATCCCTGTTGCTGTTAGCTATTTTCAGTCCAGAGGATTTCCTGAGCTTGTTGTGGTTTAACTGTTTATTAACTTGCAATGAATCTCTCTTCCAAGTCCAGTCTCCCTTTCAACCCACAAAAACGACACGTGCAGGGTGCCCCTTGGCAAGGAGCTGCTGTGTGAACTGCCTCTGGTTATGAGTCCGGTTCCTACTCCCTTCATTTGACCATCCCTAGTTCTGGTGGCGGAGGACATGCTGAATGGTCAGCCCTTGGCCACCCTCCTCATGCCGCTTAGACCCTTACGGTACTGTTTCGGTTATCTGTGGTTTGGGTTGTTTTGAAGGCTCTAAAGAAGCCATCCCATGTCTTTCAAAGAAGACAACAAAGATAATAAAACATTTCCAGTTCTGCTATTTCATTTGGAAATGAGGAGACTGGAACTGCCCACAGTTTTGGCATAGTGATGGCTCTTCATTCCTTCTAATAATTCCTACCGCTGGGTTTTCTTCTTTGAGCACTGAGTTGCTGTTTTAGTGAAAGCACCTACCAAAATGCCAAAGTTTTGCTCATGAATGGTAACAGTCAGTTGAGAGTGTATCAAGAAAATTGCCTAGCTATGGGAGAAGTTTAATTCCTCCAGCAGGGACTGCAGTCCTCTGCCTTACCCAAGGAAAGTTTAAAATGGCAGAAAACGTGAGGAGGAGAGACAGTACCCCCTCACACCTCTGTTTCCTTTAAATGCTGGCTGCTCTTCTTTGCCTCGGACAGCTGAGACCTCTTGCTTAGGATCATGAGCACCGTCTAAGACTGAGGTGTCTGCACAGGCCACGGTGTAACAGAAGTAGGTGAGCCACCACCTCATTATCCAAACCCAGGAAAGAATTTCTTCATCCAAAACTGTTCAGTTTCCCTTTCACCCTGTGTTCTTGTTAAATACCTTCAATGTATTAAACACCCCAAAATTCCTCAGTAGCTCTGTTACCTGGCTTACATGCAAATTTTTACAAAATGCTGCATGTCAAAGTTTACTTAGGCCTTGAAAAGTGTCTGCCACAACAGTTGCATTTGCCACTTAAGCATCAACCTGGAATTTTTGTAGGTAACTGCTCCTTTCCATTTACTCTTCTATTAAAAGACTAATTGACCGGTTTTGCAAACCAACGTCTGCACACACCAAAATCAGCATGATGGTTTTTGTTTTCAGTGGGAACCAAAACTGTCCGAGAACAATCTGTATTTCATTGAAACCATGGTCTGTTTTTTGTACCTACAGAAAAGGTGCACATAGAGAATGACTGTGCTGGTCTGCTACTAGATAATCAAAAGCGAAACTGTGTAGGCTTGTAACACTTGAAGAGGAAAGACCTCACTGGTAGGGCCACTCTGTTAGCAGGAGCTCCCGTATTTCGGTTAAAAACAAGCAGGTTTCTTCCTGGCTGACTTGTTTCAAATTTATGGTCAGCCCTGCAGCATCTGATTCTTTAACTCAGGTTTCACTTAGCCTGTGGTGCTGTTGTCTGCTTCCACTTCTGCGTCTGTTTGTTCCGTGTTGTGTCGGCTTTTAATATGAGTAAGATGGGCTTTGTAGTCTTGATTTTATTTTTCCTAAGTAAATGCACATTTCTAAAGGTTCTTCAGAAACAGGCCTGTGTGAATGACTTTATAGATGGCTGAATGTGACCAGCAAGGAAAAAGGTGCCAACCCCCCCTTCCTGCATTTCATGTTGCTGTAAACAATGCCTCAACATGTCCATGATTCTGTTGGGTAAGATGATGATGTGCTAGTTTTTTTTTCTTGGTTACATTAGTACAGATGTGCACACCAGACTGAAAGACTTCAGAGCTTCATGATGTAATCAGTGACAGAGAGAAGGACTGAATCATCATGGGTCAAAATGTTTTGGTAGTTTCTCTAAGGTTGAATAATATCTTCACGTTGGGATACCCCGTGACTTCTGGCGAGAGAGCACTTGGGAGCCAACTCGTGGTGGCCTGATCTGGGGAGCTGAGCAGCCGCACCCCAGGCTGGGGTGTCCCACTGTCGTGGTTTAACCCCAGCCAGCAACTAAGCCCCACACAGCCACTCGCTCGCTCCTCCCCCCGGTGGGATGGGGGAGAGAATCAGAAGGGTAAAAGTAAGAAAACTCATGGGTTGAGACAGTTTTTAACAGGTAAAGCAAAAGCCGTGCATGCAAGCAAAGCAAAGCAGGGAATTCATTCCCATGGGCACGCAGGTGTTCAGCCATCTCCAGGAAAGCAGAGCTCCACCACGCATAACAGTTACTTGGGAAGACAAATGCCATCACTCTGAATGTCCCCACCCTTCCTTCTTTCTGCAGCTTTATACGCTGAGCATGACGTCATATGGTATGGACCATCCCTGTGGTCAGTTGGGGTCAGCTGTCCCGGCTGTGTCCCCTCCCAGCTTCTTGTGTAAGCACTGCTCAGCAGTAACTAAAACATCCCCGTATTATCAACACTGTTTCCAGCACAAACCCAAAACATAGCCCCGTCCCAGCTACTATGAAGAAAATGAGCTCTGCCCCAGCCAAAACCAGCACACCCACTCACAGCTGCTGTCCTGAAATGGCGGCAGGAGGTCACTGCCAACCAAGAGAGAGGTGCAAGAGGACATGTGTCTGCACCTTGCCCCTTCCTTGCTTGAGCAACAGCTCATGGCCCCTTGGGTTGGGCTTGGGGCAGGCGCAGGCGGAGGTGCCGGGCTGTTAGCGCTGCGCACGTTGCCTGAGCAGCTGTTCCTCGTCTCCTCTGAGGGAAAGAGGGGCTGGGCCAGGCAGAAAGCTCCCACAGGCTGGGTCTGGCCTGCAGACCCCAGTGGGGCTCCGCTGAGCTAGCCCATCCATGCTGTTACTGCACTGAAAATTATCTGCTTGTGCAAGATTTATATATTTTAATTAGCATGGTTTGATGTGGGGTATGTGGGTGTAACCGATCACATTCTGAAAGTCGTTTCTGCTACTGTTTTGAACGTCTGTATCTATAAATCCAAGACTGTTAACACGTATTAGGTTTGGCACTGTTTCTGAAGTGTTGCTTTAGATTAATGTTGATGATGTATATGTATTGAATCTTTTTTTTGATCTAGGAAATTAATGTTATCGTCGTGAGCAACAAACAGGCTGTTTGAAAAGGCGTAAGGCTGAATTATCAGCGTGGCTAGTGGGTGTTAACACGAACTGCTTGCTTCTCTGTTATTTCAAACCAGTGAAATTGCTGATAAGGGGCTCTGAGTTAGGAGAAGAAAGAGCAAGTTAGATGCCTCCACTTTATAGGCAGGCATCCTCTCTTAGCTATGCATTATGGATCACAAGAAATAGTTTAAAAGCACAATATGCAGAGAATGCAAAAATAATCATCTGATAAATAATTTTGACTGCAGTGCAGTCATTTAAAACTTGGGTATTTTCAGGAAAGAATAAATGTGGATGCTACAGAATCTGTATGAAAAAAGGAAACTTAGGGCAAGATAGGGCATGTGCACAAGGGCTTTAAATAGATAAACAGCGTAGCGATTAATCTGACTGGTGCTGGGTAGGACAGTTGCCCAGGGAGGTGTGGAAGGGAGCTGGAGGGAGCATACATTCCTGGGTACTCCTGGAAGAAGCTGATGAAAGATGAAGAATTACTTAAAGTAATTTAAATATTGACTCGTGCTCTGGGTAATTTCCATCTGACTTAGTGGAAGTTCTTTTTCACCCAGATTTTAGTCAAAACTGTGCACATTGTTATTCTGAAGAAAGATTATTTTCTCAAAGACAGTGTTTACAGTTTGCAAGATGATCAAACAGATGGTTTAAATTTGTTCTGATGCTCTGTGTTTTTTCACAGTCTCTTTGTAAGTTAAATAAACTTGAAAATGATCTGTCTAGAACTGTGTCATTTCCCAGACAAGATAGCTGCTTGAGGACATGCCTGTCTTCTCTCTCCAAAGAGATAATCCCCATCCTCAGTAAACAGCAACGACTGTGGTTCCCTGCCCTTCCAGGAGTTTTGCTTCTCTCTCCGCTCTCCAAAATGAACCCATGACCTCAGTGCCTCCTACCGTAGCTTCTAAAAGAGGTCCTTCATCGTCCATTCTCCATGGACATTGTCCGTGTCCTTTTCTCTTCCTGTTAGTTACCCTGGCAGTATGGATCCTGTCTTCCATGCCAAGAGGGAGCAGGGAAAAAGTGGGGCAGCATGAAAGAGGTGATATTCCCAGTGTGCCAGAAGTGATATTCCCACTGTGCAGCTATTCAGAAGTGCAGACATTTCCTTTTAGCATCCCTCCAATGGTTCAAAGTCTCTTTTTCCTTGCTGGCAAAGCACCCGCTGCAGCCCACAAATGATAGCCATGTGGGTCATCTTCTGAAGGGCTGAATGTGTAACTGTTTGTCCCATGTGTTACAGGCTGATGCTGGTTTCTGAACTAGCTCAAGTTTGTTCAGACCGGCTGGTTTCAGTCCTCTGTAGCAGGCAGTGCTGCTGTAGCCCCCAGTCTGCCCCTTATGCAGTGAATGCAGCTAACAAAGACCTTTTGAAGTGCTCATGGAAGCCTCGATTAACTAAGCAGCTCCAGAAAACTTATTTGTGCATGACAAAGCAGTGGTGGTGGGGGGGAAATTCTTTTTTTCTATTTCCTTCTTTTTTTTTTTTTTTCCCATTTTGGGACAGGGCTGCAAATTCAGCCTCAATTTACTGTGCACATCACTGGAGACATTTCAATGATATATGTCTGTTGTCATTGTGCTGAGGTAGATCCAGGGGTAGATTCTTGTCCTTCACAGAGTTTGGTGGGGTTCTGGGATAATTCCTTTCCATATTTAATTTAGGCAGAGCAGAATTAGATTTTAATTAGATACCTTTGAACTTCTCTTCATAGTTGTTGTCTCTAAATCACTGTTAGTACAACCAAATAGTCCTTCAAACCAGCATGAAAGATATTAACCTAGTGGCTCTTCATCTTCTTTGCCTGGCATAGAATTCAGTGTCAGAAAGGAATATAACTACTTAAAACCTGACAGTTCCCTTTTCTTTCCTCTCCACATATTTTATTTATTCTTTCCAAGAAAAGGGAAAACAGACTGGCATAGAGATCCATCTTACTTTTTTTCTTATTTCCTTCCCTCCACACTTTATTTTCCTTTTTTGACTAAAATCAGAATCTGTTCTTTTCTAATACATATTCTGACAGTCTTTGAGGATACTAGTGACAAGTAGAATTAAATACTATTGCGACAGAAATTTCATTGCTTCTTTTAGCAGCAGCAGAACAGGCAAAGTTGTGGACCATGTATTCACCCCTCTCCTGCTTTAGAAAAGGCCTCAGCAATCGGATCCTCCTGAGCCAAGGCAGCTTGACCGGTCAGTTCCAATGCGACCAGGGTAACAGCTCATAACTGGGATAAGTCTGAGTGTAGACATTACTTATCCCATGCTAAATTACAATTTGCTATGAGCTCTGTGTAAAATCCATGGCAGTGGGCGTAGCTGATACCACAGTGGTTTGGAAAAGTTAGTAGGCAAAATAAAAAATTTTTCATTTTTAGAATAGTGTTAGCAGTGAGATGATCAAGGTATGTTCTTTGTAAGCACCTTTTTTAAAAAGGGTGGTGTATTTTTTACAAACTTGTGTAACCATATTTGTACATCTATGAATTGGGGCTTTGCAAGCAGAAGGAACTAGCTGTCAGTTCACTGCAGGTTTGGATGCATTGCTGTCTGCTCATGGAGACAGCAGGACTTCCTTGCGTATACAGGGGTTGGGAGTGCTGGGAGGAAAAGGAAATATCATAGAATCATAGGATCGTTGAGGTTGGAAAAGACCCTTAAGATCATCGAGTCCAACCATTACCCTAGCACTGCCAAAAGTCCACCACTAAACCACGTCCTCAAGCACCACGTCTACCCGTCTTTTGAATACCTCCAGGGATGGGGACTCAACCACTTCCGTGGGCAGCCTGTGCCAGTGCCTGACTGCCCTTTTGGTGAAGAAGTTTTTCCTAATATCCAACCTAAACTTCCCCTGGCGCAGATTGAGGCCGTTTCCTCTCATCCTATCACTTGTTACTTGGGAGAAGAGACCGACCCCCACCTCGCTACAACCTCCTTTCAGGGAGTTGTAGAGAGCGAGAAGGTCTCCCCTCAGCCTCCTCTTCTCCAGACTAAGATATCGGGCTGTAACCATCTTCTTTAGGTTTATCTTCTGGTGTATTTTTCTGTCTCCATGAACGAGTAACGTAGCCAATCTTGCAGGTAGCACAGATGACATAAAACATACACTACTTGCTTTGGTGATTGCCCTGTTACGCTAGGCTGGATTTCCAAAGGACAAAACCCATTTTCAATTCACAAATACAGTTCTAGTCCTCACATATATAGAGGAAAAGTATCCAGTGAAATTATCTTCTGCTCCAGAGAGGGAATGAAAACAAGTATATGCAAGCATAAACATTTTGGTGCTCCGGTTGACCCTTTCCTGTTATCAATAAGTAGAGATCTCATAGTGCTCATGGGGTAGGAGAAGGGAAAAGATCCACAGCGATTCCTGCAGTTTTTATAGTTTAATAAGTCTGTGATCATAAAGTCTTGCACACATGATGCTGGGGCTAGAGCCTGGCCAAAGCCTCTCCTGAAGGGTACAGCCTGCCAGAGCTGTCTGGTGAAGGTGAGCCCTGCAGAGATCACACCCTTTGTACGTATCTCTTGGGTTATAACTCGCCGGATCTCCGAACCAATGTGTGTGCTATTTTGTTCAAAAAAATCCTATTTCTGTTCTATAACAAATAACTCACCTCAGTCATTTGGGCCAATGCTCCATTATTCTCTTGGGTGAGACCTTCATTGGGGGTTTATTATTTACACTTCCATGCTCCAAGATGGGCACCGGTAAATGTGTAGTAAACAGACAAACGCTGTTGTAAGAGTTTCTGTTGTAATCTAACGTGACAGGAGAGCAAAGGGATGTGGGGAAAGCTAATGGAAATGCCATTAGGACCACTAGTTAGAGGAATGCTTCTTGGAGCGGCATTTCTCATGTGTTTATAAATGATAGAGGGATTTTCATGGGCTGCCTGCTTAATGTGTTCAAGGACCTATTTAGGGATATAAATTAACAAGGATTTTAATGAAACACTAATAAACCTCTCAGAAATGGATGTTTTCACATTTTTCAGGTAAACATTTATGAGTTCGTAATGTAATGCTGGTCTAGAGCAGGTTTAGTGCTAGTGAGGATTCATAAAGAGCAGCAGGTATGTTTTTGGTGAGGTGAGGAGAGCCTGGATCAGTTGAAAGTGGCCCAAGGATGTGGCACCAGTGTCGGGGCTGCGAGCCCTTGAGGAGAAAGAAAACACACAGAAAGAAGAGTGAGCCATGGCCTGAAGGTACGGATGAGCAACTTAATGCGCTAAAGGTGCGTTTGAAGTAAAACTGTGAATCCCTGGATGAAAGCTATCTTGATTGTTCTGTGGCTGTTAACACCGTATTGTTAGTTGTCGTTTTAGCGGGTTGCTGACTGCAGCTAGCATCGCTGTTTCTGAGAGGACTACCACGGACGACATCGGCCGGGGAAGGTGGAAGGCCTGCGTGCCACTGCTATTCTGCCACGTGTGTGGCGGGGCAGCCGGGGCCTGCGGCAGGCCGCCCTCCCGGACGCGGCGGCAGAGCGCCGGGGGCGGCCCCAAGGAGCGGCGGCCGGCGGGCGGGGGCAGGCGGCCCCGGCCCGCTCCCCGAGGGCGGGCCCCGCAGGGCAGCCGGGGGCGGCGGGGCTGCGGCTGCGGGCGGCGGCCGGCAGGTGGCGCCGCCGCCCCCGCGGCGCGGCGGGAACGGGCGGCGGCGGGGCTGGGGGAGGGGGCGCGGGCGTCCCGTCCCCTGAGGCGATCGCGGGCGCCTGAGAGGCAGCCGGCGAACCGGCTTTCGGCGGGGAGAGCCGGGAGGCCTTAAAACGCGATGTGCCGTGGCCAAAAGTTTGCTCCAAACTTTAGAAAGCTCTTGTATGTCTTACTCGTGCTTTTCTTTCCCTTCCTAAGATGCATAGCCCCCATCTTAATGTCTGCCGGTACTGCAGCATGGAGGCCTGAGAGTGGAAACGTCTCCCAGCTGTTCCACCCGTTCCTGTAACGGCGTGGAGGCCGCTGCAATGCAGAGCTCGACCTGCCGCACCACTCCACCGCCACCTTAAAACCCGGCTTATCACATTTTCAGTACTTTTACACACGTTGCAGGAGAGACATGCACCTGCAAACTGTGAGACAGGGTGGTTGTAAGTTAAGTGAGGCAACCACCTCGGCTCACTTCTCCCCTCCTCGAGGCTGTTAGCAGCTCGCGTGTGCTGAGGTCTGTGCACTCCTGGGTACAGGCTTGGGTGAAAAAGGTTGGAAGTCGGAGGTGCATACCTTTCAGTCTGGGATACTTGTACATAAAAAGATGTTGTCTTTGTACAGTGCTTCTTTTCTTGGAAGCTGCTGAACCATCTAGTATATAGCGTGTTACATTCAAGTTAATGGCTCTGGTTTGTAGAGCTGTTCTGCTTTCCTTAATAATGTTAAGGGGAGGGAGGAGTAAAGGAAGTGATGTTTGTTTCCATTTTTTTCATCAAAAAGCAAACAACAAATTCAATAAAATTAAAACTGACTAGAAAAATACAACCTTGAAGCAGAATATACATATCTGTGTAATAGAAGGGGAATTTGCAGGTAATTTTGTTTACCACATACTGCAAAGATATGCATGTTACCAAGTACAGCTATCCAACATATCGCATCACTATTTGGCATTATAATATGCAAGCACATGATTTCCATTAAAAAAAAAAAAATCAAGCCCCCAGGGCTGTCACTGTAAATTGCTTCTAGTTGCTCTTCAGAGTAGAAGCCTTTTTCGTAACTTTTCCTCCAGTTTACTGACTTTTCTATTTCTCTTCTATTTTTTCTAATACCGTAGGGAAAAAAAGTCAAAAGTTTATACGATTTTCAGAGGGCCACTTTTCACGCTAGAAAGAAAACCTGTGAAGCACAGTATTTCCCAAGAAAATGTTACAAGCAACTAGGCTTCAGAAAACGAGCAGCCAAACCAGATCTTGGAAACAGCTTGTGGTTCTTCAGATGGTCCTACCCACTGTGACTAAAACATCAGTTGTGGTTTTACGTCACAGAAATACGCAGCTTGATTTCAGCAGTGTCTGTCCTTCCCATTGGATAGACGCTGGTGAGAACAGTGTTGCTCAGTGTTGACGTTCATGTTTAGTGACATAAGTTATTGAGATAGCAAGGACGTGCCACAAAAATGGTCCAGCATCTAGGAAGGAAACCTTATGGTACAAGACTTACAGAGCAAAACTTATACAGCTTTTTGGAATGATGAAAGATGTACGAATAAGAGCTACATTATTATTAGGGTTTTTTTCAATTTTGGTGGTGTAGCTGAAAGATAGTGAAGTCTCTTGTATGAGTTCATCCATGAAATCCCCGTTCTCTTCACAGTAAAGCAGTGGGAGAGGGGACCAGAGGAGGGGCAGGTTTGTGTGGGTCGCTCTTGCTGGCTCCAGAGGTACCACTGATGGTCCTGCGTGGGAGTGACCAAGCACAGGTTGACGCTGACCTGAGGTGCTACTGGCGATAGCGACACAGTTTTCCACAGTGGCAGTGCAGGATTCAAAAGACAGGCCGTCCCCTCTCAATAGAGGTGGCTGAGAGAAGTCCCTGTGCTGAGGTGGTCCTTCCTGGGTTTTCAAAGCAGCACAGAGCCGTGGTGGGGACAAGGGCTCTGCTGTCCTTGCAGGAGGCCCAGGATGTGCTGGAAGATCAGAGCAGATGATTTATGTGAAGATGCTCAGCTCTCCCCACAAAAGCACCCTGTTCTGGAAGCACTTAGCTGCTGTGATGCTGGGAGCTTGCCTGCCCCCAGCCCAAGCGTGGACAGCCTTGTAGGAAGTGAGATACCGTCCACGTTTCCACATAAAGGAGGGAAATCAGCCATACCAAGGCCATGAGCAGGGAACAGTTTCTCTCTGCCGGTGGTGTGGCTGACCTGTCTGGTGTTACTCTCTGGACTTGAGAAACTTGCTGATGCTTTTTGTGTTCTGTGTTCCACACCCTCCTGTGGCGGAGACACCAAGGGGAGAGAGAAGAGCTAATTATCCCGACTTCATCTCTGCCCAATTTCCTCCCTGATTAAATGGGGCTGACACGTCTTGCATGGAGATTAAAGCTACTTTCTGTAGAGGATCCAGTGAGCCTGCTGGTAGCTCCAAAGAGCCCAGTGGCTGTTTGATTTGACATGCATGGCAGAACCCTGAATATAGTGATAAATCTGACAGGCCTTTTAGCTGGTTAACAAAAAAAAAAAAAAAAAAGCAATGGCTGGATGTTTAGCTGGTTAAAAAGCAATGGCAAGATGTTGGGCACTTCCTATTCCTTAACTGTCAGCAGTGGTTTTGAGAAAGCAACGTTTTTAAATCAGTGTTTCCACCTTTCTGGCCTATTTTCACCAATGAATCTAAGGAAGATGGAAGTGAGTGAAGAATAAAATCTGTAGGGACAGAAGTTAGCTTTTCCAAAGCAGTACCACATACAAGGAAAATGAAAACAATGAGATTTTAGGAATTGATTTTTTTTCTTTTTTTCTAAAGGAAGCATTAGAGTCAGCACTGGGCTCACCCATGATGGCAGGTTGTGATGGAATGGAGCTGAACCCAGGCCCCGTACATGCCACAGGGCTGCATTCCTCACTCCTTCATCAGCTGTGCTCTGGGAGCTGGCTTCCAGCGCTGTGACAGGCTTTTCACGAAGGACCCCTCAAGTTCTGGTCTCCAGTCAGGTTGTGACCTGGGAGGAAGATCCGTTCCTCATTTAAAGCTTCCCAGGTTAAGCTTAGCTTGTCTCTCCCTAGATATGGGTCACAGCAGAACTCCGGAGTGCAGCACACAGCAGGGAGTCCTGCAGAGACAGGGTTGCTCACCTCTTTTGGGCTAGTGCTGGCTTTCCTCCTTGTTCCTTTCTTAGCAGCAGGTATGAAGGGACTGGCTGAATTGGTCTCTACCTTTTGGACGAACATTTAGCACAAGAACACCTGCACCTGCCCAATGACCCAACCTGTCATTTTTTAAAAGCTGCCTGGAGCCTTCTGTCCCCTAGCGTTGGGCTCCATCACAGGCTGACTGTTAGCAAAGAAGATGCCCGTAGTGTACACAAAGCTTTGGGAAGAGAAGGCGGCTGAGAGGACCTGCAAAACTGACAGCACTCACAAACTGCAAATGCCTTTCGCACATCTCCAACGCTTCAAAGCCAAGGTCTGGGCTCGAGTGTGTCAGCAACAGTCTCATCACTGCCAAATACGGAGGGTGTACCACTTCTGTGTTCAGGGTGCTACTACGTAGGTAGCAGCAATGTTCCTTTTGTTACAGCACGGTGCTACTGACACCTGGGTGCTCTTTCTTCTGCTATGTCCTTTACAGAGCTGCTCTTCAGCAGGATCCTGTTCCCCAGGAACTGGGCCTCCATTGTTCCCAGGCACATGACCTTGTGTTTGTATGTGTTGATTCTCTATCAAAGGTGAGCTGCTTCTGTCACCCTCTGGCTTTGAGCAAGATGGGAGCACAGGATAGGCCTAATGCTCATTGATTTTAAAAAATAAATAAATAATACCACTTTTAAACTAGATTGCGGTGGCTCCTGAGCTCACTGGGAGCAAAGTCCACTCTGCTCCAATGGAAGCTAAAACGAACACTTTGAAGTGCTCCTTTGCATCAAGTCTGCCTTCTCAATATAAGAGAGAGCCAAGAAAATAAGCAAGAGAAATGTTTTAGGCTCCCATGCAGAAAGACAAAGAGTGCAGTCTCCCTCTCATTTTCTCTTCTGATTAGGTTGTTCTGTTCAAGATGTCACATGGAGCCAACTTACAGCGAAGCAATTTTATTTCTCAGAGATGATAAGGTCTGAATAGAGAGGACCATCAGAAATGGCAAGGTACCGAGTGAGACATATTGAGTATCAAATAAAACATCGGCTCCCTCCCCTCCTGTGTGCTCAGTCCTCTACTCCTGCTCAAGTGAAATGAGATAGTGTTGAAACACTGAAATACACTGACCCTTTAAGCCCCAAATCTTACGCTGAGGGGACTGAGCAATACACCTCAGGCTGGTAGGTGAGTACTCCTCAGCATGCCAGGGCTCAGGGTTAAGGTGAAGCCAGGAGCTGCCTGGTGTACTTGTAAGATCAGCCCCTGTTCCCGTAAGGAATACAGTTCTGTGCTGTCTTATTACAGAGAAAAGGAGAACCACAAGGGTTCTTGTAATGTTTCTGGTTAACAAAGTTCAAGGGTGAAAAAGAGCAATAGGGGTGGGATGATGACAAGAAATAGCATGAGCAGCAGATGTGACCTCCCAAGCCAACTGGGCTAACTGGGAGAGAGCTCGCAGGAGCACAAAAATGCTCCCATTAGACCAGGCTTTTCTTCAGACTGCTGAAGAGCTGTTTACTTGCTCTGCTGATTGCCTCTGGCCAATTTTAATCTTGAGAGTATGCCTGCCTTGTTCTTTGCTTTGATCTCTTTCCTTCTGAGTCAAAACACAAAGATGTTATTAAGATAAATTAGTAAAGACAGCTCAGGAACTGGGTGTGAAATGCTGATCATCATCTCCCCTGGAGATAAAGTAATCCCCATGCTCAATCAATTCGGAGTGGGTAACAGTCCTGAATGACTGCTTTGAAACATGGGAAAATAATGGTGCTCTATGAATTGATTGTATTTGGCCTAATGATAGAAGACCTTTGGATAGGAGTACTTAAAAATAAATTGGAGGGAGTGCTAGAAAAGTTCAGTGCTGAACAGGCTAGCATGGGCTGAGTAACCTTCATGCCGTAACACTAAATGCCCTCTCTCTGTGCAGGCCTGGTTTCATTAATTGTCATAAGCAAAGGAGTGGAAGTGCTCTGGAGAAAAATTCTATATAAAGTCTAGTAAAGAAAAACACATGGGAGTGTCTGAATCATGTGGCAATTTTCATTTGAGAGCAGCCCTCAGGAATGATTTGGTTTTGAGCAAAATGAATGAAAGGTGCAGTTTGGGCTTTTTGTGCACGCAGTGCCCCTGTGCTGAGATAACAGACCCATTTGGGAGCACATAGGTTCAGCTGGTTAACTTGAGCAATTGGAGATGACAAATAGCCTAAAAAGAGAAGATAAGTTTCGGAGTTACTCTGAAGAGAGAGAAGATTAATAGCATCAGGTATTTAGAAGATTCAGATAATAATTCCTTTAAGAAAGCTCTGACTTGAACTCAGCCTACAGCTATAATTCAAACCACTCCTGTAACAGCTACACTTCTCAGTAATTTCTACTTCTACAATAATCACTAATAGAAACAATCACCTATTGCCATAATTTCTCCTAAATGGTGCAGTAAAGAATGCTTTGCATATTGCATATTTACAAAGAACAGTGTAAATCTGAAATATAAAATAGAGTAATTAATGTACAGTTGCTGTGATTTTTATGATTTATGAAAGTCCGTGAACATTTAACAGCGCCTGCAGACCTGAAGGGCATACATCAGAAGCAGCCTAAAACAGCAGGGTACATTGCAGAAAACAGGACGGGGTGGTATTCCCGTGCATATAGCAATGTTCATAACTTTGCATTGAGCCTGCAGGGAGTCTAACCCTGTTAAACAAAAAACGCGGGGTATTTTTGGGCTGTGGTTTTTTCCTGTGGTAACTCCAAGGCTCCACTTTGACCTGCAGGCCTGATGAGAAGCTGCTTTCCGAGTATCAGTGGGTAGAAAGCCTAAGCGTCTTTTGACAATCATCTGCTTAGAAAAACTTGTACTGTGGGGAGCAGTGAGGAGTAATTGTGAATATAGGCATCTCTGTATTTTTGTTTTAGAGTGAAATAGAAATGACAGTATAATTGGGAGCTGGAATCAGTCAGGATAGGGGAACCCAGAATTTGAGGAAATTCTCCCTGGAAGTCAATTAAATTGGACATGTTCGTGACCTTGAACTTTCAGTTAAACATAGCTGAATTTTCACTGGCCTCAGAGTTCTATTGGGTCTGGTCTAACACGAAGAATAAGTGAACTGAGCACAAGCAGGGCGTGTTTCTGAGACACAGGAGTTGCTGTAAGAGTGTGGTAGGGAGCTGCACAGCAGTAGTTAGTTTGAAGCTGGCAAGGTCAGGACTAAGGGAAGAACAACAAAGGAGCTACAGCATGAAATATGGTGATTTTCCTCTCCTTCCTCTTTTGTCCCAGGCTTTTCCCAGAAGGATGCTGATGAAAAGCACAGCATCCCAATGCTCACTTCCAGAATATCATGGATATCATATGATAGGCTTGCAGTAGAAAATGGGAGTAAGGAAGGTAGGGCAGCTTCTTTCTTGCAGCTCACCCAGCCACACACACAGCACTTACTTGCTTCAGGTGACTGTTCACTGGGATCTAGCGTCCAGGGCTGACGCAGCGTTACAGTGCAAGTTAAAAGGGTCCATGTCAGAAATGACAAAACCAGCTTGGAGGTGACTTTTGTGGATAATAAAATAGTAGCTTGTGTTTAAATGGTACGTCTTACCTATAGCTGTTGAACTGCTTTGTTCTAAGGTCTTAAGTGACAATACTGCCCCAGTTTGTCAGCAGGAAGATCAGCCCCAAATCACAGATTACCAGTGACTTCCTCAAGGTCACGCAAGGAGCTGCTGAAGAACCAGCAAGAGAACCCAGTTAAAATGGCTCCTAGGGGCCTATTTATGGCTCAATATTAAGCCAGGTCTTGCCCCTGAAGAAACACTTTCCTACATGCTCTTAGCTGGCCTAAAGTGTGTGGAAAAAACAGCCAGCAGCAAAAGAAACCTTGTAAGTTTTTTGTGGTCCCCCTCCCCCCACTTTAAAGCAGGCTAACTTTCTTCAAGGTAGGAAGGAAACGGTAGAGTCACCCGTTAGCACAGCTAGGTCAGGATAGATACAGCCGTTATTAGTAGCGATGAGAAGTTAATTACTTCCAAGTAAAAATGAAGCGACTACGAAGAGGAGTCTGAATGAGCCAATTCCCTTCTCTGGCTGTTTGTGAGGCATTGTGACTATGTGGTGGAGCTTTTCAAGGATGGACGACATTTGTAGGCTGTAATGCATCCCAACTTTGTGTAGCCCTTTAGCTTAGTACGTACTGTATTCATGGTAACACACATTGCCGTGGTTTGTAACAGGCCAGCGGTTTTGCAGGAGCTCTGTAAGGCCTCAGGACTTAAGGCTTTGTCTGGGCTTGTCTGGGCCTGCCTGGAGCTTTGCTTTGGCTTGCTTAGCTGCAACAGCAATTTCCTAATGACCAGGTGACTATTACACAATTTATTCTACTTTTGCTTAGCTTTTTACAGTTGTGTGATATAACCATAATTTTTATCTAGCTGAGAGTTACAAGTAGTTATTTTATGTAGAATGAAGAATGTAGGACCCTAGCAAAATGATACAGCATAGAGGACTACAAACATGGTATCACAGCAGAGCTCTCAAAAGGAAAGCTACTGGATGCACTACGGAGGACTACAGATATGAGATGCCAATAGAGGGCACGGGATGATACTTGAGACCCTGGGGCTATAAACAAAGCATCAGTGGTCAATTACTAATAGTTAAATAAAGGCAGACCTGGGAACTGGGTAAAAAACTGGTTTTAGGGGTAACAAAGAGAACAAGGAGAAAGTATCCAGTGTATGTAAAACCTCATATATAGAGGTAGATATATTGACCAGCCACCTTAGGGTGCAGGTGGGCAGTAGAAAGGGGAGTATAACAGTGGAGAAGGGGTAGGAACTAAGAAATGTGTGTAACAGTTTCACCTGCATCATTACTGAGACTTAATAGCATTGTCTTTTTTTTTTCTTCTTTTTCTATAATAATTAGATCAGGATTAATAATTCAATGACTGTAAGTTAAAGTTTCAATTACAGTAACAGTGCATTCTTGGCTTTGTTTGTAAGTTGTGTTTCTTTTGTCCATACCAGGATTTTGACTGCAACACTTTGAACAAACTGCATCCAAATGTCTTCCTAAAAAGATTGTCATCACACATTCAGAATACTCAGCAAAAAGCTATAGAGGTGAAATAGCTCGGAAATTCCCTAAAGTCAATACTACGTGTTTTCCTTAGGTATTTATTTACAAGAAAATGAATTGCTTATTTGTTCTGTAGGAGGTGAAACAATGTAATAAAATTCTGAAAAGGCATCCCTATGATTTAGTTGTTTCAGTCAAATATGTATCTTTTACTCAGGATGTTTGTTACCAGTACTTCAATAAACTTTGCAAAATGTTATTTACACCATATGTTTTTGGGGGAAGGGAAGGTGAATGGATCACTGGTTATTAAGAGAAAAGCTCACAAGTCATTTTTTATTGATTCATCCATTACATACAGTAAATATTTCATTCAGATATTTGATGAGGCTGTATTCAAAATATAATGCATTGTAGTTTGTTTTGCATCATAACATGGATATGCTACAAGAAACTTGCAATAAAACAAGATTTATTGTTATTTTTAGAATATGATTTGAATCAAATGCCTTTATAATGAAGTTTGGCACATGTACTGTGACTTTATTTTCCCTGAGCAAGTGTGAACATTAACATACCTTATCATACAACAAGCCTCTAATTAAATAACATTTTATATGTCATTTACAACAATCTGGTGGATTTATTGGAATATGCCCTCATTTTCTAGTTCAGTTTAAATATACCTCTTGAAAAATCTTCTAGTACATCAGTCAAATTTGCTGATAGTGAAATTTTCATTTGATGAATTTTAATGACAAATTCGATTCAATATAGAGTGGTCTCCATAACTAAGACTTTGATTCTAATTCTGATGGTGCAGCTGTTGGTTATCAAGTGCTTTTGCATTAAGATACAGCACGAAAAGTGTGCCACTGAGAAATATGCATTTTGAGTGCCTGCATGCTCTGAGAAGTAGAGTTCTGGATTGATTTGTGATGTCTAACTTGCAAAGATCTTGTGATGCGGGATCCTTTTTCCACATCAGACTTACTCTTGCAAGCATCTTGGGTTTTGATCTGCAGCTGAAATTTCTTGCCTGAATTACGGTACCTGGCTTGTCACTTTGTACTGCACTACTGGGACTTTGGTCCAGGGAAAGTAGGACAAGGAGTGATGGGAGGAGATTTCCATTTACCAACAGCATACCATGTCTTTGCAAATTGCAGGATTGGACAAGTTAGCTTAAGAGCCCATAAAGATAAAAAAAACCCAAGGTGAGACAGTGGCCAGCCATTCTCTTTAGCTATTGCTGATGCTGCATAGGAAAACTTCATTAAGGACTATGCAGTGGTAGGTCGTATCAAACTATCTTGCATGAAATGAACCAGTGTCTTTTCTTCCTGCCTGCCCCTGTGGTACGTGTCTGATTGCCTCTGGAAATGGCGTTTATCAGCTCTTACCCAGCTCCCACATGCTGCCAACCTGGACCACAAACTGTAGCTGGAAATGAAGACGTCATTTGAGAAGTTCCAATTTTCATTTCTCTCTCTCTCTCCCCTTCCCCCACCCCGAAGGTTTACGTGGCCTGCAAGCATCTTCATGTCTGAAGAATATCTTTACAACATCTATCACCTTGCTGAAAGCAAAGGAAAATATGAGTCCTCTACTGCTAAGCAGAGGTGGTAACTCCATAGTAAAGTAATTATGCTGAGGAGCTGTGTGTGTACTCTTAAAGAGAACTTTAGAATGCTCAACACATCTAAGTAATAACATTAAATTATTTCTGGTTTTTGCTGTACTTACCATTTACTGCAAAAACCTTCAGATGATCAAGTAATGACAGAAAATTTAGTTTAATAAAAGTATTGAATCTACCCACAAGTTAAGAAAAAGCGGTTAATTTGCATTTTGTTATCTTCCCTGCTGTTCTTGATGGCGTCCTCTGTATTGGACTACACCTCCTTTCCTCAGACAGTGTCTGCTACCCTGTCGTCTCTCTTTCTTGCTGAGCCACAGGACAGTTCTGTTGGTGGGGCAGGAGCTGCATCTCCTTAAAGGCCTGCCCACACTTCAGCCTCGTGTCACAGAACCAAAGGAGCTTCCTCCAGTGTATCTGGTACTCGCCCTACTCACAGCCACCCGGTGACTTGTGAATCATGCTCAAGACTTGTCAGTGCCTCCCAGGGCTTCACAGGGGACTGGAAGCAGTCCTTACCTGGAGGCTATAAAAAACCTCATTGGAGCCTGTAGTCTGCTCTGTAGTTTTCTAGGGCTGATGTAGCTGTTCAGTGAGGTGCTCACAGCATGGGGGCTGGAATACATAACCATCCCAGATAGGGGTGTAGGTCTGGTGGGAAATCAGAGTCACAGAATCATAGAATCATGGAATCGTTAAGGTTGGAAAAGACCCTTAAGATCATCGAGTCCAACCGTTAACCTATCACTGCCAAGTCCACCAGTAAACCATGTCCTCGAGTCAAAACCACTGCTCCTCTTGTTGCTGTGTGAAAGTTGGCATTGTCTGAATCCGTTCTTCCACCACCTGACTTTGGTCTTTGGACTCCCCTTCACCTTCCTCCTGCCCCTGCCCCTCCCTCTGCCATGGGCAACATGAACAACCTCAGTCCTGGCCCTTGTCAGTGGTAGCAGGAGAAAAGAGCTGCTCTTTCTGTGCAGACCAGATGCAGTAGGACCATAAGGAAAAAGAAAAGGCTGCCTCTTCCTTTTGTTCTGAGCAGCCTGTGACACAGCCTAGGATTGACCAAGCTGCTGCTTGCTGCTTGCTGTGTGCATCTGTCTGGAAATGCATCTGGGTAAAATTTTTTCTGGTCTGCCTTAAAATAGCAAATGCTGGCAGCTTGTCTTGGTCTCAAAGAGAAGCTGCATCCTCCTCCAGCATGTGCATGCTTTTTATCGAGGAATGTGGGCCCCCTTACTTGCCAGCTTTGTGAATTACCTGAAATACACAGTCAATGGATAGCACCTGTCAGCACATTTCACTAGACAGCTCCAGAGAAAAAAAATCCAGTTTAAATAATAATCTCTTTCCCCAGTGCATCAGGAAAGAGCAATAAAAAACTGGAGATGAAAGACTATTGAATCCTTAGGACATTTCATCTCTTTTCCTTGGGGCAAATGCGTGTCTCTTTCCTATAGTAAATACATTTCAAGCTGTTCAGTTTAAAATTTATTTAGTGACAATACTTCTGAGGCTTCCCTGGAGAGGTTATTTTGTAATTTAATAGATGCCACCGTTGGTGATTTTTTTTTTGTTGTTGTTCTAATTTACTAAGCACTCAGTGGTTTTCATCTTTAAAGAACATTACAGACATTAAATAATCTGTAGACAGTTACTGAAAGGTAGCTAAGCCACCACCTCTCTCACCCTGAGCCTTTCTGTTAATAACTCTGTGGAAACCCCATTCAACTTAACTCAAACGTGTTTTTCTGCAGTTAAATGAGAATTTGTAGTATGGTAAAATGGCAGGTCAGGCACAGAAATTTTTTTCTTTCTTGTGTTCTCATTTTAAATTGTGTGCATCTTGCTCATCATTTCAGATGTTTCCTAACATTCAACCCTGATAATGTTTTTCTTTTGCCAGCTGCATCTCATTGTTCCTAGCTCTGCCCCAAATGACAATTCTTCTTCCTTCACCTTTTGAGGTGTGTTAAGTGTGCATGGATGGGTATTTGATGTGGCCTTGTCATTGCAGGCTCAGCTCCCTCTCCTCGTTCTGTGGTGCCTACCCTGCTTCTGAACTAGGCCATCTTCTGTGCTGACATGAAACTCGTCTGGCACCTCCAAGGACCAGCTTGTAGTCACATCTGTGTTTCCTCTCTCCTCCCAGCAGCAAAAGCTGCTTCATTGCCCAAGGCAGCTAGAAAAATTGCTGCTCTCTCTTCTACGTGCCACTCCATGTAAAATGGCAACTCCACTGCAGCTCAGAACAACCTCCATGTCTAAATACCTGAGAAACTTACCAGAAGGACACGGGTCTCAGGAGATGACACCAGTTCCCATTAATGTCCCTGTGGGAAGGAAAAAGTTGCAAATAAACTGTGTGATTGATTGTCAACAAACTGAATGCCTTTGTTAGCCTGTTGTCTGTAATGCCCCAGAGCTGGCCTGGGGCCCGGCTAAGTTGCCCTTGGCTAGCCTGTGTCCTTGTGTCCTCACCCTGGCTGCTGGGCTGTAGGTGAGGAGACCAAGGTGGATGGGGATCTGCCCAGCTCTGTGCCCTCTGGGAGTCCCTCTGCTTTCCGCAGCAGGAACCCGGAGCCGGTGCCAATGTGGGATTTAAAACAGATCGGTCAGAACAAAATGTTTCAGGTCAGAAAGCCCAGGAGGCTGCTTGCGAGGGTCACGCGGTGGCCCTGTCTCACCCCTTTGGCAGCTTAAATAGGGCCCTGGACAAAAGCACTCGGCCGCTTGTGTTTGAGGGCGTGTATGTTTGGACTAGATTTTGACATGGAGATATTATAAACCAGCTCTTGACCGGGACAGTGGCCCTCTCTCTTCAAGCAGCAGTCTGAGTGCTGCATGCTTTCAGGCAAGAATTGCCTGTGCCTTGCCTGTGTGAATTGCCCTACATTTCTGCTGCCTTGCAACGTGTACACGGCTAAAAATAGCACTGGCCTTTTAACCATCACATTGCACACCCAGCACTTACCTGATAGTAGGCAAACAACGGGCGCATGTAACTAGGAAAATCAAGGTAGCGATCAAAAGAGCGTTTGTCCACTTTGCTTTCCTGGTAATTCCTCTCGTGGGTTGGGCTGTCATTTCAAATGTAGCAAGTGCCTGTGTATTCAGCTTGCACCACTCCAGATGGCAAGTTCACCTGTTCCACATTTTATAATCTCGTATTTCATGGCAGTATTTAAAACTGTTACCTTTTTAATAGTTAACTCCAGGACAAAATTACACACTGCCTCAAACCGAATAAACAGCTTCAAGGAGTATTTGCAATAGGACCTTGGCTTTTTAATGTTCTCGTCTGCCTCCTGTTTTTGCTTGGGTTAGCCTGCACGGTGCAGAGCCATATGTTACCCTGACACACCTGGCAGAGCAGAGCAGAGTTTAGTCTGATGTTATATTTCAGGTCAGCCGGAAAACACAGTTTCAGTCACTGTCGTAAACATATTCAAGTAAAAGTCTGAAAGAAAAACCCGCTGTATACTTGGATTATTAGCTAACCTTCTCTGCTGAATGCCACAGAACGAAATACTGCCCACCAGCTTACTGACCATAAAACTGGCATTGGAATTTGGGGACGATGATCTTGGATGAAGACCTGTATCCTGCACAGTTTCACTGATAGCACATGCCTTGCGTTGGCACCTCCTCTGGTAGGTTTGCACTCCATTTTGGTTTTGTCAGCAAGATGAACACCAGCCCTCCTGAGCATCACAAGTCCTGAGTCAGTATGTTCCCCTGGCAAAATCACTAAGTCATGCTACAGTAGCTGTTACAAACAGGCCTCCAGAAGCTATACCATAGTGCCAATGCGTGGGAGTGTGAATACCTGTCCTGGGTGAAAGTAACGGCACAAGACAGTTTTGCTGAAAAGCGTTAGAAGCCAGTGGGACATCTGGAGGTGCACCCCCCGTCCAATGCTGAAATGCACAATTGGATGGCACGAACAACATATTGGGCATTTTATACATTATTCTCTTCAGTTTGGGGCTCTCTGAACTCTCATTTCCATCCTTTGTCTTTCCTGCTCTCAAAATCTGTGCAACCAGGCAACAAAGCCTTTTGGAGCAATTGGTTTACTTCAGTTGTTTATGTTAGCAAACCTAATGAAAGCAAAACTACTGCAAGCAATCTTAAAACGGTTACAAAAACTTGGTTTTCAGTGTTGTTTTGATCTAGGGCAGGCAGACAGTTTCTAGGGATAGAAATCATGGCACTTGAGGTAGCAGAAAATGTATAGGCAGGTGACCATTCAATTAAAATGCATGGTACATATAAAATGATCACAGCAAACCATTCTGTTAGTATTCAATCTGTATGAATTTTATGATTAGCTTTGTAATGTAAACAGAAAAATTGCAGTGTTTTGAATTTCCATTAAAAGATGCCAGAACTAACGACCTGTTTGTTGCTCTGTGGTGCAGGGCTAGAAGGAGAACAGATGAAATTTTGCTTTCTCAAGGGACTTGACTTCGAATGTGCTTGCAGAATAGACAGTGGTAAGAAACATCCCCCAGGCTGTTTGGCCTGGCTATACCTCTTATTCTCTGGCACCATGTTAAGCATGTTTTTAAGTATGTAACTCTAAAGTATGCATCTCTAAAGTATGCCAGCCTTGGGAAGAGCTGCTTTGCTTTTCCTGTCATTTACTTTAATTTCCTTCCCTGTGTTTGGCATTCCTGGGAGGGAATAAAAGGGTTGAAATCACCACTACTTGCGTTGAGTTTAGCAGTATTTACAAGTACTGTTGTAACTAAATTATCTGGCCATCCAACCAGAAAGGCTAGAAAAGGCTTAGAAAAGTCTCCCTGACACACCATCTGGGACTGCTGAACTTCACTGAAGGAAGCACTGCAGATGCTTGGCTGGCTCGTATCTGTTTATCATGTCTGGTTTATCCTTTCCTAAGATAAACATCCCACGCCAGTCAGTCTCTTTTCAAATAAAAGAGTGTCCATGCCTCCAGTCATTCTCCCTACCACCTCACCATGTGGTCTAACCCTGTGATCATAAAACCCAAAAGGAGTTAATGTGGATGTGAGTGGTATCAGTGTTCAAACCTGACCCATGTCAAAGCTTCATAATCCTGAAGACAGATGTTTATAGAGCTCAACACAAATGAGACTGAAATGGACACTTTGTGCTAATGGGATGATAGCTAGTGAAGGATGAGAAATAAAGTTTACATTTATATTGCACAAAACTGGAACGTTCCCATGAATCTTCAGAAATTTTGTCCTCCACAACTGTGGATTGCCGCGTAATAGATCTCAGATTTAATGAGAACCCTAAAAACAATCCCCAGAAGCCCACTCCCTCCAGGGTACTTCAAGGTACAGAACATTTCTGTAATACACAACCAAGTGGCTCAGTCAATATCCTGCAGGACTTACAGGGGTCTGGAGAAAGAGGAAAGGACTAAATAACCTAACACTTCTAGTGCAAAGGCCCCCAGATTTCCTGCGCTACATGAGCATAACAATCGGACAGCAGAGATGAAGGCTATTACCAATGTGTTATATGAGGCATGCAACTTCAAGCACTCTGTTAATAATGTTTCTATTACGCTTGGTATTGCAGCTTAAATTTAAAAGCTAGATTTGCTCAGAAGGTCAGTATAAATAATTTAGAATATTTAGGAGAGTCATGAGAAAAGTATTTAGTAATTTTTTTTTAAAAACTAGGCAGCAGTTTTATATTTGTTGCCACGTTAATCCCTCATAAACATGTTTTCATTAGCATTCTTTTTTATTGAATGCTAAGATTATTGCAAAATGAAGGTTATAACAAAAGTTTTATACCATGCAAAATTGCAAAGCAACCCTGCTTACTGTGTGTGCTAATTACTGCCAAAACCTTACTGCACAGATGCCAATGAAAATAGCTAGAAAGACTGTTGGAAAAACACCCTCACGATCTGCCCAAGCGGACCTCAGCATTGCATGTATGGGCAACCAGAATGTCTGGGGGCTTCCCCGTGGCTTGTGCGCAAGTAATTAGGGAGACGTTTGAGAGAGACGAGAGCGGAGTGACTTGGCCCTGCAGAGCACAAAGCTGCCATGCTCCCAGTGGACCTGGTTAGGATGGAGCATTTGCATTCCTAGAAGTTGTGTCCTGTTCAGTGTAAACAGTTGTGTTTTCATTCATTTCAAGCCCTTTCTATTCCTCAGCTTTAATAGTTAATGAATAACTCAGTGAATTCTATGCAACTTTTCCATGCTCCACCCAGGATTGGGGCCCCGTTATTCAGGAAGAAAATGCATTTCCTTCCCTCATTACTGGATGGCCATGTACATACAGACAGATATAGAAAGGCACGTGCCTTTTCTACATGGAGAAATTACTGAGGCTTAAATAAACTCCTATTAAAATCAGTTTCATTAGAGTAGCACAACCCTCCCGGATGCATATAGACTAGTTAACACCTGGCTAATACTGATTTTCTGGATGTCAGTGACTAGAGGGGGCAGGTACTTTCCTGTCTTGCAGCAGTAGTGTGTGCATGAATTGATTTTTGTAAACCAGATTGAAAACTTTAAATAGAACATGTAATACAAGTGTATTATTTATATGCCTTTTGCTGTGAGAGTTAAAAACATAAAAATTTGCTGTAAGACCAAAGCTATGGTAATTATATAGCTTTTTAGCTTCTTAGGGGGAAAAAGGATGAGTTTATTGGTTTTAATATCTATATAAACAGTAGAAAATGTGCCTAGATTAGTACAAATTGCACGTGACAGTGACAGTGTCATGTTAGCCGCTTCTTAGTGCTTGAAGAGACTGAGGCATTCCTGAAATTAACATTCAATGATTAAAATAAATTTAATTTAGCTGGTGGTAGTGATCTATAATGAATGCAAATTCTCTGATGAAACATGGGCAGGTGTGGATGTTGGGAGGGAGCAAACGCAGTGATTTCCTTTTGGTGTGTGCAGTGCTTCCCTTCCTCCTCGCTCTGGGTGTGCGAGCCCGTGGGAATCGGCTTTTGGTGCTTTTATGTATGAGCTCTTCAGCTTTGCTAGGTGGGGGAGAGAAAGACAGAAACATAGACAAGGAGTTCTTGCTGAAGGTAAAAATATCATGGCCCTATCCGAGTACAAGCGCTTCTCCTTTTCTCTGTAAATCTCCTCCCGCATTGCTAGCCGCTGGCTTTGGCAGTCAGGCCGCTTGCTGACCTTGGACAGACACATAACAGGGAAGTTAAATGGCCTGCCCACAGTCAGAAAGCAGCGTCTCATTCCCAGAAAGTTCCTGCTCCTCAGCCCCAAGACTGTTTTTCTTTTCAAAGGCGGTTGCCTTCCTGCCTAGGCACAAGATACGCGTACTTTGATGTTTACAGTCTAGCAAAAGGGGTTTTCAGTCTGTGCTCAGACTGCTAGATTCTGCTGATGCTTTCTAATGGATCTCTGACAGGCGTTGAGGAAAATCAAAGTTATTATCAGTAGGCTGAACTGCACTGTACTGGAACCCTCAGTCCCCCTGGAAAATTTTCAGAGTCCCACTTGTTTAGAAAAGATGGAAAACCATTGTCTTGAGATTGTAATTTATAAGAGCTGGAATAACAGTTCTTATGAGGAAAACTCTGCTGAGTAAATGTATCCCCCAGCTACCTCCTAATGCCACAAGAGGTTCAATTCTAGACACTTATTTATATAAATATTGACTCCTTCAATATTAACTATTTCAGTCTTTGTAATTTAATATGATTAATATTTGTCATAATGCTTATTGGTTATATAATCCAATATTGCAACCACATATTGATTAGAAATGCAATATTCTAGTGACAGATTAAATTCTGCATTCTTAGTGATGTGACTTTACTGCATCATAGTATTACAGTGCTGAAATGTTATTTACTCGCCAAAGCAAACAGCTTTCTATGTATTTCTGAAACATGGCCAGCAGTCTTTAGTCTTCGTATTAAATTTTGCTTTTTAAAATGTTTGCAGTCCCTGATCTGGGGAGTTTATAGAGACCAGGACCCTTAGGAAGTAAATCTCTGGGCAGCCTCACAGACGATGAGGTAAAATTAGGCAATGCTTATTCCTTTTGTTAACAGGGAGATGTGCCAAGAGGGCAGCAATTAATTGTTTTACCCCAAACACTGTGTTTAAGTTTCTCACATTCAGTTGTGTAATAAAATCTCCTCCTCCTACAAAGCAGCACTAGCTCAGTATCTCTTCCAGAAAGAGTGGCCAGAGTGGTCAGTGAATGCAGTAAATGGCTTAATCACCATCAACGCTTTGAAAGGATTTTTAAAATTTTGGTGAAATTGTTTGGTTAATGGGTTGGTTTTTAAAAGTTGCCTCTGGCAGTAGAGATCAGACTGAAAAAATGAGAACAGACAGGCTTGAGCCACAGAATCTGAAACAAAAATGCAGCCTTGAAAGTCTGGGTTGTTTATATTCAGGGCTCCACATCATCCAGTTGTAGCGAGGGAAGGCAGACACCTGTTCGGATTTCTTTCCAGATTTCCTTAAATATGAGAACAATTTTAGATCTGGGATTTTGGGTTGGGCCCATTTGCAGTTACAATGGTATACAGCTGTGGAAGAGCAGTGACAGAAAGGCGAAGGCTGCACGGAGGAGTTGTTACTCATAGCTACAGCGCAGGGATAGGCAGGATGTTGGTAAGGTTGCTTAGCAGCTGTATTCACGCAGTTCGAGCTCTGCTGTGTTTTCATTGAGGATCTCATGTGCTTTCTGTTAAAGTAAAGCTGTTCATGGTGTAGAAGGATATATTTAAAGAAAGAACAGCTTACTGGGCTTTTCTCATAATAGAATCGTAGAATCATAGAATCGTCAAGGTTGGAAAAGACCCTTAAGATCATCGAGTCCAACCGTCAACCTATCACTGCCAAGTCCGTCTATACCATGTCTTCAAGCACCGTATCTATCCGTTCTTTAAATACCTCCAGGGATGGAGACTCAACCACTTCCCTGGGCAGCCTGGTCCAATGCTTGAATAATAAACACAGTCACTATCCTGCTATTCCTAATATTCAAACTGAAAGCAGGGCTGACCACATTAGCCTGCTTTTGAACCAGTGCTTTTTACAAGAGGCTACATCATATAGCTTTTGCTCTCGCTGGCTGTCTTTCAGTCTCATAGCCTTGGTGGAAGGACTGATGGCTGGATCCAGGCTGCCGCTGGCACTGATGTGACTAGCTGTGAGGTGCACAGCAATCTCCACCTGAGTGAAGCATTCGCTGCTCTCCGTTGATCTGTGCCCCTCAGGACTCCTGCTTGACAGGTGCTTAGAAACAGCCCACAGGGATCCTAAGCAGAGGTGTCTGTAGTGGTTTCTGTCCCCGGCAGCCCATCCTATCCCTTCCATTTCTCCCCACTGCTACATGTCTAGCAACTGCTCAACAACCACAGTTCACAGGTACTGAGATAATTGGCACTGATTTAAACTGCCAGGCTGTAAAATGAAATTATGTATACCAGAAGCTGGCTCCGAAACTGCGAAGATGTCCAGGCAGCTTGGGACAGGAATCTTTGCTGTCCATCCTGCAGCAGCTGACCTATGCAGAAGGATGGGAACATCCAAGAAAGGACCGGAGCACATAACTGCGGCAGAGATTACTTTGTTAATGTCAGTCTCCCCATTTGAAAACAGAGCTAGCAACACCAGCAGGAATTTTAGGGGTAGAAAGTCCCCTATTAAAACCAGGTATCACTATCATCAGACATAAGCAGCATATAGGCTGAGAGCAGGAAAAAGTTAGTGGTGAAATTACTAGCAAAAATAAGGTTAAGCTGTGTCTTCAGTTTTTCATGTGTAGCTTTTCAAGGTTCTGATATATAATATTCTTCTCTTTTTCTCTTTGTTTAAAATGAGCTTTTTTTTTCCCTTGTTGGCTCAGTGTGCGTGTGTGCATGGAGCTTTAATAAGCATGGAGGAGTCACAGAACAGCAGTAGGGAGGGATGGGCAGGTGAGATTCATATTCTTATTAATGATGTTTTTCTATATTACAATTCTAGCAATGAAGATGACGGTTATCTTGCTTCTGTTGCCTGGCATAATGCATTCTGTGGTGTACAGAGCAGACAATGGTTCTCCAGGGGAACTGGACACAGCTCATCCACAGCCTCCATTACTGCTCTCAATATTGCATATCCTCTTGTGTGGCATCATAGCCCAATGTTCCTGTGCTGGCTGCACATCTCCTGGGCTTTTCTTCTTTATTTTTCCCACACGCCACCCACCAGAGAATAGGTCATACCCATCAGAAAGTGACATGAGAAATGGTGCCACCTCCTCCTTCAAGTATTAAGAAAAGCCAAGCAAGGAAACTAACTTTAAATCACGTAGGATGTAATTGCTCCCTCCTGCACTTTCAGCTGTCTCTTGTCTTCCACTATTGCTTGTTACCCATGTGTGCTTTGGCACGCAGGACCAGGAGAGGCTGGGGATGGGAGGGCGGACAGTGGATGTCTCTGTGTCCGTGTCATTGAACTCAGCTGATGAGAGACATAGGGCAGAGAGGGTTGCCTGTGCCTGGGGTGTGTGGAGGAAAAGGTATGGCTGATTATGGATCTACCCAGCAAAAACACTGCTCTGCTCTCCACATGGTATGAATCCTATCCAGGCTACTTGTTTTAACATCCCCTCTTCATCAAGAAATAATCTCCTAGACTACCCTGAAATGACTCTTGGTCTTGATTTAGTGACCCCAGGAACTTCTACAGCAGCAAGGGTAGTTCAAATGGGAAAAATTGTACATCAAGTTTCTCAGTTTCCCAGTGCTCTCTCTACCAGGTGTCTGCCCTGCTGGGGCTCAAGGCCTGGAATAAACATGTGGGGGAAATTTTTAGACAGTCTTTGTTACTGTCTGTATTACGTATCACTGTTGAGACAGTGAGGGTCCACAAGTAGAAGGTGTCTCTTTGAAGCTCATAGGATGTATTAATGAAGAGTGGTCAAAACAGGCAATTGTTGGCTTTGGGTTTGTTGGTTTGTTTTTTTACAAAAATCTATTAGCAGTCTATTATTGGAGGCAAAAGGCATTGTGAACCTAGTTTAATAAATATTTTATTTTGGAAGTCCTCTTGCTGTAGTAGATACCACAGGCAGAGATCTTTCCTGGCTCACTTCCAGATGTTAAAATTAAGGGAAAATATGTATGTGCAGAGAAGAGTTTCAGAAGTTGCCAGATGAAAAGCTGAAAACCGAGCATTTTTAACAATCCTCTCCCCAGTTAAAAATGAATATTCTACTTCACCTCTGTTCTGATGTACTTCACTCTTTGATTAGCAAACTGCAGAATTGCTGCAATGTGTTTTTTGTTTCAGGTAAGAAAGGATGTGGGATGTGGCTGAGCGGTTGTAATACAAGCCTAGTAAGGTGGATATCTGTCTTCTTCTGCCCACGTCGCCACTGATTCTTGTCCAGTTACTTCACCTTTCTGTGCCTTATCCTTCACTATACTAAGACTTTATCAGATAATTAGAGCAATATAACCCTGAACAGCTGTGTATGTGCACCAGATGTACATATTGGTACTTGTATGAAGCTGACATTGCAATGAGTTTTAAGAGAAGATCTACTTTTCCTACTTACCTTCCAAGTGCCAAAGTGATATCAGACATCAGTTGGCCATTGCTGACTTGCTCTCAAGATGCTTGCCTTAATTTTCTGTTTTTTTGTTTCGCATTTAATGCCAATATGTCTTTTATTCACTCACTGTGTACACAAGTGCCTGTAAACAACTTCAGCATTTTTCCCATGTCTGGAGACTTCGCTACTGTTATGGAAAAAGTCCCCACTTTCCATCAGTGGTAATAATCAGGTTCCACTCTGAGGGCTTTTTGACACGTTTCAATTTTTCCTTGCTAAAGGAAAATATTTACTTGTTTATTGTCAGCTGTAAAGTCAAGGTTTTACTGTTCACAGAAATAAATGACTTATTATCAATGCAATTCTTTTTTCCAAAGCCTGAGGAAAACCACTTGTAATGGAAATTAGCAATGGCTATTAACGAAGGGGGAACAAAATGTTTCCTTTTTGTTATCTGTCCTATTAATAGTTACCAAGAAATGTCAGGTGATAGAGTAGAAAAAGTAGATAACATCAAGTCATGTTTTAATCTTCTTTAGTCCCTCGTAATGATGAACCAGAAGAGACCCTAATTATGCAGTTACATGACTTAAATAGTCTTGCTATTGCAGATAATTGCATTTGCAACATGCCTTGAAAGTGTTAGCAGAGTTATGGAGCTGATTCTAAACTAAATTTCTCATTTAATGCTTCCATACAGAGGCAGTGATACATCTCTGTTTGAAAATGTGAAATGTATTTCTCAAGTAGTAGTAACACCACTTTTTGGACTGTAAGGTTTTATGTACTTCAGGGGTTATTTGTGTCTGTCCTCACATTTATTTCTGGGGAAACAGAAAAGAAGGAGGTTTTCATACGTCACCCAAAATGGAGCCAGTTCACCCAACTGTTGTACCTGAAGAACTTAGTATTTTCAACAAAGTTACATTTTGTAGGAAGGACGCTTGACCAGTCTCCAGGTTGTACTCACAACTTAGTCATTTCCATCCCAGTAATTAGGCAAAACAACAAATATGACTTTATATGATTTTATTTTGAGCATGGCAGAACAGTGATTTGTTGCTTCAATGCTGTCTCACTGGGAACCTCCTCTGCCTTTTGTGTAGAGAGGAAGGAAGTGCTAACACCTGAAAATTTAAGCAAATGGTTTCCTTCCAATTTTAGCTCTCTCTCCTACCACCCCTGAATATTTATGCATTTTTATCTTTATAGCTTGAAATTACAGCAATTGTTTAGCAATTATGGAATTGTATTTCCTATTTTGCCATTTAGTCTGTCTGTATTGTACAAAGAGGTCTTGGAATGCCAAGTATAATATGGATCTCAGAAACAAAATGTATAGTGAATGTTAAAGTGCATAAGAAGCCATAGGATTTCAGCAGAAATACAGTGGGATACAATGAGAGGCTCATCTCCTCAGCTGCTTCTCACTTTGTATTTTTTGTTTATATTAGGAGCCGGAGCCAAATTACCTTCTTGTGCATAGGAATTTGTTAAGGAAGAAAAAAAATATTTTCAAAAAATGTCCTTTCAAAAGTGTCCCTTGTTGGTTGTACTCACAGGGAAGTGAAAAATGCATCCTTCTGCAAATGCCCCTTCACATGATTTTCTGATGGTGGCAACACCTCAGACTTGTAGTGGATTCAGAGCCAGGCTTTAGTCCTCCCTTTTCTGGCACGTCCAAAAGATGGGTGAAACTGCTGGATCAGTATGAAACTCTGCACCATCTGTTTTATTACAGTGAACAGTGCTAGGAAAAGGTCATAATCTGTATATAAGCCTCATAACTCAGTGAGAAGAATGGATGCAGTATTATCCCATGTATTTTTCTTCCATGTGGTGCTTTTCCTCACTGTGCCAAGTGCCTGCAGGTAAAAGAAAGTGACAGCATTGCAGGGAAAGCCAGTGAGATCTGAAGGCCACCGCATTCCTGCTGTCATGAGAATGGTACTTAGTCACCACGTTTGCTATTGCAAGTAAAGTACTTCCTTGGTCTGTCCCTATTCACTTATTCAACCCATGGAGCAAACCAATATGAGAGGTTGCACATCAGTATTCAAGACACATCACGACATGAGGAATCTGGAAGGGGGGCTTGGTTTGTTTCCTTTTTAACAGGATTGAAATTGCTGAGTATCTAGTTCTCACAGAGCCCTTTTTGTCATGGGATCTTAAGGGGTTTCACAAAATTAACCACATTTAGCCGGTGATAAATGCCTGGTGAAAGAAAAGCAAATGATTAGCCATTGGCAGGGCCAAGAATAGGTCCCACTCTCGCTTTTTCCACCCGGCAGCGCTGCCTTTCACAAACATCCTGCACACCGTTTCTTAGAATCATAGAATCATTTAGGTTGGAAAAGACCTTTAAGATCATCAAGTAGAAACCATTAACCTAGCACTGCCAAGTCCACCACTAAACCATGTCCCTAACCACCACGTCTACACATCTTTTAAATACCTCCAGGGACGGGGACTCAACCACTTCCCCAGGCAGCCTGTTCCAATGCTTGACAGCCCTTTTGGGGAAGAAGTTTTTCCTAATATCCAATCTAAACCTCCCCTGGTGCAGCTTGAGGCCATTTCCTCTTGTCCTATCACTTGTTATTTGGGAGAAGAGACTGACCCTCCACCTCGCTACAACCTCCTTTCAGGTAGTTGTAGAGAGCGAGAAGGTCTCCCCTCAGCCTCCTCTTCTCCAGGCTAAACAACCCCAGCTTCCTCAGCCGCTCCTCATAAGACTTGTGCTCCAGACCCTTCACCAACGTTGTTGCCCTCCTCTGGACACGCTCCAGCACCTCGATGTCCTTCTTGTAGTGAGAGGCCCAAAACTGAACACAGTACTCGAGGTGCGGCCTCACCAATGCCGAGTACAAGGGGGACGATCACCTCCCTGGTCCTGCTGGCCACATTATTTCTGATACAAGCCAGGATGCTGTTGGCCTTCTTGGCCACCTGGGCACACTGCTGGCTCATGTTCAGGCGGCTGTCAACCAACACCCCCAGGTTCTTTTCTGCCAGGCAGCTCTCCAGCCACTCTTCCCCAAGCCTGTGGTGTCGCCTGAGGTTGTTGTGACCGAAGTGCAGGACCCGGCACTTGGCCTTGTTGAACTACATACAATTGGCCTCAGCCCATCGATCCAGCCTGTCCAGGTCCCTCTGCAGAGCCTTCCTACCCTCCAGCAGATCAACACTCCCACCCAACTTGCTGTCGTCTGCAAACTTACTGAGGGTGCGCTTGATCCCCTCATCCAGATCATCGGTAAAGATGTTAAACAGAACTGGCCCCAGTACTGAGCCCTGGGGAACACCACTTGTGACCAGCCGCCAACTGGATTGAACTCCATTCACTACAACTCCTTGGCCCCGACCATCCAGCCAGTTTTTTACCCAGCAAAGAGTGCACCCATCCAAGCCATGAGCAGCCAGTCTCTCCAGGAGAATGCTGTGGGAAACGGTGTCAAAGGCTTTACTAAAGTCCAGGCAGACAACATCCACAGCTTTTCCCTCATCCACTAAGCAGGTCACCTTGTCATAGAAGGAGACCAGGTTAGTCAAGCAGGACCTGCCTTTCATAAACCCATGCTGACTGGGCCTGATCCCCTGGTGGTCCCACACGTGCCGCGTGGTGGCACTCAGGATGATCTGCTCCATGACCTTCCCCGACACCGAGGTCAGGCTGACAGGCCTGTAGTTCCCTGCATCCTCCTTCTGGCCCTTCTTGTACATGGGCATCACAGTTGCTAACTTCCAGTCCACTGGCACCTCCCTGGTTAGCCAGGACCTTTGAGACAGGTGTACCCCATCTGTCGCCAGCAGATCTGATGTCGTGTAGACTGGCCCATGGTCAAAAACCCCCAAATCCTGCCAGTGACACCAGGCTTGGAGCCAAGTATTGATCTGCTGGCTCTTCCTCTTTCTTCCCCCATCATTCCCTGCAACTGGAAGGACAGAGAACACTGCTTGTGCTTCTGATCCCTTAACCAGTCCTCCCAAGGTCCTGGAGTCTCTCTTGATTGCCCTTGGACTTCTTGTTGCAACTTCATTGCTGCCTACCTGAAAAATCAATAATGGATAGTAATCTGAGTGCCATACCAGGGTAGGAAGTTTTCTCTTCACATCTTTAACCTGAGCCCCAGGAAGGCAGGAGACTTCCCTAAGAAGTGGGTCAGGTCTGCGTATTGGGCCTTCTGTGCCCTTCAGAAGGGAGTCTCCGATGACAATGACCTGTCTTTTTTCTTTATGGAAGCAGTTCTGATGCAGGGTGTAGGCTGACTTACCCTCGGTGACACCTCCAAGCTAGATGAACCATCGTCCTCATTATTGTCTGGTTCCACTTGCAGAGCCTCATACCTGTTACGCAAGGGCACCGGGGAAGGTGGGGCAGTCACAGAGGAGACACGCCTGCTGCGCTGGGCAGGAACCTTTTGCCATTGCCTCCTATCCCTTAAGTCGCTGCGTTCAGCTAGGTGGAGAGAGGGTAGGCAATCCTCTGTATCGTGTCCTGTCTGCCTGTTGGGCCTGTCTGAGGGAAGGTAGGGTCTCACCAGGAGCTGAGGGAAGGAGCCTGTTGCACCAAGGAGCAGGGACAGCAAGTGCTTTCCCACGGGCTGCAGGCTGCGTGCCCCGCGCCAGCCCCTCCGCCCCGCTGGGGTCACTGCTGGAGGCGGCTGGGCGTGCACTCGCGGAGCAGGGGTCTGCCAGGTGAGCGGGGCAGACCCGGCCTCCCAAACCTGCCCCTCGGGCTTCCTGCATACCCAGGCTGCCATCTCTGCGAGTCACATTATTGGCGGGAGCGTGTTCAGCACCGTGAGGCTTGGAGGCAGTGTTTGTTTTCCAAGAGGGTGTGATGAATTTGCAGTAGGGGACCTGTGGCAGTTAGGGCTTGGCAAGCGCTGTGCGGGGCCAGGGGCCGAGTGACTCAGGGAAGCTATTAATAGTCTCCGTTGAGAAGCTTATATTGCCTCAATAACATGGATCATTAATTTTGCTTTTTAATCATTAAGAAAATACCTTTGTTTGATGGAATGTTTGGGACAAAGTCAGACGTAAGAAATTTTTCTGCTTTTTTTACTCCTGTTGCATTAGCTCTTAACTAAGTCACCAAGCTCTTAACTAACCTCTTTTTGATAATTTAAAGCTGATGGAATGATTATATTTGTAGGTATACAAATTAGTGTGCTGCTAATTCATTATTTCGAGTTGTATTGCTTTCTGAGCACTCTGTGTTTATATATGGGAAATCTGGAGCAATAAAACACATAGTACAAACAAATTAAAGAAAGTGTTATGGGGGTTTACCCAAGGCATTTATCCTGTCTGAATACCAGTTCCTAATGAAATTATGAGGAAAAAAGTGGAATTTATTTCTGCTGCTACTGTTTATTATTGTCTCCCTTTTAAAAACGTTCACTACAATATTAAGATGTCTTCTCCTCAAGTTCCCTCGCTCTCTACAAGGCCAGTAGACAGTTCTGTAGTCGTCTGCTCAGTGCCATTTCCCCTTTGTTCTCTCTCCTAAAAATGAAACAGTAAAATAAGCAGCTTCCAGGGTAGGCAGCAATTCAGAAAGGATTTAGGCAGGGCACCATGCACAAAAAATTCAAAGTGGCCCACAGATGGGTTAAAAATAGGAGGTGCATCTCTGGCTGCATTCGTACCACCAGCTCTTGCAATGAAGGGCATAAATAGGTGTTGGTGGCCAACCTGCCTCCTTATTTTGTCTTAGATGCAGGTGGTTGTGCAAGAGTCGCCAACAACAGCAGGATTTACAGCTCTTCCCAAGGGTCTGTATGCAGCAGCCGTGGTGCTTTGCCTACAGAGGCAGGGCTGGAGCCCAGGCAGCTGAACCAGAGCAGCCAGGACTTGCGCCACAGTCTCCGCAAGCCTGCTGCTGCCAGCAGCACTCTGCACTCTGTAGAAAAAAATGACCGTGATTATTTTTGTGTCTGTTGCGGATGATAATTACTGCATCCAAAGGTGCACAAACAGCAGCTGCCTATTCCCAGGGTCAGATGTCACCCTGAGCAGGTACGAGTGAATGCCTCCCTGGAGACAGTCCCTGCTTCCCAACACGGTACAGGTGCCTTTTTCATGCCCTTGTTCTCCATTAGGCTCACAACACCTGCTCTACCACCACATGCTTCTCACCTGGATCCCAGCCTGTTCCACCTACCAAGGTCTTCCTTGTGCCAAGTTAAAAAAATGTCTTCCATGTGTACTGAGCCCTGCATGGCTTTCTCAAAAAAGAAGATTCTGCATTTAGGTAACTGAGGTTATTAATGCAGAAAATCAATGCCAGTTTGTTATGTTCAGAGCCTTTTAATGTTATGTTCATTAAAATCTCATCATGGTGGATTTTTTCAGTAAAGTCTTTGAGAGGCTTTTTATATGAACAAATCCTAGAAAGCCTTTTTATATCAATATTAATCTTATGAAGTCCTTTTTAATATCAGCATAACTCCTGAAGGCTTTTTTAACCATAAAAAGCTTATCAATGCAATTTCTAAATTTATTATGAGCCATAGAAAAGTAATAACCAAAGTATGAGCAAGCAATGCATTGCAAAGTATGAATTACAAAAGCTGTTGCTGTCTTAATAACCTGAAACTCTAAAAAACACCAGTAATGTTGTGGTAAACCTTAAGTACAGCCCTAGAGAATGCAAAATGTAATATTACAGACAGAAAATGTCTGAACAGGGACACAACTGTTACAGGACAGGGATGAGTTTTCTTTGGCCCCGAGTAAGGGCTCATGCTCTCCCCACTGTGTAAAACAGCAAGAAGCACAGTGATGAGTAAGATCCATTCATATGGTTCATGATTCCTCACAACCTCTTAAATTAGACTTTATCTTGCTGTTTTATCATATTTACTACAGAATATGCTCCAGTGCTGACAGCAGTGCAAATGCAATTACAGTGCATCTCCATCTCCCATTGCCTGTTCTGCTGCTGCTCTTAATTAGGCACTTTCCCAATGGAGTTTGGCAATGTACAGTTTTTGAAGTGGTAAATGAAATCATAGAATCACAGGATAGTTTAAATGAGAAATGGGTCATCTAGTTCAGCCTCCACTCAAAGCGGGTCCAAGTGGATCAGGTTGCCCAGGGCCTTATCCAGTCGAGTTCTCAATAACTCCAGGGAAGGAATTTTTTTTCCTAATATCTAATTGCGATTTTCCTTGGGCTCATTGCCTCTTTTCCCATCACCATCTGCCTCTGAGAGAAGTCAGGCTGTGTTTTCTCTGTTGAGCCTCTTAAGGCTGAACAAACGCAGCTCTCCGCCTCCTCTTGTATGTGCTGAGCTCCAGTCCCCTGACCAATTTGGTGACCCTTCACCAGACTTGCATCAGACAAACAGCATGCAGTGAGCTTGATAATGAACGAGGGAGATTAAACACTCCTGCATAGCAGAGAGTACAGGAGGAAAGGTGGAGAACTTACTGTTTCCAGGTTTCATAAAAATAGGAAGAAACTCCGGAGATGATACATCCAGACTAAGGAGTGGTGCTGTGGAAATTGAGTGAAGTAACTTCTACTCTGCTCTGCAAAGACACCACTTATATCAACCACTGCCAATGATTACCTAATTTGATTGTAAAGAAGAAAACAGAAGAGATGTTAGAGGAACTTGTGGAGGCCTCTTTGAAGCATGGGAAGGTGGCTTAGAAAGGTGAGGAGATCTTGAGATAAGAGAAGGACAAGGGTTTGGAGGGCAGGACTGAATGGGGTGCACACTGAATCTTGAGAGCTTTAAGGGATATGCTCCCTGATCCAATAGTTTTGGTGAAGCCTGAGAGGCTTGTGTACAGTCTTGGGGCGACTAAAATGAATCTGGCTGCCACAGGGAAGTAATATGAATGGACAGGGATGTGCAATGGACAGTATGAACAGCCAGCCTGGGCTGCTGGGTGACATATTCCAAAGCTGCTTTTGGCCTCCAAACTTCCCTCATTCAAACACAACACCAAAAGGATCACCAGCACCACGATTAGAGCCACACGAGAGGGGAAATGTCTCCCTGTCAAACTCTGTCTCCTTGCACCCAACTATTGAGCTGTGACAGTGGCACGCAAGATCCCAGACACCTCAAAAAGAAAAGATTTCTCCCACAGCCTCAGGTCAGCTGCAGGTCCAGCCAGAGCCTTCAGCTCCCTTTCAGTGCTCTTTGCTCTGCTTGCACAATTCAGCATGTTTCAGACTGTATTTTGAACTTGTGACCCATCTGCTTTGATGGTGCTTTAAGGACAATATGGTCAGACTTATTTGCAGGCTAGCTTTGTTTTGCCAGCTGAGAGACTGCCTCTAACGTACATGACATGAGCCATGCATAGACAAAGAGCCAGCCATGGCCTGCGGGCTTGGTCTTTCAAACAGACCTTGCACTAAGCTGTGCTGGAGGTTGACAGTGGTAGAAGTTCTTGAAATCAGGCAGTGCAAGTGCCATGGGTTCCCCAGGTCTGCCATGCACAGCTGCCCCCATGGCTGACTGGCATGCACCACTCTCACCAAAATTCACATGCTGCATAGCTGGGAAGGCCCCCATCCCTCCCCTCCCCACTCATCCTCCCTGCCAGGTAGTCTCAAGCAGCATGTCAAAACCTTCTGGTTCTTTCTCCAAGGTAGCTGTAGATAAACATGTTCTTGGTAGTTATCATTGAAGGGTGTTTAGGTTGTTGAAAGTGCTCTGCCAGTCTCTGAGCCTCTGCCTGCCAGCTCGGTCCTGCTTGCTCTCTGTTTGCAGCTGATGCAGGAGACAGCATGCCAGCTTAATTCAAGGCAGGTATTGCTCAGCAGCCTCAAGCCTTCTGTGTAGTGCTGGCCATTTACTCCTAACGGCAAACTCTGCTGTCCTCATGTTTGCATGGTAGTTGAACAGTTCTCCATGAGATGCAGCTGTCCTGTAAGAAGTGTCCTCGGACAGGGTGGTAAAGTTCACACAGACTCTCTCAGGATAAGAGATGGGGTGATCACACCATGAATATCCATGTTATTAATTAGATTGGCAATCACGCTCCCTTCTTCATCTTTTTTTTTAATTTAGGGACTGGTTGAATACCCCTGATAATTCCAGTATCCAAAACATTTTTGGGACAAGCCATGCTATCACGTTGCTCCAAGGGCAGGACCACTGCTGGAGGCAGTGACCTCTTCCCAGTTTAGAAACCCCATGACATTGTACAGAGAATGAAGGGGCAAAAAGAGAGGCTCCAGTGGACTTGCTGTCAGTGTCTGCAGGTGCATGTAAGTGGCAGTGCAGGCCCTCAGTATGTGGGATCTTGAAGGCTTGCTCTTTCCATGTGGCCCAGGAATAGTTTTAATTAGAGTATGTTGGTGGGTTTTGAGGTGTAAAAACTGATAATCAAAATGGAAGGATTATTTCCCTTTCACCTTGTGTGGGCTTCAGCATGTCTGAAACCTTGAGGGCCACATGTTGATCACTGTCTGCTCAAAATGGGAAATTTGCAGGGTTGCACTTCAGTAAAAATGATCCAGTTGTGCATTTCTCCCTTCTCAACCGGCAGAACCACAGCTGCTCTACGCCTGTGTGAAGCGTGCTCCTTCTGCACAGGGTACGTCTCAGCAGCTGGCTTGTGGGTGTGTGTACATAAAAAAAAATCACTTAAACATGTACAAAAAAATAACAGGTTGATTTTGTTAAAGGAAAAAAAAATATCTTTAGCAGTTTTTCTTTCTCACTCTCCCCTAACGGTAACAGTTGCATAGAGGTGTCTGGCTTGCAGCTTAGTGTGCTGGTGCATGCGTTGTTCCCACTGAGAAAGACCCATCCTTTCAATCAGAGTGAGATGTTGGGGTAGCACAGATATAACTCCACACTTTCCCTAAAAGAGCCTGTATGCATGACAAGGCCTTGTGTAGTCTACCAGCTTGTGAAAAATCAGTTGTGAAATCTCTGCCGTAACATCTCTGCCAGTGAAAAAGGCAGCCCCCATTTTACAGCACAAAGCAGATTAACTGGTCACTGAGATGTAGGTGGATTTTTGCCTCTTTGAGCTCATCTCAGCAATCATTAGATATGAGAAAATCTCTGCAGTAGTTTACATGGACCTTCCTGTAAAATCTACATTATTTTATTTTTCCTGTAGTTTCCAGTCTCTCCCAATTAAAGCAGCATTTTTACTGTGATACGTGCACTGCTTAAGAGATGAGGCTTTTTCCTATTAGATTCATGTAATTTAATTTCGGCTTCAAATTTTTAAACAAGTGTAATAAATTGTGACAGAGCACAGTGTTCACTCAACATCTGGATGCTTTTGTAAATTTCTTAGCTCATTATGATAATTAATACCAATTTACAATGTTTCTGAGATTTTTACAGGCCATCTACATTACTAACATTTCTGCCCTTCACTGGAATGAAGAATTTTTAAATCCTTTTTCCCAGCTAGGGTTACAGATATGTTAAAGGCTTTTATACATATTGGGATGACTTTGGCTCATTGTGAGCTCCCTAAAGCTGCCTTGTGTTCCCACGGGTGCTGTGTCCTGCAGCCCCTTCCCAGGGTCCCATCACAGTACCTGCCTCCTGTCTCCCAGCAGTGGGGGCATCTCCAGCTGGCAGCTGTGCAGGGCTGCACCAAACCCTGCTGGGATTTTGTGCAGACTTAGGCCCTCGAATTTGCTCTGTTTGTCCTCTTAGATCTGAGCACGAAGACAGCACTCTCAATGCAGAAAGGTCACTGCTATTTGCAATTCCCCCTGAAACTAATTATTATTGCTGTTTTCTTGTAGGACATCATTGCAATGTTCTGCCTTTCAGAAGCTTAGATAAAACCACAAAACATATATATGAAAGGTTTTTGTACCAAACGAAGCCCTGAGTCTGTGTTTTAAGTCATTTGGCTGAAGTGGGGACACCTTTACACAGGTATCGAGGACTGCTTTCAGGAATAGTGCTTAGCAAAGGGTCAAGTCTCTGAGCCTCTGCTGCTTAGTAGCTCAAGACAGATCCAGTACTGTCCTGTGAAAAGGTTCAGAAAGTGGATAAGTCATGACAGAAGTAAAGGCAATAATAATAAAGTCCTTGAAAACCTTATGAAGACTCTTCTTTTCCAGAAAACACAGTGAGATCACCTTGTCTTCATCATGCTATCCATTTTGACTGCTGTATGCCTGTTTCTTGGTACGGTAAAATCTAGATGAGAGCTTTTAAGATCATCACTAAAACTGAATAGCAAAGAAATACCTTAAAAATCCAAGTACTCCAGAAAATGATGGTCCCCTTTTCAGAGACAGGCCACAGGCACTCGTTTCCTGGAATATGTATGTGCTCCATGCACATTAAGTGGACAAGGGCAAAATTTACCTTAGAGACACTGATGTCCTGAGACAGGAGCCTCATGTTGGCTCTGTGAACTGTCCCATGATGGAGCATCTCTGCTCACTGGCACGTGGCTGTGAACCTGAGACACCAGCCTCCCCAAGGAACAGCTACTCTTTATGGATCCCTCTCTTAATGTCAGTTGGGACTGTTGCTTTCCTCCTGCCTGACTTTTAGTAAGAGCTATGTAGAACATGTGCAGAGTTGCTGGATGACTTATATCCCTTAATTTAAGCCTGTCCCTTATTTTTTGAAGTGTCCCTGAGGGTGATTACTTTTCCTTTTTTCTATGAAACATCACTTCATCTGTTGCGTGAGTAAGAGGCGGGTTGACTCAACGCACCTTTCACAGAGTCCTGATAAACAATATATTGATTAAGTCTTGTTTTCACAGTAGAGAGACCCAGGGTCATAACAAAAACTAAAGAAAATTCTCAAAAATACTTCTTTTCTCCTTGAGCTGTCCTTAGACTTCGCTGAAATACACATCAGTGGGAAGAATCACAAACACGGCTTTGCATTTCTGGTTTGACTATTAAACATAGCATTAATTAAATTGTACTCAGAGCAAAAAGACTTATGGAAGTGTTTTCTTTTAGCCTACAAATACTTGCCACACATGAACATTGTACATTTTATTGTGAGACGGTTTGGAGGTACAGAAAGTTTTTTAACTCCAGTAACTTATTAGCTCTTTCTGGCCTGGCCTTGATTGTTCCCAGGTAGACCCTTCACCAGTGCTCTGTGGCAACTTTCATGCAAATTTAGCAACTTTGAAAAAGAAGGATAATGAACTGTTATGAGCTGTTCTGTACTGGCAAGAGGAGCACTTTTAGCACTAACGCTATAAGAGGGAAAGCCTGCGAGCACTATGGTAGAACTACACAGACAGAAGTTTTCCCTTGGACCTTACCACACCGACCAGGACTGTTATCATAGCAGAGACCTGAGGGGAATACATTCACAAATAAGCCTAACGTGAGGGGCTCACTAAGAGTTTGCTGGAAGTCTGCACTGTGAAGACTGAAGAGCCTGGTCAGAAAAAGATGAAGATCTGGGAATGACTGGGAGAAGTAGTGCGAGCAGTTCCTCTGGAGGGAGTTCTGAGTTATGTTTTCTGAACGCTGTTTCATCTTCCCAGCAATCCTATTTGAAATAAAGTTATACGTGCTGATCTCAAACATCATGATTTACGGGTATGCACAAGAGTGCATCCTAAATTTCTCTGACTGTATATGGATATACGTTCTCCTGCCTGTGAAACACAAAACGATACACTGGGATGAAGTTACAGGAGAACTGAAGCCTACCCAAAAGAATTACAGCTAGTATTATCTAAGTACTCCAACTTTTGTTAGCTAAAGAAGATCCATCACATATATGTGTGCGTGGCTTTTGCTTTACCTATTAAGCTGTCTTTATCTCAACTCAAAAATGTTCTCACTTTCACCCTTCCGATTCGCTCTCCATCCCACCAGGGGGGAGTGAGTGAGTGGCTGTGTGGTGCTTAGTTGCCGGCTGGGGTTAAACCATGACATTGCCAAAATAGATTAGTTAGTTATTTTTTTCAATGGAGAAGGCAATTAAAGGGTTCACAGAAAAATGCATACTTCCTTTTGTTGTCAACGGTTCCTCAGACGATTAAATGTCAAAATGATTTTCATAGCTTTTTTACTAAATAGTTGAAAGGGAAATCGTCCATTGTATGATTATTTTTAAGACAACAATGAAGCTGGAGAAAGAGAGTGAATATTTACTTCCACGCAGTTGCTTGTCTGCCATCATGAAAACATCCTGTGGGCAACTCATCATTTGACCTTGAAAGTGTCACATCAGAATTTTTCAATTGCTTTTCCTTATCTACTAAGGGAGTTTTAGAATTACCAGGAGTTATTTTATTCTGTTAACACGAATGCATAGAAATGTTGAGGCATATCCCCTCTACACCCTGTAATTGAAAGGATCTGAAATGGCTTTTGACTATGGAAGATAATCAGTGTATGTCAAGTGAAGATTTCCTGCTTGAGACGATGATTGAAAAATTTTTAGAGTTATGTAAGTAGAGATAATGATGAAGACAATTAAGTACCTAAACACTATTTAAATTTATTTCACACTGTATTCAAAATGTTTAGGATACATCCTTAAAATGAGAAGCAACAGATCTCATATACCTCAAAGTTTATGACTTAATGTGTTTAGTGAAGAATAATTTACTATGGTGAATAGACAATAGGAAGCCAAAGACCTGTGGGATGGTTCAACCACTGTTTTGGAAAAACAGTCAATTCTTCAGGAAATCGGAGCAGGCACAGAAAGAGGTTTGTATGTGGAATATGGTGTGTTGAGGTTGAGTGGAATGTATGAGTCTGCGTCGCAAGACTTGTCTTAGAAAAAGGTCCAGTGTTTGATCTTTGAAGGATAGCTATCTCAGTATCAAAAAGCTCCCCAAAATTGTGGCACTTCTATAGGCTTTCATCCCTCAAATGCAACAGCAGAAAACTTATTTTTCTTGTGTAAACAGAAGAACATAGATTGCAGAAATCTGCTACATATTGGTTTTAAGGCTGATCTTTCAATTAAACAATTTCACTTTTATGCATAAATGCTTTTATTAACTGATTTAAGAAAAAAGATATATTGAAATAATATGTTAAAATTGATGTTAAGCACTATTTTAAACAACGTTCAGCCCAACTGAACCCTTTGCATTTTGATTTCTGTACCATTTCTCCACAGGCACTACCTTTCTTGTGGGTGTCACTTTGATAAAAAGAACTGAAGAGAGTTAGATCTGAGGGCAGGGCATCCTTATTTTGTATCTAGAAGGATAAAACCCCAGTTACCTAACTTAAAAGGCAGGCTCAGCCTAGGTAAATGGAGAAAGAACATCCTAGAGAGAGATGAAGAGACACCATGTACTGTAGGTTGTGCTTTTCAGTAAATGGATGAAACATGAACTGCTTATGTGTATATTAAGAATTTAATACACTACTATCTGTGAAACAACGTTTGATTAATATATGTTAATCTATTAAAAATGTGTATATAACTACCAGTTTTCCAGTTTAGTGGGAGATAAAAGAGTCCATCCAAACAGTTCAGAAAATCACAATGTAGCAGAAGATGGCCTCATAAGGAGGTTTAAGTTGACAGGTGGCTTTGGCCAAGAAAAAAGGACACATGTTTAAGCAGCCTTCCGTCAACCTGATCTCTAGATATGCAACTGGCATTTTGGCGATGGGCATCAGGAGATGCTTTTCTTAAAAACATCCTGGTCTTGCATACATGTGGGCAAAACATCTGAAGAATAGCTGTTGCCATAGGATAAATATCTATTCTTTATCAGCATGTACGTGCCTGTTTGTTCATTTTTTTACAGTAAATCGGTTTAGCGTGATATTAAAAACTGAAAGGCAAGAAGTTAAGTGAACTGAAACAGAGAACCCCAACTCAACCAGCTTTACTAGCAAACTTGAAGCACTCAGCCAAACAAATATACATCAAACTGTGCTCTCAGCAACAAAAGGAAATGAAGCTGTGCAGTTTTGCCAGTGACTGCTTTCATGGCTGGCAGCAGTGTAAGACCTTACAAGATATGTGAGAGAGCATCAGTCGGGGGAAAAAAGAATCCTAGTCTCAGCATCAGGCATTTCACATAAGGGAGAAAGATTAAGGTGTGCCTGGATGTCCTGCACTTGAAAGTAATATATTTATAGGAATATATGTTATAGCACTTGATCTTGTGGCATCACTAGCTGTTACATTCAGATAATTTCCTTACCCTACTGGAGGGGGTGCTGACATTGCAACAGATTCAACGTGAAGAGCTGGCTTATTTTTCAGAAAGAAATACTCTCTCCCACACAACACAGCTGAAAGCAGCAGTTACACAGGGCTAGGAGGGGAACAAAGAGCTGCCAGAACCCAAAAGCTGCCAGTTTGGACAGGAATCATGATCAGCGTAGCCCAGATCCATGCTGTGACCTAGTACCAGATGCCTCAGAGGAAGGCACCAGAAAATGGCAAAAGACAAGTATGGGATACTTTCCACTCAGAAATGTCTCTTCCATTTGTGGTGGAAACTGCACATCTGTGTAGTCAGGAATCCCCTTAGCCACAGAAATAGGAGGGTTTCCAAATCATCTTGCCATTAGTTTGTGATAATGCCAGGTATTCTTTATCTAAAACCCACAAACCTTCTTCAAATTATTGCAAATTCTTGGCCATATCCTCTAAGCTTTTATGTTAGCGACACAAGAGGAGTCTAGCTGAAGCACCTGTGGGTCCAAGACACCATGCTTTTTTCAAAGAACAAAATGTAACACTTTCATAATGAAGCTAAGTGTGAAACAACATGCATCAAGAAGGAAAGTCATATTTTCAAGGCAAAAAACTATATCTGTAGTAGATACAGCCAATTCATAGGTGGCCAATGGAGAGTCTGCAGTTCTTTGATGTCTTTTTTTCATACATGTGTTCTTAGTATCTCTTACTAAGCTTTGAATATTTGTTTAGATTTTGTCTTCCATGACTTGTGCAGCTCTATGCATCTTGTCAGTGATAGCAGTGGTGATGTTTAGAGGAAGCAGTTTCTTTTTCTCATGGATTTAATTCAGTTTTGAAGGCACTTATTTTATTATGCAGATGCAGGGATTGCCGGAACTTGTTTTGTTTAGGCACATTCTATATTTACTTTTTTGTCTTTGCTGTGATATTTATGAGATTCATAGTACTATGAAGCAGACATTTTTTTCCTAACCTTTGGACTTTTCAGATGTGTGTATGTCCATAAACACACACATATATCATATAATAAATATATAATATGCATTATATACTTACATTATATAATGCATATCTATAATGTGCATAATATTTCCAAGGAAAAAGCACACCGGACATTTTATCAGACTGTACTACAGACACCAGTTAAACAATGGTTTTCAGCACTTTTATATTTCTATGTTTTAATTTTTTGGGGAGGGAATCTGGATATGAAACAGGACCCTATTTTTTGAAGACTTATCTGACTGGTCATTTAGCCTCTATTTAGCCTCAGGACTCATGATTGTAAAGCCTTGCATTAAAGGCTGCATCCTGCCAGTAGCAGAAGCCATTCAGCATCCACTGAATTTGGTGGGAATTTAGGACCTGAAGAACCTTGCAAGAATAAGCCATAGTCATCACCTACCTTGGTTCCACTGCACAAAACCACAAAACATAACAGACCCTGTAGCTCTGCACAGATTAATGGGAAAATTTCATAGAATCATAGGATGGTTTGGGTTGGAAGGGACCTTTAAAGGTCATCTAGTCCAACCACCCTGCAATGAGCAGGGACATCTTCAACTAGAAAAGATTGCTCAGAGCCCCATCCAACCTGACCTTGAATGTTTCCAGGGATGGGGCATCTACCACCTCTCTGGGCAACCTTTTCCAGTGTTTCACCACCCACACTGTATAAAATTTCTTCCTTATATCTGGTCTAAATCTACCCTCTTTTAGTTTAAAACCATTACGTCTTGTCCTATTGCAACAGGCCCTGCTAAAAAGTTTTTTCCCATCTTTCTTATAAGCCCCCTTTAAGTACTGAAAGGCTGCGATGGAGCCTTCTCTTCTCCAGGCTGAACAACCCCAACTCTCTCAGTCTTTCCTCAGAGGAGAGGTGTTCCACCCCGCTCATCATTTTCGTGGCCCTCCTCCTGACCCGCTCCAACAGGTTCATGTCTTTCCTATGCTGAGGACTCCAGAGCTGGATGCAGTACTCCAGGTGGGGTCTCGCTAGAGCAGAGGGGCAGAGTCATCTCCCTCAAGCTGCTGGCCGTGCTTCTTTTGATTCAGCCCAGGATACAGTTGGCTTTCTGGGCTGTGAGCACACATTGCCAGTTCATGTCCAGCTTTTCATCCACCAGTACCCCCAAGTCCTTCTCCACAGGGCTGCTCTCAATCCCTTCATCCCCAGTCTGTGTTCATACCAGGGATTGCCCCGACCCAGGTGCAGGACCTTGCACTTGGCCTTGTTGAACCTCATAAGGTTCACACAGCCCCACTTCTCGAGCTTGTCCAGGTCCCTTTGGATCGCATCCTGTCCCTCAGATGTGTCAAGCTCACCACTCAGCTTGGTGTTGTCTGCAAATTTGCTGAGGGTCACTTGATCCCACTGTCTATGTCGTTGATGAAGATATTAAACAGTACTGGTCCTAGTACGGTCCCCTGAGGGACACCACTTGTCACTGATCTCCATCCAGACACTGAGCTGTTGACCACTACCCTCTGGAGGCGACCATCCAGCCAATTCCTTATCCACCAAACAGCCCATCCATCAAATCCATATCTGTCCAATTTAGAGAGAAGGATGTTGTGTTAAAACCTTACAGAAGTCCACATAGATGACATCAGTAGCTCTTCCCTTGGCCACTGATGTAGTCAATCCATCATAGAAGGCCACTAGGTTGGTCAGGCAAGACTTGCCCTTGGTGAAGACAGTTTGGAACTTCTCTGGTGATAGGTCAATAGAGATCTGCTCTTTATGGAGATCGGAACTGGCCAATGTGTAGTGCTACATCTATGTTGCCTTTGGTAGCTGGGATTGAGGTGAGGCTTGATTTCACGGACATAAGGGGTTTGAGCCATTTCCTTCCTTATTGCCCCTTGGGGACCTCAGGGGAGCCTGGAGTGCTGGTTGGGCTCAGTCCAGGCAAGTCAACACACAAGAAATTTGGCCTGGACCAACAGGATGGTGTAGTCATAACCTCACCTGTTTCACATTACACCACACCACTAACCTGTAGGGTTAAGTGTTTACATTCACCAGAAAAATCAGGCAGGCTATTAAATTATTTTCATGTCTCAGTTTCATAACTCGGTGGTTATCTGGTTTTGAAATAGTACAAATACATCCTGGGGTGGACTTTTCTTTCAACCCTCGTCTTTTCATGGTTCCAGTTTAAGTGTAGATCTACAGACACCCTGGCACAACTGAGAAGAAAGTGAGTTACAGCACAGAGGTGGGAAGGGGTAGGAACTTCTTAAGCCTGTTTTTTTTGTCAAAGAATGGTGTATTGGGTAATTTTACTTTGGCCCAGGGCAAGGGTCAGTGTCAGATGCTGTAGCTTACAGCAGGTCTCCTACTGTCTTATACTTTGCACAGTCATTGACACTGATGTTGAGACAGTATTAAATACTAGTGTAGTGTGTGGTTTAACTGATCATATAAAGACAAGTCAAACTAAAATCAGACCCAAAGTTACCTCCTTCCTCTTCCTGGCATCTTGCTCAGAAAAGTTAGAGTTTAGATTTTTTTTTGAGAGACCATCAAATCTTTACATGCTTTGAAAAATGGAAGATTGGTAAAATCATTGTTGCTACGTAAGAGTTGTAGTATGGAGCCTGAACTGGAGAGATGCTACTGTCTTTGTCTGATGGTGCCATCATCTTCTTTTCTGTGCAAAGCAACAGCAACTTGCAAATAAATGTGCATGTTTATTTTCTCTTACCAAGAACAGATGGTCTACATTTCTACATTTCTGATGGTGAGGAAAGGGCCAAACAAATGAAGGAGAAATTGTCCATCTAGCAAAACTACTGGCCCAGACATGCTGGAATAGGAAATGGAGCTAGGAAGGACTGGTTACAGTATGAGACTTGGGTTTGTGACAGAGAATGGTCTTTCAGACTGTGGTTTATGGCCAATAAAGACATTGTTCATCATAATGCACTTGACTAGTCTCTGTTTATTTCCAAGTGATAGTATGAGTTAACAGAACAGCCAAAAAAATTTACTTTTCCAGCACATTTTCCCCTACCAGGAGTCCTTGCAGTTGACAGGGATGTTCACAATGGGCGAAGGCAATCTCTCAAGCTGTGGTTAGTGAGGGAGATGGCTCACAAGGCTTGGTCTGCCTTGAGCTGCAGCTCCGTCTGTGGGAAGCTGAGGACATGAAGTTGCTGATTAATGAAATTTTCAGCAAGAAATGCATCTCCAGCACAGATTTTTTAAAAAGCCTCGACATTTATTTATTCATTCCTTTACTATATGATAATGTATGCAGTTAACATTGTACTTCAAAGGCACTTTCATGTTTTAAGGGAGAGGTGTCAAATAACGCTGTAGAGTGGTGTTTTTCTATCTGTTTGTACTGTGTTTGTTTTTATGTTGCTTTTTATGGGGCTTTTTTTTTGTAATGCAGGCTATTTCTGAACTGATTATTTCAGAACTGCGGGATCTGTTGCTACATACTTCGTGTCTGTGGCGATTATTTGTCTGAATCCTTCTACTCTAGTCAAAAGCCAATGAAAAATGTCTCACCAGTAGCAAAATAAGTAGTGACCTGAGCTAACCTCTGCGGGTGGAGTGGCTCAGGATGTAGCACGCTGTCCACAGAGGACCTGGGGAAGAGGGGCACTGCGCAATGCTGGTAGTGCTTTCACAAGGTGCTGGTAGTGCTTTCACAAGGTGCTAGTAGGAAGTTTTTCATTATACCATGAGCATCCCACAGCGATCTCTGTCCTTGGGAGAAGTCATCCCTTTCCATGCTGTCTTCTAACAAATGCCCATGAGGAGACTGTCACCTAATACTGATTATCTATGATAGGGAACACAGGCTCTGAGCACTGTGGAAGCCTGAAAAAGACCTGTGAAGCAGGTGGTTGTTTCTTCTGGCCATCTCCTATGCCTGCACGATGTCCGAGTCTGACATGCTTATGAAGATCTCTGGTGGTAGAGTCTTCCCTGTATTTTACTCTTGTACTGTGCTTACTGCTACAGTTTGTCCTCAGCTGTTCTCTGGATTTTCTATTCGGCAAGTTAAGTCCATTTTTTTTTGTCCAGCCTAACGCGAATTTGGAGAAAAGATTGTTCTCTTTCTTTTTGCAGCATCCATTTACTTTCTTGAAAGCTTTATTATGTTCCTCTCAGCCTTTTCTTTAGGGTAAACAATTCCACTTCATTCAGTCTTTCCTCATATGATGTGCTTTATAGATCTCTGATCAGTCCTGTTGCTCTGCCTGTTCACCTCCTGAATCACAGTGCCCATGACCTTCTGCATCTTCAAGCTACAGCTCTGGTTTTATATTTGAGCATGGTGGTGTCTTTTTCACAACAGAAAGGACATTGTTGATTCAAGTTTAGCTCTTGCTCTTCACTAATCCTTAGGTCACTCCAGCCCAGTGGCTGCGTAACTAATGCTTTCCCATTTTGTATTTGTTAATGATCATTCCTGACCGGGTGCAGTAACTTGCATTTGACTCCAGAGAGGAGCGTTTTTGGTTTTTTTTAAGTGTATCTTCAATTTGTCAGAAAAGCTCTGAGCTTTGTCCTCCACTGCTCTGTTACCAGAGGGAGAGTGTCCTATTTAACCTTTCTGCAAATCAATCAACATTGTGTGTCAGAGACCAATACCTTGGGTATTTAGGAGACACTTCCCTTTCCCACTTGGAGAGGAGCTGACTACTTCTGTCCTGCCCAGCTGTGGGGTTTTTATAGCGCTAAGGTCCTTTGGGAATCTGCAGTGTGCCACATGATAACTATTCACAAACTGCAAGCTATGCTGTCTATTGTTACTAGTCACCACTCTATTTAATAACCAAAGTGTCTTGCAATAGACCTTAGCCAGTTTCTTTATGGTCAAAAGATAGAATTAAGCAACCTCCAGACAGCTGGAGACAATGAATATCATTCTGAGGCAGGCACGTAAATCAGATCAGCTGAATCATCCTCTGAAAGTGCCTGCCCCTCTGAACTGACTTAAAAGGGAGCATGGGGTGACTGTCTCAGACATAGTCATAGCTCAGATGAATCCCAGCCCATCTTTTTGGTGGTCATTTTACTCAGTGGAGTGAAAAGGGCTCACGAAGAACCTCATTTTCCCTGACCTATGAAGAGGGCTCTCTTTCTGGTTGTGTTACCAAAATGAATGTAATAAGCTGTCAACTATGGGAAATCACGGCCACTGTCTAAATCTGTGGCTATAGACTTGAAATCAATGCATCTGTTAGTGCTCTTTACTCAAAAAAAAGGTGATCTATTCAGTGGAAAGACCACCAAAGTCTTTCTGTGGACTTCAGAGGGGACTCAGTCAGTATTCAAAAAAGTTTTTCATCAGAGGAAAGGCACGTGTTCAGACAAGGAAAGGAAATTGCTTGATGAGCACCATTAAATTTGGTTCTTTGATGGTTATTTGGTAAAAGCAAGTTGCATTAGTGTAGCTCACTCCTCTTGTTGATAGCATTATTCCATGCATTTTCCTGGTGTGCGTTCTGCATTTAGGAATGGAAATTACTCTGAGTCATTAACAGCCTACTTCATGAGCAGTTCTGATTTCAATGTAATGGTTCAGGAACAATGTTAATGTATATAGAATAATCCAATAATGCTATAATACCACAACGATAGAATATACATTTTTATATGTGTGTGTGTATGTATCTCTCTCAGAGCCTCTCCTGTATTCAGATTCTTTTGCCATCTGTGGTATTGTTGTGTTGGAGTAATCCTTCTGGGGAATGCTCAGACACTGCCTTACTGACAGTACACATTTTTCCTCGCTACTACACTCATTATTCACTGACCGTAGCAGCAGTAAGCCTTCCACCCAACATGGTTCACTAGAGACTCCTGTTTTCCTTTCATGAGCAATTCCTCAGGAGTCTAGAAGCTGCAAGGAGAGATGCTTTGAAACTTGGTTTTCTTTTTGTGAAGGGGAGTTGTGCCTACCCTATTCACAGCAGTCAGTATCAACAAATTTCCAGACTTGTCTATATTGTTTCAAGTCCTCATGCTACCGAGAGATGTGACACCTTGTGAAATGACAGAAATGAAAACATCTATTTATAATAGTCATAAAGTATATAAAAACAAAATGGCTTTTCAAGGGGATAACTGACTAATCAGAGGACAGAAAAACTCTCCACAGAGTAGACTGAAATTGTTCCTAAGCACTACTAGTGTTATTATGTTTGTGTGTTTTGCTCTGTAGAGAGCTTAAAAACTCTGTGGCACAAGGTACTCTATAAATATAAGATGTTGCCATTGATTTCTACAGGGATGATGCATCAGTTGGCAAAACTTCATCTATCTTAACTGTAAGATAATTCAAGCTGTTGTATGTGAAGTGTACAGGCTTGAATTTATTTGTTATCCAGTTCTTGCGCAATGCCTGCAAAATCCTCTTTGACCTTGAGAAACTCTGAGTTTGGGGTTTCCAACCTAAGCTGGCAATAACAAGACTTGGGGATATGCGGGTGGATAGTGGTCCATGTGAAAACTTGCACTGTTCAGTGCCTGATGATAAGATCATTTCATCAAGGAAAAGAAGTCACTGATATCTGTCATCTTCATTGTCACGTTAACCAACGAGGGAGAACATCAGCCCGTACAGGCGATTAACCTTCCCTGCTCCCCAAAGGGCTGGCTGCTCACAAGCAAGGTCAAAGGCAGATGATAGCACAGCCTGAGAAAACTGACCCTGTCACCACTTGAACTCTGCTTGTACCATAGATAAATGTATGTTTGGGAATGCAATGGTTTTTATTCTCCACTGAAGCATGCATACTGTCCACATTTGATCCTGGGCAACTGGCTCTAGGTAGCCCTGCTTGAGCAGGGTGGTTGGACTGGTCCTGTCCAACCTCAACCCCGCTTCTGTGATTCTGTGATTGTACCTGAAAACCACACAAGCTCCCTACTAATTTTCTCTGAACTGAGTTAAAGAAGGGATTCTGACTCAAAGTCCACTGTTTATTCTACCAGCAGCCTGGTATTCCACTTCGCATTGGCGTGATGACAACATGCACAGTGGGTAAGTGTCATGTTGCTTATGGCACCATAACTTTTACTAATGTGACAAATGCAATGCAATATGAAATAATGCGAACCACATAATGCTTATCAGCTTAACAAGCTAAAATGTATTTGATGATGTTATCTTTGCTTTTTATTTGTGCTTGTTCATTTGCAAAATTCAATCATTTGCAATTGGCCTGCCTGTTGTTAGTGCAAGTTGGTTCTGCTGAATATTGAACTTAATATAATTTGAGAGTGTTATTAAATACGACACCTGGTCTATTAGTTTCATTTTAATGTGCTGGACGTCTTCACAGAGAGCTTTGTCTTAGTGTCCATTACAGGGGAAGATCCATTTCTAAGCAAGCTGCTGTGCTGCAAGCTACATTTTCTAAGAGAAAGAGAGAAAAACAATTTAGGAAAATATATAGCTTGTCAATCCCTGCTTCTTCTACTCTGTGATATGAAGGGTCTTTCAAAGACTGAACACATCACATATCAGTTGGTATAAACAGGTCATGCTACATGCCATGAATTTTAGATTGTGTGTCATTTTCATTTATTTTTCCTTATTTTGAGTAGCCTCCCTGAAGTTTAAGCATGAAAAAAGCTAGTTGAAAAAGCCTAGTGGATTTATCACCCAGCAGGTATTAGGTGACAGCTCTTGCCACAGGGATTATAACTCTTCTCTTGTCACTTTCTCCTTGAGCGCAAGCTACACAGCCTGGGAATTTAAAACACTAGCTAATGAAGGATTAGAAGCATGTAATTTTTAGAACCCTTGTACTCTCAGGAGAAAAAATAATAGTCGGTTTCCTCTGTCATTCACGCCAACCTGATCTAAATTAGCTGGAGAGACTGCAGTGAAGGACACTTCAGTTTAAAACTCTTATTTTCATGTCAACTACGCGGCATTTCCTGGTCAACCTCTTTGTCTCCCGTGAGGAATGACAGGGCAAATTCAGCTCTAGAGGTGGCTGAGAGCAGACTCAATTGCTTTTCGGACTGCAGGCTCCGATGCAGCACAAGGTGTGGCGCGCATGTGCACCACTGCACTTGCTAACTGCGCGCTTTAGGCTCTTCCTATGCAGAGCTCGTTAGTGGTAAGGACCAGAGATTTTGGCGTACGTGCTTCCAATTGATCTTAAAAAGGTCTTAGAGATGTGCCTTGCCAAACAGTAAAGGAGATGGCAAAAAGTAAATGCAGAACAGGTGGAAATCTGGGAGGGATGGATGCACGGTAGACGTTGGGCCATAACCACCACCTCTGATGTTTGAAGAACGCTAAACCTGCATGTAGCTTTGTCCTTTGGGACCAGCTCAATGTTTTATCCCCTCTTCTTAGTGGTGAGATTAGTTTATTAATGTAGTGATAGCTTCAAAAGACTTTTTTTCTCTCTCCCCATTCTCACTATCCTTTTCTGGGTGAGTCACTGATCTTTCTGTTTTGTGCTATAGGTATAAGTGAGGGTTATCTTTTAGGACTAAACATTTAGCTGCAATAAGAAAAAAAAAATTACACTACATGCAAACTATCATTAAGTACTTTGAACTAAACGAAAAGTCTATGTTACCAGAAACCATACTCCTTTGGAATTTTTTTTTGTCCTCTTGAAGTATCTCAAATTGAAGGAAAAACTGGTTAAATTTATTGGGAATTTTAGTTTCTAGGGGCTTTGACAGACTTTGCTTTACCTTCACATCCCTCTTTAATAACTCACATAATTTCTTTTTTTTTTTTTTTTTTTTTTTTTTTTGTGATGTTAGCTGTCTTTGCCAAACTGACTGTCTGAAGAGAGTGTATCTGGCTACAGATCATAGTTGAGAGATCTTTCAGGCTTTCTTGTCTGTTTCTTAGCAAAGACCAGAACATTGTTTTTTTTCTGAAGACTTTGATATGGTCTCTGGATGTAGCCTTTTATTCCAGAAAGTGCTTTTAATGATGAAGTTCCAGTGTGCCAGGTGTGAGGCTGGTGAGGATGCAACCTACATTACATAGTGTTGGAACTCCTTGAAAAAGATGATCACTTTTGTCCTTTTCCCCTCTTCTTTTTGGTGTGGAGGGTTCAAAAGTCCTTTCTGGGAAGTGAGGGAAAAATTCTAAACCCAAAACACCCCCACTCCCTTATGCTTCTGAGAAAGTGAAAACCAGGGCCCCTCGAGTAAATTTTTAGAAGATGATTTTGTGGGTATTCATTGAATCCCTTATTCTAACTAAGCTCAGCAGGCATCTTCTCCAAGAGACAGCTCTGGCAGGAGTTGCACAGGGTGAGTACAGCTGTTTTTACCCACACATCTGAGAAATCAACTCTTCACATTTCCAGGATGGGTGAGGAAGATGTACTAATTATGCTTCTGCTTTTGAAAAGAGTCTAAGGCCTATGTTTTTTCTTGCATGTTTTCCCAGGGCTCTCTTTAGAGGACCAATGTTAAAAGTTATGAAGAGGTTTGGACATAGTAAGAGTTAAAATGGGTAAAAGCATGAAGAGATGTTATTTTAAAAGAGCCTCATCTTCCACACTCATAAAGAAGAGTGTTTTTATCAAAGGAGCAAAAGAAAATGTCTAGTAGCAGTGGCAAGGGGCAAACCACTTTGACCTTGAATTCATATATCATCCTTAATACCATGATTTGAGCAAGTAGGATAAATAACTCCATGTCCTTTGGACACAGACTGCTGTGCACAGTGGGTACTTTCCAGCAATCCGGATATTCTGTCCAGTCTCCTCAGAGACACAAAGACTTTGGGCAGAGCTCAAACCCTCTTACAAACACAGTCGAGACTCCTTCTTTGGTATTCAGCTATTTTAGCTGACATCTGTACTAATTTATCTTTTTTAAAGTCTCTTCTGCTGGACTGCTGCCTACATCTGGAGTGTGGAAAGGAGCTACACAGGAGTGCTCTGCACAGATAGATAAGCAAGTGCAGTCACCAAAAGCAGAGCCCTTTTGACAACTTCAGCATTTCCAAGCACTGATTACTAGCAGCGGCAATCATTTCTAATGTACTCCCTGCCTGTAGGTATTGACGTGTTTGTTCTGATTCTCAGTCTTTGTTTAGGGCTGATTACTGTGATCACTTTTTCTGTTGTAGGTTTGCACATCAGCAGTTTAATTACAAAGACAATTCTCTCTTAAATGTCAGCTTGCTATATTTTTGCTGTCCCTGTAGCCATTAACGCCTTTGTACTGATTCACTAGCACAGTTCTACACAGTAGACCTTGCTACCAACCTTGACGTCAATATTATTTGTCCTTCTCATTTAAAACAAGAAAAAAGAAAAAGAGCTCCTGTTTTTCCTGCGTTACAAAAATGTTTGTGTCATGTTTATGTATGTACATTTACAGTTGTGTGTGAGGATGATATATATTCATGAAAATGGGGGACATTTATTTTGATGAATGGCAGTATGTTGCTTAGTGATTCATCAGGTCACATCACATTGTCACTAAGCAACAAGATGTGATCTGACAACACTATGAATGCTTTTTTATGTGTTTACATAGACGTGCAAGTGTTTTTTGCCCTGACCACTAGTAATTAACTGTGAAATTCTATTTAATGCTTTTATTTTCACTGTTTTTGTGGTTGTTATTTAGACTCTCTTCAGTTTGTCATCATTGTCCTCATCTCAGATATCCCAGAAGGCAACACCCTCAGTTGCTCCAAGTGTGAATTACAGCTACATGAAATTAAAAATACTGTCATTTTTATCATGTTATGTTTTGTGCCCTTCTAGCTCTCATCACTTACACATCAATGCTAAGCAGTGACAGTCATTCACTGTGTCAATTCACTTATCAAATGACAAAGATATTTTTAGCTTGGGTCATGGCTTATTAGGTAAAAATAACTGTGCTTTCATATGACCCAGACTGAAAGGGAACTAATGACCTCAGTCAGTAGATGATGCAGATAACCAAATATGCAACTCCTGTGATCCACTTGGTCCTTCTTCCAAGCCACCCCTTCTCAAAAGGTGGAAGATATTTTTCTGAGATGAGCATTTTCCTCTTCATACAAGCAACAGGCTTGTATGTACTTTTTACAGTGAATTGTTGACCCAGGTGCTACTCAGCCTTTTGGGTGTCCTCCACACCATCTGCTGAAATGTCTTGTGACTCATGGGAGTGACTCCAATGTACAGCCATCCATTGGCTTGAAACCTTTTGAAAATGGAGATCCCATAATGTGGACGATTTGGTAGGAAAGCTAATATAGCTCTGACTTGCTCAGAAATTTCCAGTTGTCTGCCTCTGCCTTCCTCTGTGCTGTCGTGAGTGTCGGGACCATGGAAGTGCTGTTGCTCTGCAGTGGAGGGAGACCTGCATGGGGACACCCTATGCATATGATCTTCATAGCTTGTGGGTTTTACAGGAGCCCCCTTGGCTTTATGTCTTGCATGGCAGGGAGAAGTCGAGAAAGAAAAGTGAATGTTTCATGTTTGGGGTCAGCTTGGGTCACTTGGCCAGAAGACACTTGCTCATCTTAACTGAGGCTAAGAATAAGGTAAATATTAATTCCAGGTGGCGTGCTGATGAACTGTGCATAGAATAGGGATGTAGCTAAAAATAGAATTGCTGCCTTCCAGTAAAAAAAATGATTAAAAAAAGTTTTGAAGGGCAGGAGTAACCATTAACTAGGCTGGCACCCTCCCAGCCTTTGCTTGCACAGTTCCCAGTAAGGTGCAGTCTTGGTTCTGGTCAGGCTTTCTGAGCGTTATTGGAGTATAAATGTTACCTAAATCTGAAACAAATTAGGCAGCTTCTGTCTGCTTATAAAGTAGAATCAGCTGTCCTAAAAGAAGAAAGAAAAATTCACTTGAAACCAGGGCAATTTCACATTTTTTTCAAATGTGCGAACATTGACATTGCCCTCAGATGGTGCCATCTGTATGGGTGATAGGCAATATATTTGTATTAGTAGCTGCCAATATGATTTCAACGCTGTGGTCTATACTAATCTTGCATGCTCATGTGTGCCGCTGTGTGAAGCTGGTCCAGGTGAAGTGAGCCTGCTGTGCCTTTGTCACATCTCCGCCACTTCCCTGCAGTTGGGTCCCCTGCCACAGGCTGTGAAGGCGAGGGATGATGGCAACTGCCCTGAGCGTAGCTTGTGTTGGGGGGGGTGCAAGGACCAGGCAGGGAGCACCATCAGCTCTAACGGGTGGCAAACCCATCCTGCAGCCTCACTGACCCTGGTCTGAAAAGGTTAATACTTACAAGATGGTTGATGTCATACCTTGCGGGGGAATAGTGTTGTGAGTGCGTCAAACAGCACGATGCAGCAGCACTTTCCACATGCTCCCAGAGCAGTCACTGTCTCCTGGTCCTCCCTCATCCCCCCCTCAGCAACGTTTCAGGAGATGTCATTAGGATTTGGCTTCCTCAGTGCAGCACAAGCAAACAGCTTCTTGTGGGGAGGTGCCTCTTTTTATGCATCCCCTCCCTGAAAAAACACTATCAATACAGAACTGCTTGTTGTGTCTCATGTCTTTTACAAGGTTGTGTTCACTGCACCATACCTCTCTGAAGAAAATCAGGAAATAAATGTATTGGATATGTAAGCCTTGCTATGCAGAATGCTGTAAATCTGAGGGTACCTGTCTCTCCCCATAGATCAGAGGGGAAATCTAGTGCAGCGATGCTCAACTTGCCATAACCTCTCCTTCCTGCTTTTCTCACCTTCTCTTCTTCTCAAAAGATGAAAAGTGAAATCCTGACTCCTTTTAAAACTCATTTTTTAAAATAGTTCCTCAGACAGGCTCTGTTGGGCTCCATTTACCAAAGCTCTATACTGCATACATTTCCCTTCTCACTTTAGCCCACTGATTGAAAGTCTTCAAGGAAGTATAAACTGATGTAATTTATATGCTGTAAACTGATGCAATTTATATGTGGTAAGAAGCTCTAAGTTGTTCCATCATGGATTCCCTTCTGCGTTTATCTCCAGAGTTCAGAAGATGATTCGTCTCGGGGGGGAGGGTGGGGAATCCAGACTTTGCTCTTTTACACCTCTAATAGCTCAGAAAGGTGGAGTGGAGTGGAATGGAGTAGAGTAAAGTGGAGTGGATGGGATTGGACTGGACTGGATGGTATTGGACTGGATTGGATGAGATTGAGAGTACACAGCCATCTTAAAATAGCAGGGTTTGTTCTGGAAAAGGAACAAGAACGCAGAAGCAGCCATATCATAGAATAATAGGATCATAGAATCGTTAAGGTTGGAAAATACCCTTAAGATCATCGAGTCCAACCGTTAACCTATCACTGCCAAGTCAGCTGTAATCCAGTTCAGTAGATGTTTGACTGAAGGATGATGCTGCCAGGTCACAACACACTAATACCTCACTTGGGAAGTGACAAGAAAATTCTGGGTGCAATCCTGGTTCCTGAGGCTCACTGTCTACATTGGTGATATTAAATCAGTGTCAGGCCACAGGCTCCAGCACCTGTAATCACCCATCCTGCTGGGCACAGTCCTCGCCACCATTTTGGCCAGGGCCAACTTGCAGTCTCTCAGACAAGTCTAGATTTAGCATGGACTGGGGGTGATTTCCAACAGGCTGCTTGTCTGACACTACCTCATCATGGAGGCCAAGGGTGGCTGTGGGCTGCCCCAGGGCCAAGGAAAATTCCCGCACACATTTAATTTGCTGGAATGGATGCGGTTATGGTGTTGGGAGCACACCTCGTTTCTTGGAATAATTTGCAGACTTGCTGTAATCACCAGTGTAATTAACATCATTGGTTGCAAACTCTGCTGCATTTTCTGGGTCTTATAGACTGAAAATGGCTGTCACCATCCATTTTCCAAGAGGGAGCAGCACTTTGATGAGCTGGTTGGGCCAGGCGCAACAACAGCCATCGTGAAAGACAAGCAAACTGCCAAGCTCCTCCTTGGATTTGATGGGAGAAGATGTTTCTAGAAGACTCTCCAGCAATAGGTTTACACAAGGGTTTTTATTTCTTTTTGGACTGCTGTGTAAGTTTTAATAAAATGGTCCTCCTGCAAACAGCTTTCTGGCTGGGAGTGCAAGTTTCTAGCATATATTAAAAAGAATCAGTCAGTGGAGTTTTATCACTTCTGCGTTTTTGTACTGAAGAGCATTGAAAAACATTTAAGAGGTAACAGCAGAAAAGGAAGAGATGGTCTATATTGTTCAGCAGCAGAAAGAGCTGCATGAATCCCTCTGCCAGTGCTTCTGGCTGGACTGGTGCCTCTGTCCAAATTCACCCTGGACGAAAGCTTTCCTTCTGTCAGGACAATTTCAAATCTGGAGGGAGGAGGATGAAATTGGGTGGATCAGCAAAGGACCATTACTTGATTAATAAAGCAATAGTGGTTCCAATGTTTAAATTGTTTTAGCTGTCACCTATTCATCAACTAGATGTGTTGGTCAGCCACCAACTGCTGCCTATGGGCACTTCTTGTCCAGGTGAGAAAGCAGCTCCCTCTGGGATTGCTAGTTTGAAAAAGGTTTTCTGTGAAATATGTCACTGTGAACAACACATAGGGATTTTGAGGAAAGTGTGTCTATTTTAATCTAACTTTCTTGTCTTATTTTTGTGAGCTCAGAACCCTTTTACATCTTTAGTGTCACAGCATTTGCTTGTGATTCTGCTTTATCCTGGAGGAACCAGCCAATCAATAGAGCCAGACTGAAGTCCCAAAGCTCTCTGTCCTATGCTCAAATCTTTCTGAATGCTATATTGCCTCTCAGATGTATCACCTTACTGTTTCAGTTGCTAGGAAATACATTTTCATTTAATTTCTAAGACCAAATAGTTAATGGAGATTAATTGGATGAGACAGAAGCAATTAATTTAAACATCCAAGAATTCAGAGGTCTGCCAGAGCAAGGATGTTGGTTGTAGCTGATAACATTTTGTAAAGTTGCAATTAGGATAAGACAAAATTGTACAAATTGAAAAAGATATTCTTCTTGGATCAGCAGGTAATTTTTTTAATCCATACGCAACTGTAAAAAACTTTTTCGATATAACCACTCAGGAGGGATGACTTCCCATCTCTTGTGTACGTGCAGACAACTATCCACAACAACATGCACTCTGTTCCTTAGTGGGACTTGCTGTTTGTGTCAAGCCCAGAGCTGTTTTTGCTGCAGCCTCAAGCATCCTAGGCTGTGCCCAGCAAGCTGCCAAGGGTGGAAAGGTCTTAAAGTCTGGGAAGGCTCTGTCTCCACACCTTGCCTTTAATAAGGAGTGTGGTGGGGGAATAGCACTGAGAGCTGGACATGCTCCATGTCCTTTCCCTACCCACCAAACCTGCTCATGAGGAAAGCCAGTGCTTCAGTCTGGGAGGGAGCAGCGCTGCCCGTAATGCCTCTCCCTCCACCATTGTCTTTTCGCAAAAGATACACTCGAGCACAACAGCACTGCCGTGTTACTTGTGCCTCTCCATTGATCCTGGTGAGTCTAAGGGGGCAAGATGGGTCCTGCCAGTGTAGCTCCCCCATGAGGTGTATATGAAAGCCAGTTAATCTGCTCAGATTAGCCTGGTTGTGAGTCTGAGGTTAGGAAAACCTCCTGCTGCAGGATATTGTATTCTCATGGCAGTGTCTCCTTGAGGTGAGGAGGAAGCCATGCACCACTGAGTCTTGTTCCACTGTCGGTCTCCTGAGTGTCTGGGTGAAATGAAACTGCATCAGTAACAAGCAACATTAATTTCTTTAATCTGTGTCTTTGCTTTGTGGAGTTAACTGGTACATATTATATTGAAACCCAGAGTATCTCAGTGACAGGAAGAGGGATAAAATCAATCTCACTGATGGTAGCTTAGCTTGGGGTAGCTGGTACATTTATTGCCCCCAGGTGTCTATGCACTCCCAGTTCATGGATGTCTGACTGCTCAGAAATCAGGTCCAGAGCTCCTCAGTTTGGTATTTTAAGAGAAATCATCATTGATTTGGGGTGTCTTAGTCCATAAATTTGAATCCTGAAAATCTGTTTCAGAAGAAACTCAGACATCCATGTAAATTGAGCCAATAATTTTGACAGCCTTTCCAAGCTGAGCTGTACTTGCTTGGCACTCAGAGCACATCCCGTAGACCACTGTAATTGAAGACAGATACATAAAGGAAAGAAATATGGATCAGGGTAAAACGCAGAAGTTTGAAAGGGGTCAGTGACATGGAGTGGCGATGAAGTGCTGCTGGGGTAACCACATGTCTCTGGAGGGCTGAATTTAAATCTTAGAATCATAGAATAGTTTGGGTTGGAAGGGACTTTTAAACATCATCTAGTCCAACCACCCTGCAATGGGCAGGGACATCTTCAACTAGAAAAGGTTGCTCAAAGCCCCATCCAACCTGACCTTGAATGTTTCCAGGGATGGGGCATCTACCACCTCTCTGGGCAACCTGTTCCAATGTTTCACCACCTGCATTGTAAAAAATTTCTTCCTTTTATCTGGTCTAAATCTACCCTCTTTTAGTTTAAAACCATTACGCCTTGTCCTATTGCAACAGGCCCTGCTAAAAAGTTTGTCCCCATCATTCTTATAAGCCCCCTTTAAGTACTGAAAGGCTGCAATAGGGTCTCCCCTCTGGATGCAACCATCCAGCCAATTCCTCATCCACTGAACAGTCCACCCATCAAATCCATATCTGTCCAATTTAGAGAGCAGGATGTTGTGGGGAACCATGTCAAAGGCCTTACAGAAGTCCAGATAGACGACATGCATAGTTCTTCCCTTGGCCACTGATGTAGTCACTCCATCACAGAAGGCCACTAGGTTGGTCAGGCAGGACTTGCCCTTGGTGAAGCCATGCTGGCTGTCTCGAATCACCTCCCTGGCCTTCATGTGCCTTAGCATAGCTTCTAGGGGGATCTGTTCTATGATCTTCCCAGGCACAGGGTGAGGCTGACAGGTTGGTAGTTCTCAGGACCCTCCTTTCTACCCTTTTTAAACATCGGTGAGTGCAATATTTCCCTTTTTCCAGTCACCAGGGACTTCACCTGACTGCCATGACTTTTCAAATGTCATGGAGAGTGGCTTAGCAACTACATCAGCCAATTCCCTCGGGACTCTGGGATGCATCTCGTCAGGTCCCATAGACTTTCCTCAGGTGGTCATGGACCTGATCTTCTCTTACAGTGGGAGAGACTTTGCTCCCCTAGTCCCCATCTTGTGGTCCATCCACTCAAGATGTGTGGGAAGAGAGGTTGCCAGTGAAGACTGAGGCAAAGAAGTTGTTGAGTACCTCAGCCTTCTCCTCATCTGTTGTTACCAGTTTGCCAGTCTTGTTCATTGTGGGGGGTACACTTTCATTGACCTTCCTTTTCTGGCTGACATACCTGTAGATGCCCTTCTTATTATTCTTTGCATCCCTTGCCAAGTTCAGTGCCTTGGCCTTCCTGACCCCATCCCTACACAACTGGGCAGCATCCCCATACGCTTCCCAGGATACCTGTCCCTGCTTCCACAGCCTGTGCATTTCCTTGTGCCCTTTAGTTTGACAAGCAGGTCTCAACTCAGCCATGCTGGTCTCTTGCCTCCCTTTCCTGATTTCTTAGACCTAGGCATCGAGAGCTCTTGCGCTCTGTGGAAAGCGTCCTTAAATATCTGCCGGCTCTGTTCTGCTCCCTTGTCCCTGAGGGCAGTTTCCCAGGGGGTCCTGTTGACTAACTCTTTGAAGAGCTGGAAGTTTGCTTTCCTAAAATTCAGAGTCCTGACTTTACTCTTCACCTGACCAGTATCTTTCAGGACTGCGAACTCTACCAGTGCATGATCACTGCAGCCCAGGCTGCCTACAATCGACATATTACCAATTAGTTCACTTGCATTGGTGACCAAGAGGTCCAGTATCGCATCCCCTCTGGTAGGGCTGTCTATTACCTGGCTTAGGAAGTTATCCTTAATGCATTCCAGGAGTCTCCTGGATTGCCTACAGCTCGCCGTGCTACTTTTCCAGCAGGTGTCGGGGTGGTTGAATTCCCCCAGCAGGATGAGAGCCTGTGAGCACGATGCCTCCTGTAGCTGGAGTAAGAAGGCTTTGTCAATAGGCTCCCCTTGATTGGGTGGCCTGCAGTAGATACCAACCACAAGGTTCCCTTTGTTGCCTCAGTCTCTGATTCTTACCCATAAGCTTTCAGCCTGCTCGTGGCTATTCTTCAGAGACAGCTCTTCACACTCTATCCATTTCTTGATGTAGTGGGCAACCCCTCCACCCCCTCTTCCTTGCCTGTCCCTTCTGAACAGCCTGTAGCCATCGATAGCTGCACTTCAGTCTTGCTTGGGTTTCATCACAGGCCCTATTTGTCTGTGCCACAAAATAGCTGACAAATACTGCCTAGCAAAGATCCAGAGTTGGAGTAATAGGAGATTTGTAAGCTAAAAGTCCTGAGCACTGGCAAACCTCCATGAACATTGATGCATACCTGGCACTTGCTAGTATTGGTACAGCAAATGGCCTGTTGCTCTGCCTTCCTCCTCAACCCAAGGAAAATGAATGGGGACTGGAATTAAATTCATGTCTTATGTGAACCAGTGGAAAACCTGAATGAGCCCAAACATAGGACTGGAGAAGGCAGTTTAGCCCTGCAAGCATAGCTCATGTTTCAAGATAACTGTCAAGGTCTGGTAGTAATTCATTCCCTCAATATTGTACACAGCAGCCCTCAGTTGCTGAGTCTGAAAGGTTTGACAAAATGTTGATCTGATGTCAAGGAGCAAGGTAGATTCCCCTTCCAACTGCGTGACTCTTGCTAGGAATGATTTGCTCTCTGTCACCTTTGAATGCTCATTTTTCAACTTATTGTATGACTGTTTAGTTCTTTTAGTTCTGAGAGGGTATAAATTTGATATGATAAGGGAGGGGAAAGTGGTGGGGAAGGAAGTCTCTTCAGCAGCTTGCATCTCCCACACATGGTCAGAAACTCCTTGATCTGCTGTACTGGGAGCTGTGAATTCCCATTGCTGCATCATGGAAGCAGGAATTGGGGGTTCACGGTTCTTCTCTCATTTGGCCTCAATTTCAGAGGGAACCGGTCTGTTCTTAGGCCTCGTGGAGCTAACTGATGTCTAGGGCAATGCCATGTGTAGGCTGTTTATTCCTAGAGGGTAGCAGAAGAAAAAGCTTATTGTGTATTAAGAACCTTTAACCTTCCAGATTTTTTAACATACTCAAATTTTTTTCCAAGTGCATGTATATGATTTTAAAAGTAAGTAAATGAAGTTGCAAAACTCCAAAATATACTTTCATTAGTGATCTAAAAGTAAACACTTAATGTGGTTAAAAATATGGTATTTTTAGATTTCTTCACAAGTAGAAGCCATGATGTATTTTCTGTTAAAAACAGAGAGAAAGTAATGCAAAAACCCAACATTTCAGCATGCTGCTTGCTTTATAAGCAATACAATATTGGTAGTCAAACCATGCCCTCCACAGCAAGCATCCACACATCTCTTTTAAAGAAAGGGACATTGTTTTCTGTTGGGTTTTATGAACAGTGCGGGAAGCACAGATATTCACTGATTTCCCATGCCTACCTTCATATTCAGGTTATTTACTGATAGCTCCCTTAAGATTTGGGTGAGGTTAGAGATCACTTCAAATGCCTAGCTGCTTTCCCAGAATTTAACCCCAAGTGTGGCTGGAAGTCTCAGTGCAGTAGTATGCCCTGAAAGATATCTTGCCCATCTCCTTGCAGGTTAAGTTTGGCAGCATACACCAAGAACAGCCTTGGCATTCAAGTCCTTGGCATTACTGATTTCAGTCCTAGCTTAAAAACAGAACTGAAATACTGTGGAAATATAAAAAGTTAGTAAGGCTTTTTTCCTCCCTGCTAAGTGAAAAGATGTTGTCTCCCAGTTTGAGCATGCACAGCCCAGTAGTCTCTGCAGTCTGAAGCAGGGCTGGGGTGGTTAGGAGACTCCTGTGTTTGTTGAAGAGCCCTCTAAACACCTCAAGCCACACCATGGTAAAGTGTGTGGACAACCTCATACTGCTCTCCACAGGCCGACAAAGAAACTGTAAACTTCCAAAATTGCTGAGAAAGGATGGGCTCGCTGCAACGGTGGTGCGCTTTGGTGTGGCAGCTTTGAGTTTTCTCCTCTTTCAACAGGGACTTCATGTAACACCACAGATAATTGCCTATGTAATTTACCATTGGTAATCAATTTTTATAAATTTCATAGGCTTTAGTAGCCCACATGCAAAACAGGAAAAAATAGTACTGCTTTTCTCCTGGCCTTTGTCTATTTTGCCGATTTAAATTGAAAGCCTTCAGAGCTGGGAACATCTTTGATATTTATGTATACATGGACTCTCATAAAGGGCTTACAGTCTCAGCTGGGATGCAGAGACATTGCTGCACCACAAATATTTACCAATTATTTACAATAATTATTCCTTCATGGAGATGTACTGAAACACAGCAAAGACTATTCTGGGAAAGAAAAGCTTGCCATCAGTTGACTGAATTGTTTGTACTGGCCTGCGTAACAGTGCAAAGGGGAATTATTTTACTTTACACAATTGTTCTTGTAACTAAGGAAACTTCAGGGCAGCTGCTGACTTATTGTTAATTTGTTTGCTAGTTAAATTTTCTGGAAGCAACAAAGAAAATAAGTTTGGGGAAACTAGAAGATCAAACTGGGCACATTAATTACGTTTTTCTCTTTTCTTTGTAACTGAGATACCCTGTATGCCTCAGCAAATTATTGTTGAAACATCTGAAGTATTAACATAAAAAACTTTAATTCAAAATACATCTCCTGAGAATTTAAGTTCTTCAGCTGTGGGCTCAGGCCTCCAAGATTTTCATACATATTGCTGAGGGCTAGTGCACTGGGACATATGGTCTTCTGCAGTGGATGATGCAAGTAATTCATTATTATAAAAATTACCCAGTTGTCAGAGTCCCCTCCCCACTAAGCTTGGTAAACCACCAAAGCAGATATGTTCTTGCCCCAAAGAACCTTCTTTTTATTAGTATGAAATATGTGAAGGGAAAGAGAAAGAAATGCCTAATGGGAGCAGAGCAATGAGGATAACTTTTTAAAAGAATCCTCACAGTTTGTCTCCATTATCTAATCTTTTCCAGTTTTTGTTTATTCTTTACTCTTGGATTTTATTCAAGAAGTGAGGCTTATGAAATTGTACCAGCTTTCCCTCAGTATGCCTGCCTACAACATCTCAAAAATACCATGTTTCTGAAAGTTTCAAGAGAACTGAGAAAGTCTGAGAAGAGTTTTTGTCCCATGTAAAGAGAAAGGCAGGAACGAGAGAGAGAACATCAGTACGTAGCTGTTGGGAAATTTACCATAAAAACATGTCTCAGAAAAGCTATGCATATTTGGGCTGGGTTTTTCCAAAGCGCTCGACAATACATCTGGACATGGAAATAAAAATGAAAACTCTTATTTTTTAATCATTAAAAACTCACTGGTCTATTTTTTTTGTCTTATTTTAGTTTATATAAGCTCATAAAAAGTTTGGATCCAATTTGCAGTGAAATTTTAAGGGCTGAGCTCTGAAACTTTCAACAGGGTTCCCAGCAGGAGCTGCTGGGTTCAAACACTGTTGAAAACCCAACTGTTTCAGATGCCCAAATAGGCATTGATCTGCTCTGAAAAGTCATTAAGATGACCAGATGTCCTCATTCATCTGGAATGTAGGTCCTCATCCTGGCAGCCCAAAGACTTTTTTCAAAGGCTGTTTTAAAGCAGATTTTCCTCATTTTCTTCCTCCACTCCTTAGGAGAAGAGCAAGCGATAGGCATCAGTTCCCACCTGGACATAACTGAAATGATCTCCGTCATAAAATCTGGTTCAGGAAATATTTTCACGATGGGACCTTTGATATCACACAGAGGTCTGTCTCCCTGAGATGTAATCAAGGCTGAAGCCATGCTCTAGATACCCCAATGCTGTTTTTGTCTCTAATTCTTGTACTTTAGATGAACATTTTGTAATATCTGAAAAGAAACCAGAAAGATCAGTTGTCAGCCATCAAATGATGTTTTTTTCTAATTAACTGCCTCAGGAATCAATATTAGCCATGCATCTAGCCAACAATTTTATCAGCATTCTGGAAGTAAACCACAAATAAAATTTAGATGATTTGTGAAGTACTACTGATAAAATCAGGTTAGCCGCATTCAGCAATATGAAATACTTGGTTACTGCAGGAAAGTGTCACTCAAAAAAACCTGTTTTCTTCTAGGAAATCCAAGATTTTATAGCAAGAAATAAGAAATTTAGACCATTACCTCTATGTAGAAATAGGAACTGTGAAAACATTGTGGAAATCATCAAACAGCTGTTAAGGTACAACACTGCGATCAAGAAGGCTAATGCAATTAGTGAACATTGGACGGGGAATGGAAGAATGAGGAGGCGATTTTTGTTTTGCATGTGGCATTATTGAGACTGCGATAGGAAGGCTGCATCCTCTGGACAGTATTCTTAGAGGATCTAGGGCCACAAAAATGATCAGAGGGATGGAACACCTCTCCTACGAAGAAAGGCTGAAAGAGGTGGGGTTGATGAGCCTGGAGAAGAGAAGGCTGTGGGGAGACCTTATTGCAGCCTTTCAATACTTAAAGGGGGCCTACAAGAAAGATGGGGATAGTCTTTTTAGCAAGGCCTGCTGTGACAGGACAAGCGGTAATAGTTTTAAACTAAAGGAGGGTAGATTTAGACTGAACACAAGGAAAAAATTTTTCATGATAAGGGTAGTGAAACACTGGAAGGGGTTGCCCAGAGAGGTGGTAGATGCCCCATCCTTGGAAACATTCAAGGCCAGGCTGGATGGGGCTCTGAGCAACCTGATCTAGTTGAAGATGTCCCTGCCCATTGCAGGGGCCTTGGACTAGATGACCTTTAAAGGTCCCTTCCATCCCAAAGCATTCTATGATTCTATGATCGGCAAAACTGGAAAGCTCCAGAAAGGAGCCTGAGGAAAGGACACAGGGCTCCACTCACCAGCTTCAGCAAGGGACATTTGGCTAGTCCTAAGAAAATGTTTTTTTTTACAGTTGTGGTGATCAAACACTGGTACAGGCTGCCAAGAGAGGTGGTGGGATGTCTGTCCTTGGAGATATTCAAACATTAGCTGGACATAGCCCTGAGAAGTCTGCTCTCCCTTCAAAGGCCACCCTGACTTAAGCAGGGGCTAGGAGAGGGACCTTTGGGGTCCTTTCCAGCCACAACTCTTCTGTGATGCTATGGTTTGTTTTGCAAAAATGTTTTACACTGAGATAGAGAGAAGTTTTTAGATTCAGTATTTAAGCAGCTTATCTTAACGGCCAAGTGAGCATATCTTCACTGGGAAAATACCTGATGTCAAGGATGGGATTTGGTAGTATTCAGTTTTAACTTAAGGCACCCAAATTTTGGTGTCCACGGCACTGTCTAGATATAAGCTTGCTATCACCAGTCATCACCAATGATAACAGAAGGGGTCTAGAAATGCAGGTCAAATGTGGATGTCTACTTGCAAGTGTTTAAAGCTTGCTGGAGTTAAATTCTGGCCTAACATGCCCCTCAAGCTGGTAGAGACTTCAAAAGAGCCGTTGTGTGGAAGCTGAAGCTGGTGTAACTTGAGGCTGCTTCCTCTTGTCCTGTCACTTGTTACTTGGGAGAAGTGACTGACCCCCACCTTGCTACAACCTCCTTTCATCTGTAAAGAGCAATAAGGTCTCCCCTCAGTCTCCTTTCCTCCAGGCTAAACAACCCCAGTTCCCTCAGCCGCTCCTCATAAGACTTATGCTCTGGACCCTTCATCAGCTTCATTGCCTTTCTTTGGATGCGCACCAGCACCTCAATGTCCTTCTTGTAGTGAGGAGTCCAAAACTGAACACAGTACTCGAGGTGTGGCCTGGTGCCCCAGTACAGGGGCACTATCACCTCCCTGGTCCTGCTGGCCACACTATTCCTGATACAAGCCAGCATGCCATTGGCCTTCTTGGTCACCTAAGCACACAGGCCTTCTTGAACCTCATACAATTGGCCTTGGCCCATCGATCTAGCCTGTCCAGGTCCCTCTGCAGAGCCTTCCTACCTTCAGACAGATCAACACTCCCACCCAACTTGGTGTTGCCTGCAAACTTACTGAGGGTGCACTCGATCCTCTCATCCAGATCATTGGTAAAGATATTAAACAGAACTGGCCCCAATACTGAACCTTGGGGAACACCACTTGTGAGCAGCCACCAGCTGGACCTAACTCCATTCACGATAATTCTTTTGGCCCCGACCATCCAGCCAGTTTTTTACCCACTGAAAAGTACGCCCATCCAAGCCATGAGCAGCCAGTCTCTCCAGGAGAATGCTGTGGGAAATGGTGTCAAAGGCCTTACTAAAGTCCAGGCAGGCAACATCTACAGCCTTTTCCCTCATCCACTGAGTGGGTCACTTTGTCACAGAAGGAGATCAGGTTAGTCAAGCAGGACCTGCCTTTCATAAACCCATGCTGACTGGACCTGATCCCCTGTTTGTCCTGCACGTGCCGCATGATGGCACTCAGGATGATCTGCTCCATGACCTTCCCCGACACCGAGGTCAGGCTGACAGGCCTGTAGTTCCCTGCATCCTCCTTCTGGCCCTTCTTGTAGATGGTTGCTAACTTCCAGTCCACTGGGACCTCCCCTGTTAGCCAGGACTGCTGATAAAGGATTGAAAGTGGCTTGGTGAGCAGCTCCGCCAGCTCCCTCAGTACCCTTGGGTGGATCCCATCCGGCCCCATAGACCTGTGTGTGTCTAAGTGGTGTAGCAGGTCACTGACCATTTCCCCTTGGATTATGGGGGCTTCATTCTGCTCCCTGTCCCTGTGTTCCAGCTCAGGGGACTTGGTACCCCGAGAACAACTGGTCTGACTATCAAAGACTGAGGCAAAGAAGGCATTAAGTACCTCAGCCTTTTCCTCATCCTTTGTCACTATTTCCCCCCTGCATCCAATAAAGGATGGAGATTCTCCTTAGTCCTCCTTTTGTTGCTAATCTATTTGTAGAAACATTTTTTGTCTTTTACAGCAGTAGCCAGATTAAGTTCCAATTGGGCTTTGGCTGTATGCAGTTATGACTTGTCTGTTTTACCAATGAACAGATATCCTGGATGTGGTGATTTGAAAGGTAAAGACATGGAGATTTCTTCCTAAGATTTCTTCCTAAGAAAGCACAATTATCTGATCTGGTAAATGATTTTAACATCTTTGGTAAGATATTCAAACTTGTGACCAGAATATCCTTTCCTACCGTGTGTCCCCCTAAAACACAAATTACAAACTCTTTAGAGCAGGGACCATCCTTCTCAGTGTTGGGCCCACTTGCGGAATGGTGCTATCATAAATAATCACGCTGGATGCAAATTCATTGACTTCAAATGGCAAGACAGCCTTGACCACATGCTTTTTAGTCCACTATTCTGACTTTGTCAGTGGCCAAAACCTGGCTTCATGGGAAGGTGTACATTTTGTAATGTGCCCCACACAGGAAGGCATAAATTCTATAAGCTTAACTTTTAATTCTATAAGTTAAACTTGTGGCAGAGTCTTTTTTTAGGTTCAGTAATTTTGTAGGTGCTTCATGCCCTAGAACATGATGACTCCTATCCCTTTAAAAAAAAAACAATCCATCTAATATAGATAGGGATATTCTCATTACTTCAATACACCTCTAATGTTATTATATTTTAAAAATCTAATAAATTATTTTCCTCCTTAACAGCTTCTGCTGACAAATTCCTCAGTTTATTTATGATAAAGTATTTCTTATATCAATGCAAATGTGATGCCTTTCAATGGTATGAGAATGCCCCTTAGTTTTGATCTTGGAGGGAGTCCTGGTTTCCCTTCTTTTTTCCCTTCATTTCTTTTGCATTGGATATCTGCCAATACTCTATCGAATGGTAGGATGTAGGCATGACAGACATCTTCAATAAAGTTCAGGGGTTGGTGCTGTGTGACCCCAGAGACGAATCTGCTTTAACCCTTCCTGTCTCATGCAGGTATGGATGTTTGTAACACCCAGCTCTCACACAATGCTTTTTATCAGCAGACCTTGGAGCCCTTTACAAACAATTTTTTTGTCATCTCCTCTGTTTCTCTTTCATAGAAATTGAAATGCAGAGATGTGAAGTGACAGAGTTTTCTAGGGGCAGACGTGGAATTAGAGCCCGCACTCCCTCAACACCTCTGCCCTGAGCTGGCCACCTGACTTTTCTGCCTCCTGCCTTCTCTGAGCAATACTATGTATATTGCAGCAGCTTTCAGCCCAGTCATTATCAACTCATTACTTCAATTTTTTTAAATGAGTGAAGCTCAATTCCCCAGTGCAGATCAGTACTGGATCCTAAATAATGTCCCCCTGCAAAATGGGTAACATCACTATTGCCTCAAAAGGATAGTTTTCTCTGAAACCAAAAGCTCCATTTGGGTGAAGTGGACAAATCCTGTTGGAAGGCAGCTCCCACCCGGCACAAATGTCTAAGCTCTGATCTAAAACATCTGGTAGCTCATAATTATGGGAAATATCCCAATTTAATTCCAGCTATGTAGGGGTATGGGATGTTAATGAGACCAGTGAAGGTGAGAAGGGTTACATTTAAGGGACAGAGCATAGGGTTTGGACTCAGACTATGCTTGGCTTTCTTTCCAATTTTGCTTTTAACTTGTGATGTGAATGTGAACCAGACTTTTAACCTTCCTATAACTGTATTTTCACATTGAAGAAATCTGAATAATGTTTCCAAAGTTTTAAGAAGCTCTTTGAAATCCTTCGCTTGTAAAGCATCAGAGGTCAGTAGTTGTGTTTGTTGTTCGGTTGTATTTTTCCATGATGATCCATAGAGAAGCAGTGGGTAATGCAAGGCAGTTAATTTTCATAAATATGTAGGTCATAAATATCTAGAACCAAATAATAAAAGAAAGATTCAGATTTATTGACGACCATAGGAAAAATGGAACATGCTGCTGTTTTATATTTGGTGCACTTAGTTTAAAAGAAATGTGTTGGTTTAATTTGTGTCTATGAAGTATGCCTGACATTTTCTGTTCATTTTAAACTGTAGGACATAAAAGAACGATATTTCTCTTTCTGCTGCTTCTGAGACTTCATTTTCCCAGTTTTAGATATGATGAACTAGGAAACACTGAAGCTATTTGCTAGAACCATTTTGTTTAGCTGCTCTTATAAAACTCCTATAACAATTCACAGGTTTTGTCTATTATGGAAATGTCATTAAAGTCTGTGAGCTTTAAAAAGCGTTTGTACTTAAGAAGAAAAAGAAATACCATATAATAACAAATATAACAACAAAGCACAAAATGGAAATAGTAGAGGTACATTACATACTCTTTGCAGTAATGTGCCATAGAGTTATGGCTTAATTTCCTGAGGATGAGCTGATGTTCAATATTTTGAAGATAACTTTTTGTTTTCTGTGATTTGTTCAAAGCAAAATATTAAAAAAGTACCCAGCAGGCTTACCAAAGATTGACTTGAAGACTAGATATCTCTAAAATTCCTTTTGCATTGTAGTCAGTGAACCAGGACAAGACTGAGAAAAACAAGTCCAAGACCTGTACACAAAGTGTGTACAAAGTGTGTTTAGCTTCAGTGATTACTGGGACTCTGAACCACTGTCATCCCATTAATTGTTAACTCGGGTAAATACATTTCAGGCTATTTCAAAAATTAAAAAATTAAAGTACTTATAGTGTCCTCTTGGACCTGCCCTAAATATGAAAATTCATAGGTGGTGTGTAAGGATGTATAGTGGGATCCATCAGGATTGTTCAAGCCATGACTGAAGGACTGTCTGGTTTGCTTTGGAGGCTGTACACTTCAGGATCACTTTGAAAGTCCCTTGGCTGAGAGCAACAGTTGTGTTGTAGAGTGCGTGATGCCATATATGGACAGTCTGTTCCCAGTGCTGTCACTGTAAGCTTCACACTGATTTGGATGGACATAGGACTGAGGTCCTCAATGAGCTCATACAATACTTTGAGGAACAAATATTTTTGAATTAGTGCTTTGTGGGTGCTCTTTACTTCTACAAAATATACAAGTGCATTTGATTGTTATTTGCATGAACTAAAAGTGAAAATTAAGGTATTCTTTAAGACTCTCTCTTGTTTTCTCTCTTGGGTCAGCTGGAAAGCTCTTGCTGGGACTAGGGTGATAGCCCATACCACTGTGCCCAGATCGCTGGGACAAGTGCCTAAAGTATGGAAGGAGATGCTAATATATGGCCAGAGATATTGTCTTGGAAGCAGGAAACAGTTTGCAATGGTGGAAAAGCATATCATCCTGTTTTGAACCATTTCAACATAAAACTTTCCATACTTGAACTATATAGAAATTGCATATGCAGTAATTTTTACAGCAAGTACACCTCAAGGAGAATGATAGATTCATCTTGTGATACCTTATAAAATACTAAGTTAAGAAATTCATAATGGCATAGTAATGTGAAAAAATGACACTTCAATTTATATATACAGGGTATCAGGACACAGCATATTCTAGCTTGTCCCTTCCAGTGTAAAATCTGGAGTTTACTCACTCAAAGAAGGAATTATGGTTTAGAAACTGTATAGTGGTCAATTTTTCTTGGTCCATCCAGAATACCTAGGGAGCTTCTTCATATATGGATGAACCCTCTTGTGTATCTTCTTTACCATTGCTCAGTCTCCATTTACAAGCTTCTTTATAGGTAACTTTCTTGTAATCAGTAATGGAATAGTTGATAATTATTGCATGTTATTTGTTATGTAAATTTTTGCTTTGCTTTCTTTTATTTTATTATAGCAAATATTGTTCTACTAGAAGATGTGATGTGACTGTGAACAATTATTTTTTTCATTTCTAACATTATTAGTATTGATTTACTAATTGTAAATTGAATTTGGTCCAGTGAATTTACTACCATGGTGATTCTTGTTCCTTCTTCTTAGGAAATGTATTTCTTTTTTAATTCAACAGTTGAAAAAGTATTCTGATTGAAACCAGTAAGTGAAAACAGAAATATATATGGTACTGAAAAATATTAAAACCCACATGTATTTGGAACAAAAAAAATGGAAGAATATGAATACAACACAGAAGCCCAATTTTTAAACCTTTTAACTGTATCTTACCATGAAGACTTAATAATCCTCAGTGTATATTAGTGAAATGGTCTCCCTGGTCAGGTAGAGGAGCATATATGTGGAATATTTCTGTTGGCAGCCCAGTTGGCCTGCCTTAGGTAGCCAGTTTCTTAAATTACAGCACAACATCTCTCTAAATTACAAAAAAAAAAGCCTCAACAGCTCAGGGTACCTCATTTTCACCCTTGAAAATGGCCAGAGCTCACTGTTAGAGGCAAAACCCATGAGACTGACAGCTTTGCAGCAGCATGCACAGGTGAAGTGTCTCGATGGACTGTGCTTTGAGGCTTGAGATTGTCCTAATGATGTCTTATCCCTAGTGTGATTATGGATGCTTCTTTTCCCTCCAATATGTAATAATTTTAATTTCACTTACGTAACATTTGTATGAGAAAATGAGAAACCTCCTCAGCCTTGAGAGTTTTTTCAATGTTACATTTTCCTACGGTCCAGTTAGATAGTGCTGGATGTGCAGGGGTCCAATTTCCACCTGCTGCTGTGCAAGGTGGAAGAAGAGAAAGCATTCAAAACTAAGACATTATGAAAAATGTGAAGTCTTGGGGTTTTATTCTTTAATTTAGAGTGAACATTCACTTTTGTTATTTTATGGCAAGCATGGAATAAATTTGTATTCTTATTAAAAGGAAACATAATTCTGAGGTGAAATTGAAACAAATACATTGACAAGGAGGTTGATTGGGCCCGACATTTTTAGAGTAAGGAGAGCAATGCATGCTGACTTCAAAAGGCACTATCAGGCTTTCAATACTTGTGACATTGAATTCTAACTGTGATGTGTTTGCCATCCTTAATGTGGAATGCTTCCAAGGATTTTTAGAGTTATGCTGTTATTTTTAATGTCTGCCCAGTTTTTCTAAGAAATATTTTCAACTGCTTCCCACAATTTCCATTTTAAATTTTCTGTAATTCATAATCTATCTTGGAGGAATATTAAAGGAACTAGTCAGGGGTTAGGATTTCACTGTGGGCTCCAAAACCCCAGAAGATGGTTCTTTTGCCGAGGAGACTTGCAGTCCAAGTAAGAAGGCCCAAAAGCATGAGACAGTGATCTATGAGATTTCTGTGGTTTTAGGTTGTAATCCCATGAGAATCACACATTTCATTACTACTGAACACTAACGTTAGCCTAACTGCATTCTGGAACCAAATGAGTTTCCCTTTTCACTTGTAGAACATGTAAATGACCTGTTTGAACATTTCTTGATTGCATTCAGCCCCACTGGATTACCTGGAGAAGCAACAATTTATTCTACAAGTCACTTTCACATCACGTGATTTCCTGATTTCTTCTTAGACATTAAAACACCAGACGAGAACCGGGGTCTTAAATTTAATCAGTATCTGCCCTGGATGTTAAAGTTCCCTAAGGGCCTTGAAATGATTTGCTGGTCTTGATGATTGCTCACCAGCTCTTTTAGAAAGAATTGGTTATGGATCTTATGCTCCCAAGAGAGTAGATCTTTATACTGCCCAGATGTGGTTTGTCATCTTGTCCATGCTGACCACTGTTGCTTTTCCCAGTAGTCTTAATCTTCAGGAGACACAAGCTGAAAGGCTCACCACACTAAGCCATGGTTGCACCTATATGAAGTCCAAGTTTATCAGAACTTGCAGGCCAAGCTTCAAAAGCACTCAGCACGATGAGACTGAGTGAAATCCAAAAGCATCACAAAAACGGTAATAAAAGTGATAACAGGAAGCTATTTCAACTAATGCTGTAATTTCTGGTACGGAGACATGCTCTATTTTTCTCATCTCAGTCATCTTTCAGAATAGCTAATCAGGAGATGGAAGAAGGATGTACACACAGCCTAGTTTCAAATGTTTAGCTCTCTAATATCCTCGTCCCAGGGATACTGAGCATTTTTCTGCTTTCTGTGCAACATTTTTTCCAGCTCAAATCATAAAGCAATGGCAATTAGGCTTCACTATTGAATTTTCTCTTCTCCCACTCTTGGGCACCAGCACAGAGTATGCAAAACAGAGAATAAAAAGCAGGAATTGTCTTGCTAGTAATGGAGCAGGCAGGTGGTAACCCCGCTTCCAGTTCCTAATGTGTATGGATGATGGAGAAAGACTGTAATCATCCAAGTCAGAATAAAGTGCCTTCACAAAAACCAATCTCTGAATGATGCGAAACGATGGTTGTCTGGCAATCTTTTTAAGCTTTTGATACTGCTAATTTGCTATGTATTTTTCACACAGCACCATTCTTAGATAATTACTGTAGCTGGTGCCATAGAAAGGAATCTTTAAATTGTATATATTAGATGGTTTTGCTGATGAGATTGCCTGCTAGCAATCTTCTTATTGTCCTGTGATGATTCCAAGTGATTGTTTGAGACTGTGAACACGATCTGGAAGCCTGGGAGTTATTGGATCAGAGTTCTGATTTTGGCAACAGCAAAACATATTGCATAACATTATGTGAATGGCAAAAATCCATTGTGTCCCCATATCACTGGCTGTTCAGCTGAGAAATGACAAGAAATGATGCTTACCTCAAGCAGATGCTGTTAGACTGTATTACTGTAAAGAATGGTAAAAGTTCCTGCAGTCAAGCTGTGAGCATACACAGATGGTTATCTGGACAATTTATTAGTTGTCCTACAGAAAATACTGAGACCCTTGCTTAGTAGATAATTGTCACCTGAGCTACTGTAGCTTTGAATTTCCTCACCTGCCACATGCTGCTATGGCTGGTACACATACTTTTTTTAATAAACTTCATTTTTCACATTTTCTTTCTTGTCATATGCTTCCATCTCATTTTCCTATCCATTTTGTCATCCAGATCTCAGCTCCTCATCTCTCCTTTTTTCCTTTCCTCACACCTCTGTTTTTTCTCCTTGTCTTTCCCTCCTTTATATTTTCTTTCTCTTTTCTTTCACAGTATTTTGTCCTCACTTCCTTTCTCATCTTTCACTATCCCTCTTTCTTCTTTCTACCATGCCGTGGTTTAACCCCAGCCAGCAACTAAGCTCCACACAGCCGCTCGCTCACTCCCCGCCAGTGGGATGGGGGAGACAATCAGAAGACTAAAGTTAAGAAAACTCGTGGCTTGAGATAAAGACAGTTTAATCAGTAAAGCAGAAGCTGTGTGCACAAGCAAAGCAAAACAGGGAATTCCTTCACTTCTTCCCATCAGCAGGCAGGTGTTCAGCCATCTCCAGGAAAGCAGGGCTCCATCACGCGTAATGGTTACTTGGGAAGACAAACACTGTCATGCCAACCGTCCCCCCTTCCTTCTCCTTCCCCTGGCTTTGTATGCTGAACATGACGGCATACGGTATGGAATAGCCCTGGGGCCAGTCTGGGTCAGCTGTCCTGGCTGTGCCCCCTCCCAGCTTCTGGTGCACTGGGCAGAGCATGGGAAGCTGAAAAGTCCTTGACCAGTGTAAACTCTGCTCAGCAACAACTAAAACATCAGTGTGTTATCAACATTATTCTCACACTAAATCCAAAACACAGCACTATACCAGCTACTAAGAAGAAAATTTACTCTATTCCAGCTGAAACCAGGACATACCGCTACATTCTCTTCTTCCTTTCTACTCAGTACGTTAATAAAACATTTGACTGTTTAAATATTTTCTGTCTCTGCTCTTCAGGCTTCTGAATTATTGCTATAGTTCTACCAAAACTTAATTACCACATCAAAGAGGAGCTGTCCTCATTTAGGCAGGATTTCAGCCTTTCCAGATTTTTTTAACACATTTGACCTAATTAGAAGGCCCATTTAAAATGATACTTCTACAGCAGCAGGAGGAAATCGTACAAGTTGTTGCCAGGATATTGAACATGCCTTACACAGAATCTGAGAAATATGAAAATGTCAGAAATTTTACTGAAAACATGTCTTTTATAAAAAACTTACAAGTGAGTTGTAGGTGTTGAAATAATACTGATGGTTAGATATAATAACATCCTGCTTTTACGATAATAACACATACTTTCTCTATCAGGTAAATATGATCATTTTAATGTAATAAGCAATACTGATGTGTCAAGACCTGTAATCACTACACTTTGTGACAGCGAGCATTATTTTATGATCTATTTGCAACAAACCCACTTTTTTCCATCACATACTTTTTATGGCTTCCTTGTTCCTAATGAGATAAATTCACTTTCCACAGAGTCTGTATATAATAATACTTGTGAGTGCTATGATTTCCCTTCTGTAAGTATAAGTTGTTACATTCTCCAGCTATTAAGTCTTTGTATGTAAGCTTATGCTATAACCGCTTGTTATTTTAACTCTGGGCTTAAGCAGTGTGACCAGTACATAATCAGTACTTCAGGTCCTTTCCAGACCCATTTCTGAAATGGTGAGTCTGCAGTTATTAAATCTTCGTTAAAATTAAGATTGGCAGTAAAGTTAAACATTTTAACAATCACTCCTATTAATCAGTAGAATAATTCACTTAGGAAAATGGCAAATTCAAAACCGCATGGGAATTGTAATCAAGACTACACGTCCTTCTGAAATGCACAGGGATACTCAGGCTGACAGTTGTAGGTTGTTTAGCACAAAGAAAAATTTCTTGTTCTGCAGGCAGGAAACTCTGCTGTGTGTCATGTAAAAGACCAGCACGTTGGGATCTCCCTGACCTCAAAAACTACAGGCAGCAACTTCTGCTGCCTTAATTCTGTTGACTTGGATGGAGTTAAATGAGCAGAGAATTTATTACTGCATCCAATTTCCTTAATCCCTAGGAACACGCGGATGCCTCAAAGGTATGTCTTAAAACTCTTTAGTGTATAAATAAGACAGGCTGCTGTGAGAGTGAAGTACTTTACCCGCTCCCCTCTTCTACAGCTGAGCTCCACAGGGCAGTAAGGATCCTGGCTTGCATATTTCAAGTCTCTGAGATAATGACTTATAAAGCTGATATTTTTCAGACCTGTTTGAGTCTCCACCTAGGATTCATTTGACCCTGCTATGAGAAAGAGGTAAAAAGAATTTTTATTTTTTTTTAATGAACGGTTCTATATCTGGAATGGGTGGGAACCGAAGGTTGAATGTGGGAGAAAATCAGAACCAACTGAATAATGTTGTAACTCTACAAACACTAACTTTGAGTAGGTTACGTTAGAGTATGTTGTCCTTCACACTTTCTACATGTACAATAACTGTTTAATAAAAAATGCCCTAAGAAGGCCATATTCAGAAGAAAGGCAGCCTGTGCTGTGTATGTGTTCATAGCTAATTTAGCTGCATAGCAAATACGCACTTTGTATAGAGGGAGATGATGAAGTTACAATGCACATTACTTTCAGTGGTCACGGTAGGATCCATGCATCTTCCAATGTGCCAGATCAATAAATCAGAGATTGAATAAGCCTCATTGAATATGTTTCTTGGCTGTGGTTCATTTTCTCATGAAGTCCTCGGGCATCTGTTTACTGCCTCCAACTCAAGGGGGAGCAGACCGCTAACATGAAACAAAGCACTTTCATGCCAAATAGCCTGAAGCCAAATGGCTCTGGATTATGCATGGTATTCACAAGCAGAATACTGATTTCTTCAATGGTAAAACCTGACAGAAACGGGCCTTCATTTGACTGGAGCCTGCAGGTATGACAATAATTGAAGTGTGCAATAATGCATTTCAAGATGACATTCAAAGTCTTGTGGAACTTACCATACAAATTTGGGTCTTTTCAGTGTTTCCTAGCTCTTTTTGCATGTGATGGCTGATGCAATGTGTTTTCTGACTAAGGAAACCACTCCAGAAATGGCTGCTTCTTGGTGGTCTCATGTTTTGTCTGTGACCACTGAGCTTGCTCCACATCTTTCAGGGTGAGACGCAGTTAAGTTCTGGCTGTTATAATAAAGCAACCACTATTGACTGTAGCTGTAGCTGTCTGTCCTGAGGTTGGAAGATCTTTGTCTTATTTTGGCATATAAATTATCAGCATTTCCTCTATTCTTGGCCCCTTAGCACAAATGAGTGGTATGTGAACAATATATTCCCTTATAAGTAGCAGCATTCTGAGCATCACACATGGCAGCAGGAACACTAATAGAAAAAAAAAACCACAAACAAAACATAGGTAGCAAAAATTTCATAAATTCTTTAAAACTACCCTCCTCTTTTACTATATGAGATGTATATCAATAAAGGCAGTCCCTTTGCTGGATAGTAGAGTGGCAGATTTTCCAAGAAATACAGAGCACAACTAAATATTTTTCATTAAATACCATTAAAATAAATAGGTTTTTTGGTATAATTTTGTGCAGTAACAGATTAGCTGTGGGAAGCAATTTATGCAAGAAATGATACCGCATATTATGGGAGCCATTAAAGTAAATGGTGCTATTATTCCATTAATTTAAATGGGAAGTTAGGATTGTGATAAACCATTAAGAGACTTTGCTTGCAGCAAACACACAGGGACACTTCTTTTAGAAACCGAGAATCTTGGACTGTTCCAAGCAAAATACCATTTGGGAGACTAATGGTCATATACTGAGTACCCCCATTTTCCATTGGCTTACCACCAGCTGGAGGTGCTCAGCATCCCTCAGTGAAATATTAAGTAGCTGTAAAAATGAGACCTTGTGCTCCAGAGATATGTTTGGGACATAAGTCTTTTCAGAGATGAGTCAAGCTATTCATGGAAGTTTCCAGGAATAAGCAATTTTTGATAGTGCGATAATCCTGGTTGCAGAGGCATCGTGTTCACTCTTTGGATTTTAACAAGTGCCAATTGAGCAAAGTGGTTTGTGACCTTCCCAGAAGAGCTCATTTTGAAAGGTACTGTCTTAAAATATAGCCTGTCTCACAGGGTGTTAAACTTATTAGCCAGTATGAAAAAAAGACATCTTTCAGTGCTGTGTGGATGAACGCTGGGAACAGACAGTGGATATAACACCACAACAGAGGCAGTTCTTAGGCATACAGGGCAGAATTTGTCATTGCTCACAATTAAATCTTGAGCTTCTCCATAGTAAATATGAGACAATGTGATAGTATTTAAATAATTAATGCAACATTTTACAATAGCATTTCTACTATTTCTTGATTACTTGTAGTAAAGTAGCACCCATACACTAGAAGTGTACTGTGCTAGATACTGTGCAAACGTGAGAAAAATTTCATTCCTTTCATATATGCTTTTTTTTTTACTGTTTGAACAGGAAAACAGATTGCTCAGATAGCAAGTGGAATGTGCCTCCTTGGAAGTATTCAAAACTCAACTGGACAAGGCCTTGTGCAACCTGCTCCCATTTTGAAGCCTTGAGCAGTGGGTCCAGAGGTCCCTTTTCACATAAATATTGTATGATGCTACTCTGTACTCTGAGTTCTAGATAATTATACACTTCTATTATAATCTAAAGGGAATATAAAAAGATACTTACAATGTATTGTGTTGCGCAGAAGGTGTTTGAGGTGTGTAGAAAAAAAAGAATCATGGTCAGAACTCATTGTTCTATTTACCCAGTGACACTTATCATATTCCTTGACTCCTCTCACGAACTCAGTTCCAGTCAGGCTGCACGAATTTTTACAGAATAAACTTCGTAAGGTGCAGAAAATAGAGCAAGCCAGCCAAAAACTATTTCTTCTCAACCACCTTTCAGCTGCAGATGGAACTTTGTCTTATTTGTGGCTTTACTGCTTTACATGGCAGTAAACTCTTTGTTTTGCCATGTCTAGTTTTTTTTTTTTCTTCAGTGAGGCTTGTTGATCACATGAATTTCCAGCAAAATAAAATCAGGGTGAAGAGAAATGTCCCCCTGACCTCAGGTATGATGAGCGTCTCCTGCCATGAGGCTGTGCCAAGTCCCACACATGCTTTCGGTGTGTTTGCACTAGTTGGAAGGATCTGCTCTATTTGCATTCCCTTCACATGATCAGGGAGGCAAGACAACAGAAACATCATTATTCGGGATGATTAGGGATGCTCTTGGATTTGAAATTGTTGTATCTCCCAGATATGATACCAATAGTATTAGTTCTGCTTCTATACCTAGCAGGTATTTCACGCTGAATGTAGCCAAGTATATATATACTGTATAATGCATGGAGAAGATTGCACTCTGAATATCTTTAGCACCATCAGGTTAGTTTTCAGTTAGTGCCAAATATCTGTTTTTCTGGACTGTTGAGGAAGAAACAGAAAGTAGTAATAGTGTATGAAAAAAGTCATGAAAACCCTTCCACCACTTCTCAAACCAACTATTTTGTTTTAGATTGACAAAAGAGTGTTTTGCCATTATTTTCCTCCATTGCTTTGGGGAATAGAAAACCAACTTTTTAATGCCAACTATAGTTTCCATTGACTCTGTTGCAAGTTGAGAAAAACTCTACAAAGTTATTCTTTCTAGTAATTCTCTCTAGTGGAGCAGAGCTGGGAACAGCCCTTTTCTCAAGTGGGTCTGCAAGTCAAACAGTTGCAACAGGAGATGTAGAAGCTTATACCCATTCACCATTACTAATGGGAGACTCCAGAGCTCCCTTATGTGTTTCCCTACCTCCAGTAGATATACAGATGTGAAGTACGATGTTACGCGTCCTCAAGGTAACTGAAAGCCATGGGCTTCACACTGTTCCTAGTTCAGTCTTATAGTAGTGCACCTCATGCCCGTTTTACACCAGAGGAGAATCCATATTCTCTCTGGGTTAGGATACAGTTGAAGTTGCAAATATGAGACTTTTTTACTGCTGTCTTTTTGCTGTTTCTCAAAATATTCCTCTTAATCACTTGCTTCATGCCAATAGTGACTATATTTAGTACCTTTTATTCCACATGGAAGGGAATTTCTTATTCCCACAGCTCTACAACAGATGGCCAAATTTTGCCAAAATGCTGGCACACGCATTAGTTAGACTGGAATTAAAGCTGTCTGCAAACACTACTTCTTTGCTATTATTTGTTAGAGCTGTGGGGTTTTTTTATGCTTTGATGCATTAGGGAAAAAAGCAAAACTGCAAAAAATAATGAAAAACTCTTAAAAATTGCAGATGCCATTTTAATCTCCAGTTAGTTTCCCTATTGTACATCCAAACAAAACTAAAAGAGTTTACAGGAAATGCTTCTTGCTGTGGCTTAGCTATTGAAATTAATGGGACTGTAATACCATTCAGCTGCTTGAAGATGGAATTTATCTTATCATACTCTTTGGGTGTAAAGAAATGTATCAGGCAGAATATGTCTTCCAAAGGCTTCTATTGTAATGAATGTGGTATTCATTATTTTTCCTAGACAAGTTTATTTTAGAAAAAGAAAATGAATACGAATGGGTTATTGAAAGTCATTTGTGAATTCACTCAATATTTTGAAAGGATGAGAAAAATGTCATGGCCATTGCCAGATAAAATGGATATCTTTAATATTACAGAGCGATGGCTATACAACATAGGCTGATCTCTTTCCTGTCCCTTACTACAATTTGCCAACTTGCTGATGACCTGCGTTGTGGCTTTCTAACTCATCTTAGCCATGGAGTGCGGCTCCCTTCTTCAGAAGGTCTAATGAAAGACCTGTCTGCATTTCAGGTTCTGGTCGGCACGACACAGCGTTCATTTTCACACACTTGCCTTTTATACAGGCAGGTAAAGGAAGGGAGGGGATGGGAGTTGTGCCTGTCACTTCAAGTTGAGCTTTGGTAGGTGAAGAGGGAGAATGCCTCAGGGAGTGGAGGACAGCAGTGAGCTATTTGCTTCCTGGGAGAAGATGGGAGATAGGCCCCTTCCTAAGCCTTCTGCTCCGTGCAGCTCACACACTTGCTCACAGTTTAAAATGCATTCTGTCCCACACGTACAGCATAAAGCTGCAAAAATGGGGTGGGGTGGGGGGGAATAAGAGGAATGAGGAAAAGGTGAGGTAGTCAGAAAGTGTCAAAAGCCAGTTTTCTGTTGGCAATTCATCCGATATTAACATTTTTGCATGATTCTGTGGGAATAAATGAGGACTTGGGTCCCAGTCATGTAATACAAAGAATGTAAAGATAGTCCCTGACTGTTAAAGCTTCTTGATATGGGGCCTGCTTTGTGGCACTGGGGGTAAAAAGCTGTGCTTCGGCATAAACTTCTCTAGCAATTCTCAGCTGTGTGCAGCCTTGAGAGGTGCAATGGCAGAACTGCATAAATCAACCAGTTTGCTGGTTCAGGGCCAAAAAGGTGAAGAAGAATCACTAGTTTATATCAATCAGAAAAAAACTCCACCTTCTATTCTTTTGTCACTGAACAGAACGGGTCATGTGTAACAAAACCTAAGGAACGAGGCCATCAATTCACAACATCAGTGAAGGGGACGCGTGGCTTTGTAATGCTCCAGTGGCTGAGTCTAATGAAAAAAAAACAACCGACCTTCAAAGCCCTCCAGCATTTAAAAGCATTTCCCTCACTCCTCCCCTCCCAGAAGAACAGCTCCAACACAATGTTATTGTGTCTCGCAAGCAGGCTGCTCTCATCTTGTAAGAGGTGTCAGCTCTCTGACCATGTCTGTGTTCCTCCTCTGGAACTGCTCTAACAGGTCCATATCTGGTGTTGCTACATGCTACTCACTTCAGAGGTTGCTCTGATTCTTCCTTCTCTCTATCCTCCTTTGAAAACAACTGTCTCCAGGTCTACTGTGATCTCCCCCGAGCCTTTTTTCCTGTGCAAAATACAGAGCTCAGCACATCCAGCTCAGTACTGCTTTCACAGCTCCGCAGGCACAGGCTTCTGGGGGCACTGGGCTGCCAAGGGGCTCACAGCCACCACTAGCATCAACTGCCGTGATGCATACCCTCCAGGTCTTGTGACATGGTGGTAGCTGTATGGCTGTTCAGTCCTATACCTCCTTTCCCCCTAGGAAGTAGGCGACTGAATTCGTCCTGACACTGATGAAATGATGGAATTCAAGAGGGTCAATGGCTCAGTAGGGGTGCCAGGACTTCCCCTATTAAGATGCTCTCTTATTCAACCTATTCTTTTAAATGTTAGAGAAAAGCTCTACAGCAATTACTATGCACACTGAGACATGGGAACGACATTTGATCTGTTTGTGCATGAACAGAATTAAAGTCACGACATGAACTATATAGGTGACCGGGCCAAAGAGATGGTCCTGGTAATTTTATCTAAGTAACAGGAACCACGGGACTTCTGAGCTACAGCTCAACTTGTAGAAAAACAAACTAGTCTAGATTTCACAATTGCCGTTGATGGAGAACCCAACACAAACAGGTTTTCAATGGATAAAAATTCCATTATTTATTAGGTGAACTTGCCTAGATTCAGCTTCCAGCACCAATAAACTTTTTCTTTGCAAAATTTCCTCTGCTGCATTGCTGTTGTCTGTGCAGACACTCAGACTGTGATCCAACCACCTTATAACCACTCTTTTCTTTCAGCTATGTAGTTTGAGATGCTTGAGTTTTCCACTCAATTTTCTTGTCTTCTGATCCATTTTAATTTCCTCAGACTTTTTGCAGTTAGTCAGCTTCCTTCTTGGACTGCACGCACCAGTCCAGAGCTGGATATTCCAGGAGCAGTTGTGGCAATGCTAAAGAGAGCAGAGAGCTCCCACCAGCTGGGAAGTTTTCTGGACACTGTGTTGGAGCTCACCCACTCGACTTTTACCTCCTTAGGTCGTCTCAGGTCTCATGATGCTGTAACATGACCTGTTATTATTACCTGCAGCCGCTATCACCTGTTGGCTGGGCACAGTTATTCAGGTTGTTATTTTTTTCTGTGAAGTACACCCCACCAGCTCAGCCTGCTGGTCAGTGTCAGATCCCCAGCAGTTTATGCACAGTGTTTCCCCAAATTTCTGTAGAGTAAGCAAGCTGGAATGACTGCTTACCTTTGAATAAGAGTAGCAGATAGTCAGCATGGTCTTTGCACAGGATTCTTAAATTGCTCTTTACTTAGATGTTGGGGGAAATATATTGATCAAAACAAAGATTTCCCCTGTTTACCTTCATTTGCCTTTCTCAGCCCGGCAATCTGCTGGCTGTTCAAAACTGGAAGAAAAAGAGAAACCAAGTCACATCTGGAGGCAGTGCAACAACCCTTTTAGCTACAGGAGAAGCAGTGACTATCATATATCTTGTTCTCAGTGAATATTTGACTCAGCCTTACATTCCTTCAAGCAAAGAAGGGAAATATGGCCTGGATGAAATGTCTGTGAAGTGAGTGCAAAAGTGTTTGGAAAATTTTATTCACAAAGTCATTATCAGTTATTCCCTGCCAAAGGAGAAGGAGGTATTGACTGCTGTTCTGCAGAAGGTCTGCCCAGCAACTGACACTCTAATCAATGGGATAATTGAGCGGAGACCACGTTTTTCATTTTGCAGTTGATATCAAGCTTGGAGAAACTGCAAGGCTACCAGTGAACTGGCTCAGGCTTCAGAGTGATCCTGACAAATGTGTGAAAACCATCTGACCCTTCCCGTCTCCGCCAATTCAGTTCAACAGAGGCAGGCAGATCTGACTGGTGACAAATGCTGGAAGGGAGATGACTGATTTGGCAGCAGCTCTGCAGAAAGTGATCTGAGAATCACAGGGGATAAGAAGAACATGAATCAGCACTGTGCAAAAAAGGCAAACATCATACAGAGATGTATAAATAGGAGTCTTAAATATAGGTCAGTTAAAATAGTCTCCCTGCTCCACTTGGCACTTTAGAGGACTTAGCTGGCATAAAGCAGTTCCTGACTTTGTAATTACAAAAAAAGATTCAAGGATTTTTTTTTTTAAATCAAGACAGAAAAAACCTGAAAATATAAAATTAATGCAATTAGGCAGGATCAGAGTTCAATGCATTAGCTCTTGATGCATGTTCCAGTAATAAGGATAGTGAGCACTGGTAGGTAGCATTGGCTGGGAGTTTGTGGAGTCTCTATTATTTGGTGTTTTTAAAAATAGGTTAGGCAAACTGATGTTAGGAATCTAGCTTGTAGAAAAGGTGATCCTACCTTTCGGCAAGAGGATGGACTTCAGGGAGTACACATGCCTTCAAAAGCCTTCCCAGCTCTACCTCAACCTTTCCCAGATTTGGCACTGGATGAATGACATGATACTGAGAACTGAGACATGCGGCTGGGAAACAACAGCCGGAGACCTGGGTTGTTGAAGGGAGAACGGAGAACAGGAACAGTGTCAGCACCTTTGTACTGGCCAGAAGGTGACAAGGAGATGTGGAAAACATGAAAATGATTGCACATCCATGCCACATGTGGGCCTGTTTTCTTATCAATAAGAAAAATAATAATATGCCAGCTTGAAAATAAATTGCATGACATATATTGTATTTTCTACTGTATCAGTAGTGCTGTAAAAGATGGACACATGCTAATACCGAGATATTTTTTTCTGGGGCTTGACCTTAAATAGCTTTAGAAGAACTCATACAACAACAGATTGGCAAGATAAAGATTTAGCAACTCTCCAAATGCCACTTGCATTTCACAGTATGCAGAAAACAGTCTAACTCTTCCAAAACCTCAGTGTTTTCATATGCAGATTCACTTTTGTGCAAGGCCAGCAAGAAAATCGCAAGCTCTCTTTATGCAGCCTGAGTGAAAGAAAAATGAATTTGACAGCTGGCCTTAAATACTTTCTCCTTGATGATTCAAAGAAAATGGAATCCATCTAAAGCTGTTGATTAATTCTTCAAATACAGATGAAGAGCAATACCTTGAAAATCTACCCCTTACAAGTATAATAAATGAATGCACGGGGGGAGGGAGGGCTTTCTTTTACAAGGTTTTCAAACAGCTCTTTTCAAGGGATATAATACGTATTTTTTATTACAGGATGACTTTATCTCTACAGTTCATGAAATGTAAGAGAAAAGCTTTATAGATTCTCATAAAGGTGGTATGTACTACACAGACAGAGTCTAGACTTTGAGGAGTTACCATGGATCCAAGCTAAACGATCTCTTCCTTTTCATACAGTCCAAATAATTATCAGAGGCAAGAGGTTAGTCAACAGTGCAGGTAAAATATCTTCTAAAATATATTAGTAGAATTTTGAAAGAATAGCAATAGCCATGGATTACAAAGCACATTTCTAGAAAGTACCGGAATATTTCATCACATAATTCAAATGTTTTTCAATGTATTTGGGGCTGTTTAATCACTATATTATCTCTTTAGGGCTAGTTCCAGCACACAAGAATTTTTTATTGTTGTTATCAATAGTATGGGTTGTAGAGTTAACCAAACTAAATGTTTAAGAATTCCTCTAAATTCTTTCAACTGTATCAGACTTTTCCTCAAAGTTATGTGAAAGCAAAACTGAGCTCTTTATCATGACTAAACTCAAATCTGCCTCTACTTTTAAAATATTACAATAGATTTGGTGAAATATAATATGTGTTTCTGTGTTTATATGTACCTTTAAGAGAGAGGACAGTAAGAAGAATTTTGTTGAACACCCATATGTACACATTCACTGTGCTATAAAATATCTGATTAAATCTAATTAAAGAACACTACAATTAAAAAAGCCCTCTTTCACTTCTTTTGAAACTGGTACATTTTCATTAAAATGAATGCAGTAGAAACGTACAATTTGCAGGAACTAATTTATCTTCTCTTTTTTATTTCTTGCAAAATCATAGGAGGCTTTTAAAAGTCATTTCCTCCGCAGAAAATAGGAAATAAAATACAGTAACTTTTATTGCATCTGGAGAATATAGTTTCCCTGACTGTGCCATTCAGTAGTAGTTACATGACTCTTCTAGACATGCTGACATAAAAGAAAAAAACAAACAATTTTTGAAGGATGAAAAGAGAAAATTCAGGAATATATTTGTCAGGATATCCACATTGAAGATTGCAGTACAAAAAACCCAATCTTTTTTTGAGCCATCATTTCCAATATCATGCGAGTAAACCATATTAGCGAAGGAAAGAAGCAAGTCAAATATATTCTTACAAGGCAGGGCACAGTGTGCATGCAAATGAGATCATATATAAGCCCAACTCTTCCCATTCGGTGAAATATTGCTTTGGAGCTCTTTTGGAATATAAAGTACAGAGAAGCATATCTAGCAGTCAGATGCCCTCTAAGTGCAGGAAATCTTATTTGCCTTTGAAAATAGGGACTTTAATCAGCAGTGATTAATCCCCAGATGGAAATGAAATTGATATCCGGATTCCACTAATTAAAATGGTTCATATATGCTTACGCTACTGTTGCAGTCATTGTTCAGTAGAGGACCAGAAGTGTCTCAGAGGAAGCTGCTGCTGGACACATCCCTCTGGTAGATGCATCCACTCCTCAGTGCTTCTCTGGGCTGGAGAAGAAGAGGCTCCCACACCACTACACTGAGCAGGACATCGTGGGCCACCTGTACAGGACCAGTGAATAAGCTCAAGGTTTGATTCCAGTTCATCCCATCTAGCAGATGACACTGGAGATGAAATCCCGCTTAGAACTGGCTGTCACCTAAGAGGCTATCTACACCCTACAAACATAAGATAAGGCAAAGCACAAGTGGTTTTGAAAAACAACACCAGCTCCCCATGCTGCAGCTCCAGTAGCTAAAAACCAACTTGGTGAGTTTGCATCACCAAGTTGGTGAGTTTACATCAGTGATAAAGACCCTGGGGTGAAGTACATTCCTGGGCCAAGGCTCAGGACAACACTTGTGTATCATTTAACTCCTTCTTTTAAACAGTATATGAGTGAGAGTTAAAGAATCCATAATCTGTGTGATACTTAGGTGGAGGGGTGCATTTCATTAAGTCAGAATTCAGAATTCAGAATTCAGAAAGAAGATGCACCGGTAAAAAATAATCAAAAGCCTGATGTCTGGTTGATGAAAGGGGATAGTAAAGAACAGAAAAATGTTATTCTTTACACTGAGTTTAAGAGGCCTAGTATAAAGAATAAAAATAAATTTATACAAGGCTAGGTAATGATTAACGAATATTATAAACATGTTACCTGGCTACAGAAAATCAGTATATTGTATTTTGGAAGACAGCAAACAATGTTTTCAAAGCAACCTATCAGGCCCCATGGTAAGTGATTGACTCAAAAGTAATAATTTTAATCTACTTAAAGCCATTTGTAATTGGATTTTTAATATAAAATACGACCAGAAAAAAAAGATTAACAGCATTATCTATGACTATATCTGGTACAAGCAATATAGTGTGTCTGAGAACAACTTTCATGTGTATGAAAATCAAAGCTGAATAGGAAATATTTGAAAAGTATTGTTGCTTTGCTTCAGAATGAACCCTAGACCTTCTACCTTAATCAGACAGAAACCAAGCAGACAAAAGAATTTTAAGTATTGCAGTAGGGAAGGGCTTTCAGCTAGCATCAGTATGAAGAAATTAATGTGAAGGTCAGGTGTTCCCGCAATACAAGGTACAAAAATCACATCTGTCATGATAGTTTGTAATGGGGAACAAAGCATAAACTTAGCAAATGTTCATTTATGGCAGTACAATTACAAAAGGTATTTTTGCAGCACTGAAGGAAAGCATGGGTGACCCTTCTCCACCAGGTATGAGGCTTCTTGTTTTTGTAATAAACTTCCTGTGACAAATTTTATATTTCATTTCTGACTGGCTATATGTATTTTTCAAGTGGGGTGGTTACATTACAAAGGGACATATGATAATTCAAAGAGTATGACTTACAGCTTGTTATACCCTTTGCGTAAGGCACATTGATACTTAGATTATGCTATCTACTCTTGTGCCTGGTCATATGAGATAACACATTGTTAAGCAAGTTACATTTATTATCTTGTTCCAGCATGCGTTTTTATTGCAATGGCATGCTTACTGAGCAATTTTGAATACCTGGAGAAAACCTGAAATGGCTGCACTCCTGTCAAGAGATAAAATATGTGGAGGCAAAAGCCTCATATTCTTACAGTTCATATGGTGTTTCTCTAGGATGCGTCTGTGCTTTCACAGTCAGTCACTCCCTTGGAAAGATGAAATACTTTTTCCTTCTTGAGTCCCTTCTCCATTTGTAGTCCTTTATATCTTTGGAATACCGTGTTCTGAGGGTGTCTGCTGCCCAGTGTTTTTTCCATCCATCCTGTGTCTGGTTGCAGTCACAAGATGCAATCAGCTATCAAATGGGACAAGGCAGATCAGTGTTTGAATGTGCTCTGCTGCATTCCGACCAGAGATGTGAACTTTAGTTTCTTTTCTTGGATGTTGGTGTTCTCGTGACATTGCATCTCTCTGGCAACAGCACTGCACGTGCGAGTTATGACCATTGGGCTGCAAAGCCCATTTTCTCTCTCTCCTGTTTATTGATGAAAAACAACTCATCCCAGCACAGTTGGGTGAAAGGAGTACTTTCCTCGCAGGTAGAAAACAGAACTTCAAGTGTTCGGGCAGAGTCATGCACATCCAGAAATCTCAGTCTTCTTTTCCCACAGCCAGATAAGTAAGCCAAGCCAGAAGGCTGTTATGACTTAGGCTTCTCTAGCTCTTTGATTTTTTGATATGAAAATTCCATCTGTATCAAAGCTGGTATGTACATTTCCATAACAAAGCTGTGGTTTTGATAAAGCTGCATTTTCTGACCAAAAATACTTTCTGTTGGAAAATTCCCAACCTATCCTATAAAATACCATTTGGATGACACACTCACTAAGATAAAATCACCCTAGTAATAGCTTGGGGTTTAATATATACTTACCAGCAATAAAGGCTAATCTCAAAAAATTTTCAGCAGTCATTTAAAGAAAGTTGTGCCTCATCCATCTGAACTTGTTTTTAAAGTAATCTTCTGAATTTGGATATTTAATGAGATCCTTTCTGTAGCATCATTAGGGTCTTGAGCTCTGGAGACAAATCTCTGTTGGAAGCTTCTAACAACCATCACAACTTGTATTATTCTAGTGTCTTTAATCCCTTTCCAAAGCTTCACATTCACACTGATGATGCCTTCACTTTCCCTTCCTCTCCCAGAGTGCCAAGAAAAACTTTCACTCTAGGTAAAGGTCAAGGTGGTTATAAATTGGGGATTTTAAAGAAGCAATTAAATAGTATTAATAAGTATAGCAGACAGCATGCTAGCAACCAAAGTATTGCCAAGTTTTGGGGGCTTAAAAACAAATTCTCTCTTGCGTGAGAGAATCTGTAGGTAAACTTTGCAAATCTAAGCATGGGAGAAAAAGAGCACTGCTCTGCTGTATAATGTTAATCTCAAGTTATCACCACTTAGCACCAGTTTTATCACCAGTGTTTAGAAATATGTCATGCATGTGTGTACACACTGAATTGCTTCCCTATCTTGTTGATGGTCATGTAACTTTTGCAGAAGTGAGAGGATTAGTGATGTTTGTAAACTTGTCCGAGACACGGTAACTACACATTCCTTTAGAACATGTATATAATATACATTAGCTACTACAATTTTTTTTCCTTCTCTTAACGTATGTGAATCATAGCTTTTATTTACACTCCTGAGCCCACTAGCGAATATTTTTAGTGCATCATCAATGTGCAGTTGCCCAGCTGGCCTGACAAGAACTTTTCTTCCACCTTCCTTCCCTCGCAGTTCCAGGGACCATGAATCTCCTGGGCCTCACGTGGACCAGTCCTATCCCTCCTGTCAACAAGCACCTGGGATTTTTATCCTTGGTGTTTCTGATGCTGAGAAATAGGGAGTTGGGAAGTTTGGTCTCTGTGTGCAGGTCGGCATGACACAAAAGTGTCTTGAAGGGGAGCAGAGAAGGGTAAACGAGTTCACATCACAGCAGTAACCGTGGTAGGTCTGTGTGGTGTTACCCCTTAGGAGGCAGCATGATCATAGAATCATAGAATCATTTAGGTTGGAAAAGACCCTTAAGATCATCGAGTCCAACTGTGAACCTAACACTGCCAAGTCCACCACTAAACCATGTCCCTAAGTGCCATGTCTACCCGTCTTTTAAACACCTCCAGGGATGGGGACTCAACCACTTCCCCAGGCAGCCTGTTCCAATGCTTAATAACCCTTTTGGTGAAGAAATTTTTCCTAATATCCAATCTAAACCTCCCCTGGTGCAACTTGAGGCCATTTTGCCTGGTAATACAAAGTACAACAGTGGGTTAAAAGCTGGAAAGAAAAGTTTGTAAGGACTTACATAGATGTTTATACCCATTTTCAGAAATCTGCCCAGCATTTTGAGCATGGGCAGACGCGTCCTTTGAATTGGAGCTGGTGGAGTAACACCTTGTCAAACACCAGTCCGGAAGGCTAGATGAGTTATGGAGATGTTTTACTGGTTATTGGTGCATGTGTAGATTTAAAAAAAATAATCCTGGTAGCAAACAGAAAGGACTAATTGCACTTTTAACCATTTCCATGCTGCTGAAGAAAAGAGAAGAGAATAAAAGAGACTGATTCCTGTGCCTAGGGCTAAGGACCATTTGGCTCAGGTCCACACTTGTTATGGCTGCTCCCCTTTGCAGCAGATTTGTCTTGCAGAGAGTTGTCCAAAAGCAGAGCCAGAGAACGGCAATTAAACAGTGAGGTGATTAGTGAATGAGTGTGCCAGCACACGACAGCTCTCTTTTATTTACCAGTACAGCTGGACCTGTAGGTTAGTTTAGGACAGAGTAGCTCTGGCAGGACCATCCTTGTTTCATTCCCTATAAGGCTTCTGGATTACTTTACTCAGTTGTTCTGCAGGTGACCAAAGCATTTCCCAGTTCCAAATAGGAACAGAAACTAAAATCCTTTGCAAAAAATGCTAATTTTTTAATGTTTCAGCCTCAGAAAAGAGAGTTCCTTCTCTTTTACCAGGTTTGTAGATCACATTTATTCTAATTTTTATTTTTCTTCTCCATAAGTTTGTCTTCTGCTTTTGGTTCCCCCCCCTCCCCAGCCTCTGTTTGTGTGCATCTGGGGAGAGGTTACTGGAAAAAGAGGGTGCACGTGAGAAAGGAGAGAATTTGTGGGATATTAGTCACAAAATTTTTATTGCTTATGATTGAAAGAAGCAGGCTGCGCTGCTGACGTGGAAGAGCTGGGTGTTGAGAGGGAAAGTTTTGCCGTGGATGTACAATGGAACAGCATCTCCCTTGCCTTCTCCCTGTCCAGCGCTAGCCCCAGAGTTTTGGGGCTAGGAATTTGCTCCACAGGCCCTTATGTGTGACCTCCCTGGTCCTTGGACTAGCTCCAGTACTGAGAGACAACTGGGGTCGAGCTGCTGCCCTGGGAGCAGGTGGTAGGTGAGGAGGGGAGGCCTTTCATTTAAGGGGTAAAAACTTCACAGTTGCCATGTACCTAAAATACCCAGACGGACTGTTACTGCAGATCAGCTGGCACTTGCTACCGTCCAGAGACCTTCTCATGGATCCAAGCCCCCAGTCAAAGGAGCATAAAAGTGTTTCTGTTGGTGAAGATGATTCCCATTTTGGAAGAGGCATAAGCTAAGCCACAATTAACGTCCTTTTATACCTACACCCATTCTAGAACTTTTACCAATATTACTATTCCATACTATGTTAAAGAGACTTTACTAAAAGGCTTCACTCTTTTTATGCAGCTTTATTATATCATGGTGTAGGTGAAGCTGGCAAAAGCTGCTCCTTCCAGGTTACATATGTTTCACAGTAAAGAGCCTTCCTACTTTTTCCTTAAGGAATGGCCACCTGCTCATAGGTATTTAGCTGACATTTGATGTTTAGAGAGGCTACTCTGCAGCACCATTCAGTCCTGCTCATATACAGGTCCAATAAAACACTGGCCAAAGTAAGCCTGGGCAGTGAATTGAGAACAAAAATGGAAATCCTTAACATAAGCTAAAGCAGTGATGTAAAAGCGTGTGCAAGATGCTGCTGCGGGGTGTTGATGTCCTTTCATGACATGGGTGGAAGAAGTGGTTGTGTTAGATATGGTATGGCCTGGGACTTAGGTGAAGAAGGGGAGCAGGGCAGGATGCAGCTGAGCAATGATATGTGTGAAATGAGACACCTGATCTCTTTTGATTGCTGTAAAAGAGGAGTTAGGAATCAAAACATTTTGTGTTAGCCCCGGGGAGGCTACAAAGGGTCATGTCAACACATTGTTACAGGCAAACATGAAATGCCTCACCAGTTAGGTCATGAGTGTGGTAAGGGGCATGGCTTGAAGACAGTAAACCAGGCGGAGCCTTTGCCACCAAGCGAAGCCTGTCAGCATTTTTCAGAGACAAGAGCAGTGCTGCAACCTCTGGAGACCGAATTCACCGACCTTGAGACCTTACAGTGCTGACTGCACCGACAGCTGTGAGGTGGGTCTGGAGGATGCCCTTAGCCTTGGGAAGCATGCTTTTCCTGTGGCATGAAATTTTGCTGAGCTTTTTTCAGAGATACCTGCCACACTTTGAGAAATCACCATTTTCCTGATTTCATTCGTGATCCTCTGCAAACTGCTGCTGGCCTGCTGAAATAATAATAGCAAACGTGCTAAGACAAGTCTCGCACACTGCGGGCGTTGATACTCTGCCCTTACAGCATATCCACTGTAATGGAACATCCAGAAAAGCCATTGCATACAGAAAGGAGACTCTCAGGAGGCAATGAAAAGAAGGCATAAAAAACAAGTGGATGTATTTAGTAGATCACCTTCCTCAAAATTTTCAGCTTTTTAAGTCAAAAACTGATTTGAATTGAAGATAGAAATAATAAAGAGAAATGGACACAGATGCCTTCCTTTCAATGAACCTCTGTTTGTCAGCTGAAAGTCGGGCCTACAGGAACTTAAATGCTAAGTTAATTTAAAAAATGACAAAATTAACTTTTCTTGGTATCTACTAAGCTACAGAGTTCAGGCAGAAAAGTGCCCTATCAGCCTTTGTGACCATAAATTGCCCAAATGAACACCTGTTCTGACAGTGCCACCCAAAATGTGTAGCTCACTCAATAGCTACTATCCCTTGGTACCTAACAGAGAAATTGGTAAATTGGTAAATATTGTTTTTCTCCCACTTTCCCTGCAAAGAGTCCTTTCCCTGTTTCAGCCAAAAGGAGGAATTGCTTGATGATGCCTAACTGTAGTACATTTTTTTATATCTAATAGATTTTAAACTCACTTACTGCTGTCTCCTATGAAGCATGTTTCATACTGCCAGGGGTCTGCTTTTCTCTCTGTGGGTGGGACTGCCTCACTGTGTACATATGAAAGATTTTTTGCTACAAAGAAACTTTTTTGCAATTTAAAAAAACCTTAGGTTTAAATAAAGAATACATGCACCAGGCTGGTAAGGGGGTATATTCTTCCAGCAATGAACGCATTTGAGCTTGGTTACACAGACTCCAAAGGACTTTTTCAAGCTGAATTTTTGCATGGGTTATGTTTTGGGCACATATAAAAGAGCACTGTAAATCAAAGATTTACACTTGGAAAATGCTTACTTTAGATGCTTGTACCAAACAGTAGGTAACTTTCCTACAGGCCCAACAATTTTAGAGAATTAGTCTGCTTAACTTGCTTACATATAGCTCAAATATACATATATCAAAGCTTAACTGATATCTCCTTCATCCACGATTTGGGACTTTCCTCACAACCATTGAGCAGACATACCAAACACTTTTTTTCTTAGAATTCCACAAATATTAATATTTTCTGAAGTTACCTGCTGGATGAAGAGAACTAAAACATTGATGTGCCAACATGTGTTGCTTAATCACTGTGGCATTTTTGTTACTCCTACATTCAAGTACTTGCATTATAATTGCTGCATAGCTCCTCCTTCCTTATTACATTGCTCATCCTTCTTTGATTTGCAGCAGATATGACACTGTAGGGTGAATCAGAGTGGCTGGTGGAAATCTAATCACTGACCTTGAGAAAAGTTAAAACAGTCTCATAAACACTTAATCTCACAGAACTGAAGTAAGCAGCAGCACATACGGCTTCCTGATTTGCCCCTGCTGTTTTGGTCTAAAGAAGAGGTTGTAAGTCCATCACTTAAAGAGGGTGATAAACCTAAAACATGTAACAGTCTGGCTCCTCCTCAGGAAGAAGTATTAAGATCCTGACACTGTTAACAAATATTATCCTCTCTCTAATTTCACCCTAAGGAAAAGTTGGGCATCTTACTGCTCAAAAGATTAAACCTCCTGTGATTTCAGATGTGGGTAAAGCAAGGGCTTATATTAATTATAGTAGTAGCTGTATGATGTATAAGAATGTTATTAATGGTGTTAAGATAAAAATTTCTATCAGAGTGCTAGTAGAGTGAGATTCAGTTTGAGATTCAGGCACCTAAATGTCTTCAACAAGAGCTGGATGATGCAGGACCCACAGAGGTCCGACCATAGCAGACTGCGTAACTGGAGAGGTGAACAGCCACTGTGGTCAGGACTCCCATCCTTACACATGGCATTGGGTACCATTCTGAATGTATGAGGGTATCCTGTTTGACTTCCAACTGCCATCACAGGAGAATGTAGATCTGCCACATTCGGTTGCCCACAGGAAGGTAGATGATGTCATTTGATCACCGTTGTGTCATGCCACAGAGTCACCATGTCATCTACACAAAGCTGATAGATATAACACAGGATCTACAGGAGACCTGTGTTGTTTCCAAACATTAAGTGGCAGACAGGTGGGGTGCCTAGCCAAAAGTCACATCAACTATACGTGGGCAGCTGAAATGAGCCCTCTGTGCAATATCGGCAACTCTCATGCAGAGGTGCCAGACACCATGGGCTGCTGGAAATGGAACCAGACATACATGTTTGGGCAGGTGAATCTCTCCTTGGTGCTTACCTTAGGGTGAGCCAAATCACTCTCTAGGCTGCCTGTATTACATTGGTTAGATCTCCTTGACCTGTCATGGGCTCAGTTCAGTTACCTAAACATAGGCATCTTCTGGGGAGCTCTGGGGCCCCTAAGACATTAATGTGGATTTGTCAGGTAGGACACAAGACCAGTAACTTCTGAAGTGGGAGCCAGAGGTCTAACAGGGTACACCACAGTGTCTACAATGACAAAAGATGCCTATGTTTAAGCTACTGACTTCATTTCTCAGCTTACATATAGAAACCTGTAAGTAGACAACTACATTCAGGTGCTTTAATCCAAAGCTAAGTCCCACCCTTAGTTCATCGGTTTTGTTAATTGTGGAAGGCTACAAGCCAGATAATTTTTGCAGGGGTTTGCCTCTCACTCTCATAACTCTTGATATTTGAGGGACTACTGACTCCATGCACTGCAGGAACCAACTACTGCTCCCCCAAGGTGTTCGTGACATCCCCCAGCCCAGCTCCAGAGCCTGTTTTGATGGCCCAGCTTGCTTAGCCTTGCCCAGCCCCACAGCTCAACTGAGCATGGGAATTCTACAGAGGTTTCTTTGCTCGGAAATGGGAGATGTATATAGTAGACATAGCACAACACTGCACTGTGAAAGCATAACAGTGATTTCAGCAATCTGAATCCATAGAATCCAAGTCCTCTTTAAATACCTTTAATGAGTCCTTTATTATATCAAGCACCCTTTTATTAGCCACCATATTCTACTCTGCCTCTGTTATGCATTATCTAGTTGGCTAATTATTTTTTCTATGAAGTAAACATCCAGGCAAGCTCCAGTCACTACATATGCTTACTTTAGGCATATCTTTATATGCCATATTTGGATGTTTTCTGATCTGCACATCATCCTCCCTACATGACATGTATCCTGTGTAGGCTTCTTAGTTCTTTGATAGACTACAGACATCCTACGTATTAATCTAGTATCTGACCGCCTATCAGGCAGTCTCAAGCTTCTCATCACTTAGCTGCCCACCTACAAGCTTTAAATTTCATAACTGCAAGCTTTCATAGAAGTGCTTTAGTCTCTGCTGCTGGCCCACATACAGGACCTAGCAAGAACCTGCAGATATTCCTCCAGTCTTTCCATGGAGCCGGATCACTTGGATAGCTGTTGCTTTTAGAAACCTACAGTCTGGTGACTGCCACTTTGCAGTGTGATAGGTAAAAAACTATTTCTTCAAACAGTGTTCAAAAATTGCAGGAAAAGTAGAGAAAAAAAAAAAAAAAACAAACCACCAGAAAAGAACCCAAAACTTACTACTGAAATTATCTGACTTTCAGTTTTTAAAGTAGTGCACTAATTTTTCTAGATAGCAGCTGTGAAGAAATGCTTAATGCAAAATGCTTTGGCTACTGGCCATACATCTATGCTTTCATGTCTCAGAGGTGAAATTCATTACATTAATCCTCAAGTTTTTTTCTTCTTTTATTAGAAAGGTCTACTTTTCAAGACTGGACTGTTGCAGTGTCCTCTATCTTGGCCTAATCTAGTTCAGCTCCTCAACCACATTTGAAGAGGTAAACCCTAAACCGTGCATACTTACTGTTTGGGTAATAAATGTCTTGACTTCCCAATGGTTTTGAGCCAATCTTGGAAACACAGGAGTACAGCCTTGCTAGAGTATCTGGGAATAGCTCCCAAGTACATTTATGTGAGTGTGAAGCAGCACTAAAAGATTAAATGGCTTCTCAGTTGACTATAAATCACATTTCAGTACTACACACTTCACACAGTACAGAGACTGAGTTTTTGCTATTCAGTCAAAATTGATCTTGTATAATATAATAATTGTGTTTATTAAAGAGCATCATATGCCTCTAGCCTTGAAAAATGTTTATGCGTTTGCAGCCAGTGTCGCCTGTACCTTTAGTAATGCAGCAGCATAGCGCAATATAGTTTCAATGACTAGCTTACAAAGTTTCAGCTCAGTTCAGTTTAAAATGATGTAACTCTTAACTGCAGAAGAGTCATTTAGGCAGAAAATCTTAAAAAGAATTAACACACTACAATACTTCTTAAAACCATTCCTGTTTCTTGGTGAGCCAGTCTTTGCCTTGCAGTAAAGGCGACCAATATTGGCATGAGCTGAAACCAACAAGAAATAAGTATCTGAACGAAGGTGTCATTCAACTGCTTATTGAAATGCAGATTTAGCAAGCACTAACTTGTCTTGCTGTATGATTTTAGCAGGAGTAATTCTTATCAATTTACCTATGGAAAGTGATCTAAAGATATGAAGATAGAAGTAATTTTGCAGGATATTCTTCCCTGACTGAATTTAATGCATAAGAAATTCAGCTTTCATGTACATAAAACTCAGCATTGCATTTTCATTTTTTAATAGTAGTGCTTTTTATTTCTTCATTTAAGTCCCTGTGGATCTTTCTTTTCATAGAAGATATGGCATTTTGCCATAAGTTTTAAAATAGAAGGAATTTCAAGAGTGAAGGGAAATGCTTCAGCTGTGCCTGAACTGAAGAGATAGGATGACTGTATATAAAAAGTCACCGTACGTGTCTCTAGAGTCCTGTCAGCTCTAGACAGAGCCACAGGATTCAAGCTTTTGAGCCATCCTGTGAAGACTGAATGAAATTGGTTTCAAAATGATAACACTGTCTCACAAATAGAAATTAAAATAGAAGTGAGAACAGTGAAATTATGTTTCTGCTTCTTTTTATACTGCACCAGAGACCACAAACTGGGGTTTTCAAAGGTATGCACCTCTTAGGGTTGAGATCCAGTCTCCCCAGATCCCATCTAAATTGTTAAATCTATTTCACCCCTGTGAGTGATCCAGTCCTTCTGTTTTCCAGGATTTTCTACCCTAAAAGTGTCAAAACTCATTAGGCAACTCCCTGTTTGGTCTGTAACTTTCCTGGACACCTACCTTCACTTGTTCACACAGGCTCAGCAGACTCTGGGGAGACAGGTATATTTCTTCAACCACTGCAACTAGGGATCAATTCCTGCCTAAAACAGGGTTGAAGCCTGTGGCTCATGAGCTGCATGGCTGGAGCTGGCAAGGAGCACTCCTTTCTCTCCTCTCTCCAACACTCCTGACTCTTCTCCCTCAGCTCTGGACCCTTCCTGCCACCCAAGCCCATGTCACCTGCCCAGGACAAGAAGAGTGAGGTTGTACCCACCTGTTCACTATCATCTCCCTTCCCAGGAGAGAAGCCACTTCTTTTCCCTTCTCTTTTTGCCCATCCATTCTTCCACCAATTCAGAAGGCACTTTTGAAGACAGGGGGATCATCTACAGACTCTTGTTTCATCATCTGGATAATGGGGAAGTGTTTGAGGCCTCCCAAAAGTAAAAGACAGCATTTCCAAGATCTCATTTCCAATGAAATGGCATTCCAAGGTGGTGTTTTAACTTTTTCCCTGTCCCCCATCACCTTCTGTGATTCAGGTGTTGAAATGGATTTACTGGTTCCCCTGAAGGAGGGTTTGCAAGACTGGGAAGGCTTTGTAGCCCTTGCCTTCCAGGTATGAGGAAGCATCCAGACACTACATGTCCCCTCCCAGGTTGCAATGGGAGTGTCCTCCTTGTGCTGTGTGAATAAAATAGAAATTTCTAGGCTTGCCTTGAAGCTACTCCCTGTCACCCTCCAAAGTTAGAGGAGCCAAAGGATTTGGAATTCCCCTTTTCCTACAAGGGGATGTTCAGGATTTGCCCACTTCTTGGAGACTCGGTTACAAGGGTAAAGAGAAAATGACTGGAGTTTAGGTTTCTAATTTCCCACCTCACACTAGATCCTGCCACAGAATAAAGGAGAACAATTCAGAGTCCTTTATGGGATAAAAAGAATTTGTCACACTTGAAACAGGAGATGACTGGAGTCCTCAGAATTCAAAAAAGGAATTTCAGGTTCTCTACCACCCTCTCCAACTACAAAAAAGTGGAGATGAAGAATGATTTGGTACTTACAGCTAGAATAGAGGAGGATTTGACATCTTCCAAAGCATTGCTCAGCACTAGACATTCATTACACCAGCAGGCATATTTTGGACCTGACAACACCGTGTTTCTAATTTCAATGTACAGTGAATGCATATAACTAGTGAGATCAAGACAGAAAGGAAAGAAGGAATAGGTATGGAAGGCTGCATTTTTTCAAGAAAATTGGACTTGCAGCTTCTCTGAGAAAACTGAGGAAGAGCTTAGTTACCTGGTAGGCTGTGATGTTCTGGCAGGGATGAAGAAGGTAAATCTAGAACGCTGTCACACAGCTTTTCACTGGGAACAGCTATTCATCAGCAAGTGGAAGTAAAATTTGACAGCTTAGCAGTTTGCATTTAACAGACAGAATAAAGAAGTAGTATTGTTATGCAGTGATGGAAGCAGTAGAGAAAACACGTAAGTCTAATTCAGGTGGTGATTTTTTTAAGCCATGTCCCCGACTGGTAGCGAGTACTTTTGTGTCTTCAGATGAAATGCTGAGAGTGTAAATCTATTACACAATGCTATTTTCAACCGGCTGTATGCTTGCATATGTTTGGAAATATGCTTGTGAATAGAGAAGGGGTATTAAAACAGAAGATGGCTGTTTTAGGCACTGAGACCACTTGCTCTGCCATGGTGAGGAGCTCAGATGATACAAGTGTAAGGCTGCTAGCTCTTATGTGGAGATTTTAAAATGAGGAAGGGGTTTGCTGCATTGAAGTCAATGCATGATGTGACCTCAGGGAAAGCTGTTAAATGAATCTAAAGCAGCAATAGAGTTACTTTACCTAAATGTAGGTATCCCAGAAGATTCAGCGTCTTTAGGGTAGAAACAGAAATGTTCAGTCAGAACATTGTCGATTTTGATTGCATGCACTGACTGCATAGCAAGCAAAGAAAATCTCAGCACAGCCTAATGAAAATTGTACCGACACTTACAGTATCCATTATACACATTATCAAAAGTTGAACATTCAGTAATCACTAATACAAAGAAGGCTGAAAGGTAAATCCTGATCTGTCAGCCTGGGACAGAGTTGGAAGTGTGCTTGCTCAGCAGCACAGACATGATGGAGCCATGCTTTGAAATCAAGGAGCAGTTGAGGGAGACCTGCATGTCTGCAAGTGTTTGGCTGACCTTTCTGCATGGTTAATATTGCACAGAGTTTGTTAGCCTGTCTGTTAGGAAAAAAAAAAATTGGCTCAGAGCAGTGGGTGGTTGTGGTGTCCTAAAACATGAAAACAAGCTTCCTCTTTAAGACAGAAACAAGCAACTGGAGGCCAGAGTGCACATTTTCTGACATTCGGACTAAAAAAAAAAAGGGTTTCATCTGCCAGACATACAGATGAAGTGACAGCTTTGTGCCAGCAACTTATGGCCAGATTTCATCCCTCAAAAGAGGGCTGCTTGCTTCAGGAGCACAGTCACTGTAGGCTTCCCGGATAGTTTTTGGAAAAGGCAGCCACCTGCAGAAGTAGACAAAAAGATCTTAGCTAGGCTGACTCACACTAACACCATCAGGCTTTTTCTTTCCTTTGACTGTTGAGAGGCTCTGGAAGAAACAAGCTCCTAATGAAGGAGTTTCAGTTTCAGTACCTACTTATAGGTGCTGCCTAAGTATAAATAGGATTGATCTAGGTTTTAGTTAATAATTAGCATAGGAAAACAGAATATATCAAGATATATTTTAAAATCTCTTGTGTCCCCAGACACCCAATGAAGTTTTTTCCTTTAAATGTCAGCAATGGACTTAGCATCACTAATGTCCTGTTTTAGGCTAAGGTATTTCTGTCACATGCCTGTACATCCTGATTTTCAAAATACTTAGGCAGCGTGCTCCAGTGAAGGCATTACACTTCCACTGAAATCAGGTCAGTGCTGAACAGGACCCTGGCTCTTCACTCCTTGCACGGGGACAACTGCAGCAACGCTGCCATGCACTTAACAACTTATCTCCAGCTTCTGCAAGTAACTACCAGGTGATGCTAACACCTAGCTCTGCTGCTGCAGCTCAACTTATCATTTACTTAGACTGTAATCAAATTTCAGCAGCTTGTCAGATGGTATAGCACCCTCACTCCTGGCAGCCGATCACCAGTCCTGGTGCTGGGGCTGCCATCCCCACCTCCCACCCTGCAAGCTTCCTTAGGGCAGGGGTGTCAGTGGTCCCCTGGGCTGTTCACAGCTTCATCCCCCTAGCATGGGAATAAATTAGTCACCACTAATGGAAGACTAATTGCAATCCTGTACTCTACGTCTTTGGTCTTTTCTGTGAGAGCATGACAAAACAATGCCCTAAACCGAACCTCATCAGTGCAGAAATGGTGGAAGTTGGAAGTTCCAGAAACAGGCAAAGGAAATGCCCTGCCTGCACCTGTGAGGCGCAAGAGCCCATCCCGTGTGCGGGAGGAAACCTTCAGTGGCTCACAGTTGACACTTAAATCCATCAACTCCTTATTAGTGATTACCTGTAATTTTCCTATGAGGGTATTTCTTTTCTAAAAATAAAATGAAATTATCTAAACGCCTTCGTTCTGTAGTTAAACAACAACTTTTATCTCCTGAGAACATCTCCCTGTCCTTAACAGCCTGTCTAAGTAGGTGTGTTTTATTCTTAGATGTCCCAACTCATGTTAGAGTCCACACAACTGAACACCAGGTTTTTGCAACGTGTTAAGCCAGTTCTCACTTTGCAGCCCCGGTCGAATTGTTTCGTCCAAAGGAAACAAGAACAGCAGCCGGCAACCTGCCTTTAAAGAGAGGTCCATGCATCGCACCCATATGATCGGTTAAAAAGTGTAAGTCAGTAATCAAACGTAGCTTGATTTGTTTCCTTCCTGTAAAGATCTGTGAGGCGTTTCTGATCAGAACTTGTTTTGCATGCAGTAAACAACCAAATACACCAGCCTCCTACTCCAGAAAAGAAAAGTGTTATTACTGGGAGGTGGCAGTCCCTGAATTACTGGGGGGGGGGGGGGGGGGGGGGGGGGGAGTGTATGATGTCCTTGGATAACGAGTTTCTCTTTAGTTACCGTTACATGAGTGATTGCACCTGCGATGTCGTCTCTTGCCAAGGTACCACGAAGGAAATATTGGGTGAAGGAAAAGTCATTTTTATTTCCTTGCCTTTCCCTCCCCGCTCATCGTCCCTCCCCTGGGCCCCGCCGCAGGGGCCGCTGCCCGCCGGGCCCCGGGCCCCCGACGGCGGCGCTGCGGGAAGGGGGCTACGAGCAGCTCCCCAGAGGGGATGGATCCGGCCGTCGAGCCTCTCCGTGGGCTCCTTCGTTTCGGGGAAAAGGTGCAGGGCAGCGGCGAGGGTCCCGCCTCCGAGGGGTGCCCGGGAGCCGCAGCGAGGTGCGGGCGGAGGGCTTGCGGGGCTATCCCTGCTGCCCGCGGACGGGGGTCCCTCAGGGGCCGGGGGGGACGTGTGTGTGACAGAGGCGACACCGAAAAGTAGACAGGGTCCACCTCTCCACCGAGAAGCCCCCGCCCCGCCGCCGCCCTCTCCTCCCCGCCCGGCCCGTCTCACCCCCTGGATCCCGCCCCCGGAGGCAGCTCTCCCCGAGGGAGCCGGGCGGGAAGGATGCAGACGGCAGCTCCGAGGTAATTATTAATAGCCGTGCCCACCGGGGCAGGGGGGGTGGTGGGGTGGTGGAAGGGGCGAGGTGAGATAAAAGGGGGCGGCGGGGGGCTGAGAGGAGGGAGCCGCCGTCGCGGAGCCCCGCCGGGAGCATGGCCCCCGCCGCGCCGCTGCCGCCGCCGCCGCCGCCGCTGCTGCTGCTGCTGCTGCTGGGGCGGCCGCTGCTCGGGGCGCCGGGGCAGGGCGCGGGCACCTGGTCCCGCTTCGCCCGGCTGCCCTACCCGCAGGACCAGCTCTTCCTCCACGACACCTTCCCCGACGGCTTCCTCTGGGGGGCGGGCAGCGCCGCCTACCAGACGGAGGGCGGCTGGCGCCAGGGCGGCAAAGGCCCCTCGGTCTGGGACACCTTCGCCCACCGCCCGGCCACGCCGCCCTGGTCCGCCCCGCCGGGGCCGGCGGGCGGCGACGTGGCCAGCGACAGCTACAACAACCTCTTCCGCGACGCCGAGGGGCTGCGGCGCCTGGGGGTCTCCCACTACCGCTTCTCGCTGGCCTGGGCCCGGCTGCTGCCCAACGGCACGGTGCCCCTCAACCCCGCCGGGCTGGCCCACTACCACCGGCTGCTGGGCCGCCTGCGGGAGCTGGGCATCGAGCCCGTCGTCACCCTCTACCACTGGGACCTGCCGCAGGGCCTGCAGGATGCCTTCGGTGGCTGGGCCAGCCCCGTCCTGCCCCAGCTCTTCCGTGACTACGCCGAGCTCTGCTTCCGGCATTTCGGCGGGCAGGTGCGCTACTGGCTGACCATGGACAACCCCTACGTGGTGGCCTGGCACGGCTACGGCACAGGGCGGCTGCCACCCGGCGTGCGGGGCGGCCCACGCCTCGGCTACCGGGCGGCGCACCACCTGCTCCAGGTAAACGGCGGGTGGCGGGAAGGGGCCTCGGCGGCTCCTCGGCCCCTGGGTTGTGCCAAGGGGAAGGGTGTGGAGGCTGCCCTCAGCCCGCCCCGTTGGCGGACCTGTTGCCCGGTCGGCTGCTGGTGTGGAACCCAATCAACGTCCCCGACGGAGTGTGGGCAGCCGATTTATGGGTTTAAGCCGTCGAGGCTCATAGATGGGCGGCAGGAACTTTGCGGTCATTTGGAGTGAAGGGAAATGCGCTGAGTTAAAGCGTTTTTTGTATTCGGCAGAAATGTTCAATCCTGCCACCAGGACTTGCGAATGCAGGTCTGAGTGGGTGCGTGGATGCCTTCGGCTGTGCCAGTCCAGCACTGGCTTACTGAGGTTACTGTGGAAATGCTTCATACGACTATAGAGTTAATGCATTTGATAAAAAAATCTTACTGAGTTAATGGAGATGGTAGAGGTGGCCGAAATGTCATACTGAAAGCTTTTCCTGACAAGAGTATGGGGTTTTTTTGAGTGTGAGCACTTTTTGGGAAGAAAGACCCTCTGTTCCCCAGCTAGTCTAGTAAGTGGCATAAGTACTTTGCTATACGTAATTTTTATGCAGTGTATCTATATATATTTGGCTTCCAGCAAACATTGTGTATTCTCAGGAAGAATTAAGAAAAAGTGTGTACAAATCATTTCAGTAACATGATCTATTGTACCTTAATACACGTTCACAAACTCTGCTAATGTCCATCTGCTCTGCGTACACTTACCAGCAGGAGTTATATCCTAATGAGCATCATATATGAGATGTGAACACTGAGAAAGCATCTGATGCATGCCTTATTCAACTTTTTGCCACTTTCCTACATTACTTTGGCATTGTTTAGTGCTACAAATAAGTCAAGAGAAAATATAGGTGGGGAAAATGTGGGTAAAATTTCAGATTAAATTGGTCCTGATCCTGAAACCTCTGAACTCTTCTTTTAGTACCTTGGGGTGTACTTGCCAGTGGTTCACACTGTGATTGTACAGTTCTGAACTAAGCAAGTCTGCTCATGAATAAAGTTATTCCTAAACTTCAGCACTTGCAGGACTAGCCCCAGATTTTGCAGCGAGGCTTCATCACCTATCAATGATCGTTTCGCTTTTCATACAGTCACTGAAGAGTTGGTGGTGAGTTATTTGGCATACTTTGCATAGTTACTCCGAAGGCAGTGGAGCTGTGCACAAGGGTATGGGCTGCCGGCTCGGTGCCTGGGGCGCAGAACATAGGGAGCAAAAGCTCCATTTCTCTGTCTTCCTACAGATAACATGGAAAATAAAGCCTTAAAGCTGCAAATTTGAGCACTCAGGTTGTCAGATCTTGGAATCCTTCAACTCCAAGGGTCGTAGGCTCACTGAGGTGGAGTTTTAATGTTGTCTGTCACCTTATTTTTTTTCTAAAGCCCCTCCTTTGCTGTGCAAAATGGGCAGTTAATAAGTCAGTTCATGTTCTGTGTGGTTCTCCCCTCTGCCCTTTGTTGAATTTGTCGCTTCAGACCTGAAGCTCTGAGAACAGACAAATAAAGACGAACACCACGTTTGTCCCTGGCTTTTACATAGTGCTGTTTGTCTTGAGTATTTATATCCCACATCACCATAGTATCTGAGTCCCTTGTAATCTTAAGAATATACTTGTTCTCATAAATGCCTTATGGAGGAGGAAGGTGCTTTTCTATTTAATGAATGAGAAACTGAGGCACAGACTTGCCTAAGCCATGTAAAAAGTATAATTAAACCAGGAAAGTCTACCAGTTGTTTAGTGACAGATCCTCAGGATTAGTTTTGTCTTAGTGACTGTCATTCAGGGTTTTCACAATTAGTGGACATTTCTTTCTACACAACAGCGTAAGGCAGCAAGGTATCATTGTTACCACATTTCATGAATGAGGAACTAAAATACAGATGCAATTAAGACCCAAAGTGTCCACTGATTGTTAGTACCCTTTTCCTGGCATGTGATCTTTTCAGACTATTGGTCAGTTATACTATATTTCCAGCTCTTCTACAAGTCAGATCCCAAAATCTCAAATCACCTACAGAGAAAACAAGGAATGTGCAGTTTATGCAGGAGAACTCCCATCCCTGACTCCTCTAGGTAGGAGTCTTTAGTAGAGGCAGAGATTGAGCCTGACTATTCGGGACAGAGAATTGAACAGCTTTAACACTGAGATCCTCCTTTTCCTTCTTCCATCTCTGTAGCTTATTGATATTAGACCTTTCAACTTGTGCAAGCAATGAAGTAGGAAGCTACAGAGTACGGCTTCTTTGACTACACAGCCTGATATCCATAGAGAAAGTGTATGTAATTGTGTTATGAAAGATTAAGTTATACCGCATATGGTAAGGAGTGAATTACATTTCCACATGTAAATTAAATTCTTCTCTTACATAATTCTTGAGTGATTGACTTTACAAGTTGAATAATGTTTTTTAATGTGTGTCTGTGGGTTGCATATAATTTTGTAGGTGAGTTTGGTCAGTTATTCTCAGGAGCACATGCAGCCTTGATTTGGATCAGAAGGCTGTACTGTAGTACCGCTTCGTCACATAATCTGGAGGATGTGTGCAGCACCAGACAGTGCTGCTGGGAGATACAGTCCTCACAGCCCCACCAGAAAAGGTGTGGCTGTATCATCCCATGCAAAAAACCCCGTGTCAGCTGCCTAACCTTTTGCTGCTTATGTCTTACATCATTACCCAAAAGGTCTGGTCCCAGGTTTCTACCTAATCCTTTTTCTTTCTCTCTCAAGGCATTCTTGTCGCCTTTTTTTTTTCCAGTGCAATTGAGCTTGCGGAACATGTTTGTTTTTTTAAAAATAAAATGCATTGTCATAAATGGTTCTTAGCAAATGAGCAGACTAACTCTTAATACACGTTTTCTGACTTTTTTTCCCCTTGTTTACAATACACAGTCTTAAGTGTCTTCTTTCTGCATTTATTCAAACCAAAGATCCTCGTAAGTGGAAAGCTTAATAGCTAGTGAAAGCTGATGTATACTAATTTAGTTTACTGAATGGTAATTACATTGCAAGATGAAATAATTTCCTTTAAGTTCTTTAAAATTCAACAGATATGAATGTGGATTTTGGGCTCTGTCTTTTTGGGTGAGTTATTTATTATCTGAATAAATAATCAAATAAGAATTTGATTCAATTCAGGTTGTTCAATTCAGGGCTGGTGAAAACAGGGGAATTAGGTTTGATCTGAATAACTATGTTTAAATTTAGCTTGAATGGATTTCATCCTATTGTACTGAATTTTTTAATTACCTTTCATTTTTCTGAACTTCCACATCTGAGTCATAACAGATGCTATATGGACAGAGTAAGAGACACTTTTTATGAAGAGCAAAGAAAAGTAATGTAAAAAAAACTTGTAAGAAAAAACATTTTATGGATGCATCCTTGGTTTGTTACTGAGGGATGTTGATCAGTATTCAGTGAAAACTTCACCCTGTTATAGTATTTCCACTGACACTTGTCGCTTTTGACATGTCTAAGCCCTTCAAACCTGCTAAGAAATGGAGGAAGCTGTATGTGTTTATTCACAAAATAAATTGAATGGATGAAGTACAGTTCATAAAAGTTGGCATTCTCTCGAGTCAACAGCCAGAAAATGTAATGCCAGCAATCTGTCATGTATATGATGCACCTCTTTCTCCAGATGGGAGTCGAGAGGGGTCATTGTATTATGTTCTAGTTTTTGCAAATGCATTTTTTCATTACTGGGTCACAGTATATTGTCTGAGTTGAACATACTTGCATTTACTCAATATAAACAGCATTTGGAGAAACAGAAGAACACTTTGTTTCCCCAAAGAAGTGAGTGGAATTGCTGCCTGGAAACCAGTCACATAGCAACAGACTGATTTCTATTCCAAAACTCTTTCCAAAACAAAGGTAAGTACTCCTTTGTTGACCTTCAGTGCTAAACCTAATGAAGTATCAGTAATTGCAGCATAGGAGAATAGTCTTTTCTTGGTGCATAGTGTTTCTTTCAAAATTCAGACAGCCTTCAAACTTTCACTCAGTGCAAATGGAGAGACTTTGGATTTTCCTGAAAGTAACATGGCTCATTGTAGTTGTGAAGATATAGACATACAGAATTTTTAGAAAAAAAAAAAGAATATTTCTAAGTAATAGTGTTTTTTTCCCTATTCTTGCTTTCTTAAGACAACTCAAAGAAGAACAAAGAAGAAACTGGTTCTGTTTCTGGTTTTGGGTATCAGTTGGGTAGTATATATTTGCAAAGAATTTATTGCAATAGTGATTATTCTAATTGCTAGTCATTTTAATCGGGTATCTTTCAAATGTCGGAGATGACAAACAAGTGCAGTCAAACCATAGAGCAAATTCAGATCTGATGTTGCAGTCTTCCATGCCAATAGCTACGGATGGTTATACTATGTTCACAAATTATTTTAAAAGCTATAATGTACCTTTCTCAAGCTTTAATCATCAAAAGAAAAAAAAAAACTGAGTTTCATTTTAAAAGGTGATAAACAGAGGAGTTTGGGTTTCAAGGATTTTATTAAAATCAGCTCCAAAGTTAGAATATGTAACTCTCCTCTTGCCATTTCTGCCTGATCGCATACACATTTGCAAAAGGAATGTTGTTTTCAAATATTCCATTGTAACAAAAAAGTAGTATGTTATCTTTACAGAGTACTTTGATGTTTAATTCTAGAAATATCAGGACTATGTGGACAATAAGGTGCTATCGTGGAAAAGTAAGAGTGGACCGCCCTCAAGTGTAGGGGTTCTATAACTTGAAAAGCTTTTTAGAGACGATAGGAAATCTTATTAAAACTCAACAGGCAGGACTGGGAAAGGCTACACTGGTGACTGAAGTGGGATGGAAGCACAATTTGTGTGTTCTCTGTGTGAAAGAGCACCAGGTCAAGCCCATAGGTATGTTAAGTCCCACCTCAACTCTTTTGCTGTTCATTATGAGGATAAGGATTTCTTGACGGTCCCTGTTCATTATGAGAAATTTAGTGCTTAGTAGTTGTGTTTTTTATAGCTGTGAATCTCTGTATTTAATTCTGTAGGCAGCCCCAAACCTGTGTTTTCATATCTTATTTTAAGTGCCACGTGCCTGGTTTTTAATTGTTGCAGTAGCTGTTGCTGGAGGTGCCTAGGTGATATTTCTGGTTCCTATTCAAGGTAATCTAGTATGCTTCTTTTTTAAATAGCATGCTTTTCATTTAAGATCAAAGTTTTTATTTAACATGTTGGGCAGGTCTCTGCTCAGTGCCAGAAAGATAATGACTACTGATTAACAGCAGTTTGATACATATAAGGGCATTTAGATAGGCAATGTAAAATTCACATCTCATAAAGTCTCACGGGGTACATGAGTGTAAAGCTGTCTGCTCCTTGGATACTCTTTCATTTTGCATTAATAAAACCTCATGAAGTATGAGACATTCTTGGTTCTTCTTCTTCAGTCTCCTCAAGCAGAAGAGAGCCTATATAGTTAGGGGGATCCTTATAACTATATAATTAGGGGGATCCTTATAGTTTTGGGGGATCCAAAGTGAAGTGTGTGGAAGGACTCGTGTTACGATACATTCCTTCGTATGACGAACTTTTCCAGTTTCCATTTCATCTTGCTTCTATGGAGGGGTTCCAGTACTTAAGGTAGTTGATGGGCATAATTCCTCCCCGTACTTAAGGATATTGTTGGGACCTGGAAAATAATGCCTTTCTTCAATTTTTGCAGATTGAAGTGTATATTTTAATTTTGAGATGGTTCACCATTTTTTAGCCCCTGCCTTTCCCTTTTGACTGAAGGCAAGGAGCTCTTAGAGCTTTTCCCATGATAGGTCAAGTAGAAGCCTCTGTTCAGCAACCGTCAGCAGGTGAAAGTGCAGAGACAGTATTTTCTGTTGAAAGTGTCGTCATCTGTGAGGAAGAAATGCTCTGTGATGTAAGAGAAAGTTGCTTCACTCATCACATGCCCACCTTCTAGAAGGTCAAATTCTGATCTTTCTCGCTTTGGTATAAATTAAATCAGAATGGGACTCCAGCAGTTTCTTGGGCAATTACCTTAGCTTCATTCCTCACATTTGTTAACTCTTTCTTTGAGGAACAGCATCTCCTTCCCAGTCTACTCTGGGGAACCCAACATTTTTTGACCTGTCTCTCAGTGTTTCTTCAACTAGACAGAGGCAGTGAATACATCTATACAGCTGGTAGTACCATTGGCAAGCAGTGACCGTTAGGACAATAAATAGAGAGCAGTGCAGGGTGTGGGCATTTGGAGACATTGCATTTTAATGATTTTTGGTGACTATGATGCATATCCTTCTTACGTTGGGAGGAGCAGGAAAGAACAAACAGCCACGTGCATGGATACTCTGTAGTTTGCTTAGCTCCACTTCGTGGTGTCTTGTGGTTTACGGTTTATAGTTGGCAGAGTTTGAGGGCTGTTTGCTAATCCTTGCAACTGAGTGTGTGATTTGTGTGTTTGGTTGCTGCTGATGAACAGTTCAACTGCTGAACTTAACCTGAAGGTGCAAGGCTGATCTTGGCAGAATTTTAAAGAAGCCAAGCAATCAAAGGAGCCTGCTTGTAGAGACTTGTAAGCAAAGAAATGTACACAAGGAGATTTTCTTCTTCCTTTCCATGATGGTAAAAATAAAGAAGAAGGAATGATGAAGAAGTGCTTCTGAAGAAGTAGGGGAAGTGACCTCCAGTTACGATGATGATAGGTTGTAGAAATTGTAGGATGTGTGTTATTTGTTTTAAGTACTAAATAAAAACTACTCGTGCTTGAATATTTGTCTGCCAAAGCTTATAGAAGAACATCTCAGGTAAAACTGTGAATGCTGATTTTAGATTAAAGCTGAGAATATGATGGAACAGAAAAATAAGGTTGTAGAAAGTGTCTCAGGTTGTTTAGGAAATTACTGAAATGAAGACTGGACAGATTTCTGAGGGAGAAGGTGACCCATGGAATATGACCATGAATAAAACATGAAAGAAGAGACTGGCTTCTGGAAGAACTGAATTACAGCACTTGAGAGAAAATGTGCCAGCAGAAAGAAAAGGTGGGTTGTCAGGAAGGCAGAGTAACTAACTAAGCACAAGAGAAGAAAGATACTGGCCATAGCAAGGCATTGGAGCCTTTGGTAAAATGGGATGAGTAGGAGACAAATGACAGCAAAGAAGGGGAAGAACTAGATTCATACCAATGCTCTCTGTAAGTGCTCCTGGGCATAAATATCAATTACAGGAAGAAAATTTAGAGTTAAAGGACAATATGCACACACACAAAAGGATAAAAGTTCAATATCAGTAAAATTAGATTGGCAATTAGCAATCATCGACAGCCCTTGGAGGAATGAGTTTCTGGTGTGGCCTTTCAGTGTTAATGGTAGGTACAAAAATCTTATTTTAAGGCAGCTAGAGCAGTTTGAGAAAAGAGACTCTTGATGCATTTGGCAGCAGTGGAGGTGGCAGGACTTGTAAACCTGTATTCTTCCTCTTTGCTTGCACATTCATAGCAGAATGATCCATGGCATAATTTAAACTCTGAGAACATAGTTCAATGGAAAAAAAATGAAATATATTAACAGTAAACAGTATGTTTAAGATATTAGTGATAGCAACTTATGGCTTATTGTGACAGCTTCTACACTACTCTGAGAATGCAAAACACTGATAAAAACACTGGCCTGTTAAGTTTGTAGTGTATGTCCCTGGAAATTTGACAGGAAGAGCCCTTCTAGATGCACACTGGAGTAAGACAAAGCAATTTAAGAATCTGGATCTGGCCACCTTGAAGCACATTTGTATTGCTTCATTTTTATATACGTTCAGTCTGGGAAGAAGGTAGCATTCTGTGTTATGGAGAACTGCAACAGTTTAAAGTTTAGCTTTGTTTTGATTCTGAAAAAAACCCCCAATATTCTAAATTCTCTGAGTTACTGAACTCTTTACAGATGCTGTTTACAACAGCTGGTGTAGGAACCAAGGGACTCGGTCCACAGGTGGTTCCAGTGCCACCAGCCAGCCGGGGCTCTGTGACTTCTGCATGGTGGGAAGCACAGGGGCTTTTGCATGGCTCAGGATCCAGCCAGCCCGGGAGGCTGAAAGGCCGGGGCGTGCTGCGAGACCCTGCGACGTGCTGTTCAGCGAGAGGGTGAGCTGACAGGGAGCCACGCACATTTCCAGTGGACTGTCACTTTGGTCTACAGATGATAATTTTGATACTTACACTTTAGGTCTCATGATAACAGTTGAGCTTTGACTTCTGTTTTAGTCAGCTTAGCACATCTCTAAAGACAGCTGAATGGTTTAAAATTGGCCAGGAGAGATTATGCTATGGAAATGCCTTGTTATTTTGTGAGTCCAAAAGTCAACCCAGGAATCCTTTTGTAGGTTAATCAGTTTAATGCCCTTACTAAAGGCTAGAAAATGTTGGCACCACCGGGATTATATTTTACAAGCTATTTGCTTTACAGTTGGGAAGATAGTAGCATCTGTTTGTTTTGATCCTGCTTCTAGAAAAGACATCAAATGGTTGAGTGGGGAGGGGGGACAGACTTGTAGCTGTTGGTCACACGTTCTGGTAAGAGTTCACTGTGATTTTCCAATGCCTTTTCTCAGTCAGCTTTTTTCTTGTTCTTTTGAATATGTAGTAGCTCCACTGGATCAGTTGTTTTTCAAAGCTGAGGGCAAAGTTTATTTTAACTTTCAGCATTTTAAGGAATAATCTCATTTTTGCTGGAGGCATGGAACTGTTGAACATAGTTATTGATTAATTATTCTAATTATGGTTCCTTAACTCAAATATATATGGAAAAGATAGAATTATGCAGCCTTTATTTTTGCTTGAGAAAGTAGGTTGGGAAAATTTTGCATTGTCAGGCTGAGTGATTGTTTTTTGTTTTGTGTTTTGTAGGTAATAACATTTTGCTTCAAGATCAATTCAATAATTGTGACCTTAGGTTTGAAATAAGTTCAACTGGCTCCTGACTGTACAGTGATGACATGTTTTTTGTAATACACTTATTTCATTCTTCATTTCTTTTCCCATCATAGTACAATGCTAACTTGGGTACAAGCGGTGTTTGGAGGGAGAAGGGCCACCACAACAGAATGGCCATCACCAGTTATGTATTCCATCAGGAGGCAAAATCCAGGCCAGAAAGAGTCGTAACAAAACATGAGGTGGTAAGAAAGAGGAGTATTAGGAAAACAGACAATGCACAGGGACCTGGTGAAATGTGGGGGTGACTGGCGGTGAGTGGGAATGCAGGAGGTGGGTTTATGAGACAATACTGCATTTTTGTGTGCCTATTTAGCATTAAAAATTAAACTTGATGTGATGGTCTGGACTCCACCAAAGGCGAGTTGTTCTCTGGCACATTTTTATTTGTAAATGTCATATGAATTTTTTTGAGGAAGCTGACTGGTGATTTAATAAAATCACGAACCATGCTTCACAGTGATGCAGCCTAATCCCAAGAGTCTGTCTTGGTTTATAGTGTCCATTTGCTGTCCCCACATTGCCACCAGCACTGGGAGTGGGGAACACAGTGAGCAGCCTGCAAAAGAAAGGAGGCATGCTACATGAAGGCTGGGTTTCTCAAAGGAGCTTAAGGAAAATAAGTGAGAATTGAACTTTCCTTAGTTTTTTTTGAGAATCCTGACACTTTCAAGCAGTTAAGTAAATTAGCAAGTTGAACAGATGTATTCCTCTTCACTTGAAGAAAATGTGTATTCCCGTATTCAAGTAGCACCTCTGCTGCGTGAAGCGTAAGATGTTGGAAATGCACTGAAGGAGCTCTTCCACTCAGTTTATCATCCTGCTTCCGTTCCCAGACGCGAACGTGCCTCTTGCTTTGAATGAGAAGGGAATATTGGGGTATACCAAGCAGGGCAAAGAACAGAGCTGGGGGAATATGATTCAGCTGCAGTTTTACATCTTAATAATATGCTTGGTATAACAAAAAATACTTCTTTTTCTTCTTCATAGTCAGCTGTGATTACTACCTCCCCATCATGTCAGCTAGCCTTTTCTCTGATTCCTAATACCTCCTGTTTTCACAAAGTAATATAATGTAATTAGAGCAAGTCAGAAAGATCTAAAACCTGTGAAACTGGAATTTGCTGATTCGTTGAAGTTAAGATATTTGAGAGATGGACTTCAGTTTCCCAGAAAAAGTTGAGAACTAGGGGAAATAAAAATCAGTCATTTTATTTTTACTTTGCCATGGAAATTCTTGGTTCTCCATTTAGATGTGATATTGAAAAATTTCATTTTGATATAGTGAGTCAGTCAGTCATTTCACACACTGCCTTCTGTATTCTTTCATTGGATGAGTGCCCACTGCTTCAAATTGGGTCACTTTACCCTTGTGAAATTGCTGTATAACCTGCTGCAATATGACTGACTTCTTGAAGCTGCAGATTGATGCCTTTTATGCTTTGATGAAAGAAATAAAACAGGACAGAATTCTTGCACCGTAGCAGTTACTCTGTGTCTCATATTTGTAGCTGGGCTGCTTGTGCCACTTTTGTGTGAAACTGTAATTATTCAGTCATTTATCCTGCTCCTCTTGCCTATTTCTGGTAAAAAGAAAAGTGGTACTTGAAGGAGGCAGTTGCTTAAAAGGGGGGAAAATTCTAATAAAAGCAGCATGAAATTGGCACAGTCATTCTCAGTCTGGATGTTAGAACCAGCAAACTGTAGCACAGGGCAGCTCAGAAACAGCTTTTTTCCATAGCCCAGCTTAGGATAATGAATAGAGACCACTTCAAAACTGGTTGGTGGTGAAATGGTTATAGAAACAGCATTGTAGCACTAAGCCATGAAAGGCGAGAACCCTGAATTGCACCAGTCAGATCCCACTTCACCCAAGTTGGACTCTTCGGGAGAGGAATGTTTCCTGTGTAACTGGTAATTTGGAATAGGTTTGTAGAAACCAGAGGGGGTGAGCGTAGGTATGGATGAGATACTGATGCTGGCCTGTGGGGTCTGGTTTTGCGGGCTCCGGACTGGTGGTCAGGAAGGAATTTATATTGTGATGTTTCTTGTTAGGCCTCTTTGTTCCCTCTCTTTGTGCCATGGAAGGTGGCCAGTTCCCAGGATCATTCGGGCGTTTTACCTAAATAATTTGCCTTCTGTGGCAAGGGTTTAGGATTGTGATGATATCTTTGTTCTTTCCTGTTTTATTCCTGTGGCCCATTGTGATATTTGGAGCATTTGGGTGTTTTTTCTTAAAGGTCTCAGGATTTGTTTTGTGTCTCACAATGCTACGGACATGGGAAAGAGGGGACACATAGTGGATATTATTTTGTGTAGCGTTTGGGGCTATACTATTGCAGGCAACTAAACTTAATAATCCATGTATCTTCTTTCAATTTTTTTACTGAGGGACTGTTCATTTTGTGGGGAGTGCTTCTGGGGAATATTTTTTCAGAGTGAGGTGAGTATGGAAGAGTGAACTACAAAGACAGAGAGGAATTGGAAGGGGTCAAACATACATTGGAGCAGCATGTTCCCAGTGTGGGAAATGAGGGGGGTCTGGAAGGGGTCTGGAAACAGACTTGTGGGGCACTAGCATTTCATAGACCCAAGACCACGTAGAAATGCCTGACTGAGCTATTTAAACACCTAAGGGAAAAAGTTATAGTAGGAGATATACAGAGACAAGGGAGTCAATTGGTATGTCAAATCCATGGAGTGATTTATCAAACTAAACAGGTAACTATCAGAGAACATGACATGAACATTCACATTGGACATAAGATAGAAACATTAGCAAGGACAACTGCCCAAAAAATTGCCAGACAGACTCAGCTTTTTTGTTACATTACTGCTTGTGTAATAAAGCAATTCCAGATTTTTGAGCGGCTGGTGCAAGCACCTGAAGATTTTTCTCTGAAGCACCTTATTCTGGAACTGCTTCAGTGATAATGAGATGGGTTGGACAGCCTGACCCATTGCAGTGATTCTTATGTTCTACTATTCTTCTTCTACAAGTCTAAGAAAATATCTCTTAGTTCCCACATTATGTTTCTGGTAAGATTAATTATCAACCCCACCACTGAATAATTCACTATTGTTTTGTGCAGTAACTATGCATAGGTTTGGGAAGTACCAGCCCAAAGCCTCAGTTTTGTGTCTCAAAATCTTTAAAGGCTAAAGTATGTCCAGGAGACAGATAGGCAGTAGGTGTCATTCTGGAGCGTGTCCAATGAAACCACTGCAGTTCTGCGCTGGTGGAATGACACTGCCGATGTAAATGCTGAAAACCAATGTAGATTATTGGAACTGTAGCATAACGTGGTAGTTTGGATACAGATAAATACCTTTTCTAGCTGAAAAAATTGTCTTTTTTTTGCTGACTGTGAAATGGATAGGTTAACTGAAGAGCAGTCTGTGAGATATGCAAGTAATTTTTTTATCAGCTTGTCTCCTCCAGATCAAGGGCAAAGGAAAGCATGCAAGGAAAACCAGTGTGCCTAATCAAGGCTGGACATGGCCGATACAGAAACCGTCTGTTTCGATGTCAGTCAGCTACCAGCTGTCAAGCTCCTCTTCGTGGTGCTAATAGGAGAGTTGGATGGAAATTAGAGTTTGCAGAGTCCCCAGATTCACCTTTGTGTATAGCATGAAAAGAATTTGTTGGTATTGGCACTGGGTACAACTGGGACAGTCTTGAACCTGCAAAGATTATCAATAACGAATTATATTTATCCAACAGCTGAAAAAACAATGTTAAAGTACCCATGGTTTATGTCCACCCTGAGTTACAGCTGTCAGCAGCAGGGCATTTTGCTGGTTTGAGTGAGGCTGTAGCATGGAAAATTGTTCCTGCCCTGCAGTTTAGCAGCGTCATCGTGCTGTCTTCCAGGCAGTGTTTGCATCAACTCTGAGACACAGTTTGGCATCTGCTTGGCCTTTCAATAGTTGGCTTTTCAATAACCAGTATAAAATGTGGTCTAGTGTAAAGATATTTCTCTGAAAGTGGTTTGGCAGCATTCCCAGTGATCCCAGAGGGAAGAGCAGCTAGGACTTGTTCTGCAGCTCTGAGCCAGCTGTCCTCTGGGCTGACCAGGGGTGTAGCTGTGTGTACTTTGGCTCTGCACCACAACTAGCGAGTGAAGACATGGACTAAGCTGTCCTTGGCTGCCTGCAAGCCTTTGGCATAGAGCCGCATAATTTGAAGTGGTGGACCAAGAGCTCGAGTCATACAACAGCGCTGTATCAGGGCTGGTGACGGCTGGATGAAGATGGAGGAATGCAGTGCATGTGCTTTGCTAGGTAGATGCTTCATCACAGTAGAGCCATCTCCCTTGCAGGCTGTGCAAATAAACACAGGGGAGAGCAATCACACTTGAGCTAATTTTAGACATGTTCAGCAGAGACATCTACATTTGAGTTCACCATCCTATGGTTGTTTTACAGGTAATGCAGAGAAGTGAACATGGTGTCTCTTATCCTAAGACCAAAAAAAAAATTAATTGGCCCATTTCTGTCTGTGGAGTATAGATAAAACCTGTGGTGACAAACTCAAACCCAGACTTTTTGTAGGCAGACTTTTACACTTGGTCAAACAAAGGTGGGGAGAGGTGAGGTAGATGACAGAGAGGTGAGGCAGATGACAGAGAGGTGAGGCAGATGATAGAGGAAGGCAGTACTGAAGGGCTAGTTCAAAAATTGGCTTGAGATACTTTGTGTTCCTGTGACTTCTCAGGTGGTGGACTCTGACTTACGATCTGGATCATAGGCAAATTTTGCCTGAGTCTCACCTATTTCAGGCATGTGTTATCTGTGGGGAAATCCTGTATCTCATTCTCTCCCCTGGTTTTCCTGAGCACTGAGCTGAGTCTTCTGACACAGTGAAGCCGCTGATGCGTGTCAGTGCAGTTCCCCCTGCAAGGGCAGTCAGCAGCACCTGCGTGGTCCTGTAAAGCCAGAGCAAGCAAATAGCCATGGTTTCCCACATAAGATCTCATGGGCATTTAGTAGCCCCGTCCTGTGACTCTTCACTCCCTTGTGCCAGTCAGCTGCCGCTGACCCACCATGAGTGTTGAAGTATGCTGAAAACATTTCATACCTTTTCCAAAATACAAGGAGAGCAGTCCTTGGAAAATGTAGTTAAAAGCAAAAAAAAAGTTTAAAACTTTAAAATTAACACAGTCTTCTTTCCCCTAGTTGGAACTGATATGCAAAAAGAAACCATATACTAGTTTTCACTATCTCCCTCTGTCTGGAAACAAAAAATGTCTCTTCCCTGTAGGGCCCTATTATTTTCTCCAAGGAAGTTCTTGAGCCTCATTTCAATTTAGGTAACACAATATGTATTTACTGACTATGATAAGCAGAAAATTTAAAATGTGATTTCAGTCTTAAAAATAAAAAGTCTAATTATTTTAAAACAAATCACAAGATATCCTTCAGTCACCTAAGGAAAAGTAGCATAAGGAAAGACATACAGCCATCAGGTAGTGGGGAAGAAGATAGGATTAAAAAAAAAATCTACTTCCAAAACCAATTAATGCTTTTTGTCTGATCTATCAAGAAGAGTGATCATGTTAAACACTGGGATTCATAGACAGGAAAGGTTAATGAGGATGAGGGGTGGATGAATGTAAATAACTACAGGTGCAGTGGACATGAAATACTAAGAACTTATGGTATCAAAGTCAAGCCAGACCCATCTGATGATAGCTTTCTGTGATAACTAATTATCTAGAAAAAGAAATATGATAAACCTAATAAATCTGCATTTTCAGCTGGACACTTGAAATGGTGGCACATGGAGAATTACTGTTTCAGTTCAGGAGGAAGGGAATTCTCAGCAGTAGCTAGGAAATTGCTGAAGCAAATATCACAATTAGTTGCACTGAAAGTAGAAGCATCGGGCTCAAGGGCAGTTCCTGGCTGAACTTTTTGATGTATTTTAACTCCCATGCTTTGGCACAAAGTAGAATTGCACTAATTAGAGCATGAGCTGAACTTCAGGAAACATTGCCAGTGAAAGGGATAATCAGGATAATAAACAGATGAACAGAAAGACTCATAAAATTTTTTCCGTAAGATGAGAACTTGCTCATCACAGCATGACCATCAGATGCCAATATAATCCAGCTGTGACAAAGACACATTTGTTTCTAGTCTGTATCAGGTGACGTTTCCAGCAGAGATGAGTAATTACCTCACTAGAACATAGCTTATTTACCTGAGCAAGAACACTGGGAGAGGATATACTTGCTGTCTATAAATAGATCAATGGTAGAAAGAAGTGAAGGAAAATAACTAAGTCCAGGGGAAGTTTTGATGCAAGAACCAAAGTGTTCAGACTGAACATGAATAAATTTAACCTGAAAATCAGGAAAAAAAGGAAACCATCTCTGAAGTGTGATTCTGTAGTAGTCTTCCAGAGAGAATAGTATGAACAAAATACCTAGCTAACGTTAAAGTGAATCTGGACAATAGGATTGTGTCATATATATGCCCCTGGCAGCAGGGGTTTGAACCTGATGCCCTGGAGGTTCTTCTTAATTTTATGATCCAGTTTTCCTAATCCCTGGCAGATAGTAGACACAGGATCATAAAGATGGTAATGACTTTTTTCAGTAAGGTATTTTTTGTATTTCTGTGAAAATTCTCTGAAGTCAGAATTCTTCTTACACGGTAATATGACTCATCACAGTCTTTGGGAATATTGTATCATTTAACAAAGCATTTCCAGTGCCTTGCTCAGAATGTTTCATACTTCTATGTGAAATCCTTTTTGGGTCCACAATGAAAACATAGCAGTTGATTAGTCATCGTCATGCAGGAACTTAGGGAGATTCACAATTAGCAGGACTAACTCCTGGTCTACAGTAGATCAGGCTTGTGGAAGGACTCTGCTTTCATTCCCATTTTTCTCCTGCAGCTCAAAGTCATCCCTGAAAGGAGGGATTATGGAGGCAGCACTCTCAGTGTAGCAATAAATTTCTATTAATATATATATATATATAAAGTATATTTAATTAAACTGTGCTAAGCTATATACTTTAAATTGGAAAGGACCAATTAAAGACTTAAAGGGTGTGGTTCATCTCACTTTACTTTAGATGTTTGTATAGCACACATTTACATCTGAACAAGTTACATTACACTCCCTGTGTGCTCAGTGGAGAGACTTCTAAGACATGATCATTCTGACCAATTTTAGCCATCTACATTAGGGTAAGATAAATTGCAACCTAGAATTTCCTGTTTCTCTCCATGGAGTATAAAAGAAACCTGGAGAAAACAATTCAGTCCTTTTTACACAGCAGGTCATGAACTTCAGGAATTTATTGCCATAGCAGGTTCTGGAAACAGGTTGTACCAGCAGGCTCAAAAAGGGAGCAGGCAAAGATGTGAACAGTGGGTCCATAAGCAGATACTAAACAAAACAGGCAGGAATGTACTCCCTAACATCCCCAGCAGAATAGTGTGGATGCCTGGGAAGTAAGAGGCTAGATCTCAGAAAGTGACTGGGCTCACTTGCTCTCTTAAAATAGCACCATGTCGTGCTGTTGCTATCAGAGGTAGTACTGGGCTGGATGGACTGTTGATCTGACTGAGCAGAGCATCCCTTTTGTCCTTATATACTGTCCCTGTATTCCCAAATGTGCCCAGTGGCTCATTTGGTAATAAACATCTAATGCATCTAATGCATTTGACTATAAATCATATCCTAATACTCTTGAATTATTTTATGTTTCAAAATATGTACATAAACTCTATTCTTTCTTCTGTATTTCTTTGCAACATCTCTGCTTTCTTGCATCTCACTAGTATGAGGAAAGTGGGTTTTGATTGCTATAGATGGAGCCTTACTTTTTGTCCAAGTGCTCATTTCTACAGAAATTGTTTTTCTTCCCAGTAAGACAGTAAGGACTTACGTATGTGTCTCTTGCAGAGTATCTTAGCTCTTCTATAAGAGCATTCATGTGTAAAAGAGCTTCCAGTGAGAATCAAAGCTCAGTTAATGCAATGCTATCTCTTCTACTTCCTTCCCTCCTGCTTTCCTGCCTTTCTTCCTCCCTCCCTGCCTTCTTCCCTTCATCTCAGCAAAATGCCTGGCTCTTCAAGCCGTTCAGATCCTGATTCAAACCAACAATTTGCTTTTCACTGGTGTTTGGGCGACTAGTTAATTATTGAGCTGCCAGCTGCTCTGCTTCCTGTAGCATCATTGATTGAACCACGATTCCATGTAAGCTATGTAATCTGTGAGTTTCTTAATAATATCTAAAGCGTCATCCTGATTTAATGTATCCTGTCTTAAATCCATTTTTTCAATATCCTTTGTACTACGTAATCATCAAAGGTTGTGTTGGCGTAGCTGTGGCTAATGAAAACCATTTTCTCTAGGACAAAATGGCTGGACAGCTCTCACTACCTTATGCACCGTATGGGATCTTTCAAAATGAAAGATTGTTTTCCTGTTTGATTTTGATAAAAACAAAACTTCTCATGCTTTTGTAGCATTAGGCTGTTAAAGTGTGCATCTACAATAGCATTACAGTACAAATCAGGAGTGCGTGTGCAATGTGAAGCTCCTAATTGCCTCCATTTGCTGTGCTATGGTTTGTAGCCTGAAGTGGTTTTGGAGTCCCCAGCTGGATTGTTTTTGGATGAAGGTAACCTGGAAACTTCTCTGCAGCAGCACACCTAGTGTAATCCAGCTGCTAACCAGATTCTGGTCCATGGGTTATTGTAGATATTGGGTCCTCAGCTCTAGTGTTTGCTAAACTAGATGTAGGTACTATGGCTGGAAATCAACCAGCTACATAGTATAATTATATTAGGCACAGTTAATCTCCTTTTCCATCTAACAAGCCCAGAATATATGTAAGCCATCTGGCTGCTTACATGAGCTTGTACTGGTCAAAAAATCAAAGACAGTATTTTTAAAAAATTCAGTCACTGGATTTATTGCTCTTACTGTCCTCCTGTATTTAATCCTGAGATGTCTCTGATCAGTCTGTTGTCTAGGATTGGGTCTGTAACAAATACTGAGCTAGTTCGCTGTTGTGGTTTAACCCCAGCTGGCAACTAAGCAGCACACAGCCACTTGCTCACTCCCCCTGCAGCGGGATGGGGGAGAGAATCGGAAGAGTCAAAGTGAGAAAACTTGTGGGTTGAGATAAAGACAGTTTAATAGGTAAAGCAAAAGCCATGCACACAAGCGAAGCAAAACAAGGAATTCATTCACTACTTCCCATCGGCAGGCAGGTGTTCAGCCATCTCCAGGAAAGCAGGGCTCCATCACAGATACTTGTGAAGACCAACACCATCACTCCGAACGTCCCCCCCTTCCTTCTCCTTCCCCCAGCTTTGTATGCTGAGCATGACATCATATGGTGTGGAACATCCCTTTGGTCAGTTGGGGTCAGCTGTCCCAGCTGCGTCCCCTCCCAGCTTCTTGTACACCCCCAGCCTGCTCGCTGGTGGGGTGGGGTGAGAAGCAGAAAAGGCCTTGACTCTGTGTAAGCAGGGCTGAGCAGTAACTAAAACATCCCTGTGTTATCAACACTGTTTTCAGCACAAATCCAAAACACAGCCTCATACTAGCTACTATGAAGAAAATTAACTCTATCCCAGCCAAAACCAGCACATTCACAAAAACCTCTGTGGCTCTGAGAGCGTTTTGATGTCTTCATGGAAATCTGTTGAAAGTTTTTGCTGTACCTGTATAGCCTTTGGTCAATTACTTAGAAACGAGGCATCTCTCCAAACTCTTTACTTTGAACTGTTGTCCTTTAAGACAGGCAATATTTAAATGGTAGGCATCTGTCTCACTATTAGATATTGTCCTAATTACCATAGCTGTACGTGGCCTCCTGACAACTGCTAATGTACCTACCCTCGTGGTAACTGTGAGGCAGAGCAGCGTTACTTTCTGGCATATATGCAGCTGGACATCAGAGGATGAAATGATGCCGTTACAGGAAATATGTGAACTTGCATTTCTGTTGCTCCGGTACATTTTGATCTTAAAACTGGGATTTCTCCCAGAAAAAGTTTTCTTTAAATTATTGAAAACATTATTGTGCTTTGATATTGGATATTTACATATTACAGTGTACTGGCAGAATTTCCAAAGCATGGTTATACAGAAACAAATGTCAATCCCAGACAAATTAAAAAGTGTGAGTTAACTGCTTTGTTAATGTTTTAATTTCTCCTTATGTTTCTGTATCTATATTTAAAATGGCCAAGGGAAAAAATAGTTTTTAGCCATATCTGCAATCAGTAGGAAGAAGAGAAGGCGGATATACAGGCATTTCATTTTTTATATTCATAGTCCAATGATGACTCTCATTCATGTATACTAATGTCTTGACATCACTGGCTTTATATTTTATTCTAGAACAATTTGAAGTTTAGTACTGCACTTTGAAATACTAGACAAAAGATGAATTCTGTCAGTTTCCCCTTGTGCCAGTTCCTTCAACTCAGACAGTATTTTTTTAAAGACTTTATTCTACAGCAGTGTTAGCTAAAGTGAAAATAATCTTTTGTAGGTTTCTTATGTAAAGAAAGCTCAGTATCAAAGTTACTGTCTTTTCTTCAAGAGACAGCTTTTTTCTCTCCAAAAGAGAATGCATACAGAGAACTGGCAAAGAGCTGGTTAAGGAAACCTGAAACACGCTATGTTGTTCTTTTAAAAAATCACATGCTAGGCCTCCAGAAATGCTCATTACACTGCCAGAGTGAAGTCTAAACCTAACCCTGCTAAGTATGTTTAAAATTTGTCCAATAGACACAATATTTATGAAAACCTCGGTCTGTTAATATGATGTTAATTCTGGTCAGAAAGTGTCTAGTACTATGGCGGTGAGAGCACAGAAGCTGAAACAAGGATTGCTGAAAGAAGAGTAGTTAATTCGCATTTGCAACTGTATGTATTAACCAACACACGCCCTTTTCTGTGTGGCTTAGACTAAACAATTACCCTTACAACACTTCCTTTTCTTTTGCTGTTTTCTATTTTTTTAAAATTTTCTTTTTATTTCTCTAAGGATTGGATAAAACCTAGTTTAGGTTTTTTACTGTGATTTCCTTTCTTGATTGCTAAGACTGAGATTGCAGTACGTTGATGTAGTAAACTCCCCTATTCTGTATTGCATTGTATAAAAATACAGGATATACTTTCAAAAAGGAAACAACTGTAGCTGGTGTTTTTATATCAACTTTATTAACATTTAGCTTCTTAGTAACTATGTTAAAACATTTATTCGATATTATGTCAGCCAAAGTAGTTGTATACAAACAGGTGAAACCCAGCTTAACTTCTGCAGATAATCAACAAAATGAAGATTGTGTTTGTAAAGTAAGAATTAGATATTTAATTTTAAATGCTTTTTGTTTTTTTCAGTTTTCTGTTCTACAGGATTCCAACTTTTAGCTCAAATGGTGCTTTTTATTATGTTTGCAGACTACAAGAATAAAGCAGGAAAACATTTATTTGTATGCTTTTGAGTTAACACTCATCTCTGTCGTAGAGCAATTTTATATCTACCAGTAAACATACATTTAGAAGCGGACATAAAGGGACTTAGTCACACCTCAAAAGTGTATTTTCATGGTTTCAGCATGCTTTGGATGAGGTTCTAAATGTGTTTCCCAAATCAAAGGAGATATAAATTGAATCCAGTTTAATCTGTGACTGCACTATAGCCAAAAGCTCATAGAAAAGACTGGATAAATACACATAAATCATCCTTGCCCCTGAAGAAATGCAAAGATAAAAAATTTTTTTCCGCCATAAAATTGGATGCCCCATTTTCTCCCTCCATCTCTTGACTGAAGTCATCACTCTGTTATTTGAGTCTTTAAAAATGTGGTACCCCAAGAGTTTCTCTTACCCCAATGAATCTTGTTTCCCCCATCTTTCCCTGCACTGGAATTTCTCTCTCCTCTTCTGGGTTCTGATTTGAACAGCTGCACTTTATCTTGGTGGCTGCTGATGAGTGTGGTGATTCCTCAAAATAAAGGTGTCTGACCAAAGTCTGCCTTCTCCAGTGACTGTATCCCCACTGATGAGATGTGCCTTTGCTGAGTAACCAGTTTTAATTCCTCCTGCACTTTCCCAGGTCTTCCTTTCATAGTCTAACATCATGGAAGCAATAACATTAAGGAAGAATTACTGCTAGTAATAACCACTGTATTAATTAAGATTTGTCAGTTAGCCTTATGGTTCCCTGTGCTGTTGCCAAGATGGGCAGACAACTGAGGCATCAAGACGACTAGGTTATGAGTCATTCGGTTCTATTTGCCTTGTCTGTCTACATGGTCCTGTGATTCACTGTGTCAGCCTTTCAGGGGTTGTTGCTGGTGTAAGACTTCTGGAGCGAAAATGTCTAGCTTAGGTCCTCTTGGTTTCCCTGAATCTTGCCAGGATTTTGATATAGTCTTAGATACTCTTCCATAGTATATGTCCTTCTCACAGTCATAACTTCATGCAATTGCAAGGCTACCTCTTTAGAAGCCGCTAGGGCTAAAAAAGTTGCACATGTAGACAAGCATGTACCATTTGAGAAGCCTAGAGTATCTTGCCTTGCCTCCAGCTGCCAGTCCAAAAGACACAGGTTTCTCACAGGTCTTGTGTTCTATCTGCCCATGCAGATGTCTTGATAGTCCAGAACATCCCAAATGGTACTGGATGCCTCTGTTTAAGCAACTGAATCTTAGGTTACAAGTGGACATTAGCACTTCTGACATCTAATGGTATGTGTCAGGATCCGGAGCTGCTTTCTTCTCCATAGAGGTGGGATTCAATTGCTTGAGCATAGATGTCTGCTGCCATTCATCTTGCAGAATGCCCATGACATTTGCACTGGCTCACAGGTTTGACACAAGATTCACAGATGAACAGACTCATGATCACCCAAGGTGGATCCCAATAAGGCAGGACTGCTGAGTCAAGATGAAGTTCATACGCATCCTGTAGCTTCGTACTAGCAATAGCAATGCTGTATTTATTGGGCTATAATCCCCTTCTTCATTAGTCTGCAAACTGTGAGCTATCACTCCTGAATCTAGCAATGATGTTGTGAATCCTTCTACAGTTTCTATGGATCAGGACCAAGCAGTGATTCTTCTTGGAGCTGTTAGCTCTTTCTTGCCTGGTGTGGCCTCCTGATAAGCTGTATAGGTCTGAGGGTAGTCCACAGTTCATTCTTCTAGGGCATTCCTCAACTTGATCGGCACTTAATACTCTTCTATTTCGTACAAATTATGAAGTATAAAAGTATAAGTAGGATTACAGCTACAGGATATAGAGCCAAGTTCAAAATTCCTGCAGCTGAAGAGGACCACACAAGAGGGGTTCCCATCAAGAATGACACCCTGCCTTCTCTATTGCAGCTGTTTGTGAGTGATTTGTTTGCTATTGCAGCACACTGTAATCATTGCTTTTGTGGCTTGTTTTACAACCGACTAGGCTTCAGGTGTTACAGTTGAATGCTTTATTATCTGCAACAATCACACAAAAGCTACTACAAAAGTTACTGGATTAAAGTTAATTTAGTATACAGTTTCAGTGATTTTTGCAACTTGAGCATTACTTGTAAAGGTGTGTAATTGAAATCACATCCTTCAGTCATTTCTATTACATGCGCACAAACCAGAATATTTCAGGCAGGTTATACACAATGAGACAGTTTGTAGCGATTGCTTTATATTGAGTATGCATGAAAACACAGCTGGATCTCACATAAACAGTTGCAGACTGATTAGGAAAAGAAGAAAGAATTCCATATTCACATCTGGTCAAATTGTAATCTAAACAGTTGTCTGAAGATTGAAAACTGGTACCTTCACATATGTATTGCTTATCCTGATCAGCTGCTTTTTGCATCCATGTAGAGGGCTGACTGGAACTTTCTATCTTATTCTGTAGCCCATTGCCATTGATGCACAGCTCTAATCTCAGAATGATTAAATTTAATAGCCAAGGTTATAGCAGAGTAAACTCGGGTTATTATGTTGTGACTGAGCTAGATTTGGGCATGAGCAACCCAAATGTTTGGTTTAAAAAAAAGTCTTTGTAGAGATGACCTCAGGTAAGTCCCCTTCATTCTGGGTTGCATTTGCCTCTGTTACAGCACAGAGCTCTGATACAATAATTTTGTTTTGACCTTGCTTAATGATGCTCAGGTTTGCCCTGTGTGCACACCTGAGTCTTGTTGCATCCCATTGTCTGTCTGACAGCTTTGATGATTTTGCAGTCATTAAACAATGTTGCTTATTTCATATCATTATTTTTGTTTGATCCTCATTCATTTGGGTCTGCTGTGTTGTATGATCTCTGACAGCTTGTAGTATCTTGGTTGCATATACATTAATTGAATTTATAATTCCTGTGCCAACTATGTAGGACCAAACACCTCCATATTGCTCATTGGTAACTTCCACTGGTGGAGGTTTCTTCAAATTCCTTCTTTACTGTTGCTGCCCAGTGGCTGTTGTTCCTCACAGAGGAACTCACAATGGGAAAAGCTATCCACCAGCGCATTCATCTAGAAATACCTTCTGAAGCCATTTGGTGGGTAGCACCCAGTCAAACCACCACTGCCGTGGTGTCCTCATACCTCTGATTGTCATTACCATGTAGTGATGTACCTGGGCACTGCAGCAGTTATTGTTTTGTTGTGAGATTGATAAAGGACCTGTCAATTCATATTTGCAACCATGGAGCTGTTATCTTTGGGTGCTGAAAAGGGACAGGGTCTAGTTTACGTAGTCGAAACATTTACTATAGTACATATTAAATAATTCTGTACCGATTACTTAATGTCTTCTCCTACCTTTCTGTTGTTCTAGCCTCTTCAAAGTGACTTTTCTTATGACCAAATGGGATGAGATCCCCATGGTATGCTCTGGGGACCACCTATTGTAGTTCATTCTTCTGCTGAGCCCACACTACTCTGCTGATACTCTTAAATACGCTGAGCTTGATAATTACACCGTTCACCCACTCTGTGATTTCTGGGTCACTGTGTGAAGTCTCCCAGGAGCACCACGTGCTCCTTTTCATACAGAGTGAACTGACTGACTTTCCTTGGTTTTGTGATAACACGGCCTCTACTGCTCCTGGAGGGGTAACAAAGTGCAAATAAAGTAGCCGTGCTGGAACAGCATCCCCAGTGTGGCTACCTATGCCAGCCTTTTTTGAATGTTGAAGAGGCCAGGTTTTGTCCTGATCTCCACTCCCATTACTGCACCTTCCTTAGCAGCTTGGGTAAAGGCTTAATCATATCTGCAAACACGGTTATAAAATCCTGGGGAAAAATAAACAAACCCAAAAGAGATCTGAGCTCATGCAGATTTGTAGAGCAAGGAGCTTTCTATTAATTTTACTCGCTGTTGATAAGGTGATTAGTCTACTCCTAAATATTTTACTCTTTCCTTTACCACTTGACCTGTTCATCAATTCATTTAGAATTGTGCTCCCAAAGTTATGGCTTACGCTTGTTTAATTAACTCTTTCAGCTCTGTTTGAGTCTGGCTGTGGATTAATACATCATCTGTTCATGAAATTACAGGCATTTGATCAACTTCTGATAATTTTCCCCATGTTTGGATTATATGAATATTGCATAAAGCTGGAGCACAGTGAAATCTTTGAGTGATGGGTGCATGTAAAGGAGTACTGCTGCCCCGTAAATGTAGGGAGAAATTCTTCCCAGCCTTGCCCTGATAACAAGATCACAAAGACAGCATATGCTAAATCTGTTACACCAGACTCTGGCATTTTTGCTAGAACAGGTGTGGTTTATGGTGTAACAGAATTCATTGCTCAGAAATCAACCATTAGCCAGTAAATTCTGCTGTCTGCTTTTACGATAGGCCAGATTGGAGCATCAGAAATGCCTGATGCAATTATTTGTTACTCCAATAAGCTTTTCTCTGAGGTTTGGGGATATTTTTTCTGCTTCTGTGGCTGATGGTCAAGACTCATTGACAGTTTGGCATGAATACTCAATATGCAATCTCATTTCTTTTGCGACTGTAATTGGGGAAAAGCCTCTACCCATTCAACTCTATGTGAACTTCTGGGGCTTTTAGGGCAGCACATTAATGTAGCTCAGGAATAATTTCTGACTGCCAGTCTGTCAGCCTTTCCCAACTCTACAAACATGGATTTGCGAAATCCAGTATCAGTTGATGTTCTTGTAATAATGGTGTGACAGGGATTTCTTGCTGTCTTTCTCCTGGGAAACTCTCAGCATTAAGTTGCACACAAAATGTTCTACTACATCTCCAGGAGCAGATACATACTTCAGTTGGGTCAATTGATGAAGATGTCCCTGCTCATTGCAGGAGGATTGGACTACATGACCTTTAAAGGCCCCTTCCAACCCGAACAATTCTATGATTCTATGATGATTCTATGAATTTATTTTGAATCTGCTGCTGTGCTCAGGAGAAGATTTGGGGTTAATCATTAACACCAGAGCATAGGGCTTCTGCTCTGGGTGCTTTAAATGCCAGGATAGTGGTAATGAGTAACCTGGGTTCTTCATTCTATAATTTTCACTTAATATTACAGATTGTCTTCGATGTCTTTCCAAGCTGGGTTGTTGGTTTAGCTAGTTAGATTAGGCCAAGCAAGCTGAAATCTTTTTGTCATTTCTTGTCCTTGTCCGTCGGGCACACATATTGATGGTGGGCTTTAGTCTTATATGTGTTTTCCTTGCTAAGAAAATTTTTCTTTCTAACATACTATTTTAATTATATGTCATTGGCCTGTTTCGTTTGTTTAGCTTCTGCTAACTGCTCTGAGACTTTCCAAAGCAATTCTCTTCATGTGCTTCCACTAAATCATCAGAAATGCATTCATTCTCCCTGTGAAACACCTGAGTTAGCAAACGTAGTTCCCCAGTATGTGGAACGGGCATTTCCAAGTGTTATACTGAGGGCGTGAATATGCATAGATGGGTGTTTGCCTTGCCTGTGTGCATCTACCAGAAAACCAGCTGACTGACATTAATCACCGCTTCCAGAATTTTTACCCTTAAAGGTATTGGAAATGTTTGCCTTTTATATATTTATTTAGTTCTTTTGATTCTGTATTTAACCAAAAATAGTTTCTTTTTTTAAACTGATGTCATTAAAGAGTATATATGTTACTGTGGTTGTTCTCCTCACTATGACTTTTGAGAGCAACAGGCTATCTTCTCTTTTGGCTTCTGCCTTAGCACAGGGGAGAGTTGTGATTTCAGTGGCTCTTGGCTTCCGAAGCTCTGTTCCATAGTTCGAGAGCTTCCTGCAGGCAGTCCTCTATTCCTTCCTCAGTTCTTTTGTTTCCCTCTCCATCCAGTTTGTACAAACCTTCATGAAACCAAAGGTTTGGAGCCGTAATGGATGCCTTCTCCTCACCAGTACTGTTACAAATACTCTCTTTTCCAGTTTTTAGCATCCATTTAATCTCAGTGCTCTGACGGGGCATTATTTTATCAGTTTTATATATTTTACATATATATTTGATATATTAGTTTTTTATGAGTTTTATGAGAGTTTTATATGCTTAACTTTTTTGCTCACTACTGTTTCTGGCACCATGTTACTTTCTCTCCAAGCAGAGTGTGACTTAAAATCCATTAATACTCCTTTTGCTTTTTGGGCTAATAATGTATTCCGTTGCCACAACCTTTACCACTGTTCCCATTAAGGGTTCCTTCAAAGTCATGGTGCTTTTTTCATCCTCCTTGTTCAGCACATTTATCTGATGATTATCAACTCTTGCAAAGCGGTATTATTGTCTTGGTTTGTGCTGTTTACTACGCCCTGTGTAGTTCTGTGCACTTGCATTTGTGGATTACGACTAAGTTCTCCGTGTCTTTTTCCCTTGTATCTTTTTTGCAGTATTTTGTGTACTTGAGTATGTATGTCAACAGGACTGGAGCCGAAGAGGTTTGTGCTCTGGTACAGGGCTTTGCAGGTCAGTCTCAGTTCTGGAGCTTTTATATGTTTATGTAGCTCCAGCACGCCCAAAACAGTTTTGATAGCAACGATTATATCTTGGTCTTCCCCTAAATACTGCCTGAGCATTGTGTCCCAGACTCCAATCGGAGTCGAGTCTTTTATCAGGGACTATTTTAGCTCCCTTCAGTACTGCAAGATTGTCTCTCAGCTTTAAATCACTCAAAGTGCTCTATGCTTTTATCTTCTTTTTGTACTCTGTTTAAGAATCTCTCGTATCTTTAATATTCACATGGGTCACAACATTTCTTGAACTATTTTTGTGCAGTTCCATAATTAATCTTTTCTGTCAGAGGTAACGGAAAATGATTAAACACATCAAGTGTCTCAGAAGCACTTGTTGTCAGAAATAAAGCTATTTTTATCTCATCTCCCATTGCTTCTCAAAGTCAAATGCCGCTTACTTCTTTTCCAGATGACCTTTATATTTTCAGAGACTGTTACATCTCGGGAGACTTCAGATTGCTTTCCCAGCCCACTCGTCTCTTGGTGCTTTAGTTTATTTGGACAGGATATCGACTCCAGTGGTCGTGCCAGCCTGCCTGTGTGGTGAGTGGAGGGGAACAGGCACTTCTCATCTCACTCTCGTCTGGGTGTTAAAAATGTTTTGGGTGAATTGTGGCCTAGAAGCTTTCCCCTCTGCCGTGCATGTGAATTGGTCAGATGCAGGTGGTGACAAAAATGAGGTGCTATCAGTCCCCCCCGGGAGGTGTATGCCTGTGTTTGCACAGCCTCTGATGTTGACGGTGGGATTTGCAGAGTGCATGGCACAGTCCAGCTGCCTTCCCTCTGGCTGCCACACCACAGGGTACCTGCTGAGCAAGTGGCCTTTCAAGGCAGGGTGAGTCTGACACAGCCTTAACTCAGGGCTTGTGCCATAATGTCTAGGCTTTCTGTACTTTGAAGGAGAGGTTTCCTACAGCAGTCACCTGACACAATAAGATCAAGGGAATTTAGTTTCCTTCTGTCACATCGCGGTCGCTTTGTGTCTCTCCCCTGCGTATCTATCTGTGATAACGTTCACTTGTGCTTAGACATACAGTATGTGAAAGTACAAGCCTTCCCAGACTTTCATCTGCTATAAAATTCAAAATCAAAGTGTAAAAATAACTCTTCTCTGCTTCCTTATCTTTACGGATTTTTTTTTTCCTTCTGCTAATATTTTTGGAGTGCCTGCAATGCATCTTGATGCCTATGGCTTAGCTTCATGCTTTCAGGTTACCTTTTTATTCTCATGCTAGCAAAGCTCCTCTATTTTGCCTGTGATGGGGAGAAAATGTTTTTTTATCTAGCTGCTGTGCCTTCAGACAAGTATTTAATGCCATCTTTGGTGGTTTTTCTGTAGAGGTGAGTATCACGCCAAACAGAGGCGTTGTTCTGGAGTTAACACACTGCTCTACAACTTAAGGTATCTGCTTTAATTTTAATTCTTCTACACATGTCATAATATCCCTGTTCCCAGTGCTTAAAACAGGAATGGTATTGCTTCCTGCCTTACGTATGGCAGGCATAAATTCATTCATGTTCATGAGGCATCACCATGTTACAGTGACCAGCACAGTGTGAAAAACAGTGACTAAATTGTAGTGAGAAAGGAATTGGAACAAAACAGTGTAGTTCAGGTGTGTGATCAATACTTAAAGCTATATTGTAGCAAATTTTACATTAAGTGGTTGTAGACTGAAAAGTGTTCACTTGTAAATGTACTATTTACAAGCCTAATTCTGGTCCCAGGTTGTTGAGATTGTCAAAAATACCTAATCTATTGAATCAATCATCTGTGGTAATGTTGGCTAACAGAAAAGTAGAAAAATACATATTTGGGAAGGAATTATAGAGGAAAAATGAAGTTACTACATGACTAACATACTATCTATAGCGAAGTCCTGTGCTTTATACAAGAAGATATTATCTTAACAGTTTTGAAATATGGGAAGAACCTTAAGCAATTTTAAAATACCTGTATCTGTTACTCAGTGTTAAGAATTTGCTTGTGAAAGAGAATGTTTGCCCAAAGACTGTGTGGGTAAAACCTACTTGACTTTGGATCCAAGAGTGAAACATTACATGAAATGTGACATCCTTTGTTGTAGCTTTCGATTAAAATACTTGCTTTTTATGATACAGGGGAAAAACATGTTGTATTTTTCCCCTTCTTGGTAGAAGGCACATTCTGACTAATCATATACTAGACTTTCCCATGTCATTCCAATAATTATATCAATTTCAGAAGGGCTTTTGATATAGGACTGAATAATGACATTTTTGCTGGAAGTACATCAGCCTGGTTTCTAGTAATCAAAAAGCCTTTGCACATTTTTTCCAATTAACTCTTCTCTTCGTATTGCTAAATGAGTTTCAGTAACACTTTCCTATTCAGTTTCATTAACATGCAAATAGAGAGTTAATAGAGGATAGTTCATCTGAGCATGGAGAGCAGGTTATTTGCCCAGTTTATTTGTGAAATGAATGGTATTATTGGTTGAGAAGACACGCAACTTAAAATTGAGACAACTTGTTCTAGAGGAATGAACACAAATTATGGAATTGTGATGTTCCCAATTATAATTCTTGATTTGCTCTTGTGAAGGTTATGCATCATGATAGATGTAAGTACTGAGAACTTGCAGAATGATACGTATCAGTGGCAGTCTCAGGAAGGTCTTAATGATCTTGGGCAGGATATATTCAGGCAAACAAATGTCTATGTATTACTAAATTGTCTTTACCTAATGATTCTTGGACTGTGTAGATCTGTCCTGCAATAGAGTAGGACATGACTGTATCAGATTATGAAGTCTGTTTGCCTGTGTTGAATTATTTCTGCTATCACTGCAGGAATTTGGACTTTTTAGGACTAGCCCATGCTATAGCATTATAGGGGGCTTTTCTGCCTTGGAAATGTGTTTGACACTTATTAAGGCTGGATTCTGGCATTATTGACAGACTCATGCAGGGATCTCTTTAAGGCTGACTAACATGATCAATATCAGAGTTTTACAAGTTGAGTGTAGGTAGAACGTGGTCCGAATAGCTATATTGGGTGGGAAAGTCAGGGGAAGAAGACCATTATCAACTTGAAAACAGGACTGTGCTGGAGCCTGAGACCTGAGTGAAGTACAGACATGCAAATGGAGTTAGCTAAGGAAAAGCTACGTCTTGTCACTTTCTTTCATTTTCATGGTGATATAAAACTTCATGATTTTCTTAGTGATGTAAGCATTTTAAGGGTAAGGTAAATGCTGTTTAAAAGATTTCCTGACAGTCTGTTCCTGAAGAGTAGACACTAGTAAGCACAGAGAGCCCCCAGCCTAATTCGCAGCTTTCCCAATACCAGCTTAGCTCAAGTCTCAGCAGGTTCAAGAATGTAGGGTAGTATCCCCCCCCAAAGGTATCAGCTAAGCGTTTGGTATCTAACAATATGTGCTACTCTCTGAAAGCAAGTAGTAATGACAAGGTTATCCAAATTCAGCAGCCTGGAAACCAGCACACAGGTTTTAGCAGTTAGTTCTGCTCATAACACGAGTGACCGCACAACTCTTCCTAGAGCCAGTTTGTGACCAGCCTTTTTTAGTGAGTTTTTTCCAGTCAAGCCAAGTGATCTGTCAGCATCATGCATCTGTCTGAGCTAATAAGGAGCAAAATAAGACACCTCAGCACCTTGCAAAACCAGGGACATGAAGTCACCGTGCTGTGTGTCAGTAAAAGCACTGAAGTGTGGATTGCCATGATCTTAATCCTAGTCAGCTGTGAACTAAAAATAGGTACCAGTAGGTAAGTCCCTGAGATCAGGAAGAAACATTTCCAGTAAATATAAAGGAAACTGATGGTAGGTTGGTTCCTACTTGTTTTCTCTGTACATGACCTGGGAGACTAAACTCCAGTTATAATAGGTAATAGACACGTAGGAGGTTTCAGTTGTCCCAGCAAAGGTGTAGTGCCATTTGAGCTACCCTAGGATATTCTGCCTGGCCTCCACTTGCTGCTCAAGAAGACCAAGGTCTCCCATTGGGTCCTGAATCATGTCTGCCAGCCACATTCAGGTAAGGCATCTCAAAAAGGTCTAGGCACCGACATTAAATCCTACTGCTAATCCATACAGTTATTGGGGCCTAGGTAGTGGTCCTGCTGAATGCGATGATATGGCTGCTGTACTGCACTGGGGAATCACTCGCTAGACTCCCTCCATTAAGTAGATTGACTTGGAGTGGGATCCCGTTAGCTCAGTAGCCATGTGAGACTTCCCTGGCTATTTAGGACATCTGCATGGAAATGGCAGGTGTGGTGTAGGCCTGTACCGTTCTGGAATGGCAACCAGGTGACTGTGTTCAGGCAGCTGAGTAGAGCCTGAGATCTCCATTGCCTATAGTGGGAGCTTGGGCATCTAGCTCACATGTGGACAGTGAAATATAAAGCGTCTTCAGCTCAAAATGAGTCCCAGCCTAGGAGTGGGATTCATTTGCCTGAAGATAGGTATAGGTGCGAATTATCATTTGACACATCCTGTAGTGTCCCAGGTGCTTCTGTGGGGCTGAGAGATGTGACTTAGGATTTATGGGAGACTCACAGCTTTCTGAAACTGCAGTTAGAGGCTGGAATACTCTGAAGTCTCTAAAACTGCATTAGACACCTAATTTTAGGCAAATGAATTCTGTCCCAGATTTCCATAGAGACTCTCTGCTCTGTCACTGGCTTCTTCCAGCTTTATTTCTATGCATTTTTGAATACTTCATTAATCTATGTCCACAGAGTCTGGGGACTTTGATGCACTATTTTCTATGTTTAGCTGTTTTTTTATGGAAATAGTATAATTCCACTTCATGCACACTCCAGGGGGCAGATATTTAAGTGGGCTGCTTCTTGCCTGCTTTCATCTGTCTGTAGAACATGTTTACAGTAAATAACAGGTTCTGTCTGTCATCAGTGGAGAAAGATGGACTCCCAAAGAGTGACTCACCCTGCATATCTTAGACACCAGTCTTCTCATTTTCAATAGAGGCAGACTAGATGACTTAGAAAGTAAAGTTGAATGAGATAATCCCACATTGTTACACTTCATATTTTTTCATTGCAATGAGGGAGTAAACAGCACCTCCTTATCTGTGAAGAGGAATAACCTGTGGGATTCCTTTCCTCCTTGCTTCATGGTAGAATCAAGGCTGCTAAAATGCTGGAAGACCTCTCTCCACTGATAGGCGTAGGGAGGGACAGTTATGGGAGGAGTTATGGGGCAAGTCCTCCGTAGTCCTCACGATGCTCTGTGGGTGGGCAGCGTACTTGCAAGTGCAGATGACAGAGATGAAATTGTGTGTTTGAGAGTGTGCGTGATGGTATCTTAACATTTGAGATGGAATCTGGAGATGAGTCAGGTCCAACAGAAGAAGAGTACATGACACCTTTTTGAGGGAAAATTTGGGTGTGCAAATTTGAGTTGCAAGTGCTGGCACATTTGTTCCCAATGGTATTTTTAAAATCATATTTAAAGTGTTGGGTGTGTAGCATTTTGGTCATGGTGCGTAATGTCTTTTGTTCTTTCATCAGTGTAACGGAGCTTCAGTGTGAACTGAAATTAAGTCTGTGCTTAGGTCAGCTCTCATTTTTGACATGAGACTTTTAAGTGGTTACTATATTTAGTTTCTCGCTAGCATCAAAATCCATTGTATTAATATAGACAGATGGTAGCACTGCATCACATTTATTTGACCTATTGATGTATTCTAAATGAGAGCATGTACATTGAAGTTTGCAACTGAGAGCTTGATTCAGACACACGCACATAGGTGTGTACCGTGATTCACAGTTTGCAAGATTGTTCTCTTTGGGTTTTGGTCCCCACTCTAAAAGGGCATGGATTTACTCTCCTCTAGAACCGGTAGGAGATCTGCACAGATGTTTTATATACCCCATGATGACTCAAAGGCAGCAGGTTTCTGTATGGGGACAGCTGAACTGAGTCTTGATTATTGATCTTCCCTTTAGTTGTCCTTCACGTTCAGTGGCTTTTCTCCTAGCAGTGAGAATTAAAATTCTTCAAGAACAGTAAAATGAGAGAATTCATTATTTTTCCTGGGTAATTAACAGTGTCTATGTCAAAAATGATTAATAATCTTAATTGCTTAATGTTCCTAGTAATGGTGGCAGCTGGAAATCATTGTGGTTCAAAGCTCGAATGGTAAGAGAGTATGAAAAGGGAACTATGAACAGCAGCTATCAATACATTAATGATAAAATTTGCAAACATACCAACTGCATGGAGTGGAATTATAAGGCTTTCTATATGGCTTATATTCCAAGGAGGGCTAAAAATGTGTGTGACATTTTGATTAATAATCTGTCATATATATTCATCACACCTGTGACTTTGTATACAAGAATGGAGGTTCATGTCATCACAGCACATATGAACAAATACTAACTGATAAGTCTCAAAATGCAAATGTAAACTGGGAATAGCTATTAGGTAGGCTTTATTCTAATGAATGGTTCTCATGTTTTTTACCTTTTTAACAATGACCTAGAAAAAAGCATTACAATTTTTACTAATGTGTAGATGACAAAAAGATGGGATGTTGATTCATAGAGCAGTCAAAATTCTTTGATATGGTAGGTGCAAAGAAAAAATCTGTTTTAGATGGTGAAGGGCTCTGGAGATAGGGTAGTTTAGATGAGCATATGCTCACAGTGTAATGCTATGGCCGTATAAGCAGAAATAGTGTATTAAATTGTCCCTGGTTTTACTGCTGGCAAGACTACCACTGGCATATTATGTCCAATTCTGCTTCTGCAGTTTAAGACAGATGATGACAAATTGGAAGAGAATCAGAGGCAGAGAATCAGTGAGAATGGTTAGAGGGCTTGAAGCTATGCCTGAAGATAATGCGAGGCTCCAGGAACTTAATCTATTTAGCTTTCAAAGGGAACATCAAGTGACTGTTTCAACTTACTCTGTAAGATCACGGGAAAGAAATTTGGTAGAAAAGATCTCCTCACAGTAACAGACAAAATTATACCAAGACAAGTGGCTGAAATCTGATGCTAGAGGTAGATAGCCAATTTTAATAAAACAAATTAAATTGAATTATTGGAATAATTTTTCAGGAGCTGTGGTAAATTGTTTTCACCAGACTTTTTTAAACCCAGATTGATAGTTTTTCCTATACTGTGTGTTCTGGTTCACAGAGGAATAAGTTCAAAGGTGTTTTGCTGTCTTGTATTGTTTGAGAGATTTGGGCAGTTCTTAAGGATAGACCTTCCTTCTTTATATATCTGTGAATCTACAGATAAAGTGATATTCCTATAATGAAAACATACTTTGAAACATGTTTAGTTAAATGCATTTTCATTTTTGTAAATACTGGAAGTATGTCTGAACTCTATAACAAAAGTTAATAAAGGTGTCTGACTAATTACCGAAAGCGTGTTCAGTGCCTGGAATAGTATCTCATGGAAAACGGAGATGCTGTTTTCCCTGACCAACTGGCAATTTCTAGTTGATATATGGTGTTAATATGGTATTAAAGAAAAGTTAATTTAGGAGTTGTAAACTGCTGATGAATGAATAAGGCTGAGCCCTCAAATGCCATTTTTATGTGGTTACTACGTGACACTGGACGTCACTACCTGCCACTAATTGTGTTACTTAAAATGGAATTTCAGGTGCATTAATTACAGTCTGTCTTTTCAACAGGCCCATGCTAAAGTCTGGCATCTCTACAATGACCATTTTCGTCCAACTCAAAGAGGAAAAGTGTCCATTGCCCTTAGCTCCCACTGGATAAAGCCTCAACATACGACTGAAAAAAACATAAAAGAATGTCAAAAATCCCTTGATTTTGTGCTCGGCTGGTTTGCTAAGCCCATATTTATTGATGGTGACTATCCAGAGAGCATGAGGAGCAACCTCTCATCTCTGTTGCCTGAATTCAGTGAAGTTGAGAAGACATATATCAAGGGAACAGCAGACTTTTTTGCTCTTTCTTTTGGAGCTACCCTGAGTTTCCAGCTCTTGGACTCCCACATGAAATTCCAGCAGTTGGAATCAATAAGCCTGAGGCAGCTCCTTTACTGGATAAGCGCTGAATATAACAACCCCCAAATATTCATTGTGGAGAACAGCTGGTTTGTTTCTGGTAGCACCAAGAGAGATGATGCCAAATACATTTACTATCTCAAAAAGTTCATTATGGAAACTTTAAAAGGTAAGACTGAAGTTGTATTAATATGTGCTTGACAAAATCATAATGCAAAATAGCCTACAAAGACATGTTAAAGAACCAGGCTGAAAACTAATTTTAGTCTTTAACATTCATCTTGGCACTTGTGAAATGAGACTCCAAATCCCTTTCCTGGGTTTGTTCTTTTCAGCTCTTGAAGACCCTTAATATCTGCAGATAGCATTTGGTGAGCTTGATGCTGCTGTCTTTGAAGTCAGTAGGAAAATTTCTACTGTCTTTGGTGGGAGGAAGTGCAAAACATGTGTGAACTATACTCTCAATGGACTTAGGGAAACTTACTGTGTTATTTATTAATAGTTGTTTTCCATATCTTAGATATATGAATGCATATGTACAAAACGTCAGAATATATATGTGGGAAGGTAAATACTATGCAATAGGAGTTCCTCTGAAGAAAACATAAGGCTGAAAGAATAAATTTTTAAATGAAAAATCGGAACCCTTTCATTCTGCATCTCAGTGTTGCCCTTGCACAAATTTTACATTGGTACAGCTCTGGACATCAATCACAATAATCTGAATTTACATCAGTTTAAGGAGAACTGAGTGTTTGTCGTTATATTATCTAAATTATTTAAATTGTTAACCTATTATTTTTTCCAATCAGTAAGAGAAATATACTACCTTGTGTAAGAGTTACTTTCTATTTTCCCATTTCCTTGTGGAAAAACAGATTTTTTCAATCCTAGTACTCACCAATAAGTTCCCATTTCCACTTTCATTGTCTTTTAATGTCTTAATTTACAATTTAATGATTAATTTTCGTGTCTACAGTTTACCGTTTTGGTTTTAAAAACGGTGTTATTGTAGCTATTAGTTCAGATGAGATACCTATTGTGTTACATTGCCATTTTCATACAGAGCAAAAATGGCTTTCATTTTATTCTCAGCACCCATAAAGATGCAGAGGAGTCCCACGTTTGTTTCACCTGCTATTCCAGAAACCTAATTATTACAAATAAATTAAAAGGTGAATAAATACATGAGCCAGTGCATCCAAAATGGGAGGAATGAAATGTGAAACAGTTACTCACTGTTGCAAGTACAGTATTACTAGTTTGCATGAAGTCAGATGAAGAGCTATAAGGGGTCCTATTCCCCCTACCCATATTTCTGCTTAGTTTGTAAATTGCTGGATGTACATAAGGGATCTGCCTTTTAATCACAGCTGGCTGGAAACAATCTCAATTTGCAGAGTTTCTTTCCTTTTAATGTGCCACCAGTAAATAATAATAATAGCAACAACAACAGTAGTCTTGTCATGTTAAGTTAAGAATATGAACACTTGGCTAAACTTTTTACAGAAAAAAAAAGAAGCAGAAACAGACTGAATCAGCAGAAGGGACTTTGGCATCATTACGATGAAAATTATTGCACCCAACTCTTCTGCCCATTAGAATCTGCAAAATGCAGTGTAAATACCAAAGTTCTCTATGCATACCTAGGGGAATTTAGTTGAGAAAGATCCACAAAAGGCATCGTGTTGGCTGTGAGCAGTCTTGTTGGACAGCTTTAAAGACCAAAGACAAAGGCACATGTTGTCTCTCTCGGAGACTTAGGACATCTATCCGGTGCAGTAAAGCACTGTAACGTAGAGGTTCGTGAGCTGGTTACGACCAGATTCACTCCACCAGTCATGGGGCAGTAAAATGGCATTGGAGCTGTAGCACTGAGAAGCAAGTATAATTAATGTAGACCCAGGGCCGCATAAATGTGGTTTTGCTGCTTCCTAGATCTGGCCAGTATCTTTGCCTGATTGCGTATATGCACTGGTTCAGACAAAACTGCTTATTTCTATATCTATGATAACAAGTAAGTGCAGCCCTGTTGGAGCAAGCCTGTAGAGTAAAAAGAGTTGGTGTTGAGGGCCTGGTGTCCACACTGTGTGCTTTACTGAAGCCCATTTCTGGATTAATTTCACCCCAAAGGAACCCAGGTCATGCATCCTGATCGCATCACTCTGTGATGTGAACCGAAGTGTGATAAGGAGGGAGATTTGCTCAAAAGTGTGCTCCTGATTTCAGTTGAAGTGCTGATGTAGGTGCCCATGCTGACACTGCATGCTGTAGACAAGCTCCGTACATCTTTTTTTTTTTTTTTTTTTTTCTCTAGGAGAGGGTTTCTCTCTTTGGGATTCACAGTCCTAAATTCTTTTACTGTTTATTATTATTGATCTTTCTTTTTTTTCCCCAAATGCCATCTAGGGTTGAATAGAGTAAATAGAGCTGTAATATAAAGTAGTTAAATATTAATTAGAGCTGCTAATTGGTTGGAGATGTCTTCTCACATGGGTGGGTATCTAACCACTTACTCTAGGGTCTTGTTCATTTGCTTGCTGTGTCTCTGGTACAACAAATAAATTGATTGTTCCTTGCAAAGTGTAGCATGTTGACCAGAAGGGCATGCAAACTCCTCTGTGCCATGTTGACTAGCCAAGGGGTTAGGTCATTATCTGGGGAGTTAGCAGGTCTGAATTCAAAGAGTCTTAAGGAGAACAGGAACAGCCAGGCCCTTGACAGGTCAGGACTGAGCTATTCTCAGGTATGTCTAGAGGCAAAAACAAAGATCCTTGGGTGTCTTCCACATGGAAGCAGGGGCTGTGGGCTTCACACACCTCACCTTCACGCACTGGGGTTGGACAGCAGCTGAGCAGAGGGTTTTAAGGATCTGTATTTGATGCTTATGGATCTGCTAATTTTCCTTGGACTGTTTCTATACTAGTGAGCTAAACAGAGCGTGAGCTGAAGTGCTGTTTAATTTTTAACCCAGTTCTGGCCTGCACAGTAGGACACTTCTAGGCATGCTGTGGGGGATTGCTCAGGTCAGGAGTTACTTCCAGTAGGAAGTATGGACAAGGCCACTCAGTTTCAGAAGCAAGGACAGTTTAGGTTTCAGTCAGCCTGGGTTGCTCACCACCAGACATAAAAAAGAGGGGAGATGATAGACAAAGGAAAAAGAAAAACAAAGGCAACAATTTTCATTGTGGTTTTTCAGTAGCATGCAATTCGTGTGGGATATTATGTTTGCAACTTCCAAAATTTTGGAACTTCCAAAAATTTTTCAAGTTCCTTCTTTCATAGGTGACACTTAAAAGTGAATGCTTTTTTAAAGGAGGATTTGAGGAGAATTTTAATGAGGTGCTCCGGAAGTGTGGGAGTGCTGTGTGATGACTTACAGAAGGGGCGAGATGCTGTTCAAAGAGAAATTCTCCCTGAGACCAGTTCACAAAGTGGACCTGTATTGGCTTTTCCTCTGCTGGTACAGCAGATGTCATCAGGGATGCATGCAGAGGTTAGAAAAATACTGGCATTTGCCAAACACAGAAGAATGATGCCTTTAGGAAGAGAAATATTCCATTTCCTAGACATTTTCTCATGACCTGTGATAAAGACTGGGCCAAATTGATTGCTTATTTAACTGCAGTTCATTTAATGGATTCAAACAGGGTTACGATCAAGAATCCATGTGGTCCTTCATAACTGATTGTAATGAGGTACATTAATAAAACCAGGAAATGAGGATCTTGATATTCTGGTTGCCTGAAACAACGCTTTCAGTGTTACTAGGCTGGAAAATATTATGTTCAGTCAGTATCCAGTTTGGGTTGACAGAAGATGGTGAGTAATAAAGATAAACTCTGCTGGCTACGGAGCCAAACTCAAGTTCAAAAGAACATTTCAGAGTGTGTTTAAATGCATTGCTGAATTAGGGTGGGTCTAATTATATAATTAAAATAAGCACACTCCTTTGTGCTTTCCTGAAGCTGAGCCTTGCCCAGGAACATTTTGCTGAATCTCAGTGTTTAATACAACTAAAAGTGAGTATCGTTTGGAATCTCAAAATAAAACTGTAAAGCTGGCAATACTAAGAGATGCCAGTAGACCCCGATTTTAACCTACAAAGTGTGCAGTGATTCTTAAAAGTCAAACAGTTGACCTAGAACATATACATCTTTTTAGAAACCCTTAAATATTTAAGCTGGAAAATGCTATGCTATAAAAGATGTAAAGAGACAGAATTACCAAATAAAGAGGGTCTTCCTGCATTATCACTTCTACTTGAAATCCTTGGTAATGAAAACTCATCAGCACCCCAAAAGCATTGTCAGTGTTTTCTTAATATGTATTTGTAGTGGAGGGGAAGGATCAGAAAGAGTGTGACTTTTGTTTGCATACATGGTAGTGCTGCATTAATGGCACTTCAGCTGCCCTGGAGCGAGCTGCAGTGTGTGCTTAGCAGAGTCCAGTGCAGTGCAGTTACTAGCTCAGCTGCTACAAACAGTTCAAGTGTAGCGCGCTCTGCTCTGAGGCTGAGGTTTGGCACGCCTAATTAGCAGCACTGCTCAAACCACTGCTGCACTGCTTTGCTTTCTAAATCTGGCTTGTTTAAAGGCAAGCCAGGTACCTTGACTGCCTTGCACAGTGCATCCATGCCCTGGCAAGCTCCCTGAGTGCAGTTGAAATATCTTCCCTGAACAGGCTTTGAGGCAGGCCCGGAGATACTTATCTGACCTATTGCATTGTTCTTACACATGAATAGCGCAAACATTGCTGATACGGTGCAATCAACAGAGGAAAAATGAGCACTGCGATAAGTTTGGTTTTGTTCTTTCCTCAGCCATTCGGTATGATGGAGTTAATGTGTTTGGCTACACAGTCTGGTCCCTCCTGGATGGCTTTGAATGGCACAGGGGATACAGCATTCGGCGTGGATTGTTTTATGTTGATTTTCAAAGCCACGACAAGAAGTTGGTGCCCAAATCTTCTGTCTTGTTCTATCAAAAGCTGATAGAAAAAAATGGCTTCCCACCTTTGCCTGAAAACCAGCCCATAGAAGGAACTTTTCCCTGTGGCTTTGCTTGGGGAATTGTTGACAACTACATTCAGGTGAGTCTGATGATAAAGTTGACAGGCTGTCCAGCCAGATCAGTGTGCAAGTTCATATTGGTAAATTTGCTGGATAGAGTGTCTTTGCAGATACATATTACCACAGTGCTGCAAGGAGATAGGTTCAGGGCTTTTGTACCAAACACTGCATCTTTCAGTCTTCACTAGACTTTCTGTGTGTGACCAAGGAGATCCAGTCAGACTGAGATACGATAAATAACATTTTAGAAAAACATATGGAAATTGAAAGGGATCTGATGCTCATCTCCCCTGGACATGTTATGTGATCAGTTACTTGAAGTGAGCCCTTTTCGAATGGAAGTTGATTAGATCTGCTAAAGTGTAGTTCCGAATGTCCTAGTCTATGGGATGGGAAATACTACTACTTTTTCATGTTCATAATTTTAATGGTAATACATTTGTCTGTTGTCATAATACATGTTTTAGAAAACTTCCTGAAAGCTCTTTTAACTCCAGTGGCATGTTTCTACATCTTTTGCATATATATCCTGGTACTGTTGTTAGAGGGCTTTTGTGTAAAAAAAAGCAAACAATATTAGATGTAGATGAAATTTCTGTATTCCTTCTTTGTCATTTTGTGTAGTACTGTGTCTGACGGAGGCCTTCAGTGCCCCTGGATAGCACCTAGCTAATTATGGATCCAGTTCATAGCAATCACTCTTTATTTCAACTAAATCTGATACTTTGGAGAACCTTACAAATGTTAAGACTTCATAGCATGTGTAAAAATTGTAGCTTAGTTATGGTCTCTGTAACAGTTTGGCTCTGTAATTCTTAGATGCTGTTTTGGCTTGCAGGGCTTCTCTAACCACAGTAAAGAGGTGTAGTTAAATTCAACGCTGAGGCTTGATCCAAGAACAGAATTTTTAATTTAGATTTTCCACAAAGAGAGAATCTTTCTTAAGAGTATAGGGGGCTTGTTTGTTTTTTCTCACTCCAAAAGTAAGATCTGACTTTGTTCTCTTGAAAAATGCTGCAGCCTCGTTACCTGGTACACTGATTTCCAAGAAGATTCAGCAGTCATTATCCTCCTAGCTCCCAGATAGATTAGGGATTGGAAATGGAATTGCTGCCTTTGGGATCGATAACAGCTATAAAGTTGCAGAGTCAGTCACCCTAAGACAGTTAAAAAATCCCTCCCATCCCCAAAACCTTCAAAGCTGAATATTTTCATTTCAAAAGCCCATTCAAACATTTTGTGCTGTAAGGCTTAGGTAGTGTGATTTGTAGATGCATCACAGTGGAAAAACTCTTTTGACAGCATTCCCACAGCATTAGTGGCAATGCATGCTTTAGTAATCTACAAGGGACAATTCTCCAGAAAAGCAATTTCCCTCAGACACACTGTTTTTTATTGCTTTCTTCTATAAGCACAGTACTGACCTCTCCGGAGAAAATAGCAACTGATTTTCAGCAGCTTCTTTATACAGTCTGCAGAGCCTCAGCTACAAGTTGAACACTGGTTGTAGGCTGACACCTGCTTTTCAAACAGAGGGCAGGACAAGGAAACCTGAACTCAGGAGGAACCTTGCACCAAACAAAAAGGAAAAAAGGACAAATGAACACATATGGTACCAGTATCTTGTAGTTTGGATCCTTCTTGTGAGAGTTACGCTAGAGTATGAATGAGGGGATTTTACACTGTGCATTATTTTAAGTAATTAAATTTTCCATTTTCTAGTCCTTATTGTGTTTGTGATATTCATTAAAAAGTGAAAGTATAATTCTGTTGGACCCTGAGAAGCTCATCTTCTACTGTGTCCAGTATGTCATACAGGCAATTCTGACATCTGAAGCCTTCAAGACTTAGGGGAAATGCATTTATTGTTGGACTGACATATAGTGGGTTTACTCGGAGGCCTGAAAAAAAATTGATTCAGACATCAACAACCTGCTGAAATAACTTGGAAATGAGTTCAGTATGAGTTAAATAAAAAAGGACATCTTTAGCAAGAAGGAAAAATTTTGCTTGTCAGCTGAATTTGTGCTGAAAATCAAGTGTAGAGCATTACTCATCTTTCATCATAGACAGGAAAAGAACTGAACACAGAAGTGATGTTGCATTCATTATTTCTTTTACTGTGTTCAGGGAGTGGTCTTGAAACTGAAGCTACTGGGTAATTTACACCAGACAGTCTCTCTGTAGGCCCTTCGGTATAGCTTCTTAATCTTGAAAGGAAAACATTTTAAAAATTACTGTAGTCTTTGCTGAAGATCTGCTTCTCTGGAGATCTGTTGTGGGTTTAGTGCCTTATCCCTGAGCAATCCCTTGTTTCCCATACAGACTGGCGCAGTCTGGAGAAGATATAAACATGGTGACCATTAGCATAAGCTTGTTTGGAAAGTAGGATGAAAATGACATATAGATTTGGTACATTTCTGACGTCATACGTTAACAGAAGATTAATTCATTCATATGAGCCAGAGATGTTATCATATCAGAGGTGTGAGAGAGGTGCTAAATGCAATGTTTTGACTTACGATATTCTTTCACGACATTGTGCCTGATGGTTATGATGTTCCCACCTACCTAGAACAAACGGCTTGAATCTGGTATGTTTCTTATTCTACCTAGGTAGACACGACACCTACCCAGTTTCTTGACTCTAATGTTTATGTGTGGGATGTTCACCAGACAAAGAAGCTTATTAAAGTGGATGGAGTTTTCACCTCGAAACGCAAGCGTCACTGTGTTGACTTTGCTGCTATCAGGCTCCAGATCTCTCTTCTGCAAGAAATGCATGTCACGCACTTTCATTTTTCCCTGAAATGGTCTTTAATCCTTCCTTTAGGTAACCTTTCTCTAATCAACCACACACTTGTACATTATTATCAGTGTTTTGCTAGTGAACTTCTCAGAGTTAACATAACTCCTGTTGTTGCTTTATGGCAACCTATGTCCGAGAATCAAGAGCTTCCAGTTTCCCTTGTGAAATATGGAGCTTGGGAAAACCCAGAAACCATTCAGGCTTTTGTTGAGTATGCCAAATTCTGTTTTAGAAGTCTTGGGGACCATATCAAATTTTGGATCACAATGAATGAACCGTCTGTGAAAAACTTGACCTACACTGCAGGGCACAACCTGTTGAAAGCCCATGCAAAAGCGTGGCATCTTTATGACAAAGAATTCAGGAGATCTCAGAAGGGTAAAATATCTATAGCTCTGCAAGCCGACTGGGTAGAACCAGCTTGTCCCTTTTCCAGGAATGACCAAGAAGTTGCTGACAGAATTTTGGAGTTCGACATTGGCTGGCTTGCAGAGCCCATCTTTGGGAATGGTGACTACCCACAGGTGATGAGAGCATGGCTTCATCGAAGAAACAGTGTTGACCTGTATAATTTCCACTTGCCTTATTTCTCAGAAGATGAAAAGAAGTTAATCCAGGGCTCATTTGATTTTTTTGCCTTGAGTCACTACACTACTACCCTTGTGGGCTGGGAGAAAGAAGATGCACTAAAATATGACCACTATCTTGAAGTTCAAATGATCAATGACATCACATGGCTGCACTCGCCCAACAGAGCTGCAGTAGTGCCCTGGGGACTGCGTAAATTGCTCAAGTGGGTTAAATCAAAGTACGGCGATGTCCCAATTTATGTTATGGCTAATGGAATTGACGATGACCAGAATATAGTGCATGATAAGCTCAGAGTGTATTACATACAGAATTACATCAATGAAGCTTTAAAAGGTAAGGCACCATAGATGGTTTATATGTCACAAATCCCGGTATTAGTATACACTGTGTGGTAGAGTATGTTTAACTTTAAAAGGTAAATCCTATGTAGAATACTCCATAAATTAAATGTTATTTCAGCATAACAGATAGTTTTTCCTTTGATTTACGATCAATTGGTGTTACTAAACATCAGGAAGACTGACCTTGCACATGTTCTGCATAAGACAGCAGAAGAACTTTTTTGTGGTTCAAGAAATTTAAGTAGATGTTATGTGAGTAGCTCCACATGTATTTAGTCAGATTTTCTTCTTATTGCACTTCTGCTGTTGTTTTGCTTTGTTGCTTCTCTCCACTGATGTGCCTCAGGGCTGGGTACGCGTTCTGTTCCTCAGCTGTCTCTGTATCTTATCCAACACAGTGATCGTATCCAGCAGTGATCTTCATAATAATTCAGCTGTCTACCTCATTATGCCATTTCCTGCTCTCTTTCCTGCTATTCAGAACCCAAACCAGTCTTTCTCTCTGTCTCAAAGATTCATAAATTATAAGGCAGAAAGGAGGCATTTTGAGTCATCCTGTCATACAACAACACGCTGTTTTTTAAGAAAAGCACAAGACCCAAATGAGGTAATTTTTACTGATGAAGAATCTTCTACATCCCACTGTAAGCTGTTGCAGTGGCTAATTATTTACTAGTTTTGTATATAAGTGTATGTATAGATATATATATAAATTTTGCTTCTAGTATTAATTTCTTTAGCTTCAGCTTTAAGTCATTTTGTTGTGCATTTCCATGTATTTTACCGGTGTAGGTATTCACAGACAGAAAACAAGCTCTCTCTCATTTATCTCTGATAAATGGCACAGACAAAGCTCTTCGTGTCCCTTACCATCAAACATCATTTAGAACCTTTCAATTATTAAACTTTTTCCCATTTGCGAGCATTCTTCTTGAGAGGGGTAAACGCAGACCTGGACACACTGTTCCTGCCACAGCCACACCTATATGTCAGGCAGGTATAACGTAACCTCTTACCCTTTTACTCCTCTTTTGTACACCTAAGCAGCCCATTAGCCCTTTTGGCCATGGCAGCAGGTTGGTTACATACGCTGTGGTTATCTGCTGAGATTTCAAAAACTCAGTTACAGGTTCCTGCCCCTCAGGCAGAACTTCCTCTACCAAAGTATGGTCTGCTGCTTCTTTGACATCCTCACATTTGGTCATGTTCAAATGCCAGTTGCTGGCTTGTGCAAAGCTTGCTACGCTAGCCAAATTATGTCCCTAATCTTTGTGTTACTTGCAAACTTTGTGAGAAATAGTTTTACTTTTCTTTCAGGTCACTGATACATTTAAGGTCATTAAATATCTTAGTGCTAAAAGCCAATCTCCATGACCACTACAGAAATACACCTACTGTGAAACTTACTTAACCTGCTTACTTAACATTTCTAGACTTACTAGTTCTATTTGAGACCAATTGAAATCTCTTTATTATGGGCTTGTCACATTCTATTTTCTTGATCCAAATGCCATATAATACCAAGTCAGTTGCCTTGTGAAGTTCTCAGTATATTACATCAAACATCATCACTTTTATTGGTCTGCTGATCTCATAAAAAAGATGTCAAGTTAGTATGACAAGATTTATTTTTCATAAAGCTAAGCTGATTGGCATTAATCATATATATCTCCTGTAATTCTTATTTATCAAGCCTTATATAATCTATTCCACTCTTTAGCTCGGTAGTGAAGGATGGCTGGCAGTTCCATAATTTGCTAGGTCATCCTGTCCACTCTGTTAAGTATTGGCTTTAACTTCCTCCTCTGTAATTTCCACCTCTTTCACGAATTACTGGACATCAATATTAAGTGCCCAAGAATTCCTTCACCAGCATTTTGAAGCACTGGCTGCATGTTTTCTGCATCTGTATTTAAAAAACTTATCTTGGCTATATTTGGGGTTATGGTTTCAATCTGTTTTTTCTGTATTGCTTCTCTCCTTCCTACCACTTTAGACCATACCAGTTCTTGGCACTTCTGTTTTCAAAGTGTGTATGGATATGGGCTTTTCTCTCAGTTCCCATTAGCCAGAACACCTGCACATCCCCCTGTTTTTTACAAAACTTTGTCATTCGTACTGATCTGGTACCAGTATCCCCTAATCCCTTTCTTCTCCTCTCTTCTGTCCTGCCTGGAAATAGCTCTTATGTTTTTCAACTTAATCATCATGTGTAAGCCATATTTTCCTATCTTTCCACCATCTTTGTCATGGATGAATATGTCCCTGCTAACCTGCCATTATACTTGCCCTAAAGCTCACGCTCCCACTTTTGACATCATACACTCCTCCGTAGTGTTTGGTCCATCAGTAAGATCAGCTTTTTCATTCTTTTTTCTTCTCCCGCTCTGGTATTGTGCTTTTGTCCATCTTGTCCTTGCACAGGGAGCAAGCTCTTAACCTTGGCATCATGACTGATTCAGGTTTCTCCAAAACTTGCATTTTTTCTGCAAGACCCTGTGCAGTAACTGAGGTGAATTACAGATCTCATGTCCTTATCTCAGTGTCATGCTGGAGAGGAATGGGAGAGGATTTGGTACATGTGTGCTTTTGCCTTAAAGATCGTGTTCTGCCTTCTTCCTCCAGCTGGTTTCAGGGACTGCACATGGCAGCATTTGTGCAAGTAATGTTGCTCACCTGCCTTGTTCCAGGGGAGCCACCAGGTGTGTGCAGATGAATGATTCCAGAATACACTATGGGACCCTTCGGACTGCGGCTTTGTACACTGTTTAAATACATCTTTGCCAACTGAAAACCAAGAACAGCAGTAACCATTTATGTAACACCATTAAATCCACATGCGGTTTTACAAACACAAACTAATTGTCCTGGGTAGGTTAGAGGTGCTAAATGTCTTGCATGTGGCTGCAGAAAGAATTATTTTCAGAAGCATATGAAAATTCAGCAATTTTTAGCTGTCAGCCCTGTGTTCATCTGCTAGAAGATGTTGCTTTAATTTGTTAAAAACAGTGATTTTGAGAGGTAAAGTATTACAGTTTGCGTTTACTGCTATGGATTGATTGGTTTCGTCAAGCGGGACTGATGGCTCAAGGTTAATGCTCCAGCTGCTGGACCTTTTCCAGTAGCCAAGTTAGCAGTATTGATTGTGGACATGTTCTCAATAAAGACTAATACAGGTCATCTTGGATCAGAAACTTGGGTCAATAACAAGAGAGGCCTATGATCTGCATAACCTTTCCACCCACTTGCACTGGTGATATCCCAGTACATGACCTTAGCATGGGCACGTCTTTTTCTGCTGTCACTGTGTATTTGCTAGTGAGAAGTGCAGCCTGACGTCCTCCGTTCCTCGGCTGTCCCCATCAGGAGGTGCTCTGCAAGGGAGAAGGAGCAATCAGAGAAACAGGTTGCAGAAGTCCAGGTACAGGAAAACCAAAACCTGTATTCTTTCATATATAAAAAAAGAGACCCATCTTTTCATGATAGGCTCCATGCTGATCGTTAAACACAGTCATGCACTCACAGCTGTGTTTGCCAAGCACAAGGAAACAAATTGCAGGGTACTCATAGATCACGCTGTCTGGCAATGGCTGACAAATTCTTCCTTTTTGTGACAAACACCTCATAGATGTACATGTACCATACCTTATTTTTGGGAAGAGAAGTGCAGATGTGGGTTTAACATCCCCCTGCCCCTGCTTTATGTACTGGGATATGGTACTGCTCTTGAATGCCAAAGTGACATTTATTAATTTCTTCAATCCATTGTTTTCTTTCGCAGCTTACGCCTTGGATAACGTTAACCTGCAAGGATATTTTGTCTACTCTTTTAATGACAAGACTGCTCCTAAATATGGCCTCTACAGTTACGTTGCAAATCGATACGAACCAAAGCCTTCTATGAAACATTACAGAGAAATCATTGACAATAATGGTTTTCCTGGTCCCGAAAGTCCTGAGTTGCTGTGCCCAGAAGAGATTGCCTCGTGTTCTGAATGCCACTTCTTCCGAACCAGAAAATCATTATTAGCCTTTATCTCTTTCATATTTGTTGCTTTTATTGTTACTATATTCTTCATTACTTACTACTCCAAGAGGGTAGAAAGAAGGTATAAATAGAGCTGCCCCTTTGAATACATCACTCGCTGCCCTTTCTCTTGCATCCCCTTGGGAAATCAGAAATAAGAGTGCACAATGTCGTGATTGCTTCAGCACTAGGCAGGCATTTACATTGCCTGATACTGCAGGACATTGACACTGAGAAGAAACTGCTAGCATATGGCTTCCAGAAATCGCTTTCTCTGGTTTAGTACATTTGGTTTATGACCAGTCCTTAATTCCTGTGGTTGGAGTTATCTCACAACTCTCCCTGGGACCTTTTGTTGAGCAGATGCTTTCCCCTCCTTGGTTTTCCCTCGCTGAGTTGGAGAGGTAAAAGTATGTTTTGGAGACATGGAGTGATGGAAAAGCCTGAATGTCAAGCTCTCCAAGAGAAGTTTGGGGAGAAACAAAATGGTTTACTTTTCCAAATTAGGGTTTAATGGTGGTGGTGCGTGATCAGAGCCAACACCTGACTGGAGCAGGGAACGTGGCTGAGCAGAGACAGAGGAGAATTGCACAAAGCAGCGCCGGCGGAAAGGACACCCCCTTTCCTAAAGCAGGTGCAGAGGGAAGAACAGGGTCCCCTGAGTCTGTGCTGCTGAGAGCTCTCGGGAAATTAGTTAACTACTATTCAGGTTGCTGATGGCTGCACTTGACTTCAGGATGTCATTGGGGAGCTTCAGCTAAAGGAACTGTGTCTTTTTCAGTGGGGAAAGCAGCAGGGGTATGTCCAGGGATTGCAGGGGTCATGCCATCTGATGGGAAGAAGGGTCAAAGGGCTTCTCTTTGATTTGCTCAGTAAAAAAGCAGAGAGCAGGAATGGGATGTCCTTGCTGTCTCAGTGGTCAGAAAACTGTGTACCTGACCCTGTGCCCTGCTGCCCTGTACCCGTGGGCATGGCAGGGCTGGGGCACCCCGCTTCTGCACTTCTCGCAGCAAGTTGCACACAGCTGGCACTCCGCTGCTGCCCGGCTACTTACCTGCTGGCAACTTGTGGGTAATTTAGTAAGATAGTCTCTGCGTGCTATTTGTGTTGAGTGTGGAGACTTTAAGTCCCAGCATTTTGGTGTAATAATCCAGCACTTTATTGCTGCTTTTGCCAGGGTCTGAGATCTTGGAGCTGTTGCTCCAGGCCTCTTCCAGGTTGGCTAGAGGGTCTCCTTGGTGCAACTGGATCTGGCCCTGCCAGCATTTCATCCCAGAGTATTACTGAGTGTCTGTGCACCTCTCATTGTTCTCTCAGCAAGATAAATAATTAGCAAAATATTAGCAACATATTGTTTATTTGTAGGAATAGAGAGAGAGTGGAAAAAAACCCTACATTATTTTGCCTGCCTTGAGAATCCCTACATAAGGAGTGTCCTCGGTATAAAGCAGTGAGGTCATTTTTCTCCGCTTTCTAACTCTAGGCCTGCATTGCCTTCAGCTGTAATTGTATTTTTATTGCTATGTGAATAATGTCAGTCACTGGAAAGAATATTTTAAAGGAAATGTGCTCTGTGTTAATTAAGAATTATTTACCTACTAAAGCTGATTATGCTGTATTAAATGTGATGTTTATCTACTAGATAACTAGTAGATGACTAAATGACCTCCCAGGGTTCCTTTCAACCTGAACACTCTACGATTCTGTGGTTCTATACTGTAAATTAAAACCTACATATGAAATATGATTTTCATTTGTAACTTAAGATTATATTTTTTCTTAAATAATCTATAGAAATAGAAAAGAATTAGTATCGTATCATAATGATTAATATATTTGTCCTCTAGTACCAGTCTTAAAATGGTCTCTCTTTGCACTAATGTATATTTTGGTATTGAGATTAAGGTGAAAAATTCAGGGTAAGTGATGAAGTATTAAAAATATATATAAAAATTATTTATAGCCTGATAGGACTTGCTGAAGAAGAGCAAATTTTAAACTGCTGTTTATTTATGCATTGGTGCCTGGTGCAGTGTGCATTACAAAGAAATAGCTCTCCCGAAATGTATGAAATGCCAAATGGCTTTCTCCATGGCGTGGCAATGAATCACCTTGCAATACATTACTCCAGCAGTCAGATGCCTACACAATACATAACAAAAAGTGACATTCATTTAATACAAACTGTAGCCAGGTCATGCCTAACTTGTATGTTAAGTGTGTGTGCGTGTATGTATGTTATAATTATGTTGCTGTTGGTACAATAAAAAGAGGCTGGGCCTGATCTTTTTGAGAAGCCCAGTGTACGTGCCTCCCCTGGGTTTGAGGGGGTTCAGGGGGCCTGGGCAGGGCAAGTCCAGAAGAGCACGGGTGCCGTGCTGGTGGGCACCAGCCCGTCCTGACACTTCGCTAACCATTAACCATCCAGCGAGTCGCTGCCCTCTGCTATTTAATGGCCCAGCCACAGTGTGATGTGTGAGACGCAGTCCGAGCGTGGAGGAGATGCTGCAGGCTCTCCCTGTAGAGGCTGGGTGATATGTAACCACCGACAGGCAGATGGCACCAGCTGGATATCTAATTTGTAGGTAAATTGGGATTTGTTGCTATAAAGCTGCATGATCGCATCCACTCATGGGGCTGTGGCCCATAGAAATAATGCAGCCTTTGGCGCTCTTCCCTTCAGAAGAGTTTTTAAATATCACTGCAGAGCAGAGACCAGCTTGAGCTGGGCACAGCGGTTGCTAAAGCCTTCTCCTAAGCCGTCTGCCTGCGGTGCTGCCTGTGCACAGCAATGCATAGCTCTCGGCAAATGAATTGCACAGTGATGGGCCAGGAAAAATACAGGCTGGTCTGATGGAGATAATGGTATGGGTTTGCCTCAGGAATCTGCTTCAGTTTATGTAATCAGGGGCCAGCGAGAGTTTCTTGTCAATCTTCTTGAAAAAAATCACCCTCCACTAACAACACAAAAGCCCTTGAATAGGCAGAGATTAGGTACCTGTCCAAGGAGAACTGCGGTGTGCTCATGCAAACCGATGCGGTAATCACCTCCTGCAATCAGGCTGTGGGCCGGGGCACCTCTTCCGTTCCATACCCACGTGTGAGCGATGAGCTGGCACCTCCCCGTCACCATCTGTGCATCTAGAGCAGAAATGCCGACAGTAGCAAGGACTTTGAGCAGAGGGGACTCCATACCCAGACTGCAAAGACAGCTCAGGGGAGGATGGTATTTTGTTTTTTGAAGAGCAACCAGAGTCTGCATGTGATGGATGTTAACATGCAGTATCTGATGTAGACTAGTTTCTTCATTTTCACTGTGTTTCTAAGATGAAATGTTCTTGCCAGTTTGCTCAATGCTCCAAATTAGACATGTTCTAAAATACAAAATTATATTAAAAATATTTTTGTGATGTGAGCGCAAAGCTTCTGTTTCATTTCTTGAAAAGATTGTGCAGCATGACTGTGGAAAGGATGTCTTTGCTAAATGAAAGGATGAAAGTTATATTGGTTTTATAACAATCTCAGAAATGAAATAAAGATACTGTATATAACAAATTGTTACATGCTCTTACTGTTTAATCTGTCCAATTTCTCGGTTTGCAACATGAAGTACAGAGTACCTTAGGAGAGGCTGTTATGGTAATCCTGCAAGGAGTTTGTGTTATGGTTTGTTTTTCCAAGGCCACATAAATAACACTAACTTTTGTTGGAGACTGCTGAGGCCTGTGTCTAAACAGAGATTTTTCCAACAGACCTAGGGCTTTGGAGGGGTTTTGGTTCTTTCATTTTTTGTTGGTTGCTTTTTTTTTAGAGTGACTATTGCTATTTTAAAGCCTGTGGAAGTAACCATTCCAATATAAGAGTGTTTTGTTGTAATAGCTTATTCCATAGTAACACTGAAGTAAATTTGACAGCTTTTCTATTCCAGCAGAGTTACTCACAGGCTTGAAGGATTTTGTCAGCATTGCTGTGGCACTAAGCAGTCAGTTTGTGGCATCCTTATTAAACATCCTAAGGAAAGCAAATGCCAAGGTTAAAGGAAGAAGAAAGGGAAAAGACTAATGAATGGGACAGTGGCCATACAAGCGTCGGCATGTTTAAACACACAACTTGCCCTTCACTTTTCTCCTTGTGTTGTATTCATTTGCTTTTGAGTCATTTAGAGAGCTTGTTCTGTTCGTTCTGCTAGCAAAAACCCCTTAGGTGAAAATGCCCTTATTCAGGGCGAAGACGTCAGATTTAGGTGATAGATTTCAGCTTCAGCTGAGAAAGTTCAGTCTTGTTCCTTCTTCCCTCATGCAAAGCCGAGAAGAGGAGGTGAGGGAAAGCAAGCTCTTCCCATCTTTGATGTGCCACTCGTGGATTGCTGAACCACTCTTTCCCAGCCGTCGCAAGGCTGGTGCGGGCCGGTTAAGCCCGCCCTTTTTAAGAGATTGGAAAAAGAAGGAATAACGAGGTAAGGTGAAAGTGGCAGGGTCCAGCATATCAGAGGCTTTTATTTTGGAGCTGAACAGAAACACACTTTCTGTCAAATGGTTCTGAGAAAATTAAGATTGTTAAGAAACCAGAAAGTTGAAATAATAGCAGCCTACAGCCAAGACACTTGTGGATGCTGACATTTTGCTGGCTATTATTTTTATGATGCTTTGTGTGTGTGTTTGTGAAGGAGTGGCAAAAGGGCCAGCGAGGCAGAGAGAAACCAGGGAAAATACTAACGAAGCAGGGCAGAAAGCCACAGGCACAAGCGGATGCATGAGTTCCTCGCCCTGGGAGCTGAGGAACAGTCCCCTGGCGTGGGGATGGGCCGTGGGACTTTGAATGTTCCTTCTTAAAATAAATAAAATTTGAAAAAAGGATCTAATGTGTAAACTTCCTACCTCCATCATGTTTGTCCCTTAGTAGATGCACCTCCTACATGATGAATTTTACTGTCAAAAGGCTTCTCCTTGTTGCAAGAGTTGCAACACAACATGGCGAAGCATCATTATCCAGTCCCAGCCCTCCTGAGCTCATCCAAATGTATTTCTGGCCCGAGTCCCAGGAGGCCCACAGGAGTCTGAGGTGCAGGAGAGGTGGTCACTGTCACTGGCACACTGCTCAAAGCAGTGGGAATGACAGTGGTAATGTTTTCTAAAGACTGCAAATTCACATCAAGTTGGATTAGTTTCTACTTTAGTTTTTTTCTATTAGTGGCAAAAGTTTCTTCCTTACTAAGAGAGTAACACACAGGACTTGGGGGTTTGTTTTGGTAGGAAGGGATGAGTTTTAACTCTTCCCCCCTAACCTGGGATGTATAATGTACTTCTCACTGATTTTTTTAAGGCATCAGTCCTTGCAGGGAAGGAGAGGGCCTGGGCAGCTCCTTCTCAGTCCTACCTGTTTGGCTCTCAGGAGCCAGAGGAGCTTCCAAGCTGGAGTTTCCCCCCGGGCTGCGCCCTGCTGGGGTGCACATCCCAGCCGGAGCGGTGCCGAGCCCCAGGCGCCTCCCGAGCGGGATGCGCAGTGGGGCCCGGAGGAAAAGCAGAGCCAATGGCGTGTCCTGGCAGGACGCTAGCTGAAATGGTGGCTTGGCTCTCAGCAATGAGCTGGCTGTTGCATTGCTGCCTTCTGCGCTTGGGGCTCTGTAACAGGCTTTCGGCAGTGCTGTAAACCAGCAGGGCTGCACAAACACAACACCTGACCCAAGAAATCTGTTGTTCCTCGCGCCGGAGGGAACTGCGAATCGGCCAAGTGTTTCGTTCAAGAGGTGTAACGGTATAAACTACCTGCGCTGTAAAGTTTTACGAGGTGAGAAAGTTTTGTAGTCTGGCATAGCGTGGTTGAGCTGGAAGCCATTGGATGCCCTGCCAGGAAAAGGAGGGGAGCGAGCCGGCAAGGAGGGCTTCCCAGCAGGCGGCAGCCTCTCCGGTCAGCCCGGAGGGTGCCCCAGCCCGGAGGGTGCCCCAAGGGGTGCAAGGCTGCCGCTCCTCCAGCCTGGGACAGGCACGATCCAGGGCCTTAGTGCTGCGTGAAGAATGGAGCAGGGCCCGCTCCAGCTCTCTCACCACCTCCTCTTCCCTCTTCAGGCATGTATTTATTTACATTTGGGCTATGAAACGGGGAGCTAAATACCAAGGTATGACATAGGTATGCCAGGGTGTATAGTTTATTTAGAAGACAAAATACTGTTTATAGGTCTTATGGATTTTTTGTTGATGGTTATTACTTTGCAGCAACCCTTCTGCCTTCCTCTCTCCACTAGGATCAAATGGGTCTTATTTCCAAAAGCTGAGAAAATAAATGCTCATAAAGTAAGCTGCCAGTGTTGCAGTCGTCTCTCCCAGCACTAGCTGAGCCTTTAAGTCCACTTCTGGTGGAAGTCTGTGAATTTTATACACATTTGTAACTCATTTGTCTGCCACAGCGCTGCGGCATCCGTGAGCGGATATTGCCTTTCCTTGCACCTCGCAGCGGGAGGCAGCGGGGTCCTGCACTCGGCAGCACGTGATTGCTCCTGCTTGGTATTCACAGGCACATTCCTCCAGCTGGTGATATATTATTACTGGACTGGAAGAAAAATAATGCAACCAAGCTCTTATTATTTTCTCCTTTTATCTGTTTGGTGATATTAATGCAGGATAATCATTATATAAATGCACGGGAGACACAGTCAAGGACACATTCATTTTTAAAGTCCTCCAATGCTCTTGTACTTCAGTCATTCATCTTCTGTCTTTAATTACAGCAAGTGATCTCAGAGGCACTTAAAAGATTAAATTACTCAATTATTTGAAAAACCCAAACGCTATAACTGTATCTCTTTTCTGATAAATACCAGTGATTGCTGAAAAAGGTTGCCCAAGGCAAGAAATATTAAGAGGCCAAGGAGGCCATATTGTAACCTTTTGGCTTAAGACCGGTGATACCCATTTAATTTTTCCTTCTTTGCAACCATTATTTTTATTTGCATTGATAATAACCACAAACTTTTCTGTCACTGCCCTGGTGGTTTCAGCAGTGAGATGAATGTCACTGCTCAGCTATTTACAAGTGTCCCAGCACCATTCTGAGTGCAGAGAAAAACCACACAAGGCAACGAGATGATAACCCCAGCTCAAAAAGACATAAGGCCATGGTTGGGCATGAGCACAGCGTTGGGCATGAGCACAGCCAGCCAGTAAACCCCATTCAAGGTGATGTTTGTGGCTGGGGTTTGGTGTGGGTGTTTGGGAAGGGTATGTGAATAAAACATGTGTGGGGGCTCACTCCGTGCTGGGGTGGGTTCACCGCTGGTGGGTCCGGGTGTGCATCGGTGCCATGCTGGGGGGCAGTTTGGCTCAGGCTCTGCAGCCTTGTGGAAGCGGGAAGGGTGGCCTGCCAAAAGCCAGCTCTGAAATGGTGCTCTCACTGTCCCACGGCCCCAGGAGGGAGCTGCGGGTGTGCTCTGGGTGTGGGCATTGCTGCCAATGCTGCGACAATGCATTTGCAGCAGCAGAGCGCCTCCTTCCTCACCAGCAGCCCTATTGCTCCCCAGGGATCCCCCAATACAGCCACTGAAGAATGGGAAGTTTTCCCTAAGTCATTTTTTTTTTTACCTCTTTTGCAAAGCAGTAGATGTGTGATGAGCCCAACGCTACAAGCTGGGGGAAGGGGCTGGCACGATCCCTCCTCCCGGGGCCAGGAGGAAAGGGACGTGACTCTGCAGGGAAAGAGAAATCCAGGCTAGAGAGCTAAAATCCTGCACTTTATAGGCCCAGTTCTGAGTTCCTGTCCCCTTGGGATCAGGCCAACAGCGAGCAAAACACCAGAGCAGCCGTGAACTCACGGTGGTCTGCACTTACAGCCGTGGTGGGCTCCTCCCTTGTGCTGGTTAATGACAGCCAGCAGTGTGGCACATGGATGGTGTTTGGTGTTGATAAACACACTCCCTGCTTTCAGCTAGCCCCGTGGCAAGTCTCTGAACTGAAACAGTCTGGAGGGAAAAAAAGGACTCCCTACTTGTGGCCAAGCCAGATCAGCTGTGGTGCTTCTGGTCCTACTGCCATGAAGCCCAAGCCCGGCTGGAGTTGGTGAGGTGCAGCGGGGGGCTGAGCGGGCTGGCAGACCCCGGGCTGCTGCCCCGCTTGGCTTTGGGGTCAGGCTGCACGCAGGCACCCAGCTAGCATCTGTTCTGCACACGTGGCGGGGCACTGCTGGCCCGCAGATGCTGCTGAGAGGGTTACTGTCGTCTGCTCCACCACCTGTGGTTCCCACGTTTATTTAATTAAAAAAAAAAAAAGTAGTAAGTAATTCGATATGTATCCTCTCAAGGAAAAGGAGTCATTCCAGCAAGGAGCAGGCCAGGCGTGGTCTGGGAGGGACAGATGGCCCTGTGGCTAATTTGCTCCCATAAATCGCAAGCTGTTGGAAATCCTCACTGTAGCAAGTGCTGGCTCTGTGTTTCAGCCATGTGTCTGTCTCGGAGCTGCTACGAGCAGGTGAAAGAGAAAGAGCAGAGTCTGCAGTTTTAGGCTGAGTTTCCCTGGTGCCCTTTTGCAGAATTGAGTATTTTGATTAAGAAATAAGCTGTAATCGTCTAGCTGGCTGCCAGCGGCGCTCCATGCAGCTGCTCGGGCCCAGCAGGGCAGTGTCTTGCTGGAGCAGAAGCTCTTGCCACAGAACGAGGTATTTTCTCGTTAAAGTGCAGTCACAGCTGGGACCCCATCCTGTCTCCTTGCAAGCTGCTGCCAATGAACCGCACGCTGCGGTTCAAGTCTCTGCTCAAGGTAAAGAGCAGTTCACTGCGTACAAACCATGGCTGCCTTCAGCCTCTCCATCTTGCCAGACACACAGTCCCTGGGAGACGATGGAAAGCCCCGACTTGTCATTGCAGTGGGGCTGAGGAGCACCTGTGCGACGGTACAGGCTCTTGGTTATTTTCCTGCTCTTGCCTTCCTGCCTCCTTGGAGGAGAGAAGCAGAAATGATCTCTCCTCACCCCAGAGTTTTGTCCCTAGTGTGGGGCATGGGACATTTGCAGACTCGAGCCCTGGCAGGCTGGCAATGCCTGACTCCCCCCTGTTGCAGCTGCAGCTGGGACCATTGACCGCTTGGCCACCATCACCCTTCCCTGAAGGCTGAACCCTGTGGCCTCCTGTGCAGCCTGGGCTGGGCGAGCGGGGCGCAGGCTGGAGCCCAGCCTGCAGACGGGCATGCTGTGACCGAGTGGGGAAGAGGGCACGCTGGGCTCGAGCTGGGCTTAGGCAGTGCAAGAGAGCAGTGGAAAATAGCCACCCGTGGGAGGTCAGTAGTAAGGCAGTGGGACAGAGATCCTAGTTTCAGAGTCAAAAGGGGCAGAAGGAGATTAAGTGTCCAGGTTCTTTTTCTGCAAGATATGGTATCCTTCATCAGAGGCATAGAGTCTCCTGTCTGGGTCCTGTTGTGGATTAGGAAAGGTATCTGGGAGTGTGTGAGACCTCCCCAACGTGAGCCTATACAAGACAGGCAAATAGCTGTCTGCAGTGGTGTAATATTTTCCCTGTCGCTTACTCATTAACCCAGACCCACTGCTCTGCTCTGTGTTCGCCCTTGAGTTCCACGTAACCATGTGTTTGCTGAGCTGAGTTTCTTGCACACTGGAGCAGGACAGACTATAGTCACACAGTGCTAGGTAGGATCTGCTCTGCATCCGTTGCTGCTTTGGGGGAAAATGTTGGCTTTCTACATAGTATAGCTGAGTGACCCATGATGTTGAAGGTCACAATTTAAATTGTACATTTTAGCAAAGTCCAAACACCCACCTTGTTCTGAATCTGGCGTTTGATGCGCCGTATTCCTAGTCCTGGCACACCATGATGTGCAACTGCAGTTGTACCAACATGATCTGCCTGGCCTAACACCCATCCAAATGAAGCCCTTGTGCAGCTGTGACTTACATACACCTGGCAAGAAGAGCACGACATGGCCATACTGAATCCCCAGGGGACTGTGAGTGGGTCGTGCCATTTCAGTGCTGCTTTCTGTCTGGCAAGGTCTGTGTTCACTCCCCAGTTCTTCCATGTCACTACTGAGCTGGAGCAACAGTATCAGTTTTCATCCTCTCCTAGTTGCAGGCGCCAGCAGTCTTCTGGTTATTTCTTCCAGTATTTTCATCTCACGGACATTTCAGTATGTTCAGCTTGTGCTCTCGTCTAACAACTACCTGCCATCTCTTAGGCATGCCACGATCCTCCAAGGCTCACACCGATTCTGCAGAGCAACTGCATCAGAGGGACGCCTTGCTGGTGACTCCTGCAAGGCATTGTAAAGAGGATGGATGCCCAAGAATTCAACATTATAAAGACTGCACAGACCAGGAGCTGGGTTAGGGTTAAGGCAGTCTGTTTGCCCTGACATTGCTGCAGGTATGTGGGAAGGAGAGATGGAAATGAGAGCGCATCACATACTATATTTTTTTGCAAGAAAGGATGGACTTACACAGCCGACCATCTCTGTCATGGCAGGGAACTGGAGAAAAGCGCTTCCTTTCAGTCCAAAGTTTATACTAAGCTTTCCCTGAATGGTGGGACATAAAGGCTTATCCCCTCCCCGATGGTCCCTCATAGCTGACTCCCTGCTCAGCATCCTGTTTTCTGAGGATGCTCTGCTTCTTTTGACAATTCAAGAGAGAGTTCGAGAGATATAGGCCTATCCAAAGGGACATTTATTCCATCTGTAGATATGTGTAAGACAAACCACAGGAATCACTAAACTGCTGTTGTATCTTTTTCGCTTTTGCAGTGGCTTGATGGATTTGAGATGGCTGAAGTCTGATAATGTGAACGCAACATTCAGCATTCCAGCTCCCCAGTCACTCTTATGAACCTAGACTTAGATCATTGACAAGAACACAGATGCAGAAACATGGCTGAATTCAGTGGGAGTCAGGGACCTAAACACTGTTGAGGACCTGAGTTTACCTTCTCAAGCCAGCCATCCTAGCTTAATGGCTTCTTTGGAAAATATAATCTTTGCCATGGAGCTCTTGTATACTTAAAGACACTATAGATCAGTATAATGGACAACGATATCATTTTGAGCCTAAAATCGTTACTGAGGTACCATATCAGAAGAGTTTAGTGTACAGCAGGTTGCAATAAAGAAAGCAAGGGCTTCAAAGAACCGTCTTTCTTGTGCCAATGGATGAAATGAGCGCACAAAGGAAACATGATTCTTTAGTGTATGCAAATTTATTCAACTCTGAAATTATTTATTTACAACTAATGACTGATACCAACAGATGAGGTAAAAATATGAGGTATTGATATGAGTATAACATTTAAAAATGCAATTATCATAATGTATTCTCAATGGCAATGTAACAACACAAAATACTGTGGCAGCTGAATGGTAGACATGGCATAATGTGCTTTTTAAAGAAATCTTATTTCATTGATACATGGCTTAGAGATGCCAGAAGCACATGACAGAGCTTCTGCAAGGGCAGGAGGACAACTCTACCTTGCTAACGGCAGCAGGTGGCACAGGGCCCCTTCCAGCTCAGCAATGACTTGTCAGACAGGATAAAACCACTGTCCAGGTTTTCTCTTCATTTTCTTAAGAAATTATTTACTGTCAGACAACTGCCATTCCCAGGGCCACAAATTCTGCGTCCATTAATACTGAGGCACTATTGTATTCATTTATGCAAACTCATGTAGCAGAAGTGCTCTAATTGCTCGAGTTTTGGAAAACAGCCGGCATGAAACCTGCTGCCATGGCTACAGGCATTTGGGGAGGAGGTGCTGCTTTCTGGGACGGCAGGCCCACTGGAACCAGGGGCCTGGCCTGGCCCTGCCAGCTCGTGAGCCACCACTTGCTCCCGGGAAGGCTGGACGTGGGCAGTGGTGGTGCCTGCAGCTGGCTGGTGCCTGCCAGACCTCAACACAGCCATGAAAGGGTGTGAGTGCTCCCCTGTCTTTAAGACTTAAAACCACACAATAGCTGCACATTGCAACTATTGCTCGTCATAAACTCAAGGCAGGAGCTCATGGGCAGCCAACCTCCCTGATCCTATGAGTTGTACAACAGAACATGGGTGAGACAGCTCATGGAGGAAGATGACTGACTTTTTTTGGGGTCCTGCTGCTCCGTGGGGACACTGTGCTGGGTCACCCTGCCCCTGTCCACCCTGAGCTCCCACCGGCTTGCTTCCTTGGATTGCAGGGCTGTCCCCCACCAGCACAGCCCTTACACGTGTGCACGACGGCACGTGGGGTCGTGCTCTAGCAGCAATCGAGGAGCGCACGTTGTCTGCCCCACAGCCCCCGTACCCAGGGCAGATGCAAAGCACCAGCTTTGAAGAGACTTCCCTGTTTACTGAATCAGGGCACAAAACTGTAGCTTCATGTAGGAAATGTATCCCACTTAACTGACCTCATACTAAATCTGAGCGTATTTTATTGGAAGGACTGAGCTAAAACACTGGCTATGAATGACTCAGCTGGTTTATGCAGCAATAAATAAAGTCAAAGTGAACAAATGTGATTAATGAAGAACAGTATTAACAGGCTTGTACAGTCTTATTGAATCATAGATGTAATACCATTTTTGGTCTTAGGTTAGTTAAAAACAAAAATGGAACCCTGCCTCAAAGGTAACGTCAACAAATTATTATTATTACTTTTAAAGCATTCTTCCATTAGCAAAATAACAGGTCCCTGAAAATGAAATGATACAATAGGCTTAAATGGCTCCTACTCCTCATAGTCAGGGGCTAATCCTGCTCCCACCAGTGCCTACAGAGGCAGGATCACGCAGATCAGTGCAATATAATATGAAAACGCTTGCTGTTACTATAAAAGCAATCTTTCCAAGGATAGTCTGCATTTAGTGTTTTAAATCTCCAAGATGTGTTTAAAAGCTTAAAAAAAGTTCAGTTATTTGTATAGTAAGAATATTAAAAGGCATGATATTCATCTGCACATCTTTGTGTCCACTGGATGTGGAAAATCTGCTTTGGGGTTTCTTAACAATTAGCCATCTCTATGGGAGAAGGAAAGGACAACACAAACACTTACTCAGAACCTAGACAAAAAAAAAAAAAAAAAAAAAAAAGATTTACAGCTTAATAACTTACCGGTCTGATTTCAGACACCTCAGTACACACAGCGTTATCTTGTACTCTCCAAGAATGAGCAGTTACTTTGAACGTTGCACATAGTGAGGTTCTTTAGCGGCAGATATACCATGAATTAAGGCAATAGGTAAGTTTCCAACACCTTGTACTAACAGTCACAAACTTTCTGCAGCTGAATATAAATGGCCTTCAAAATATCTATCTCAGTTACATTTCCATATATTTTATTTGGTGAAACTGATCCACTCCTCATTATTTTTAAACGTACAGTAACCTCCTTCCTTTTTAGTTCTTCTAATTCTTCCTACATCTATTTCTAGGTACCTTCTCACAGCATACACAAACACAAAACATATTTGAGAACAGGCATTTCTGTTACCACACGGATTATGCCTGGTAGCCCTGTGATAATAGCAAACACAGCTTACATAGCAGTGACACACTAAGAAACAAATGACAGATTCATTTAAGGTCCAACTGATGCAACTGATTTGCACTGAGTTATATACAAAATAATTAATTTATACATAAACATATATATAGATAGATATAATATAGATAAATATATACATATTGTACATAATTTATTTACAATTACAATATGCTTCTTAGAAGCCTTTAAATAGCAGAGTTATGTAACACACAAGTCATGGCAATAGACTGATTTAAAAGTAATAATGATAAAAGCTCTCTGAAGAAATGTTTACTTCAATAATTGAAATTAATACAAAAGGGATGGGGGGGGGGGTAAGTCTCCAGAATAAAAGAACTTTCCTATAAAATTCCTGTTTCACCTTTGGACAGACCCAGGTCTGGTCAGACTTCTGTAGCTTAAATAAGATCTTTGCCTTCAGTCTTCCTGTTCCCTGCCAGACCCCGATTTACGCTCACACGTTCCCAGGAACACTTCCTCAGATTTTTGTTTCTGGTCCCTCAGCTATCAGAGGCTGAAATGAGTTCCTGATCCTGGCAACTTCTGCTGCACACAGATGTCCAAAGCCTTTGTTGTACCACTCTGGGGAATGTCCTCTGAAGAAATGGAAAGACAATTATTGAGAAACTCAAACACTCAAGAAATACGCCCCGCAGCAACAGGCTTGCCATGCTTCCTACTCCCCGCTGCCCATGGTGGTGGTGGGGACTTCAAATACTTGCCATTGTGCATGTACTCTGAAGTTCTCCCTTGCAGTAATCAAATAAGCAGATTTTATTTCTATGATCACATTATAACAGTGGTAGACGCTGAGCAGAGAAATGAGCTTGGTGGATAGAAAAAAACTGCAGGAAGACTCCAAAGCAGCAAAGCTACACTGACCATGTCCTCTGTTCCCAGCACCTCCTCCCTCCCTGCGCTGGAGGTTTTTGCCCTGCTGAATGGACATCTGCTTTTTGCAGGTGGGATACTTACTTTAGGTCAATTCTGCAGATATGGGTCAGCCTGGCTTTTCCTGAGCCACATGGCTCTATCAAGTACTGAGAGTCCATCACGACGGCTCGCACAGCTCCCATTAGAGGAGCCTCTTCATGCTCCACAGAGATGGCAACCAGCATGCACATCCCCTTTGGCAAATCAGTCCTCCATGTCCTGCAGCAGCACATTCAAGGTAGAATCACTTTAGTAGAGAAACTTTTGGGAAAACGAGTAAGAACCTGAATTAAAGTCACAGTTTGCTTGTCTGCCTATCCTTGTTGCCTGCAATGCCACTGGACTGTCCTAGGAGTCCCTGGAGGGGTTTTGTGTTCCAAGTTTTTTGTCACTATTGCTCAAAACAGACCACAGAAACTTATCAAGCTCAGATTTTAGAGCTAGATCCCCTCCTGTAAATGTATTAATTTTAACGGTGGGTACCATAATTATGATAAGAACTGCTCAGAGGTTTGGGGATACATTGGTACACGAGGACACAAATCAACCCCCAAAACTCCCACCTTCTGAAATGACTCAGGGAAAGATCTTGCAATCGATGCTATGTACATTATTTTCCTGAAGGACAATATCCACCCGATGCTGCTGCTGTCTCCCCACCCCAGCTGGGAGTCTGACCACGATGTGGAAAGGCCACACATCTACGTTGCTGCAGGCTCCAGGTGGAGAAGTTTTGCTTCTCCACATGAGCACTTTGTAACCATCGTGTTACAGGGCAAGATACAGCCTTTTGCAGATAGACAGAAGTTTTGGAAAGGACATAAAGTGAGCACAAGCCATCGAACAAAGGCTGAAATGTTGGATTGCACCCATGCAGATTTACAGAACAACAAATACAGTTTAGCACAGCAGAAATCCTCACTACTACCCACACTGACTGCTGAAACTCCAAGAACATGTTTCAAGGGCATCTGAATGAAAAAAAAAAAAGTGTCCTTTCATGACAAGCATTTATTTAATCAATGACATTAATGTACAATACTCTTGGTGATGATCAGTATAAATGCAGCACATTTTACCAGGATGTTCTGCTGCTTATATCCACTGACACACAGCAGCTGCTGAGGAAAGTGTCCTCAGGTGGCTAGTGGCAATTACATGATGGTCACTTGCCACCACATACTCCAAGTAGCAATGGCAAAGTAGAGTCTTACATGGTTTACTTGTTGCAATAGCCAAAGGCTAAAACTTCATGTTTACTCCTTTAGGAATAATAGTGAAGTTGAGGCTCCCTTTCTTCAAGCAGGCTTTGGTTTGCTACCAAGCAAACATTTGAACCAACATCCTCACCAGCTATTCTAGGACTGGTCAACCAGGCACCCACAGAGGCATCGGTTATCCGTTTGCTTCCTTCCTCCTCACTGTCACTCCAAAAAGAGATGTCTTTTGGAAAGGTCCTCCTCTTTTCCAATAACACATAGCAAGAACCAACAATCTTTGTCCAGCCTCTGCTAACATAATCACGTGCTCGTCTACCTCTTCTCCCAACAGGATCTATGCTCCATGTTCTGTTCCCTTCCAGGAGGAAAGGGGCATTTTCTGGACCATAGAACCACATTCTGTCTCACCACTGTTACACAACTACTGAGTAAATGTTACCTGGGAAAAAGTAATATAACAGTGAAATTTCATGACCATGTCAGCATATATGTCAGTTAGCCAATGACAGGTAGTTGGTATCTTATTACCCACGTGTTTCTTTTCACAAGCAGTCAGGTTTTGGGCTGGCCTGTTAAGATGTATTTTTATTTTGAGGTCTGTCAGTCATTTCATTTTTTCCCCCTCTCCCAAGTTTCTAGCCTCTCTGACATGCTGCAGAACTTTTCCACCAGGTTCAGGAGACCTACACTTTAATACTTAACGTTCTGTAAGCATTCTGTACATATTGTGGTGTCTCACATCTTTCTCATCTGCCTTGAATCTCACAGGATAGGTCTATCCTCTTTCCTATGCTGTGAGAAGAAATGAGAAATTCCCACTGTGCTGTGTAATGTGCATCCTCTTGCCATGGACTGTCTGAGACAGGGATTATGCTGCTCTGGGAAGGATCATGTTTTAGCAGGTAAGCTGCTTTCAAGGACTGTTGAAGTGTGGACTTCAGCAGATAATTTTAACATTCTGCATTTTTCTTACATGAAATTGAGCTGTTATTCAAGACAACGCAGGCAGATACCGACTTCAGAAGGTTTTACATGTGTCTGTGGATTAATAAAAATGATGAGCTATCTTGGCAGATGAAGCCCACGGAGAGTAGGAAATCACACTTCAGATCTACTGTGAATGCCTGCACAGTGCTTAGATGTGACCGTATCATCCTGGTAACTACGTGGCACTTACTTGGGCCATTTGTGAAGTGGAAAACTGTATCCCAGAGACTGCAGAAGATTTATGATTCCTGTTCCCAGTTATACAGATTTAGGCCAGTTTCTGTACTTCTCTAAATATCTTACAGCAGTAAAAACGGACATGACACCTAACTCACAGAGATGCTGTGATACTTAACAAACATTAAACACTTGAGGAATCTTTAATGAAAAGTAATGCCTGTGCAGAGCAGCCGAGAGCTGCATCAGATCCCGGGCATGTGAAACATCGCCCCTATCCCCTTACCATTAGAGTCTTCTCAAGGGAGCCTAATCCTCTTGTTATGACTGTCAAATTGGAGAGAAAGAAAAAAAAAAAAAAAAAAAGAAAAAGAACAACTAAATTTATCCTTTCACAGCCAAAAGTTTGATTGAGAAGGGGGAAATCACTGTCCGTTAAAATATATTAATTCATGTCCCCAGAGGTGAATTATAATTTCACTGTTCACTTCCCACCGATCATAAGGTATCAAACTGACTGCAATATCGCTGGCCAACCTTGCTGTAGACTTAATGATATCAATCAAAAGAGATAAACAACAGAATTTGACAGATCTGCCTGACGGCTGTTTTCAGCCCTTAAAAACCCACCAGGATTCAGTTTTATAATATGTATTTCAGTCCTTGGGGGTCATTCTGCCTGGGTTAGTGAAAAGAATGAGAACTCGATGGCAAGATTTTTCTTTAACTGATGTGACTGCACAGCAGGTCTTTAAAGAACATAAAACACCATGAAACCTAATAGTGAACTAAGTGGCAAATAACAGGACAGAATTACAGTCATCAAAACCTCCTCACCGCTCCCAGGCAATCATCTTGGTGCTATGTGGAGGGCCAAATTTATCATTGGTTTAAGTCAATAATACAAGAAAATTAATTATAAAGTAATTAATTTAGCCCAGTATACTGTGGGAAGGCAAAGGAAATAGAGTAATGGGAGAGCTGGTGTTTTCACATTATAAAGAACTTACAGAAAATATTTTTCAAGTCTTCTCCTAAGAGTTCCAATAATTCTTCCCTTATACTGACAATATCTGCATGTTATCATCCTCTAAGACAATACTGAAGTCCATAGAAGGGATGTACTATTATAATTATTTTTTACAGGGCTCATCTTTTTCCTTCAATCCTTGTCCCTCTAATACAATTCTGACTCACTGGACTATTTCCTTTGTCAAAACTGCTTAGCATTTCTCTGGCACATCATTTCAATCAAAGAAAGCAGAGACTAAGAACAGGAATGCACAAAATCATTCCGAAATAAATAACTGTAGGACTGACCCTGTAAGTGAAATATGTCAGCAGCTCCACAATAGCTCCTAGTAAGCAAAGGGCCAGGATTTCAAAGGCAGAAGGTGAGTAAGAGGAATTTATTTTGTCTGTTCTATACAGGCAGATAGACAAGGGCAGAACTGGGACTGAATTTAGAATATTGATACACAGCTTATACATTTATTTGAGAGATGTCATCCCCTGGAAGACAGTCAGAATACATATCTACTGCCTCTTTCTGTTCATTTCCACACTAAGATTTTTATGCGTTAGCATTTCTTGGTCTATAAAGACTCCAACTGCAAATCTAAAATAACAACTTATATAGACACCGTATAACAACCTTAGCTTAAAAGCACCACTATCTTCTCTACTAAACATTTGGCTCTTAAACATCAAACATTCCCCAGAGAACAGCAAAAGTAGTGTAAAAAACAATTGGGTTCTATTTGCACTGTTTTGACAACAAACAAAGCCAAGGGAGAACAGCAGCTATTATCAGACATCTGTTCTAAGGAAAAAATGATATTTATGGCCTCAGGAGTATGTGCTGCTCAAATTACATCAGAGAAAAGGTCAGCATGCTCTAGGTGTACAATTTTAATTCAGTTTGAGAAATCAACACTGCTGCCCAGAAGTAGAGTTCTCGAACCACAATTATATGGATGCGAAGGCTGAGATAAGATCAGATCTTCTTTGTATGCACAGCAGGAAGCAAAGGTACTGGAGAACTGCCCTTAGCTTACCTTAGGACAACAAAATCTCGGACGGGATGAGGAGCCATGCTGTTCAAAACATACTGGTAAACTTCTGTCTGCTTGTCCAGGCTCTCGACCACTTTCCACTGCAAGAAGTCCTCGTCCCAGAGGTGACGTTCTCTCAGCACTCGGTTCAGGACAACTGATGGGGGGGCTTCAACTTCCACCGAGGCTTTCCAAAGCCTTAGGGGGTTCCCATCCCCAACCTGGAGTAAAATAACAAAGAACATAAAACCCGATGATCTATATGCATATATGTTCAGCCAAGGATAACTGATGACAGAATCTTGGTATGGGTATCTGGCTTTAGCTAAAGAGCATGCATATTTCCCTGCTAAGCATTACTATTATTGCTATTGCTGCTGCTCTTCTGTGTGCGAAAACATATGCATACTAGCCCTGGATGGCAAACTGAAGTGATACGTTACTTCTGCTCTCACACCCCTGGATTTCTGGACCAGTTCCCATATGCCAGTGGAGTTGCTGTATTATTTCTGGTGTAACAGACACTTTTTCAACCCCAAGCATCCTAATTGTAATGAAGAATATGTGTGTGTACAAGTAAAAACAGATGAAAGGAGAGACCGAAACCCTGGGCTCAAATAAAGCTACCACCCTGGGCAATCTGATGCACTAGCTGGAGACTGAGGATCAATTAACTCTCCTGGTTAATTGGTGGAAGAGCACAACACATGTCGATTCACTTATGTGTCAGATACACAGATGTTTGCTCCTCGAAATAGCCACAAGGGAAGTACTTGGAAAACGCCTTTCAAAGAAGGAATGCACAAACTGCTTGCTAACTCTTCCTAGCTCACGGCTCCTGTTACTTGTTACACCTCCACAGCATGCAGTAAGGGGAGCAGAAAGTGCTAGGCTACGTAAAAGGTGAATATCCTAAATTCCACATGTACAGCATTTCTGCATGGTTTTAGGGCTGTCATATTTCAGGCAGCAAACAAGTTAAATGTAAGCACTGGATCTTGCAAGCCCTGCTTTTCTAACCCCTCCCTACCCTGGCATCCTCACATACCAGTGCTAGTGCTTCAGAAACCTCCAGCACCTCCCACAGACCCAGGATTGTGTCCCCAGAAACCCAACTCTCACCTTAAATTATTTTATGTTGTTATAATTCCTCCTCCCCAAAGCTCTCAGTTCCCCCCTCCTCGTGCCCTAGAGCCTCAGGGGCTCCCAATTCCCTCTGTAGTCTCAAATGCCCTTGACCCCAGACCTGTGCATGCCCCGATTCACTCCCTCCCCTCTCCCATATCCTACTCCCACCTGAGCCCTGTTACTCCCTCCCCAACCTCCTGCAGTCCCTCCCTGGAAAGGTCACTCACAGAAGCTGGCTACAAACCAGAGTAACTGTGATTTCTTTGCCCTTCCCCAAACAGGGGTAATGCTGCTTCTGGCCCCTCACTGTCCAGATCCCACACTCCTCCCAGTGCCCTTCCCCTACCTTACTCATGCCACCCACCCCTAATCCACCCCCTCCTCTCAGTAGCCGCTGCTGGTTTGCAGACCTCTGTTTTGCCATTGCACTTCCAGCAGCCCTGAACCCCACCGTCTGCAGGGACCCTGCAGCACCCTTCTCCTGGTTGCAGTGGCCTGGCTTTCCCTGCAGAAGTGACGGAGCCTGGAACAACTTCAGAAATTTTGATAAAGGTTGCAAATATCACAAATCCACTGGAAACAAGGACAAGAGGATCAGGCATAAATCTGGCCATATGGCTGGCCTGGCTAACTAAAGCAGCGGGCAGCCTGAAGAGGGATTTTAAAACCTGTGATCTGACTGCATTCTCCAAACTGCTGGCAAACAACAGAAGATGGTCAGAAACTTTACCTGTCGCCCAGTCAAAGAGCTTACCCAGGTAATGTTGGTTGTTGTTAAACTCTCAGCTTGCTCTCTGGTTGCGTTGTTTGCTGTATCACTTACCTTATCCATTTTGGAGACCTTAACTTGCTTTGTGTGCCTTTTCCTGTTGTCTCATACTTGAATCGCTATTATATTACATTTTTAACTGCTTTTAGTAGTCTTTTAAAAAAAATAGTGTGCCTCACCAGACAGAAGGGTATGTATTTAGCCATGTAACAAGTCAGGGTGTCCCATAGCTAGGCTGTATTTTGCTTTGGTTTCTTTACTGCTTCTTCCACATCTCCCCAAATTACCTTTTTGTAGGCGAGTTCTGTGTTCTCTATACTGGAACACGTGACCCATCCTTTGAATTTCTCTTTTGCTTCTTTCTGGAGATTCTGCATGAGACTTTCCAGGTACATCTGATAGTTCCCTCCTTCCTCATCCACTTGTTTCCCAAGCTCGTCCAGGGTGGGAGAATGCACTTCTGCGTCGACATAGGAGTTTCGGGACTGGGTCATCACCTCCTGCGGGACCTGTGCCACAGGAGGGAGGGAAAACATATGGGGAAAACCTCCTGCTGAGAACTTTTCGTTAAGGCCATGGCTGATGGACCATTCAGCATCCAATTGCAATCAGCCTATGATCTGTAAAATGGTTACCTATTTCTGTCTTTGCTTGTTACGCAAGATGAGAAAACAAGGTAGTATAATGAAACAGTCCATGGCTCAGAATAGCACTACTCATGCAGAACCGTATTAGACTGACCAACTGTATGTCAATACCCCTGTGTTACTCCTCTAGCCCCCAGAAATGTTGCCTTGTGCTTCAGGGGAAGGGAGATACGAGCATTATCTCTCCTCCACCTGCAGTGGAAGATGCAGGGAGACTGTGTCTCCCTATGTAATTTTAACTTTATTGCATGACACACAGAAATAAAGTGTATCGGCTCTTCTTTTTGAGATGGATAAGTTTTAACTGAGGTGCTAAAAGCATTATAACAATATGAAAAGTTAAACCACCAGATTTTTATTTTAGTTAGACTAAAGTTTCCTAATCCAGTAATTTAGGTTGAAAACCGCCACAGAGTAATTACCCTGCATTTTTAATAGTCGCGTCTTTGAATGATAGAAGGGAACAGTCATAAAGAAATGAGATAAATAAACTTTAGATGGAGCAAGCTTACAAATAAGTGAGGCACCATCAATCTCTGAGCTAATACAAGACAGAAAATGTAAGCATAAACATAAATACTTCAAAAGGATGCTGCATTATGTGGCCATGAATAATGCCGTTTGAGACTCTCACTCACCTCAAAAAGTTTGTTGCATTCCATTATCATGTGAGCAAGTCCCTGAGTAGCTGCCAGGTTTTCACTGAGGTCCTTCTGATCTGGCTTCCCTGTTGCATATTTTTTCTGTATTACTCTGTAATTGAATTCAGTGTTTCAGGTAAAAAGAGCTGAATCTTTTTAATGTGAAAGCAAACAGCAGCAGGATGATCAGAAGTCTATCTTTAGTTTTTATTTATCAGAAAGATTGCTCAGACTGTTGGGACTTTTTTAAAGGAAAAACGTTTACCTAAAATACTGCTGAGCCAAAGGTAGAAGCAGGAAAGGTTATGCATGTCCTGCATTAGGGGTTGTACATTTTGGAATGGACTTCTAACAGACATGATGTACAGTGGCTTATGTTGTTACTCCTTAAAGCACTTGCTCAGATGCTGGTTATACACATACATGACCAAGAATCTCAGTGTATTCTGAACCAGATGGGGGGCGGAACTCAGAAAGATTATCAAGTTGGGACCACTAATGTTTAGCAGGGTCTATGCCCTGTTTAGTCTACATTAACCATGTTACACACCATCTTAATGTGGCCTGAAATAAATTCAGTTTCCCAAGTGCCAGAATGTAGCCAGAAAATACAGAGTGAAAAAAATACTCACTGAAAATCTACATATTAAAATCCTTTAAAACACGGTCAATCTTTGACTTCAACCAGAGGAAAACCAGGCCCCTTCCCTTCACAAAAACCAACATTACTTATGCAAAACTTACTAGTGCCCCACTGAAATTTTGCATGGAAAGCAGGCACTGCATATTCACAACAGACAGGCAGAAATGCTGCTGGGCTTGTGAAAACACCTTCTGTGCATGTACAAGTGAGCTTCTAGCTCTGCAGCATGGACTTTCCCCTCTCACTGAAGCCATGCCCTGTGTAATGTGCTGGAAAAAAGATGCTTTGGAAAATTTTATCCTGCATACCTTTAGAAACACTGAAAGCATCTTTTTGTGTTAAGGATATGACTATTTATAGTGTTGAGAAGAAACTTACCTCGGTGAGCTTTCTTTCTTCACTATATTGAGATGGAAGAGGGAAGGGGCCAGACAAACAGCTATGTTCATAGGAGTCATCTGATTCTCCTCCACGGAGGTGACGTCGCTCAGGAAGCACAGCAGAGTCTGCAAAACCTCCCGGTTCTCATCGGACATCAGCATGATGGCTGCCTGCACCGCCTGCAGCCGCTGCTCCTTGGGGACATCTGAGGAAAAGCAAGGGGGTCAACTGTGAGATGAGATAAGGAGCCAGGAACAAGACAGAGTTAGCACAGGCATTCACACTCTGGGAATGGCTTTCTGAAGAGGCAGATGGCAGGGGATGAAGGGGCTGGTTGTTGGAGGGCTGTGGTATTTGCTCCTCCACCAAGCACAGCTCACCTAGCCAGTGTATGACATTTCTCTGCTTGTTTGAAAGGCTCTTGCCCAAGAAAGAGACTGAACTTCCTTTCAAGTTTATGAAGGGAGAGTAGTACTCAGTACTCGTATCTTTAAATGGTATTTTTCAGGTTTCTTTTGTCTCCTGGGAAGACAGTTCATAGAGAAGACGACCGGCCAGCCCTTCAAGTCACAGGCAAACATTAGGCAACTGAGAGTTTTAGGGAAATGGAGAAAGTTTCATCAGTGCTATGCCATATAGACTACTACACTAATCATCTCATCTCCAATCCTCTGCGTTACAGCAAACCAAGCCATTCTGGATATATGAAAAAGGTCCTGGATATATGAAAATATCTTCAGTGAGTCCCAGAAAATCAGAAATCCCTTGCCAATACACTAAGAGAGGAAACATCCTTCCTAACTTCACATTAATAATTTGTTAAACAGGATGAAGGGGAAGAAAAACTCCCAGCTACAGATTTATTTAACTGCAGACATTATGAAATACAATTGGTATCCCAGCAATTTGCAACATTTTTCTTTCTGTGAAAGGAGTTTTGTCAGTACTGTCTAAGACAGAAAAATATATTTGTTGTTGGTCACATGGAAAAAACCCCACTGCTACTCATTCTTAATCCAAACATTGGTTTCCAGTGCCTACAGAGCCCATCTTTTCCCGTTTCCACCTTGGTTTAAACAGACTCATCCTCAAGTCTTTCTGAAATCCTTTAAAGTACTGGTGCAGTTCAAGCAAATCTTTCCTAGCACGTTTTTTTCCCCCTCCCATCAGTGTAAAGAAGAGCTCTTCAGACTTCCAGTGCAGTACTGTGCAGGGTTACAGAGTCAGCCTGTGCTCCTTTTTACAGCTTTTTTTTTTTTTTTTTTTTGGCTGGTAGCAATGTTTTACTGTTCAGCCTTTTGGCTGTTGTGAATCCTAATGCCAGGCTCCCAACTCGGAGATGGGGATTCCTTCTGGCTACAGACCTAATAACACCGATGACATTGAGATCTGCCATGTCTCTCTTCCTTTGGCAAGGGGGTCGTTTACTTGCAGTCTCTCCTATGGCAAGACAGGACATTCCCAATTTTCATCAAGCAGTAGTTCAAAGGCAATTTGTTTCCAAGGACATGTAGAACATGTCCTTCTAGTGGATAGTCTTCTCCTTGGCCACTTCACTATGGAAACAATTGTGATTGCCAGTTCATTAACACCAAGAATTTCTGTTGCTATTCTGAACAAGCTCGCTGATGTGTGCGTAGGCAGGCAACACCTGCAACTTGTAGGCAGGAAAGAAGAGGGAGAAATGATGGTCCAGGGCTAGGCACCAACAGTTTCACTTCAGTTGTGTCCCGAGACATCATGTATGACCAAATCCACTAAATTTATTTGTGATGCTGTCTCTCATGTGCAGGATCACAGCATTTCTGTACCAGCTACAGACACTGTGATGTTAAACACGTTAGTGACTATGCGTCACAGACAGATTTTTACAGTAAAGGGAGGCACAGAAGTAACTTAGATTCTTTAGCACTGGGATTATGCAGTGTTTAAAAATGGCTTTCTATTGTTTTGGCAGCTGAAATGTCTGCAAGTGAAAAGACTAGACACACTTCTCTTTAGTGCTTCCAATTTTTTGGCTTAGGCTGGCTGGGTATGCTTTTCTGTATCTGCCAGATCACTGGCTGACTGGCCTTCATAATGGACATTGTCAGGAAAAACTCTAATTCCTCTGGCTTTTCAGTGTTTTCCTCATTGTTTATTTCTCCCTCAGTCTGGAGAAGAGATACACAGTCATTTCCTGACTTACAGGGATTTTCATCATTCTGATGCATTTAAGTCTCAGATTTTGCTGAAGACTGCTTATACTGAAATGAAGACATCCTCTGTTTTTTTTCTTTCTTTGTGAGATCTTTACATAGAAGCTGAGGATGTAAATGAAGGCAGCTTGTTGTTTGCATGTACATTTTATTCACTATAATGAAAAGGCAAATAATCAAAAGTCACAGGAAGGAAGGGGACTGCACAGGCTCATGTTCTCATGGTCAAGTACCACTTCTCCACGCCCAGAAGACGCACTTGTATTGAGATGTCTCATGAAATGGGCCCACAGTTTAAAGAAATCTGACAAAAACATGAGTCTTCACGCTTTTTATGTCCATGACAGCCTGTCCTCCTAGCTTCTTTCTGATTCTGAGGCTGATATTTTCAAAGCTTCTCAAGATTTGAACACTGTCTTTCCATTAAATTTGCTAGTATTTTGACATTGAAACCTTTAGGCAGTTCTAGAAATCCCTCAGTGAAAGATTTTGAGGGCAAAGAGCTTCTTTTATACATCTCAAAAGTGAGAGAAAGAATCCCACCCAGTGTTAACATACCAAAATTATTTACAATATATTATTATATAATATATAATATTATGTAATTGTTTATAATAATAAAAATACTGCAACTTACATTGGTAGATATGTAGAAAAGTCTCTCCTAGCTTACTCGTGAGGAGAGGTTCTGGCAAGTCCCTGAAAAATTGCTTTACCATGTCTGCCACATCATATGCCGACTGGTCTTCATAGCTGACATTTTCTGGGGAGCTCTCATTCATCTGACGTAGGGCCTGGATTCGGGATTTCACTCCAGATTTTCGAAACAGACCCACCTGAAAAAGCACCGTGTTGAATTGAGTTTAAAAAAAAAAAGTTACTTAAAGAATATATATATATATAAAATCTATTACAAGGAACTTAGATCACGAACCAAAGCTTGGGTTGCTTATTTTACTCTAGGCAAGAACAAGAGAAACATGTGCAAATGTGATAGTCATGACTTGCCCACGGTCTTGTAGGCAAGCGCATGCTCTCACGGCAGGATGATGAGAGTTAATAACACTGCTGGTTTGTATCCCATCCTAGAGGGAGAGTTCAGAGTGCATGTGGTTTCCCTGCTGATTGAAGAGTTTAAGCAAGATGCTCAGCTGATATAAATCAGCAGTGCCTTGCTTGGCTTGGGTGACTGTTGATTTACTCCAGCTGAGATTCTGGTTCCTCGTATTTATTTGGGTATATATTTTGAAGACTAACAAGAAAATATTATGCTCCGCTAAGTAATAAATGCTGTGGCAAAAGATTAGTACATCCTGGCAGAGCTTTAAAATCAAGACCAAATCTGTTTTTTTTCTCTTTCTGCTCTCTGCTTCCAACAGTTCCCCCAAATCCCACTGAAAACCCAGTTCGAAAGTGGGGGCCAGAGAGGGATTACTTGTGCAGTGTCACTAAGATACATTTTTATCCTGTTAGCTTTCTATTTTAAAGGAAGCGGTAATTCTTCAAATGATGCCTTCACAGCAGTGCTGCCCTTTTACGTCCTTCTCGCCAGTGGAATTCCCCCAGGGCAAATTCCTGAGCCTCAACCACATTATTTATTCCCAAGTGAGTTTACAGTGTTTCATTTGGGAAGTGTTAGCACTGTTTTCCTTCAGTTTTGCAGGGGAAAAGGTGAAATATTGAGAAAGACGTATGAAAATGCTGCATTTCAGGTTTGGAGTTACAGACTTCTCTTCCTCCATGCTTGCTGTCTTGCTGGTGATCTCTTCAGCTTTCTGCATGGCATAGTCCACCAACAAAAATGTGTAAAGGCAAGGAAATAATGCCTTTTGGCCTTCCTCCCCTCAATTCTGCCAGCACAGAGTTCATGGAGGTCCCTCCTCTCCCTAGAACACTTCCCATGCTCAGGAATAGGATATTTAGGACTTTTGTTAACTCGCACATTAATGACACTAATTACATACTATGAAGCTCTGTGAGGAGATGTATTTATTTATATGGAGATGAACTGCTACACCAGACTGGCTGTGAGTGTCTCTTCTGCTATGTCTTCTTATTAATGAATTTAGCATTGCTTGTGTGCTATATTTATGTGTAGGAAGTCAAGAACTGGAGTGTGCCCTGGGTACATCCCAGCGCACTGTGTTTCTGTTCACAGGTGAAGCTCTGCGCTGTTCTGACAAGAGAATACAAGAAAGAGCATCTGGCTCTTTTCATCTGGTTTTCCCTTTCCCTTTCTCGTCTTCTTTTTAAATCCCTTTTCCTCTTAGAAGGAAAGATGTGTGTGCTGAAGATGCAGAAGGACGCATGCTAATTCTATCAAAAAAGTACAGTTTTGGCATGTGGTAGATAAATGTGAGAGCAGAGGCTCAGTTCTCTGCTTTTGATGGAAAGTGTCCTTGCTGCTATAAAGGACCTTTAAAAACTTCCAGCTAAGTCTGATTTGAATGGTCAGACATCAAATCTCACCCGCACAATCTCCTGCTGCAAATCATTCTGCTACTCTTGATCTCTGTTTTTGTTTAATGATATTTATCCAAATTCCTATTTCCCTTTTTCTTGGAAAAAATCATAATTAGTCAAAAGAGGGCAGTTCTTCACTTGATAGAAAAAGATGTTTTAGGCTCTGTTCTGCAATATTACAGACTCATTCTGTAAATAAAATGGGACTATAAATCCAGTGACTTATAGAGGTTAGTCCGGCCCAATCTCTTTATTATCCTCATGCTGGGGATCATCTGCCCTGCAAAGGCGAAGCAGTTTCTATTTCACAGGTTGAAACTGAATAATATATCCCACAAATAACGGTGAGGGTCCTCATACCATCTTAGACATTCCAGTGCCAGGAGCCAGACCTTACAATGATTTAGAGCAACCTCAACTTTACCAAGTGCATGCAGTAGAAGCTCTGATGCCAGTTCAGGACTCTAGACTGCCTTCTGCAGAGCACGGCAGAGACACGTAAGCAAGATGCTGGGAGAGACTGGAGGCTGCTCAGACCTCTGGCCGGGCATTAGGAGACTTTGAATTAAATAGGAACAAAGGGAGTGACTGTAAAGCAGAGAAGCTGAATTGCCTGGAGGGTTTTGGCCTAGAAAGGTTTTCGCTGGAAAGATATTTTAAATAGTCCCAATCTGTACTTCTTCTCTTTCATTTTCTATTCCATATTTTCCCAATTCCACTCTGAGTGGAAACTGAAGCCGAGTTGAAATGGCCCTTCATGTAGCTCTGATGCTTCCCAGCAACTAAACCCCTCCTCTCGGAGCAGATATTTGTCTGAGACTGCCCATGGACACTCCTTTTGACTGCCTCAGATCTCTCAAGAGATTTTTCTTTCTCTTTGGTTTTACCCTCCCTTTTACTTTCTCCCCCACTTATCCCCCCTCTCTTTTCTCTCTCTTACTATTGCTCTGCCACTTAGCTGACAAGCCCACCCCTACCCCCACATCTCCCATTCCTCATACTTGGGCAACTGTCTCCTCCCCCAATCCCATCACTGATTCCAGGCTTGCTGCATCACTTTTCTTCCTACACGGGGTTTCCCTGCTCAGTACACAAACCCAGATTAGCACAGCGATAAGCAGGCATGTCAGCTACTGAATATATTGCTTCCAGTTGTCTCTATGCATCTTCCCCTTTCATCCCCTGTTAATACATTTCCAACATGCTACTCCTCTCACCCCTCAACTCCTGTACTATATGTAGTAGGCAGAACTCGTCTCACCTCACTTTTGACACCCAGGAATTAGGTATCAAGGTCTGACCACTACAGGATCTCTTTACAGTCAACAGAGAGAAAGGATAGGAAGGGCCTGTGTCTCCCCACTGGCTGTAAAGGGAAACGGCTGTGATTCACAGCTAGGAATTTAATTTTTAGACTTCCATTTTGGGGAAGATGACTGTCACCCAACAAAACAACCTGAACAGCAACCAGAATGGTGATCAGAAAATGGAAAGATTCAGAACTGACCACTTCCACCCTTTTTGTGTGCTCAGAGCTAGGAAAGCAGCAAAGTCTGTGGAGTAAAATGCTGGTTGCTCCTTTTGAACTTACAACTATCTAAAAGCAGTTATGGGAGAGGTCATATGACATGAGGTCAATAATAGTAGAGGACTGAACTCAATCAGCCAGGGGGTTTCTCCCAGTCCTATGTTCATAAAAATACATATCCTCATCCTTAGGGGAAGAACAGTAAAAATATGATTGGTATGTCCCTGCTCTGTAGCTAAAGGGAATCAAAAAGTCTGAAATACTTTGAGCATGAGGGTCTCCCAGCTGGCTTGCTGCAGCTAAAAACATTATAAAGGGAAACGTACTGTAATGGCTTTGGCATTGAACATTTGCTGACCTAACTCTATCTGGATATATCTGACTTTGTCAACAGAATACTTTGAATATTTTGCTGAGTTTGCTCTCTATTCTTGGCTTTTTCTTTCTTTGCTAAGTAAATAAAACCTTTTGTACCATATCTTGTGAAATGGTGAATGCAGTTAACCCTCAGTGGCAACAGTCAAGCATAAGCAGTGCAGATACAGGCAGAAGCGGGGAGTCCTGAGCTCTGATTCAACAGACACAAAGATCTTGTCGTTCCTTGAGATAGGCTATTGTATACAAATCAGCAGGACTGATTAGCTACAAGAATTCAACAGATTAGCTGGATACAAATCTCAAAATGGCAAACCATTAGTATTGGCACCAGGTATCAAGTCACCAGAGGAGATCTGGGCCCAACATGAGATATAACAATCTTCAAATAATTCTGATACTAAGTACAAAAAGGTTCACCATTGCTTGCTCAGGGTAGCTTTTCAGAAAAAAACAACCGAGTCCCTCGAGTAAAGTTCATACCTGATCTAGACAGTTGCTCCGTAAGTAGCATAGCGCTTGCTGTATGCTCTGGGGAAGAGGCTGTCCTGTTCTTTGGACATGAACTATCAGAGGCACGCCAAAGACGTTCTTGTCCTTGTAGTCAGGGACTTTCATCCTCTTCATGAACTTTGGCACAGACCTGAAAATTAACATGAAGAGGCTGCATGAAAATACCAGAGTATTTACACAGTCTCTCTAAGTAACACTGCTGGTAGAAATTGGTAACTGGGGCCACCTCCTTTTTTATGAAGATGGTAAAAAAATGTTTAATGCACAATACACGGACACTTTACAATCTGTATAATTGATGGATTTCTTGACAACTTTTATAAGTAGATGGCCTCTGGCTCTAAGATACAGCATAACAATCTGTTCTAACAAAAAACTTTTGCTATGCAGTTGTAATCCAGCTGAGGCCAACATGGTTTAAAGCATCCATTAGGGACTCAAAGGAATGGCACAGCAAAGCATAGTGGAGAGGGTATCTGAGAGAAAAGGAGATTCAGTCCTCTGACATGCTGAATGATTTTTATACTACCAGTTACTTGATTTAGCATTTCTATTGACTAACAATTTACAGTAATAAATGATGGTGGGAAGTCCCTATGTGCCAGATTCATCCCTGGTGTTACATGATTTATTCTAGTTGAGTAACATAAGTGAAGCTGGTGAGCTTGCTTTCTTCCAAAAATGAGGGTGAAAACAAGAATAAACTGGATTCCCTTTGTGGGAGTCACGACTGCAGTGGAATTAAAAAAAAAAAAAAAGGATGAATATGACCTGAATGTGACAAAGATTTTTCTCATCTGTGTGGGAAGGAGATAAAACTTGGATTAAATGACCTACTGAAGGAGTACAGCATAGAACTTTACAGCTATTTAATGTCCCACTCTTATAAATCCTTAGAGACTGATTATACAAACTGAAGAAATATTTGTCAGGAGGGAAAACCTCTGTACAAACAGCAGGGTCTAGAATTTACTGTAATCTATTCTTCTTATTTGGAGTTGGTTAAGGTGAGATTCATTTCAGTACAGACTTTGTCAGCTAGCTGCAGGGAGCTGCACCAAAGGAAAACAGCGATCTGGGGGTGATCTTATTGAATTTTAGCTCTCTAACAGAGATTTAGAAAGAGTTAGCAGTCCAGGCTGCCTCTACACAAACTGTGGAGCGAGGCATCTCTGGAGGGTGACCCAAACCCTGAGCCTTGGATAGAATGAGCTGCCCTTGGAATTGCCTGTCTTTTTCCACTGACCACAGACAGCCGACATGACTTGCTCAGATTAGACTTACAACTTTTTGGAGTGGCTGATGCCAGTGAGGTGAATCTCACAGGTAGCCAGCCCCTTGTATCTATTTTTCTATTTCTAAAGGAAAACTTGTCTTATCTAGCTCAGAGCTGAATGTAGGGGGATTTTGGTGAAGTGCTTTGAACATGAAAATCACAACGTAAATGTCAAGTCATTGACATTTGTCATCTCTGTGTATTAGGGAAAGTTTCTGTTATCCTTTTGATTATTTCTCAGATACTTATAATCTCCTATCTAGGTCCATTTCCATTACAGTGTGGTTCAGTCTGTGTGGCCCATCAGGGTTTGTATACTATTAAACATGCAGATTTCTGTAGCCTGTTGCTACAGAAGGAGCCACATTGCCAGCATTCATGCCCATCTGCCCCTCACTCCACTCTGAGTGACCAGGTAACTGTTACAGCTGCTACGGCTCCAAGCTCCCTCTAACGCAAGTCCAGAACTAGGCTAAAGCTTACATCTTTTGATCTGCAGAGAAAAGTCCTATAACTGTTCTAACCCTTCTTTTAAAGCACAAACAAACCAATATCGAATACATGAAGTACCAGCAGCAGCTGTTTCTTTTTGAATCACAAAATGAATTCTGGGGAAGACTTGCTGTAAATATTTCCTACTTTTAATCACTGCCTCCTACTCCTGTTTATTTTTCTGGAACTGGAGTGTTGTTAGAGAGGCTGGGGTTGTCTCTGTTAGAGCACAGGAATTAAGTCAGATCTCCAGGATCTATTTCTGACTTTGCCACTGAGTCACTAGACAGCAGTGGATTAAAGGGGACAGTTTCAAATTCTACAGTTGAAGTCAATTGTTCCTCCTAATTGCATTTACTGAATTTACTAGCAGAATAGCAGAATTAGAAGAAAATAGTTTCTCCTAAAAAAATCCCCCTTCCAGTTATGAATGGTACTCACCAGGTCCAGCCATGTTTGTTTGACATGGAGTACTTTTCCATGATGGCAGTAAGACGAAGCAGAGAGAATTTTTGCAGTAGATTCAGTTGGGCTGCTGACTGATTGCTGATGTGAAGTGATGCAGTGGAGTGGCTCAGGCAGTGAGAGATTTGGAAACTATGCCATCGTAATCGCCTTAAGCAAAAGAAACAATAGAAAAATCAGACAACTGTGAGATAGTGCTGGGCAATATACAAAATATACATCAACATACACACACACGTTATGGCTCATGGTGTGTCAACTGAAAGAAAAAGAAGCTTGGAGGAAAATAAAACAATTTGCTCAATCTCTTTAATTTTGGAAATGCCCAAGCTTTGATTTTTTTAATGTTAGATTCACAAGTGGGTGTGGGTCCTGTCCATGTACTCAGGGAAGCAGTGCTGCCTGCTATGCCCTTTAGCCCACACATTTCCAACAGGATATGGGAGATCCACATTCAAATGTTCTCTCCCTGACTCAGAACCGGAATTTAATGCCTGGTCCCTCACCTCCCAGGAGACCAGCCTGACCACCAAGGTATTTGGAGATGAGGTTCTCCAAATATCTCTATAATTAAATACTGAAGGATTTTTTTGAGAAGGGATTGAACCCTGTGTCTCCTTGGCAAGAGCTGTAACCACCAAGCTACTGAGCCACTCACATCTTCTCTTTACTCCAATGCACTTTCTCTATATACTGGATACATCGGAAAAAAAAACTCATTTCAGTTTCTTGTTTGCTAAACATGAGCTCTGGCTCAAATCCTAAAAACTTTGGCACTGCTTATTTACTCAGTAGTTTCCTCGAGTTCACTTGCTTGTGATGGTGGTGAGCAAGCACGGGCAGCAGTAAACCATGGCACAGCAGAATCCTCTGTGAGGACATGACAAGCCTGACGGCAGATCAGAAAATACCAGGTATTTTCTCACTGCTTTTGCACGTATAAAGCTACCCCACACAGCAATACGGATCCACAAAGGCCTTTACTCAGGACTGTGCTCCCTTGGCTCAACAGAGGGAACTCATCCCTCTGACTTAAAACAGGTCTGCAAACTATTAACAAAATCCTGCTGTCCACTTTTATTAAGAAGTTAATTGTATACCATCATTTCACCCCGTCACATAAGGGACTGAGGCAGGGTAGGGAAATTGGCTTTGAGCACAAAGGGACACATTTTTAAAGCAGACCAGTGCATAAAAGAAGTGCACAAGGCTATGGATGCATAAATTCTGGGGTGCATAACTTAGAAGGCAAATTGAAAATACATCCCACAACATATACAGGGTCCTACTATGTAATCAATGGATCAAGAAAGAAAAAAATGCCTTAGTTTGCTCTATTAAACCAATTTTCTGTTGATTCCACATAAGAATTTCCATAGCAGGATGTCTCTTATCCCAAAGCCCCACCCTTCCCTGGGAAGTCCCCATCCCCATACAGGATGAGTACAACTGTAATGGTACCCTGCACCTTCTGCCTCCCAGGCTGAGAGCCTCTGCTTCTTTATATCGTATTTCACAGTCTATGGATTTGTGTACAAAATTTTGCTACCTACCTGCTTGGCCTTGTGAGCGATGCTCCCACCCCAGAGTCTCTCCTGTCCCTAACGCCAGTGGCTTCGGATTCATTGAGGGATGTTCCATCTCTATCCATGTCACTCGGTGTGGTCCGGCCATCAGAGACAGAGTTTCCTTCAAAATCAAGTGTGATCTGTGTGGGCGACTGGAAAGGCAACAACGGAGATTCCCTGACAGACACATCGTCAACTGGCAGACCTGGCAACACATCCTTTGACCAGCCATCTACCACCTCCTGGAGTCCATTGACATGTTGCAAAATGTCATCTAAATGAGGAAAAAGGACATCTTTCTCTAAGTCCAGGAGGTCCCCAGTACTAGCATACAAGTGGGAACCTGGCACATTGTCATAAATACTAATTCTGCTCTCTTTAGGACAGCAAGCCATCAATCCGGACTCTTTTGGAGTAGAGCAGTTCTGCTTTCCCAAAGAGATGCTGCCTGTCCTCCAGTTCACACTGTTACTGTTGTCTGTAGGTGAGAGGCTTTCAATAGAAAGTGCCTTAGGGAAGGTCCCTGGTTTATGATCCTTGGGAATATGCACAACCAAGTTCTCTTGGGAATGAAATTCATTTTTGCGGTTTTGGTCCACCACTTGCCGTAAGGCTGTTCCTTCCAGAACATCTAGGTCTTCCAGGTACATCCCACCTCTCTTGTTTGCTTCATGGCACTTGCGTTCCTTCAAACATGGTGTGCTCACCCCACTGCTGCTGTTTTCGGACTGGCTGCTGTCACTGCTGGATTTGGCAGAAAAGGAAAGTCCTCTTTTGACTGAATCTTGTCCTAAGTTCTGGAGATCACCATTGACTATCTGTACACAGTGCATGTCTTTCAAGGATTTTGGCTCATACTGGAGAACAGGTCCACTTATCTCTAAAGGACCCGTTCTTCCCGAGCCTTTTAGTTTTCCATGCACACCTTTTGCTTTTAGTGTCTCCATGCGTTTTAGAAAGGTTTTTGCTTTGGTTCGTGTTGGTTTCTCATTCTTCAGGTTGTCCTTCAGGGACAGGGCGGTGTTTATGGCAGTGGAGTCTTGCAGCAGTGTGCTTTCTACATCATGCTGGCCAGAGCAGTCACAGGTCTCCCTGGCAGTGCTGCTGATGCCGGATTGACTCCTGTTGTCACTTCCCCCACTGCTCTCGCTGTGAATAGATGAGACCTCAGGTTCACTCAGATCTGTAAGGACACTCTCGCTGCTTGTTGTATTTTTCATTTTAATGTCCCCAGAAGATCCATGTCTGTCTGATCGGTGAAGCAAAGCATCAATGTCGTCCACCCGCGACCATCGTCTGCTGGTTCTTTGGAAAGTCCATTTATTACTGATAGCACAGAGGTCTTCTTCATCTGAATCTTCACTCTGGAAAACAGCAAGTGGCACATGTTAAAAGCAGGTGCATTTACTTGTTATTTGAATTAGTATGATTGTGCTGCTCCACGTGAGCAACAGGTGGTAAAGTCTCCCTGAACCTAGTTTATGACAGATTGGTCATCAATCCTTTCATAACAGCCTCTTTCATTTAATTGTAAAGACTGCAGCGAGCATCTTAACAAGTAAGGAATAAAAGCCTGCTCTATGTTAGGGAGCTCATGAGTCCCATCAGTGCCTCTTGGATTCTGTGGGGCAGATTGCCTGTGCACTGAACTGTGTAGGACTGATGCCCATAGTGACTGTTTAGGGAAAAAAAGGGTTTTGAAAGGTTCAAGTAGAGGGATTGTGACTTGCAGGGATGGTGTTAATATACACACGGTGAAGACTGGGAAGTAGCTAGGTACTACGGCAATGTGAGCCATTTAAGAAACCAAGACAGTAAATATCTGGTGCTGCACTTAGTAAACATCTATAAACTTCACAGACCAGGTACATCTCATAAGATTTATGTTTCAGGAACATAACTACAGATAAATAGCCACTGTGCTTAAAATAACAGTAAAAAAATATTTGGAGGTATCGCTTAGGGTGGGTCTGAGCACAGGCAAAGGAAGGCAGTGAAGGCAGCCATGGAGGTGTGGGGAGGAGGAGCAGCCGGACTCAGTTCTGCATGGGGCAGCATCTACAGTTGAGGTGAGATTTCTTACAGTGGCAACTGCTATCTGCATTGCCTTTGCCATCAGAGGCACCCTAAACTTGACGGCCTCCAGCCTGCCCCACTGGCTCTGGCTTCCCCCAGCCTCTCCTGAGGCAGCAGCAGCCCCACAGCCCCTCCTGGTCTCATCGCTCAGCCTGGGGCACGCGGAGTTGTGCTTATGTTTAGGCAGCTCCAGGAGCTACTCTGCAATGCAGACAATATGTGCCTTGAAAAAAATTTGGATAAAAAAGCTCTCCCTATGACATTTTTCTCATCTGTTTGCTCAAACAAAAAAGATACATCTTCAGCATGAAGCACACAGTCAGTGTCGAACTTGCTGTTCTCTAAGGATGCAAAGCCCACAGTTGCTAATGAGTATCCTTCCCTTGACTTTGAACCATGTTTATACTGCATTATTCTTGTACATTTGCTTTAAAGGAGAACTAACTTCACCTACATGACATCCAAACAGCTCTTTGCATTCTTGGAAGCAGTATGAAGGCAGTAAAATATGACAGGCTGTCAGACTAAAATGAGGTGCTAAACCAGAAAGACTATTTTGGGACTGGAAAAATTCTCATTTTAAAAGTCTATTATTAGAAGTATTTTTCTATGAAGTTTTGATGGTAAAGTTATCTCCCATCTCTGAGTAGCTCTCCGCTGGCCTGTCTAATTGAAAAATATAAAACAAATTTTACCAGAACCCCCAAAATCTTAAATAATGTGAAACCTCAAAAGATGGAGATTTGGATCAGTAGTGTGCCAGGTCTCACTAATGCCATAAGCTTTTGCCAGTTTATCACTTCAAGTCAGCCAGATGTTTTAGATCATGTCCAAACCATAAAATAAAACATAGCTATGAAATTTTGGGTTTAGTCATTCCTCTTTTATCTGTTAACATTGAGGTGTGCAATGCTCCTGCAGCTGATGTTAGTTCACAGGAACAAATGGAGATCTTAGTTCTGCTGCTAGCTAGAGAGAAAAATTAAGAGCTAATGAAGCGGCAGGAAAGGGGCTAGAAAAGGCTAATACTACTTTGGCCATTTTGTCTGCAGGAAAGAAATGGCATATCAGACAGATCTACCTTCATTTCAGCTCAACAGTTGGCTGTATGCATATACAGAGCAAAGAACTGCACAGACTCAGGCACTTAAAAATCCATCTATTGTGGTCTTAGTAATGCCATGAAGTGGATATTTTAAAAACCACAAGGGTATGTACTTCTAAATATTTAGTAGCGGTAATTATATCTACAAATCACACCACTGCTGAAGCATTGATGGCACCAGCCAATAGGACAAAAATATATTTTTTTTATTTGTTGTACATCCCAGTATGCCAAAGGGACCTTAAAGGAGATTCTTGGCTGACACAAATCCCTGTAGCTGCACTGACATCACTGTATGAACTGACAGGATTTAGCCTGTGTTTTCTACAAGGTGGAATCGATTAAACTAGCCAAAGTGGTAGAGACATTGTGAAAAACACCAAGAGGAGAGCACAAAGTGAGAGACAGAAATAAACACAAATTCAGTGGTGAATATACTTTAAATCATTTTTAGAGGAAAATAAGTTTTAAGATTTTTTTTTAAAGAAAGTAGAGATGAACAGAAATGGATATTGGTAGTAAACAAGTTTTGTGTCTAACCACCACAGATGATAGGATTACATTCTGCCCAAGAACCACACAGAAAATACAGAGGGGTTTTGGTGTCAAAATTTGCAGCTCAATAAAAAAAAGGTTTAGTTTAGGTTTTTTTTTAATTGGTAAGGAACATTCTTTGCATTTCATCAAAAGAAAAATCAGACAAATGATATATCTGGCTACTGAAATGCTGCCATGGTGACTCACTCCAAATTCGGCTGCACTGCAAGTCCTGTGACGTAATGTGCTTTTCTTTTGATGGAATCAGTAGAAATTCTGGAAGCCACGAACATCCTGAATGACCCACTGTTCTTGTTAGATATCAGAGTGCCCTGACAAATGAGACTGTCCTAAAAAAAATGCAGAGAGCACTTTGCCAACTGACATGTCACCAGCTATGGGGACAGTGGAGCAAGAGTAGGGCTGAAAGCAATGATTCATCTTACACAGGCGGAACAGACATCTTGGAGCAAGGACCATATATTTCTACTGACCTAGGGTGAAATCAAGTGCACGGCTTTGGAGCATATTCAAAAGTCCATTTAATACCATTATGTTTGGGAAGACGAGAAGGGGCAAGTTTCTTGAGGACTGACTGATAACATTTGCCAAAGAGAAAGAGGTTTTGATTCACAGATTTGTCACAGTTGATTTAAAATAGTACAGCTTTTTGACTGAGGGTGTTCTTGCCTAAGATACAGAGGGATGCTAACAAAATGCAAAAAATGGGTTTATTTGCGGTGGAATTCTGCCACATTTTTCCAGCTGGGGACAGGAATTCTCATAAATCGACAGCTGCAGAAGGCAGTTAATCCAAAGGCTAATCTCTGTCTGTCCAAATCGCTTATGGACATATTTGCAACACATAGACGAGGATTTCTGTATGCATCTCAATGAAGCCAAGGGGAAGAGAGCAGCCCACAGCGTGAATGTATCGGGTGGGAGAGCGGGTGGTGGGGAACACTGACCCTGTGCTGGCTTTCACAGTAACCTTGCCTGGCAGCTCGCTTGGTCATATTTTAATGATCACTCAAGCAGCTGCGCTAGTCCTGTGCAAACCTGTTATGCTGAACCTCCAAAGCAAGCTGATTTTGCATTTCCTTGTTCAGATCACCATAGAGACTATTAGGAAAGGCAGTATCTACAGCAAAAAAGTTTACTTGGTTCCGTGTTCAATTCCAGACCCAATTTCCAGCTTTTACACTTGCATTTACATTTCCTTCTGTCAGCGGTCTCTCCTCCCTCTTCTTTTCTCCCCCACATTCTCTTCTACTTTCACTTGCTCTGTATCTGCCATCCCAAATCTCCTTTGTCCCCTCTTTCTTTACATTTTTCTGTGCTCTGCTCCTCCCTGGCCTCATGCAGGCACGGACCCAAGTAGCTTCTGTCCCCCTGAAAGGGTACCAAGTAGGGCAGTCCCATTTCCATGGTAAATTAATGGTCATCTGCAAGGAGAGCAGCTGAGGGCTTCAATCCATGTAAAACAGGGAGGAGTGGCAAAAAAACCCTAATAAAAGCAAAGGTAACAAGAAAATTCTCCTTTTTTTTAACCCAACATTATCAGACACTTAAAAGAAGCAAGCAAGGAAGCATACAAACCTCACACCAAACCCAAAATACTTGTTGAAGAGAAGAAGGACAGGAGGTAAACAAAATTTCCAGAGGACAATCAGCGTTTGCCTATATGTTGCTTTTTGTAATTCTGTCTCTTGTGCAGCTCCAGTATCTCTGCGTGAACACAAGTACATGAGTGCTTGGATGCAAACCAGACACCCCTCCAAGCAGGTCAACGACACAATCAATTGAGTTAGTTTTCGCTGAAGGACCTCAGCCTCTTCCTACAGTGCCTACCTGCCCAAATCTTAAAGTTATCGTGTAGTCAGGGGATTTTACTGTTCCTTCTGTCAGGTGTGATGTGAGTGTTTGATGTGGAAAGTGTTGGCACTTATCAAAGACAAGAAAAATCCATCAGGTCTGAAGCAGTGAAGAGAAGAGGAATGGACTAAATGCACAGCAGAATAAACGGGCATGTGCAGAAGGCAGAGTATCTGGACATTAAAACCGTCCTTTGCTCAAGTTCCCTCAAACAGTGAACAGAGTATGAATAGACTGAATCTGCAAAGACACCAAAAATGCAACTCTTGGAGGCAGTTTTTAAAAAACATTAGACAAACACTCTAAGGGAGGAAAAACAGACACCAAACTTTCTCAGAGTCAACAACTACCATTGTACACTGCTGAAGGGCTTGGGGAATTTGTGACGAGAAAAAAAAACGTTCAACAGTTAATGCTGGACATGTTACAAAACTCCTAAAATCAATAGGCAGTTTCTGCAGTCCTTGCTGAAACCCTGTAAGCTCAAATAACTCCCATGTTGCACAGGAGCTTGTAAGGATGACAGAGTTTATTTTCATATTCTTAAGCAGGAATAAGTCACTACAAGAAATAGAGAAAAGCTATTGTTTTTGTCCAAACAGCTTCCATTTTTTCTGAGCAGGATTTTCCATTGTGTACTCACATGGCATTGGCAAACAAGCCAGCCTAACGAAACCGCACTGTCTTTTCACTTGCTAACTTGAACTACACATACGTAAAGTTTTAAGTACTGCGTGTGCCCTTTTAACACATGTAGTATTGTTCCCGCTGTATTAGTCACAGTTTTTTTCTATTTTATTTATAAGGTGACGATTCAGCAATTTACATTATCGTGTGTCCAGATAATGTTGACACACATGTTCAAAGTCAAATACACTTAACTTACTTTTAAGAGCATTACTGACTTAAAGACTGAATTGGGGAGGTCTTATCACAACAGCCGGGGCAAAGCCAGCACATTTCATGAAGTTTTCTTACCTTTTTTCTTTGGAAGTTCACATCGAGTTTCATTGAGGCGCACTTGTTCAGTGTGTTCAGTCGTCTACAGGGCAAAGCAAATTCAAAAGATTAGCAGCATCTGATTAAAGGGCATGACTTTTCATAAGTTCAAAAGCTATTCTCTTATCTGCCTGTAGGGTGCTAACTGCATACAACAGGCTTCAGAAACGATACTGGTCATATTATTCCAGGCTGTAAGACCACTGCGTTACAAGGGAATCTTAGCTTCACGTTACTTGATAGACAGGTTTTATATATTGCTTTTTAATTCATAGACATTTAAGTACTCAGCAAAGGAAACAGGTATAAGCAAACCCCTCTGATAGATGGGGAAATGACAGGAGACTAAGGAGGTAAGTTGCCTTCTGCAGGTAACATAATTGGTCTGAAAGGATTTAAGGTTAATGTTAGGGGATTTCAAAGCACTTGTGAAAGACAAAAGAAAAAGATGCAGTTCCTCACTTTAGGCAGTTAGCACCTCCTTTAAAAAGTTGACATAAAGAACTCTTAGCAGTTAGTAAAATGTTTCTCCACAGCTAATAGCTCCTTTCCCACACCTGTGGATCTTATAGACAGGTTAACACCCAAAATGTAACAAATGTAACATTTTTCAATAAATATTTTTAATTATTTTTTACCATGTTCGTAATGATGTTATCAGAGACTCTGTAAGGCTTCTGCTCCTTAGATCCAAGGCTATCCCATGACAATAGTGTGTTGAAATGACAGTCCCATAAAGATGGAAAGTGAATGTGTGTGTGTGTATCCACGTGCAGAGACAGTCAGAGGACAAGAAAACATGCTCTTTCAATAGGCAACCCACCATGCCAATCATAACTGATCAGTTTTTATTTATACTTAAAGGTCTTGATTCATGAAACCATCCATCTTCTAAAAGCAGAGGCTCAGAGTTAAATACGTTTGACTTTGAGCATTTTCCAGATTTAGGGCTGAATTTCAAAATAAAGAAAGGCAGAGTGAGAGAGCCATGTGCCCACAACATTCTTCTGCAGGCTGCCTGCATCTCCTGTGTCTTTGCAGCAAGAGCTGCCCCCATTGCTTCTGGGTCTCAGGAAGAGGCTGCAGATCTCCAGAACTGATAACATTTGAAATGTATGTGATAAGTTAAAAGGACAGATGAAAAAAAGTATCGCGTCAATAATGTAATCTCTCACATAGCATAAGAACATTATGGCATTAACATATTCCTCCCCGAGACTTCTAATATTAGAAATACTTTCAAATTGCCACCACCAATAAAGAATCAGCCCACCACATGTGGATCTTCCTTAAAAAAAATTCCCTCACAAAATATCACCTGCTCATTTGTAGATAAAATACTCCTCCCTAACTCAAGCCAATAAATCCGTTATGCCATATCAGAAAAGCCCTGTGCTCATCATATTAATGTGAGTATAATGCATGCACAAGCACACCCCGCATGCACGATAGTAACGTTCTTGTAATAAATTTCAGGCTTTGTGGCTCTGTAGCTATATCTTCAGCCTTCTGCCCACAAATCCTCCTCCTCAGGGATTACATCTATTACTGCAAAGCTCATCTTTTACCCAAACATGGAATTTCTCAACCCAAAGTTGCATTTTCTTGGGGCCCTGGGGCTGAATAATGTTCAGTGCTTCTTTGGAGTGCAAAATGTTTAAATTTGCATATCAGTATCAATTCCAAATATACAGAGGCACAGACACATTTTCAAAGGACTCCAGCCCAACTTTCTGTCCTTGGAGACAGCTTCCTCCAAGAGGTGAACCGGAGGCTCAGCTCAGAGTCCTTGCATTAGCTGGCCTGTGCTGGAGGGACAAGTTTGTAGTCACATTTCCATACTGACGTACCACTGTGTGCCACCTGAGTGCTCAGAGCTGCATATCTGAATCAAGCCGTCACCGTGTCCTCACACCTTTACATGGTGAGCGGCCAGACCAGGGACAGGGAAGTGCTCCCTGCTTCCTTGACCTAAGCGTGTCCTGCAAGGCTGACCAGGATAGGCATCAGCTAAACTCATGCCAAGAGGCTCAGAAATCCTGAGAAACCACTGCCTCCTTTCAAGCTGCTCATCAACTCTGGAAACCAAGCCATCAACTCCACCTCCCTCACCTCCAAGAGCAGGCACTGAAGAAACTCCCCTGAGAAAGAGGGCTGCAGTGCAGCCCCCTGTGTCCACAACAGCCCCTGGCAGGTGATCTCTGCAACTGCTTCCTCAATAGTTTATAAAAAAACCTGTATACTTACTGCCTATTTGCAGTTGTTAAGGGGAAGATGTAGAAGAAAACATTTTAAATAACAGGGACCAGTGCTCCTTCCTTTCACTATGGTGTTGCTTGCCTTCTAAAATCCAAGGAACAAGCCACGCACTTCAGGAGTGGGAAGATGAGGAAGCAACAGCCCATGATGTACCCTTCGCCCTGTTTGCACCCCGGTACCTCTGCATGTGTCCAGCTGACAGCAGAAAGTGCCGTGGCATTTCTATTAAGACGGGCTGCTTCTTCAGCATGGAAAGGTGCAGAAAGCATGTGGTCAAACCAACAAGACCATCCAAAGCCATTGCTTTCCCGCTAATGGCATTTGAGAGCAAGATCGTTTCAGCAGGGACTGGGAGGTCAGCTATATAAAAGCAAATATTGTTACTTAAACTGGAGGCTTGGGAAGCCACACCATTGTCCTGGCTGCTTTCTAACCTGGCTTTGCTATGAAGAACTTGCTCCATCAAAAACAAAACTACTTTTTAATGGGTGCCAGGGACTCAACCTCAGGTTTTAAATTCACAGATCTACAAAACATTGGCATGCTTTCTGGGGCTCTTCCAATGCTATGGAAAGATTTGCCAGTGAAATCAGAGAACTAACGATCATATTTGTGAGCCTGCCTGGTACTAACAACTCCAATCAAAGCCAGTCTGTTTTGACTTCTTATGCCTTGTTGACGTGCCAGCAGTGGCAGAAAGCTTTTCTCATCTGCTTAAAGTCGTTGCATGACTGACAGCCAAGTCCTCAACAAATCTTTCAACAAAAAAATAAAAGTCTCTGGTTACAAAAGTCTGTCACTAGTGTCCCACTTGAAGTGAGAGAAGCACTACACTTTCATGTCACTCCTTAAAAACATGGGAGAAGACTGTCTGTAATGTTAACAAAACACAAGATATGGACTCAAGAAAAGGCAGAAAAAAACACGTTAAATAAACACAAGAGGTGACTATATGAAAAACAAATAATCTCAGATGCATTTGAATGCTTGTCTGGAAAGCTCTGCAGTGTTCAGGGGAAACCTGCAAAATATTTGCTACAGCAAGTGTTTCACTGTTGTTAATTTTATTTCTTCTCCAGGCCATCACAGGTAAACACTACCTCTATGGTTTAACACTTCTCTCTATGGTGAAACATCATCTCTATGTTGAAAAGTGTCCCTTGAAACAATACTTAAACACCAGCGGAGTGATTCAGGTGCCCAAACAGAGATGTCTGGTGCTATTTTAGATCCCCTAGAATATCAAGCCTGGCCTTCAGCTGCTGCAGGTCCTCTTGGTCCAGCCAGCCCAGGGAGAAGTCTGAGATATCTTAGGAGATCCCAGATGGCATGAGATATAGGTGTTTAGGGCTCTGAATCCCAACCCCAGTGCTGTACTTATTGACCCTTATTGTGGAAGTTCTTCAGAAGCAGGAAATCTCTGACTTTCTCATCCTGTACAGCACTAAGCAGTGTTTACAAATAAATACAAGCTTGTAGCAATGCAGGATCTGAGTAGCTGAAAAACCTTGTAGGTGACCTGTTGTCCTGCTTGATGAGCCATCCAGATAATGGGAAGATGACTTTAAAGTGACTTGGAGCTCCATGCATCCCCCTGGACCTGCTCTGCAGCTGCTTCCAGGCAGCTGGTGGGGAATGCAGCCAGGGGCACCAAGCAGTTTTGCAGGAGGTGGCACCATGGGGAGGGCTAGCATGGTCAGCACAGTGTCTCCTACCTCTGCAGATCTGCAAATGTCCTCTCTTATGGATCGTGACCAGGCAAACACATTATATGGTTCCGTAAACTCCTGCATGAGGGAAAAATGACACTATTTCTTTGTTCTATCATTATTCCTAGCCAAGTTTAGGTGCTGCATACACATGCCCCTAGCTGGCTGCTTCTGGTGCTGTGGAATCTGGCAAGAGGACATCCAGCTGCTCACGCTGGGCTCTGCTGAGGTCTGAACGCTGAATAAGAGTCCTCCCAGTACCAGCAGGACTGGTGTGTGAAACTGGCACTGGCATGTCCCTGCTCCACCGTTTTTTTGCGTGAAGAGAATATACTGTTTTCCAGTCCTATCACTTTTTGTTATGGCTACAGCTGAGCGAGTTACCTTATAGGCTACGTGCTCACATGAGGTGAGTCAGCTCTCCTTGAGGTCAATGGGAGCCATTCTACTGACTTCAGAGCAGGCCTTTCCATACTGCATGTGGAGAGCCGGGCTTATCTCCTAACAGCACCTAAAGCAATATAACTAAGCAGACAGTACTGGATACAATGACCACTTCAAAACTCTAATGGTAGGATGTCCCATGTACAGCAACCTTTGGATTATTTACAAGCTATCTAAGAGACACTAGCTATGGAAAAAGAGGCTGCTGGCTGCTTGGCACCGTTCGAATTTTAAGAGCTTGGTTTAAGGGCCTATGTATCAGACCGTTACGTACTTGTTCTTTATTTTCTTAGTCACTGTTTACGTGAATACAAAAAGTACAACATGGCTTGGCTTTTCCTTCTCACCCTCTTATCACAGCAGCCACAAAAGTTCCCAGACCAGAGCTTGTTGCTGCTATTTTGGAAACGACACAGAGATCCAGCTATAAAATTTTCATGGCCAATTATTGTTTTGGCAGGCTGACAGTGTTCGCCTGCAGATTGCATGGTAATTTTCTATTGTTCGTTACTCAATAAAATCTGAGTGGAATCTCTTGATAGATATGCCTCTAACCCAAAGGCCTCAAATTTGGTCTTTACTCTGCCAGATTTTCAAATGATATTGTAAACAGCAGGAGTGTTAGAATATCTCAAAAAGGTCACTGAAATCTTTTACAACAGGGAGTCTTAGGCTTTCTGACTAAAATACTACCAGCTGCCTTAAAAAAAGAAAAGGTTCCTCTGCATTTGTACCTCATGTTGTCTTGCATACTGCAATGCTATAAGAAAACTGATTATAAAATGAGGTTGAGAGTCTGATTTCAATCCACAAGAGCAGAGAAATTCAGTGTTTATGCTAGAAACATTACCATTCAGAGCTAAAACTCTGTTCAAACTGATTATCCACTTTGGCATTCCAGCTTTAAAATTATCCTCCAAATAAGAATGAGAACCCCATTTCGTTCAGTACTATGGGCTGAATGCACTATTAGTCAGTATGAAGGCTTGGTCATGCATAGCTTCAAGGGCAGTTTTGGGTGTTTGAAGAATGGAAGTTTGGCTCCCGACCTGGGAATCGGTGCATACAGAAATAATAACCAACCTTTTTTTAACTTTCTATTCCATAGAAGTGCATCACAGCCTGCGGCTCTCATATGATATACTGGCATGTACCTCATAGTAATGTCACCACAGAGCAAAGCAAGGGTATAAAACTCGCCACAGCAGTCAGCCAAGCTGTGAGGATCTCCAGTGCACTGGAAAACTTGGAAGACGTTGGTTTGATAGCTAATACAGTAACAAAGCTGGTACTGGGGGCAGCGGCTGGCACTGTTCACTCTGATGAATCTGAATCTTGACATTTGGCACAATTGCTTTTTACAGGTCACTGTCAACTAAAAGTTTGGAGCTGCTGAGTTACAGTGAATTAAATGTCTGCAATCTGAAAACAACCTGTACATAATACTTGTATTTCTACCTGGCTAGTATATGAGGTGTTATTCCTTTTTCAGATCTAAACTGTTTAAAAACTCCCACCAAAAATTAAAGTCAACAGGTGTTGTTTTCTGAATAAAATCATTACGGAAAATGTTACTAGATAGTCATAAGACCCTTTGTCTTTGAATAAAATAGTTTGGAAAGATCTGTGTCTATGCTTATGCACTAGAGGTCTCAGCAGTATCACTTGATTTAGGCTAAACCATTCTGTCACGTAAGTGCAACTCTCCAGCTGCTAGTTTATTTTCCAAAACCTCACCTTTTAATAAAAGAGAAAAAACCCCCAGTCTCTAGCTGTTCAGCTCACAAAGAAATCCTCATAAATATATAAACACAGTGTAATTTTTGTAGGTGTATCTGTGAGTCTACAGAGAGGCCGGAGGAGCAAGAGGTGAGCTGTTCCCATTTAGCTGTGTAGGTGTTGGATGCCTGGTGACCATAATTGAAGTACTACCATTGCTAGTTACTTCAGAGAAGAAAGGCTGGGGAGAGTCAGAGAGCTATGCAATGACTGCACCTCACTGTTTGCTCTCAGGAGAAAGGGACAGGGACAGACATCATACTTGCACTTTCGGATGGTCTTTCAACTTCGTGGCAAAGGGCAGAGGGGAAGAGATCTCAACCTCCTACCAATTCCCAGTTCCCAAACTACAGCAAGGTATGTCTTCCACCATGCCAGACTGAAGCAGGGGGATGCATCTATCTGTGGGAAGAAGGTTTCTTAGGCATGGGCATAGCAATCCCTCCAAACAAGCTGTACGAACAGCAGTGGATCAAGTCTGCAGTTATTTTGCTCCCTGGCATCCTTGAGAGGATGAAGGATCCAAGTCTTTCCTACTGATTCGTCTTCAGACAGAAAGGTTTACACAGAGAATATTCTGTTCCTCATAACCATAACACACAAAATGAGAAGCAATAGGTCTCACTTGCAGCAAAGGAGTTCTGGGAAAGCATTCTGACAGCTACGCCCGGGAATTACCTGGATCCTCCAGGAAGGAGGGCATAGCCTGGGATGGAGATGGACTAGATGAACTCTCTTCAGCCTTATTTTCTATAGTTCTCAGAAACCCTCTCTGCAGTCCTCCATCACAGACTCAGTCCCTGCAATGCACAGTACGATGTGCAGTGGAACAGCATACACTCTCTGATGACTTTAGCCACAGTTGCAGAAAGGGAAATAAGAGTTTTGTCCAATTATCTTGATGTCGGTGTTGTGAAAGTTTCCATAACATGTAATAAAGCCTGCTTGGTTAGGGGCCAGATGCTCCTTTGTCCTTGATGAAGAGAAGAGGAGCAGAACCCAGCTTGAGCTTAGCACAGGAGAAAGAAGAGGGGAACAATGCCTCTGCAATGTGGTTTTGCAAAACTACCACAGAATTGCTGCTTCTTGAGTCCTGGGGGACAGTATTTGAGCAATGCAGTATGATATATTCATCACAGGCAGAATTTAAAAAGCTAGATAAACAACAAACACAAGCCCTCTGGGAGGGGCAAACCAATGATTAGTTGTAGCAGCTGTAGTACTGTGGCGTTCTGGTCCCACTTCTGTTACTGGTGCCAAAAGGAGAGTACCAAGGGAATCACAGCAGCATGAAAACCACGTCTGCTGCCAGAGAAAGTACTTGCTGAATTCTGTGCAATGAAGTTTCATCTTTTCTGCTGTGCTTGGACGTAAGAGTTATTCATGTGCAACTCAAATGTGACTCTCATTTATTCAGGGTTTGCTTGTACTACCACTAGTTGTTTCTTAAAAGGCAGGTGTTTCAAACCCATTGGATTTGGGTCTTCTCAAATCATGTGATGTTTTCTATGAGTGTAGTGTGGGTCCTACTCCAGGATTTTCCACAAGAGTAATGAATTCAGAATGGTAGCATTATAGATATCATTGCTTAATTCACGCGGACAAGCAAACATCTCTGCTGCTGCTTCTGCTGCTATGCTAACAATAACAAATCATCTCATGTTTTTAAATTATCAGAAAAGAAACTTTAGGTGTTATTTACCTGCAAAGAGTTTCTACAAGGTCCTTGTCAAGAAAATCATGATCTTTCTTTACTGCAGCAATGTCAATGGGAAACTGGGAGTCTATAAAAGGAGACACAATATTAAGATGACTGCTTGCTATTCAAATTAAAATACATTGTCTTCATCTAAAATGCTTTGCATGTGCTTGCTCACTGAAACCTAGTATGACCAATTTCACTCAGCTCTGGTTCCCTTCCAGCTGTATTTGTGACCCTTTCAGTCACTTTATTATTTTTTTTTTCTTTTAAAGGTATAGTTGAACGTCCTGTGCACCAAAGAGAGAGCAAGATTATTTCATTTTGGCTTTAATAAGATACTCAGTTGTTAGCTGTTCTTTCTAGTGCCTAGCACAAATGAACGAAATCAGGGAATTACCAACAGACTTTATCCACAGGAGCAACAAGGTTCACCATTCCCATCACAGTGACTTAATGAGTTATTTGCTAGACAGACTTTTCCCATGACACAGAAATGTTCTGCACTTTTTGCTTTTAACACAGGTCCCAATAACAATGATTTCAGACAAAGGGTTACTCAAGTAACAGAGACAGAAAAAAAAGAGCTGAATTATAACCCCCAATATTAGCTAAAAAGCCAGACTAGTGTGCTGGAAGCTGACATTTGTAATGAAAAGTGACATGGCTGCAACACATTAGTGGGCTCTGTAACAGTGGGATGGGTTCCAGCGCTGTGGCTGTTCTCCAGACTGCTCTGCCATGCTTAGGTACCTCAGCAGGATGCTGGGATACAGGAACTGCAGCCAGCATTTCCAGACACTAGTGCTTAACGTTGACACAATAGATGCCTGTAAAAAGAACCTTGTTTTCAGAGGCGCAGAGTGTCTAGAGTGTACACTGACTGTATGGGAACTGTGGGAGCCCAGCACAGGTTGCTTTTGGGAGGGAACATCCCTTTGAGTCTGGGAGGCAGCAGGCTCTCCTTTCCATGGGCAAGCGGGGATCTGAGATACTCTGATTACAAGGCAGACACAAAAGTACTACTGGGCACCCAGGGACTGGTAGACACACATCTATGTCAGCTTTGGTCTTGGAGGCTTATTAGTCTTAGTTCCTTGCTGGGTTTAACAGAGCCCTTTTGGCTCCTGAGGAGCCACCTGAGCATTTCTGCATGGTGCTCCCAGTACCTGGGCACCTGAGCCTTAAGGGACCTCAGCTGGCCATCAGAAGCTGCAGAGGTGTCCTCGTCCATCCCACATGTGGGGATGGATGGTGTCTGAGCCGGCTCTCAGCAGAGCTGGCTCTGACCCACGAGGTTTCTTGGCCATCGCTCCATGCGTGGAGCCGTGCTGCCTCCAGACCCAAGCTGACCCTGGAAGGTGTCCAGCGGTGTTTGGCAGAGCTGCACTTCGGCTAATAACCCTGAGTGGGCCTGAGCTGGCTCTGTGTCTCTGGCAGACAGAACATGCAGTTTGGGAAAAGTGAGGATCAGCTGCAGCTTCCCTCTCAGCATTAAGCTAGGGAGAGCAGCAAAAACCCAGCCCCAGTCCCCAAACTACTCCTGAATGCAGCAGCAGTGCACCCACTCACCCTGCCCTCGGGGACGCCGCTTCCCTGGGCACGAACTTTGCAGCTAGGAAGGGGACACGGCCATTTGCTTTGAGTTAGCACCAAAATATTGGCTTTTCTTGCTTTGCAAATGTAAAATGCAGCTCATATTATTCACTTTTAGTAACTTTGAAGAGTTTTTAAATCTTCTTTTCAGTAAGATTGACATTTTCAGTAACTTTCAGTGTTTTCAATCTTATTTTAGACACAGTTCAGGAAGTTTAAAAAAAAAAGAGACTTACGTGTTTGGATTTTTTGTACTTGTTTTTGTTAATCTTCGAGGTTTACACAAACTATGTCACTCTTTTTTTAATTCCCATGGCTATGAGGAGAAGAATCTTACTTTTCTTTAGGCACTTGTATGACTCCAGCAGCTGAGGCTTTGTGAAGCAGCCAGCCATGGCCATAACTCAGTCAAATGTAGAGTTGGCCGACTGCAAGCTCTCCTGGCAAGGACCCAGTACACTTTTGGTACCGCACAAAGAGGAGAAAAACCTACTTACCCTCATAGAACTGAGCATATTGGGGAAATCCAGCTGCACGTAACCAGTCACACGCTTCCTTTGCTTCGATTTCTGAGAAGAGAAAAAAGTTCACACTTTGTTATTTTGCATTGGAAGTTCTTTTAGTTACAAGGAAATAGCAAAGATACTTGGCAGTAGCTGTTTGTTGCTTAAAAGTACTGTCATCACTCTGAAGTACTTTTTAATAGCATCAGAAAATAAAATAGTCCCTCAAAGAAATCCCCCTGCCTCCACAGGACTCTGGGGTTTGCATAGCCGCTTGGTGACCGGGATGAAGTGTTAACCATCTCCACGCAGCAGGAGAAGTTTCTCAGCCAGGCCTGTGGTCCTGTGTCCTATCCTCCTCCAAGGGTATGTTGTTGGGGAGAGGTGAAGATGAAGGAGGGTGGAAATGGGGTGACAGGGAGTAGGGTGGAAATGGGGTGACACTGTTTTTTCTCCTGCTCTGACACTTCTTGAAGAGAAAAATCCCACAGGAAAGCCACTGAAAGCTCTGCCAGGAAAACCCCAGTGCAGGTCTCATGTTACTGAAGGGACAATTGCACAGGTAGGATGCTCCTTTCTACCTTTAGCCATCTGAACTCCATTATGCAGACTGCCTCCATAGTCAATAGAGAGACAGTTACTTCCAAAGGGTGATTCATTTCACCTTAAAGTAGTGTCTAAAATAGGTGGGATAAATCAACTACTGACAATGATTTTCTCTTGTGGCTGCTAACGGAGGGAGGATAAACAGCTACAGGTATGTCTGTGCAGCTAAATAAAATACATACAGGCAGTAGCTTCAAGCACTGGACCCCAGACTGATCACTCTTTAATTTTAATCCACTTCCAGGCCTGTTTTGGAGTGTTTCAGTTATCTATCAAGACAAATCTTTTCTTGAGAAGGCTAGTACTAAGCAGTGAGGAGAGGAATCAGTCTGTGTCATCTTGTCCCTGCCTCTCCACTATTTAGAAGTATGGACACAGCTGATGCTGGACTAGGTTTCCCCTTTCAAACAGCTTTCACTGAATAAGATGTATCCCACCCCTATGAAAGAGGAGGGGGAATCATCAGCTGGACAAGAGAATAGTCCCTCCTTATTTTGGGGGTGACAGTAGGAATAGGTGAGCATGAGGGAATGGAAGAAAATAATGTTTAAGAGGGGGACTACATAAGACCTAAAGCTTTTTGCACAGGAGATGTAGATCCACCCCATGCAATTACTAAAGCAGCAGTAAGTAAATGTCAGCTACACAAAAACAGAGGATAAATTTTGAAGCGTCTCCAGCAAAACAGACTTTGTGCACTCCAGCAGTCACACACATGGTTATGTACCCAACCTCTGAGATGACTGATGCATGTTGACAGTAGGGTACCTCAATTTCTACCAAGCTCTCATTTTATGGAAAGCAGCATGCCAGGTCTGACTCTGCCCCGCACCCACGTTGCCTGCATGTGCAGCTGCTCCCAGAGTGACTGGAGGAACAGCTGAAAATAGAGGCTCACCCAGATAAATATGGGTTGCTGAGGAAACATCTCCTTGCTGCCCAGATCTAGAGCAGGATCTACCACTTGAACAGTTTCGGTTTACAAGATCAAAGTCAAAACACATGTCTACACCTTTCACATTTGCAAAACGCTAAGGAATGGAGTGTGCAGGTGTTGAAGAAAGTAGACATTTTATGTTGCTTATTATTCAACCTGAATGAACCAGTCAAGGGTTTTGGCATATTTGTGGCTGTAAAATCTAGGCAGCCATAATACAAACTCCTAAATATAAAACAAGCAATGGAACTGGAAAAAGAAAATCAGGCTCAGTTGCTCTTCTGCATGTTCTGCCTTGCATGGAAAAAAATTCCAGTTGTAAATCTGTTTTCTACTAAAATCCATTTTTATAGATAGAAGATGCTGGTGTGAAATTTTCCTCATGTAATTCTGTTCAAATCATTCATTATACCCTTTATGACTTTAGCCACTGAAGCTCATCATAAATCCTGCTTTGAATATACTCTGCAGTATGTGACCCACACACCTTTTTGATCCTCTAAATACTGAGTCACACCAGCAAATTTTGTTGCAGAAATCAAAATTCAGAATACAAGGTCTACTTATCAAAAGCCCAATTTCCCAAAGACAGCCAGCAACAGCTCCGCAATGGCCGCAATCATTAGCAGTGCTGAAAAGGATTTACCACCAGGTCTTCATTTGCTTTGACATTAGTTCATGTCAAGGCCAAAAAAGGAGTATGAAAGTACATTCAGTTCTTAACACTGCACAAAAGAATGAGCAGCTTACATAAAACGTGGCTCTCACTACTGCACATCTGTGTGCTGAAAGCACATCTCTATTATGTTCCAGTGAGACTGAATATTTTTATTAAATGCTTGGAAAAAAGACAAGTCTTTATACTTTTTTCTTTTGCTTAATTCAATCTCATGAAACACAGATGAATCAATCCCATTTCAAAACGTATTTTACAACTCAGAACAGCTGTACGTACATTCTGGCTTCATCTGGCCTGGAAGCACAACTAACGGAGGCTGTGGGTGATGGAGAATGCTACCATTTAATGCTCTTATATGCTTCTCATATTTCAATGTTTTATGCAGTTGGCTGCTCAGAGGAGCTTGCTGAGGAATCTTCCTGCAGCCCAAGTGAGATCTAAAAAATCTCAGGTTGCAGTGGGTGAATAATTGCAGGGAATAACCAAGGAAGTAAATCTCACCCATTTTTTTTCTTTTGTATGAGACTGTAACACTCTGCAACCAGTCAAAAATGATTGATGATGATAACTTCTGCTTTCAAATGTTTGACTCTATCTCCTCCACGAAGGAATCTATTGGGAGTATTCTCATTTTCTAAATGATCATCTCAAACAAACAGATTTCCCTCGAATAAGGTTTGCTAAGTCTGCTTCCAGGATACTGGGTCTCACACATGTATCAGTCCCCAGTTCCCTCCCATATCTCTTTCCTTTTTGGTCTTATTCAGAGGACAGCAGAAGGGGAGAAGTGCAATGTGCTGCTGGCCCAGCCAATACTATGACTTCGCTCATATCAGTGTATTTCTACTGGCTAAAGGCACCTGTTCCAGCCATTCCCCTCTTGGCCACTCCTGTGGTTTCGGTGAAAAGGCACAGACAAGGATTTACTCCTCAGCAGACACCAAAGGTGATTTCTATATTATCTTGCTCCGGGCATGTAATCCAAGTTACAGTTCAGAATGCAATACAGATTCTTTCATTACTGGGTATTGTAATGTTTAAAACATAATTTGAGATGGTCAGTTTAACCTTCTCTTTCTGTGCACATGCTCTAATATTTGCCTTTTTTTACTTGCTAGTTAAACATCAGTGAAGACTTCTTTGAGGAGAGATGAGTACAGCATCAAAAAGACCTTGCTGAAGCTGTCAATGAAGGGCTGCAGAAATATGGTGTTGGTCCAGTTCTGTTCCCACATCCAGGCTAACGCAGGGGTCTGAACCAGCCTGCAGCAGCTGCACCGTCTTGGTGCAACCGTGAAGGACCTGGAAAACTACAGGTGTTCACAGGTGGCTCCAAGGCAGCTTGTCAACAACACAGAGAAGGGCTGTCACACTAAGAAGAGTGATTTTAGGAGAGCACATGGCTCATAGTTTTGCACTCAAGGCTGGCAGGAGCCACAGGTCCTCCCAGAAGCATGTGAGCCACCACCAACCCACAAGTAGCATCTCCCTTGGCATGACCAAAAGGCTGCTCACCCCAGTGCTCCTGATGGTGGGTTTGTGCTTATGCACTACTGCCGTGCTCTGCTGACTGAAAAAACGTCAGGGGTAATATACCTACTGCTTTCCACTTGCTTGTGCAGCAGTTAATGACAATCATTAATTATTAAGGCCAGATAATAACTCAGTCACAAATATTGACAAGCATCAATATGTCTCACAATACTTGAATTCTCAGGGCTTTTTTCAGTTTTTAGTTGAAGCTTGATAGGAAACAAGTTTCTCTTTTACATTTCACTTTTCTACCAGTAGTGAGTTATAACTGAGATCCACACATGCAAAAGCCCTCCAGCCACATTTCTGGTGAGATCAGGATGATGATCTCCTCACTGCCTCCATATCCCTGTCATCTACCAGCTCTTTTCAGGAGGTATGTCCAAAGTCCCCTGTGCACAGACGTTGCTGCTGACCTTCCTCTCATCTCGCCCCAGAGGCTCCCCAGAAGTTGCCCCCTGCTTGACTGAAACCTTTCAGTGCCCATATGCAAGCAGGGACTTAAAACCTTGTCACACACCTCTTTGATCAGCCAAGCTATCTTCCCCTCCACCCCCACTATGGGATTGTGTCTTAATCTTTCCTCCTAGAGTTGTCCCACTGTGTATTAAATTAAATGTTTATCAGAGACACTGATACAGTAGCCCAAAGCATATACTGCACAGTAGAGATTGAAGTGCAAATCTCTGATCCTTTTTTTAATTTATTTAGGGTGTAAATAGAGCAAAATAAGGGGAGAGAGGTTCACCCAGGAAATGTGACAGATGTTCAGAGCACAGCTGGGACTTCACTTTGAGTGTTAAGCTGGTTTGAGCTTGTCTCCCACAGACCATGTGGGTGCTCTGGCTATTCTGGGGCTAAAATGGAGATGGTTGCTTGCAGTCTCTTCCTCTCTCCCAACACTTTCACTGATTCTTCACGAACTGCTTTGATGGTGCCCAGCACCAGAGGAAGACTCCAGCAGCCAGCTGCCACCAAAGGGGACATCCAGCTCTGCCTGCCCCACGCCGGCTGGCTCCTTCTCCTGCTTCCCTTCATGCCACAACCAACGCCTGGCTAACCCTGCAGAGATCTAGCTCAGTCCTCTAAGCTAGCAGAAAACTAACCCCACCAAAATCAGTAACGGTCTGCTGTTGGAGTACCAAGTTGACCCAGACCCTCTAAGGGTCCTGTTTAGTCCATATTAGCTGCATTTTAATGAGCCCAAGAAAATCAAACCACTGGGACAGTCCTTCCTCACATGAAAGAGAACTGTCTAAAAAGTTGTTTGGAGAAAATTGCTCTGTCAAGAGAAAATCGTGTAAATAAATTAATTTTCTAGCTTGGGACATTATCACTGTCCACAAATATTGCTGCTAAGACCTAGATACTACAGTCCTTTCCCTTTTCCTGTCTAGACATCAGCATTTCATCTTGTTTCTGCCTTTCTGCCATCCTCCCTCTGTCTCTTCTATCTTCTGTTTTGGTGTTTCTCCCTTTTTTTTAAACTATTTTTTTTATTTAAGATTCAGATATCCCTTTGCACAATGCAGTGAAAGAAATAGCAACTAGAATAAATAAGGTACATAATTACCCCATCTATTGTGTTTATGTCAACTTTATGTGATAACCTTTATTATTCATCTGTCTGTAACAAATCACTGTTTATGTTTACTTTTTTATTCCCCCTATATTGCTCACTACTTACATATAATTTACTAGACTTAAGATAAAATATCTGGGAGCATTAGAGAAAATGATTAATCAAGTCATTGGAAAGGGGTGTATTTTACTGCACACCCTCATCAGTGAGATCCAGTGGCCATCACAAGCCGGTCTGTTAGGTAGATGAGATCTCACTCTTGCAAGCGTTGTTTGGGAGCAGAGTAACAGCTTGGTTATAGCTCACAGGGTTTGCAGGTGGTTAGTCTGGTGCTATGCTTTACATTAACTTTTGGTCCTTGTCTTACTCTCTCCTTGAAAAGGAGGAAAACTGTTGGGATGACAGCATTTGTACTGCATCTTCCAGAACAACATCTACCTGGCATTTTAGGGTCAGTTTGAGGGCTCAGCTCAACCCTGGGTTTAATAACACCTTTTACTCTCAGGAGCCACTGTGGACCTGTGTGAAAGGTGAACCAGATAATACTCCTGGGGAGGAAACATTCATTGTGTCTTAAACCTGAGGCATGCTCAAGGCAGATGTAGAAACTACGCAGGAGAGCTTCAGCCTTGCCTCGCTGGTCTTGATGCATCCCTTTTGCCCCATACACCTGTCATGTCACCAATAAGCCATGCCACCACCCTGATGTCTTCCCAGAAGAGCACTCATGAGGGCAGATGGGATCTATAGGAAAGCTCAGTTCAGGCTGAAGCTGTGTAACAGGTCCAGCATGTTTCAGCTTCTTCTTGCAGCCCAGTCTGAGGTACTTCAGTGGCCCTCATTACTCTCCTGCACTACATCTCATAGTCTTTAAGATAATTATCCATGTAACTCTTATTCTTATTTTACAAATGGGTATTTAAAGCCCTTCAAAAGTGCATAAACAGGTCAGAGACAAGATTGGTGGGAACTAGGTGCCTGACTCCTTTAACTGCCCATAAAGATATGACTATGTCACTCCTCAGTTACTAATACCCTTAGAAATCTGGTCTGGACAGACCAAATCCCAAATTTCTGAAGTTCTTAGATACCTAAACCCATCCGCCATTGTCACTCAGCTACTACGTAACACTAAAGGCTGATAGGTTTCCATTGAATGGCATTTGCAAAGCTACTTTGGAACTAAGAAATTAGACTACAGTAGGGTAGCGGTGCTAAATTGTAAAGAACATGAAAATATTTGTCAGTATGAGAAAAGGTGACTTCCCAAGGTCACATAGGAAATTCACAGCATAACAGAAGCTCACATCTATAGCTTGCAAGGAGCAGGTTAATACCTTAACTACTAGATTATAGTCTCGCTTCACTACTCCAAGCAGGTTGGTGTAGATCATGGAAAAATACAAAGCTTCTCATATTCCCTAAGGAAAAAGTCTCATGCAATTTAATAAAGACAGATACAATTTTCTGTAACATTTTCACATTGTATTGTACCCACCAGAATTCTTTAAGAGGGAAAATTCCAAAGTTTTATTTATAGGATGGTATAAATTTTTGTGCAAAGGATATTGGTGTCTCTGAAATTATTTAGGCTTTTAGCATAATTTCCTGAGAACTCCATTTGAGGGAACGCTTTTAGGTAGAGGTCTAACCGTTTATCCCATTCCCTTCCACTCTATAGGACTTTCCCAGAAGAATTCCAATAATAACACAAAGGTAATTGTACCATGCAACTGTAAAATTACCATTTATAGTGCAAATATATAATAAATAAAATAAAACATAAGCATACAATGAATTTATATTATTTTACTACACTATGGTGCATACTCTTCAATAAATCCTGATAATAAGGTTTTCAAAAGTGGAATTTCATTGGAATTATTTTATATCATGCCGTATAATTACTATTAGAGGCAAAGTTATGTTTTGCAAGCAAGGAACAAATAATGCTGTCAAAATGCTATTTTAATAGACCCTAAGCTTTTGCAGAATATTGTGGTACCAGTAATAATGCAATAAAATATGAACCTTTTAAACTACTGTGGCTGAATATAAATCAAATGTCAATAGAAAAAGATCCTTTCAAGCTCATGAGTAGTTTCTTTATGTGTAATTCTTTACACTTGTTGAGATGATGTCCATTCATGCTCTGACTTCTTAGAAAGGTTGAAAGTGAGAAGCATGATTATTTATGGACATGAAAAAAATCTCATATGCTGAGAGATGAAAAGATTGGGACTGTTTACCTTGGAGAGCAGATGAATAAGGAAGCGTTATGATAGAAGGGTACAAAATCAGGGGTAATACAAAAATAGGAAATTGGGAACTTCTATTCACTCTGCCTTGCAGCACAAGGACAGGGAGATTAATGAAAAGGGAGGAATGAAAAAGAAGGAAGGCAATCTAAACTGATAAAGTATTTTTTTAAAGAAGTATATAAAATTCATTGCCAAAGGACACTGGGATCAGGAGATGAGTGGGCTCAATACTGAGCTGGAGTCTTATCTGACTACTCACTGCTAGCACCACAGATTTGGAAAAGGATTCTCCAGAATGGAATAAATGAAACCAGACTAAAGACAGTGCTATGAGATTATTTTTTCCTGGTTAGATGACCCCTTATATAGCTTTTCCTTCTGAGTTACTGACATTTCTATTGCTCAGACATAGTCTGGGACTATATGAACTGTTTCTTTCAACCACTATGACAATTGTTTTGTTCCCCACGATAACCAAATTCTGCACAGCCCAGCTGGGACCCTTTTATCTTGAGCAAGGCTGCATTTCCCAAGAAGAAAGAAGAAAGGTGTGTTATTCCGGCAAGGAGTTAGGAACCTAACTTGCCTTTGGGTGAAAGAATTATGATTAATTCCTTTCCTAAATTAACGGGATATTGGTAAAGCTGGTAGGCCTGAGATTTATAGCAGGTTCACCAGGCATGAAACTTTACAGGTCTGGGAACACTCTGCCTGTATTAATATTTTTTACATCTGATCTCATCAGAGCTAGGTATATAACACAATGGTTTCACTCATGCTAATAACATGAAGGCAGCTATGCAAATAGCATCTCAACAACAGGGAAAATGCTAACAGTTGGCAGTGTCGGAGAGACCTTTGTACAATGTGCTACACCCAACAAGCTCTTTAAGCTGAGGGGTGACTTGCAGGGGCCAGCACAAAAAGCCATCAGGGGCACAGGGACACATCAAGACCTCAGGAGCAAGAAATACCCTAAGCGACTTCCAATTCAGAGTAATTAGCCACCCTTCCAGGCAGCCATCACTGTCCCTAAGAGTCTTCAGGATAAAATCAGTTCCCCAGGGAATTCTCCCATTATGTAGACTTCTAACTCCCTCTGCTGAGGTACAGGGTGTTCAGCACAATCAGGTACCTAAATATGAGAATGCAATGAGATTTGGACACCAAGTAGTTGTCTTAACATTTAAAAGTCTCAGACATAACATTAATACCACAGCAAAGACATTTAATAGTGCCAACTGATGCTGAAAAGTCACATCCATGTTATATGGCTCAGCTATGTGATAAAATCAAGAAATTCAGGTCCTTCTTTGAGTGTACTCTCCAGGTACTTGGTTGCTGCTTATCATCGTGATAACTTCTATCTACTGCTGGTTTCCCTTTCTCCTCAACTTTCTGTATCTTCCACTCCAAAGTCACTTAAAACTAACTCTCTGCCATTCATTTCTCTGACACTTTTGCTACCCGCTGTCCCACATATCCACTCAGTTAATACAACTTCACTCAATGCTAGTTCATTTCCTTTTTTTGCCATCTTCCTTTTGAATTCCTAAACCAGGATTTTAAATCCTCCTAACCCCCAAAATCTCTCCCTATCTTCAAGTATCACCTCGAAAACACTTTTCTTCTTAGCTTACAATTGATTTGTACAATGCAGCACTTTGTGATGACACTAATAAAACAAGAGCTTGCATCCCACATCTCATCTTGAGGTACTTTAAATGGTTATAAAAACTGATGCGGAAGTTATATATAGGGATCACATCATCCCTGGGTGAAATGCAGCTGCATTAGGATGAAATGTGGCAGCTGCATAAAAGAACGCTGCAGCAGTTTATGACAAGAAACAAGGAGAATACTTTATCCAGCTGAAACTACTAAGGGGATTTATGAGATAGATAAAATTCAAATAATATATATATATTGGGATCTGACAAGGACACCAGGCTCGCCTCCCTTTAGTCTTAGGAAAAATACGCTGGTATTGCTAATGGGCAGAAGTGATTAAGAGCTCGGTTCCCTCCACATCCTCCCCCTTCCCCATTAGGATTTATATTCCTTTTCTTGCCTTCTGACAGCCCCCATGAGTCTTGGCTCAGCACAGACTCAGAGGACAGAGTACCACCCACCCATTCCCCAGTACCACGCTGCCCATCCCACCTATTTGGCCTGCCATTCAAAAGCTGAGCATCGCTGACTTGAGAATTAACAGGGCTCTGATACATGAGCACTGTATGTCCACTGAAAAATGTGTTTAGATAAAGGTACGGAAAATGTGAGCCTTTAAGGGCTATAATATAAAATATGTTGTATTTTTAATGTGGAAGGAACATTATCAACTAGGTAGAGAAGAGATAGCAATCCCATCCCTTGGGATCTATTCCAAAACTTCTGGTGACTCATAGAGTCACTATGGGACAAATTTTGAAAACAGACTCTCATTTTATGAGTTTCTGCTTTTGGGTTTCCAAATTAAGAGATCTAGGTGGCATCTAAACTTCTACAAAGCATGGACCAAAGAGTGGCCTGAAGACCAAAACAGCTGCTGAGCTCTTATTTAGAAGGGAAATGTTGAGTCCAGGTGATGTTTAGAAAACCTTCAAGTGTGTGCTCACTTGCCACCCAGATTTGCTATAAAGCCATTTTTACAATGTACCACTGATACTTCCATAACTAATAGATATTAATAATAAGTAGTCATTGAAACATTGCACCTACATGCACCTGTTCATGTTATATGTTCATGTTACACATTCATGTTATATATCTTCTATTGGATTACTATTTTTGAAGAGTGAAAGAGCAAGTGAGTGGCCCACAGGCTGCAAAGCAGTTTTGCAGAAAAGGACCTGAGAGTCTGGTGGACACCAACTTGAACATGAGCCAGCAATGTCCCCTTCTGGCAAAGGAGGCAGGCAGCATCATAGGCTGCATTAGGAGGAGTGTTGCCAGTAGGTCAAGGGTGGTGATCCTTCCCCTCTTCTCAGCACTGGTGAGGCCACATCTGGTGTGCTGGGTCCAGTTCTGGGCTCCCCAGTAAAAAGAACATACAGATTTACTGGAATGAGTCCAGCACAGGGCTGTGAAGATGCTTAGGGGACTGGAGCATCTGACACATGAGGAGAGGCTGAGAGAGCCGCGACTGTTCAGCCTGGGGAAGAGAAGTCTCAGGGGAATCTTATCTATGTGTATAAATATCTGAAGGGAGGGTGCAAAGAGGGCAGAGCCAGGATCTTCTCAGTTGTGCCCAGTGACAGACAATGAGCACACACTGAAACAGAGGAGGCTCCGTCTGAACATCAGGAAACACTTTTTTACTGTGAGCGTGACTGAGCACTGGTACGTGTTGCTCAGGGAGGTGGTGGAGGCTTTGTCCTTGGAGATATTCAAAAGCCATCTGGACATGGTCCTCAGCAGCTAGCTGTAGCTGGCCTTACTTGAGAAGGGGGATTGGACAAGATGACCTCCAGGCGTGCCTTCCTACCTCAACCCTTCTGTGATTCTGTGACTATTTCAGGAAATGTGTAAAAATAACCCTAAACTGACCCAATAGCGAGGAGAAGAAAATCTCCACCAGCAACATATACTTCTCCTAGTGGAAAATTTCAGATGAAGACTTGCTTTAAACTCCTCTACACCCCTTTTCTTCTTGAGGAAGGCTAGCACCATTGATTTTAGGACCCAGAGAGTCATAGGAAGGGTAAGCATAACACCAGGGAGAGGTGTAGCTAACAGGAAGTAGATATGTACCAATTCCAACTGTACCACTTCTGGAAACTTGCCATAACTTTATACTTGGAATTATAAGTGTACTTGGACTAACTCTTTGATTAGATTGCTAATACTTTAATTACAGGAGCAGTAAATTCTTCGATCTGTACAGAAGGCATGTTTCTTCAGTGTACATAAATTGCACAAGGTGTTTTGTCTGGTACTCTGCTCTTGAGATCTGTTTTGAATTCGGATGCAGTAGATGGACCCCACTACGTGCAGCTTGCAGCCACCACCCGTCCTTGCAAGGTTTTGAAAAATGTCATCTCTTCAAGGCTAGGGGATATTTGCAGGCAGCTTGAATTCAAGCAGCATACAAGATGCACAAGGTCTCTGGAGCGGACTGACATTCAGAGGGCTCCCAAGAGGATGTAGTGCTGATCTGAGCATTAGTTTCAGCTCTCACGGGTACTTGTAACTCCAATTAAAGACAGCAATTTAATACCTCTGGAAGTCAGGGTTTTCAAGCTCAGTGCCCTAAACTGGAGGTCAAGGTTCACACTTCAACGCCTCACTTAGTTTTTCCACAATACCCAACATGGTTTGCATGTGTGCAGTACTGAAGCTAATTGGCCAGACAGTAATTGGACCTTGTCAGATGAAAGGCACTATGGAATGCAGGAGAATGCTTCATGTTATAATTTGAGTGAAAACATAAACAGTACCCCAAAAGATAGATGTTGTCATCATAAACTTTCTCTCTGAATTATGCAGATAAGTACAACAAAATGTAATTTCTTATCAACATATTAATTATTCTTTGATTATACCCTTCATGTGCTGTAGATGCTCAAATTACACGTGGGCAATCAGATATACATCAGAGAATCTCTACCCATCCGAGGTGGTCTTCAAGCTGTGAATTTATATTAAACACCAAACATTAATATGAAACTAACTCCCCTTGGAGATAATACTTTGATGTATTAATAAAAAAGACTTCTCAGTTCTTGTTTATCATAAATTAAAATTAAAGTGCTTTCTTTTAGAGTTCTGTGTGAGATGAGTAATTTGTAGTGCAAGAAACATTGTAAGAACAGCACATACAGAAGAGCTCAAAAAAAATTCAAGACAGAGGTGTGAATCCATGGCTTGTGTACAGTGAACGTAATGCAAAGTGCTGAGTTCCCTGGCGTTATCAGTATTATCTGCCGTTATCAGCTGATTAACACTACAAGAAGATGTGCTTTTAGATCCCACTGTTTCCTTATTAGCTCTTTCCATGAAAGGGCCTATTGAGAAAGATGTCCTGTGTAATTCTTTTGAAAAAACTAAACTCCAAACAGCAGAATGTCAGTTGTTCACACAGTTTGGAAGAAGTTGTCATCTACACACAACCCAGTAACAGGAGGGCTGTCATTATCCTGAAAGTACAGGCAAGAGCTGTACCTACACACCCCGATGACTTTTTGTGATTCACAACCGTATTGTAATTATTATCATTGCAGTATATCAACATTATTAACATTTCATCATGCCTCAAGACTGTAGTGAAAAATCATTTATAAAATGAAGGTTAACATAATTTGTGGATATCTACATTATTATTATTATTATTATTATTATTATTATTATTATTATTATTATTATTATTATTATTATTATTATTATTTCCGAGAGGATTAAACATCAAAGACCCATATCTGTTTAACGCTTTTTTCCAGCTGTTATTTACTACAAGAGTATTACTAATGAGAGCTGCCAGGATGTCTTCTTATGACCGTACGAAGAAATGAAAAATCAGTAAATTCATACTAAGCACAAATACTATTTTCTTTGTCTGGATATTCTCAACTTGGTCCATCTTCCAAGTTAGAGTGATCCTATGTCAGTGCCAGATGTGATGCGATAAGTTGTCTCTGCCATAAGCAGGTGTTGGACAAGACAACCTCTGTTGTTCGATGGTTCTACTACTTTTTAAAATTGTGTCAGTGATTGAAGAAATAGCACATGCTTATGTAAAGATGCTACTGTGAACTAAATTCTACTGTTTCCTTTGACTGTGCAGTGCTGTAAAAACAGTGGAGTCACACTAGTGTGTGTTTCATTGTGATCTCGTCCAGAGCCACTAATTACATGGCTGTACACTGATCTTTATAGAGTCATGAGAAAAACAAAGAGATTAAAGGAAACAATTACTTGCTTACTAAAAAAAGAAAATCTTTCCTCACTCTGTCTTCACAAAGGCACCCATTTTTACGAAAGTACCTTCCCAGCATTTCTCTCCAACACAAAAACAGTACTAAATGTGGGAAAATCAAATTAAAGGTTCTTTTTTTACAGTAGCAGTGGAGCTACCGTTCAGACAGCTGTTCAGACAGTTTCCATCATCCATCACATGATGGAAATTTTATTTAATTTTACTGAATAGATACAGATAACTTCCAATATCAAAGCAGTGAACTCAAAGGGCAGAATTTTAAGGATATTTAAATTTCCTAACTGGTAGGGTGCAGATCTTTGAAGAAGTTTGAAGTATTTAACTCTCATTTGCTTTCCCAAGCACCTTTGATTCTGATTCACCTGATCCTGCCTTCTACTACCGGGTGGCTGCAGACATGAGCGACTAGGATTGCAGCACGTGGATATTCTACACACGTTGGCACGTACACATCTAAACGCACTTCCGAAACGCAAAGGGAAGATTACAAAGCAATGAACTGAAATGTTTGGATATCTGAACTAAAATACTTCCAGGATTTTTCTTCACACAAATCATCACCTTCTTTTGTTCAGTCCCCTTTGCAATGAAAGCTGCAATCCATACAGCTACAGAGCAACACACAGAACTCACGCTAAAGCAATTCCTACATGATAGCTGTACATAAACATTTATTCGTTCATACTGGAGGGAGGAAGGAACAGACAACTTGGCTATGTTGGTATAGTTATTATTTTTAGCATTTTGGCTGAAGTCTCTAGTTTCCTTTCCATACATTTTTTTATAGAAGGCTGTGGGGGTTTTATGTGCTCCTTCAAGTAGAGAACAGAGCTTTAATGTAGTAAAAATGCAGATTTTCCATTCTGCAGCTCACCTAGGTCGGTTTCCAGCTATTAAAACCATTGTACAAAATAACTGTTCCCTATAATACAAAATTCTGCTATGGCAGAAATAACACTGAGTATCCATAGTACTGACACTTCTCATTTCATTACCCTTGTTACACCACAGAGCAAATGGAAGCCAGATTCATAGGAACCCTGTAATTACTTGACAATAATCATTGCCAGCAATAAAGCAGAATTAGCAGAGAACTAATTAGTACACCACCCAGGACTAACAACAGTCTACACTTTTTTACTGTTGTTTTTAGCTACAAGCAGGAAAGACGTAAATTGCTCTTTTATCAAATAGCATGAAAGAGCTTAGGTAAGTTAGATGTTTGCAGTTATCACTCTGTAAAGCTGGAGTCTGCCCTTCAGCTATGTGGCATATATAACCCTGGAAGAAGACAACCGGAAGGCTGGAGACCTACCAGTGCCTGCTCCCTGCCGGTACAGGAAACTGGGTCTGTGGTTAGACAGCGGGAGACACCAAAACTACCGAAGCACAAACCTACTATTTTCATGTTAATGTCTCTAGTGGGATAGCAGGAGGGAATACAGAAGGGCTGGCTCTGCAAATGCCAGTGAAATACAGACCCTGGCACTTTTTAACTTGCTGGCTGAATTTCAACTATTTCTTAATCTTCTAATAGTTGATGGGAAAACAGTTGGACAGTTTTAGTTGCCATCTCATGGATGGAGTCCCTTTGCTCTGACTGCTGGAGTGCACATTCCCACTGATCTGAATCAGTACTTGCCTGACTGTGAACACAGATGGTTTGGTCACTAGACAGTGCTATCAGATAGATATTTGGAAAGTAAATGACTAATTCCTTGCTCAGCCAGACTTTTGGTGGGAAATGAGACATGTCACTTAACACTTACACTTCAGTTAAAAAGGGGAAAAAAATGTTCTTCCTTCCTTAGGAAGGAGAACTGTGAGACTTGATATGCTAAAGTGTGTACTATGCTCACAAATACACTCCAAGTACATGAGGACCACATAGCTACCTTGCATGAAGTGGTCTTCTTTCCTTTGTGACTTCAACAACCAGGTGGCCTAGATGTGAAACAGGAGAGTTTTTTTGGTGCTATTAAGGATTTGGTCCAGCCCTCAGCTGATCTCTAGACTTACTGATTTCACAGGAGCATCTGGCCATAGACAGACACAAGACACTTGCCCTTCCAGCAAATATTGCCCACTTGGAGTTACAAGTTGTCCTAAGCCATGATCTGATTCCTGATCATTTAGAGAGCATTCACCAGGAGATCAATGAATATAATTCCATGCTATAGTTTGAGGTCAGCTTAGTCCAAGAGAGAGGCAGGTGAAGGAAAAAATAAATAAATAAAGATCATGAGTTTTTATAAAAACTGAGGAGAGTGTTGAAGTGCATACTTGAAATATTTCCTCTGAACTCTGCAGTGCTGCTGGCACACCACTGGTTTAGCACTTGGTGCTTGTTCAACGTGTGCTACGTGGATGCACCAAGGTCTGCGTACATACATTTGCCAAGCAGAATGACAGAAGTAATGTGACTATTTCTGAAAAATGAAGTGTTTATGGCTTGCTCAGTTTCAGACTATGTTTCATAATCTTCAGCAATCACAGTGTGTCACTCATGGGCTTGCAACATATTCCCTCTGAACAGAAGCCACTTTGTGCTCACCACTGAAGAAGCATGTGCTGTGCAAGTGCCATACTGTATTTTGGCAGTAGCTGTTAGAAGTAAATTTGCAGAGGATTAAGGAGATGGAAGGCAGCGTGCCTCATACTGTAATTCTGCAGAGCATTAAAATATCCTGTTTAAAGAAGAGATGAGAGATGGCTGCTATTCAAAATCTTGGGGCCTGAGGTTCAATTTGTTGGGCAAAATTTCCATTTGGTCTTTGGGAAAATAGGTCCCTGAACAACAGCAGCTGCCCTTGCCCAGAAGGAGTGCGTGAGGATGCCTCCCTCCTTCGGATGTCACCTCCAGCGCGAGGTGGGAGCTGTCCCCAGGGGCACAGGGACACCCGGACCCGTGCCAGCTGGAAGCTCCCTGCTGGCTGCTGCGCTGCCTCCAGGATCAGCGCAGGGCCCTTCCCCATCTCCAGATGTGCTCCACGAATAGCAGGATCCAGGGGCTGCTCTGGTTTTACGTCCTCTCAAGGCCAGGAGAATGAATGTATGTGCTGAGGACATGAGCCATTTTTGGCTGTCCGGTGCTACAGTAATGGGATATACAGATAAACACAAAGATTGAAAACTGGTTGTGTACACTTTGAAGGAAAAGGCAAAGTACTTTATTTTCCAAGTCTAGCCTTTTTCTAGACTTGACCTTGGTCTGCACTTCTAAGAATCTGACATTTTTTGATGGTTTATTTCACTTTCAGATTTTGGCAGGGTCTAGCCTCAGATATGCCAGAAGTATGATGAGATAAGTTGTTCTCCAGACAGAAACAGAAGCAGAAAGCAGGCAGTTGCCTACAAAAGATGGTCTCTCCTACAGATTTCACTGTAAAAATGCCTGGCTCAGTTTTCAAAAGAAGAAGCCTAAATCTGACAATGAAATCTCAGCAAAATGGAAGTTAAAGATTTTAAATAACCATCTTAAGAGCCCACATGTTGCTCTGAAACCACTGGTTAAAACTGAATACATGATAAAGACATTTTGATTTAGGAGATGAGCTGCATTTTGCAGTATTTTTTTACACTGTAACGGTAGTTAGAAATCCAGGACCCATGGCAGCCTGTGGCTGCCGTATTATGTTCTGAAAACTCACTTATTACTAAGTAATCACACTCATGTACTGAAAATTACAGTTTTTTATTTTCTGGTAGAGCTTCACCTTTAGAGACAAACAATAACACAAACAAACCAGCCAGGACTCTGCTGGTTTACCTGCACTGAAGAATGTGCAGGGAAGGCAACACTGCCAAAAGGTGAAAATTATAGCTGTGATGCTCCATTGGCTGATGCTGATTTTGGGAACAGAGCTGGGGTTTTCATTAATCTTTCTGCAACTCCAAGTCAAAGCCAATTCCTAAAAGTAGCCTCAAAACTGAGTCTACAAAGCTACTCTATGTTTAATGCATTTCAAAGCATTTCCTTCATTGTTTACCGACCTGGCCTTTCCTCATCAGGGGTAGAAAAACATACCGAATGCTTATGACCTGCAAGCTCAAATCCCCCTGGAAAGAACTTTTTCAGGAAAACATTATTGTGGTGAGGACTTTCAGGGAGTGCTGGACTTTTAAAGTTTCTCATGATGTTTTGCATTTTTTTTCTAAATGAATGGGAAAAAACTCATCTGGCTCTCATTTGAATTCTCAATAGACTTTAGAAAGGAAATTCCAACCAGAAGTGTATTCCTACACCTAAAATCTATGTGGGAATGATGCTGTATGCTTGTCTCAAACCAACAGCAGCCAGGAGAATTGGAGCTAAGGCTGGATCAGCAGCAGACCCGCTTGTTCCACACAACGGTAAGGGTCTCAGGGGCTGGTTTTATAAACCAGGCTTCAACAGGACATATTAGAAGCTTAGCATATGTTTAAATATCTAGTTGACCTGTCTTCACAGCAGCCATTTTGTCATCCATGTAGAATATTTATTTATATACATGGGGATTTCTGGATATAAAGGGTGAAAATCATCTCACCTCTCTGCAACTGCATTGGAAATATTCATCCCAAGTGCTCCTGAAGGCTATGGAAAGAAAGAGGGACTTCCACAAAAATACTCATCTTATCTTAAAGTTAATGTCTAAAAGAGGTAAAATGGCTTGTGCCCAGAAAGTGCTCATTCTTCTCTACGGACTATACATAGAATTTGGGAGGAACAGGCGTATAAAGCTAGAGATATTTCCAGTGAGACGAAATAAATTTTTCTTTGAGGCATCTCCTGTTAATGTACTGAGTGACTTAAGGTCTGTAATTTCACCTATTTGCACTTGATTTTCTCCATTTGCAGTGACGGCGTAAATGATCTGTATCCGTGTTTGCAAAGGGATTTGAGATTTATGTAGGAACATTCCTGTATAGGTGCTCAGTCTTTACCAAAAACAGCACGTAGCTCCCACACAATGCCTGTCATTGAATTAGAGTTACTTGACCTCAGAATCCACTAATCTCAAACACAAGCAAGGAAGTAAGTACTTGAGTTGTTCATCCCATCTGTGTCTTATTCATCAGTTCACCTGCTGGTTTCCGTAGGATATAGGTATTTCTCACCTACCAGAAATAAGCTGCGCTTATGAAGATTTCCCCTGCAGTTGATACTATACATTCTTGGTATTCACGTTTTCTTTAAGTATCTTAAGCTTATAAACAACTCCAAGTACTTCTAAGTTTTAGAATTTGCCAGAAAAATACTTTTCTTTCCCTAAAAAATGTGGACTGTCTCTGGACAAAGTTGTTCGGTCAAAGCGTAGGGCCAGCCTAGCTAGTTCTAAGTTGAAGTCAGATGCAGGGCAGGTCTTCCCAGACCTTTCAGGGAGGTAAGCACCTCCAGTTCCCAGCTCCCTAAGAGCACTGTTCCTAGCTCTCCTTAGACGTATCAAGTTAACGGTTTGCTCAGTGCACAGCGGAGACTAATGTGCGAGCGTGATGCTGGCAAAGCCTCACCAGAGGATTCTTATAATTGATGTGAAGACAATATAACTGATTTGTAGATGCATAACTCTACACCTTGCTCACTGCATCCGTTTCCTACAACTGTTGTTGATTGCTTTCTTCCCTCTGCTTTTCTTCTCTTTCAGTTAAGAAACTTTGGGAAGAAACTTCCAATAGCAATTTGTTGTGCCATGCCTATTTGGCAGTGCCTACTGCACTATTACACAAATAAACAGGGAACACGATGTAACGCCACAGCAGCAAATTTAACTAAGATCCAATTGTATTTGATGCCATCTGGATGTGGGAAGAATGTTCCCTTAAATGCAAAATCTTCAACAGAAAAACAAGTTCACCCTTCACAAGTATGTACCATAACATAGGACAATACACCATCTTTGACTTATGACTTCATCGGTAAGAAATTGGCCTAGCAATGGCATTTCTCCTCCAACAGGCAGATGTGCTCTCTATCATATTGTTCCTCCTGCACAGATCTGAATTTGGGGAATCCTTTAGAGCTAGTATGAAGCCACTGTTTGCTAGGAAGTGGTAACCTGTCCTGTATCACCTCTCAAATAAATTACATCTGGCTGAACCACCAGTGTTAGGAGGGGGGGAGGCTACTGGCTCTTGATTTAGACTATGAGATTGTAAGCAGCTAAAACAAATAGTTCACATTTCCAGGTGCAATTTATTAATTTAACTGTCTCATTTTTATGGTGTTCATCACAGCAGAAACTCAGTGACAGCCTGAGTAAATGCTTTGACTTGTAATACAGAGTCACCTAAAAAATTAACGATGAGTTCTTTTCTCAAAAGACTTGAAGACAAACACATTTCCAGCACCAGGGCCTCGGAAGAGGAAATACCTCAGGGAGAATATTGTTATTAGGTGACACTGAGCAAATACTTAAGCAGGAGTGATTGAAGCAGACTGTGTACCCTAAGGATTTAATGAGCAGCTTGGAGGAGTTGATGGCCTGAGGCATAGCCTCAGGTCATTAAGCCTCAAATGGTTATTAATCCCCAGGAAATGCTTTCTGTCAAGGTCATTAATGCTATTATACAGTGGAAATTGAGGGCGTATCGAGAAATTAGCATGTAGTCTGTTTGCAGGAGAAATGCTCTCAGTAGGCACGGGCAGGTCATTTCCAGGAGGATGCTGCAGTGTCCATGAGCCACCTGGCTCGCCTGAACTTCCATGTCACTCTCCGCACCATTTCTAAGCTAAGTCGCTGTTTTGTGGAGTGTCACTACAGAACTTTATCATGCATTGAGTAGTTAAATTAGCAGCTCGGCCTAACTCCAAGGGATAACATTAGCTGAAGTCCACTGGCAACTGAGGGATTTACACCAAGAGCCTGACCAGCAGGCAGGGAAGGGCAGTACCTGGTGAGATCCCAGTTTGGGGCTTTCCTCTTGGACCCCTTCTCTGCATTGGACACCTCATGAATGAAACCTCAGCTTCACAGCCACTGCTATTACCTTCCCATCAAGAATGGAAAATGCTGGTGCACGGATCCCATGACTTTTGATAAATAGGGTCTAGAGAGAGGCAGTTATTTGTTTAGTGCATTTTATGTAGCTAGCAGTCAAAACTGGATGTCAGACTTGGTGATTTTTTTTTTTCAGATTCTGCTGCTGGTTTATGATTTGAATTGGGCAAATTAAATCCTGTAATTCTGTTAAATTATCTTTGTGCATCAGCTTTTCCTCCATTAAAAAGGTTATAACCATACCTATCACAACAGATATTTTGAACTTTGAATTACATCTATTTACAAGGAACCTGGAGATCTTTGCTTTCAAAACTATTATTTTATAATGATCAATGCTTGATTTTTAAGGCAATGCAACAGACTGCAATCGCCTAAATCTGTTCCTTCTGCTCTAAACTAATCAGGGAAAACAGAAAATTATTACACAGTAGGATCATTTTGATTACATCCCTGAGGATGATTTAGCACCCCAATTATGCAGCTGTCCAAATTAAGAGAAGAAATCTTTCTTTATCAAAGAGCCTGAAGAGGTTTAGAAAGCAACAGTATATTATACCAAGTAAAAAGAAAGAACAAAAGGATATCATGATCTATTTAATTCTTCTGACAATGTCTGTATTAAATGATCAATGCTTAGACATGCATTGCCATTTACTGGTTGATTAAGTGCCCTAACATTCACTGGCATGAGCCAGTGCATCCTTACTAAATGGAATTTATGCAAATGTTATTTCAATTACATGTCTCTACATAGGTGTCAGGAACACACCCATCTATGGGGAACCAGGGGACAAATTCACTGCTATTCTTTAGTCTGGTTGCTTTCCTAAGAGATATTCATTCAATCAAGTTGTTAAATTATTGGAGTACAGAAAAGTACTTTAACCATTATATTAAGAAAAAACACCTTTGTATGATATGACTACATAGTTTTTGCATCTATTTGGGTTCTTGATTTTGTGAAGCATATATGTTTAGGCACTGATACTGTAAAAAATGAAGTTACACTCTTAAAATGTAAAAAATGAAGTTGCACTTCTGAAATATAAATATAGCTGAATATTTCTAGAATGAAACTTTCACTTAATTTATGTTAGACATCATTCCAAATACCTGAAGAAGAACTGCATACATGTCACAGTACAGAAAATTTTATTTGGCAGTACTGCCTTAGACATGGCTGTGAAGCCATAAATCAGATAAAATAAGTATTTGGACACTAAATTATTTTTGGAGTTGGAAAATTCCACTAATGCTATATTTTTATAGCAGTATGTTCCTGGTAACCTAGACTGCAATCAAGAGATACATTCAACATCATCTTCTTCTGAAGAAAAGATGAATTTAAACTTCTGCTTCAAGGGATCCAACTGTGCAGTTTAGTGCTGTCTTGGATAAGATTGCTTTCCTGATCAGGATTTTCAACAGATTTGTGTCATCGAAATCACTGCACCTAAGCATGTCTAACATATATTTCCTTGCTTGTGTTGCTGGATTGTGCCATAAGGTACACATTGTAATATTTACATAAGAAATAGATTTGAAAAAAACGACATATCCTTGATCTCTCCTGTATTTTCAATAAAGTAGACAATTCCTTGCTGCTGGGTTCCTTTTCTCTTTCTTTTGTTTTCCTAAGTATAGCTCTTCTTTCTGACTCTACAACTGTCTTTTTACTGTCTTAGTCTCCACACCTATCCCACTAATGCTCAGGATACTTCAGTGAGCCTCTGCCAAATTTCATTCCTCCATTTGCTCTGGTCACTGAGTTTAGGAAAATGTCTGTGAAGGCAGTCACATATCCTTCAGTGGATCTTACGCAAACATAAAGTAAGGAATAACTTGATGATACACCATCTGACTCTTGTACTTTGGACTGATAATAACTGTAGTCACATCTTGTAAAATGAACAGTTTAAAAAAAAAAAATGACTTGGTTTTTTCTCCTCTCAAGAATGACCATGCTCATTTTTATCTTAAAAAGATTTCATCTAAGAAGTTGAAATTAACCATAGAAAATAAGACCAAGTGGAAAGTGGAAGTTCATCTAATCCACCCTCTGTCGAAACCTGCAGGACTAATATTTACCCTTCCATAGAGGAATCCTGGATTCGGGACAACTTCACAAAATATATACTCTGAGAAACACCTGATCAAACAGGTTGCTTTGCTCTCAGACCGGCTAGGTGGCAAATTTACTACTCTCTGCTGAAGTAGATGTTTTGATGATACAGTTCCAGCTCTGTTCTCAGATGGAGATGTTAACTTGAGCAGTGTTCAGCCGCTGCAGCTGGAATGCACTGCTTACTTTTCCAGCCTTTGCATTTAACTACCTCTGGATTGCCACATCTGTAGCTATTCAGCAGAAACTCAGCAAACTCATATTTTCCTGCAAACAGTATCTTATATTCCTGCCATGCTGGCGTCTTAGCATCATTTACATCCCTGCTTACAGAAATGGTGGCATTTCATACAATGCTGACTTCCATGGTTTGTAGGGTGTGCTGGATGATAACCTCAGCTGCACTGCCCAGATTAGTTAACCCTCACTTCTTCTGATGAACACTAAAGAGCAAGTCTTTCCAAACTACCACAGATCCATTTGGATGAGAGGTCTGCACAACTGTGAGTTTCAGAAGGCAGCAGAGCAGATTCCAGGAAAGCAAAAATGCCAGTGAATGAAAAGCTAAGAATACACTTTGGGTGAAACATGGAAGAGAAAATTGCCAGTTCCTCAAATAACATTGTTTATTTAACAGTATCCTGTTGGGGGGAACTACATAACTGCAGCGACTATGTGTAACTGTGAGTACTCATGCCATGATAATGTGATGGATTATCATGAAAGTCTACTCTTAAGAGAATAATATTTGTGTCGGGCAAATACTGCTCTTCTAAAAAGCCCATGGTTATCCTGTACGGGGGACAATGAACAACAAGTGTGTCTGACCAGCCAGGAGTATGTTCTTTCAAATAAAGAAAATCCCCAAATTATAATCTTAGTGATAAATGCTTCTCCAAAACAGTATTTCACAGTGAACATTTTTGCCAAACACCAGACACTCTCACTACTAGTAAATAACCTGAGGAGTACATTCCTATTTGAGTGAAAATATCAGAATTTAGCCCTAAAAGCTTTTGTATACAAAGTCTTATGAATAGTTCACAGATAACGATGACTGTTTTTCTCTGCTTCTGCGAAGAAAAATGCTCAGTCAAATATATGCTTACTTACATATAAATGCTCAAAAAGATTGACAAGATCTGAAGAACCAAATCTATGTGTCACCAAGTCTCTACATTTAGCTGGTGTCTCTGCAATGCTCAGCATACGTAAAGTAGTAAAGCAGCATTAATTAGTATTACTTTGCTGTCATATTGTTTTTCTTCAGTCTCAGAGCCTGAGCAGTAACACTCCTCAATGACCTCCTAAAGCATCAATGGAGACACCGCATGCCCCCTCACCGCCTGCTTTTTTCTATTTCCTTTCCTTTAAAATATTTCAAGGCTGAGGTAATAGCACACAGAAAAGATGGTATTTACTCTCTCTTCCAATGCAGACAGGTTTTGAAGCAATGCAGTAGGCCTATCCCAAAAAAACCAGTTTGCTATATTTCAATTCCCACACGTTGAGTGTGAGCGTTACTGAAGGCAACTCCTGTACCACTAAACGGAGGCATATCTGCTTCCCAGCTTAATACCTGTAGACTCAGTTTTATGCTTCAGTTTACAGTCTGTTTTGGTAGCTCACCCTATGCAATGAATAGAATTCAACTAGATTTTGCAGGGAATTGCATGAAAAAATCTCCAAATGTCCTCTACTATTGTTTTCCATTTTTTATGATAAGACAGTTGTCATTGTGGTCAGAAAGGAGAGAAATACATGTGCAAAAAGAACCATTTAAAAAGTCTTAGGAAAAGCTGTTATTCAAGTGTCTGTCAGGGGGATCAGGTACAATTGCTCTGCTCCATTAATTTTTAATCACATCTGGCAACCAGCCTCAAAAGTCTCCAAGACTTTATGATGCCTTGAAATGAAAAGGGCAAAATGTTCTCCTCCATCATTTTGGAAGACATCAGGGCACTAGCGTCTGTAGTAAGTGTAAAGACCCTTCTAAAGCAGCCTTTGAGAGCTGTGCACTAACGGAGCTGCTCAAAGTACAGCAAGTCAATCGTGAGACCAGTAGCACCAGCTCATTTTTACCATGATGATACCATACCCCTAAGGCAAATATGGCTTTCAGGAGATGAAAAAATGAGAAAGGACAGCATCAGAAATGAGTCCCCAGGAATGTTAAGATGGAAGATTATCCTTAACTGAAATATAATACATAGCTTTAACTGAAATATAATACATAGCTTTACTGTGAGTTTTTATCTTGGAGTTACCTAGGAATTTATTTCATAATTATTTCATCCATAACTATACAAAATTTGTAAGATATTTAGATCTCTTCTGCTAGATCCCCCCAAAAAAAAATTTCTACTGGAAATACTTGTAATAGCCACCAGGAACTAAAAGCACACAGTACTGGGCATCTACCTTGACCCCAAGCTGTGATATATGTAGTTATGTACATCAGAGGTGCATGCTTTCACAGTACCCGCAGGGACTTCTAGTTAGGGACAATTTCCTTTAATAAAAAGCACAGCTAGGTATATTTAGAAACAATTTTAGCTCTGACCTTATGTTTCTCCTAAAATCCTAAACCCTAACCATAGTCAGAATCTTTCTCTAAAAAGCAGTCTCCAGACTGCCATATCTTACTTCCAAGAATTATTTTTCTAACTTCATTGCTGCCTCCCGTCTCTGTCACTGTTTTCTCAGGTACATGAATTTGACCATTTACACTACAAAGGCATCCAGGAGCTCACTACAGTAACCTTACAGTCGTCTCTTCCTTTGTCCATTTTGGACATTTGCAGTAAAATACTTAAGCAGGGAGAGTAAATAATTCATCTCCAATGAGCACGTGCTACCTTGAGACTACCAAGTCTCTTCCTCTCTTTAATCATTTCCTAAAGACAATATGTTGATTCAAATAGGAAAATGTATACCTGAAATCAAATACAAAAGATGTCCTGAAAGAATTATCGATTGGCCCACTATAAAGACAAGAGAACTAGTGGGAAGACACATCAGAAATATTCACATTTGGACTTATATTAAATATGCCCCCAATCTGAAGATATTTTCATTCAAGGTAGGTACTGGTTCATGACATCTCTTTTTAAAATCTCCTCTGTCCTTAGGTTACGAGAGACTCTCTCCCTGAAGTATTTTGTGACTGCAGGTGAAAATGTACTCAGTGCTTTACCTGTCAAATTCCCCACTCACCCATATTTCTTTCTGGATGACCACTCCGCTGCTTGGAAACCCCTCACATCCCTACCCACACCCAGAGAAGTCACATTTTCAAAAGCGGTTTAGCTTCTATCATGTTTCCGAGGAATAACACTAGCATTGCTTTTTTAATACTGTGCTCCTTTATTCAGGAGTGTTATTTTTCTGCTGGTCTAGCACATGCGCACTGAAGGGCTTTCAGATTAATGCTCAGGGTCTTCAGGTTAGTTGTTTTTCCAAGAGTGTGCTGCTCCCTGAGGGCATCCCATGAGATAAGGATACTGCTCTGACAGCCCAAGACGGTGTTCTGCATTTTCGCCTTGAGGAGACCAGTATTAACCCAGATGGACAGTGATATCCAACAGTGTGAAAACACACTAGAAGTCTCATTTGATAAATAATAAATATAAGTATATTTTTATTACTGTTCTCATGCAGAAACTATATGTCCTGCTGTGCAAATAGCAGAGTATGCTCTCCCTGAGATTAACATTTTGGGTCAAGGTTTTCAAGCAGAGATTTCTCTCCTGAAGTGTATATGTACACAAGTCCTACCCAGTGCAGGAGCTGGGCACATAAATTGGCAGGAACTGAGAACTGAGGATCGTTTTGTACATGGAGTAAGACAGAGTTCTCCTCCCTGGTACAGTGGAATTCAGAACAGTCTTTGTAGACTAGACACATCATACATCAGGGTTAAAAACTTCAAAATGATGGTGCATTTTAGGAAACTAAAGCAATGTGATGTTAGGTTCCTGCTCTGAACATCTTCTCCCCACTGAGTACTGGGGGAACTGTGGAGACCCACCTCACCAGGCTGAAGCCAGTTTCTGGCCACTACTCTCCTAACCTCCATTTGCAGAAGTGGTGACAGCACAAGAAGATCCTAAGCCAAGTGGACAGTCTGAAGGTCTATCCAAATGTATTATGGTGGATCACCACAGACTGAAACAGGGAAGTGATTATGCAGATTCAGACTGATAAAAAAATACTAGAACAGCTTTAGGAGGAAACTGCCTGAGGTCTGAAAGCAAAGGATAAATCCTAAATTATAAACACTTTGGTGGGTTCCACATGCTAAATATTTTTGGGACTGTAATATATTTAATTTCTGTGACTTTTACTGAACAATTTGTGTCAATCTGATTTTCAAGAGGAAAATTAGTTTTCAAGAGTAGCCAGTAGCATCTCTGGATGCCTTTCTTGAACTGCCAGTAGCTGAATTGCCCTTGGATAGTTTAAGACAAGCTCCAAATCAATGAAAAAAACTCTTGCCCATTCACAGTTATTCTTTTTTTTTTTTTTTTTTAATATTCTGAAGAATAAACCATGTGTGTGAGCCATGATATTTTTATAACTGTGGACGGTGAGACACAGAAGGAGATGGAAGGCTAAACACAGCATTCATGAACTTTTAAACTCTCCTGGACTGTACGTACATTTTAATATAGTCTGAGATGTTATATGCAAGTTTATTTCTCTTTTAAATGTTATTTAATAGAAGATACATAGAGTTAATAATACTTGGACATGACCAAAATAACTGTCACTTTATAGGTGCAATGTACTGATACAACTTTAGCCATCTATAAGCTGTATAGTTGTTTACTGTCCTTGATAAGCTCAGACCAAATTCATCACTGGCTATCCATCTGCTGGGCTGGAATACATTAGGGATGAATCGGCAGGGTGAGTCCCATATTGTCCTTATGATGAGTTGCTCAACAATTTTTCACTATGATAATTTAAAAGATTTCATGTCAAACCTAAAAATGTGTTCCTTTTACATCTGTCTCCACAACACAACTCGTAGAGCTTCACCTAGTAATTTCCTCATAATGCTTTTAATTTCTGCTTGCGTTACAGTATATTGGTACTATTGCTTCCTAAGGAAATAATATTCATACCACCTGTCTCTCTGGGACACCCCTCTGCACCCCAATGTAATTTCAGAATCTCTTGGCCAGTTTCAGTCATATCTGACAGCGGGAGCCAGGTCTCAAAGATACTGCATTTTAGAAAAGCTGGTGCTGGGCAGAGAGAAGCATACAAATTATTATTCCAGTAAGGGAAAGGCATTTGTGGGGTGACCCACTATCCATGCAGAGAAGCAGCAGACAGTTGGCTAAAGAGTACACAGCACTCTGCATCAGCCACAGCATATGTACCGCTTTCCTGACAAATATTTAAGGGAAGGGAGAGAGATCTGGGGAGTGGCATGGAAGAGGGGAAGTAAGGACTTGGTTTCACTGAGGTGGGGGGAAGGAATCCAAACCCGTAGGAAACTAGGCTGCACTGATGCCAGTGCTCAGAAAGGAATTCGTTTAGCTCAATTTTACAATATTCTCTAAGATGGGAATAAAGGTCAACCACTACTCATCACTGGGCAATGGGCTGCTCCAACTTTTGGCAGCTCCAGAATGACTCATACGAGGAACATATCACTGCTGCATTCTTCACCAGTGTTGCAGGAGTGACTGCATAATGTCCTCACAGTGTAATGCCCTCATATTGTCCTCATAGCCCTGTCCTTCCCAGCGCTTCCTTCTTTAGAAACTCCGAAAGAAGATGCTGAGGGGCTGTGGCACCGAGTAGGAGCTCTGCAGCCTACCTCTGCCCTGAGCTATGTACTTGCCTAGGTCCAAAAAAGCTCCTAAAATAGTCATTTGCAAGAAAGGACCCTGGAGCACTGTATTTCCCAGTGCTACAGATCTACTAAGCTCCAGCACAAATGTCCTTAGAAGAGATAACCAAAAATGAAGGAATAATCATGCCCAGACAAAAACAACAAGCAGCAAGCCGTTCCCTAAATACACATCAAGTCCAACATCATTGGGCACTCATCCTCTGTTCCACAAACCATGTCACAACCAAAGGCTGTACAAAGCCCACCTTCTACCAATACCAGCCAAAACCATGTAATGCATCTACCAGAACAAAGCTTTTACTCAGCATTTTTTGTGACGCGGAGAAATTTGCACAAGTGTTACTATTATTTATATTTAATTACAAACCTCAGCCAAAACCAGAACCTTATAACTGTCACTGCTGCTCAAACGTTCAATGACAAACGAGCTGGTGCCTTACATAGTTTACAATCATCACAGACAGGCAGAAAAGGAAAGGGTAAGAAACAAAAGCATGGAGACTTACGGATGGTCATCCTACGAAGGGAGGAATTTAGCTTCTCTGAGTTAAATCTAGACGATGTGAGCTCAACCCACTCAGAGCGAGTAGAGCCCAGGACCTCCTCTCTCTGGGGTGAGTGCTCTAATTCTTGGGTGATTACGCAAGAGGAAGATAAGTCACATCCATCTTCAAATGAGTAAGTGGATCCCAACTGCATGGAAGTGCCAGCATTTATTTCTTATTGTTCCTCTATATTCCCAATGGAAGAGGTATTTACTTGAATGAGGCGAACTGAATCATCCTCGGGTGGGTGGATGGATGGAGAAGGGGAACGGATCTCCCTCCGCAGGCCTTCAATAAACAACTGTTGCTCTCCTTAGACTGTACAAGGAATTTAAGCAGCTGTGACAAATGGACTGGATCATCTGCTTAACCCTGGGTACCTAAAAGCTTGAATTAAATGGAATGGGTTCTCCAGGAGACACATGGTCTCTAGCAAATGCCAGCGTTTCTTGATTTTTCAGACAAATACCATGGTATTGCTAATTATAGTGGGCCTGACTTTCATCTGGAATAAATTAGTGTTGTTGCTGCCAAAGACTGGCCCAGAAAATCCATGTAAAACTGCAGGATCCTTGCAAGAAAATGAGGCTCTGTATTAGGTGGAGCCTTGTTGCTAGGAAGGCCTGTTGTTGAATGTTTTAATCCAAAAGATTAAAAACATGATTTCACATTATGGTCTCTGACTTAGCATGGTAAACAGCCTTTAAAACCACAATCTAGTAACAGTGCCTTTGTCCCTGCTTGCCATCAATGGCAGACTCTTTTCTCTTTCTTTTTTTCAAAGTTATCCACAAAAATAAAATGGGATAAAACCAGAAACCAAGCACTTTTTCAAAGGTAGAACATAATTTAATCTTTAAGACAGAGAACAGAAGAGTGTGGGTTTTCTCTGACTGTGGACTTCTTGTAATTTCACTGAAGATAAATATTTAGATAACAACCAATGGGATATTTAATTGTCAGGAACTATTATATTTAAAGGAAGTGCTAGAGATTTTTAGACTTGTTTTCCTATGTGTGTTGACAACCCATTCCCATCATTTACACTCTGTATGACATATAAATACAATCACTGCTATACTTTGTAAATTGTTAATATTAGGACTGTAGGGATGGCTATGCTTTCAGTTCTACATAAAAAAGACAGCTTTTACATCAACATCTGGCTGAACTTCCATTACTTTCCCATCTGTTATTTGTACTCCTCCTCCTTCTCCTCAGCCTCCCTATTTTTTTCTTATTGCTCCCCTGCCTGATTTGATCTGGGAAGCTGCACACCCTGCCTGCCCTTGGCTCCTGTGATACTCATAAACCATGAAACAAATAAACACAGGAGGAAAGGAAAAAAACAAAAGCAGGAGGATATTTGGTAAATCTAACTATGTGGATCTCTCCAGCTGTGCACGTAATCAAGCAATGGCACCATCTGAACCGAGACACGGTATGCTGCCTACCCTTTCCATCCTCTCCCCTGCTCTGTCTGTGTGAAAATGAAAGGTCTTCAGGTCAGGACCACAACTTCTCATAAACATGACCAGCACTCACAGAAATAGGACTGGCGATCGGACAATTGGTTCGTTAAACGCTACTGTCCTAAGTCAGGAACTAAACCTTAGACCTGAAAAACCCACAGAGGGTAGAACAAAAGATTCTTGAGTTTCAGGAGCTACTCTCAGTACTATTTCATATTTACTCTTATTTGAGGGTAAATTTACCATATCTCAGCTTATCTAAGTGTAAAATAAATTCTATAATATTGCTTAGTTCAAAGAGATCCTGCGAAGTATTACTAATTGGAATTTGAAATCTCTGGAGGAAAACCACCATGCGGTATCTAATAACTGGAACTGCATGGACAGAGTCTCCAGTTGGTTACCAGTGAAACTACAGATAAGATACTAGGTTAACAGATACAGCAAAAGAACTTTAATAAGAAATGCATGTATCAGTAGATGAAGTATTTAATGACTTTATCAGCATGCATTTGCCAAACTTTGTTGGGTTTTGTGTACAGCCACAGAAACACCTCCAAAAGGATCAAAAGAATGTTATTTCTCATATCAGAAAAATAATTTTACTCAGAGAATAAGAAAATGAAACCACTTCTCACAAAGAAAAATGAACTTGTAAGATGATGCAGCTCTGAAACAAATTACATATATTCTACTAATCAATAAAATACAGTTGCCAAGGCAACACTGACATCAGAAAGTGAAATACAGAGGTCCGTCTTACATAAACACATACACATACCGATATGTTATGTGAACTTTTGCAATCTAGCAGTGACTTCAAGGAAAAATATGTTTTTACAAAAGAACACATATTTTCCCAGGCTTGATAGATTCTTGTGTAAGAGCTTTTATGAGATTTTAGACAAGTTGTATTTTGTTTGGTAGTCTTTGTTCTTGTTCTTTTCTTACTGGAAACAAAGAAATGTTGGGAAAAAATTGCTTTCAATGAAAATTAATTATCGCTATTAAAGTGACTTAAAACAGTGACAACTGGATGGGGGAAGAAACTCTACCAAAGCATTTGAATATTGATCCTGAACATAGTTAAGACTGAAAAGTTTGAATTTGTAGATCCTATTTGTATTATATTGAGCAGATCTCAAGGGACAAATTCTGAGTACCAAGATTGTAAATAGGAAAGTATTTTTTTGCACAGTACTTATAATTCTCATTATATGCGTCTTTAACCTGAAGGCTCAGTTCTGCCGCCTTATTCAACAACTGTTATAATCCCACTGAGCTGAGTGGAACAAATCACAGAGCGGGACGCTATTGAGCATCACTATAGGTGATACCAGCCAGCCCTGTCTAATCTCTAATTTGGTATTTAATTTGAACAGTTCATTACATTATTGCATAGCTCACTACCAGAGCCTCTCAGTACAAATGTAGCTGCTTCTTTTGCTGTAGCTAAATAAAGCCCAGGTTTCCCAGTGATGTTCACAACTCCTTGCCCCTTTTTGCAAAAACCATGGACAATACCCACTGGTCATAGGATACCACCTCATGGCTCCCTAAATTACTGCTCATGTTTCACCCATCTGTGTGCTCAGCCACCTGGAGCTGGCAGAAATTTTCCGAACTTGGATGCCATAGCAACCAGGGCTGAGGAATTAAGGCAGAACTATAGCTGTCTATTGAATTTGCTCTGGAAGCTCGGGTGGGCAATATAAATGTAATATAAATAAATAATATGAAGCGTGAGGGTGTTCGACTGCTGCCTTAAAGGTCTGCCAGTATGCTCATTATCAGTACCAGGCTTTCAAGACTCTATTTTCTGAGAGACGATTTTCAAACAGTTTTTTAAAATGAACTGGTTTAGCTGGTTCAGCACTCAAGTTCACTGAAAAAATCCAATGGAGATATCCCACTGAGATCTGGGTCAGCCTCCTTATTTTCAGTTTAGTTAAAAAGTGAAGGTAACTCATTATGCAGCTGACTGAAATGTTCTTGCAATAACAAACTCGTGGCGTTTTTACAAAGAACTGAGAATATGGGATGGTATTTTCAGGTATGTATAAGCAATTACAGTCGAAACAAAATAGTGTCTTCATTCTTCATTGGGTTAAGTGATGGAAAGACTATTATGTGTGATTACCTCTTCTATTAATTTGGATGTATAAATTAGACATGTTCCTACAGGCCTCTGGAGATTTAATGCACTATATAAGTGCTAAATATTAACATAGATATATATTTTGAATTCAGTGGTTCAGAAGCACAAGAGAGGTACACATCATTGCGCCTGTATCTATCACATTTGCTCCTGGTCATCTGTGAGCATATTCCTGAAAAACAAGTTAATACAACAGAGCTGTCCCAGTAGGTCATTAGCCACTGGTGGAGGGATGTTACAAATTAACATCTCTGGAACAAACAATTTGCTAAATCCTTTTTCTCTGACAAGCGAGGACCCATGCCCTGCTCTAGGTGTACCAGCTGGGACACACAGACACAGGAGAGACACAAAGGGAAGGAGGAATGCCTGGATGCTATGCTCCGCTGCGCTGAAAAGGAACATGCAGAGGTGATTTTTGGAGTTGGGGTTTAGGGTGCAGGTATGGGGGCCCCAGGGCAGCAGAGTAGGTGCAAGCTCCAAATATTTCCCCAAAACTAAGCCAGGTGGGACCATGTTGTGACTTTTCAACTGTACATTAGTGCTCATGGCTGGCAAAGGACTGCCATTCGCGGTTTTCAGCCCTGTTCAAAGCCTGTGTAACAAGTGCTAAAGCAAATAGTACTCCTATTTCCCCCAAAGTCACCCCCAAATGGAAGAGCCATTTCATGCAGAATAGGTAAGTCGAGGCTTCGCTCCTCCCAGCAGCACTCCGTGAAGATGCTCCAGCCACCAACTCCTGCTGCAGGACCGCTGGTTCCCATTCACCTTCTGCCCAAATTGTTGGCTGCATTGGCAGATTTCAAGAACTGAGACAGCCCTAACCAGTGATTTCACAAGACCTTCCATTTCATTTGCAATTCGGTAACTTAATTCCACCTTTAAAAGACAGCTACCACTGTTTTTGTCTGTAGGTGGAAGACCATCTCCACAAAAGTCCTCTCAATCAATCCTTTCCTTTTGTCTATAACGTCCACAGATTTAACAGGAGCTTTTACGTGACACAGGATGGTTATGTTTTACTGAGTCTACTTGCCTTCAAAAGCATCAATAAATCAACAAACCAGAGGTAATTAAGGAACAAAACAATGCTAAGGGCTTGATTTAAATACGCAAACCCCAGAACATTCAGGACTCAACCTCAGCCCATCCTGTCTGTCCCTCTGTGCAAAAATGTTCTTCAAACAGCGAGTGAGCTTAGCTCGTCTGGATGTGCTTGGTGGATGGAAACTGAGTTTAATGTAGCTATCCTGGCTTTTATCTGCTTAAAGCAGAATCCTATTGTTATTTTAACTTTACAATCACTTTATTAAAGCAATGTCCTAGCCAAAAAAAATTGCCTGGGTGGTCTGAATATTATACCCCCGTATTTTTTATGAGATGACCTTTCTTCTGAGTTCAAGAAACCATGCTTGGTCACTAGATTTGGGTGGGAGTTTTGCTTGTGAGGATTATGAGTACGTTACAAGCAAAGCCTATTTGATTTACACATAATTTTTCACTGAAGGTACAATACAAGTAGCCATCAACCTAATGCCACTTAATGCTGAAGGCTTGAAAGGGTCACATGAAGTCACCCTTTTTATGGGACAGCAAAAATTCATTATTCTAGGTTAGGGTTATAAATGAATAAGTAAATCACTTATGCATTGCATTCAGTTGGCCCCTACTCCGAACTCATTTAGTACATAACAGATTTGCTGTTGCCATATGCCCTGCACAGACATTCAGTGGGAGGTTTTATAATGTTCCATAGCCTACAGAGCTCCCTTCTTTTTTTTCAATCTAATTTTCTGTTTTTAACAATATCTGATAAGAAAACAAGAGGCAGCTGTAGCTCTGCTACCCGGCCTGTGCTTGTCATGTACTATATCACAAAGTACAAAGGACAACGATTATTAAAAAAATGGAATAATGTGCAATGTGTGTAAAATATGTTCTGAGATATTTTACCTGTAAGAAGTGGCGCACTCAGGAAGACACCTTTGTGGTGGCCATATGAAGGATGTTTCCAGGTAATGAAGAGACTTGAGAGCTGACTAATAAAAATGTAGGGACTGTGTGGGCAGTAGCCAAAATGGCTGGAGCCTAAGCACACCATCCTACAAATCCTTACAGAAGGGTCGGGGGCTGGCAGTCCCCAAACGTGCTCCAAATTAACAGGAGAATGCAGTCCCATTGGATGAAAAAACAAGTTTGCATCAGCTTAGACCACTTTTTTCCCCTCCTGCCCAAATGCAAGATTAAAAGGAGACACTGGACTTACACTGGATCTGTTTACCAGCACTATCTCATTAAGAGTCCTCTCAATGAGGAAGACAGTCCCCCTCCAGGACCCCATGATAAAGGCAGATCTTCTAAAAAAGTCACCAGGGCACTAGATTTGCTCTGTGTCGTAGGGCAGCTCAGTGGCATACACAAGGAAAAGAACTGGTACCTTCACCTGAAACCCATGGCACTACCTGCTGCCCTCAATTAAATATCTACCAAAAAGCAGGAAAGGCTCAAATTCAATTAATCAAGAGCAAACCCAGCTACCCCTCTGGGAGAGTCCCAACAAGACAGTATTCTGTGGGAGGATAATCAAAACATGTAGTGGCTGAAAAGGAGGCTAAGAAAATTAAGAAAGTAGAAAAGGTTACGATTAATCTAAATTCCTGTAAACGTACAAATCAGAGGTCAACACATGAGTAACAAAGACATGTCTAATAGCCATAAGCACATCCTCAACAAATACACACAGAAAATGAGTGTGCATCAAGACAGAATGGTGAACAGTGAAGCCAAAGAACCTGAGTGGGCTGAACGCCGCCACAGGGCAATATTACAGGATGCTGCTCAGAAGAAAGTGATGCTGGGTTTATTCTTGGGACACTGTTTAAGCACAGTGCTTAATAGCTCCTACTGATCTGATAAAAATACTTGATAAATATGTGAAGCTTCCTCAGTGGTTGGGGTAAAGTAGATCTGTCTTTCCCACTCTGATAATAAAGAATGTCTTGACTGTACTAATGGTTATGCCTGGGAAACTGGACGTGATGGGAGAGACACAATACTTTTCCCTTTCTCCAGGTTTGTTACATGACCTTGCATTGGACTTGGCATTGTAACCATTAGTAGAGGACCCTGTGAAGAGATTGAAGGGTACAAAATGAAGTAGTATCGTCAATTAAAAAATCCATTTTCTCCCCATTTTTGTTAAACCTCAACACAGTAGCAGTGTACTGACTAGGAAACATTGTTTCATCATATGAAAATGTTGGCACTAATTCCCTGCAACATGAAAGCAAATGTCTGTAGATATGTCTGGTATATAACAAGCAACTGTCATGCCGTGATGTGAGACTAATTGATTTGAAGGCAAACACCTTGACAGACAGGCAGGCAGAGCACACACAAAAATAACAGTAAGGTAAAGGAAAGACACTGATGTACAGCATATCCCTGTTGTCTCTACTGTGCTTGACAAGCTCTCTATTTCTTACAAATAAAGAAACACCGGGAATTGTGGCTATTTTAGCAACAAACATCAGAAGAAAACAGTACCATCATCCTAGCGTACAGACCTCCTGTGCCAAAGCGGGATGAGCTATTTCAGCAAGCCCTGCACACTGAAAACAGACATTTCCCCCAGACCTTTCACAAATTCTTTCCTCCCTCTTCAGTAACAGCACCCACCACCAGCCAAGCTACCAGCAGGCTACAGAGACCTGTATCCATTTCTGTCCATTCGCCTTCAGACTTCTGCAAATCATAATTTCCAAAATGTGCCTGGCGTTAGTGGAAGCAGAACCCGCAACTTTCAGCTCGCTGAGACCCAGAAAGAAGAGGCAAACCTCCGGCTGTGTGTAGTAGCAAAAGCAGCGGCAGGACGTACTGGGCTGCCCAGTACAGTCTGGTCCCCTCAGAAGGTGCCAACAACCCTAACCAGAACAGGATGTCGGGATAATGTAAAGAAACCACTTTTTTTTTTTCCCAGTTGTCCCTGCCATCAGTCACCATGCCCCCTCCCCCTAAGTAAATGAAATCAATCAGCAGGGATTTCTGTAAAATACATAAAACAGTCATCTTCCAGACTCTACCAGAAGATAAATGTTTCCAGACATTGGACTGCAGCCATTTTCCCACAAATGCTACAGTGTTTTGTCATCCATATTGGGCCATAATAGTGAGTGGGTTTTGTTTTGGTTTGGTTTTTTTCTCAGTCAGCAGCCAATGCTTCTGCTTCTAACTCGTACATTAAAACCACTGCAACAACAGTAATTTTTCTGTACAATTTGTAACAGAACAGTTTCATTCCCAATAATACAGTCTGGGGTCTTGTACAGAACTTTGACACTTTTCTGCTACAGCTAATATCACCTTATCGCTCGCAGCTGGAGCTTCACGAACCTTTTTGGGATTAAAGCATATCACCCCAAATACGAGCCATTGAATTGAAACAAGCATGAAACTATGAGCAGTGCAAACCTCATCTGAGAACCTGCTAACAAGAAATAATAGGATTGCTTACAATATCTCACACTGGCTTTTGAGCTAGTTTCAAGGAAGGATACAAATACATGACAAAAGATGCATCACGATGTGAGTTTACAATGAATTTTAATGTATTTTGAAGCAAGTCCTTAATAGTCTGTTAAGATAAAATGCACTTTGGAAAGAACCATGGGGCTTTTTCATTACTAAGAAATGTGTAACCAAATTCTATCCTTAATTAAATCAGGAGTAGTTTTATTAACTGCAGTAGACTTAAACCTGACTTACATCAGTGTAAGTGAGGGTAGGATTTAGCCCCAGGGTGTTTATACACTGTAGTTCCAGTTAGTTTAGATCTATTTGGGTGGGAACTCCTTTCCCCTTTCCAGAAAAAATATTCTTTCCTACCCTTTTTCACCTCGCAGCTGGGGCCAAAGCAGTCTTTTCTGCTAAGAAGAAGAACCTTTCAGAAAGGTTCCGAACAAATCTTACCCTCGACAGGAGATTACCTTATTAAACAAAACCACCCTCTGAACTGATGGACATCAGCCGTTTTAAAGTTTGTTTACAAGTTTTTAAACAAGCCACCTCAAACAGATAAGCTTATTTACATCTTAAAAATAAATAAAAAACTGTAAGTAAAAGCTGTTTCATAAAGGAGCTACTTATGTCTGTTTTCAAAGCTGAAAACCCCTTCCAAACAGTGCTAGCTGCTGTATTAAACATCCCTGCTACAGTATAGAAACTTACTGTCCACAGATATCCTTGGGCTTCACTGTACCTTTGAACCAAAATCACTTTCTTCTGTACTTCATTTTCCGCTCTCTTGAAATCGGATTCCCGGTTTCTAACAGATGGCTCCTCTGTCACCGAGCGCTGCTTCCGCCTCCTTACCGCTGCCAGCTAATACTTCCACGATGCTTAGCTGTTGTCTGCAGAGCTGTGCTCTACATCATTTCTACTCTGATCAATGCTCCGCTTGGTTTTAGGTTGGTTTCTAGTCCCGCCTCCCGCTCTTGAAGAAACGAAAACTCACAGCTGGATTTTCTATAAATCATCCCTTTTAACAGTGGCTGAGCAAGTATGGCAAATACTACAGCTAAGACCTGCTGCTCTATTTGAAACTTCAAAAACAATTCCTCATCTTAATGATGCACACATGAAAGTTAATCATGTACTAAAATCACTAATATTGAAAAATAGTGGCCAGATAATTGTGACCTTCAGGGCTTAGAAGCTGATTAATGTAATACAAAACTCCTCTCTGTTCCAGACGGGGAATATGGTAAAACATACTGCCTCAGTGAACTGCTTTATATAATGTTTCACTTTGAACAGGAGCTTGTCATTCTTACAAAGATAAATTTACATTTGCAATACAGAGCTTTTTGACAGACTAACCCAGCGTACATACTGTTTAGGCTAGCAGCCCTAAGCTTGAAAGAGCCTTTACCATCGCAGAGCTCTTTTGAAGTGCGGGCAGGAAATACTTTTATTTTCTGCACAGCACTGAGCGCACTATACAGCGCTGAACTCGTTATCATGTTTAACAAAGCGTGGAGTATAAAAAGCAAGGTGGTACCGTAAAACCAGCGCTACGAACTTTGTTCCCATGAACAGAGCAAAACAGAGCCGAGTTTCTGTAAACTGTAAATTGTTTTAATCCTCCGCCCTCCAGATCTTCTTAAGAAACTGTGCTGTGGAAATTAAAAATGACTGGGCAGATCTGGATACAGCCTGAATGGGCTGCAAAATCCTGAGGTTCTTGGGTTTTTCTACCATGAGAGCTGCATCCCAGCTGAAAGTGTCAGCGGAGCTCTCTGCCCTCTGGCTGATGGTTAAAGCCATCTCCTTCTTCACTAAGAGCTGATTGTGTCCCGGTGGCATGCAGGGTCCCCCAACCACTGCCCACAGCTGGTTCAGCGGGGGATTGCTGAAGAGCAGCCGAGCTACTGCCGTAGGTTCAAGCAAGAACCCCTCGAGTTTCAGCTCCGCCAGCAGCTCAGGGAAGGGTGCAAGAGCAGCATGTGCCGGGAGCGGCTTTTTCCCAGGTGTGCCGCTCGGCTCCCAGCAAGCAGGGACCTGGGGGCTTCCCCAGCCAGCTGCTGGAGCTGGACGACTGTGTCACCAGGCTCGGATGAGTGGATCTCACCCCTTTTTGAAGTCTCTTCCGCCCAACCCTAACGCATTCCAAAAACCTAGTGGAAAAACACGAAAAACAGCGCTCCTGTCTACTTACACCGACTCTCTAACCACTTCATTACATGCCCCGCCGTTCTCACAAGTTCAGTTTTTCCACACGATAGATGACTTTATGGGCTCTGTCAGATCCCATTTAATCCTCTTTTTTTTTTTTTAAGCTGAAGAGTCTCACCTGTTTTGTGCCGGGGCTGGTCAGCCTTGCTGCCCATCCCTGTACGTACTATTGCTCCCATAAGTGATGGAGTTAGCCCTTTAGTTCACATGGTAGAAGCTGATGTTACAGCACCCGAGCTTAAGCCTTGCTCCCAGTCTGTGACTGCCATTTGTGGAAATGGGAACATATTTTCATTTTCTTTGCTTACAATTCTACAGACAGTAATTGAGGACAGTCAGTTGCCATCTTGCAATCTGACAGCTCTCCACAACCACTGCATGAGTGGCCTGCACACAAGAATTTGAGAACAACTACGCCAGACAAGTTTCCAAATGGTTACTTGCCAGGCAGCCTAGAAGAAAATGGTATGGATTAAGTAGCCAGGAATGCTCTGAGCCAAGGGCAGCACCGCTCTGATGCAGCTACTACTCTCTTAATCAGCAGCCATAAGACACGGGTCCTGGGCCCCTGTCCAAGCAGCTGTGACTCAGATTTGAAGTGCTGCAATGACAGTGCTCTCCTGTGGATGCACTGGTTGATCAGTGCCAGTAACTTGATGATAGAGAGTAAAACGAGCAGGGGAGAAGCACTATCCCTGTGCCCAATTCAAATATGTAATGGCAAATATAATTAATCTGCTTTCCAGGTGCTGCTGTACATTCAATACTTATCAGCTGTCAAAAAACACGACTGATTAAAATTACTTGCTTGACCTTTAAAACGTACTTGAAAATCCATAAATGAGACCAATCAGTGGTACATACCCATTTGAATAATAACAGAATTGTGAATCTGTGGCAAAGGCAGTAAGAGGAGATTAAAGGCTCAATACCAGAGTGTGACATGCACTATATGAACCTGGGATGGGAATCTCCAAGGACTTTTACAAAGCATTTTGTCTACTGCCTGGAGTAATGTTTATAGCACGTAGGGCAAGATTTGCTCTTTCTCTGTCCCGAGACTGTTGACCATCATTTGAATAACAACAAAAAATGCCTTCTGCAGGTGAAAAGAAATATATTTACTCTACATCATCCTCCATGCTCTTTGGTTCTGGACAGTGCACTGCATTCCTTGGGGATAAATGGGAAGATCTGCTCCCACCACTAGTGAGCGTGCAGTTTACAGGCTCAAACTAGAGCAAATCCACAATAAAACAGCCAAATGTAGTAGCATAGCTGTTGGTTTATCAGGACTGTTTCCCTCTGCAAATCTTCTTCTATTGGGCCACACTATGTGCGAATTGTGAACGCAGCCCAACGTAGCCCAGTATGGCTGAACACAAGATGGCCATGGAATGAGCTCAGGTCCTGGGAGCCAGATCATCTGCACTGCTTACTTGCAAGCTACTTGCTGGTTCTCTCTCTGGCTCTGTTTTGGACCACTCCAGCTAAGCTTCTGCTAAGCAGTGTGAACATGAGTCAGTCTATGTCCCCTGGCCATGGGATCCCTGACCCTTCTTGGTTTGGTAGTACAGATGCTGGCCCAGGGATGAAGGACAGTAGGATAGTTCCTCCTGCCACTGTTGTGCAGATACTGCAGCCCTCACTTCCCCCTCACCTGGAGATAGTCATGAGATCTGCTGAGACTGGATACGAGATCTGACTGCCATAAAAAGTCAGAGACTACTTCCCAAACTGTGACTCCGTAGATCAGGTACAAGAGATCACATGTTGCTAATTAGTCTCAGTATAATTAAAAAAAACTTTAGAAAATGTCATATGAAGTGAAAGACTTGGAGACCTACAGATTTATTCAATTGGTAGGATGATCCCTTGCCCAGATGTTCAACAGGCAAGAAAGCTCTGCTGGGGAAGACCTTAGGATGCCACACAGATCTTCATTTGGGCCTTCTGACCTGTAGCCTCTCCCTCTGCTGACACTTGGGGAATCACCAGAAGAAACATGAGCAAACATTTTGGTGAGTGGACTTTTGTCAGAGAAAGACCTTTCACCTTGATGCAAAGAGCTCCTTTACAAGGAGCTAGGACTCCATCCAAGGATCTTCAGCACTTAGAGACCCTGTGATGAAAGTATGGCAGAGGGAGCAACCACAGAGCTCCATGGGCTCTGGTGAACGTCTGCCCTGCCCTGTCTTTAAAAAATCTGGATCACAAAATCACAGGGCCCTGGGGTAATTCAGGTTGGAAAGGTCCCCAGGAGGTCTCAAGTCCAACAGTCCCTTTGGTCTTCTGGCCCTGCTGAAACACCAAGTTCACAAATATTTTCAGCTCCCCATAACTGAACGGGGGGGGGGGAAGGAGGAGGAAAAAATGACTTGCCATTTTCCCCCAGCGACTTGTAAATAGAAAAGTTTGACCTTCTCAATGCAACCAGGATGGCTATGCCTGCTTGGCCCTGGACTCTTTTCAGGAGTTGAATAAATTTAATATGTTGAACCTCTACCATGAGGCTGTCAGGGGAAAAGTTTTAATTGTTTAAAGGCACTCTGACTGCAGTGTATTTGCTTATAATGTGGTAAACAGAATTATTAAAGACCTTGTATTTTGCATCTTAAAACTCTTAAGATACTCAAGAACACATAATTTCTTCTTACTGTCAGGGTTTGCTTTACTAAGACAGCATGCATGAGCTGCTAGATAGATCTGGAAACACTCTGAGCCCCTTGAGAAGAAGTAACAGATATAAGGACTGCTGGAAGGATGAGCAAGATGAAGATGCTCATCTATGAAGATAAGCACTCATGTCTCCCAACATCTCTTCCCCACTGCTGCTCTGCAGCCTTGCTCCTCTGGTGGCCATGAGCTCCATTTTCAGCTGAAACTTATTCGAGGGTGGGCTACATGGTCCTCCAGCTCAAAGGCTGTTTTCGCCTCATTGGTGTTTACTCTCCAGTTGCAGGCAATGAGAGCAGCCTTGTTCTGCCTGCGGACAGGAGACTAAAACACAGCCACTGTTTCAGTCTCCTTTGATAAAATAAGCCATTTTGCCTCTAACAGCTTTTCTGAATCCACCGACACAAGTTGAATGGGGCTTGGATCATGGGGAACAAGAACTGAGCGCAGTATTGCAGACGAGGCCACGCACTCCATGTACTCACCTCTCCTGTGGAAATACGTCGCCAGATAGAGCCGACGGCTGGGCTGCCTTGCCAGGCCACGTTTTGGGAGCGACTTGCAATTATTCTCCAGTCTGCAAACACATTCAAGCCTTTGATCTCTGTCGCTCCCAACTGCCAGCCTCCCAGATAATGCCAGTATTTCCTGCTGCTATCCCCTAATCACAGTACCATGCCACCAACAACCACCATACAACCGCAAACCAAGCTGCCCACAGAGGCAGGGCACACGGAGCCAGTGCCCCACCACTTGCCGCTTCCCTTTCATCCTGTTTTATTATCGCACGTCTTGCGCTAACCCTGGCAGATTCTGGAAGAAAACTCGAGGCAAAGGTTTTATTTTGTGCTACCAGGACCAGACAAACCCTGTCTTCAGGTTTCCCCTACAAACACCCTCATATTTTTTCCTAAAGATTATGAAATTTTGAAAGTTACAGAAAGAAGGGAACATAAAGTACTGGGTAACGTGGATATGCTTTCAGCAAAAAAGACAAGGGGAAAGGAAAGATAATATCTGGGTTATTACTATTTGAAACTCTGCATCAAAATGGATACTTCAAGGCAAAATCAAAAGAAAAAAATTATTTGAAAACTTCCCATCTAAAGCAGAAAATTGTAATGATAATACGTTGAGTGAGGATTTTTTTTCCTGGCTGTTTTCATGCAGTAGATGCTCTTACCTAAGATTGCCTTTTCCCAAAGGGATCCTGAACTATTTGTCATTCATTTACTATTGCGGTGGTTATGTAAAGTAGGACAGTTGTACTATCTCCACCTGATGAGAAAGCCATACACTTTTGCAGTTTAATATAAAACACATTCTTTGAAGGATCCAAATATGTATTACCTAACTTATTTTTCAGGAAAACCTCTCTCATTTATACTTGGTACTCATTTAGTTTTTCAGAGTCTTTCTCCTGCTGGAAAATCTCTGGAGTTTACATGGCATATCTCTGGGTCACATGTGTTCCCTTTAATAGCCAATATAAATGTTTTTCAACTCTAAACTCTACAGCTTGAGTCTCACTTATGAAAGTCAAGCACCACCTCTCTGCTTTACTCATCACGCGACCGAACGACTGCTGATCTACCTGCTTGCCTCACTGCAAAGCGGGTGCTCCCAGAGCCCAGCCCAAGCCAGTTTGCTTTGGTTTGATAAATCCCATCTTGATTCCCAACACTCTTCAGAAAGCTCTATTCCCCGATATTTTTCCCTTCTCGGGGACCAGCAGTGCCATGTGCGATTCAGTGGCAACTCTTCCTTGCTTCTCCGCTCCCGCAGGCTGGGACCTGGGAAAGCGTGGCCGTACGCTCCTGCTAAGGTGATCCTGTGGGATGAAGCATCTCCAGGGCCCTGCAAATGGCACTTACTGCACTTCAATGACAGGAGCCCTGTTTAACATGAGGTTCAGTTCGTGCATGGCAGAGGCACAGTATTTCATTAGTTCGTTCAAACGCTTCAAAGAGCTCAGAAATAAAAATTCTTGGAATTGCTGCATGAGTCAAACTTTTTAGAAGTTTATATTAAAATGTGAATCACTGGCTTGCTTCAGGGGAGGAAAAAAAATCTTGTTTTCAGCAAAAAGTTAATTGGGTGTCCTGAAAATCAGTAATTAAAAACACCACTACCAGACAATAATCATCTGGAGTGCTAATTTCCTTCTGTACATAAAAGGCTTAAAAAGGACGGAGTAAGAGAGAAAAGTTCAGCATCAGCATTTGCCTCAAGACCCAATGCACCCAGGGGCTGGCTCAGGATCCCTCCTGCAGGGAAACGAGAGCTAGAAAAGTTATTTTTGTTGCTGCGAAGAAAAGTTGGATTTCTGAAGCTATATGCCTGCACCTTTTAAAATGACCTCAGTCACAAGCAAACCTGAAATGTTTTCCCCAGGGACATCATCACCACCACTATCATCCCCCATGCATGTGTCAGAGAGAAGTGCCACCATCCTGGGCAGAAAATGCAGCTGCTATTTGCAGTGCAACAATACAAGACTGGAAGCAAAGAATATGGTTTCCAAATTAAACAGTGGGAGTAATTTCTGCCGACAGGATGTAATTACTCCTCTTGTAAAAGAGCTGTGGAACACTTCATGGTTTTGAGCACTAATACCTATGGAAACAGAGCCTTTCCCAAACACCCAGCCAAGTGCTAGCTTACCATTGGCTTGGAGAGCAGTAAATGGCCGAGAACACATCCTGTACTGCCTAAAACTTCAAGGGCCTCCTTCCAAATACTGCTCTAGCTGGACTGCTGAAGTTTCTGAAATCAGGTATGATCACTGCCCAGGGTGAAATTTCTTCCATCTCTCACCAGAGCTGTAGTTAACGCACTGACTGTGCCACAGCCCTAAGTATAGATTTTCCACCATCATATCTCAATGCCAGGTCTGTGACTACTTCAGGTAATTTATCTGACAAGACCACTGTATTCCCAAACACCCTGTTTATAACCAGGCAGGATCTGAGACTATGTAAAATATATCAAGGTAAATGCAGTAGGATATATGGCATCTCAAAGTTGACATGGTTCTGATATTAATTTTCTTAAGGTCTGACCAAAATACATTTCCAGAGCAGAAATAAGAAGCAGCATCTAAATGCAGAAATGTTTTAATTACAGCCAGAAGGCTCCCAGCATCCGAAAGCCTCTTCGAAGAAAGCGCATTGCGTGAAGTATGCCAGGCCTTAAATACCCTATGGCAACTCAACTCTTACATTTATATGCAAAAATTCATCACCATACTTATGAAAACAGACAAGCAGAACTCTTCACAAAGCAACTCTTCTATTGCAAGATTTTTACTATTTATACTAGTGCAGCCTAGAGCTTGGGAAGAAACAAGTGTCCCAGCACCTCCTCTTTCATTTCTACCAAAAATATGAAGTTTTCACAGCACATCCATATACCTAAGACCTCTAGCCACCTGCAATGAAACCAACTCCAAACAAGGCCAGAAGGCTTACCTCACCTCTTGCAGATTATCATGCATTTCCCAGAGATTTTAATGTGGGATTCGTTAAAATTAAGAAAGGTGCTGCTTATCACAGGAGAAGATTGTCTCTAAGCAACAGGAAAAGACAAAGTTTTTCTGCACAGCCCTGCCTCAAACATCAGCAGAAAAGAATGCTTACGTGTTGACAATTCATGTGAGGAACTGCTCTGGATCTTAACAGGCCATAATCAAGACATCACAGGTTTATTTTGAACACGCACTTAGGGAACGAACATGAATTCTCTATGTTAGCGGTGCCAGTCAGTATGTGATTCTCCCATCCTCACGCCGATGGAAGAGAAAGCAAAGGAGTCTGGTTTGTGACTATTGCACAGCATAAAATTCCTTTTTTAAAAACATAAAGACTCTTTTTGAGCAAAATTCAGCATGCTTGAGGTATGAAACATTGTCTCCCTGACCTTTCAGAAACCCAAAGAACTAACGTTAGCTTTTTTGCTAAGTTAGGCTATTGACAAATTTGTTTTCTTTCATCACACACATGCACAAAAATCTTTACTAATCATATTTCTATCACCATGGTCCTCCAGATCTTTCAGCATGCTTTACTGAGGATGAAAAAATGAAAGAAACCCAAAAACTGGCAGTACATTAGGCAGCTTTGGGCAAAGAAAATTATGGATTCTCCCAAAGTCATTTCCTGCAAAGTGAGATTTGCTGTAAAGATCTTTATTACCTATGTCAGTGCTGGGAAGCTACCCGGACACATGAGACTATTATTTACAGATGATGCAGCCAAGACAGAGGCCACTACTGGGTTTTAGAAATGAAGAACCTGAGTACAAGAGAACCGAGAGAGAAGGGATTTTTCAGAAGAGTCGGAGACACTGAGATTTCATTTCATTTACATCACTCTATTACCTCCTAAGATGGTCCCAATTAGACATATTTTTGTGTACCAAAAGCATATGATGCCATACTCAGCCTTGTCCTCCTCTAACTCTCTTGGCAAAAGCAACAAAGACTTCCTAGCACAAAAAGGCCACACTGTGGTTTTGTTTTCAAACATCACTTCTAGGAAAAATGAGAGGAAAAAAGAAAACAACCCTCTGCAAGATATTGTGTACCCAAGGACAAAGCTGAATGGTTCCATACGAGTCATTTTCAGTCTTCGCAGGCTTGGCATTTGTGGTATGAACTCAGTAAAGTCATTACCCATAATTTTGTCATTTCAAGTGTTTGTAACACATGATAAATAAGTGCTTTTAAAATGAGAAGTCAGATCCTAACCACTTCAGGGACACTTTCAGATCACCTTCCTACAGCTTCAACCTAAACCCGTTTCACTATATTTAAAAAATACTTTCAGATGCTCTAAGTAAAGCGAGGCATCCAACATCTGACCTGAGAAGGAGGTTTTCAAACAAAAATGAAATACTACAACAAGTGAGACACGATGACAGAGACTATACGCTTCCTTCTTTTTCACTTGCAGGACTGCCTATTTGGTTGGATTAACCCAAAATGAGCCTCCAGTCCAGTCATCTCTCTTCTCTCTTCTTTACTACAGCCAAACAAAAACAAGGAGGAGGAAAGGTATCATATGTGCAACCATTTTTCAGGAAAGTTTTTCTTCATTTTAAGTAATCTAAAGGGTTTATTTCATGGTCAAAGGAATACTCATTCTTTTGTTCTTGCTGACATATGGGAACAGCTTGTCTGAACTCTGATGAAGAATCTATCTATGAGCTTCATTTTTATCTGTTATATTTTAATGACTGCTGTTATAAACTAGCCTGTATAGGGAAGCTAAAAACAGAAAGAAAATACAAGAATCGGGGTGTCTTTCAAGCACCCATTTAGATTTACAAGCGATGAAGCAGGCAGTGTGCTGTGATGGTCTGGGCAGTACCAGCAACCTCGAATGTCTCCCCTCTCCCTTCCCAGCAGGACTATCTGACAGTGCCACGGAAGAGCCATGATGTTCTTTGAGTCTACACTAACCAAATTATCAACAAAATTAAGGGTCAGGAATTCTATGAGCACGTGAACAAATAAGCCTGATTCACAATGGATTTCCAAGCAGCTTTTTCCATACACGTAATCTCTCTCTGATGCCGATATTTTGGTGTCTTGTACTATGTGAAGCTGCACAATAACAGCCTTTCTGTTAGAAAGAATGTTAAAAGTTTCTCCTCAACGCGGGCACATCTGTTGACACAAACCCTAGAGGCACTGGTTGTGAAATCTCCGCACCTCCGTCAAATTAACCTGAAATCAGGCTCCAAATTTACTGAGGGTGTGAAGTGGAGAGGGCGCACACAGAGGGAGTGTTTGCATAAGCCTTGTTTCCATAGGGAACCGGGGAAAACATCTACTGATTTTTAAAAAAAAAATTTTCCATGGATTTACGTAGTGGCTGGAAAGTCCTGCAGCTCTGGCCGTTGCCCACTAGAGGCCGTGAAGGCCTTATGCCTGCCCTGGCCCCGGCTGCCCAAACCCAGTGAAAAGGAGATGAGGAATGGGAAACACTAAAAATGAGAAATTTTTTCTTCCGGCATTAAAATCTTAAAATCTGGTTCATGGAGCAAGGCACCCCAGCCCTGGCAGGCCGGTGGGAGCAGCAGGACCTGCTGTGGACAGCCAGCTCTGCTCACCTACAACTGGAAACCCGTGAGGTGTAAGATGAGGATGACGAGGATGAGGACGATGAAGAGTGTGCAATGCAGCTGGCTGGAGGGAAGCTACTCCTCCGTGACAAGCCCAAGGTAAACAATGAGTAGTCAAACATAATGGGCCACTTTAAAAATCAGTTCTTCCCTTTGAACATCACCCATCGGAGCCTGGCGAGCTGCAGCAGTCAACAGAAAGGGCATCAAGCGTGAGCGGGATTTAACAAGCGGAGTTTGCTGGAAAACTACAGCAACAAACACACATGCACAGAAAAACCACGGTGAAGGCTGGTGTGCAGGGAAGAAACCTGCTTCTCGGTATGCCGAGAAACACATAGGGATAGTATAAGCAAAAGAAGCAATACCGGCAGAAACTCAGTTCTTCGTTTTAACTGAGTCGAAACCGGGGTTCACTGGGTTATTCAGAGATTGTATCACACCCCTGTGTATGACACAGTGAAATCGGCAAAAATTTGGAGACCAAACCTGCACAGAGCTGCGCTCTAAGGGAGAACATTAAACCCTGACTTCCACAGGAGGCAAAGGAACACGGCCCCTACAGAGCCTAGGGCTGAAAATCAGAGTTAAATGTCTTTTTGCAAAATTAATTTGTTACAGGTTATCTAGAAACCTGCAAAGGGTCAATGTAGATCAGATTATTCCTTGCAGTTATTGATTGCCCTGCTTTTCTGCAATTTCATCTGCCATTGTGCTGTTCATATACCTAGCTTAATTATGTCCTGTTTAAGTCCCTTTATCTTCTGCCATCTGGATTAATTAAATACTTTTGTGTCATCTGCAACCTCTGACATGTTTTCCACATTTTTCCCATAAACCATTAAACAGCACAGCTAAGTCACACGATTCCTAAAATGAAATTTCAGGGCAGCCTAATTATAACCAATGACCTTAGTGAAAATGTGTATTTATTCCTCTTCCTTGTATTGCCCTCAAGTACTTGGCAACCCTGTGGTCATATATTCTATTAAGATTTGGGGACTGTGGGTTTAAGTCCCTTCTGGTTGGTGGGCAGATACCTCAAAGCACTAAGGTATTATGAAAAATGTGAGTGTCACTTTGTCCTTTGACAGCTGTTTTGCAAGAAACTAGCGATCAGGTAGTCTGTGCCCAAATATACAACTTGTGCAGTTCAGTGTGGAAGAGGATTTTGGCTTTTGCATTTCACAAGGGTACTTAGCAGTAGCTGTTGATAAGTACCTAGGTGCAGGAGAGTGTTTCGGTGGATGCCCCATCACCTCGGTGGGCTGAGGCTGCCCGCCTTCCCCGCATGGTCTGACGAGGACCCTCCAGCCGCAGCACATGGCTTGTCCCCACGCAGCGCGCAGGTATGCCCACGCCGGAGCTCACGCTGCGCCGGCAGCTCCAGAGCGGGAGGCCCAAACCAGTGCGCAGGGAAGCACTGTGCAAAGCAGTGCCTTGAGCGCTTCCTGGGACTGGTCCTTTATCAAAGGAGGCTAAATAAATATAAGACACGTGGCTGCATTCATGAAGAAGACAGTTTTTTGTTAAGAAGACAGAATTTCATTGTTTTTTTAGCAAAAGAAAAACGTGGGAAGTGGCATGAGCGTCCTTCCACCTTATGAAGAAGATGGGGAGAGAGTGGGGTGCCTGGAGATGGGGAGGTGCATCCCCACCTCATGCTTCCAGCCCCAGCCCTGCTGGGCATCATGCAGCTCCTCTGGCCAACGCTCAAGGAGAAGCCGGGTCCTTATCTCTAACATGTTGCAGTAGCAGGTGGCCCTGAGAGCAACCCCAGGTGTTCACATGCTCTCTAATCCCATTAGGGCTCTTTTAAAGCAAGTGTTTTTTTCTGGTGTCACAGAAGTTACACAATGGGTTTGCAGTTATTAAGCAGTTAGAAAAGTTATTTGCACTTTGTGATTTGCTGCCAGCAGTGTAGCAAGAGACAAGCACCGAAGTCCTTGTGAATTCCACAGCTGCTGTGACTTTTCCATATGAGGAAGGAACAGTTGCTTGAGGCATTTGAGAGACATGCAAGAACACAAGAACAGTTTATTAATACTGGAAGTGAATTTGCAATTACTAAGAGCAGATGGTCAGCTCACACAGCGAATGAACCTTAAACCATCTATACTTACAGGTCTACTGCAAACATTGAAACAGTACCAAATTCACAAAAAGAAATCCTATGTGCTCACAGTCAGAAGTCGGCTCAGATTTGGATCCTATATACAGTGGCTTAAATCCAGATAAAGCTGTCAATATTAAACTGAGTCGGTGGATTTACCCCAGAGTAAATGCCCCTTCTTTTTACTTGCATACATAACTCCCAGAGCCATCAAAGATAAGCTAAAATAATAAGGACCTTAATAAAATAACTAGATTAGCATCATTAATAAAGCTAGGAATCAAGCTAATCCTCCCTTGTGCCACTGCAACTCTACTGTATCAGAGATGCGGTAGCAGCATTAACAAGAATGGAAATATAGAGCTGAAGTTACATGACTAAGTTTTTCATTACTCTGTAGTCCGTTAACAAAAAATAGCCATACACACATTGCTTTAAAAAATGTATCTGTGATGCACTCCAGAGCTTTTGAATTTTTTCCATACACAAGCTGCTTGTAAAGACTCTGTGAAATAGCTTAATAGAGGTGTATATCTTGAAAGTACTCCTCAGTGCAGCTCATGGACAAATTAGAATTGTTATTGCTATAGGCATGTAATGGTATGCATGTGCAAAAGGAGGGGCTTCCTTAGCACCATGTGCCTCTCAGCCTACGTTTCAGCCCACCAGCTCTGCATTTGCCTAAGCAAATGTAATTATTGACGGAAAGAAGGGAGGCTATAAGCAAAGAGCTCTTTCTGCATGTGTCCAGGGAGTGAACTCCAAAATCTCCAATCTCATCCTCCAAAATCTTCTTCCCTGGGACATAAAGTTTCAGCATCCCAGCTGAGTGCCTCTGGACTGCAAACAGTAAAGGATCATTAAGGTTAATTTGACCTGCAATTTACAGGTCTTTGCGAATGAGTAAACAAGTGCTTGAATGTTGTGTGGCAGCCGCAGACAGCTGGCAGGGAGAGTCCGCACACGCCAGATTTGCTGGTGCCTTGACTAAGAAGGTAACTGCACGCTGGACTGCAGTAGGGCTCTGAAGACCAGCCAAAAGGTTGCAACAGCACAAACGTCAGAGACAAGGCATATCTGATGCAAAAAAAAAGGATTGCAATTGTATTTTCAGCAGGGAAAGGGATGTTGGTTTGGTGGCACTGCTGGCCAGTGCAACTTGCTGACCAAGGAACTGTGATAACTTAAGACAGATCCCTCCAGACCAGATGAACTGCTAACAAAGCACCTAAAGGTTTTGCCTGGTTTTCCCTCGCATAGCTGAGGGTGCATGAACTTTCACTTGCAAGCATGACAGAATTTAAGTTTTCAGGGATATACTTATGGCAGAAAAGCTTGGGTTTACATCGCACAATCAACTTTATTCGCCTCTTAAGACAGAAATCTGTATAGCAGGCCAGTTTGTTTCCAGATCACTATATAATTCAGCAATTTCACGGTCTGGCTTCATGGCATAATGTACAAAAATATGTTGATGCATGTGACAAGCTTATACTGCCAAAAGGCTATTCCTATACCTGGAGAGAGGGAAAGTGTGAAGTGTTGTAGCCATTTTCAGAATCCTTTCCTTTACACTTCCTTTTCTAACACTCAAGCTGGAAGTCACAGGATACTTGAAGAATCCTGCAGTGCCAGCTACGATGTTGTTAAGACATTGTTATCTTGATTCAATACCTCAGAACCGCTTTAAAGTTTTCCAAAGCCTTAAGAAAACAAAGTTTATACAAGAAGTTATTTTGACAGAATGTGATTTGCATATGCATCTACTTAGTATGTTGAAATTTAGTATTAAAAAACCTGTTGACTATAAAGGAATATTTCTAGCAATATCTTAATAACCCTGGTTATTCTTGGAAACATTTTGCATTTCCCTGAAATTTATGTGATCCCACAACCATTTTAGTAGCCTATGCTATTGTATATGCCATGGCAATTCCACTTAGCATTGTGCAGAGACCTCCCAACTTTCTAAAAATCTTTGGGTCCAATTTTGCAGCTGGATTTGGCCATTAAAAATTAAACTGAAATCCTTTTTCTTCAGCCAATATTCATCCCAATGTAGATTGATTAAATATATGGTAGCATTTGAAAACTGTTGTGATCACACAACACTTGGACCTCTCTCCATTAGCAAAGAAAGATCTGGAGCAGATGCTGGCTTACATACTCAAGGATTTCAGATTTCCAGACACATTTCTAATTTTGTATAAACCATATTTTTTTTGTCCTTTCTAAATCTGACATTGCTCTTCATTAAGGGCTGGGATTTGGAAAAAAAGCAGAAAATCCCATGGGATTGAAAACAACAGATGTTCTCTGTTTTAAGCTTCCTTTACTACAAATCGCTGAATTTAGTGCTTTTAAGATTTTCCTGCCTCCCTTTTCAAAGGCCTGTGATTTGCTCTTTAAATGGATTTTCAAGAGGCTGACTCTGACTGGAACGTATGTGAAAAGAGATTTTCAACTTATAATGTACCATTTTTCAGGGAAGTTACTAGAAACATACTAAAAATATGACAAAACCTGTATCAGGGCAGTATCATTGCATGTCCATACGGTGAGCAAAAACCCAGCATATTACCATCCCAGCAAATGGGAGGCACATGCTACTCACTTCCCACACAAATGCCCTCGTGTTTCCTGCTCCTCCATTTCAACACTGCTGAACTGTCAAGCTCAAAACGCAGCATCCTGCTCCAGGACAACCGCAAAGGGTTTTTTAAGCTTTCCTTAGAAACAATTTTTTTTCCCATAATCTGTAACTTTCTCGCACCTTCTCACCTGCCCTCCATCACCGCAGATATGGCCAAAGAGCCCCTGGCCTTAGGAGGTAAAACTCATTCCTTCCTCAGGTGAGTGACTGCGTCCTTCAAAAAGATGCTGTGATCATGAAGTCAGTGCTTCCAAAAAGGACTGAGTGGAGAAATAGCTGTGTAATGCTGTGGAAAAAATAACTGTGTAATTTGATCCTTAGGGATATGTCAGGGAAATAATAATTAGAGAAGGATGTTGGGGACAGCTTTGACATCCTTTTTTTAAAAAACTGAGAGGTTTCAAAAAACAGCCACAGGAATTATTTAAGTATTGGATAAAGTAATGGCACAGTGAGCAGCAGTAATTTCGCCCATCTAAAACAGAAATTTGAGAAATAGTTTTATCAGAGTGCAGTGGTACCTGACAGTGAAGATCTCTTCATTCCAGGAAGAGAGCACAACAAGAATGTCTGGAATATGAGGACAGACAAATTCAAATTAAAAGTTAAGCATATGGTTTTCGTACAAGAGAAGTTAACTCTAGATCAAACTACCAAGGAATGTGGTAGATTCTGCTTCTCTCTTTTTTTTTTTTTTTTTAATTTTTGTCTCCAAGGCAAGACAGGATGAGTTTCGGGGAAGGATGCTGAAGCTGAACAACCAAATTCTGTTCTCAACACAAGCCATGAGATAGACAGGAGGCCAGGCCAAATGAACTAATAGGTTTAAGTTTTACGAGGTCAAATCTTTCTACTAAGTGTCAGAAACTCTATGTTTACAGTGATTATAGCTGTGGTCATTAATAAAAATAATTGGAAGTGACTACTCCTTTGATTTAATCAGATTTGCATTGGTGCAAGTTCACTGAATTGAAGATGGAAGAAATATTAAACCTCGTCTCTTCACAGATGGCAAGATTTTAACAATGCCTTCATAAAGCCTTGATTCATATTTCATGCCTTGACTTCCTCTTGTATCCCAGTCTTTTACAACAGCACATGCACTACAGAAGCAATAGAAATTAAGCTCTAATATGTTTTTGTTGGTTGCCAAGCCTGAATGGATGCAAACATCAGTCTTTGGGGAATTAGCGTGCCATTCACGTTCTTTTAGAAATAAAAATCTATTTTCAGGTTAGAAGAGAGAAAAAAAATACAGATTTTCTGGTCTTCATTAAGCCCATCTCTGCTTCCATATTCTGTCAAGCTTTTGTTCCTCCTGAGACTCATGAATGCTGTCGTTATTTCTCACATTCTTCCATTTGCTCTGGGGTTGTTGAGTAGCTGGGAAGCTGTGTCTATGCTATTTGCCACATGCAGGAGATGTAAAAATTCAGTTTAATTTTCAGCAGGATCAAAAGTAATTTTTCTAAATTTTCTTCTAAACTGAAATTCAAACATATTCACCTTTCAGAAATACCAGGAAAAAAAGTGTTTGGCTCTGGCCTTTGCCAATGCCTATTGATTTCCCATCTGAAGGGCAAGGATGCAACGACACATTCTTTGATATGAAATCAAGACCCAAGTCACTGACAACAGCAACACCAGGAGCAGCCAGCACCTGTCATGAGCTCCAGGCTTGACAGTTTTGAGGTGTTTTGAGGTCACCTGTCTTAAGTCCCTGGACTCAGAAGACCCTCAAATAAACAGAAGTGCCCTGAGCTGCACATATGAAAGTCTTTGCCATCATTTCCAGATTCCTGACTAGGGCACAGGGAATCTGGAAACTTCACCATGTACCAGCTCAGGGGACTCTGACAGCTCTGGCTTGCCCAGCAGCCCACCAGCTGACCTACTGAAGGACACCTTGGTTTACCATAAGTTTGTCAAATCTGTCATGCTTTTACTAAATGTTTCAAGCCCATCACATCACCATAAAAGGCCTGAGAAAGTTTGAGTGACTAAAATACCAGTGTGCCCAGTAATACTCTGGTATGTGTGTTTGGACTGAACTGCTGGGGCAGCTGAGATGGCTGAGGTGTTGAGTAGCAAAGCAGAGGGGAAAAAGATTTCAAACTTGTGTTGAGCGTGTGTACCTAGATTAGTCAGGAAGGTGAAGCGCACATCGAGGGATATGGTAGAATAGTACTGGCAACGGAACGGCAGCAGCTGAGGGGTCAGGAGAGAGGGATGCACAAAATTACCTTGGATAACTAGTGATAAGGGACTTCAGCTAACCTGCATTCTGATTTTCACTAATGACTTAGGAAATCCTCAAATACGTGGCAGTTCAGCCAGTGGCTGCTGTCTTGTTACTCAAAAATTGCTATTAAATATGGGGTACCAGGTAAACTGAAATTTGGAAAATTGTAAAAAATCAAAAATATTGAAGTTCAGCACTTGCTAATGCATTCATTCCTGATGGCCCTTCAGAAAGGATGTGTCGCATTCCTTCTTTTCAGCCTTCTGTTCTCAAATATAAAATTCATTGTCATAGCTCTGCAAATTTATTGACAGCTCTGACCTGGAAATTGCAGACCTGCTGCAGCTCTGAAATTCACAGTTTACCTCTTGGTCTGGGCTATTTTATGTTCTGTGGAATATGGGACAGTTTTGGAAACAGAGCAATGTGCTGATGGTGATTTTGATTCTCTGACACCAGCTCCCAAGAACACTTTGTGGAAACTGTATTTTTTGTCTGACAATCCATGTGGACAAAGCATGCCCTGTAAATTTATGTAATTTAGCTTTATGAACAGTAGGCAAAGGTTTCATAAACAGTAAGGGGAAAGCGTAGTTGTAAAGAAACAGAATAAAAAATATGTCCATCAGCTTTAACACACTCATCTGGAGAAGTCAGCTACTGTGAGAAGAGACATAAAGATAACATCTTTTCAAGAAGCAGCAGCAAGTTGTATCCTTCCAGCCTGTTCCTGTGAAAACCCTGATGAGTGCAAAGAGAACAACTGTGAAACACTAAACATGCTGCTAATGCGCGAAGCCCTATGTTCTAGGGAGAGAAGAGCATTCAGCAATAATTGAATCATCCAGGGCTGTGCTCAGTGGTTACCCTAAGGTGATTATGTTCAGAATAGAAGCTTTCAGAATGTCATTTAGTAAATGAAAACAGAGTTGGATACCAGTAATAAACCAGTGCCCTCAAGCTACTCATTTTTTATAGCAACTTAATTGAAACATACAAATCATTGAATGCCTCCTGCCTAGGAAAGGGGGCAGCACTGAGACCAGAACCATAGACACTGAAATCAAGCAACAAAGTATGATTTTGCTTCCAGTAAAGAACAGTTTATTGACACAATTTTCTTTCTCTGGTGATAAATAGGAGTCTGTCATATTCTGAGTGCTGAGTTGTATTCCCAGGATGGGTATAGAGCTGGGTACCAGCTTGTTTTCAACTTTCCAATTGCTGATGAACCCAGTAAAGTGAAACCAAGAGCAAAATTTAGTTTTCTCCTGCTTATTGTAGCAAGAAAGCTGTTTTAAACCGCATTAGCTCCTTAATCACACAATTTCTATTACCTAATTTGCAAGAAGCAGGACTCTATTGTCTTTAAAAAGCAAGCACACATTTAATTCCTACTGTTGCCATTTAAATGACATATAACCACCACATTTTGTATTCCTGCCTTTTTATATACATTTAGCACTTTTATCATAAAACTCAAAGAAAACTTCAGCAAGATTTATTCAAAGTTTTTCAAATTAGTAGTACTTCTTGCAGAGAGATGTCCCTAACATAGCTGTTCTATTAAACTGCGAACCACAAGAACTTAAATTGGCTTTGGAAATGTAGAGTTGTAATTTTCCAAAGCTGAAGCTTAAGACAAAAAAGCATTTCTTTGGATGTAATAAATCATTAGTGAGAGCAAAATACGAAGGAAGCCTCTCTCTTCTTGAGAGCAGAGGACACTCCCTTCCTTCCTAATAACGTACTGTGAGATGGAAAACCCAGCCTGTCGTTTTACACACAACAGAGTGGTTGAGAAAGATTTCGACCCGAGTCTGAACATGAGTTTGGGGCACTGACACTACTTGCTCAGACCTGAATTACATCATCCTGGGAGGGGCAAAGGCATTGGCGAACAACATCCTCAGCCTCCAAAGGCAAAGAACCACCCCCAGCCTGCCCATGCAGCCCTTCCTACCACGTGTTGCTTGACTCAGTAGGTTTGGCTGCAAGATTTCTACAATCTGAGTCTCCAGGCAGTGTCCCACACTCTTGTCCTGCCTGTTCTCAGCCCTTTTTTCCATTGCTGAAAACCGAGCATATCACACGACTGCAGCTACCGGAGGATTTTGCAGCCCGTTTCTCCCATGCAAGAGAACTTCATCATTTTGTGCAGAAGATTAGTTAGTGTTAGTTGCTTTGAAGTTAATTGCTCAACAACAAATTCAGTTCTTAACCCTCATTTACATTTCCTAGAAGTTCTGTCAAACTAGTGCCTTTGGGGCTGACACTTTCTGGGCTTAATCTCAGCCCAGAGGTGATTTTCATGCATGTAAATGTAAATTCAAACAGTTCACCTGTTCTCAAATCAGACACACATATGAGACAATTTTCCCTGGGAGCCGCATCCAAAAAGCTCTGTAATTGCTCAGTATTAGAAAAATATTCCACAGATCTTACTGAGCTCTAAGGAATATGCCAAGTTAGAAGAAAATCTGGTTTCAGAGACATGAAGAAATGAAAGGAGAATTATAATTAATGCAGAATGGCATTGAGATGCCGTATTTTCTCACTGGGGTCAGTGTGGGAAACTCCAGCGACACAGAGTGCCTGGAGCAAGTAACTAGTATAAAGTCTGAGACACTCAGTTCAGTCCCTGGCCTCTCCACTGGAGCTGCGATCACCTCTGGCTCTGCTCAGGACCCCCTGAGTACTGGCATCTGCCCCAGCGTTTGGACGGCCTGAGCAGCTTCTGGATCCTGGGGACGTCAAGCCCTGTAACGGGAGCATCAGCACCAACCGATGTGGGCACCTGCCTGCTGAGTCACCATATCGCGTCAGACAGACAATATTAATTATCCAAGTTTTCAACAATCCAGATCCCATCTTGATATGCATGAAAAAGAGCTAAGAGTTACAGGGAAAGTCTTTACTTTCCCTAAAAGATGGGAGCTGGGGTGAAAAATCTGGTTTTATTCGTTGCACATCAAACCCCTGACTGTCTGGTATGCTATCATTTGCTCACACTCAGGAGAGAGAGCCTTAACTTAATTATGGCAACTGGTGTGGGGAAATTAATGATCACTGAACACTGTAAAATAAAAATCAATACTTTTGTGTCTTTCCCAAATGGTCTATTGCTAGATAGTTATTCATGGTTACATTTCTCTCATCCTGTGAATATTAATAACGTAGCAAAGACTGGATACATATATCAAAGCCTTGGAAACAAGGATATTGTTAATGCAGGTCCTCAGCAATAACATATTATAGCTACCAACCAACTGATTTGTGGGATGCTAAGTAATAGCTCTGGTATAATACAATCCTTCGTTTTCTATTCTGATACTTGTTTACTTCTGTCACCATTTATTAAAATACTGTCCTGCTGTAATTAAAAAAGACAGGACAACAATAACCTTTAGTACCTCCTTGCCATGATAAGCGAGATGCTTAAACAAGAGCTCAGACACTTGACAGATGAGTACAAATGGGGCTAAATTCACTCTGATGAGCTGTGTGATGGCTTCTTCCACGAATGAGGCACAACAGAGAGGCAGGTCATTAGAAATTACCCCACAGTGGGATGACTGGCATGTACAGCTTTTGCAATCCTATTAAGCTGTTGCCACCAAATGAAAGAACCTGCTCATTGCAGGGGCAGGGAAGAGATGTTGTATGTATCTGACGTGGTGGGCCACATGTGCCTGAGACACCGCAGTTGGGTAAATATACCCAGTACCTCACACAGCCAGACACCGGTCCTGATTCAGCCTCGGCAGTGATACAGATCTTAACTGAATTTCTAGGTATAAAATTATTACAAAATGGACTTAATGCTGAAAGCCTGTATCACTGTATCTGTTCCACTATGTTGTATCATTACTTAATAAATCAGAAAGTATAGAGGTAACAAATGGGTAAGCAGCCCAAAGGGTTTAAGGTGTACATTGTGGTGCCACCTAATGCATGGGCGCCTTGGGTCCAGACACAGGAGCCCTGTGGGAAAGAAGCCCCAGCTTGCGTCAGCCTCTGACCAGGGACATCAGATGTTCCACATACAGGGTATTTGCTATGGTAGCCACGTCCCGTATGAAAAGCATACAGGATGTAACTTCTCCTGAATTTTTGCTGCAACAGGCTGGTTTTTAGATGCCCAAGAGCACCCACAGTGACCCATGCGTGCGGGATTATCAGTCCAGGACTAGGTACTCCCAGTCAGTCCTGGGTGTGGGCTTTCCATAAGGCCATGAGGACGACCCTGCTGCATCACAGTAACATAATGAAGCAACGATACAATTATGAGTAAGGTCCATTGGTATTTATGGTCTAACAATATTTTTGTCCCTATTATAGGGCAAAGTGGAGACAAATGCTATATAATAGTCTCATTTTACCATCTAATGCAATTATATACTACTTCTTAACATGAGAAACCTAAATTTCCCACCAGACGATGTTTTAAATTTTTTAATTACTGAGTGGGGAAGAAACACTGTATATGTACACACCATAAGCCATACGTACATATCATGTGCCTCTGGCCTTTCTATGTTTTCAATTGCTGATAGTCGTATCTTTCTGAGCATGTGCTCCTCCCGTCTGTTGTAACCAACTGTTGTCCCTAAGCCTACACTCAGCTTCGATCCTACAATGACTCACCCAGTTGCTCAACATAACCTCCTTTGTTTGGATGGAACTATACGCAGTGCATAGAGATAAGGGTTAGAGTCACACTGCAAGCTTTTTGAGGCAGTAAATTTATTTTGTCAAATGTCTGTTGAAAGCCTGGAGCAACGGTGCTGCGGCTGCAGCTGCAATGCAAATAGCACTGTACCCTGAGCTGGCATGGGCTGAATTAAGAGACTTAGTCACTGAGCAGATTTGAACTCCCCGAGTAATGCCAGAGCTCCTGGACAGATATGATACCATGAGATGTAAATAATGGCATTGCAAAAGAGGTCCGTAAACTGTCAAGTCAGACGTCCATGTCCATTAGGTGCAGGTTTCTAAGCAGATCCCACTGCCACAGCTGGACAGTTCCTTTAGCTGAGTAGACTCTTCTTGAACAAATACCATTGCTGTGTTTCAGACCTTGTTTTGGGCTTTCTCTCATGCTGCATTTGAAAACTAGGGGAAGGTACCCATTTATAAGCTGAAATTCTCTTGTACCTATTATTATAAGCCAATTTTTAATTTAAAGCTTGCAGAAAAATATATGAAAGAGATCTAGTCCACAAAGACTTCTTCTAAGAATTTGTTTGTGCAATGTATATTTAGCCTGATTTCCTAAGGAAATGCTGCTCACACGACCGTGCTTTGCGTGTTGATCTGTCTGTCTGTCCATGTCAGACTCCTCATTGTCTCCCCCAATAACTTTTGAATGAATTTGCTGATTTGAAAGAGACAGATGGCTCAAAGGTATTAAACTCTTAGAAGTTTTGTGAAAATAAGCAGCAGGGTAATGGAAAGAGAGCCTCTTAGTGGCTCACTACAGAAAAGGCTTCAGCACAAATTCGATCCTTATTAAGCCAAAGAAAATCCGCACAAAGCTCAACCCCGCCATGCAAACTCACCACAAAGAAGCCTTCGCTGGGTCTGGTGTTCATGAACTAGTTCTTGTTATCTATTGCTAAGCAAATATCATCATGTTTACTGTAGAAATAGCAAGTTAAATTTTTAATAAGGACACCGTTGAGGCAGTTAATATGCAATGCAATAATATTCATTAATAAGATACCCTAAGCCACGAGCCTTGCCATACTTGCACGCTGCCTAACTTTGACATTGCATCTGAGAAAAGTATTATCACAGCATTTAGGGCTCAGATTAAGATATTTGACATTGGCAAGTACAGCTAACCCCACTCAGGAGGTTTGGCATTAAACAAATAGCACTCGGCACCAGTTGAACAGGCCCTTGAACACTCCCCCCCACAACACACACATTGTCCTACAAAGAGCCTAGGTGAAGAAAGTCTGCACTTCAATCTGACAAGAAGCTTTGATCAGACAAATTAGGCCAGGCTTTTATGGGGAGTTCCGGGCTCTGCAGACGGTGTGTTTGATGGCTGTGTCCCTGCTGGAGACTCCACTTCCATTATCACTCACTGCTTGATGCTAGGCTTACAAAGGATGCGGCACTTCCCAATTTTCTTGCCTATTCCGCACCACTTAATTGCTACTAGAACACTTGAAATGTTGGTATTTTAGTGCTTACTTACTTTTTAATCAAATGTTATGACCCAGAACTACGCCAATCTCTGAGAGCTTCATTAAGAAAGAAGAGGCACAAACCTGTATCTAGAGCTTTTAGTCATATTTCAGTCTCATATAGGGACACATAAGCAGTAGAAAATAAACAAGATGCAATACTGCAACATCCTACAGCACTGCGCTCCCCGTTACAGTGGTACCGAGGGGTGCCACTGGGATAACAGTGCGCAGGGCATCTCTTCTTTCCCTTTCTAGCCTACGTGCAGATACAGTGATGAAAACTGCACTTTCTGGGTGCATTTGAAGACATTGAGCGCACTGGCTCCTAACGGGCTTTGTAGGCAAGACCATCTAGCCCTCAGTCAGCCAAATGTGCACTCTACCAACCAAACCGGCCATGCCATTTTCTTCCTTTGGGTGCTGTCATCCCAGGATGCGGTCTCACACACAACAGCAGCAGATAACTGCGGGCACTGACACTGGAAAGGTAATTATTCTCTTCAGAGCAAAAGGAGATTCCTTCTCCTCAAACAGGTAAATGCCAGATATTCTGGTCATGTCAGCACCATGCACATTGCCAGCAAATCCTCTCCTACCTGCCTTTGTGCCACCTTATGTCTGCAATCCTTTGTATTGATGTGCTCCTCAAGGCAAACCAATAATGCCACCATCAGCCCAGTGGAGTCAAGCCAACTCTTCTTGAGGTAAATACTATCTTAGGTACTAGCCATGTTCATCATCCCTGGGTCCTCTCTCAAATCCTCACAGGGACACTGCTCATTGACTTTTGCACCAAGGCAGCCACTCATTAAAACCCCTCTTTTAAATCTGTCACAATTTAGTGACGGCACCTAACTTCTGGGCTGGGATGATGTTCAAAACCTGCATCTGCACGGTTGCCTCTAGCTAACCTCAAAAGCCTTATGCAAAACTACTCGATGAATTCCTGGTCGCCTTAATCTCCATGACCATGTAATCCCCTCAGTGGTGTACTCCCTCCACGCCAGACATTCCTGTCTGTGTGCAGCTGTGCCACAGGGATTGCAACAGGCAGCAGCTGCCGCCCCGGCGGTCCTGTCAGTATTCAGTGCTCATGATCTCACCATTCCTGTCTCAGGTCACAAGTCATTTTGCAATACAAAGATCTCCTACCTCCTAAACCGTATCTACACCATGATGCAAGGATGGCACAACCCACTGCAGAACAACCCATCTCTGCACGCTGGCTCTACACCCGGCCATAGCTACAACGGTCAGAAAGGAAGAGCACGCACAGCCAAAGGCCTTTCATTTACCGTGTTACCCAAAAGCTCCATGGGGACAGCCACAGTGCCCCGCAATAAAATGCCACACAATTTATCAAGGGGTCAAGCTGACAAGGTGCTAAGAGCCGCCTGGGATACAGCTCCTGGAGCGCTGGCCTTAGGTGTCCACAGGGCAGAGCAGGATCTCCTGCATGGGTTTGCGCTGGGACACTCACAGGTGGAATTGGCAATAAACCTTGCAGGAGACAGGAAGAAACAGATGACCGATGAATGCCTTGTTGCTGGAGTGCTTCCAAGATTCGCATGTGCAAAGTCAACAGTAGAGAGTTTCTTCCATAGATGTGTTTTATCTTCTCTGTGACACGTGGAATTGGTATTCAGGGTGTATTGAGCATATATGCTGTGTTTGTATAGCTGAATCATGGCTTATTGCAAGTGTCTTAGAACATGTACGGGGTAGACTAGAATCCTTAATTCAGTCTATCTTCTGTGAGCTTTAATTCCACATATATTATCACAATGCCTGAATATCTAACATTATGGGGGGATGCACTCAAAAGTAAGACATGACAGCATGTCGTTCATAAGCAGCCATACTCTTACAGGTATGATCACTTCTTGGACTGCTTCAGTGCAAGGGCATGGTAACAAGGAAATTTTCATGTAGCCTGTCCGGTAGCATCCCTGTAGGGGTTGCTCAGAACAGCGCATAGCCACCCAAAGGGACTTCCAGAGGCTCACCTTGAGTTCCCCTCTGTCAGGGAGGCTCTATCAGTGCTGCCTTGCACCTGGTCCTGCTTCCCCAGCTGCCCAGAAATTTGTACTACAGCCTCCCCAAATGACACCAACTTGGGAACGTGTTATTTTTGCTCATGAGTGTGTCTGCAGATGGGTGTTCATCTCTCTGATTTGTAAATGTGCAGCAAAGTAAGATCCCAAATATAAAACTGCATATTTTTAGCTACAGTGGATATATAATGAAAACATTCCAAATCTGTGATTTTTTAAGATGATCAGTTTATGGGCATATTTCCATTTCATTTTGTTTACAGAGTAGGGAGGCAGGAGGAGAAGGAAAAAAAGGTGAACGGGGCAACTATACAAGCCAACTCTGTGCAACCAAATTAAAATATGCATCAACACTGAAATAAAATGTACATAAACTAAAAATAAATATGAAGCTTTTGTTTAGACAGCTTCTTTTTATTGATCAGTGATCTTATGCACACTAGAGTTTTGTCAAACATGCAAAAGCACATTGTTAGCATACTTTGTAAGGAGATTTGGAAGAGGTAGCATGTGTGTAGTGTGATAAGGAAGGCAAAAATACCAAAATGAAAATGGCAGTTACAGAAAGTTATCTCTGTAGGCAGATGCAAAATATAGGGCCAAAATCTGTGTTGTTATTTCTTGTGGTAGAGAGTGATAAGGCAAGAAAGTAAAGCAAATAGAGGAGAAAAATTGGACTAGTAGAAAGATAAGCAATTAAATCAAGAGCTTAGACCCATTTTGGATCTCTGCACTTCCCAAGCATGCTTAAGAGCACTGTGATATTACTGGCACGTTGCAGCCTCCTACCTGCTGATTCACATGAGCTCCCAATATTTTTCTTCATGAATAATGCCAGGAGAATCTGGCGTTCCTCTGCCTAAGCACAGTGTGATTTGCTTGTGCTGATCTCTCTTGAAATGTCAACTTTACATTTCCAATATCCATGAAAAAATTCTTAATAAAAAGATATGATCTGCATTTCAGAATGAGACCTTTAAATCCTTTAGCCCTGCCAGTTTCTAGGGAACTTTTGTTAAGAGTGAGAGACCCTGTTTAATAACACCACTTTCCAATAGTAGTCAAAAGAGTTGCAAACATAAGTGTACTACAGACAATAAAGGCAGTACAATCCAGGCAAATAAAAACAGGATTTTATTCTGGATTCTTGTACCTGAATGTGGAACAAAAATTTTAAATTTGTTCTGTGCATTATTATGTTTTAATTAGATTTCCAACTAAGATACTTTGAAATGTCTATTTAAAGTAATTCTGCTGAGTTATGAAATAAGGACACATTAGAAATGTGCAAACAAATCCAATACACCAAGTTGCTTTTTGCCTCTGTCTACATTGCTTGTGTAGCTACAGTCTTACTTTGCTTTTAATTCAGTAATGCTGCTGATTGACATTAAAAGGAGTAGTCCCATCCCTTGCTACATATTCTTACCACCTCCCTTGTAACAAAACCATATAAGCAAAACATATTTTCTTTTTGGGCAAACGACCTGATCCAATTCATCCTGCAGTTGCACTTTTACCAGACTCAATCCAAGGGAGGGAAGTGGTCAGGGACAAAACCGCCCCTTTTGGCAAGAACGTGCATTTCAGCTGGATTACGTGTCCAGTGACACTGCCCAGCACAGGGGGCTGAGCAATGAGCTGCTCACTTCTTCAGACCAGCACCCCAGGTCACAGCCAACCAGCAGGAACAAGACCCAGCCCTTGCCCCACTCACTCTTAGACTCAAACCCGTTACTAATATTGCTGTCAGTACAAGAAACTTCGTTCAGGTGTTTGATGGAGATAATTTTGGCTATAGTTTCAGTTCAGTTATAAAATAGAGGTGTTATGTACTGTAGTTTTTAAAAAAGGTCAGGGATTGCCCCCAGGGTGCTCCATGCCAGCTACCTGCCCCGACTGCTACTGTCTTACTGATGTGCAGAGATGTTATACACCCGACAGCTGCCACATCTGTCACCCTGCTACTGCCATACCAGTATCTTCGCTAATTCATAGAATCGTTACGGTTGGAAAGGACCTCTGAGATCATCGAGTCCAACCTGTTAACCTAACTGCCTGGTCTGCCTCCAAACCATGTCCCTAAGCAGCACATCCACACGTTTTTTGAATACTTCCAGGGACTGTGATTGTACCACTTCCCTGGACAGTCTGTTCCAATGGCTAACCACTCTCTCTGTGAAGAAATTTCTCCTAATATCCAACCTAAATCTCCCCTGGCACAACTTGAGCCCACTTCCTCTTGTCCTATCACTTGTTACTTGGGAGAAGAGACTGACCTCCACCTCACTACAACCTCCTTTCAGGTAGTTGTACAGAGCAATAAGGTCTTTACTTGGGAGAAGAGACTGACCTCCACCTCACTACAACCTCCTTTCAGGTAGTTGTACAGGGCAATAAGGTCTCCCCTCAGCCTCCTCTTCTTCAAACTAAACAACCCCAGCTCCCTCAACCGCTCCTCGTAAGACTTGTGCTCTAGACCCTTCACCAGCTTTGTTGCCCATCTTTGGACACACTCTCCTTTGGAAAGAGCTGTAGGTGAAATGCCCCATGAAATAAATGCTATTATTTTAGTGTTAGTATGCCTTTTGTATGTTCTATTCTGGAAAGGCAGTGTGATCTAGCGTACCCGAACACAGCATTGGGGAATCTGGAATTGTAACTCTGGCTTCACTGCTCTTACCATCTATCCTCCATCAAAATCTCTGAGCTTTGCTGTGTCCATCTTCTGATCTTCAAATTGCAGTAACAGCTACAGATCCCACGTTACAGAGCTGCCTGCCAGTGTTTTCAAAGGGCGCCGAACACCTGTCACTTCTGCTTACCTCAAGGTTTCAAAAGCTCTGGCGAGGAGGGTCAGGGAGGTTCAAAAAACACATCTTTAAAGTCATGCTTTACTTTGAAAACACACAGCACCATTTATAATAAAGGGTAAACTTAATTATTTCTGCTAGCCAGTGGGAACTGTTTCTAGTTTTTGATGTGGTACAAAACATTCCAATTAAGAGGAGACTCTAGTAAGGTTTTCTAGGTTTTCTAGATGCAGAATCACAGTGGACTCCTTATAATCTAAAGTCCTTCAGGCTTTTTTAGGTCAAAATCCTTTAAGCCAGTAATTCAGAAATTCTTTTTTTTTTTTTTATGATTGACTTACTTTATTATTAAAGCCATCAACAGTGAAAACCAATAAAACTATTTATCTGGCTAAGCTAATTCCTCCAGACGAATCACCCTGATCATAAAAAAGAACTCTGTGATGGCTTTTTAAATGTTTGCTAGAAAGAATAAGTAAGTAATTTTTTATATGCATTTGTTATCTGGGATTTTTATTTTTCCTCTACTGATAGGAATTGGGGCAGTGGGTATAAAAAAGGTAGGTAACAATAACTAGATGCCTATTTTTAGCTCCAAACTCTTCTGTTTTCATAGGAATAAAAAACTATGCAGATTCATTTTCTTATGTGTACATCCCTGCAGTAGACCTGCATGTACTTGCCCTCATTTACCTGAGTCATATTTGTAATGCTGGATAGGTAATGGCAGTTAAATACAGCTCTCTGTTGCCGCTGGCAAGAATAAGACTCAGAAGTCAGGGTGAAAAACAACTTCTGATTCAGCAGCCCTGGGTATTTTTGGTGGACTCCTCTATCTCCTGCAGTAGTCACAGCAGTGACCCACCTTGTGTGTCTCCTTAAACCTCCTTTGCTTTATGTTTGATCTCAGTTGTGGCTTCTTCTGCTGCTCTGCTGGCATGGCTCCTCCTTATGCTGTACATGTAACGATACTGGAAAGGGTGGAACAGACCTGCCGCTCCCCTGTTATCTCACCTGTATCTCTCCTTTGCCCCGTATTTTCTTAAACTAATCTGTACCTCCTCAGGCTGGTATAAAACAATTTAATTTAAATGGCATCAGCTCATTGGACTTGACTGAATACACACCAACAGCTTACCAAGACAAATCACAACTAAACAAGGCTGCAGAGCCAATTTATTTTTCTCTGCATTCAACATATTTTCCTATTTAAAGACTGCAGAGGAACTGCAGGTTAGTTTCATACAATGAATTATGTATACAACATGGAGTACCTTACAGAACTGGAAGGTCTACAGAGACTGACTTTGCAGCATAGTGCTTATGGCACAGATCAGTGAAGCTGGATTGGTTCAATTATCTGTGCTGACATATAGTTATTAATTTATATAAACCTGAAGAGGACAAGAGTTACAAGTGAGAAAGGTATACCATTGCTTATGCCATAGGAATGTGGGCAAGATCTTGAACTTGGGTCATTCATAGACATGGTATTAGGTACACCATAACCAGTGGGCTGTTCTCTGGTGGTTTTTAGGGAAGGAGACAGAACAAGCAGGCTTGTCTTTGACTTGGTCTCCCATAGCATCCTTATAGCCAAACCAGGTAAGTGAATGATACATAATGTGGGTGACAATTGGCTGGACTACCAGTCTCACAGTTTGTGATCAGCAGTACAAAGTCCAACTGGTGGTTGGTTACTAGCAGCATCCTTCAGGGATTGATACTGGACTGATACTGTTTAATGTCTTTATTAACAACCTGGATGATGGAATAAAGTACACTCTCAGCAAGTTTGTGCATGATACCAAACTGTGGAGAACTGGTTGATAGGCTGCTCTTCAAAGTGACCTTGACAGGCTGGAGAAATTGGCTTGATCTGCTGGTTACATCCTTCCTAGCACATTAGCCCAGTATGATGGTGGCCTCCTTGGCCACAAGGCCACCATCATACTGGGCTAATGTGTTAGGAAGGATGTAACCAGCAAATCAAGGCAAGTGATTGCTCCTCTCTAATTCACGCTTGTGAGACTACTTTGTTCAGTTTGTGGTTCCCCAGTGCAAGAAAGTTATGGGCATACCAGAGTAAGCCCTGCAGAGGGTCATCAAGATGGTCAAAGGGCAGAAGCACTTGACATAGGAGGAAAGACTGGCAGAGCTGGGTTTGTTCAACCTTAGGAAGAAAAGGCTAAGGCTAAGAGAGCTTATGGATGTCTTCATCTACTTAACAGGAAAGTGGAGCCAGACTCTTTTTAGAGGTACACAGCAGTAGGATGAAAGGCAATGGAAACAAGTTGCAGCATTGTAAATCCAATTAGATATAAGGAGAAAGAAAATTCACCATGAGGGTGGTCAAATACTGGCACAAGTTGCCCAGAGAAGTTGGGAAAGTTGTGGTATATCAGTCCTTGGAGATACTCAGAACTAAACCTGACAAAGCCCCGAGCAAACTGATCTAGCTGTCCCTGCTCTGAGGAGCAGCTGGACTAGATCAACCCCCAATGTCTCTTGAACCTAAATTATTCTGTGATTCTGTAAAGTCTTTGGTCTCGATGCCTGGGAGGTTCTTGTTCATGAAGTTTTGGAGGTTTCAAAAAGCTTCAGTGAAGCAGACCATTATCAAACCAGCAGTCATGGTTTCTGAACACCAGACTACAACTGGGTGTATTTCTTGCACTCTGTGATGCTACTGTGATGCTCCTGCACAAATTATTTGTGTGCAAACTATAGCTATGTTTTTTCAGCACAGTGTTTTTCTTTGCTGGGATCTGTTCTGGGATCTGAACTCTGGGTCTCTGAGACAGCAAAGAAAAACGTCCCTTATATAGCTGGTGTGAAGACAGTATGTAACTATACGTACACCACCTGTTTTCTAGGCATGAATGTCACCCGAGTCCTACTTAAAACTAGAATTTAAACTGTATTTCAGTAGATTGCAATTTGATTAAAAAACAGATCGGGTGAAAACTCAAGTCCAAAAGTCAATAATCTTTTCAGTAAAATACAACTATGTGGAGTCTCATGCATATTTTTTAATCCATATTGAAGAACTCCTTAAAATGTCAAGAGTCCAGTCTCCTGAATGTAACACTTCCCTCCAGGTTAAACTTCAGAATAGAAACTGTCAAATCTCAATCACTCACGTCAACAAGAAAGGGTCTAAAATTGCCCTGGTGCGAATGACTAAACAAAACATTTTACATATTGCCTGATACCTTTTGTACTTACTTTGTCAGTGCAAAATTAAAAGAGATCACAGAGAATATAAGGTAACAGAAAACTGAATTCATCACAAACTTTCCAGTTTGGAGAAGATGCAGGCTCTAGATATATTGACGAAGAATCTACCATACCTATGTGTCTTTCTACAGGACACTGAAGCATAAATGTTGCACATATTTCTTGGTGTCTCAGATTCTGAAGAGTACATTAATGTCATTAAAAACCCAAACTCTACTAAATTACACAATAATCAAAATTGCAACATCTGATTTGACAACAGCCGCTGCCATAAAGATCTCCACTTCTGCTAATAGATGGATGACGTGTAAAAGATAAAGGTTTCTGTTTAAATCAGCAAATTAATTTGTATCTTTTTCATTGTGATGAAGTTGTAGTAATTGTTACTCAAAGGCAGAAAGTAAAATTTTACATTTATAGAAATGCTAAAACCATGAAAACAGGGAATTTGATTCTTTTTAATGAATTGTTAAAAAAGCACCACAGTTTGATATTTTAAATTCCTGTTGCATGCTATTTGCACCTCTTACATGAAGCATTAATTGTGATTTTATGTAATTTTATTACACCTTAAACCAAGATGCGAACCTAAATTCAGTATGAATGACATCAGTAGTTAAGCATCTAACAAGAAATGATCATCACTATAAATCTATTCTACATTTTACAATGATTGTTTAAGACAGCTGAGCCTCATCATAGCTGAAAGAGTATGTCAGCATACGGCAGCTGCTGATAATAACCAGCATGTGTTGGCAAGTGCTTTTTGTTTTCTGAAGATAATTAAAACTTGCTATAGTTTTCCAGCTGCTACATAGTCAATAAGGAATACTTTTAAAAAATGGGTGGTCTATTTTTGATTCACTTTAAATGTATTGTGACCATCTCTACTGAACACTCCCTAAAGACAATTATTCTATGATTTCAGTTTTTCATATGTTTTCTACAAAATAAACTATACGGCAATAGTTTAGACCAGAAAATTGTTAACTGTCAGCTTCAGGTGCTCAGGAGGAAGAAAGCATTGTAATAACAGAAATGTTTTGCTGAACAAGAAAACATACACAAGCAACTACTTGCATCCTTGTCCTTAAAATTCTGTATAATCTGTATTCAGCTTGTATTTTAAAAGCTACAATCTCTCTTTATTGAGACCAGCATGTTTCAAAAAACTTTCTGCTCTCAGAATCAGTCAGCAGGCACCATGGGGCTATAAAAAGCCCTGGCAGTGCGGGGAGTAAATGGCTCTGTAGAGCTACAATTAAAATGCCAGTAGTTTTATATTGGTCCTCATGGACCTTAAGATAGTATATGGACCTCATAGCCTTAAGATGGTATATTTCCAGGATTTTAGACTACAGTCTTCCTCTAGGTCTCACTTCACACATGGTGGCTGGTGAAGATTGTTTTCCTGCTTGTACAACATCTTTAGGCCCTATGCCCAATGAGAGTCCAACAGCAATGCACTATTTTTCTTAACCAAAGTCTTCTACCAGAAGTGGTCCAAAACACAACTTTCTAGAACAATGCAACTTCAAAGGTCTGAGCCATTTCTGATTAACACATAATTACTTGTTTGAAGTCAAGTAAGTGAAGGGTTTCTTAAATAACCTGTGTGTGCTTAGTTATGAAAAAATAACTGGTTTGAATCAAAGCCTCTGATGTCAAGGCATGACTAGTCCAAAATACCATTATTGTCAAGGAAGCAGGAAACATTCCCAAATCAGGTCTATGATAAAGTAATATCCATGCTTTTTTCCATATTACACGTTTTGCAGGCTGCTGTTTGTAGAGCCAGTCCAGAGGAGCATGCCTTGAGCAACCCTGGCCAGTAGTCCTAATCGGAGGCGATCAGAGACCTAATGAATGAAGCTTTCTGGAGGTCAGCTCCCCCAGTGCCAGAAAAGTGCAAACAGGAGCACTGCCAGAATAAAGCAAAGCACGATGGGGCAAAACTACTGATTTCTATACTTTTTGAAATCTTAATTTCTATATAAATCAGTTAAATGACTACGGAATTGTATTTGTTTCACAGCTCTAAGAGCTGAAAGGGTATTCTGCAGAAAGATGAGGGTGGATTGCTGGGTCTGGTACTGAGCAGCACTCTCTGCGCTCTGGGAGGATGAGAAAACTCTGGGTCATTGAAACTTCCAGCAACTGTGAACTGTTTAAATCTTTGTACTTAAAGTGCCTAGTGCCCTCAGAAATCTAATTTTTAGGCTTATAAAATGATATAAATATATATACAAATATCTATACAAAGATAGATAGATAGATAGATAGACAGACAGACAGACAGATAGACAGACAGATAGCAGCAGGCAAACTCTGGCTGCTCAGCTTCTACACCATAGTGCCATCACCTGATGTGATCTTACTCTGCTCTCATATAAGGAATGTGTCCACTTGATGTCTCATGTCCATTCACCTGAGCTCCATCCCCCAGCAAGCTTGGCTGCCAGCAGTAACAGAGCCAGAGCAGTACTTCATGGGTGGGTTTTGGGACACGCACTGGGCTCTAGGCCATCCCCTGCGTGTCAGGAGCAGCCCCTGCACTAGCGACGGTGGGAGGTAGCAGTGTACAACAGGGCTAACGGGAACGTAAGTGACCCCTCCTCACAGCTCTCATTGCTGTTGGCTTTCCATGAGCACCTCAGGTACAAAGTGGTTTGCACTCTCAGACTAAAAATATAATACAAATAACGGAGAAGGTATTAAATTTCCCTCAATGACAGTCTAGTTCTCTCACCCAGCTTAACAACTCGGACATGGATGTCAGAAGCCAGATTACAGCCTTGTAATATGGATCATCTGCTTTGTCAAGTCTTAAAATAGACTTTCAGAACCCGATATTAGAGAAAATAAGTATTACTGAAAAAAAGGTTAATTTAGATTTTTTTAGCAACTGCAATTGTTTCCTCTTAAACTTCAGAGGCAAGAACTAATGAATTGACCTTAAGATAAGAGGCCACTTGAAATAATAAGACTTTCAGCAAATAACACTGCCATTATGCACCAGGGAGCTGAAACGCTATTATGCAGTTCAGCGAAAACTCAAAAGACACAAAGCGTTCGACATGACTGGCAGCAGCGCCATCTAAAAATAGCTCCACATAAAAGAGAATTAAAATGTCACCGGAAATTTTTTCCTTCCTTCAGAAGCTGCTGGTGAACAGATCACTCTTGGTCTGAACAGACAAAGCCTCATGCCCCATGTGCAAGTGCAAGGGCAACCCATCGTTCCCTGCCGGCACCCGCGGCCCCTCAACGAGCATGTCAGGGCCGTGAGCTGCTGGGGAGGGATGGCCTGAAGTAGCTCAGAGATGACCCGCAGCCACACATTGCCTTAGGTAGCACCGCTCACGCGATGTCTGAACGGCCATTGGTGGGATGAAGACAGCTCTGGCTTTTGGCGTGAAGCACTGGATGAAGATATAATAATCCTGGCCATGAACCAGCACTGGTATTATTCGATCCAGGCTACATCACTGAGGCAGTGGTATGAAATGCAGCTTTTGCTGCAATGGCTTGGGTTTTGGCAGGGGTGTCTGGTTTTAATGCACAATCAGCAGTTTGAATGATAAAGCAGTTTTGGACAAAGTATTCTGAATAATTTGGAAGGGACTTTTAAACCAGATATAGTCCGATGCTTGCTGAATTTAAAAGAAAAGAAACTCCTTTTAAGTCTGGATAAGACCTAGGCAGACTGCCACACTTTTAACGAAGTGAAGCTGACACAATGGCAGGTTTAACATTCCTCAGAAATATATATAAATATAGCTGTAAAAATGGAAAGAAAAAGGAAAAAAATTAAAAGCCAAGGACTTACTGCCTCATCGCCTGTGCCAAGCATTAACTTTTGGATTTTACATTATTCTCCTCAGATAAATGTTTGCAGGAAAAGAAAGCCATTATCTTTGAAGTTACAAAATGATTAGATATTCAGCTGCTGCCATCAGATGAAATTAAAGACACGTAACTTAGATTCATCCCACAGAACATTCGAGTTTGCCAAATCTATTATGAAAAAGCCACATTGTGCAGCTCTGAGAGTCTTGTCCTGTCCAGACTCCCACCCCCATACCAGTTGGAGACTAGGAAAAACTAATCGTTCTGCTGCTTCCTGAAGCTAAAAGGATGCAAAAGGACTCTGCCTTTCACAGGAGTGTTACGCTTGTGCGACCCCAGTGTTGACAGAGACACTTCTTCCTTCTCAAGTCTAGAGTTGTCTTACATCTTTCATCCCTTTTTAGATCTCCGGTCCTTTGGAAGGACGTTCGATGATGCTGCAGTTATTGGGATGAGCAATATGACCTAATTATTTGGAGTAGTCTTTGCAGGTTCCGATTTTACACCAATTTGGGATATTGATTTCAAAAGAAGAACGGGGTTGTGGCTCGCTAATGTGAACTGTCTGCTGCACAGTATGAAATAATGAAAAAGACTTAAGTAGTTGGCTTTTTAACAGCATTTACTTCTGACTTTCGCATACTTTCTTCAGAAACTTCAAAGCATAAAAAAATGTATTACAGCAAGAAATTTTTACCTTTCTTGGGGTAAATACTACAGAAACATTAATGTTTAGATTTTTAGACCTGTGGAGCAAGGTTTCTCCTCATTCCACATGTTCTGTGGCAGTGGAAAGACTGGTTACGTTTACACTGCTCAATGAAATACTGCCTGATTCCCGCTTTTTTGATCAAGTGGCATTGCTTGGTTCATGTCTGTACTACCTGGGACTAGTCCTCTCTCCCATAAACTTGCTCTGGGTTGAGCTATCTGGAGAAGGCCAAAACAGAGCCAGGGAGTCATCTGCTCAGCAGAGCAGGAGTACTCCAACTCACCTCCCATCCCTCTTATTTAGCAGTACAGACATGCCCACTCAGAGGGACATTTTACTGCCACAAGCCTAGTACCGACATGGGAACATGATGTGTTAACACCTAACATCTTCAAGCAGGGGCTTGTGGATAACATGGGTAATCCACACTGAAGTATTGGCCCAAAGGATGCCTGTAGTAAGGAAGGGGAAAGAGTTGTTAAGATCTAGAGAAAAACCACAGGGCTCAGGACGTGCTGGGAGATTTGCAGAGGCAGCAGCTCCCTTGTAGAGAAGTGTTAGAGAAGAGTAAAAGCTGTACTATTATCCTCACTTCTGAACATATTCGGCAGTAAAAGCTGTACTGCAGCCTTTAAGGAAATGCCTTTCCTTAATGAGAGGGTGTCATATTTTCCTGCAAATGTGATTTCAAGAAGGAAGCTGAGATATCTCCCAGAAAGATGGCAGGTTTGAGGCGTGGGGGATGCTGGCAGGTACGTGTTTGCTACTAAAGAGGATAAAAGCTAGAATTAAATGTAGAGATTCCGTTTTGAACTTAGTGCTTTTTTCCATACTCCTAAACCACTCGAGTGATGGAGAATTGGAAATAAACGTGGCACAATCAATAAAGTAAACTAACCATGAAAGACACTATAGTGGCACATTAAGGGGGAAAAAAGTCAGATACCCTTTAGGCCGTTAGAGAGAAACAACAATAAATATATATACAGATTTTGCTTCCAAATCCTGAAAACCTTGCTCACACAAACAGACCTTCCTCCAACTACAATCCTATTAAGAGAACACAACTATTGCCAAAGGCCTGTAATATCTAGCTCATTAAAACAATACCAGTTGACATTATTAGGATTTATTATTTTGCTCCTTTAGTACAAAGGAAGATTCATCTGAGTAAGTTGCAGGGCTGAGTCCTTCTTTGGCAAAGGACTTTGAGTGGAAAGCAAAACGTCTGGTACATTCCAGCAAGGCAGCTTCCACGCTTGGCAGATGGTATTTACTTAAGACGTACTCTGCAGCCCATATTTTAAACTAAGTTATTTCTCTGAGTTCGCCTAACTTATCGCAAGGACAGAAACTTTTTTCTCATCTGCGGGTGCATGTTAGTCAAAACCCCATCTAGTCTGAAGTGTTATGGAGTGATTTTCTTCTCCCAGTAGAATTAATCTTCTCAGTCCTGTAACGGATGAGAGACGGAAAGCCACAACGTGTTTTCAGACTGAGTCATGCACATTCTTTTCAGCTAAGCCATAATGCTCCCAGGTTCTCTGAATCATGCTGTCTGCTCTTAAATACCTTCTAAATAGTCCAGCTCAAGGTGCTCAAGCCCTCCTCTCCCCCACTACACTATGATGTGCAATTAGTGTTCTGATGATTTGCTCTGGTAAGCTCAGCTGACCTGTTGAACTGAAACTCAAGAGGTTTTTAAGCAAAAGCGCACACATGAGAATTTTACGAGGCATGAAGATGAGGGTTTACTGACTTGCCCACATTCAAATACCTGTAAAATAAGTATAAATAAGAAATTACACAACTAGTATATACTGGATCAAGCCCAGGGGCCATATAATTCAGCATTTTACCCTCAAAAGCAGCTATTGCAAGGTGTACACAAATTCAACTACAGACAAATGTTTAATAACCTAATAACCTAACTACAAGGGACCTGTTTTCTCAGTCCCTTTCATTAGAGGCTTAGGCACTAATCTAAATATATGTGATGCCCTATATGAAACAGCTCACATAATTGTTTAAGTACAACTAAAAGTCTGAGAACATTGTATGATACAAGTAAGATAAAAACAATGACTATGGCTAAGATGCTATCAATGACTTCGTAGTGTTTGTATTTGAACCAAAATGAAGGAAAAAAAGCCCATAAGGATCTATTGCCTAGAGAGAAAAGCAATATCTGGCTGGAACCTAAAACTGCAGATTTTTATAATTAACACTTATGCTGCTCAGGGCACAAATACTGCACTTTATTTTCCAGGATTTATGTATAAATACAGACATAAGAGTCTCCCAGTAACAAAAGTGCTATGTACAGATTGTTTTAATTAATCTATTTTTGTGAGTAATTTCTATTTTGCTTCTGTTATGTAACATTTTATATACCCCAGTGACTTATCACTACTTCTTCTAAATTTAAACTAAAAAAATACAATTATTATCATGCTAATGATTCATTTATTGAGCATACATCCTGCATTTATTGGATTAAATGTCTTTTAACATTACTGGCTCTAATTATACAACAGGGTTAATGTGAAAATTAAAAATGTCCTCAGTGATCAATACAGAAGATATACAGCACAACTACAGCTGTTCATTTCACCACAAACAATTTCAAAACAAAAATGTCTCAAGTTAAGATCTCACCTTGGCTGAAATCCTGCTTTCAGTGAAATTGAGAGCAGAAGTCCCCTAACTTAAAAGAAGAGCCAAGATTTACTTCTTGGTGTCCAACCTGCATGTGTCAGCAGAAGTGTCACCGACTCTCAGTGGCTGTGAAGTTATAAGGCCAGAAGGAACCACTACCATCGAGTCCGATCTGCAGTACCACACAGGCCGTTTCTTGATACATACCACAAAGATATTTCTTGATAATTTCAGCTTTTGAACCTCTTTGCCAGGTAGTGGCTCCAGTGAAGGTTTCTCCCTTTCAAATGTCCTGCTGTCTATGAAGTACAACTTTGTTAAACTTTAATTAGCTGGACAGCAATCTTTCGCACTATTATTTATTTTTATTTTTTTTATAAACACACCTCAGGGCACTTTGAGTTTATAAATACCCCTCAGCATGTTTACATTCTTTGTGTGGAAGTTTCACACAAATACTTCAAACATTTCAGAGTACAAGTTTAGAAAAAAGATATTTTTAAAGGAATCCTTCAACTTAATTGAAAAACTCTAGTTTCTCCAAGTTTAGGGCTAAGGACTTGAGGAAAGAGAGTGTGTAAGGAAGGAAAGATGATGGTGAAGGTGCATCATGTGAGGTAGGGTCTCAGTTTCTAATGGACCTTCAGATACTGTAAGAAACAGAGTTTTCACAGACTTAGTCAAGACTTGATATTGTTTAACGGACCCAAACATCCCTCTGCTTTGAGCACACACCTGGCCTACACATGTCTGACACTGGAGAGGGTGACAGACCACGCCCAGCTGAGGTCTGCAAGGCACCTCTGCAGCTGAGGATGTTCCTCCTGGTGTCCCAGGCCGCCTCGGCCCCAGACCCGTCCTCTCCGGCGTGCCTGGGCTGGAGCACAGACACGGGGCCACCGTAAGAGGAGGCACCAGGGGTTGAACGCGAAGTACAAACTGCTGCTGCCAGGAGTTACCCCACAAGCTCAAGGGGCAGTAGGTCACTGGCACTGGTCAGAGATGACCTAAGTGGGGGTGTTTGTATCATTATCACCAAGGCTGAATCTTGTTGGTTAATCTTTTACTTTCCTGGGTTCAGATAATGAGGTTTAAAGATGTGTAGGTAAAGTGGCCAGCATCCAGAATGTGGGAAATGCTATGGTTCAGGTTGCCTGAACAACCATATTTTGTTCTCTCTATATGTCTGAACAAAACCACAGTCTTTAATTACACAATCATATCCTGTTTCCCATCTCCAGGGATGGACAAGTACTCTGTACCTGTGTGCACATCCAGAATATGATCCGGGCTTTTTTAATGCAGACTATGACTCCAACATTTTCACTTACATGACTTCCAAGTTCTCCTTTTGAGTATTGGGAGTATTTTACAGCTGTCTATTGCTGATATTTGGTTTGTTTTACATTAACAGTATGAATTTAAAGTCACGTAAAATGCACAATTTTTTGCCAAGTCACTCGCATCCCTCTCTAACACTATCCACAAACTGTACTCATGCTTAGAAAAGAGAAGACTTAAACATGTTGAACTAGCTCCAAAGGGAAGACTGTAGACCAAAAAGAACATTTATTTGTACCTCTAATGCTCATTCAAACCAGACAAAGGCAGATCACACAGAGGTAACGGTACTCATAAAAGACCAAAACTGAACTTGCAACATATGAGAATATAAAACATCTGCTGAGTGTTGAACAGAGATTTTGCCTTGAAAAGTTATAGTATGCTTTGAGATCGCTCCATCGAATGACTCTTTTCAACTGCTTTCGCCTGTGGACATGAACCGAGACAAATCACAGAGCATACCTCACTGTGGGCAGCAATTTACTCACTGAGAATAGGAATTTGTCTTATTTTCATTTATTTCTTCATATTATTTTCTTACTGAAAGTGCAGTCTAGGAATCAAATTCTACTGTAGATGAATGGGGACTTTTCTTTACCAGCAATGCCTAGCTGTGCGGGGGCAGATGTGGCTTCCTTCACCTTGACTTACATTCTACTTGTGCTGCACAGTCAACGATTTTAATTTAACGTTTTCAGAGTATGGCATTAATTCTTCATTTCTTTTTACCTAGAGATACTTTTTATATTTTGTGTTCTCCACTGAATTTAGCCGTGTACTCTGAAAGAAATAACAACTTTGTGACTCATGTCGTCATGGTCACAACAACCCCATGCAATGCTACAGGCTTGGGGAGGAGTGTCTGGAGGGCTGCCCGGCAGAAAAGGACCTGGGGCTGTAGGTCGACGGCTGCCTGAACATGAGCCGGCAATGTGCCCAGGTGGCCAAGAAGGCCAATAGCATCCTGGCTTGTATCAGGAATAGTGTGGCCAGCAGGACTAGGGAGGTGAGAGTGCCCCTGTATTTGGCACTGGTGAGGCCTCACCTCGAATACTGTGTTCAGTTTTGGGCCCCTCACTACAAGAAGGACATCGAGGTGCTGGAGCGTGTCCAGAGGAGGGCAACGAAGCTGGTGAAGGGTCTGGAGAACAAGTCTTAGGAGGAGCAGCTGAGGGACCTGGGGTTGTTTAGCCTGGAGAAAAAGAGCCTCAGGGGAGACCTTATCGCTCTCTACAACTACCTGAACGGAGGTTGTAGCGAGGTGGGGGTCAGTCTCTTCTCTCAAGTAACAAGCAATAGGACAAGAGAAAATGGTCTCAAGTTGCACCAGGGCAGGTTTAGATTGGATATTAGGAAATTTTTTTTCCCCGAAAGGGCTGTCAAGCACTGGACCAGGCTGCCTGGGGAAGTGGTTGAGTCCCCATCCCTGGAGGTATTTAAAAGACGGATAGATGTGATGCTTAGGGACATGGTTTAGTGGTGGACTTGGCAGTGCTAGGTTAACGGTTGGACTTGATGATCTTAAAGGTCTTTTCCAACCTAAACGATTCTATGATTCTATGTAATATAAGTTCTTGAAAGTCGCCACCTTATTTATTTAAAGAGAACATGAGTAATCATTAATGAATTCTCATACAGTTACTGCATACACAGTTTGAACAAATACCTCAGACCAAGCATGCTACACCCTGTTCCTTTATGCTGAGGCATGTGTCCCCTTCAGCATGGAAACTAACGGGCTTATGGGGGAAAGGGAATCATCAAAAGATCACATTTTGAAAATACCTATTTAATATCAGACAGATAATTACTACTCACATTCACAGGCCACCACATAATTCTGCCTCAAGGAGCCGGTGGTGTGCATAAACCAAATATTTAGGACTTTCAAAGTATGATCTGATTAAAATAACAGTCTAGTTCCTTTCATTTCCCTTGTGGTGGTTTTCTTTTTTGAAATGATTAAATAGCATAATTCCTCTAATGATTCATTTAGTTTATTTTTAACTAACAGCAAAGGAAAATACAAAGGAAAGCTTCTTCAGCAGATGTGTTTTTAAAGGAGGAATAAATGTTGTATTGCACAGTATGACAGAGTAATTTAGCATTGTTTGGAATAGTACACGCAGCTAATGACTGAAAAGATAAAAGTATATGCAACACTTTGTATTACACTGCATTAGTGAACCAAGTTCCTGTCCTGGAATGGAAGCTTTGAGTGCTCTATACATTGTAAATTGTATACATTGTGATTTTGTAAATCATTCCTTTCACTAAGGAAAAATAACCCTGATGCAAAAACTTCAGTGTTTCTTACTGTGGGTGCCTCCAGTTGGAAAAGCAGCAACTGAAAAATATCTGCACAAGAAGTAGAGATCAGGTATTCAAACAAGCCCCAAGGCAGCTTAGCACTTAAACATGTGGCAGATCTGTTTTCAGCACAGCAATTAAGCAGGCAGGATTCACCATTCCAGCGATATTAAAACGCAGGCTGGATGTTTTTCCAAACATATCCTGTAATTCAAACAATGATTAGATGGGGAGGTGCTAACTCAAGAATTGGGGTAGCAGCATTCAAATGTTTTAATGGCCTTAAAATGTATGATTCAAGGACATACAAATTCAAGGGGACTAAATAATGATTTACATGCTTTACTCAACTGGGTGACCAAAAGTAAGTTTTGGTTTTCATCTTGCATCTCCTGATTTACTTTTCAATGCATTCTTGATAAGCTGCTCTGTGGCAGTCCATTAGTAATGAATCCACCGGGCCAATTGGGTTAAACGTACTCACCTCTAAGGGGACAGGCAGATTCCTCCATCCCTATTGCAGTACTCTTCCAGTACCCTCTGGGACTGGGGCTGGGACTGGGACTGACTGCAGTACCCTCACACCGCTTGCAGTCCGAACAAGGCTGGCACAGAGGGAGACACGCTCACCCAGCAAACCCTCCTAAAAGTCTTGTCAGTCACTCTGATGGGTCTAGGGTTTCATCCAGAGTGTAAGCTGGAGGTTTCAGATTGAGTTATACTAGCTAGACTTAGCTTTTTTGGTATTACTAACATAGCTATTGTAACAAAATTATTATTTAGTAGTTGGGGCACTGCGGAAAAAATGTGTACCTTGCACATGATTTTCCACTAGATGTGTATATTCCTACATATGGACTCATACACAGACATCAGCATCTATTTGCACACATAATTTCATTATTGCTAGTGAACTGACATGTAACCACCAGTGGACTCTGTCCCCAGTTTTCCATCAATGAAAGAAGTGAAGGAATCAACAATGTATTCTTAGTGATCCGAAATACACAAATATTTCCTGTACTGAACTGTAACATATATCACATCATCAAGGCGCTATACTAACATCATTTCCCACAGCTATATGTGGGACAGGTTGGAAAGCTGTGGCAGAGCAGCAGAGGTTATTTACCACAGACTGACCATCCATGCAACAAGCTGCAGGCAGAAAAGTTACAGCTCGGGAACTCCTCCCTGTCCCACCACACAACCTTGGCACCGCTGGGTGGCTTTGCAGCCCTGGCTGTCCCGGACAGCTAATGGGTTATGGTTTAGAAGAGGAAACATTCAGCAGCACCACAACAGGTAGAGGAGTTGTGCTAATCCACCTCATCCGCAGTTCTGCTTGCAAATTCAGCTGGTACTAGCACTGCACCCAAGACATTTTCAAATAAACCTGGAGAGAAATCAATTACCCTTTCTTTCCATTCAATCCAGGCTGTACACTGGGTACACAGAATGACATAATATCCTTCCTGAAATTAGAGCTGCAGTGAGGACCGGTATCCTTCAAACACGACCGGTTTCTGAGACCGCCTTGCAAACAACTGCGTTTTCCTAATTGCCACAGAAACTATCTTTTTCATCTTTTTTAAAAGCTGGCCAAAGAATTATGTATTGTTTTCTTTATGAAAGCAATAAAAGTTTCATCGCTATATCCCTGTACTTCTGCCAGAGTTTGACAACCACGGATATAAAGAACCTTTCTGGAAAGCAGCACACGAAAATAGCCGCTCCATTTAACTGCTGCTGGTCAGAAGCTCACACCAATTTCTGTGATATTTGCCAGGTATGACAGTAAACAATGTTAACTCTATGCCTGCCCCTAGTTAGCAGAATCAAACGTCTTTTTGCAAGCTGTCAAGAAAGTGACTGTTACCTTCAGGATGTTTTTTTTCATGACAAATACATGACATACTCTTTTTCTGCATGTAGGACCACATCCACTTTGGAAACTAGTATTCTTGGGAACAGGATGCTATACAAAACTACGATCAATACAAAACTATGTATTGATTTGCTTTTTAATCTGGAAAAATCTGTACAGTTGGCTTTTATTTTTTTATCTTTGCATTAACGATTCTGAAGATGATTTTAAATTGCATGCACAGGCCAAAGGATTTGTTCTGAGGCCAATCTGCATTTAGCTTTAATGCCATAGTTATATATTCAGAAAAACAAAATCAATACATCTGTAATGACTGCCTAGGTAACTGCATAAGCAGATGCAGAAAGCTAAGTCAGCAATTATTTTTAAGGACATATGACAAGTTTTCTAATCCTCTGACAGTTACACATGCTTGTTTCCAAAGGATGGTATCCCAGCTGCCTTCTTCCAGCTGCTCTGGACTTCTGCTTTGTTTTTAACTGGACAATCATCTATTCTCTCTCTCTGCTTTACCACAGGCAGATTTTACCTGTAGCAATCAGAGCAGATGTACTGCCGCCAGTAACTGCTCTCCCAGTCAGAAAAGACGAACTTCAGCACCTAAGCTACTGCATAGTTTATGATTAAAAGACAATTTAGTTAAATAGCTAATCATGCACTAGCGTTTGTCTCTTGGTTCTCTGTGTATGTGTGCATTTGTAGAAAGAGAAAAGTATGAATTCCTATTTCAAACTCTGACTCTAGCCAGAGTAGTTCAGAATAGAGACAGGAAAAAAGCCTGAAATTTGAGGCATTAAAACCTGTTCTCCTATGAAAGAGGGGACCTGCAGACCTTGTGACCAGGCTAAGGAGAGCTTCTGCCAGTAACTCACCTTGCTGAATTTTCGTCAGTAGCTGGTGACGGGCGAGAATTCTGCTCATCCTGTAGGGAGGGCGCCTCGTGGTTTGATCGAATCGCAAGTACATCTCCTGGCCCTCAGGTGACACCGAGTTTAGGTAGTAACAGCCGGTGCCCGAAGTCCTGGGCACCTGCTTAAACATCTCTGCTCCTTTAAAATCACTCCGTCCGTCTCTGCTGTGGCTACTCCAGATTATAATCAGGGTAATGAAAGGAGGGAGGCAACAAGCCCTAGGGAGCTGAAAAGAGCAAGCGCTTTAAAAGAAAAAGGAGTGCCAAAAGCTACAACTCAGGATTCCTGCTTCTCCCACATGATCCGCACGGGCCAATCGCTCCGAGTCCAGGCTGTGGAAGTGGAGGCTGCCGGAGCGGGACAGCCAGCCCGCCCCAGCCCCGGCTGCCCCGGCAGCCCCCGGCCGGAGCTTACCCAGCACGGAGGGGCTGCACCGGGCCGCTTCCGAAAGCAAGAAGAAAAAGTTGAAGATACTCGGGAATGCCTGGTTTAGAGCACGCAGGGCTGCAGAAAACCTTTTCCTCCTCTGCTCCACACCGCCCAGCTGTCGACTCATCTCTGGAGATGATGCCCTCGCTCGTTTTCTACAAATCATACCCCTGTTTGCCAAGAAAAAGTCCGTTTACGGAAGGGCTGTCTGAATCCCCAAAACCGCACGGTACAACGAGCACTGGAACAAGTGAAGCCCTTGGGATGAAAAAACAAATCAACAACGCCTAGCAGCAGGCTCTCAGCAGCAAACAAACCCCAAGTGTCCCTAGTATTAGTGGCACCGAGAACTGGTCACAGCCTGGAAGACAGGAAGGTGATGGAAAGATTTTCTGTTCTTCAGGTTCCTCACCATAACATCTTTTGGGTTTTTTCATAGACAGAGGGGCATCTCTTTTCATTCAGCCTTATATATCAACCACGGAGTTTGCAAAACATGCCATTTCTTTAGTTAATCAAATGGAAGCAGAACATTGCCATTTTTATCAGCAAGTGGGCAGCAAATCTGAGTAAAAATATACTGAAAATGCCCTCCTAGTATGCCTGTCAAATAATTTTCCATTACATTTTAAAATACCAATATTTTGGTTTAATACACCCCTAGCATGAGCTGATTTCTAAGGGAGCAGAGCTCTTGCCAGGGAGTTTTGTGATCAAGACAGTTTCTGATACGAGCACCACTGGCCCACGGGAAGCAATTTCACAGCCCTGGAGATCAGTTTCACAGGATTACAAAACTGGAAATGACGGCAACTCAGAAGGCTCTTCCACTCACCCGGCTGAACAGGCTCCTGCCAAAACCCACGTGCAGGCAGCAGGGAAGGGGAAGGCAGAGGGGAGGCAGCAGGGTGACCAGCCAGCACGGATCCTGCACAGCTCAGGAACCATGCTGCCACCTCCCAGATCCGTGCCCCTTCCCATGAGGCCAGTGTCAAGCTGGGGGACGGGGAGCCGACAGCACTGCTGGAGTGGCTGCAAGCCCCGGGCAGAAGGAGCTCAACCCCCATCCCAGCCCATGGGGGATCTTGACCTCCCCAGACTCCACTTGGACATCTACCTGTGGTGACATTATTGTCTGCATCCTGTTCTCCAGCCTTGAGGCCAACAATATGTCACGACACGCCTTCATACAACGGAGCTCTCCTCCCACCCCAGCCTGGATGAGGCTGCCCACCAGGGCAGGGCCATGGGGTGGCATTGCCTGGGACCTGCCTGCTCACAAAGGACAGGGTCAGGCTAGTTTGCAAGGGCAGACGTAGCCACCTAAACATGAGGGAGGAAAGGACAGTTGTCTCATTCACAATTATTCCTTAAAATTTTGCTATGTGCAAGCCCCTTAGGGCAGGGTTTTACTGTGATGCAATCTGTTCTCATTACACCTTATGAATTTTATTCCTAATCACTGTGGGACTTTTGCAGTGCCGCAAAATGGAGACATATCATTCTGGGTACTAGAAATTTAAAATGAATGCTCTATACTGAAAGCCTCCATTACCTGTTATTACCATGCACAGCACCCACAAGTCCTGTACTTGCTGGTTTTTGCTCCAGGCATGGCTGTATGGTCTCTAAGACGCCCAGCAGGGGCTTCAAACTCAAGACAAAAGACGTGGCACCACTACCATCTAGACTCCCAAACAGGGCTGGTCACTGGCAGCCAGGGAGCGGGAATGACCAGTCTCCTCTCTGCCTTGCTGTGCAAAGCGGAGAGGCAGGATTGCTGCACAGGTGTGAGTGGAGAGACCTGAGCAGCAGGGAAGGGATGGTCTCCATTCCCAGCCCAGCTTGCCAAGTCAGCGTGTCAGTCACTCAAGCTGCTGTCTTTTGAAGAATAACTATCCCAGAGACTCCCGAGCGTCAATGACATGCACAGTATTTATCCAAAGAGACATTACCACCACGCAGGAAAATTCTTATTTGATTAATCTACAGTCTTTTGATCTAATTCTACTTATAAAATGCTATTGCAGTGGAAAAAGCAATTATTAACATTCCATAGCACTCTGTTTAAATTTTCATAGGGATTTCTTTTTCTGTTGGAAAATGCATTGACTTTTTTCAGCTAATGGGACTCTGCATTCTTCCTTGCAATATTTCCAAAGACCAGGAAGCAGTTTAATAGAAATGTAACACTTCAAAAGCCAGCCCAAAGAAACAAAAACCAAGGCAAGAGCCTGAGTAAGGTACTGACTAGGGAACAAGTCCATTAAGGGCTCAACAAGCCCAGTTATATGCTTGTAACAGAGAGCAAAGCACCAGCCCCAGTGCCCCTGTGGCTGTCCGTCCTTCCCATGTCCCCGCCAGAGGGTGACAGGGCAGAGCTGCCCTCCCAGCTTCTCCAGCAGCACATCTCAGTGGTCACCAAGGGCAGAATGAGGAGCCTCTGTTGCAGGGCGATGACTTGCCCTTCCTCCTGGACATGAGGGTTCAAACACAACTTCAGAGCCAGGGGGCTGCTCCAGGCTTGGCGCTGCTAAGCGCTGCCTCTGCCGAGGCTGAATTTTTTGGCTCCGGTCCAGCACTTACATAGTAGTCAAATAAAACAAGAAACAACAAGAGTTAGCTGGTCTTGCGGTGCTCATTTGAAAGCTCCTGTGCTTGAAGTTGTGCACAGTGGAGGAAAGAATTAATCCTCGTTGCATACTTCTAAGATGACTGTCTCCTCGTTCGGTGGCTGCCTTGACACTCACTGCTTATTTTCAAAAACGTGTCATTCAAGTGAGGAAACACCTTTGGCCATCAATTTTTCAGAAAAAAAGTACTACAGAAACCTAAGCTGTTATATAAGAGCACTAATTAATATTTCAGTCTCTGTCTACAGACTGTTTCTGGAATAGTTAATAGAACAACACTGAACTTCATGCTAATGCATCTCATAAAAGCACTTCAAGATGAAAGCTTCCCCGTGCATTTTACAAAGGCTGTGGGGGAGCTCCAGCACACACCTGAAATTGCTGCCTGTCACGACAGCAGCACAGCCCATGAGATGGAAAACCAACCCCACACTCCCATGTCCCGACTGATCCACGCAGGAATGAAGATTCCTTCATAAAACCACAGCTGGAATTAGTGATTATAAACCTGAATCAGAAATGTCTGCACTTATATCTATAGTGTAATACCTACATGTCACAGCTAGACATCTAACATGACAAACAGTGATTTGATGGATACTGAAATTTTCTGGAAGGTCAGGAGGTTTCACTTGAAGGTTTATTAATAAAGCACAGCACTACTGACACATGTGCAGTGTTTATTAGTATAGTTGACAAAGTCAACTCAAGGATGTGTCCTCTTCTCTGTATGCATTCATAGGCAGAACTGCAACACTTGATTTTCTGTTCATTGATTTTTATGTCTCTCTCCCACCTTTTCTCCCTGAAATTGCATTTGGTGTGAGAGGGAAAGAGTACACTATTTGCAGAAAAAACCTGCCCCAGGGCTATCCATATATACCGAAGTATCACAGGCAGTACTTGACATCTGCTTCCATTTCACTGAGAGTGGGGTGCTGTAATCAGCTGGAGAGAGCAGCGCAGTGTACTCTAGAAATGCTAAAATATATCTGATTATCAGTTCATTATGAACTGTCCACTTATGACCAGCCTTTCTGAGCAAAACAACAGTGTGAGTTTCTATGCACCACCTTGGCCTTGGAGTATTACTCACACAGACAGGAGGCAATGCTACAGGGAGCGGGGTGGTTGAGGGCAAATTGAGAAGAACAGCACTTTCCCACTTGTATTCACATACACAGACATATGTATAACAGGATCGCTTACTCATGTCTTATAATTCACCTTTCCTAAATAACTGTGAGATAGGTCCATGATGTCATATGTGGCACGGAGTTCTTCGGGCTTGGATTGAACCTGCAGTTCTCACACAGTAATCAGCCACTTGATCTTCCCGTCGTGACCCATTTCCCTTTTATTGTTAGTTGCACTTATCTTGTTATATCGCATCTAAAATTAAATGGCAACTTGATGGCTTCTCTTCATTTGAAAGCACTGGTGCTATGAGAACAACACTGCTTCCTAACCACTGGAGGAGCACAGTTGTTATTAACATTAGTGACATATAATTAGAAGAAGCCGGAAACTCATGTTTTCGAGTCACAGAAGGAAAAAAAAAAACCAAGCATCTGCTTTTAACTTGTTGATCTCTGGATTCCCTTCTATAATTCTACAGGTAGAAGAATGGTTTGGTTTGCTGGATTATGGCCAAAACTCCAATATCCTATATATGCAATATGCCCTATACTGGAGTCCTACCCACATATCTTACCCCTACCCTATCCGCACATCTTGTATTTCTTACCTGTATCTGCCTTTACAGATGCCTGCACAGCAGCTCATGTGTTAGCAGGCAATTCCTCCTTTCTCAAATTTAGGAAAAGTAATATGTGGGGAGCCCAAAGCTGTGTTTATGATGAGGGTTTCACCTCCTTCACGTGTTTTGAATCCTATCTCTGGGACTGGGACTTTTAAAAGCAGAAGTTCATTGCCTGCTGTTTAGGAAAAATGTTTTATGTTTGAATGCAGACGTTTGTTTGAGAGCTGAGCTGGGATTACTACAGGCTGAAAACTCATTTATACAGGGCATGAAACAGCAGGGTCTCCAGAGCAGCCAGAAATGCTTTCCTCCGGCTCAGCAGCACTTCGACCATCTTCCTGAGGCCGTGCCGGGGCGTCGAGGCTCTGCAGCTTGTCTGGGGCTGCCAGGAATCGGACTGGGGCAAAAGGAAAACAGCTTATGCGAGATTTCAACATTGCCGGGAAGCGAAATGGAGATGGCTAATAGCTGCACAGCATTACAACAGAGGATCATTTCACTGGAAAGCCCCATACTGATGTGTTCTGGAGGCAAGTCAGCTGCTATGTCAACTGTCTGATAGTGAGTTTTAAAAATTAATACTGCTAAGCAAGGTTTCTTCTTATGCATGAATGACAGGCTTAGAAATATCCTTGACAAAGTTCAAACCAGGAGAAGGGTCTCCTGACTAGTACATTATACCTTTTTCCTCTGTTATAGCGTCCCCATTCCAGCATCAGAGGATTATCCATTTGCATTTTAAGACCCAGATGTTTAGTGGATAGTACCGGTATAAAATGTACCTCCTGATTACAAAAGCATTAGTGGCCTGGCCAAATCACAGAAGGCAGCTCTAATACAAGCAGAGGATTAGAAATGATATGCAGGCTCAGTACAACAGTAGTGCATTTATGGGCACAAAGGATGGCAGAGGGAAAAGGGCAGTAAGCGCCCCACCAGCCACCCAGGCAAACTTACAGAAGATAAGGGTCATGGCAAGGAAGCTGAAGTGATTCCTCACATCGGCCCTCCCGTAGAGGAGCTCAGGGATGTCAAATCAACAAAATTAATAGTAACAGATTTGAAAAAGGGTCCTCCAAGATCTCTGCCATGATCATAAAGAAGCTCAGCTATCAGGGATAAAAAGGAAAAGGCCACTTGTGGCTTAATGGCTGTTTAAAGACAGGAAAGAAAAGTAGTAATAAATATTCCATGTTCACAATGGGGTGAGATTCCCAGTGGACTCCCACAGAGATTAGCACTGGAACTTGTTTTGTCCACTATCCATACATGATTTTTTTAAAGAGACTGAGTAGTGAGGTGGCAAAATGTAATGATGATACCAAATTAGTCTGGAAGTCAAAACAGAAATTGGTTGGAAACACTGAAGGTTCTTACAATATTGATTGAGAAGGCATTAAAACTGTAGCTTTTGAGTGCTGATAAATGTACCAGAGAAAAAACACCCTAAAGGTACACAGTGCACAGCGCACAGTGATGGGATTTAATGGAGCTATTATCACTGAGAAAACAGATCTTGGACAGGTTTATGAAAATCCAATACAAGTGCTCAGTAGGTACAAAAGAAGCAAAGAGGATTTTAAAACTTTTTAGAAAACTAATTGAGAGCAAACCCACAAACATCATTATGCTATTACAAAGGTCTGCCCACCACTTGGCAGTGCTGGGGTCTTTTCTCACAGTGAATGAAGTTGGGAACAGTAAGTGACATGATCATGAGGCAGGTTCGAAATGAACAAACATAAATATTTCTTCATATTTACATAGCTGACCCCTGGAAGTCATTGTCAGAGGATGTTGTGGCTGCCAGAAGTTAGAAAAGTTTAAAAAAAGATTAGGGAAAATCCTGAAAGAAAAATTCAGCAAGGGCCATTAAACAGACAATTCCAGCTCGTGGCTCAGGACCTCCCCAAACCACATGAACGCGAGTTGGATATATAATGTATACAGCATCACTACATGCTTATCCCAGTGTTATATTTTTCCCGAAACAGTTGTAACTGCCAGCTGGCCGACGCATGATACTGGGTTGGATGAAGCTGTGGTCTGACCCGGAGTGGCCGGTCTGTATTCTTACGTGAGCTAACCAGCCTGCACCCACCCCGTGGACTATACAAAAGTGGGATCCTAACAGCATCGCTAGTGCATAAATGCATCAAAATAACCACTCCTGTGGTTTGTGGCTGGAGCCTGCGGAATAGACAGTATTTCCCTGGGCACAACCTCTCCATGCCCTCTTGGCACATTTGCTGGTGAAGGGTGAGCCGGTGGCCTATTGGCCACAATGACCGGCTCAGAGGATGGGACCTTCCTGTCCCTTCTGCTCTCCCAGGGGGGTTAGAAGGGCCCAGGCACTCCTGGCCAGTGGGTAAAGTCATTGCAAGGGGTTGGTTGTTTCGTCCGGTGCCTGGCTGCTAATTTAGGTGTTATGGTCTCACTCCAGTTTTAAACATCACATTTTTTCGCAGTGAAACCACACCAGCATATGAATATAGACTCCACTGGCCTTAGCTGAACTCTTCCCAAGCCAAGAATAGCCAGCACCCCGCAGTGTGAAGTCCCTAAAGACAGTGATTCTCAACAGTAAACTAAAAAAAAAAAAAAAAAAAAGTTGGATAATAAATAGAGGCCAAAATAGAAGTCAAAAGAGAGGAACACACTTCAGGTGGCAGACCTCCTCTGCCAAAGCATTCGGAGAGTATTATGACAGGAATGAGCTAAAAGTAGTTTCCATACCCTTAGTGCAACTCCATCTGCTAAATCTATACCCAAGTTCCAAAAATTAAACCCACAGGAACTGTGTAAATATATTTAAGTAGTGGTGGGCTAACACACATCCTAATCTCCCAGTCCCACTAACAAAGTGTTTGGATAACACAGTGATAACATAAGAAAGTGTTTAGATAAACTTTGTTTCTTATGTTATCCAAATACATTGTAAATCCCTACACAGTCCTACTGCTGGTGTCACTCTGAACCACAGGCAAACATTCCTATCTCAGCCGAAGGCTCATGCCTTCACAGACTTCATGTGAGGGCTTCGCTATTTATTTTCTTTTCAACAGGACTCCAGTACCATGGTGATGAAATGGGCAAGAAAGCAAATATTCAGGTTTTGATCTGGTTTTGAGAGAGGGGTTTTTTTGTCTCTCTGTGCTAGAGAGACAATGCCAAAGTTAGATTTTGTAAAAATTAAAAAAAAAAAAAAAAAAAAAAAAAGAAGACAGAAGAGAATAGCTCTTGGCAACACTATTTCAAACACAACAGCATGGAACTGGTGCATGGGAACATCAGATTCTCCAGGCTCCTTGAAATCCATGAATATCAATTGCATGATTTCAGCCCCTGATCCAGTGAGGCAGACTGACACAGTGGTCAGGGCACAGGACTACCTGGCAGTGACTTGCTGTAAGACTTCAGGGAAGCTGTATAACCTGTCTCTGTACCAATTTCTTGACTGCTAACAGTAATCTTTGCCTTGCTTAACTACTTTGGTACCTATATGTAAAAAAAAACGAAATACAATTTTGTAGGCAGTTTCATTTTCCTTACAAGCAATATCAGTCTACTGGAGGGAGGCAAAAGTCTACTGTAACTGCATGACCTAAGGAGAAAATAAATACCCTTCAAAATGGTCCTACACCTGTAGTGGATTCCTTCAGATGAGACACTTATTGCCTAAACTTGCAGAATGCCACAGATTTCCCAACATATTATTAAATGCACGTTATCGGATCTTATAAATCCTGTGTAACAAGGATGTAGTGTTTGTACATGCGGCTCTACACAGCAATACGCACTAACCGATAAGATGGGTCTTGACTCTAGGGCTGGACTGCAGCCTAACGCGCAAGGAAATACCCTGCAGGATGCATATAAAGCATTTTGTTCACTAACAGTTAAAATGTCCCCTTTTTTTGTACAGTCCCCAAGCCACCAAGACAGCCACTAGGTACAGCAAAGCCATCCCTTTGCTGGTCACTCTTCCTGGAGACCCAAGAAAGCTGGGGTTTTGGCTGATGTGAGGTGGGAATTTGGCCTACATGGGGTGGCAAGTGACCATTTCTGCCTCCACCTCTCTGATCTCCCTGACGAAGCAAATTGAATTACGCCTTGTGGCACCCAGAATCCCTGCTACAGTGCAGGACCATCTGGCCTGACGCATGGCAGTGCCATGCTGTTGCTGCAAGGGTGAGTGAGGGCACTGAATCCAGCACGGAGCTGAGGTCCATCCCCATGGGTATGTGCTTGCCCATGCCCTGGAGAACAGGGTGGACATGACGTTTTTTTCCCTCGCCCAGATTACCATCTTGGGCATCCCAGAACCAGAGAAAAGGTCCTGCACAGAAAGTAATATGGATGAGCAGTGAATGTGGTCACTAGCCCAGCTTTAAGGCTGACCCACCATGTCACTGCAAGTGTGACCAACACACTTGCATGCTTAGCTGGCTGCATAATTTTAGCTATACTGGTGCCTAAATGGCAACCTCACAAATAAAGAAGACAGGGGAAATACGGGACATGCATGTATCACTTATCCCTCACCTAAAGCTAGAATTTAGCATAATCTACATCAATTGCTCTGTACAGTACCTTAATTGCGCTTTATGTCTGAAAGAGAATGCACGATGCCCATAGTTTTTAATCCCAAATTATTATTTTTTCCTATCAGAAGATTTAGGTGTACCAAACAGTTATAATTTTATTTAAAAACCAAACCAAACCAAAACAATAATCCCTGGCAGACCTTCCACAATATACCAGCAGTGAAACAGTTTACAGTATAAATAGATATTAATGAATTGCACAAGTCCCTGACCAGGATTTTCTGTCTCCCAACAATCAACTGCTCTGTGCACAACTTAAGCTTTCCATTTCTAGACTGTATTTCTTTCTTGCACTTCTTTTTTTTACCTCACAGTTTGCACTGCACTATATAGACACTGTAAAGTTGATGTATCTAACTGGATAAAGTAATTTTGGTCAACAAGCTGCAGGTGTTTTTTTTTTTACAGAGTGGAAGCCTGCCAAATAGCAAGGAGCCATGCAGAGGAATGGGCTTCCCATAGCTCACTTACCAGCCACCGCGCTGCTTCTCCTGAGAAAGTGCACTCCTGCCCCACAGCCTGCCTTTGGAAAATGCTTCCAGTCAGCAGGAAGGACCAGAGAGAGTCTAAAACCCGCAGCAATGCAGGTGGGGTGAATTATTCTCCAGCAGATGTTCCCTCCTTATCCCCCCTGCCCCGGATCAGCTGTCCTGCCTCGGATCATGTTCTGTTTCTCCACCTCTCCCCTCTCTAGCTCTATACACCTACATTCACTACCTTGCACATCCTCCTCCCTCCTCTAGCAACCACTTACCAAGACTTCTTCTTCTCTGTTGATTCCCCCTCTGTTCAAAATAGGCAGACCAAGAGAGTTGGTTGAGAAAGTCCATACCAGCCGTGAATTTCTTTTTTACTCTGCCGATTCCAGCTTGATGAAAATATTGCTGTCTACTTTCTATTTATCCTGCCACCCTATCAAGTCACTCTGTCAGGCTTCCTCCCTGTTCCATTTTCTGAATATACAGCTCTCTTTCAAATCAACCCCACGGTGTTCCTCATTTGTTGTTGTCTACTTAAGGTGTTGCTCCATGTTTATGGAATGTAGTTTTACTGGAAAAATTCCTTGGCCAAAACCTTCAAAAGGAACTACTCATCTTAGGTTGATTTTCCATGACACTTCCAAAGCTCTGACTTTCTGGGAGCGTTGGTTTCCTCACTCTGAACATAAGACCTCTTTGAAGTATCTCAAGTCAGGCAACTAAAAATTGCAGCACAGAAATTGCACCTGTCCTTTGAAAAAGGTTGGTCCTGTTTATGTTTGCTGATTTTTTTTCTCCTCTCTTTCAGTTAGATTTTGACAGGTAAGTGCTGTTCTCAGCTATAAGGACATGAAATTAAGGCAAAACTGAGTCCTGAAAAAAAGTTTCCCCACCATGCTGCTGTGGAAGTCTTTTACTCCAAACCAGAATTTGCTGATTACCCTGTAAATGTTCACAATTTGCACTTGTGTGGCTGAGATCAGAATTAGCTTTAAAGTACTTTGCCTGTAATCTGTACTTGGATTGCAAAAGAATGAACCAGAGATTCATGTATTTCTGTCTTTATTTTTCCTCCTTTTATGTCCTAAGCAACTTATGACAAATAATATACTCACTGGTTCCTAATATGTTACCAAACATAATAGGTTGGATGATAAATTAAAACCAAATGGAGTTCTGAATGTTTTGCTTCCAAACCACTAGTAAGTCTGCATTGCTTTAAAAATAAACTTTGTTCCCACTTTGCTCAGACTAGTGAAAGTTCATGTGACAGGGAGGCAACTCTGGCCGTGACACCTGTGAGTGATTTGAAAATAACTCTTTAAAATAGCTACGGTGATGTGAGGGATTACACGTCTCCAGAAGATTACAAACGGGAAACAGACTCTGTGTCTCACCAGCTTAGGTGTAGCTCAGCTAGGAAGTGCACGGTCACATTGTAAACCTCGCTCTTACTTTGTTCCTAATTGGCAGCCTTGTTAACAACATCAGCAAAGAACTATTTACTGAAACCTGGAAGCTAAGAGGTTATACCGTAAACTCGTCATGTCCTTACACTCTTTCCTAAGTATCCACTAGCAGCTGTTGTGAAAAACAGGATACCTGAGGCTGACAGACTTTTGCTCTGACCAAGGACACTGTACCAAGTACAACAAATATTCACGTATCGGATAACTAACTAGTAGTTTGAAAAGTGAACCTTAAAACACAGTTTAAAGCATGCAGTACAAAATCTGCATGGCTGCTGCCATTGTTGCTCAGCTAAGCCAGTCAGGGACCACAAATAAAATCACACAGCTTTTCTTATGATAAATTTGGAATGTCTTCTAAAGACGTGTAATTCACAATCTGCCTCCCCAGAATAATCTGGAAATGGAGAAATACATTTATGCGAGGTTCAGGTGCACTGGCTGGTTACTGTTGGAACATGTAACTTTAAGTGCATGTTCAAGTGCCACTGAAGTCACAGGTGCCTTGTCAGCTTGATCTCCTGTTTTGCTTACTTGAGCAGGTACCTTAAAACAAAGCCAGAGATGCTATAAGCAGCAATCTCTAAAATTAAACTTCTGCAATGCTAGTGGCTCACTGATTTCCATATCAAATGTACTCAGGTGGCAGCTGAAGAGATGGATTTTTCCCTGCCTGTCACTGATGCAGGCAGGTCTTTTGTGCTGTCACTTGGTTAGGATTATGGAGAGAAATAAGCACCACTGGAGGGCAATTCATCCCCCTTGTCTCACACACCTATTTCAGGATGACAGCACTTACTTTCAGAGGTACCTATTTCTGTCTTGACTGTGAAGGACCTCGTGTGACTAGCTCAATCCTTTTAGAAGGCATCCCCACTAAACTCACTGCTTTCAAGTCAGGGCAGATGCTTTTCACCCTGTATGTTACTTATAACATGAATCAAGACTGTGATAGAGCATAACATAATGCCTATACTCTGAGGACTAAACAATACCTAAGTGGAAAAAGAATGAAGATTCCTTTTCTCAAGTACTTCTGTCAGTCGGTACAGCTTAGCTGACTTGGCTGCTACATTCCCGTTTTGGGATCCAGCCTTGATCTGGAGATCAAGTTGAAACTGGGGCTGACAGGTACATCAGTGGCTGTGCCACATACCCCAGGAAAGCCAGGGAATGCTGACATGGGTTGTATTCACACCTTCATCGGCAAGGCAAGTCTTAGGATGCTATCCTTGGGATAGCTGTCTTTGTCTCTACCGTTTCATTAGCAGCATCTGCATAGAGAAAGACCAAAAACTTCTATGTGCTAAGGAACACAGGGAAGAATTAGATGTTAACTTTACAAGAACTACTGTATTCCACAGCTTCCTACTGTTTGCTTCCTACTTATGTTACTGCTGACTGTTCTCTCCCCTGAAATGGTGAGGACATGTATGTTTTACCCAGGCATCTACTTGCAAAACTAATTGAGAGATGCAACTTCCAATGCAAAACAATGTCCTCTATTAAAGAAATAAGGCATTAAATAAGAGCATCCATAAATAGAAAGGGTTGTAAAAACAAATAGGGGAAAGCATCTGGTTTGCAACATCTTTGCACAATTTGCAGTAGCTAAATCTGGACCCAATTAATGACCTGTTTATTTTCCAAAATTTCAATAAAATGCGTTGGCAAAAACTTAATCTGTCTCTGGAGAACGTCTTATTTCCTTCCATATGTTGCCCGATCTGTCACAGCAATAAACTTCTTCCCAGTTTCAAGATCCCTAACGATTGCACCAACTGATCGTTTCCATAAAAGAAGAGATAATGGTTTCAGCCCTCTAAAAGTCATGATCCTCCCTTAAGAGAAAGCAACATGAAGGAGTGAAAGAGTGAGCACTCTGCATCATAGCCTCTGCTGTGACCTAGAATCCAGAGATTTAAAAAAACAGCTCTGTGAAGTCTGGTCTTCCTACCTACAATTCATCCCAGATGTTTTATAATCCCTCTGAATTTGCTAGTTTCTTTAAAATGCTGCCACGTATTAATTAATGTAATGTATATGCGTTGGTTTTGTAACACTTGTCCTGCTGTCCTTGTTGTTTAGGGTGCCTTCAAAAGAAACGGCTTAGGCCGTTTTGTAATTATGCATGTTTATGGTTTTGTGTAAAACAAAACAGATGTTTCAGAGTCAATTGTATTTGGTGGTGTCTTGTCTAACCTAGACTCTGAAATGTATTTGATCTCTATTTGAATCAGATTAGGTATAGTATCCTCTATTTCACTATATGTCAGAAATATGGATGTTCTGGTACCTTCCCATTTCTGATGAACTCACGCATCCCACCATGCTGATTTAATAGATATTTTTAAAAATAATGTGTTGTTGGTTTAGAGGTTAAATGTAACAAAACAGATGAGTCCACATGAGTCGAACACTTAACCATTTAAATTTACAAAGTATTTAAGTGCTCTGCTGAATTAAGGCCACAATCAAATTATCAGCTTTGTTCTGAAATAAAAGCGCTTGAAGCTGTTAGGGACATATATAGAGAGCAACTGTAATTACCAAAATACTCATTTGCCAAGCTGATGTAAAACTATGCTTCTGACTCTCTAGAAACTAATGCTTCTTTGTTTTCAGGAGTGATGGAGCGAGTCAAGTCAGGATGATAAAAGCGATCCTTACAACAGAATCCAGAGCGTTTCTGCTGATTTTGGAGAAGTTGCTCTTCATTTTCCTTAATGTAACTGGCAGAAAAAAAATGGTCCAAATCTTTAACTGATAAGGAAGCTATAGGAGTTCTTCCCAGGAAAGAAACTGGGCAAAACCCCAAACACCTCACCATGTGGCAGAAATTCAGGTAGAGGTTCAGGGTACCTGTGTTTGGTTATGCATGTTAATGACAATTACTGACATTTTGAAAGCTGGCTGTGTCTTTTTGGCTATATAATTTCCCAGTCTGTTCAAAGGTAGCCGATGGGCTCAGTGCTGTCATAGGGCTTTGAAAATCTCAACTGAGAAAAGTAATAGAAGATACAATAAAGGTGGATGAAGTAATAAATAATACAGAAAAGAGGAATTGGTTGTCATTTTTACCTTCCTATGATACCAGAAATACAGTGATGTTCAGTAAAATTTTAAAGCTACAAATTAAAGTTTAAAAATTGAAGAGAAATAACATGTGCCATGCATTGATTTTACTTGAAAATACATGATCTGAGTCACTACTTATACTATTACACAGCAGTCCTCCTCCCATCAGTCTTCTCATAACTATCAACTCCTCTAGTGCTTGTCCATATTGTATCATTTTCTTCTATTTCTGCTGCTTTATTTAGAGCGCTATTTTGAAGGTGTGCATTTACCTTCTCTCAGACAGTGACTTCCACAAATGGAAAATATTTTTGTTTCCTGAAAAAAGCGGTGCCAGCCTTTGCTGAGAATCCTCACTTTGCTACATCTATAAAGACACTCTACCCTCTATGACTTTATTTATAGTTCAAAACATTTATTGTATCAAGGCATAACTATTCTCCATTAAAAGCACTCCTTCCTAAATTTCAAGTGAATGTCATATACGTACTCAACCCACAGTATTTTAAATTCACTCATCACTCTTGTTTTGTGTCTTGAGACAGACAGAGAGGTCCATATTTGTTTCTGAAGCAGCATTTGCAAGTTGGGATTGCTGCAAAATATTTGCTAAAAAAGAGTGTGAATAGTTCACGGACTTGTCAGAATCCATCTGTTTGAGTCTATTAATGGGTGCATTCCCAGCTGTGGTCTTTCCAACATCATAAATAAAAAGTTTCTTTCTTACTACAAATCCAATGGCTGAAATCTCCCTGTAAAATTGATTTATTTAGATAAAATCTGTCCTTATGTTAAAGAGACCTCTCAAAATGAGCAAAACAGTGAGATGCCAATTGCATATTCTTTTGGCAGTCAACTGACACATAAACGACCCACAGTCTCAAATAATTTACTACAGCATTATTCTGGATAAGCTATGAAACGGCATGTCATTCAGATCAGGATGAGTGGGGCTAGGATGGAGAAAGAGAGGTACATTTACCAGAAGAATGAGAGGCACATTGAAAATAACCTAAAAGTTGGGACAAATGCTCAGGTCCTCACTCCTCCATGTAGTGAATCCAAAACAAACTTACACATGTATGCAACACACTTTAGGGAAGTCCGAGCTATGAACCAATGCAGGAGGTTCCTAAATCTTTAGGAACCCTTTTTTCCAATGCTAAGTGTAATTCTTCAATATTTTCACTGAGAGAAGTATCATCTGTACCATTGGTTTTTACTTAACTCTTTTGACATTCCCTCAAGCTATGCCCTTCCTGGAGCTGGCAGTTACTCTGAATTTCTTCCTAAATTGCAGTGATGAAAGTCCAAATACAAAGATATTTCTGGCAACTCTTAGCTCAGATTCAAACAGATCTACATATGATGTAAGGTATATTTGAACTACGCTTCTGTGCTGAAGGTAATTTCCCTTTAAATTCTTTCCATAATAAAACCAATACTCCAATTTGTTGGCTTTTTGAAAGTGCTGCTGTATTAAATGACCTGTGAAGGTTCAGTGTCTTCTGCCTCATCACAGCCTGGGACACAAATCCCTCCTCCCCCAAAAACATGCTGCTTAGCTTCCCGGGGCACCAGTGCCATTCATTGAGCTCTAGCAACAGAAAAAAACAATTATCTCTGCATTATTTTAGATCCGTGACAAGTAAAATTTGCAAAGTATTGACAGAATTAAGAAAGCTATTTTGGAGTTAGTGAACTTATCTTGCTGCTAAAGAAATACTTGCAGATTAAACAATTTTCAGCTAAGCGTAAATTTTAAATGGTAGTGGTTTTGAAATAGATTAGGAATCAAATTGTTACCACTTAAACAAACACAATGATTATAAGTTTCAGTGCCTCCTCTTCCACTGTACTACAGCATGTTGCTGGATCTGTAAAAATGATCTCTGGACACAAAAACTTTTCTATATACTTACTGCTCAACAGCAACAGGGAAAAAAAATCAGTATCTCAAATTCTGTTGAAATAGAGTTCATTCTGATGACTATATGCAGCAGAATATGTTTCAGTTTTGATTAGCATGTTTCCTGAAAGCATCTCAGGTTTTTTAACTGTCATGAATTTTGGTCTACTTCTGCATTGCTAAGTGTAGTAACTGCTGGAAGTAATCTCAGGACACTATGCCAACGGGTGGAGAGTTGGTCTGTACACATTGCTCCAGACTAGCACCCTGCAGGTGAGAGAGGCTATACCTGCACTGTATAGTTTTGGACCTCATGTGATTACCTTGGGATCCAAACACATAGTTTTTGGCATGTTTTCTTGCTTTAAGTGACCCAAATAATGTAAGAGCTGTATCACAGTCCCTCAGTCTGGGGGTTTTATGGCATTAAACTGGGGGCATGTGTTGCACATCTCTGCATGTAGCGTTGGGGCACATGGAGATGATTTAGTTTAGTGCGCTAAGTACGACTTGCATAAACTTTACTGTAATTAAATGTCATTAAGTCCTGCTGCAAAAGCACAGAAAATAAAACTTCAGGGTGGCACTCTATCCTTGAGGGACTTAGTATGCCTTGAATATTGCACTATCTTAGTAAAACCAGTTACTGAAGTCTTGTATTCTGCGATGCATGTTGTGTACACATACTAATTGATAATACTGTATGTAAATTACTGCCCTCTACTGGAATGATGGGCAGAGTATTTCACATGAAATTGTTTATTACCTAAATTAATTAAATTGATTTTTGGAGTTTTAGTTTTTCAGAACCAAGATGTTCCTGATCCTGATCCCTTCTTGTACCATAGTTACTTGCTGCACTCATATCTGTAAACATTCAATCTTTGCTTATTTGCAGTATAAGCTGCACCAGGATGGTCTGATTGTCAAAATATTTTCATTTTTGAACTGTAAACAGGACGTGCAAAGGAGCTACAGAAGTGCAGTCTTCTTGTGGATGCTCTAATGTCAGTCAAGGAGCCTGTTACACTGTCATACTTTTAAGCCTGTAATAAACAAAGAAACCATCATAAATTCTTTGTTGATTGAAAAGAATATTCCCAAAACTAAATTTTCAAGAACCATAAGACAGGCATCACTTCTTTAAAATCATGAGGCTGGCTTAAAACTATGACATTTTACAAAATACATTTTTTTGCTATTTTCTGTCTTTTCAGAGTCAAGTTCACATTTTCAAACTTTTCTTTTGAAACTTGATATTAAAATATGCTTTAGTTAAAGTGAAAGCTGGGTTTCTCAATGAGTTGTGACTCAAGGAGGTGATTTTTAAACGAATTATGATATATAGCAGCACAGGAATTGGCCATGCTATTCCTACATAAACCAAAAGAAATCAGGAAAAGCAAGACAGAACATCTGTCTCACAAGAAATGCAAGAAATAGAAAATACAAGAACACAAACATAAGTCAAACCACTGCTGTGAAATAAGGCCATTGCCTGGCAAGTACTGCACAAATCAAATTGTTAAGTCATCTAAGTTCTCAGAACATTGAACATAGTTGAAGAGGTTTTTTCATTCAAACAAAAAGCGATAACACAAAATTCAGAACCGAGACTTCACTGATGCCTGAAACTAAACACCACATCCTACTGTAGCTGGGAAAGCAGAACAGTGGGAGTCCAGTCTCCAGGGCCTTACCGAGTCCAGAAATTTCCCATGTTTAGGAATTTGCTGGCCAGCCACCAACTAGGCTGTATTGATAGGAATTATTATGGTGTTCACTTAGCAGCTAAAAGTTTATTGTGGATATAAATGTTCTGTATAAACGTTCTGGCATAGTTATTATTGTAAATAAAGTCTCTTGCATGGGGATATGAAAAGTGGTCTGTAGGATTACAGTCATACGAATAAATACAAAACACCTAATAGGAAATAAATGAGAAGATACATAACTTAATATGCCATGACTGCTATTAAGAAGCAATCTTAGGATGGAAAAACATCATTACAGTTTAATGTCAGACAAATCAGTTAAGTATTTATATCAGTCTATATGAGCTCCTATATATCATAGAAAAATACGAGTACCAATAAACACATCTATCTAAACGTACAGGAACTTAAACAATATTGTATGATATATACTGCTTCTGGAAAAATAGTACAATGATTTGTTTCCAATATTATGGCCTGCAAACATCAGCAATAATTACAATGCTTACAGGAATCCTCCATAAAGGCATGGTGTAGCATACGGACAAGGTATCAGCCTTCTTCTAGTCACATAGGAAATATTTACAGGTGGAATGAACTGAAGCCATCTACATGTGTGGAGAAATAAGGATAAATATTTGTCTACTGAGAACTAAAAGAACCTTGTGGATGCTCAAGGAACCATGCAAAGTCAGTAGCAAAAAAAAAAAAAAAATTAAAAGAAAGCTGTACTATTAAAAGGACTGACATCATAACTTTCTAGAAAAAAAAAATCGGTGTTTTCTAAAGATTAATGTGTCATTGAAATCAGTGAACAGCTAAGCTCCAGAAAGAAGGAGACCTATCAAGAATCTTTTCTAAATAGCTATCAAATCGAAACTGACTGATTCAAATGGTATCCGGTCCTATTACCAGCACTGATTCCCCATTTTATCAGAAGAGTTTTGTATCTCATAATGTTGGGAAATGAAGTAATCAAAACTGAATTTCTCTTAGGAAAACAATCTCTGATATAGCTCTCTTATGGAAGCAGGACTTGTTCAAATACTGTATGTATTTATTAAATGTAAAACCAGAAGATTAATGTTGTTGTCGCCCCAGGAACCTCTGCTGCTCCTCCACAGCCACTCCAAACCTTACATGGCAAACGGCAGCGGAGCCACGGGAGTGGGTATGAGAAAATTACATCTTTCTCTGGACTTTGAGACAGTGGGGAGTCCTCCATCACCCCCCTCCGCAGTGTCATGCTGATACAGAAATACTTGGCAGGTCAAGCATATTGGTATTTTTGTAATTGTATTTCTGGAATTAACTTCTTGTTGCTGAGGGTCATGAGAACCCAGCAGCAGCAGAACTAACAATGGTGGTATTTTGCCACCATTGCCCCCTTTTCAGATTCAAACCGCTGGTCTTCAGGGAGTGTCTAGGGAAGGAGATGGAAATTACAGAATGATGACATAACACGCATGCAAAGAAGAGCATCCACCTATTTTAAAGAAATTCACCTAAACCACCATCCTAACATTAATAGCGAATATGGAGTGTGATTAATATAATTTATGAGATCAATGACTACTTTTTTGGCTATTACATTTTCTTTAGGATTGATACAAGAGCAGAAAATTTCCTGGCACGCCTGACCAAGCGAATCACTCATAAGTCACTTTCTTCCCTGAAGCACTCTGTCCCGAATAAAGAACATCTTTCATAACTTTTCTCCTTGACAAAGGACAGTCTTTTCCCATTGATGGGGTCAGGTTAGGGGGGAATTTACACATATACATCTTATCAACATGCATGAGAATCAGCATCTTGTACTCCAGTGCACTGGTGGGGACACAGACTGCAACATCTCTGCTTTCCGAAAACATACGCGCATGATTTTAAAGCAGAACAGAGAAGTATGCCCACCAAATAGGTGACAACAAATACTAGATTTTTCACATGCACATCTCCCACACTTCCTAATGAAAACTGACCTGGCAAAATTATTTTATAAAAAAATCCACTGTTTTCTTGAACAGCTTTAATTGATTAACCTGCTGCATTTGCACTGTACACAAAGGCCTTAATTAAGAAGAAATTTCAGTAATAGAATAATATCAAGATGCAGCAGGATGAAGGTTGGCCCCATATCGGGACTCGGGCCTTTGCTCAGGGGTTCTCTGAGGACCTGGGAGCTTGGTACACGTGTTTCATTTGGGCTCTCCTAACGCTGACCTCAGGATACATCACACCAGAAATAATGAGTTCTGCTTCGCAGGGTACAAACTTGCAAAAGCAATTTCTTAAAAATATTTCATTTTAACTGAAAACTAAAAACTATGAGGCACCTATAGATTTGATGCTTCTTTAATTAGACTCCAGAAATATGGCTGCTCTTGCCTCCATACAGGCATGACAGAAAACTGTGCTAAAATTCATCTAGTTCTGGTTGTGACCACTAGTTTTTTAAGACCCACCTTTCTCTTCCATATTCCTGAGGATCAACAGATCAGCTGGTGCCGGGGAGCACCGCGTCACCAGAGGTGCAATTACAAACTTAGGCTTGATCATTTGCACCCAATAAAACCACAATAACCCACAAACCAACCATAAGTTACTTCTGAGGAGAAGGGGCATTGCCTTGACGTCTTTGCCAAATGCTGCATGTGGCAATTACTTTCTGCTGAACAAATTATTCTCCATTTTCTACCCCACTTCAGCTAATGTTCAGTTTCACCTCTGACATAAATGCATTTCAGACACATTTGAAGAGATATTCGTAGCTGCAAATCAGTGTATAAGGTCTTCCTGAACAGTTAAGGATACCCAAGATGAGGTTTTCTAAACCTTTCCATTTAAAGATCTTAATTTTGACTTTTTTAGACAAAAATTTACTTGTAATGATGAGCCTGCCTCATGCTCCTGTTCCAGTTTTTGGTATAGCAGGTCATTAATTTCTAAGATAAAATTAGCCCATGGTATGTTGTCGCACTGTACATTTTCATGGTGCTTGACTGAGAAACTAGTGCTTCATCCTTTGAAACAAAAACCTGTAACCTCACAGCGAAGGTTCAAGAGTCACTCTAGCATCGGTCTCTGAAAAATCTGTCCAAACTTGTCCAAGTTATAAAACTTTGAAATGTCAGTCTGAGCAAACCACTGGAGACTTGGTGGAAAACTTGACCCCAAATTCCATTTGCCTGGAGGACAGCCAAGCCCAAAACAGGGTGGGAGCATCTGACATCCTTCCCCAAAATCACCCCAGGCAGTTGCTCCCAGAGAGCTCTGTAGCTAAGTAGGAGCTGGGACAGTGCTCAGGGGTATCCTGTCCTGTACTGCTGTCAGCAGTCGGGCAGTAGAAAGGACGTCAATGAAGAGATAAGAGGAATTGTACCTGAAGGGTGAGAGGAAATCAAATGGGGATATAATCTCTTCAAGAACACAGAACATACAAAGTATTGTGAGACATGAAGCTCAGGTGAGAAGAGATCTGGCAAAAAGGCTGAGGATGTATCTATGCTGTAGACACAGCAGCGGCAGCCTTACAGAGCAAAAATCCCAACAGCAATCTATGGATTGCTAAACCATAGATAAAAGCTAAACCTAGGAAATTAGAGACAAAACTTTCTATTATTAGAAGAATGTTAGGGTCACAAAATCAAGTGTTCAAACTTCAGGAAGTCTCAGAATTGAAGTCACCTGTTTCATCCTAACTCAACCCTCCTCCCATTAGGCACTAGGAAAAGTCTTAACCTCATCCGCATATGCACTTCCCTAGGATCCCATCTGATGACGGACAATGATCTAGTCGTGTATCAGAGTCACGTACCCAACTACGCCAGCTGCTGCAGGATTCCCGCTACATCTCTTGCAGATGCTGGAAGGCATGCAGGAAAGGGTGGGAGACAGCACACAGGAAAAAATTGTGTTTCTGAGACTATGCCAAGTAAACAGTGCCCCTGCAGTTCCATCCCTCTCTGTCTGGTTTTCAGCAAGTCACTTGAAACAAAATCTGACCAGACTGCCAGGAATTGCAAGTTACTCATTCCCTGGGTGCAGTACAATTAGATCCTGGAGGCTGATTTGCACGAATGCTGCGCAACAGGAGCCACCGAGAGCCATAATTTGAATATTAAACTAGAAAATTAAAGTTCTAACACTCAGAGTTATTGATACTCCTGAGTTCAATCTCACTGTCCCTCTGGTTCCTACCTGTAAAATGGGAACAACATAACCTTACAGCTTCTAGGAATACAATTAAAACATTAATGGTACAAAGTACGCAAGACTCAGTAATGCTAAGCACCATGCTCATGAGCACTTGAGGGAATTTGTAATTCTGTGTTCAGTCCAGGATTTGAGAAGGCTGTAGTACAGCAGGCTCTAGGTTAACAGATTCAGCAATGGGGATTGTTACTTTGTGCACTGAATGAGGCAGAAAAGCTCTCCTCAAAAAAGGGGGATGTAATCATGTTATTAAAAGACAATCCTACACTGCAAGGAGGCTGAACAACAAGGCAGCAACAGGCATCCTTACATCTGGTGTTTCCTGACTTTGAAGTACTGAGCTTCAAAGCTTAAATATATTCTTTGTGGGCTTTTTTTTAGTATATAGTAACTGAAAGAATGCCAGATAGAGGGTGCCACTTTTCACCTACATACAACAGATGTAACAACTACAACTTGTTGTGTTTTACTGTAACAGGTGATCGCGATTTGAGCAGGACCTCAGAATCACCTTAGAGTCATCACTTTTAAATAGTCTGTTAAATACCTAAGTCAAATTCCTAATGCAATGGCTTTCAATAATGGCACAGCAGTTCAGAATTACATTAAACCAACAGTATTTTATATAACTTTTCAGACAAATAGATCCCCACTCCAACAAGGGAGTTAAAATTCTGGTACATTTCCCGATCAGTTCATGAATCCCAACTTAAACCATAAGCACAGTGGGAACACAGTGTAAACTACCTCTGCAAAAATTATGAAAAGCACAGAAAAACTAAGGCTGGCATTTGTGGCACTGTAGCGGGTACACTCATTGTTTAAAAAACAAATCCCGGTCAGTGAATCAGAAAGAGGGACTAAGAGCTGCTGGCACCATAGATCCATCCTGAATAAGAGACAGTACGGAGCAGCCCTGTTGCAGGAGCACGCTGGGAGCCAGGCTGCCGCTCATCACCTCTGCTGTAAAGGGCGAGGGAGGGAGGGAAGGAGCACACCGTAGCAGTCTTTTTATGCACCGCTTCCTTTCCACAGCAACCCAGCCATGCTGTCTGCCTCTTTGAGAACGGCAGAGCCAAGGTTCAACTCTCTCCTTGCTCTAGCCAAGGTTCAGCTCCTTGCTCCATCTCACACCCCGTGTACGCACACCACGTACTGCCGCCCTCTGCTCCAGCACATGGACATTGGGGCAGAAACTCTTCCCAAGGAGCACTGGGGAAAACCCTGAGGAACCTGCCCTGTTCCCAGTGCTGATCCAGCTCTGAGCTGGAGGCTGGACTAGAGACCTCCCAGCGCCTCGTCCAACCTCAACGATTGTATCATTTTTATGAATTAAGCTGTCTTGTGCATACTTTCTTTACAGGTATATGTTGGGCAACTGGTATCTGAAACTTTAACAAACAGATAAAAAGGTAAAGTAGACCAAAAGAGTAACTATTTAAGTACCTGCAAAGCTGTCATCACAACGATGATTTAATCACAAGTCTTTATTTGGCTTGATGGTTGGAATATAACAGCACACTGATGGTTAGAACTGCATTTTGTTTCGGTCATTGCTCTTAAACACTAGTTACTAGTTACACTGCTGCTCCCACTATCAGTCAGGGCTGAACCACAATGTCAACTTTGAGAAAAAAAAAAAAAGGGAACTTGTACAACTGTCTTCCTGACTGGGATGGGATCCATTGTGATGCAGGGGAAGATGGTCTGGCAATCAGCAAATAATGACACATTTAGATCAGCTGCCTTCCCTGCCTTCTCATTAACGATAGCTGGAAGAAGAGGCATAGGAATATGCACTGCAGCTATGGGGGCCAGAGGGACAAATAAATATAAAAACAAGGACAAAAATCCCAGAGACATAAAAGCATCTGAACAAGAGAACATATCCGGAATCAACAGATGTTATTTGTGTACACATTTTGCTATGCTGTCAGACAATTCATTTAATTAAAGGCCATGCGTGTCAGTGTCTCACCAACATATTATGAATAGCACTTAAATTATGGCAGTGCATAAACCCAGGACATTAGTATTCTATCCACCTTAAATAAAAAGTCTGACTCCATCAATTTTAATACCCAGTTGCTTTAAGAAGTTGGCTGCAGCTTCATGGCAGCCTGCCCAGGTCCTTTGCTCAATCAAGCAATAGTTGTCTTTGACCAAAAAAGAAAAAAATAGCCAAGAGTATCCTTGCTGAATGTCTGCTGGCATCTGCTATTAATATAGGAATAAGTAGATTACATGTAAAGACAGATTAATATTTTGGGTAACCATAACACTACAAAATCAGCTGGTTTAGTAATTCTTTATTGAAGCTACCCACTTTAGAGTCATTTTTCAAAAAATTACCATGCAATTTTTAATTGCATGTACATAAGAGCTAACGTACTGTAGACACAGTTTAGAGACTTATATCAGAAACTATTTACCACTGTATTATACAATACCAGCATGTCACAGTGCCCTAGACAAGGTCGCCAAACTCCTAACAATGCTGTAGGATGTGGCAGAGGAACCCACCTTTACAAATTAGCCTTCATTATACGTGATTCTGCTCATAAATCTTGATGTATTGTTTTCCAGTATAATAACTCTACCTTGCACTTGCAGGTACCCTCCAGACCTTTTAATTCATGAAGCATTTTACAAATACAAATTAGCGGTATGTTTGCATGCATAAAGCGAATGTGCTGCTGCAATAGATGTGACCCGACCTACTGGAGCACCCGTCCTGCTCTGTGTCCTTCTGGGCTCCACCTGGGGATGGGAAGGCTGCAGGAGCCCGATTTTCCAGAGCAGTTAGGTGACCTAAAGCTATAAAAGCGCCTGAAATGAAACAAGCCATTTTTCCTTGCGAGTTGCTGTTGTCCTCACACACAAACCCTATGAGGAACCAACCTGGACCTGCAACTTAGAAAACTGATCAGACGAGCAGGTGAGCCCGCTTCCCGGAGGCAAACTCGACCCCCTTGATTCCCGAGATGCTCAGAAGGTGCCTCCGACGTGGGGCTGCCTCCGGGTTCAGCCCTGAGCCCGACTGTTTGTGGCACCATCCCCACCGTGCCCGCCAGGACCCGGGCAGGTGCTGCCTGCACGGGGCTGGGGGGGGGCCGACCTGCCTGCACCCCGGGTCCTGCCTGCCGCCCGACTGCCAGCTGCACCCGCGCCGACAGCTGAGGCGGCGCCGGGGAGCTCCCCGTCCCGCCCGCCCTGAAGCCCCGAGGTCTCCGCGATCCAGCGCGGCGGCGGCAGCAGGGCAGGTACGCCCCGGGGAGGCCTCTCGGAGCGGGGAGCCCCCTGCGCCGCCGGGGCCGGGGCGTCCCCCGGGGTCTCCCCTCAGGCGGCCGCGGGCAGGTGGCGGCAGCCGCGGCGCGGCGGGACTGACCTGCGAGCCGCCGCTCCCGGACGTTCCGCCACAGCAAGTCCCAGGCTTTGGCGGTGGAGTCCCGCAGCTGCTCGCTCAGCGACCTCCGGAGCTGCGCCTTGGCCGGGCGGCGCTGGCTGCTCATCCTCGGCGGCTCCGCATGCCGCCCCGGGCAGCCCCGCTCAGCGCCGGCGGCGGCTCCCCTCGCCGGGGACGGGCGGCGGCGGCCACATGGAGCCGCGGGGCAGCCCCGCCGCGCCGCAGCCCGCGTCACCGCCGCTCCGGGCGGGCGGCCCCTTCACCTGAGCGCCGCTCGGCACGCCGCCCGCCCCCGCCCCGGCCCCCGGGGCAGCAGCGTCGCCGCCAGCCTTCCTCAGCACCCCGTCCCGCGCCCGGCGCCTCGCCGCCCGCCTCCCTCCGTCCCTCCCCCGCCCCTCAGCCCCCGCGGGGCGGGGAGGGTGCCCCGGGGTCCGGCCCGGCTCCTGCCCCACAAGCCAGGCGGGTCGGCGGCCCCGCCTGCGGGCCGCGGCCGCCCCGGCCCGGGGGTCGCCCCCGCCGCTGCCCGCGAGGGGCCGGCGTCGGGAAATGGCCGTCCCCGCTCTCCGTCCCGGCCGGGACCCCGCGCCCCCCGGGCTCAGGCGCCGCCGACGGCCGGGGCCACCGCAGGCCTCGCCGCCCCGCGTCTAAACGTCGTGGCCCCGCTTGTGCCCGTGACCCTTCAGCTGGGAACTGTCCGGCCAAGCGCTCCCCGGCCGCCCTGCTGCCAGCGCCCAGCCCGGGGCTGCCCGCCCGCCGCCGCCCGCCGCCCGCCTCAGCTCTCCCGGGCTCCGCGCTCCCTGGACAGCGACCGGCAGCCGCCTGCCGCCCCGCCGGCCCCGCCGCCCGGCTCTGCCGGAGCCCCGCTCCGAGCATCGCCGCTCCAGGCCGAGGTCACCTGCCGCGAGGTGACAGAAAACCTGGCTGGCAGCGGGCCGCTTCTTTCTTGGGAAGCTGTAATAGGGGCTTCACCCGTGCCACGACTTTTGCCAAAAGAAAATTGTTTTTTCCGAGGTCTCCATTCATCAACTCACCACCCGAGCTCAAGCCACGGTTCTCGCAACACGGCCTCCCCCATTTCTTTCCCGCTTTCTCCGCATTCCACCCACTTATCTCCCACCTCCCTCTCCCTGCTTCATCCCTTCCACTCCCCTGCATCATCTCCTCTTCTCTAACAAGCTCTTACGCTCCTAAAAGGTTACTCTGGCAGCCACTTTTTGCACACATTTACAGACTAAAAGGAATCCCGATTCCTCCACCCCTAGATGAGCCAGAGAGCAACATCAGGGCCCTTATCCCATTTAGGAAACCAATTTTGGGTCTCTGCTTCCTCTGTGATCTGGGAAATACCATTGTAACCGTGGCCCCTTCCCTGCCCTGGCCACCCGTGGAGTGGATGGTTCCCAGCACAAACGGCAGCAGAGAGTCCGATAGCTGAGAAGGCCCAGAGGGGCTTCATTTCATGTAGTCACAAACCGTTACTTATGGCTTACTCTTTTCGCACCGTGATGTGCAATGAAGAGGCTGATGCTCCTGAAAGTGAGTGCCATACACTGAAACAGCTGAATACCCTGGTAAAGCAGTCATGTTAAACATTATTGATATCCCCATCTTGTTTAAATTAAAACCGTAACTGCAATGTCAGCAATACTCATAGAAGCTAAAAGCAAACAAACAGATGTATTCCATGTTACCACTCAGTTTTAATAATGTATTCTGCTTTGTCTCTGATGTGAATTTATTTTCCATTGTCCCTGTTCTTTAAAGGTTCATCTTAAAAGGTTCATCTTAAACTACTCTGCTTTATCTGATATAGTGGAGACGATGCGCTTGCCCAGAACTTGTGAGCATGTTGTATGTCACCCCTCCTCCTGTGATTCCAGCTATAGTGTCCTCCAAATGACTGAAACGAACTCTTAGGAGAAAAGGGATGCCTTCCAGGGATGGATGCATCTAAGGTCTGGAAGGGGGACAGCATAACCATGTAACTACTCCCACATCCCATGATCCAGAGCAAACATCTACTGATGTTAACAGGAGAAGAGAGGATTACAGTTCCTACAATCAGTTCCTCTGTCCCGTAAATCTGCCTCTGACGTCTGCCTCACTTTAATTCCCTACCAACGCAGCTATTACCAGTACATAAGACCTACGATGCCTGTTTTCTGCCACGGGCTCCTGTCTCCTAGGAACCAGGTGGAGATAAGAAATTAATTTCCGACATTGTACTCAGCTGCCCTGTAAAGATCAGCAGTGACACACAGTCTAAAGGTGAAATCCTAAAATCAGTTTTGAAGGTTTTGTACCATACTGCTGTGTCACTACCCACAAACACCAGTCCGTGTCAGCCAGTACTGTAACTTTCAACAGTGCTCTTCTGGCAGCCACACTTGAATGCGCCCTCTTACCGTGCCCAGACTGTCTGGAAGATAGATCTCCCCTTCTTCAGTTGCTTTCTGTGATGGCCAGAATGTAGCGATAGAAGAAAAGATATTCTTTTCCCTTCTATTCCATTTTTGAAGATGTTACTTCATCAAAAATGTCCCTCAACTTCCAGGTGTATGAAAGCAGCTAATTAGCAACGAGATACTAGCAATTGCTAATACCATGTTATCTCACCGCAGGTGATATACTCCAGTGATAAACTCCAGTGATATGGCTGTATTTCATAATCAGCAGCAGAACTGAACCGGCAAGCCTAGACCAAACTCTGTGGCAGGCACTGACAAAAATCTTACTAATTTCAGGTACTTTATTGTGGAAAACTAAATCCAGCAGCAAGAACAGATACTGTACTTTTCTCCCCAAAGAAAAGAGTGCTATTGAGTAATGAGAAAACATCTCATGCAGCAACTGGCCCATTCCTATTTTATGCCTGTAACCATAGTCAGCTGTTCATAAGCCGAGTTACCAACACAGGTATTTTTGATGTATTACACCTAGTAGTAGCAGTTACAATAAGAGCTGTTTTACACAACCTGCCTGAAGAAAGGTATGTGTTAGGGATCATCCATAGGTCAAAGATGTTTCACTTCCCTTTAGGATGTTAGAGAGCAGGACTAAATGGTGAAGTTCTGGTGTCCCTCCACGCATTTTTATCTCTTGGTTAAGTGCATAAGTAGCCAACTCATCAGTGCTCTTGTCTATAGCTTGAAACATTTTGACATCCTGAACAAGATGGATAACATTTCTGGGGGAAAGAAAAGGAAAGCACATTTTCCACAGAAACAGCAGTTTTCCTGCTTGATACTAGTCAGGCCAAAATGGTTCTGTTGTTCAGAGTAATTGCAGTAAAAACACTGTATATGATGAGCAGAAAGGAGGAAACTCCCAGTTGCCTTAAAAGAAAGTGAACTATGATATTTGCCTTTTCTCATTGATAACAGAATATTGGCAGAAATGAAAGTGGTATTTGTCTGTCTTAAAATCTTGGAAGCATGTAAAATGTTGGGGGGAAAAATCTAAGCTAATTTCACCCATGCTCCGACACCATTGTGGCACAGAAGTCTGACATTCTAATTATATATTTAGCAATTTATAGTTCTTCCCAATCACCATGGTAATTAAACGCCAAGTTAATTGATACTACATAATAATCTGGCCTCTAATTAGCAGTGTGTTTTTAATTTGTTACAGATTCCATTATGCAGCCTGATCTAGTCTTAATAAAGTCACTGTGAAAACTCCCATGCATCTGGTAAGAAGAGAATCAGGCCTAAGGAAAGAGAAAAATGACTACATCTTGGTTTGCCATTTGTAAACTACTGCAAGACTATGATAAAAGTACAACTTCTTTCCTTTTTTTCCTCCTTCATTATGGTGAGTCAGGATTTTTCGTTAGTTTAACCACTTCACAATATTTGTCTGCTTGCAGAAGAACAAAACAGGATACGTCTCGCAGAGGAAAATGTGAGAAGAGTACATCCTTGGTTACTGCCTGCTGTTTATTGGACACAAGCTCCTTACACTTGTATGTCTTAAAAAGCAATAAGAAAGCAAAAGAAGAAATCCATTAGTACTACAGGATCACTGATGCAGTCTGATGCGAATCAGTGCAATACCAAATTTTATAACACATCTAATTCTTCAGGAACTGACTGTAAATTAATGAAGCTTCTTGAAGTTTATTATACTCAAAATGATGTTGCTCTGCTTTTGTAGCTTCAAATAGTAGCTCAGACAGCCTAGATATAAATACATCAAGTAATATTTATAACTTTGGCAATGATCTTTATCTCTTTGGGGGTCCTAGAGCTCTGGAATTTGTTTTCTATCACAGGCTAAATGTCCTGAGTGTGATGTTGTAAGTCTGGGTTACCACCGGAAAGGAAGAAAAGATTTGAGGTTTTCCATTGCTTGTTTTCCTACTAGCAGACTGCAGTGAATTGCATACTAATTCTGTGGTTGAAGTTATGTGGAAAGCAGCAAGGGCATATGAGTAGGTGTCCTCTTTGACATCTAAGTAAACAAACAAACATTTTGGATAGAGAAAAACAAGAATCATTGTGAACGAGGACAAAATGTTCCAGCTTGCTCTCTGGCACTCTCTCCTTGCTTGTTATTTGCATATGCAAATTCTCATCATTTTAAGGTAGCTTTAATGAGGATCAATTATAAAGCAGTTTTACTCTTTCCCAGTTTATCAAGAGATTGACACCTATCTGTTCATCCTTTTCCATTTCAGCTTTCTGAAGCGCTGGGAAAGGCTCACTCCGCACTTTGCCAACAGCAGAGCGCTGCTGGCTTTCATTAGTCGGGGCCAAATTCTTTCACTCTTGTTCACAGTGATTAATGCTGAAATAAACTGGACTTCTTGCAGTGTTCACTGTGAAAAGGCTCTAAGTATGCTCAGATACAGACTACAGTAACAAAGTATCTGCTGTTTGACTGTGCTCCCTCGCCCTTGCTAAAACTGGCATGGAGGGAACGGGGCGGAATTAAGGTTGTCTTCTGTTCGTACACAGGACGGTACTTTATTATTATTATTATTATTAATAATAAACTGTATTATCAAAGCACTTAGAACCAGAAACTGGATGGAGAAAAAGTACAATCTTTGCCCTCGGGAGATTACAAACTAAATATAAAACAAGACACCAGTGGAGAGAAGAGCTAATTGGGGTAGGAAGGGTGGAGTACAAGAGAACAATAAAACAATACTGGCCAGCGTCGTAACTACTGGTGTTCGCACACCAGAATTAGTTCTTGGAGGCACTGACGCAGAGCGAGTTAGCAAGAGGGTCTCCAAGGAGGTTAATGTGGCATCTTTATATAGTCAGAGGACCAACTCCCAAGCATGAGGGGCACTTTTAGAGAAAGCATGCAAATGTGTATTTGAAAATGTAATGAGGAGACAACAAAAGCTAGCATCCTGTACAGACAGACTGGGGGAATCAAGCTTTTAATAGTGAACAAATGATAGACAGGGAAGGGACGGGCCCTCAGCCTTCAGCCAAGTAGCCTCCACTTGATGCCCCATAAAGGCAGGATGAACTGCAATGAATAGTGTCAGCAGAGAACTGCCAGAGTATTTGCATTTGGGATGCACTGAAGTAGGCCAGATTGTATCTATCAAGGCAGAGTAAGTGAGAATAAAGATGAGATGGTAAATGTGGGACGAAAGTTTTTCCTAGAGCAACTACGAATTTTCACCTGGAAAACTCCTTCTGACAAAAAAAATCATTTCTTACAGAATAAAAATTAGAGAAAATGTCCGTTTTTCTGGAAAATAACTACCATTTTCCTGGTCTTACCATGGTGCAAGATTTTCACATTCTGGCCAACCTTAACTTGGACTTTTCTGTCCACCTCACATCCTAGCTGTATCTAGCTCTTGCAGATTTTTTTTTTTAATAACCGCTCTACTTATCCGATCTTGTCTTCTTAACTCAGCCTAAGTTGTCACAGGAGAATGATGAACTCCAGGTGAAGGCCCTGTGTGACAGGTAGGAGGATGCTCTGTTCTGTCAGAATGGTGAAAAAGGGGACAGGGAGGTAACTGTGGCACAAATGATCATTGGATGGATTACTGCCTGAGTAAACAGAGTGCTTCTACCGAACAGCAGACAACAAAGCTGATACTTAAGCTGAAATTCTGAAGAATTGCAGCCACAAAAGCCCTTGCACATTTCTCAGATAGCAGAGGAGAGGAACGGACAAAACAAACCAAGTGCCAATAAACTTTCACTTTCTTTCGTAAGATGCTCTGTGGACATCTTTAAAATATAGTATGTTGCAGATATGAAAGCTTGGGCTGGGCAAAGCCAGTCACTGTAGAAATAGACAATTCTTCAGTGATTAAGCAACTGGGAAAGTGGAATGTATTTTATGCGTGTAGATATAGTGGTTTTTTTACTGGAGCAGAGCTTGAAATTTTGAGGTGATTAACGCCCTTGAAAAAGTGAGCAGCTATGTTGAAACACGAATTGTCTCAGCACAGAATATTGCCCCTGTTCTTCTCATTCCAGCTTCTGGTGTCTGATTTTCCCCCTCCTTTTTAGTTGCTTGACAAAAATATATTATTCTAAACTACATCTTTCTTTGCTTTCAAAGTGCTCATTTCCTTAATATTGTATTGGGACCTTGTCTAAACCAAGATTATTTTTTTCCCAAACTTCCAACTGTTATTACCATCACAGTGGAAGTAATTGGAACATTTGTGTAAAAAAGCCTTGCAGCAGTCAGCGGCAATTTAGCACACACCGTATCTGGATATTGGTTCAGAGACCTGGGAGCTTGTTCTTTTTTTAATAACTCTCCTGAATTACACAGGAAAACATGATCAATCTTGACAACAGGTTCTAACAACAATGCAACGGAATTGTTCCCAGAACCAATTTACTTATGAGGGTAAGAACTTTCTTCAGATACACAAATACTAATGCGCACACACTTTCCTAGTAATCAGGCTACTGACTGATGGGAGCATATTGCCAAGTATCAATATATTGCAAGTTATGGATTTTTACAGAGCTTCCTTCACACAGCTGCTATTTTAACTTATTTAACTTATTTAACAGATTTTAAAAGCATATATTTATTAGAATTGAAATGCAATGCTACTAATGTTTTTGGACAGGAAATAAAGAATGTCGTGGCCAGTTGCAATAGGGATAGAATTTCAGGTAGGCAGGTTATAATGACAAGAATCAAAATTTGGCTGAGGCCCAAGCCAAGCCCTCTTAACCTAAACAGTTCTACAGGATCTTGAATCATTACGGCTGATTTTAAATTTCTTCTTGCTTCCACAGTAAAGAAGGGCCAATCGGCTGTTCACAGTATTGTCTGAGTCTCATTCGAAGTGAAGGCTGGTGGTGATTCGATTGTAAGCATCATTTCCCACAGCCCCGTTGGGAAGGTTTCCCAGCGGCTCAGAGCCTGCCTAAGCCCACTCCATCACCCAGCTCTGGCATTACAGAACTCTCTGTTCCAGCAGGCTAAGTGGTACAGCCATTCCTGCTAGTATAAAGGAGCTTAAGCTTAGGAAGAATGCTTGTTTCATGACATTTAACATATCTGGGTATTCCCACTGAGAAGCAGGATATTCATGCTGTGAAGAAGGGGCTGGACTAGGTGGATCTGCAGCGCTTTCTATCCAAAAATGTCTCTGTTTCTGTGAGAACATTTTGGTAGCGTCAGGCAGCACCTGTATTCCATTAACTCCAAAAGCATTTCAGTGTTTACAGTAACCAGGAAATGTCGATGTCTGTGTTATATTAACAAGTCAGCAGCAACAACTGCAGTTTCAGTTTTTAGAGCTGCGCAGAGAACGGTTTACTGTGAGTCGCTGAGGATTTTACTTTTTTTGGTTGAAACACGAATGGGCCTGTACTACTGCCCTTGAAACGATTACAGAAAGCTTTGGAGAAAAAAGGTTCTCAAAAGAAGTCCAATATTGCTTCAGTAATGGCTTCATATAATCAGGTAGGCAAAAGCGTAGCTGTGAACTGCAAGTCTAAAAAATACTTGTGACACCAAATTTGTAGCTTCTCCACCTTAGTTTTGCCTACACTCTTCCTGCCTTTTGCACGCAGGTTGAGGGGGTTTGCATAACTACATAAGTTCATTCAAGATTCAGTATCTTGGAAACAAAGCTGTTATATTTTTATGTGGATATACTACATAAATGCACAGAGAGGTAAGCTATAAGGTGTCACTGCACAGTAGGCAGCAGGCTTTATGAGAGCACTGATGTGCTGCTGTATAATTATAGTCTATACAAAAGAATTCAACTGTGAGAAATGAAATAGTCCACCACGCAAAGCATAACTTATTGTGGTCTTCCAGACTCCCGCTTCTGCATGCAAGAGGCAAAAAAATCTATGCTATGCACCTATTTGCTTTTCACAGAACTGAATTTTAATAGTGACATTACATTACTATTATATAAACAGTAACATCAAACACCATGGGAGAAAGCTCGAAAATACTAAGATATTTTTCTTTTCTCTTTTGGGATTGAAAGCAGTACTTGGTACAACTTAATTCCCAAGAAAGGCGATAGCAGGGACTTCTCTGCAGCTGGCCCAGAATACCAAAGGCAGAGAGAGCCTAAGGAGGTGTTACCCATCACCTGCTGCTGTGTACAGTGAAGTCACCAGAATGATGACAGAGGTCACAGCCACTGCTCTCTACTGATAATGCCACCGCTCGCTTTCCAGAAAGGGCCATCTTTTTTATTTAGTATTACTTGAAAACTTGATTCCAGAAAGAAGAGAGCAGGCTTCACCTCGCCCTTGTACTCCCTTGAAGCACTGTATTTGGGGGTCTCCTATGCAGGGACAGGAGGTGGACTCGATAATCCTTGAGGGTCCCTTCCAACTCAGGACATTCTATGATTCTGTGATTCTATGATTCTTGCTGGCCTGACTCCCCCTCTTACTATTAATAGACACTTTTTTGAGACTCCACATACACAATTCTCCTTGACTTCAATTAAGTGCCATGCAAATGAAGGAGCTATGCATTCAGGACTGTTCGAGAAGGCAAGAAAAAGTTGCTGTTTTGCTTGTATATATCACTGGTTCCAAAGTTCGTTTTCAGCGTTGCAGTGGTTTTTAGTTAAATTAGTTCCTAGGGATGATGTCGGAACACCTTTACTGTGCTGCAGATACAGATGTTGCCCATACTGTTTACTTACACTACTGATATGCTTACTCACTTCAACAGCTTTTTGTCATTCTGTGCTGACATAAGTCTTCTCAGTAGTAATTACCTGTGATTGCTCTACATTTCAGGGAAATTTTTTGAAACTTTTACATTACAAAAACCCATGTAAATTGCTTGGAGAGTAGGTGCTAATGGGATTATAACTCAGCAGGATCTTACACAGTGTTAGTTTTTGAGACAGAAGATCAGTTAATTTACCTGACAGAGAATATTTATACTAAGTAATCCTTGATGTTAATTTGATCAAAATTATCAGATACATAGTTTCAGAGTTCAGGCCTTAAAAATATTTTAGTGAATGTCGCTGCTAAAGGGAAAAAAAGTGTAAGAAGTAAACCCGAAAAGCAAAAACTAGTCTTCTCATACCTCAAATTGGAGGCTATTCCCAATTTCTCTTCTGAGATGTTGCTAAATGGTTTTGCAGTGATCTAAAGTAGTTCACTGCTGTCAGTCAAGTCATAAGGAATACCGTTTCATCTGGAAAACACTATCCTCCTTTAGGACTTAAATAGGTTTGGATTTATCCTCCTCCCTTCCTACAAGAACTCTCTAATCATTCTTTAAAAAAATCCCCACAATTTAGACCAAACACTAGTAACAATCTCACATTAATGGTGCAATTCTTGATTTGCTGAAGTAATTGTAAAAATTCCCATATGCTTCACTGAAAAATTTCATTCAGTGTGGGTACTTCCCTTGCCCTGCTCAGTCCCATCATGGTTTTTAAGAATACGTGAGCATAAAGCCCTCAGTTTCTTGCTGACTTTATGATCCTCATTAACTGGGGAAACAGGTTCCAGCACATGAGGGTGCTACATATTCTGTATCTTACATTCATTGGATATCCCTATGACTTAAAGGTGAGTAGGAATTTAGTGCCACAACATTTTCCATTAGTTAAGTGAAATGGTTGTATCTTCCCTGCATATCATCCTTCGCTGACTTCTCTGAATGTTTCTTTTTGTAGACGGTTTTGTAATGTGGACAATGCTCGGCATCACTGTGATACAGTTCCTGAATTTATATGATGACATTATAATAATAGCAATGCTGTTCTTTATGGTTCATATAAATTAGCATTTTATTTGCTTTCACGACTGGTGCTGCAAATTGAACAGCTGTTTTCACTGGGCTGTTTTAATTAAGCGGTCCATAATGTTGCCTAGGTATTTTTCCGAACTGCTAACACTTCATTAAGTATGCAGTATCAGTGAATGCTCCCGATCATCCCTGAGCATTACCTCACACTTAGGTAAATTGAAATCCCATCTGCTTTGAGGCTGTCAAATCACCTCGCTTTGGTGATTTGAATTTGGTTCTCAGAAATCATTCTAATCTTTAGTACCCTAGGAAATCTTGAGTTTGCTACAGATTTTGCCATCTGTTCACTCACTTGTCAAGATAATGAAGCTTTAAATGATACTTGTCCTAGTAAAAATCTTTTAGGCAACCTATTGTTAGCCTCTCTTCATTCCGAAAACTGACAAGATTAATTTGAGTGTCTTTGGAACTTTTATAAAGTCTATGTTCTATGACCAAAATTTCCTTCCCACACTGATTTCTCACATTATTTCCTCTCTGTTTTGAAGATCTCTGGAATATTAGTTTGGAAAGCCTAGATAAGTTTTATCTCTTCCTGTTTTCCTGTGCAAAAGCTGTTTCTCTTTTCTTTTACAGAGCCATGCTGGATCCTATATCTGTATTCTCATCTGGGTGTATTATAGCTTGCTTTGTTGTTTTTTTTTCATAAACATATATGATAATTAATATGGGAAGCTGTAATTATTTTCACTGCCCACAATGACTTCTTTTCATCTTTAAATATGGGTATCATTCTAGCTGCCTTGGACTGCTGAACCTGATGAGTGTATTCCAACATTTCCACTTTTAACTCCATTTCTGACGGTGCTTCGTCTCTTGTTTGCAAAGAGGACTCCAGAATGCAGTCACATTCCGGCATTAAGTCTGGAAATACTCTGCCCAGGCACAAAAAATTCATGATTTTAAAAACTACGACCCTAAGTCTTACACCCAAAGTCACTGTCTGATTTTCAGAAGTGGTTACCACTCATCAGCCACTTCTGAAATCCTTTCTGAAGATCAGATAATTTATTTAAAGGCATAAACAGGAATTTGGAAGTTCAGCTTTTGGTCTTCAGTTTTTAAACCTTGCTTCTTACTACCCAGAAAGCTGGTTAATCCTCAGGCGGTCAAGGAGACATAACCCATGGGTGATGTCATGATAGATCATGATAGGTCCATTAACCAGCAGAAGGAAAAGCAAGAAATTGTTTTGATTGCAAGGGTAGAGAGGGAGTATTATGCTTGGCTTTAGAGAGCTTGCAGAGCTGTTTGCCCATTTCACTGAGAACCAAAGAGGACTAAGAAGCTCTGGAGAACATAGAGGTATGGGGTGGAGGCAACAGGAGAGGCAGAAGGAAAGGAAGGAAGGAAGGCAGGCCACTGTAAGGCATCACAAGCAGAACAGTAACCAGACTGTAAAGTGGCAGTGCCTTTATGAGGAAGCTGAACAGTGAATGGAAATGGGAAGGAGGAAAACTGAAACTGGATTTTGCACAGAAAGAAATGGAGAGAAAATGAACAGAGATAGGGGAGTCCAGAAGACTATAAGAAACAACAGTAGGTAGGATATGTGCATGGTGTAGAGAAGTGTGCAGAACAATGAACAAAGTGCTCTGGATACACTGTTGGCTGTTTGCACTGCTAGTCCAGGTTAACTGAATTAACTGAGTTAACTTCAAAATGCTTGGTTTTTACATGGCGTTTTACACTGCATTTTAACTTAATCTGTGATACAGAAATGCTAATAAAATTTCAAAAGCAATAGGTGTAAGGTTCCCATTCCTGGAATTGTAGGCACCCATTGTTAAAAGAGAATGGAGGGAGGTGGGAAGCTGGGAGGGAGAGGGATAACCCTCAGAGGCTGGCTCGTTCCACCCAAAAGCAGCTGCCTAGAAGAGGTGCTACAGCAGACCTGTGGAGGAGGACTGGATCCAGCTGAAGATGTTAACACTCTGAAAATGCCCCTCCCCCACTGATAAAAGAGATGCTTAGAAAGCCATCTTAGACCATAGGTAAAGCTGGAGGTATCAATTCCAGCTCATGTTTCCTGTTTCTGTGGAATTTTAATAAGCTTTCAGTATTTAACCACTGTAGACTCATTTAAAAATCTCAGGTTGAGTATACTTTGGTTTCACTCTAGTCTTTTTTAAAGTCTCTGACAGATTCAAAAGCACAGTCCTCACAATTCTCAATAGAATTTGTGTTCTGAAATCCTATGACTTATTTCTCCTTTTGTTCTTTTTCAACATGGGCTGCCTTTTGATGTGGAGACACTGGAATTGTTTTGCTGTTGAATAACAACTTTTCTCTTGCAGCACCAGCTGTAAAACATGAACACCTTGTTGGATCACACTCCAGAAATCTGAAATGGGAATCCTGCCAAAGCTCAGGGCTTCCTTTTTGTTTTGACTGTCGCACTGCTCTTGCTTCTGTTAGTATCACATTCCTACCACTTGTGCTTTTCAGATACCTACGGCCAAACTCGTTCCCAGTGTAATTCCACTGAACTCAATGGAGCTGCAACAGAAGTGAATTTGTCTCAGTATGTCTGTAAATTAACCAGTCATTTAAGCTGGAGAGTGACATTGATAAGCAATAACAGCATAGGAGTGGTGAAAGGAAGATATCTCCTAGTTAGTTTTGGACAGTTGACACTAACTCTGTTGTCAGATAAGTCTTACTGACTGTGGGAAAAGCTGAGTGGGAAAAGTCACACTCGCCGCCTGCTAACCGTAGGAGGAAAACAGATCTGGAATGCAGAGGAAATCTTGACATTATCTGTTCCCCCAACCCCTACCAGCCAGGCAATCAAAATAACTAGCTGAATATCAACTGTCTCTGTTCCTGGCCCAAACAAATGTGCTTTCTTGACAAAGTTTTTGCTCACAGGAGAGGACGCAAAGAGAATGAGTCTAAAGTGGGTGTGGGGGAGTGTTTCCTGCCAAAAAACAGGAGCTGCTTTTCTGTAACATCTAAAAGGATAATGATGAAATAAGCCTAGCACTGTAGACAGAGGTGGCTCTGTGGTTTCCAAAGGACAGCGATGCATACTCGACAACCCCACAGCCCTACACAACAGAAGTCCAGTACTTCATCACTCCACTTGGCCTCTGTTGACATTGTCAAGGACCATTTGCCACGGACTTCGGTAAAACAAGGATCAAACCCAAGGGAACAAAACCACTGGAAAGGAATTCTGTGTTCCCATCCAAATTGTGTTGTGTAAGAATAAAGTGTAGCCATTGCAAACGAACACTTGAAGATTAAAGGTGTTACCTCCCCAGTGATCATAAGACACAGGGTCTATCAAGACCTAAGGAAGCACAACATACAATCAGTGTTCCATATACGCATCACAGCAAGTTAGAGGCACTCTCACATATTTCTGTGTACACTCAGTTACTTACCTATGTGTAGCTTAATACTATGGATATCATCCCCATATGGTTGTTGCTGCGCTTGAATTCCAAGGCTATGGGGCCATAGAAGAGGAGCACAGCAACAAAAGCAACAAATGAAAAGGTGTACTTTAAGTTACTGAATATTTTGAGTTCTCCATACATCATCCAGCCATTGAGCATATAGCATCAGTACTGTCTGTCTGATAAATAGGTGAAAATATGTAAGAGAAGTTTTAGTTTAACTTTGGAAATTCAGCTTACATTTTTGTTATCAAACTAGAGTCCAGAGAGCTGTAAATTGAAGATTTTGACAATGTGTTGGTGAGCAGACAAGAAAAGAAAGAGTGTGAAAAGCAAGGCTAAGTTTATGTATTATATGTTTATAGAACAAACCCAACATCAGCAGTCTGCTAGTGATGCCAGAGTACCTATGCCCTTGTGCCCACTTTGCCTACTAAAAGACCCTGGAAATCCAAACTAGTGGCTTCTCTCGATGGAGGCCTGGCATGGATAGTAAGGCAACTACTGCTCGGAAAGGCTGTAAGGAAGACCACTCAGTCATGGGATGTTGCAATTATTCCTCTCCATATTCCCTCTTTGCTGCTTTGGGAAGCAGGCAGAGTAGAAACAGTTCTCTGAGTCTCTCCCTCCTATTTTTGCACCCCCGATCCTTCTGTCTTTGGCAGGAGTGGACCACCAACACCCTGGGCCTTAGCCACTTGTTCTCTGATTTTTCTATACTAGGAAGCCTTGACCTGCTGCTGGCTGAGACAATGCTAACAGCTCAAATGAGTGCCCTGCCATGCAGGAGCAGATAGAGGGGCTCTCCGTACAACCGCAGTGCTAATGTAAGCTCCTCCTGGTGCCGAGCTCTGCATGGACAAAGGGCACAGCAAAGAGCACCCGGCAGGGTGGGGACTGTAACCCGAACACCAATCAGCTCATGGACCAACACGCATGAAAATAAGCTCTTGACAAATTATTTAAATGGTGAATTAGAAACAAATGTCAATGTCCCATTCTGCCTGTATGGTGCTCAAAAGGACACTACTCCAGGCCTGAGGCCCATCATCACTCCCTCAGTACAAACAATTTAAAAATAATAAATGACTTAATTAGCAATCCAAGTAAGCTGTAGTTTTAAGACTTTGCTAAAAGAACTATATACATTTTATAAAATATAATGTTCCTGAGCTTGCCATTTCCTCAGCTACTTAGAGGAGTTGTTTGATTCTGAAATGCTGTGAGAAGTGGAAGGTATTTTTTTTCTTTACAGATATAAATAATTTTATATACAGCTATAAATGCATCATTAAGAGACTAATGCTACCCCCACCAAGGTGCCAGTGACTGCAACCAGCACAGAATTAGGTTCTACAGAGGAGGAATCCTTAATATTCTACAGGATAAACCTGCAAGATTCTATGCTAGAATCAGTTTACCTCTCAGAATTAAGCCAATTTTAAAAGAAATTGATAATTATGGACTTGAAAACCATTCAACCAATCTAATAACTTCAGTGATACTTACAGATGGGCATTTTCCTGACTTTTAAAAGCAAGCTTTCCTTACTACCAATTGTTATCTTAGTGTTAATTACCTATCTATGTGATTATATATTGCAATAGGGATTGAATTTAAAGTCAGGAGAAATACTTACATCCTTGGTAAGCTAAAAGTTCCAGAAAATGGCAGTTACTACTAAGCCATATACAATGACAACTGTAACTGTTCAAGTAATTAAAAAAATATTATCAGTTGTAGTTCATGGAATAAATGAATTTTTAATTAACTTTGCTTAAAAGTAAATTCAGCATTTCCTTTTACACTTCCACATAGAAGTCATCCAAACCAAATTTCAAACATTGCACACATCACAGTCTGTCCTTCCCATTCATAAATTTGCAGCTAATACTAAAAACCTGCATTGCAATCAGGCAGACCTATGCCTTGCACAGAGCGTGCTGAGCAGCTTCTTGACTATTTAATCATGTTGCTTAATTTTGAAAAAACATCATTGACTTGGTGCTTAAGTCAACTCTGATGTAAAACCATTAGTTTTCCCAAGAATTATACCAGGGCAAAATTTGTCCTTTTGCTTTAAAAGCCTAAAGCCATTACCTTCTCAGACCTCATGGCAAAAGCCAACACTTCACCAAGGCTGGAATAGCAATTTCAGATCCACTTAATAATACCCATGTATAAAGCAACCTTTTGGCCACCTGTTTTCTTGAACTTGCGTTTCTTATTGGTCTGCCTTCATAAAGACACAGAGCCAAAATCACAACTGACCAATGCCATTATACGCAATGGAATTATACATGGGATGGCTTTGGCATGTCTTTTGTGTTCCTATGCAGCTCCGGCCTCCTCCTATTGCTGCACTTTAGCTGTGGCTTGACAGCATGGTGGAAATAAATTTGGTTTTGCCTTGTGCTGAGCGCTCAATAAATACCAGCATCTCTATGTGTATTTCTGTCATAGCAACTTGCTGGCCTGCATGGAATCTAATACAGGGAACAGGAAGGGCAGAGACTGGATGGTTTTCAGTTGAAAAGCTTGCTAAAGCAACTCTCCTGTTTCTTAGGAAGGTGCCCCTGTAGTTGACATTAACACTACATGGCTCTTTGTCCTCCTCTAGTGGTCCCATGATATTTAGGGAGAGGCTTATGCAGTGAATATTCCTTCAAGTTCATGTGGTTATTACTCAAGTGCAAGGTGTTGATGTTCATGCCTAGAGATCCTGCCTTCAATCCTAACACGAGCAACAGTGAAGCGTTTCATCACTAGGGTGCTCATGGAAGTGGAAACTCATGTTGCTGACCTTAGCCAGTCACAGTTACACAGACACTGTGTCTTTTTGTGCCGTGGCCATCTCCTCTGAGCAAAGCTTGCACCACGGCAGGTTGTTCAATAGCACGAAAGAGTGGCATGGTCTGACTGCGGTCCCACAAAAGGTCCTGTGTTGGAAAAGGTCAGAAGCTGGCTGCTTCGTTCGATAGCTTTATTGCCCCAAATAACTTACATTAAGCATATGTTCCAGCCAGAAGCATTCCTCTGTGTTTGCCTGTCTGACTTGCAAACAAAGCAACAGCACAGAATCTATCTTGTGTCCTCAGCCTTTCAGAGAGGAGCTACCTATTACTCTGATGCAGCACAAAATCTCACAAGTTAGTCTTTAGGAATTGATCCTAAATAGCTAAATAGCAAAAACTGAACCTAGAGAATTGTTACATGGGGGAAATATTTTTTAATGTGGAACACTAAAATTGCTGGAACTGCTACCTGTTAGAAATGCTTTTTGTGAAAACAAAAGGCTCCTACTATATAGGTCATTCTTCCGTGTGTGTGTGTCTCTCTCAGAGCTGTAATGCTTAGTTAGCACTATAAAACACTAAAGATTTATTTTGCTACTTGAATACTTCAAAATGTCTAACCTTCAAACTTTTGAAGTTATACCTTGCCCAGGAAATAAAATACAAGGACATAGCTTGCACTGTGGCTATCAGAGAGGTCTGAGGGAAAGGTCTCATTGAAAGAGAAAACAGGTATACTAGGTTTTTTATTATTCAGTGAAAATTTTCCAGGCATCTGTTACTTTTGGAATAAATGTCAAATACCACAATGTGCCCTCCTCCATGACTCTTGGAAAACCCCAGTTTAAAGAAAGTTGGTTGCTCAGATGCAATGGAGCTGAATACGGCTGTTTGTCCACAACCTTGGTCAGACATTTCTTGAGTCACAGAAGAAAATGACTCGAGAATCCTATGGCTCCATGTCTGACCTTAGTTGCTGGAAACGAACAGCCCCTAATTCCAACAGAGGCAAAACTTTAGAGCAATCTATTAATTTGCATTAGATCGCCATTTACAGCAAGGTAAATGTCACTCAAGCTCATCTATCAGCTGCTTAGTGTTCAGCTCTCCTTAGGAGTCCAAGCATAAACAGAAATGAGTTAGAAAAAATGCTTATAATACCTTCATTTCTTTCTGAAACCACCTATATTTTGTACATTTATTGACTAGATATTATTTTTAATATTTACCAGCTCTAGTCTTTTCAATATTTTTCTTTCTTATTAAAAATGTTGACTGAAAATCAAAGTTACAGAAAGAACTACAGAGCAGGGAAATGGAGGAACATATTTAGACTGACATTGAGTATTAGTATGTGTATAAAGTGTCTTTATACATTACTGCCTCATTGTTTCAGAAATTTCTTATATAAAATTCAGAATATTCCTTAATAGATCAAGCTTTTGTCTATAATTCACACACTAAAACAGTAAACATATATGTTTTTAGTCTACACCTGGTTTTTTTTAGAAACAGCCATATCCTGAGATATATATAGTAAGGGTTCTCATTTTCCTCTTGCTTTTGAGAGCTGAGGATCACAGTTTGCCCTCAGCTGCTCCAATACATCAGTAGGAGCTGAGTAGCAAAGATTTGCCTTTTCAGAAGAACAAAGAAGGGGCTTGTTCTATCATTTCTGATTATGAAAGGAACATACAGGCAGGAAGAGGCAATCTCACTGCCTAATTTTGGGAGCCAAACTGGCACCACACAGAAGTTAAAACAGGAGCCAAATGAAAGGACCCTCTGATGCACTGACTGCAGGCGAAGCACCATGTCTACCTACATCTAATTTGAGGAATACAGAGCTTAATTAGTTAACAGGTCAAGGCCACCAAACAGCTGGGTTTATTCACTAGTTTACTTTCACTAGACCACTGCTGAAGAAAACAGCCTGTTCATTTTTCAGTCCAAAGTAAGCATCTCCACTTCTTGTTGGAAACATGTCAAAGTGACCCCACTCTGCTTTCTAGTGAATGCATGGGATCATTGGATGAGGATGTTTTATTTTCCCAAGTTATTTAAGGTCAGGTTCTCATCTTGGGTAAACTCTTGTAGCTGGAGTAATGACAGCATGAGACATGAGTACTGTCTAGGCCCTGGGGGGGACTGCGGGATGTCTAACCCAGCTGCTGCTCTCCCCGGGCATCTATGGCAAGTGAAAGGCTAAAAGAGATCACCTTCTTCATCTCCCCAGGAGCAAAAGGAAAATCCCAGAACATCCCATTTCCCTGTTCACGGTGTGATTAACCCATAACTCCTACCCAGGGACCGCAGCAAAGGTAAAATAGAAACATGAGCATAAAACATTATATGACCAAGGAAACATAAAAATATGTAAACATCAGTGGAACTACTGTACATGGGTTTGATCTTGCAATGAATCAAGCACCTGTAGTTTCTAACAAGAGCCAGATGGAGTTGCAGTTCCCTCTCAGTTCCCAGAATCAGGCCCTTTGTTGGCAGTTGTTCATATACAGCTGCTATGTAGCACAGTTCTGTTTTCTAACACTATGGAGACCTCTCCTTGAAGTCAATTAGGATTATGCCTGGACAAATTTTGCAGGATCAGGCTATTCATTAAAGCCCTGGGACCACAACTGCCTCTATTTGAATTTTGTAATATATCAGTCAAGGATACACAATTATCCATGGAGTGCTTCTGAAGTGGCCAAGGTCACACGAGGATTTTATCGTATTACTGCAGTGCACCATCTTCCTTGCCAGCCCGTTGCTGTTCTGCTACAGACTACATTACCATGCATCAGCAAATACACAAGCACGCTGCTATATTTAGTGTTTCATACATACCACTAAAATCGAGGATGTGTCAGCTTTTAATCTGACTTTAAATTTTTGTCAGCAAAGTAAAAGCTCATTTTCCCTACCAGTGAAGTGTGCTCTGTGTTAGTCATCTTGAGCTATGTGGTGATAACTTTAAAATACATTAGGCAGCTAGAACACTTGAGCTGAATAGAATGATTTTTACTAAGAGATATACTAGGAGACAGTAAAGATGCATAGCATCAGTCAGCCAGGTTTTGATAGTGACTGCCACAGGCTATCTAAAAACCAATCTGATGGCAAGAGGAGCAGCTAACCAAGGTGTTCTCTGTGGTACCACAGCAGACAATTAGGACCTCCTGGGTTACAAGTCCAGAAGAGAGATAGGTGGTGCAGATTTGGTTTAGTGTTAGGTACCTGGCAATATGAGAAGAAAAGCATTGACTTGAACAGAGTGGCCTTCCTGTCTACTGCTTCTGCAGAAAGCCAACAGACAACTTGCTAACCTACAGACCAAGGGTAAGCCTGTCTACATGAAAACCAGCATTTCTACTCCAAAGTGTTTGTTCTCTCTTGCAACTGTCCCTTGCACTTTGCTAACTACATCTTAAAGGATGCAGGTGACACCACGTTTGCAACCTAGGTCTAACTCCTAAGAACACTGCATTTACTTAGTAGTGTGCAATTATATAAACATATAAATTTCCAAGTCTTTGTGGAAACCCTGTTTCAGCCCAACCCAGGGCTGTCCATCCCAGCCCCACGACGCTGCAACAGGGCTGTCTGTTCTCCAGCTCTGCCGCAGCCCTGCCCAGCCATGGGACCCGACCTGCAGATGGACATCTCATCCCATCCGTGGCCCATCCCTGTCCCCAGGGCCCTGCCTGGCCATCCTGGAGCTGTGTCTGACCTTGTTCCTGTGTCTGTCCCTGGTCCTCAGGGAGCCACTGGCTCATGCTGCACCCTGCCGCTATTAAAGAAAACAGAAAGCAGAATAAATTCATGCCTCTAGAGTCATGTCTTACCATTATTTAATATTTTTTCCTAATGCACAATTTTTTTAATGGTTAGAACATCATTATTATTTCCAGTGCATGCACTGTTAAAAGTACCAGTGTTAAAAGTACCAGTACCATCTGGAAATAAGAGTACTAGGCCTGGTTAGCATGCAGCAACACTGCCAGCAATACTGGTACTTCAAAGGAGGTTCCCCGGCGTGGCTGAGTGGTCTGTGCAGCTGCAGCTTTTCTTAGGACGCATTTCAGGTATCCTGCTTAACATATTGCACGGCATCCACTGCAAATCCAGGGAATGGAAGCCCCAAAATATTGCATTTATTTGTAAAAAAAAAAAAAATGTAAAAGAAAATGCAAGCAAGAGAGACAACAACAGTCCAAAGGGCAGGGCTTTTTTCCCTCTCACACACAAATATGGTTTACGTGGAGAACGACTAGAAGCCAAGGAAGCTAAGGAGAGCCCAGCCCTGGAGAAAGTGCTGCAGAAGCCCCCCACCCTGGCTGCAGCAGCTCTGAGCTGCCCTGTGCATCCCCAGCTCCTGCTGGGATGGGGTTAGAGGGGCTGTCTGCATCCAAAACGGTTGATGCTGTGTGGTGGGGAGGGCAGGGTGCTGCCCCGCTATGACCCACTGGTACTCTGGGAAATGACTCTTTTGGGCCTTGAGAGCTCTAGCTTGAGAGTGGTTTTCCCAAGAAAGAGGTCAGAAGAAGAAATGACAAAAGGGAATGAGAAAGAATAAGAAGTGATAATATAAGAGGAACGTGGTGGAGAAAATGAACTTGAGCAGAAGAGTGCTGTGTTCTGTTCATGGCTGATATGGGCAGGAGGGGTGTTCTTCTCATGCGAGAAATTCCAAAACAGAAAAAAATTTCTTATCCAGAAAGGAGAGAAAATATCAGAAACATTTACAAACTACAAATCTGGAAGGAATCCTGTCCCTCAGTTCAAGACACAGATTTGGCCATTTTTTTAATTTAAATCATGTTTTCCCCCTTTTTTTTTTAAATTCTTTAACTTAACAAATTTCAAAGCCAGAAGTTTCAAAGCCAAATAGAAATCAAAACTTCTGACTTTGAAAACTGTTAGATCATCAGATGTCAAGACATGGGCACCTGTTTTACAGAAATTATTTGAAACAGAAATTAATGGATGCTAACCTTTTCCTGTAAAATGGTTCAGTTTGAAGAAATGGGCATTTTCTGCCAGAAGCATTTTAATGATAAATTTATTACCAGCTCTATCATATGCTAGATTTCCATGATTAAAGTTCCACCTCAGTGACCAAACTGTGTCAGAAAATGACCTGTCATTCTTCTTTCATGTCTGCAGTTATCAAATTTTCAACCATTGTGTTTTACTGTGAAGATGGGTGCCAAACTTTATCTCTTCTGGTGACAAAATTAATGTTATCATAAAAGTAAAACAATTTAAAAATTAATCATAGTAAAAAATGGGAGCACTGCTAAAATAATCAGTTTTATTTGAAGTTTATGTGCCATTGGTGTCTTTTCCTTTTCTTTATAAAGCAAGCATTCAGTGTCACAGAGAGGTTTTGATCCAAGCAATGAAAACAATAAAAACTATTGCTAAATCAATCTCAAAACTGATGGGATTTGTTTAGCTTTGGAAAGGCACAGGCATATGTTTCATTGGCAAATACCATCACGAAATAAATACACATACAACTCATAAAGCAGAAAAAGTTAATGTGCACAGACCTTGAATGAACATACTTATATTTACACTATGCTCAACAGCCTTTATGTTTTGTTGACCTGATGTTAAGCACATGAGGGCAAAATTGCCAACAGAGACCTGAGTTTTCTAGACCAGGGTTGCTGGCATTTTGCTAAGTCAGCACGTTTGCCAGCAGAGCCACTGAATCAGTGACATTGGCTGCAAAAGGCTTCATTCATCTGTTTCTAACAGAGTTAAGGTGGCCCTTGGAAAGGACTGAGGATGCAATTTAGAGCAGAGGCAGATGCTGCTCTGAGCAGGAAGAAATCACTGAGTTAGCAAACTGGCTTAAACTAGTCCTTCAGGCCAAGAAAAGGTGCTAAGTCATCTAGGGACAGAGGGATAATTACAACAACGATGTCCAATTGCTTTCGTTTTAATTGTCGCACATATTGACTACCGAAACAGAAAAAGCAGTCAGAAATAGGTGACTCCGGAGGTCAGTTGTTTTATGACCGTACTATTTCTAGCTGGCAAAGGCTTTTGTGGGAATGAGGATTCACTTAGACTTTGGGGACATTCTTTTTGCAAAACTGTGGGGCTGTTATTAAATTCCAGTAACCCCCATTCTGGGAAGCAGTTTGTTTTCTCTGTATTTCTTAATTGTGCTTCATTACAATTTAATAAGGACATTTACCCTCAATTAAGCAAATCATCCAAGCATTGCTTACTCCCCGTTGCAATGAATTGGTTTTGTCAAATGCGGGTTTAATTGCATGTTAAGTATCTTGCTGAATCAGGATCTCTGTGTGTATATCTGTCTATCCAAATCTTTCCTCAGCTCCTGGGATGCTAACGTACGTGGGGTTCAGGGTATCCATTCCTTTAACTCCGCTTACTGCTCTGATCTCGGTGCCTCAGCTGTAACTAAATGATTTACCCAGAATAGTCAAACTCACCAATGCTGTTAGTATTGACAACCGCATTAAGTGGCTAGTGAGCTCATGTTAAGGAGTGATGCGGGCACCGTGACTCTGCCACTGGGGACAAGGCCCGTGGGGGTGTTACATAGTTTGGAAAATGTGCCTGTGTAACAAGCCTCACCAGATTCAGCTGCTGTGCGAGCGCTGAGCCAGAAAATGCACTCAGGTACCCCTCACCTTGACTCACTCTACGCCCGCCAGGGCCATGGCAAGCTCTTTAGTCCCACTCTGACACCAATAACAAATAGTTGGATTTATCCCTCTTATTTCAGAAGTCACTTTGCAAGGTGTAAGTTGCAAGTTGCTGAATTAGCAGCTTTCCTAAGAACCACGTAAATCCTACACTGCTACACCATGAACAACAGCATGGGAGTGACCGTAGCAACTGCATGAAATAACTAAAACTCAGAATAGCAGAGATTGCCATGGGTCCTCCATCAACGCATGCATGTCTACACAAGCCACCAAGAACCTTTCAAGAAGTAATGCAGTGTCTTACCTGCTTTTTCCTTACACAGCTTCTGAAACAGCACCTGTAAGAAATAAATTAATTTTTGTTTAATGCTTATACATTTTTTTCCTTCAAATAAGTTCCACATTTCAGGATGACAATACATGTCATTCTTAAACATCATCACCACCACAGGGCATAAAATCCAGAGTTCATCAATAAAAATCATGGGGAATGTCTAGTGTTGCTTGCTAAGGACAACCTGCTGCCCATTCTCAAACCAGGTTCACCTGGTTGAGCAGTCGCTGCACAAGCAGGGTACGTGCTGCAAGGATATATGAGGTCCAGCACACTGGAACATGCCTGAAAGTGTCTCACGATGCCGTTGACACTTGGGGAGGCAGCATACAGGCTGCCGGTGAAGCACGTGTGGGCAGCTGTACGGACAGGTGGGAAACAGAGGACACTGTGGCTGTAGCAGCTTGGAGCGGCAGAGTGATGGTGCTTATTCATCTGTGACCAGGAGAGGGTCCCTCTGTCTGAGGGATATGGCCAAAGTGACTTGCTGTGTTCTGTTCTTCATGTTTTTCATCTCCCTGCTTCGGGGCTGCCATGCTAACTGAAAGTGGTACCATTAACGTCATATTTGGATGCAACTCTTGGTCCATTACTTTTCTCTTTAACAGCTTTCAGTTCCCAAACCAGGAGGTTGATACCAGTGATTGAATGCATATCACCCATTCTCCTTTCATATGATAGATCCATCAACTGTCCCAGCAATGCAGCCTGTAAATGAAACTAGCATAATGGGTGAAACTGCACCTAATTTTTATTTTTTTTAATTAAACAGAAGGCTGAACTGATACTTCCAGATACCAGTGAACTCACAGGTGTGAAGTGCCCAGTCTACAGCCAGCTGAAAAGGCAGCCACTCCTGTACCTTGCAGTGACACATTCCCTGTTCTTGTTATCTGCTTGTCCCCATATGGACAACCATCTGCACCTTTCCATCAGATGCACCAAGCGCTCCATTATCTCTTCAGTCAATATTGCCTCTGCAGCCTTGATAGGAATCTGTCTATAAAAACATGGTTTTTATTTACCTTTTATTTAGTGAAGAATTTTACTGTGATATTGGAAAATTCCTCCTCTAAGCACAGAACTGAATTGGTTAAGCATTTCTCCTAATAATAGGAAAAGCACAGCTAGACTACAGTTGTTTTCCCTTCTGCAAGGCAATTTCACTGTAAAAAAGCCTCTTGCTCCATTTGAAGGTCTGCCTGAGCAGCAGCTGAAGTTAGCCTGTCTTTAGCCAGCAGGCACCAAGCGAGGTGGTCACTTCTAGATGGGAAAATAGCGAGTGGCTGAGTCCAAATAAGGTTTTGTTAATGGCAATTTGTAGCTTGGCTTTAGCTCCAAGTCGAGGCCAGCTCTGGCTCCTGCACACTGCTGCGTGCTTGCCTGGACTGAATTGATTTGTACAGATTTCATCCAGGCTCCCTTTTGATTTTTAGCGATGGTGAAATGCCCACAGAGACTGGAGCTGAGCCCCCTTCCCCAGTGAGGGCCCACCAGTGCCAGGCTCTGTGGTACCTGCACAGACCCTTGTGCCAGACCTCTTCCACTCTTGCTCTTAGAGAAGCTGGAGGATTCGCCTCCCCCTAGGCCTTCTACAGCCTAGAAAGGGAGAATGTGCTTCTGATTCCCATCTGGCTGAAAAGGAAATTAAACTTCTTTCCCAAGTCTTTATACATTGGGCCGTTCTGCAAAGAGTAAGGAGCAGAACTACAGCACTACAAGCCAAAAAATCTCTAGCAGCATCACTTAAGGAGTCAGTGAGTCATAAGCATCTCATTTCCATAGAGGAGTGGGAAATTCAGACACACGCTCTGTCGGTTGGCAAGGGACAGGCAGGTCCCACATCAGTGTGCCGGGTTTTGGGGCTGCCTTTCTGCATGTGGAACATCATTCTGCCCCTCCACTGTGCAGTGAACCACGTTGTCCTCAATCACCCTGCTGGGGACAGGCACCTGATTTTTAGCATCGCAGTGCTGGCATAAGCACACTGGAGGTGGGTGCCTAAATTGCCATACTGAATCTTGGGACAGGCACTTCTTGAAGAATACATAAACGATATGTGAATCAAAATAAATATGTCAGTCCTGCTTGGATAGCTGGTTTCTGTGTTCTAGCGCAGCCAGAAGGGCACCAGCTATTATAAAATCAAACCCAGGCTACGTTAACTTCCAAAATCTTTTTAGGATGCCATACAAGAAGGATGCAAATTGTTGCTGGAACAATCCCAAGTGGCAACAGAAAGCTGCCAGCTAAAATTGATTTATGGAAATAATAATGATAATGCACTATATAACTGATTGTATAACAAAATACATTTATTGGAGGACTAGCATCCCATCTGAGCAGCATGGCACCATCTAATCAAATATATAGAAACTCTGGACCAAGAGAGTACAACTCTAGCCAAAAGGCTGTTGCAGCACCTGCTGCTATGAATAATAAAGAAATCATTTGCTTACAACTCCAGCTGTAGCAATTTTTGCAAGTGGAAGTGTCAAACAGAAGCCAAAGACAAATACACTCTGCTGATATAACCATGTTTTATTTGCTGAAGCATGTAAACTAGTGCACAGAAACCAGAAATTTATTAGCTACTGGGTCTGTTTCTCCCCCCTCAGCAGCCCCGTGTCTCAGCGGGGCCATCCCACATTCACCTACGCAAGCAAAGGTCCCCGAGAAGCCTGCCTGTGCGGCACCACCCTTTGCTTTATGATCAGAGCAGGATGACCCAGCCTTGTGAATCAGGCAAATCTACCCTCAGCAGCAGTGCAGCTAGTTTAAGGGATGACTCGCAGTGAAGTGAAGCTCAGAGGGCTCATTTACACTGCTAAATAAAAGATGGCCATGGATGAGGCTGAAGCACCGTACCCAGCTTTGTCCACCTGACTCGGCAGCTCTGGCTTTGTTAGGAACTGCTCTGCAGAGCTCTGCTCAGAGCAAGCCAGCTATTGGAAAGCATGCCCTCAACAGCGGGGATGAGGGGACACCCGGTGCCACTTGGCCTTGGGCGAGGGACTGGTCCCTGGCCCACATTTATATTGCCCTATCAACACAGCCTCCGAGTCCATAGCACTAAATTTATGGGTCCTGTATAGATGAACAAGATGCCCAGAGAATTTGTTAGAAATCATTACCTGAATCTGAACCCCGGAGAGCAAGATGAAAATAACATCTCTGTTCAACAGATATCTAAAATCAGGGACACCTTTAAGTGTGTGAGTGATCCCATTAAAGCCACCTTTCACTTAACAGAGCCATGCATGTGAAAAAGTGTATTTGGGGCACAGAGCAAAGGAGGGAAGAAAGACTGTGGATCTATCGGCAGGAGGAAAGTGAATATAGTGCATTTATAAAGAACCTGAAAGATTTTCCTGCAAGGCATTCTGTGTGGAAACAAATTACTCAAATGAACTCCTTGGATTAAGTGGAAGTGAAGGTAGATGCCAAACACCAGCATTATAAACTCAACAAGCAAAATAAACACACTCATCAAAAAATTGTTTCTCTGATGTATACATAATCTTCCATGGTTATAAGTGATCAGGGCAAGGAACTCATCAAACAACTGGATTAAATGATTTAATAATGTCCCAGTAAGCTTATTGTCACATAAAAGGTTTTTTCTGAGACAGAAGATGAATACGAAATGGTTGACTTGAGCAACTTCAAAACCATTTTAATTTGCAACAGCACAGGGATTCTGCAATGCCAGCCAATCCCATAATATCATATATCATTTAAAAGAAAAAAGAAGACCATTTTGTATCCAAGTCTTTTGCTTCCCTCTTCCCCATCAGCTCCTATTAGTTATTAGCTATTAGCTATTTTATGCTCTAATTTCAAATATGCCCAAATCTGTCACTGATATTTCAGAGTACCTGTCAAACTGTAATCATTCACTCTCAGGAAATGACATCCTCCCAAAAAAAAAGGTAATTAGTGTATCTGTCCAGCACACAAATAATTCTTTTAATTCTGTTTAATAAAAAGCCAGAGAATTTATTCAACATAGATATGGTATAAAAAATATCACTGCTATCAAATAAACCCTGGCATTTTGACAGGACTACTTGACATCTGCTGTTAATAAAAAAGGCTTTGGATTCCGCAAGCGTACGTTCTGCGGTGAGCAACCAAGCAGCACCACTCTGAAACACACCACTTCCTTCAGCGGAGAAAAGGATAAATCTGTATGACTTCTTACTGGTTAACTGATACAGAAGGAAAGCACTCTGAGCTGGAAAAGGTCCTGCAAAGTATAAAGACTAAAAATCCTGTTGGTTCTTCATTCCAGCGATTTAATAATCTGCTAGGCTTTAATTAAAGAGACATACAGACAGTTCTAAAGGAGCAAACCAGGAATCCACATGCAAAACTCAATCATCTGATTAGCAGGTTTATTAGATCCTTTCAGAAAGATGATGACAGAAGGAAAGAAAATCCTAGTTACTACTTCAAAATAAAATTCTACAGCCCAAAAGGGGAAGTAATATTATGACACTCAGCAATGTCAGCCTTAACTTGAAGTTACCCAGCCCCAGCAATGAGATCTTCAGTCTGGATTAAACTTGCAAGTTCCCTAGAGAGTGTTAGTCAGCTGAGAATAATGGCAATATAGAAGTTATCCCATAGAAAACACTGCTGAGACCGCTGTGTTTGAAATCTGATTTCTCTCAGAGACTTGGCACCGATCTTTGGTACAGGCTTGAAACCTCTGCTGGATTTAGGTGCTTATGTTGTATCTTCAAAGGTTGACAACTGGGCTCATAATTTTCCTTTAAAATACAGTCACTGTGGAGGTGTTCTTGGAAACCATGTTTAATATACAGCCTGACTGTTATTAGAGAAGTCACTTGAGGCATGGAAGACAGATCTTGGTTGGATGGGATTCAGCCTCATACCTGCTGCATCACATGTTGGCCTTCTCGCCAGGTTAGAAAGTAGGGGGCAGGGGAAATTCTCAATTTCTTCTATTGAAGCTGAGCTATTGCAATGCAAACTGTTCATGACTGATAGGGTCAAAGAAAGAAAGAAGGGTAAGCAGCTCCCTACTTTGCAGTCAAGAAAGTCCACTTGCTCATTCAGAAGTGTGGCCAGCAGGTCAAGGGAGGTGATTCTGCCCCTCTACTCCACTCTGGTGAGACCTCACTTGGAGTACTGCGTCCAGCTCTGGAGCCCCCAGCATAAGAAAGACATGGACCTGCTCGAGCGTGTCCAGAGGAGGGCCACAAAGATGATCAGGGGGCTGGAGCACCTCCCCTATGAGAACAGGCTGAGAGAGTTGGGGTTGTTTAGCTCAGAGGAGAGAAGGCTCCGGGGAGACCTTATAGCTGCCTTCCAGTACTTAAAGGGGGCCTACAGGAAAGATGGCAAGTGACTATTTATCAGGGAGTGTGGTGATAGGACGAGGGGTAATGGTTTTAAACTAACAGAGGGTAGATTTAGATTAGATATTAGGAAGAAATTCTTTACTGTGAGGGTTGTGAGACACTGGAACAGGTTGCCCAGAGAAGTTGTGGATTCCCCGTCATTGGCAGTGTTCAAGGCCAGGCTGGATGAGGCTTTGAGCAACCTGGTCTAGTGGAGGGTGTCCCTGCCCATGGCAGGGGGGTTGGAACCAGATGGTCCTTTCCAACCCAAACCATTCTATGATTCTGTTCTGTTCTATGAAGTGGGGAAACCTGGGTCCAGGTCCCCTTCTCTAGACTCTGTAATATTTGGAATAAGAAAACATTATTAAGAAATCAATGTTTTTATGCTGTTTTCATCATGGTATTTTAAAACAGTGTAAGACATTAAGAATATGCACAGCACTGATCCAGGCAATCTTGCTGCTCACATGAACCTTAGCTTCAGCAGGGGTATTTGTTACTGGACTGGACAGAGTGCCCTTGCTGGACCCAAAGCCCAGGGTGCATTTATGAGCCCTTGATCACCCACACTGTGTAACTGCTGGGTCAGCCCTAGCTCTGTTTTGAACTGCTCCAATTAACTACCTACAAATTAAACCATAGCATAGTTCAAGAGATTGGGGACCGCTCCCAGATGGCAGAATGGAGGTAGACTCTGCTCTAGATCTGCCTCTTGCCACCCTGCAGAGCCCTCCAGCACCACCTCTGCAGCCTTTGTACTCTTAGACACCTCCTCATGCCGTACTCCACAGTATGCAGCACGTGTCCATTCCCTAAACCCCTCACCTCGTGGCTTGCAGCACAGCTTTCACTTCACCGTGGGTACAAAAGATCCCATACAAAAAATAATAGTTGAGTCACAGGACAACAGGAGACCACAAAGAGCACAGTGGAGAGCCAGGGCCAAGTGCTACGGAGGACAAGCGTGCTCATTCTGCTCTGCGGGGTCCCTCAGCACTCTTTCTTGTACATACCTATCCTAAACAATTTAACATTAAAAATATTTTCCCTATGTTAGCTTATAGCACAGCTGTCATAGTGACAGATGGCTACTTCAGGTATCCTCAAATATAATAATGTTCCATATTTTTGAAGCTGTACAAATATGTAAAAAATAATTAATATTGTTCCAGTTACTGCAAAAAAGACATGTATAGTTGAAATATGCATCAGCTTGCTTGAAATTAACAGGTACGTGTACCTCAGCAAAGCAGAGATTTGGCCGGTTTTATAAATTAACATTTATAAAACTCGATGCAACTTGGAAGGATTTCTAAGGCTTCTTCCCTTTTCTAGCGTAGCTCATTGAGATGTTTGCTGCTATCTAACCTGCACTCCAGCGTATTATCGAAAATGAACCGAACCGGTCATAAACGAGTCCAGTTCTGTAGAAGCACTGCAGACACAGTGTTTCCACAGACATTTTAAACCTCTGACACTTCATCTTGTTTTCCTGAGCGCTATGTAAAGTTTCAAGGGGTTGTCAAGAAAGAAATGTAACTAAAATAAACTGAGTTTCTCTGTAGCTGACATGGAGAAAGACTAATTCAGGGATTCTAATTTCTTTGTTTGCTTTAAATGAGCAAAATCATACAAGTTGCCTTTTTCATGGTTTCTCTGAGGATCTAGCATACAGAACCTTTTAATCCTGTGCAAAGAAAATCGAACTCTAATATTTTATGATGATATTTCTAAAATGACCCCAAGGGATTCAAGCATCCAGAAGAATTCAGAGGACACAGAAATGTCTTTTGAAAGCCCTAGACTTCATATGCTGAGTTGTATTCTAAAAAGATGAAATACTGTAAATATTGCCTACAGATATAAAAGCATATTTAACCATTGTGCACAGCTTTAAAGAAAATGTAATGAACATTTGAAAATTATTTTCCCTAGTTTAGTGTTTTAGTTGGCAAAATAAGACTTGTTTTTAAAATGCATTTTACTTTCCTCTAAGTATTTCTTTCAAATTTTACACAAAGATCAGTGCTGCTTTGAAAAGCACTGACACAGAAAGAAAGATTTATTCAATTGTTTTCTTCTGTTTGCTACAAATCTGTATCTATTCTGTCCATGTACTATTGATAAAAGTCCAGAAAGTAATGTGACATTTCATGTTGTAGTTTTGAAAGCTTTGATCAAATAGAAAACTGGCTGAAAACTATTTTACAGTGAAAACTTTTGAATGACTTATTAAAGAAAAAGGTTTAGGGTAAGTGGAGCAGGGCGATAAGAAAGTCTGTAACAATGAAAACCATTTCAACAATATTCAAAGTGAAATCAGAGGAAAACAAGATGAAAGACTCACGGTAAAGGAACATGCATTTTAGTAACTGTAACTTATCATATTTTACTTTTAAAATGTATTATATTAACAGACCAGGGAGATTTGTACTTCCAGCAGCTGCTAATATGATTTCAAAATGTCAAGCAATTACGGCACTGGTGGTTATACGTAAATTTTTATTGAGGAGGATTTGGTTCCAATACATGAGGTGCAGCCACCTGCAGTGAGTGTTAGGGTGTGCCTCTACGGTATTTGTTATGATATTAAATTAGTCCAGCTGCTCATTTTGCCATCAGATTGGAAGATGCCACTCATCCCTGTGGCTCAGCTGGCCAGGTCTATTCATCTTCCACCAGCTCCGGCACTCCTCTCGACAAATGGGAAACAAAAGCAGCAGAACGTTAACTTGATCTCAAAAAAGTTTCTGCTGTTTAATTTGTTGCATTCATCACGAAATCTCTGTTACAGCTCCCATTTCCTCTGTCTGACAGGTTGCTCTGATGCAAGTGCTTTGTTCAATATTCTGTAACACCGTTTTTTTGCTATCACCATTCTATATTACCTTTGCTTCTCCTGTGATTTCCTCTGTGGGATAACATGACACTATTGCTATTCTGCAGTGGTCTTCGCAGGTGGATTTTAACCTCCATCCTTCATGGATGCCTTACCCGGCTATGACAGACGATTGACATTGCAAATGTTACAGGCAGTTTGAAGCAACGGCCCTGAAGAGCTACCTACCTGGTCTCCTAAATTTGGCCCCAGAACAACTAGTTGAAATTTGAACATGAAACTTTTCCTATTATTTAATGAATAGTGAAAAGCCACTGTGTGGAGAAGAGCCTCTTTGTCGCTGACTATGCTATACAACATATGCTCAGATACCACCATTCACATTAGGGAAAATAAATGTTGCTGTGGCTTGCAGCTGATCCACAAATCCCACAGAAGGATGAGAGCAATGATACCAGAATCAGCAGAAGTGGCAAGTTGGAGATTGCAATTACTGAGGAATTTTTCCACACCTTTTTTCCATTTAAAAATTCAATTGACACAACTTTTCAACAGAGAAAGCAAATTATCAAATTAAAAAAGCAAATTATTGACATTGTTGAAATGTTTCATTTTGATAGCTTTCAAAGAAAAAATGCCTTTCTGTGTTTAAAATATGTTTACTTTAAAATTTAACTAACTATGCTACATTAGATAAGAAACCCACAAAACCATTTTTATCTGTTCTTGGCCTGTGATCTTGAACCAGATAAGGAAATTTACAAACTGACAAAATATTTCAAAGAACAGAAAAACTACTTCTCCCAATATCTCTATTTCAAATCATGAAAAAAGGACCCCAAGGTATCATAAGGTCAGATACCTTCTTCACCTTCAAAGCTTTTATGATACCTGTGATTTTGGAGGCCATTAGAATTAATTTAGAAAAGAGCTCTGATTAGTTAAAAATCAAATATTTTTCAGAAATGTAGATACTTTAAACTCCAGAATGTTACTTTGCTGTAGCATATCCACAGTCATTTTCTTAAATTTTCAGGGATTCTAAATTACATTCTAACCAAAGCAAGCTGTGACAACAGCTTATCTGCTGTCACTATTTTGCACTTCGTGGCCAGCTGGTTATACCTGCAAGACAGACTACAGGCATCCCACTGCAGAAACAGATGCCCCTCGTCCCTTCAAGGTGACCAGGGCAGCCAAACTGGTCTGGTCCCACTCAGCAAAACATGGTGGTGTACTCCCCTCTCTTTCACTTACACAAACTTTCCATAACACTTCCCACTTTTTTGCCTTTAAATAATCTTTTATAGTAGTCAATATTTTAAAATCTAATTCAAATCTAACCTGACAGTTTGGTATTGTGTTCTTGCATAGTCAGGAGCAAAGCAGGTATAGGCAATCTTGAATGTTTAGCCAAGGGAACAGTTTGAGGAACACACATACAAGTTTGGTCTATATGGTGTCCTGAATGTTCAGTTCATCCTGCCTAATTCCCAATACCCACCCTGTGTGGTAGCTTCCTTACAGGATACAGTTTTGCCACATCTCAGCAAATTTGGTTCTGATGAAAAGAAAAAATGTTCTCTTTATGATGCTTTTACCTTTGGCAAGTCCCAGGAGCTCTTAGTCATTTTGAACTCTCGACTCTGCAGCAGGACTAACATCAACATGCTCAGAACTGTGCAAATATCAGTTAATGCTCAGTCCTGCGTTAAGATAACCAGTTATGCTTTTGTATAAACAAAGACATGAATAAAACCTGGAGATAACGTAGTTGTCACAATATATGTGTGGAGGTCAGGTGGAAACGTGATGGGGCGGAGGTGGGAGGAAGAAAGACAAAAAGAAGCGCAATGACTGCCAAATGGAGATGGACAAAAGTGAGAAGCAAGAGCAGTCCCTGTTTTTTACAATCCTGGAACAATACAGTGAGTCACACATTGCTATCATTTTTACCCTCTTGAGTAGGAAGAAGTGCTGTATCTATTTTAAAGATAAAATGAAGTGGAAAAGGTACAAGAGGTCACACAACAACAAAGAGAGGCATGAAAGCTGGGGACTGTGCTATCCTGCTATAGGAAATGAGTGACTTCTAAAGCAAACAGCAGTTAGCAGTAATTCATGGTAGAACATGAAAACCAAGCCCCGTGAGCTCTGGCTAGAGCTGTGGTGTTATTTTAGCTTGGCCCAGAGTAGTACTTAGCTGAGAATGAACTTCAGACTGCCATTAGCAGCAGTTTGTTTGTTTTCACTATCGAGTGTCCACAGAAATGTTTCATGATGGCTAGGCTCTAAGTGGGTTTCCAGTATTCTCCTTCACAGTCAAGAAAACTAATCATTGTAATATAACCTTAACCAAAACTGTGCTTTTCCCAGTAAAATGAAGTATTAGCAAATGGTTAAAATCTTGTAATATAACCTTAACCAAAACTGTGCTTTTCCCAGTAAAATGAAGTATTAGCAAATGGTTAAAATCTTGGTCCACATTTTATGCTTCTTGAGGAAAAACAAAACAAAAGAGGTTTGTTTAATGGTCAGTTTTCAGTAAAAAACAAAGTAGAGGAAAGTGAAGAATAAAGTATTTTATGCAAAAGAGTTATTGAAAATTATGGAAATTGTGCATAGCAGAAGCATTCTTCCCGAGAACACGTGTGGTGAAATGTCGAGTAGCATTTTTGCTTCTTCTAGTGTCCCGGCAAGTGCTGATGCCCTTAGGAGAAGCAGAGATGCTGATTGGTTTGTATCTTGTAATTACTTTATAGATTTTAATCTTTATATGACATTTCAGTATTGGAAACCTGCTGTAAATCCTTTTCAATTTCTGATCAATTTTCTTTGATTGCCTGTGTGGTTTTGTCTTTGTTTATCAGTTTGCTTTTATACTAGACTTAAAGAAAAATCATTCCCATGGCTGCTTGTCCCACGCAAATGACAAGCTTTCCCTTTGGGAGGTTTCACAGCTCTCCCTTTCTAAGAAAGAACATAATGTCTTTCAGAATCATCAGCACCAGGTAGGGTGATGCCCTCTACCTCACCACCTCACAGTAAATGCATGCAAGACATTTCAGAAAAGACTACTCCATTGCAAATTCTGGTGTGGCCCATAAGAAAACAAACACTTAGCTGTGATGTACATCAACTTATGTTGTTTATTTTCAAAATGAACTCTTCAACCCGTATAAATGTTAGAATCATAAAATGGTTTAGGCTGGAAGGGATCTTAAAGATCATCTAGTTCCAACCCCCTTGCCACAGGCAGGGACACCTTCCACTAGACCAGATTGCTCAAAGCCCCATCCAACCCGGCCTTGAACACTTCCATATGTTCCAATGTCTCACCACCCTCATAGTGAAGAATTTCTTCCTTACATCTAATCTAAATAAAGGACAATGAATTTGTGTGATGGTTGTAAAGTTAATATTTTCATAGAAAAGTATACATTTACCTCTGCAACGGGGTTCACTGTCTCTTCTGCCGTCAGCAAATGCCCAGGTGCAATTCAGATAACTACCACATAAACACCTAAGCAACTTCAAAACTCTGCGTTCCCAGTCATTTGCCGTACCTTTTGCCTTACCTGCCGAGATGATGCAGAGCAGTATGGCCCTGGTGAGAAAAGCTGGGTGAATTTATGCTGCTTTTACGAGTTGAGAACCCCTTATGCACATGTGAACTAAGAACATGAGGGCTGTAATGCAGCAAAGGACCAACACACATGTATGGTTTGAAATGATTTAGACGAGGCATGCTTGATGTTAAGCATATGCTTAAACCCAGTTATTTTTATACACTAACTGTGGTATTGGGCTGCATTTGACTCAACTCAGTCTGGAGAGACTGGAGCTGGAAGCCAGCACCACCACCACACACACATAATGCATGAACCATAATTACCCTCTCTTCCCCTCCCTAAATAAGTATATACACGTATATATACACATATATATATGTGCCTCTGATTCACCCACCCTTCTAATTTTTTCCCTTCAAAAATTGCTGAGGTTCTGAGAGAGCAGAAATTTGTGTGCCCATACACTGAAGGTGCTGCTGGCTTAATCTGGGATCTCCAGCAAGCCAGTGCAGCACTGACTGAACGAAGGAATGGATGTTCTTCAGCTTCATTCATGAGCATCTCCACTCCTACAGTGGCACTTGGATTACTGTTGTCCAGACCAAACACTTAATCAGTTCGGTCTCTAACTTCTGCATCTGTATCACTACTAGTATACATGTCCAAAGCCTAACTGAAAGCCAGAAGTAAAAGATGTCAGGGTATGCACAACCATAACCATATTTTACCATTTATAACTTCTTGTCATACAGATATCATAAAATGTCTGTACAGAAGCATTAACATCTTGACTTTTCTGCACCATAGCATGTTTAAAATTAAGGACAAAAATTGTAATGAGTTACTTAGTTGCCTGCATGTATCCTTCTCTTGCAACAAAAGAGAGCAGAGATTTGTTAGGAACTGGCTTGAATTCTCTCCCCCTCTCTCGCACTCACTCATTCTCTCTCTCTCTCTCTCTCTCTCTCTCTCACATGCATTCCTGCATAGCCTAAAGCAGCTTCAAACTCATTTAAATATATGTACTAATGACTCAAGCTATTTTAAAGCAAAAACAGACATACTTTACTTCTTGAAATAGAATAGAATAACTATACTCCCACAGAGGGGTTTTAAAATTGGCATGTATTATTTCTCAGCTGTCATGGACAGCCAAAACAAATATATTCGCAGAACTATCTCCATACCTTGTGATCCTATATGATGAACGGATTTTATGCTTCTCTGCAATGCAGACAAACATTTCATTTCTCTTCCTTTTTTTTTTTTTTTTTTTCTTGTAGCTAAGCACTATGACCTTCCTAAAAATATTCAAGGATCCTTTAGTGGAAAGCTCCACAATCTTCTCACAGTTACTGTTCTGGGTAGCTCAGTGAGACTTTTGAACTGAATTTAAGATTATATAATTCCAGAAAAGTAGTATTAGGCAAGTTTCAGACAATTAAAATAAGAAATATTTCATAGCATTGCCTAACATTTATGACAGTATTTATTGCATAATTTTTATACTGCTAACATGCATATCATGGACTACAACTAAACAGTGACAGAATTAATGAAGATTTTTCTATCACCTTGTGTATCTTGTCTTTAATCACTGTGAGACAAATATCATCCTTCTCTGTTTTCCATTTCATAATTCAAGTAAATCGCCACTGCTTGAAATTTGTTTTTATAGTTAGATTTAAGGCACTATTCATCTTTTGAGAAGCACTGATTTGACGAAAAACACCAGTGCTTCAGCTGGTCTTAAATCAAGGTAGGTCTGATTTATACGAACTGAAAGTCAGGTCCAACAAGAATAAACTTTTAAAGTGAAAATTATTGCTGTCAGCTCTGAAAATGAAAAACCCTACAGTAAAGGATGCACCTAGTGATCCACATCTATCCTCTGCATAGTTTTACTCGTTCAACTGTAACAACTAAAAATTATACTAATTCACAACACAACATCTGAACTTGGGAAGCAGCTATTGCAATTCTGTTTTTAAAAGTATTTCCTAATTGGTGTATTCTAGTGTTCCAGGAAGAATTAGTTAAATGTGAAACATTTGTAAAGGGCCTCTCAGTGGGCAAAACCTACTAATTAATGCAAGGGAGGGATCTCAACTTCCTATGTCCTCTGACTGGGCTTCTGGACTATTGTCAAAATGCACATCTGTCAACAACCTTGGTGATACCAGCTGCTGGAAAACTGGATGCTGAGGTGCCTCTCTACCTTTACAGCTTGAATTTTGTTTCAGCAGGGAGATGTACATTTGATTATTAATTCTTTTGTTATATGATTGGGGGGAGTGATGGTGGCTCTCCCGAAGTTTCACAGCTGTAGGATAACCAACTGCCCACTCCTTGGGGGCCTCCATGCTGTACAGAGAACAATAGCTGCAGAAGCTGCAGGACTTTCCACCAGAAACTCCATCGGAACAATCAGACTTGCTGGGAAGCAGTTTGGATGTAACCAAGACAGCCACAGTTCTGGAGACAATCGTGTGAAACAACCACATGCACGAGTGCTTGAATTGCCTAAGCATTAGTATGCTTTTATGGTAGATGGTGGAAAACAACTGGCATCAAATCATGCTTCCTTTGCCACTTAAACCAAGAAAGTGGAAGAAGTTCTACCAACACTTAGGTAGCTCTCCAAAGAACAAATAATAAGCAGAATAAAAATATTAAAAAAAGAAACAAATAAGAGAAAGAATAAAAATGTAACACACCCAATTTGCTCTGGTACGGGACTTAAATGTCTTTCCAAGAAAAGGCCTAGAGGACAGCTCTACTAGCAAGAGTGGCAGACAACAGAACCATTAGCAGTGGATTATCAGAGCAGATTTTAGCAGACTAGAGTCTCAGCTGTGGTATGTCCTAAGCAGATTTCCTACAAGAGCCAGAAGTTGGAGTAATCATTTTGTACTTCATGGGGTCATCACATGACAAGAAAAGAGAGATGCCACATTACAGTCATTCTGCTTCCTGCGCTCCAATTCATAGCAACATGTAGCTGAGGACATGTCCATACTGCAGATGCAGTAGGACAGGACCTTTAATTAAATATGAGTAGCTGTTTAGCCACAGAAGCATGTAGCTTCATGCAATTGAGTCTTCAAAGGCCACTGACCACTTGACAGCTGATGGAAAAAGTCTGAGGTTCTTCTCTCAGGATGAGCTGTACCTCAAGACTTGTGGCTAGGTCTTCACTTAATCTAGGACCTACTACACTCATGAGAGCTTGAAGGAGACCATTAGATTAGAGCTGCTAGAGATCTGCTGTGAACTAATTGTGTCTGGAATTTTGACCTGCTTATTATTTAAGTTCAAATGTTGTATCCCTTACAGCAATAGCTGTGACTTAATGGCCACTTGCATTTTCACATTCAGGGCCCTCCAGGATTTTTAGGCTGTCTTTAAAACCTATCTGTCACTAGAAATACCTAATAATATATTACTGTGGATGAAAAGAAGAAACATTCAATTAAAACATTAATTTAAATAGCTAAGTGTTTACACTAAACCAAATACAACAGCATAAAATCAGATCCAAGGATGTACTTCATGACAGCATATTTTAGCTCATCAAGTATAACAGCCATGCCCTGCGCCAAGCCTCCTTATCATATACATGATTAAAGAATGAGAATATGTAATTCTGGCCAGATAATTTAAGAAGGGAGGAAAGGCCTTACCTATAAATTAACTGGACTGTGAGTTTAAGAAATTATCATTATTTTACTGAGTTTTTGATATTTCAAAATCTTAGTATCCCTTTAGTCCGAATGCATAGCTATGCAAGCCCAAACAGGCAGCAACGACTGGCTGTATGTATTATGATGATACACTACCTGGAGTTCCTCTGGAATCCATGCTGAACATTCTTAATGCTCTTTACAGAAAACAGTCTGGTTTCTTGCTGCATTTTCTCTATTACTTATTGCAATATATAACATAATAATATATAACAGAATTTAAATCTAATCTTAGCCAAACATAAGCTCATTCTTGACTAAAACGCATTCTAGGAAGAACACTTAGTAAATAATCAGTCAGACAAATGACAATTCTAGGATGACTTTTATCTTCAGCGGTTCTGGAGGAAAGAAAAAGAGACTCAAATTACCTTCTACGCAAGGGTTATTCCACATTTGCTACCAGAATGTACCCACCTCTCTTATCTCCAAAAGTCTTAGAGTTTTTGATCCTGTGTTGTGATTTTCCAGTACACTACCTACTAGCTTTTTGATAGTCACAGTGGTTTTGAGTACCTATTGAGAGCATTTTCCGCATAAGCGTAAAGCACCAATTCAAGACAGCAACGGGAGAAAGGAGCAATTTACCACTAACATATGTTCAGGATGCAACCAGGAATGAGATCACTTTTGTATGGGAAGATACAATATATGAAAAACTAGGTGAAAAACTATGCACATGTGTAGGATGAAAAGACAATCCTTGCCTCAAAGACCTTACAGCCTAGTCGAGACTTTCGTTCTAGATTCTACAGTGAAGATGACATCTGACATCTGCAGCTGTGAAGGGAACAGCATTGCTCATCTGGGTGCCTGTTCTCAAAAATGTAATCCAAGCTTGGATCTCAAGTGGATGGAGGATAAAATGTGTAGGCAGGCACGTGAGCTCCAGAGAGGATGAGAAGCTCAGAAACCCCCAGACCTCAGCATTTCACACTAGCCAGTTGTAGATTTCTATGCCAGGAGAGAGGCTGTATGGATGGCTCTCAAGAACTGTAGCTGTCACCAGCATAGGATGCTCAGGTGCCTACTACAGATGCTTACCGTTTCTGAACCAGTGCCAGCAGATAACGTTTGCAAAAAAAAGAGATGGTCTTTTTCCTGGCATTAGTTCTGCCTCTAACAATGTTTGTAATTAAAAACTGAAACTTGCCATTTTGCATACACAAGGAGATATGTATTTACAGGTGATTTCAACAGGGTGCTAATTTTCCAAGATACTCTGTTTCAGCAGCCATTCTAGATCATAAAGCAAAAGATTTTTAAGAAAAAAAATGTAATGAATTCCTGGCAAGTTTTACATTCCCCTTTAAAAAAAATTACATACACCCTCCCTTCCTCCCTTCCCTCCAGCAAATACCATTCATGTTTAAGATTAGATTATTTTTCTCCTGATTCCTCTTTAGCTGCCAGAGCGTGACTCATTGTCAGATTGATTTAATTACAATTGCAGACCTTGTTCTTCTGGGGTTACAAGTAAAAACTAGGAAACATAAAGGAAAGGGTCAATAAAGAAAGACTCTACAGGCCAGGAGATGTTAAACAGTGCCACTAGGGATTACCATTGATTTCAATTGGTTAGTAGTTGTATAATCTAAGATTTTTCACAATAATGCAACAGAAATCAGTTATATTTTGCAGGTACCTACCTGAAAGGTTGGTTTTGTTTCTGTGCCACACATTACAGTTTTTAGATCTTGGGCATAAGAGTGAAACAAGTATATAATAGTTCAATAAAATGGACATTGCATAGTTACTATTAGCAGAACAATAAAGATCAGTTATCCACATAACACAAGCATGTGTTATTTTGAAATATTTATAAATTTAGTAATAGGGATAATTTAATATCAACTGTTCTTCTAAGACATTAGCAAAGTAGGAAAATTTTTTCAAATGATGTTTGCAAAGTTGATTTTTAAAATATTATTACCCTGGAGATATTATAATTTAAATGTAACGTAAAGTTATAGAACAAGGCATATTGAACATACTGTGCAGTCTCTAAGCAATGGATATAGTTTATGATTATAATTTATACAGTTTGAAGGTAAAAGTATACTTAGAAAGAGTGAAACTTTTCCTGAGAAAACCTATCTGTTGTTTGTCTTTAAGTTGCTTCTAGGAAGCCAAAGAGAAAGGTCATGTCTACAGATCTTGCTTTCTCAGAAAGCTTATTTAGTATTAGGAACCAAGAGCATTAAACTTGTACCTTACTGTAATAACTAATCACTTTCATATGTTCATGTACTTCTCATTTTCAGACAGAACCCAATTAGAGAGTAGGTATTTAACTGCACTATCCTCATCACTGCCTTTATCTAACAGCCTATATTATGCAGCTAAATATTTTACCCCTGAGAGTCTCCTCAATTTGTTCTGAGATGCTGACACGGTTGTAATAAAAAGCACAGCTACCTTAACAGTTTTGCAGGAGAAACAATTAGTAAACCAGTAACATTTGGTATTTCAGAATCAATTACCTCTGCTGGAGAAGTTCTACAAATACAATACTGATGCAATAACACTTCGGAAGATGTTATTAATTCCAGAAGAGAAATAAATATAATTGGAATTAACAAAACAGGTTGTTAGGGCTATTTACTGTTTAAATTTATTTACTATGTTTCATTCTGGAAAAAAAAAAAAAAAAAGGCTCATAATAGCAAATAAGAAGATTTTGCCTTTTTTATTTTGGAGAAGAGATATCAGGTGTAACATTGTTCTTGAGTGGTTAATTAAAAAGATACAATTTTAAAGGGGGCTAGGAACATAAAGTGCAGGTCACCTGAAAAACTCTGTACTGTGAAGGGACATCTCCTGGTATCCTGAACTTTTATCCACAGGGACACATCTGTTACAGAACATGAGTGTCCTCAGCAGTGGCTAAGCCAGTTCCACAGAGGACACTCAGTTCAAGAACAGAACAGGGTAAATGAAAATGAGGAGTCGAGAGAAAATCAGAATGTTCATTGCAGCACTTTTGTCATAAATAATGAAAAATCAAAATTATGTAAGATATGAAAAAAAAACCCAACAAACCAATGTTGGAAATGTCTGATTAATTTTCATATTTAACTGAAAATAAATGCTTTGATCATCCCAGTCATCAAGATGCTAGATTTTGGCATGTGGATCAAAACAAACTTTGAGTGAGTCTAACAGCACGTTGCACGTGTGGGATTCATTTTGTCTAGTAATAGGTGTCTACAATACAAACATTTACAGCTGAGCCAGTCTTGCTATACGGGGTATCAGTCATCCCACAAAATAAACTGAACAGATCACTCTCTAAATGTGCCTGTTTTGGCCTTTGACTGGGATAACCATCTCCCCTTACATGTAAAAATTCAGAAAAATCACCATATGCATTTTGTAGAAACATAATTTTCCACAGAAATTTAGTTGTGCAGCATTTGCCTTGCCCAACTGAGCAGTCCCATGAATGTCTGCAGTGGTACTATCCGACCTCTCTGCAGTACCAAGGTTTATGGAAGGTACCTAATAAATGTGAAAAATTTGAAACAAACAAAAAAATCTAAAACAGCCTCATATGAGGTGTGAATAACCTAAAAGACTATTTGAAAGTAGGTGCTAATAGACAAAACTGCTGATGCCAAGTTGCTTTCTTCAGTGTAAATACATATCAGTGAAAAACATGTTTGATATCAAAGCTGCCTCCAAGAAGACAGTAGATGTTTGAGTAAGTAGACAAGTAGATGTTTGAGTAAGTTTTTGAGTACGTAACACTTATATTTCCAACAGGCTGAAATTTAAGATTTTATTTATACAGCAGATCTGGCCCTTATAAACATATTTACTGAATGCTCAATAGGTGAATTACAGAGGAACCAACAGAAAAGATGTTGAGAAATACAAGGTGATGCCTTGCAACACAAAATAATATGATACAGGCTGGTTAATGACCTATATATGGTGACACACATTCTCTGCTGGTTGCTATGTACCACCTGCAGGTCACTGGCCCCTGCTGCTACTATCCTCCCAAGACCCTGCCCTCCTCACACATACCACTACTCCCCTCCGTCCCCCTAAGACTTGCTGCCGGAAGGGTTCTCGTGGGCATTTCCGTCGCCTCTTCCAGTGAAAAGGCAGCAAGTTACCCAAGACCTACCATTAAAACCATTTCAGCTAACCCAGATGGAACAGGTTACAGCGTCTTAAATGAGCAGCTTGAAAGCAAGACCCAGGGAAGTAGTAACCGGCCAGGTGGTGAAGTGCAGGAGGATATGGAAATGTTTGCAGCTGGGATAGCTACAGCAAGAAGAGGGTATGTTTATTTCCTAAAGAAATGGAGAAGTGTGCCATGATGATAGCTCAATGATACTCTGCTCTCTGGCTTGCTCTAGCCAAAAGAAGCTGATGAAATGCTGGGATACACACAGAGTGGAAAGGAGAATGACGCTGATAATATGGTGATGTCTTTCTGTGAATTAGCATGCAGTGTCACGTAGGACATCGTGGAAGCATTTTTGGTCATCTTCTTCCAAATGCAGAATCACAAACTTGGAGAGGATTCACAGAGGGACCACTGAGAGTTGTCAAAAATTATGGAGAGAGCATGAAAAGAAAAGGATGGTCGCTCCTAGGAAGGAAATTAGCAGGATGGGAGATGTTCAAAAGTGCATAAACGATAAAAGGTATATCAAGGACTCAACTTAATTTGTAACTCCAGAACAAGGACATCCAAAAACATTAATTTTAAAAATGGTAATAGGAAACAGCTTTTTCACAAAGCAGGAAATTATACTGTGGCATACATTTCTACAGGAGGTTTTGAGAGCAAGAGCTTAGCAATAGGCAAAAGAACTCAGACACCTTTTTGGATATCAGAAATATCCAGATTTACTATTTTTCAAGCCACTGCATTTTGGAAATGAAATGACTTGAATACACCTATTTCCACACAGGGGCCAAGTTCTCAGGGTAGAGGATGGGACCCATATTGTCAGCAGCTTATTCCATGTAAGCCTTCTCACCAGGCTATCCAAGTACTGATGCTCTTTGAAATTTCTGTTTCTGGCCACTCTGAAGAAAGACACTGAATCTCATCCAAATGACAAGTCCTATGCCCCCCCAAATGTCTAGCAAACATTCAAAGAGGAGTTACGTGTAACACTAGAAGATACTTTAAAGTTATCATTAATTATAATTATGTTTTAAAGTAATAAATAACAGCCATAAGTGAAACACCTTAATTTTCTTTGCCTTCATTTTTCATTTCTTTCCTTAGTAGAAAACTCTAGATAATCTGGGCTGTGCAACACAATCCGCTCATCAAACTAATTACAGTATAAATTTCTACTCAATTTGTTAAATAAGCATTAGTTAGAAACTTCTTGGGAAACCCTTACCAACATAGTGAAAACCTTCCTTTATATAAATCATTTGAAAGAATATAAGAAAAGGAAAAAAATCCATTGAAATTTAGCTCTTAGAAAGCTGATGAATAAGCTAATCTGTTACTGAGTGGCTCAATGTCCAATTGTTTAAAAATGGCATAGGAACAAAACCCCAGGAGAATGCCATTGTTCTGAGCTATTTTCTTTTCTTAATTAGTCTTAATGCTATTTTATAAAACCACTATTCTCCTTTTTGTGTATCTTCGATCTCAACACATAAATATGCAAAATATAGAAAATAAGTACTACAAATAACTTCCAAAGTTAAAACTTGCACTTTAAATTGGAATTGCAGCACTGAGTAAATTACTGAATTTAGGCTTCTTTTAGGATATAAATTGAATATGGTAATTTTATTCATCAAAAACAATGGCATAGTGCACATACATACAAAACCAACCAGAAATAAGAGAAGGTCACCGGGCTAATCACTTTGGCTTATTTCCCTTTTCCGTACTCCCATCTGCCTATTTTCTCTGCTCTTTGTATTTAAAAGGAACAACTTGAACGTAGTTAGGCCAAAATTTGATCTACTTTTTTTGTTCATTTTAATTAATTTCTTTTTTTGGCAACATCTCTGTAATTTCTATACCTTTTACTTCACACACGGTTTCTCTTCAAAGCAAACTAAATAATGCCATGATTCTGCCACTGATGAGAAAACCTGTAACAGTACACTACTGAATCATCATCACCAGGGATGGATCTTTGCATTCAGATGGTATCGTATGCAGGATGGTTGTCTGTACATTAAGAAACAGGTCACCTTAAGTCTACATGAAATTAGTATTAGCAAGGCTGTAGATCAAACTAATAGAAACAGAAGAGCATATTTCAAGAACACGGTTACTTGGAAGCATATTCTTTTCACATAATTTTGTGCAAATAGATTCACTTCACTTCATATTAAAATGCAGTACTTTGCTCTGAATCGCCTCCTCCCAGGCCAGCACAGCCCATGTTACTTATTAATCAAAGATTGTGGAAAAGGAATTTTATCAGTAGTTGAGCACAATCGGTTGAGAGGAAAGAAAACAACCTTAAGTACAGAAATCAAATCAAGTGCTACAAAAAGTACTCTGTTCTGGTATCAGTGATGCCAACTTCTGAAAAGGAATATTTAAAATTGCTCCAGGATGGAAAAGGAGCCAAAACTGACTGCAGAAACAGATAAACCTGCCAACTCCTTATAACAGATCTCAAGGCCTAGTAACACGCCAATCTGCAAGTAAATTCCCGCAATTGCTCTCCGATCAGTTCAGGAGTGACTGGGACTCACGGACCGCAACGGCTAACAACTCACGAGGGCTCTGCGTGCTGGGATGAGCAATGAGGAACCCAAGCTAGAGACTGAAATTGCAAGAGATCCTGAATTACTGCTTTCTCCCTCAAACTTACCTCCCTATCCCCCATTTTATTTTTGGGGATGGGTGAAGTATAAATAAAAGTCTAACAGAGCTTTAACGAGAATTGAATACAGGACAAAGAAGAGATTATGTAGGCAGACTTAACTGGAAAGGGAAAACAAAAAAATATAAAGCGAAGATTCTTTAAAAGAAATGCTTTTAGATTTATGGGCTCCACTCAGAAATCACGTCCCAGCCCCGATGAAACTGTCTTTCCAGCCATTTCCCGTGCTTGGCAGATAAGATGCAGAGGAAAACAGTTTGGGTGCAGTTGCCAACCTGAATTTTATGGGACTATGCCAGGCTACCCTAATCACATTCATACCACCTTGCTTTAGCTTTCTGAGGTCTCTAAGAAGAAGCAGGTTTGCAATGCAAGGTGGCCTGATGAAAACCGAAGGAACAGAGAGCCTGGAAACAGACTGGCTCTGGAGCAGAAGAGTTGGTATTTCCTGTTATTTCTGATGGATCCAAAGCAAACTCAGGCTGCCATCTTAGATTTTCCACCAGTCTCCAGCTAGTCTGAGGCAGTTTAGCTCACCTGCTTACACTTTCAGAGCTCTCATGAGATAAGCTGATGTTGGCAAACTAAGTAGTTGGTGCCAGATGCAACTTTCAAACACATTCACTAGTGTCATTTCTACCATGACTGGGGTAAAAAGGAGCTCAGCAGATACTTTGAAGGGCATTTCACTGCACAGATACATTCACATTTCCTCCAAGCAGACAAACACAGGCTTGCCTGAAGGCTGTTGTAGGTTCTGAAACCCTCCAGCGAAGAACAGCATGAGGGCTCTGGATGAAAGGGAAGGACTGGACAGGACCTCCAGCCCTCTTCCTCACTGGTGACTGAAACAGAGACTTAGACTTCCCCTTTACAATTCTGAAATTACATGAGATCTACCCTATTTGGGCAGTACGATACCAGATGAGGCAGAAGAAAACAGCCTGGCTCCTCCAGAAGAAGGGGAGAAGGAAGAAAGATACTGCAAAGAAATGGATTTTTCATCTTTCCAGTGCACCTTCAAAGAAGCTAAACTGGAGACTGTAAGTGTGGTAAAGAAATGTGGGCAAAGAGTTTGTGGCAATGGTAGCTCTATTAGTTTCTCAGACAGACTTGTCTTGAAGACAAGACTGTACATCCCATACTAGAGAAAATTCCTATGATAAACTAAATCCCATAGAGCAGTCCTATTATTGTACTCTTTCTTTAGAAAAAAGGAAAGCATTAAACTATTGTGTTATAGTGTGTCACGCATTCAGGACAGCTAGCAAGACAAATGTGGAAGAGGACCTTTTTATTCTTGGAGAGGTAATCTCTTCCATCCTCTCCAGAGCCATACAGTTTCATAGGGTATGAATCCTACCCCAGACAGCATTGCTATTCTCTACTGGAGAAATGCTAATAAGCACAGCCTTTTATCCAAAACATCTAGATGTCTGGAGTTCTTGCCAATTTGTTTGTTTGTTTATTAAGAAATAAGATTGCTCCTCATGCTGAGAAGTTGCAGCAGCAATTGGAAAGGCTGCTGTAGAGGGGAACGAAGAGAAAATGTGAGTCACATTTGGCAGCATCTGTCATTACACATAGCAGAAGCTGCACTTCAGCCAGTGCTTGCTAAAGCAAATGAACTAACAGAAATAGTCTTATCCATCAGCACCACTCTATAGGTCAGAGCTGGCAGATGCAGCATATCAATTTGACCTGGGATGCTATCCCAAAAGACCTCAGGAGGGCTTTTGCAGAATGATTCCACCAACTCTAGAAAGGCCCCAGGCTATTTGAACTGAACAGCAGATGTAGGGATAGACGATATTCCTCTCAGGCACAAAATGGATTGCGTTTGCTGGAAATGCCACTAGATATCAAAGGAGAGAAAGAGTGAAATCAAGGCTGTCCTTTCCCTTCTTCCTGAGGCTGCAGGTCTGCAATCAGAAGCCTCTTTGCCTTTGCTCATGAAGGATTCAGTCACAATCTGGATCACAATCCAGCCTGTATCTAGAGTCACAGCCTGGGATCTGGGGTAGAAAAAAAAAAAAAAAGGATCTACTTAAGAGAAAATTGTAGTGCTCCCTCTGGTGCTCCTTTCCTTCCCCAGGTACAAAGCCTGAATGTTTGGAGAGGCTGTTTATCTCACTCAAAAAAAAAAAAAGGTGCTTTTACAGAAAAAGTGATCAAACACACAAAAATATAGCAGAACTTAACCACACAAAACTCAGCATAGAAAGATGCAACAGTGACCAAAATCATGGCTTTCTCATAATAAAAATAAGAGAAAATAAATCTAAGATCAACAAACCACCATCACCAGAAAAACATAACATAAATGAAGAAGACTGGACCTGAAGACAGGTGAGACAGGAAATACAGAGCATAAAGCTCTTTGATTTTAGTAGTGCTATATAAAAATAAGAGTTACAGCACTAGGTCCTAATTTAGTGCTGAAACTAGGTTTCTTAACCTGAAGAGATGGGATCTGCAGCAGATGGGCAGTGAGGGGCAGGGTCTTTCTGGGGAAAGGCACATACACTAGGAGAAATGAGGCAGGAAATAGAGAGATGGGTATTAATTTGGAAGAGATTCACTAATACATAAAGCTACCTCATTTCTCTTTGGGAGTCCCTGGATAGAAATATGTATACAGATATTGTGCACCATGTATCAGTAAAATAGGTAGCATCAATCCTACTGTACACACACAGCAAATTTGACAGTCTCGCATTATCATAGAATCATAGAATGGGTTGGGTTGGAACGGACCTTTACAGGTCACCTAGTCCACCCCCCCTGCAATGAGCAAGGACATCTTCAACTAGACCAGGTTGCTCAAAGCCCCATCCAGCCTGACCTTGAATGTTTCCAGGGATGGGTCATCTACCACCTCTCTGAGCAACCAGTGTTTCACCATCCTCATTGTAAAAAATTTCTTCCTTATATCTAGTCTGAATCTACTCTCATGGAGTTTAAAACCATTACCCCTTGTCCTATCACTATAGGCCCTAGACTTGTGACTAGTGTCACAAGACACTAGTTACAGACCTGTGACCGATTCAAGGCAGGCTGCAAAGCTGATTCACGTAGTCACGGCAAGGCGTACTGCAGAAGATGGGAGTGCTTGTGACACTTGTGTCCAGCGTGAGGTCACACGCACCCTGCAGTCGGTGCTGCTGTGTAGTGGCAAGGTGGCACAGTCTGCCAGGAACCCCGGACAACTTTAACCGATCTCGTTCTGCCTGGACTGAAGTCATGTCCAGAAAAAATACTGGACTTACGGCTGCCATGTGGATCGGGCAGCCTGGAGGGAGTGTTGCTGTTGCCACTGGTGGCATCTGTCACCGCTGATGGTCACAGAGAAAGCAAGTTTGGGACTTTCAGCTCAACACATTCAAGTTCTGCTTATATTTACTTCACACTAGCTACCTCCAACAAATCTAGTTTAATTTAACTACATAAAGCAAGTTTATTTTTCTGGATGTCTGATTATCTGATCTATTTATCCACACACATATTTATGTCATCAATGGCATGTTTAGCAACCATACTTTCTTTACATCTATCTGCATGTATAAATGAGAAACATTTACGTTTCCTGGCCTTCCTTCCAGTTATGTAACTGTTAAGCTATGTATTCAGCTATTACCCCACTAAAACTGTTCTTCTGATCCTAGCTCAGTTACAGTTTGCTGCATCTTGTTTTCATTATGCTGTAAAATTAAGGCAGTGGAGGAGGAGAAGGGCTGTGAGAAAACCGTTTGTTCAACGAAGAACCCCACAAAATTGCAAAAATGTTTTATTGAGCTCTTATGGTAGGAGCTGTGTTCTTCTGATAAGATAACAAAGGAAGTTTTCCCTCTCTCCCGATGGAATGCAGTTCCATTTTTACACATACACAAAGATATCAGAAATAGATGCTGGATTTCATATTAATATATCCCAAACCAATTAGCTGTTGTAGTACATCATAAATATAGTTCTGCTTTTATGAGTGTCATATCTTTTGCTGATTGAGTGCCAAAATCTCTTCTCAACCATTTCACTTCCAAGACAAATTGTCAGTATCCCCAGCGGCGTGTATTAATTTATAGATGAGCAGGATCTTCATGAGATTACCAGCTGCTCTTCACATTTACATCTTTTGCCAAGATAATCTTTCATAATGTTTTCTTGAACCACTCAATTACATGGAAAAACCTCTGTAATGACTGGGCCTTGGCTCACCTTGCTCTCCTGTGGAAATACTATTAAAGCATAATTCTATGGGTTGGAAAAAATACATGAGGATATAAGAGTTGTCTCTGAAATATTTGGAAAATACATGAGGATATAAGAGTTGTCTCTGAAATATTTGGCTCCTTGCACAATGAACAGCAGGCTCTGCATAGGGCCATATCTCTCTAGCACATTTACCAGTATTGTTATTAGTATTATCATATTAAGTACAGGCAAAAGTATTTGTGTGAAGTACTTCTCATTTCACACATAATAGATGCCCTATATTCCAAAAAGCTTTCCTTGTAAGTGTAAAAGAGACATGAGACAACAGCATGTAAACAGGAGAGAACAAAGAATCAGCACAACTCTGCTGGGTTGGTGCACGACCATGTGCAGCGCACATGGCCCAACTCCCACCAAATTTTTCAGAAACAGAGTGTTAAGAATGTTTTAAAAGCAAGATTGTCACTGAGCCCTGGCTGTTTACAAAGAATTTTCCTAAAGCATGAGGCCCCAAGTAAGAGTAACCACAAAGAAACTTCCTTAAATCTAGGAATTCGGGATTTGGGAATGGAAAGATGGAAGGTGTGGGCGTGTGCTAAGAAGAGAATATGGTAAGAAAGAAATAGGCTTTTAAGGAAGTTGCAAGTGAAAGTAAAGACCTTATATTTGCTACAGCAAAAAATGGAGGCATGGCTTGAAGAATGCAAAAGGAATACAGCTGAAGTGGCAGATGAGGAAAACGATCTCTGCAGTGACATTTGGTAGATCTGAGCGGCAAGACTGCACTCCTTTCTCACACTGAGAAGTGTTTAGCTCAGTGGCTCTGCTGAATCCAGAGGGATTACTTTTGTGAGTTATCAGTCTCCAGCGTCAGATAGAGCTCTGTGAACATCAGCAAGATTCCTGTTGAACTGCATTCACCTGAAGCATTCAGTATTGGGCAATGCTCAAAAAGAGCATGGACCAGAGAGAGAAACAAAAAATCATCATGGATCTAGAAAATGTGAATTGCAAGGAAAATTTCACAGAAGTAGGATTGTTAATTTAGAAAAGAGTGGGCTGAAACCAGAGCAGTTTTCAAACATATGCCATAAAGAGAAAAAAATAATCTTTTTTCCCCATCTCAGGAGGACAAGAGGAAATGAATTCAATGCGCAAGAGAACTTCAGACTACACTTTAAAGAATAAACTTTCTAATGTTAAAATATAGTGAAGCACTGGTTGCACAGCGAGATTGTGGCGCCTCCATCATCAGAGGTCTTAAAGAGTAAACAAACATCTCTCAGAAGTGACATGGATCTACCTGATACGACGCTGTGGCTAAGCAAATGAAGTATATAGTTTACAGGAATCCCTTAAAGCCTTTTTTCCTCTCTTCTTCTATTAACCTTCAAATAACCAGTTTTAAATAAACTCGTAATACAAGGTATTCTTCATTACTTGATTAATACAATGAGATTTATACCATCCTTGAATTTTAAATCTGTAACCTCACTTAAAATACTGTTTGACGAGTCCAAATACTGTGCTGTGTTTTTTCAAGTGTCTGTCACTGATTGGAATGAGAGTTAGTTAGAGATCTGAGACCTGAAATGGATCATTACTCTTCAGGTCTTGTTTTACAACTACTTCACACACTGACAATGGAAGATGTGGTACAGAAGTTTTCCTTGCAATAAGGTAAGCAGTACAGGTATAGGCCCTGGAGCTGTGACTGAAAGGGAAAGATTGGAAAAGGAAAAGATTGTTACCTGGGATCAGTTTTGTCCCAGCAAGTAAAATGAAAAAAGTACCAGGATAACTCTCCAGCAAGATGAACCACTCTCAAAGCAACTGTTGCTGGTACAGAACTATCACCTGTCCTATAAATTAAGCCAAAACACATATATGATCATATTTTAATTTAAAAATAACTTTAAAAAAGCTTAAAGATTACCTGGTTCCCAGTATGTTATGTTCCTATGTAAGTATGGCTAGACTTAACACAGAAATTAGATACTTCTTATAATCTTCAAGTGCAGCTTTGCATTCAAATTCTGTGGGCACTGTAATATTTTAAAGCCTTATAATGAAGTTTCCTGGCCAGTTGGAAGTGATTAACCTTTATGATACTTCGAGATTTTAGCGGGGCTGAGGGACTACAAAAAGCAAATACCAAAGGACTCAAATTTGGAAAACACTATTCCCATTCATGTCACCAAACTCACTAGAGACACTTGAAAAGCAGTGATTAAAAATAGCTAGACTAGATGCATGTGTGTCAAGCTGCAAGTGTTCCCAGAGGATCATCGCACAGATGTCCAAGCTCACACAACGGAAATTACAAGGCAGGGTGCCTGCCACTAAAGAGACATTTTTCCTTCACACAGAAAATGGGAGACAGTCTTCAGAAAAATGCTGATGCCTTGTTCACACAGATGAAACGTTCAAGTCCCTAAGGATCCTTATTCTAGCAAGAACTGTGAGATTAAATAAAGACAGAGTATCTGAAAAGAAACAATCCTTCCAAAAAACCAAAACAGCATTATTGGAAATCTAAATACAAACAAATCACAACTGAGGTCAGGATGCTGCTTTTAGTTCCCATGCCAAATCTTCCAAAATCAACAGTGTGGTTTGGCTGTATGTTATCAATAACTGCTTGCCATGCATTCATATGACATGACTCACTGACACTCAGCTTCCTTCCTGCACTTCCTTTGGCTCTCAAACATAGCTCTGTATTCAAACTTAATTAGTAATGATGTCACACGCCTGCCTCGCAAAGCAGCGCCGAGTCAAGCCCTGCGCTAACGCAAGCAGAAGCCGACAAGTAGGTATGGCCACTCAAGCTGGTAATGTGGTTGGCTTTTGAGAGTCTGCCAGGGAAACACAGAAGAGTATTAAGTTATTGAAATCTGAATTCTAAAATAAATATTAATGCTGGCTAAATTTTTTAAAGTGTCTGAATGACTGAATCTCTCTGCCCCATTTCCAAATGCACAGACGCAGCTGAGGGGTCTGTTAGCAGGCAGTGTGGCTCAGGCACCTCAACATTTATACTGGTTATCTGCACGGTAAAGTCTGTAGCTCTCAAACTTTCTCATTTTAATCAAGAGCACATGAGACATTTTTTGTGGTTTGAAGAACCTCTTTGAAAAACCAGTAGATATCCAGGAAAGCTTGTTGGGACACCAGACAATATAGGATGAACATTAGTAATGAGCTGTCTTTGCCAGTCTACAAGTCTCATTATTTTGGCAGGCGGGCAATACTAAGCTATAGCTGCTTTAAAAAAAAATAAAAATAGCAAGTTACTGCTGAAGATGTCAATGGAAGGCAAGTTGCTTTAAGAGGAAAGGTAGGCTACGCTTTTTGACTCCCAAGCTACTTTGCTGAATGGATGTTGTTGTTTGGAACAACTATTACAGACATGTTTACCAGAGTATAGCAAACATTAAATATAATATAAAAACAAACAAAAAAGCTGCATCACAATTTCTGTTTCCGGAGACAGCTTTGAACTGACTTTGCTACTGCTAAATGTTTTATACCAAAAGCTTTTGAGGTTCATAGGTCTTCACAAACACTAAGTAAAAATAGACGTCTGCCCTTGAGTCTTAAGCCAACATAAAATATTTACAAGGATGGCATGACAACCAGTATGCTTCAGCCTCTGTAAGAAGTTGGAATTCCCCTGATAAGTGGAGCTTCTGTGAAGTGTTATCATACTATTTATATCAAGTATTATAAATGAAATTCTTATGCTGAGGTACATGTATCCAAAGAAAATACAGCCTACTTAAACAATATTTTTACTGTCAATTTTCACACAAATTACCTTTTTTCCCCATCTGCCAGCAAATTCTTTCTAATTGTTCTGCAATTATTTCTTATTTCTCTGAAACAGCACATTAACTACACAGAAATAAATTATTTTCCACTGTGAAAAAACTGACTCCATGTCTATAAAATGATTTGCAACAGAGTTAAAATGTTAAGGACTCTTGTTGAGAGTTTTCTGACGGATGAGGTGGATCTCAGTGGTGACCCATGAGCATGTCACAGATGAAGCATGGAGAATGAATGAACAAGCTCTGTTAGATCCGTACAGATCCATGCAAAGCCAACTTGCATGCCTGTGTTATGTATTCCTACATCAGAATCACATGAGAGCATGGTGCAGAGACACTCCAATGGCTCTGGGTGATGTAAGCCAGATAAGGTCAGGTTTGTAACCTCACTCTCAGTCCTGGATCTGTCAGCAAAGCTGGCAGTGGAGAAGTAAGGATGCAGGATGGATATGATGGCAATCACAGAGCAAGAAAGATGATAAAGAAGAGATACAGTAGACCTGAGAGAGATTTTTGTGAAGAGCTGAAAAAACAAGACACAAAACATTATCAATATTCTCCAGGGAGGGGTCAGTTATCTAAAAGCTGGGAACGAACGGTTTAGGTGTTTCTGGTGCTGCTGAACTTTCCCCCAGGCACTGTGCTCTGAGGTCTTGAAGAAATTCCTGTAGAAGGACTCCTGCTGACCTCCATGGGAACAAATGTATCCCCAGACCTGCAGGACTAGAACTACAGCTTTCCTTTGCACAATGTCTTCTTGCATTGTGTTCACAACACCGCTCTCAAATATTCAAGTAGCCACAATTTTGCCTGCTTTCCCATTATGAACAAAGCAATTTTAAGTTGTAAGCACATGTCTTAAATTATTGGTCCCAACAGTGAGCCTATAATGTAGCAGTGATTTGCAAAATACTTGCAAAGGGTCTTCAGAGAACCAGTTAATGATAGGATGTCATATAATAGTCAAGATACTCACTCAGAAGCCATGAATCAAACAGAACAAACAAGCCACAACTCTAATCAACATCTTCTTGGGAGAAAAAAAAAAAGAAGACAGTCTTCAACAATAAAAGCTGTTATGCCTGAAATTCCCTGGTCAATCTTTTGGCTTTCAATAGGCATAGGTTCCTTGCATAAGGTGGCTAAACAGAGAAAATAGATGCCTTCACCACAGGCATCAGTAGAGTTACTGCATTCTTCAAAGCTCTTGCAATTTTGTGCCAAAGCCTGCTGGAACTCATTGTGCTTCTGCAGGGACTGAACTGCCTCCAGTAAAGCGCTGTGCCTTATGCTTTCTCTATCTGTCCTCTAACAGCCTGCGTGCCTACTGCCCAGCTATCTCTGTCCCCATAACTGGGATTTTGGTCTACTATATACCTTGCTGAAGAATGGGTTTTGATTTTCACAACATGAGACTCAGGGCATTATTTTTCAATATAAAAAGCGGCTTAATAGCACACTGGCAAAATGTCAGGTAAATACATAGGAATAAAAGGCAGCCTGGGCTCATTCCCACACTGTGCAGCATTATCATCAGGAGAAGTCTGGGGAGAGGAAATGCTGAGAAAGGAAACTCAGAACCAGAAGTCATTAGGGTCATAACTCATATGCAAGACAAAGCAAAGTGTTTACTTTAAAAATTATTTAAAGTGAGATACGCCTGAACACATCATTTCCCCAGGGACAGCTGACAGTCTCTGGCAAGCGCTTAAAACAGCCATGCTCCTGGGATAAAGTTTTTTGTAGACAAAATTTTACCAATATTGATTAGCATGAGGAGGAGAATCTAAATAATTTTCAAAAGCACATGATTTCTGAAAGTTCAAGCTAGTTAAGGAAAGTGGTACCATGTGCAAAATGCTAAGATGGACACTGTTAGGGGATCTGGCCCTGTCTCTTAGGACTCAGTTAGAATTTAACAGGAGCAGAATTAGTGAGAAAATACGTTATTCTGAGTCGTTTTCTGTGGGGAAAACAAAAAACCCCAGAAGACAGAAAACATACAAACCCCTAAATCCCAAGCCATCTTTTCTTTTTTTTCTCTTTCTTCTTCTCTATTCATTGTGCATGAACCACACAACTCCAAAAAGTTCAAATAATTCAGAAATCAGAACCTGTCTTTCCCACCCTCAACTGCAACTCAGTCTTCCTCTGGATCGTCCCAGAAGGAAGGCCCATGAGGGGTCTTCTCTCCTCACATAGCTCCCCTCAAAGCCCACTGTGAGTTTCAATGAAGGCAAATCTGCCAGGTATGGGGCACACACCACGCAACAGAGCCACGTGGATTCCCAAGAATCCACTGCCTTTACTTATACCTAGAGGTGTCTATGTCTCCTCCCCAGTTATTTTCACTGTATTGTTACCTCTAAGATCTCCAAAATTCCTACAGAGACTCCAGCTCTACTGGCTGTCACTCTAAAACTCAACTTTTTTGCACCTGAGGAGTTGTGTAAATTGCTCTTCCCAGCCCATCTTCCACACGTGCATCCTGCAATGGATGTGAGAGCTGAACATCCTGATGATGATATGGTAAATTTAATTGCATAGTTATAGCCACCTTAAAGGGAAAGCCAAACTTTCATATGCCTAAGGGGAGTGGTTTAGCAAATTTATATGCAGATGGAAGCATATTAAGAGCAAACAGCTAGTCATTGACAGAATAAATATTCCCATAATAAGTGTATAACAAGGAGCGAAGGTATAGCATGCAAAGCAGATGGCTGATCTGTGCAACTAAATGTGCGGGTCCCAGCAGCCCCATTTAGGCTTGCACTTCCCCTTTTTTAGACCCTGGAGAATGAAAATAACGAAAAAAGAAAAAAAAAAAAAAAAGAAAAAAAAGAGGAAGAACGGGCAATTGCAGTAGATTAACTGCTGATCCAACTGAATGGGAACTGCCAGACAATACACACTGGAAATCAGGATGCCCCAGGATCTGCTGTGTTGAAATGCCTACCACAAATGTGTACCTTTCAGTCAAACCAGGGGAACTGTTACCCTTAAGAGCCTCAGCAGTGTGCTCCAGCTGAGTGAGGTATCTTCTTAGTTGCCAGAGTCCTTGCTTTGCAAATGCAGCCTTTGCAGACAAAGCAGGGTGTAAATTGGGAGGCTACTGGATGTCAACCATGTTATCGTGATGCTGAGTCACTAAAAAGTGCAACTACACCAATTTTACTGGGACATCTGCCAACAGTACTCTGAATGCCTCAGGCAGCAGGGTTCAGGACTTGCCTTACTGTAGTAGTTTGAAGGAGTAAATGGTATTACAAAGAATATTATTTTGTATACTCTGGGCTAGGTAGGAAGGAGCAAAGCGAGTGTTGATGGGAGTATACAAGAGAGTTCTGCACAGCAGGGAAGACAATCTTGTGACTGATGGTGCAGGACTGAAAATCAAAAGATCCAGTTGATCCTTTCAGTACTGTGAGAGTCCTCATGTGGGATTCTGGGCAATCACTTGCATTCTGCCTTTCTGCCTTCCTGCCTTCCTGCTGCAAAATTAAGATAGTGAAGAACATGAAGTGTCCTCCTTGGGTCTGAAAACCTAAATATTGCAATTCACCTCATTGCATGTGGCCATTTTTCTCCTGACACAGAAGGCAGGGGACGCAAAAATTCCAGAAGCAGACAAAATGTATTATTGCAGAAATGCCAGTCAGGAAACACTGGATGTGAACTCAGTCTTGTTTACAGAATGCTTTCAGGTCCCCACACCAAAACGCTCATCATCATTAGAGTTTATAGTTGAAAAGGTCCGAGGAATGCTTCTGTACAATGAAAAGAATATAATCATTCACTGACAAACCTACATTCAAGAAGCAGGGCAGGGTATACATTTCAGTGTTTTGTCCTCTTATTTCTTTCACAATGATTTTTCAAAGCTATAGAAAATTTACAGCCTGGTTTGCTGTAAAATTTGTTTTCCACAAACACTCTCTTCAAATTACTGAGTATTTTAGACGTGCCATATGGTACATAATTTTTGTTCCTACATAATGACCCTGAGGTCTTCAGAGCTGGAGAATGTCTGATACTAGTAATTCTTTCCAGAGCTAGGGGGACCTTTTTAATGTAATTTTTAATATCTTAGAGGAATACATATCTTACGGGAAAAAAAACCCTCCCAGTTTGATAAATGCCATAGTCATAGTTGCTGTCAACCAACTAACCTCACTGTCCAGTCATTAGTATTGCTAGGTGAAACAAACTCATAGTAATGGTTCTTCTGTGTACTTACATAAAGCTAATTCTTACTGGAAGAAAATGAAGCACCTGCAACAGTGCAACCAGGGGATGAATCTACCAGACTTCTTTGATATAAGCATGTCTACCACACACACGCACTTCCTATCAATGCCCACCCCCCCTCCAGACTGAACGAGAAGATTTTGTTGTCAGGGAGGCTGGACCTCCTCTAGTTCTTACTGCAGGCTTTTAGTTTAGTCTGACAACATGCATTAAGCTACAGAATTCATCCCTACCATTGACTTTGTGAACCTCAGATATGGTGAAAAAAATTCACCTTGAACTTCAACCACAGTGGGCTGTATCTCAGATTTGCTGGGAATTATGGATATTTACTTCTGAGATAAGATCACATCATGCTTACACCTGCTGCAAATGAAACAGAAGTACTTCCTCTGACACCACTCCCAAGAAGACCACCCAAACGAGGGATGGACATTCCTTGGACACGACCACCACAGCCACTGTGAAAAATGTTGAGTTAGTCCTTCTGCAACCACCTTTTTAAGACTCCCCACTAAAGATCAATCTTGTCCCATATGCAGTGACTGGGTGGGGACCTTGGCCACACACTTCCAAAGGAGCTACAACACAAAAAAGGCATTGTCTCAATGTACTTTGTGGGAGACAACCAACAAAACCCACCACACTCTGCTTTCCCATATCCTAAGTACAAATGAATGGCATTGCAGGAGGCTGCTGGCCAGTAAGTGTGTGAAACACTTGCCAGCCAAGAGGAAGGTGGCCACAGGTACTCTGTAGGCTAGCCAGGACTGCAGGGAGCAGGAAAACATTCTGATTTCCCAAGAGGCACAAGTTATTCTTGCTGATGAGATTTCCATCAGTTCACAGCAGCTGGAACTCCACATCACAGAGGCATACACAGCTGGACAGTTCGGAACAAGATCAGTCTCTCTCAGTATAAAAGAACAGGCCACCCAATTGAGCACAACAAGTATATAGAAGCTGAATGTCCTAAGCAGCACTATCAAAGAGGTGCATATAAAAACTAGTGGTCAGCAGAGAAGGTAGTGCTTCTGATAGACCTTAATAAACCGCCCCCCCCCCCCATGGAGAGAAATTTCAGTAAATTGACTCAGAGCTACCTGCTTCCAAAACTCCTGAAGAGATTATGACAAAAGGAGGCTCCTCAATTAAACAAAACCAACAACTGTGCAAACTTCTGTCAACCCAGAACCAGACAATCCTGACCCTGGGCTGAATCCCTGCTGTGAAACAAGGACTCAAAGACACATACTTGGTGAAGCTCCAGATAGCCTTCAGAAAACACCCAAAGAAAGCTGGCAAGAAGTCCTTGAGGCTTTGGTACAGGTACAGCTTGGGGATTAAAACTCATTATAACCATTTATTGTCAAACCTTTTTATTTTCCTTATATCGCCATGAGGGCTAGGACCGGGGTGGGCAAGACAGCTTTAACCACCCAAACCAGGTTCCCTGTTAAAAAGGGTTCATTAAAAAGGTGGGGTACATTCATACAGTGTTAGACTTCAAGTTTAAATCAGTTGTCTAAGCTCTCACTAAATTCACTCTGTGAACAGACTGAATGACTGGTTGAAAAGCCAGTGCAACATATCAGAAAACAGGCTGTAAGAATATAAGGATTTGCATCTCAAAATGCTCCAACTGTGCAGACCAGAATCACCAGTAGTCTAGAAAGACAGTTCTGTCTGACATCAAAGCACAGTTGTGTTAGGATTGCACTGCCTGAACAAGGAGTGAAGAATAATTTAGAGCCGAAGCTATAGATAGACATCTCATTAGGCAGATTATCTGAGCTGAAATTTCAAGAACCTTTGGTAAACTATTTTTATACATGAATCAAGGCCGACTTCATAAAAAAAAAAAAAAAAAAAAACAGCGATCAAAAGAGGTCAAGTCTTTGGATTTCACACTGCATCCTGAACTGGTGCGTCAGCAGGGTGATGCTGAGCCCTGATGCGAGCTGTTCCCTCACCTCGCTGCTGATGCAGAGGGAAGAGTGCCACCTACTGAGGCACTTGTTACGCTTCCTGCAGCTTCTGCCTGTCCCTGCGTGTCACTGTCCCGCTGGCCACATCTCATCCTCCTCTGGCTGTGGGGTGTTTCAGATTGCTCCCAGATACCATGTGCCTGCCATCCACAAAGCTTCCTGCTGCGCTGAAATTACTGAAGGGAGTGAGGAGGTATTCAGCCTGGGAAATTAAAAGAGAAGAGGATTCCCTTTTCACTTACACTGCTATAAAGCTAGCAGGAAATCTGAATTAGGCGGCAGATCTCCTGGGAATCACTGGCAGGAACTGTGTTTTGATGAATTTTATATTTATCTACACAGAGATCCCTTGTATAGTAGGCACAACCACAGATCATGTTTGGTCAATTAACACAAACACACTACAACACATTTCTTAGGACTTTCTAGGACTAAGGACATGCAGGCTACAGGAATCAATACCATTAATAGGAAACATGTAACTTTTGCAACCATGACCGTGGAGAAGATAAAAGTGAACACGAAGAAACGAGAGAGGTTCTCTGACTTTTCATCTGCCTGGTTATCTTCTTTGTTCCTCTCTTCTTTCATTTCATCATTTTCATGAAGGCTTTTGCCTTTGTGCTAAGAAACAAGTGGCCTCCTTTCAACAGAAAATGTTAATGATTTACTCAGTTCTTGGATTTCTATACACTCGGAGTACTGCACATTTCTTCAATAGGGACCACCAAATTTGCAGGTCCACCTCCATGTCAAGTCCGTTTCAGTTATCCTTAGGTGGGCCATCACCATCACTGTACAATCCTCCTTGGAGTTCCAAATTATTTTCTTTTTCTCTTTTCTTAGTACTGGTGATGGCTGGCTTATGGAGAATAGCATACCGCTATCCACTCCAGTGTCTATGCAACTCACCAGTCAATGTGTATTAAAAACAGCCCAGATTCTGCTACAGCCTCAACTGCTAAAACTTTTTTTTTTTTTTTTTTTTTTTTTTCAGACGAAGCTGTGAGACACGTAACTATCTCTGGATGTGCTCAAATTAACATTTAGTGTGCAGGTCAAGTCACATGATGGAACAAGGATTGTGGAAATCAGGACCTACAAGAAAAGGCTAGAGAAACCAGACTGACCTGAGGATGGAAGGCAGAAGGGAAATAATAAGAAAATAACTTGTTCTGAATATTCATGATGAACACAAGAAGACATTTTACAGCAAGAAAGGATAGTAAAACTTTCTAATGGTAAATGGGGTACTGAAACATATCATTTGAACAGGCTCTGTAGTCTGTCAATGGGGGTCTTTAAAAAGAAGCTAGACAAACTTTTGTCAAGGTGATATAGGTATAGGTGATTCTGATTTGGTACAGAGGAATAGCCTAGAAGTCCTCCTGAGGTCCCTCAGACCATAGGTTGCTCCAGTTCCAATCTGAGGCTGTGCTAACTCTGTTTCAGTCCAGATTCACGGTCTTAGATGGAAAGTTCAATTTGTTAACTCAAGTTTAAAGACACGCAAGTACCTCTGGAAATTTTCAGTTCAATTTGCAGCATGCTGGCTAACCCACAAGATTCTCAAGCTCTACTTTAATGGCTCATCTGAAAATTTGCATTAGGACATTTTACAATACAGAAGCTTCAGGCACTTTTATTTTTTGAGCACTTTGGTTTTGTATCAAGTTATTAGTCATTGCAATATTTAAACCATGTAATGCCAATTTAAAGAAGGTCATAATTATGACACTTGGCTGCTTCAAATAATGTGTGACCTTTCTCCTACTGTGGATTATCAGCAGGCCCCATCTAACAACTAGCAGTTCATCTTAAAATCACTACTTTATCACTCTGTGTTCAGTTCTGGGAATTTACCAAAATGCCATCTGAATGGTAGCTACATAGAAACCTTCTGCAAATGATTTTTCTGAAGTTGTACTTCCCTCCGTACACCAAGAAACAACAGGAGGGGACTTCTTTTCTGAAGCTTTCGTCTGTTTTCCCATGTGTACATTAGGCGATCATAGCAGCAAGGCTTCCACGTCTGAACTTTCTCCTGCCCAGAACAGGAAAAACTGGCTTCTGTAAAAATGAATGGGAAAATGGCAACACCGGAGAATATCAACCTACTTTCTCACTCTTGCTATGTGTTTTGTTGGAAAGAGCTTTTTGGTCCGGAACTCCACGGGAGTAAGGATGAAGGCTGCTGAGGAGCTGAGCTCTCACACTGTATCTAAGGCACAGGGCGTAGAAGCCCTGCCCCTCATCTCGTTCTGGATATGCTTCATGACTCTGGGTCAACAGGAGACTTGGGCATGTACCACTGCCCTGTACTCCCTGATTCCCATGGGGCACACACATGGGCTCCACTCTGGATAAGGGAGTAAATCCAGTCTAGCACTGATCCCTCTCTAAAAAAGCTGAAGTACTCCAGAGGCTTCTGGAGAAGATATTTAAACACAGTTCAGTGAGGCAACAGTGCCCAGAAGACCGGCTGCTAGAACCATACAGCAAGCTACCTGTGTACAGAGAGATACTGTTAAAAAACCTAGTCCACCAAAACCATATACATATAATGTATATATGGATAATGTACATATATACATATATACATGTATATATATAAAATATGCATATAGCTCTATCTTTTTTTTGTTGTTGTTGTTGTTTTGAGTAAAAGGAGTTACAGAAACTTCTCAGAAAAGTCCTGGGAAATGATTGGGTACACCTGAGAGAAAAAAAAGATAGAGCTGTCTGAAAAAGCTGCTCAAGTCAAGCAGAACCCTGAGCCTTCCCACATGTACCAGCTTTAGTGCACATCACTTACACAAAGGGCTGCATAATCCCATTTCGGTACTGTGAGACACCATACATCCCAGAATGAGGGGGTGACAGTTGGGCAAAGATGCCTCCTCCCAGCAGAAGCACAAGAGAAAGTTGTACCTTGAGAGGGATTATCTCTGTCAGAGAGATGGGATGCACGATTTGCTGTATTCATTTGCATAAAAAATGCTCTCCCTATGCATTGTGCTGGCCTCTGCCTCTGGTCTGTTATAGATTGAAGTCCCTTCTTCCCTAGCGTGGGAAACGGGAGAGAGCAGTCTACAAGCTCTCCAGAGTACAAAGAGCCTGGAGGTTTGTATTATGAGAGACCTTTGCACTACTGCTTAAGTGGGACTAGGGGTCCGACTCTGCCCAAGCTCCGAAGCACCACACAAGCACTTCTGCAGTCCAGGCAGGACACATTTTTAACCGGTAATCTTTCAATCTCTCCGCTTTCCTCTTGCCATGAACAACTATTGTTAAAGTCAAAAGCTCCAGCTCAATCGTGCGCGCCATCCGATCAACATGCGAAGTAGCCGAGAGAACCCTGCCTGAATAAGAATGACACAAGTCCCAAACCAGGGGCCAAGACAGTGAAAATGAGTAATAGCTACACTGGAAGAGAAATTACTTTGATAAAACTATACACATAGAACATATTCACTCTTTTTTTTTCCATGTTGTTGTAACAAATATACCACAGGGCCAGAAAAAGAGTAAGCAAAAACCTGACAGATAGGTAGACAGATACGGTATGATTGTACATACCTCCCTGAAGAAAACTGTGCTCAACAAATCCCACAAACAAAAATACAACAGACAGTCTGCTAGGGTCCAATCCAGCACATGCCTGCCAATCTCACCCATGGGAGTCAGTGTACTCTATTGCCTGTTCTTTTCTGTGGCTGCTACAAAACATAGTAGAAAATTGCACTGTCACCCAATTAAATAAATGACGTGTTGCATCTAAAAGCACGAGCCCAGCTGCTGGTATAAAACATGCAAGCAGAAGAAGAGAGAGACAAATTGTTTCCCTTTTGCATTTCACTGAGTACAAAGTAAACTGTAGGGAAGTAAGGTTATCTCTCTTTATATTTGCATATGCATGGTATAATCTACTGGTATAGTTCCTGATCGCCTCTTGTTACGCATTGATGGAGATTCTTATTTTGACAGCTTGCACCCCACATCTACTGACAAAGAGTCAGGACATTTCAGTGTGTCCTTGAAAAGCAATGCATTTCTGAGCCTGTGTACTAACGCTGAAATGTAAGTCAGCAATTTTAGTGTCTATGATTAATAAGATTGCACTATTATGAAATGTGATTGTGTTCCTGCAAACAGTCAGTGTTATCAGAAATAAACCACCAAAAACAGCATTTAAGATTACTGGTACCTTGCAGTATAGTTTTTGCAAAAGAATTCAGCTAGAAGATCTGAAAATTAACATAACAACAAATGTCATTCTAGAATATTGACTATTTCAATTTGCATATGATAAATATGTCTATAAAAGCCAAGTAGCATACGTAGGCTTAATTTGGGATGTAAAATGAAATCCATGTCTGCCCGCAGCTCTCATTTCATCACTACAGCTGGACCTAGATGGCAAATCTCACTGACTGAGCTTGGGACAGTTATTATGAGCCAGGGACGGGCTGGCTCAGAGAAGTGCTCACTCAATCTATTTCGCTGCCAGTCTCTGCTCATGGGGTTTTAGCAAAATCACCACGAAGCCCAGCTGCTTTGCTCCTATTGCCGTCCCTGGTGGGCCTGCTGGCTGCCCTCACAGAGGTGGGTCACCTCTATTTCCCAACTGCTCCCGCGGTCACTCGCTCATTCAAAGCTTTTCTTACAACATAAACAGACGTTATCAGTTTGAACTACATAAATAGCCGTGTAATGCCGAGCAATAAAAACAACCAGTTCTAGTCTCCTCCCAATACCGATTTGGACATCATATACCTTTTGAACTACATCAAATGAACTTTACTCCAAAACGGGTTAGAAACTTCCATTTTACTTTATATTGTATGCAAAAAAAGGCATATAAATTATCTTGCCCACATACATCCAAGAATAATTAATTATTGTTAAATTATTTCTCAAAGGCATTTTATGAATAGGGATAAAGAAGCTCTCTTTCCTTTCTTACACAGGTAACTCAACGAGCTTTTTTAAAAAAATGCACCAAGCATGTCCCTTGCCTCCAAATAATCCTTATGAAAACTAAATTAAACTAATGAATCTGATGCAAAATACTGTGTAAAAAGGATACCATTAAAGTAATTTAAAATTAAATAAATATTTTCATAGATCGAGTGATTTAACTGTAACAGTTCATAGTAATATTAATTGCTGTATAGCTACATTAGGATTATCATCTTCAGCTGACTTCAACATTTTTGTCAGAAAAAAAAGGAATTGAGCTAATAATTAAGAAAAAGAGTATGTTAAGTATTTTACATAAGGAATGTTGTGAAATTTGCCAAACAAACTATTCGATAAATACTTTTTTGGTCAGTTCTGAAAAACACCACAATTTGCTCCAAAATGAATCAGAATGATCTGAAAGATTTCATTTCCTTGGAACTGACACTAACATCTCAAGAGTCTCATCAATCAAGAAGACAGGGACTTTTCAGTCCATTTGGAGTTTAGGATTACTACCACCAAGAAATAAAACAAGCCCTCTCCTATCCAACCACCTGTATGCAGATAGTTATGGTGCAAGACGTTGGAGTCTCTTCACTAAAATACTTTGAGCAAAATTTAAACGACACATGGTACATCAGAATAAATAAGACGATTATGAATGTGCATTTGGCAAAACTTTTTGGGCTGTGTGTGTTTGGGATGACTTCTGTTTCTCTGGTCTGTTCTTGTACTAGTGAACACAGGGCTGCTAAAAGACAAAAGAAAGAAAGTAAACTCCAAACAAAACAACCCCTTTTTAATTCTAATCAGATAAATGCAAAAGCAAAATTCCATGGAGAAGCTGCAATAAAATTAACAGGTAACAATCCTGTCCTCCCTCAAAAAATGATTTCATACTAATATGACAGCATTTCTTACTAACATACATAGACACTGCAATGCCAAGTTTCAGTTTAAAATTTCTAAGCATTGTTAAAAGGGACCCACAGCTCAAAATGCCATTTCTAAAATGAAAAGGCCTGTCAACTGGCCCTGTGACCTCTTTATGGTAATTTTAGATATAAAAATCAGTAAGATCATGTAATGAAAGAGTTTGTTATTAGCCAGTGCTGATAAAGACAGTAATTGCATACTATTCACCTACCTTTTCTAATTCAGGGCCTCCTTCTGCCACCATCAGAACTGAACCCCTGAGACAGTCAGTTTTTGACATCAATCCTGCAAATGCTGCTCAGATACTCTGTCTGCTCAGTGAGACCGATTTAGTGTTTGCTGTTTCGGTATGTTTACATCTTCTTGATTCACAAAGCCTGATCCTGTTTTCACAGATCTGCAGAGATGGGCAGACTGAGAATTTAGGCCCAGAATTTAGGCCCAGAATTTAGGACTGTTTAGAAGATGTATTAGATGAGGTTTTAATCTGCTAGTTTTCCTTTCAGAAGTTTTTGAAAGTTTATCCGTTCATGTACAAAATATTTACACTGAGCAAAGCTAAAATCTATACTGAGCTTCCCCTGTTCTCTGAGACTCATCGCGGCATCATGATTTCAGAGTAATGCGTAAGCACAGTGTTGCCTGGTTCACAGACAGCTTTGTGTGAAGGAGCTGACTGATGGGAGGAGGGAATAAAGACAAAAGGGAAAAGAGAAGGGGATACGCTGGGCTCTTATGTTTGCAGTCACTCCTTGCTGGGAGCAGACTTTGGCCAGAGTGCTGTCAGGTGCACTGGAAACAAAGTGGATGAGAAAGCCTGGAGTATTAGTTATCTATCGGAATATATAGCTCTCACTGTTAAAAATGGGAAGGAAGGAAGGAAGGAAGGAAGGAAGGAAGGAAGGAAGGAAGGGAGGACGAAGGAAGAAAGGAAGGAAGGAAGGAAGGAAGGAAGGAAGGAAGGAAGGAAGGAAGGAAGGAAGGAAGGAAGGAAGGAAGGAAGGAAGGAAGGAAGGAAGGAAAGAAGGAAGCCATTTGCCCTTCACTCCCTATTCCTATTTCCTGGAGCTGGTACAGGCTTTCCTGGGGACCATGAATTCCTCTACTACCAAGAAACTAGTTCATCTCAAAGCGGGAAAGATTCTGTCTTTCAGGAGCACTTGATCATCTCAGAAAGGCCTGCAAATCTAGAGTGCTCCTCGGCAAGAAGGGTAATCTCCTCACCGTGAGGGCAGAGCAGGGGAGGAATGGAAAGGCAGCCATCCTCTTCAGAGGCAAGAAAGTCCACCATAACGGGGTACAGCTGGAAGCAGTGGGTCACTTTACCTGACTATTTCACCATGCCTCTGTCCCAGCAGGATACTGGTTGTATTAAGTACTGAAAGCAAGAAGAAAAATTATGCAAAGATGATGTTTCAGGCTATCTGCATCTATACTGGAGAGCTAATTTGCTGACATGATTAATATCAACATTAAGGATACACAGGAAAGCAATTCACATGACTAAATGACACGGTTTGAAATTTGTTTTTGCAAGAATGGAAACAATTGGAGTTAGCACCCTTTCTGAGAAAGGATGGTCTGGAGGCAAAACCACAAGCCTAGGATTATGTACAGATTCTGCTCTTGACCATGCTGCAACCAACCAATATGACTTGTAGAAAATCAATGAGGACCTAATTTCTACAAAGATTTTTGCATCTCTTGTCTGCCTGAGCTATGCTACTTATACAAGCAACTGAAGTATAGACAGAAATCTTCAGCTCCAACAAAGTCAAATAATTGTGTCTTCAAGCACACCCTTTCTTTGAGAAAATGGAGCATTGAACACTAAGTCTCCCTCGCTCAGGTCTAGGCTTCTTATTTCATCTTCTTGCACTTTGTGGGTCGTACAAAGTGACCCAACAACAGAATGGGCAGAGAGCTTTCTGAGGGAAGAAATCTTTGCCCAGAGGTTGTACAAGTCTTCTCGGGGCTTTACTATCAACTTTGTCAATGGGGGGCAAGGTCAGAGTAAAGCATGATGTGCCTAATCTTCACCTAGGGAAACACACCCTACTAGATAATAGACGTAACTGCTGCTGTAAATTGTACCATGAACCAATAAATTTATGACCGCACCCAGCAGTGATACTGTGTGAAACTTGTTTCAGAGCCAGGTTATATACACTTATCTTCTAATATCAGATGTAAAATGAAGACTCTGCTTACATATTTCATGCAGAAATGAAGGATCAGCCTAAGGTTTGTAAATACTTTAAGATCCTCAAATTCCGAAAGAGTGCTTAGTATAAATCCAAACTGTTACAAGTTGTCACATTATAACTTCCTTCTGCACTGGACGTTGGCAGCTATTTGATAAAAGGCTTGTCACACACGCTCACTAATGGAATAATCTCTGATCCCCGCTGGTCCAGAGGCAGCAATATTGAACAAATAGTGCATGAGAAATAGAATGAATCTGGTTTTCCTTCAGCTGTTTTTACTTCTGAATTTCTCTGGCCTCAAACAATGTCAGAGGGTCAGGCAGGAATCACGCTGCCTACAGAGAGATAATGACTACTATAGTCATAGATTATGGTACTATTAGTTTTACATTTCTAAACAGTGTCAGAAGATATCAGACATCTCTGGAACCTTTGACCTAAACTCTGAGACAGTTTATAGCATCAAAAAGTATTTATCAGAAAAAAAAAAAAGAATAATATCTTCTTAAAAGAATCACAAACATTTTTCAGTCATGTGGGTTACAAGACACTGTTTTGCTTCCCATTTTTTGAATCAAGTGCCTTAGCACAGATAAACTATAGTTCTACAAACAGTTTAAGCTATCAGAAGCTGGCACTGATGCTGAAAGAGGCAATTCACCCTGTCTCATCTCCAGCCACTCTGATCCTCTCGTGCACCAGCCTACATATTCATGTGGCTGAGCAGTGAACCAGACTGAGAATCCAGGTTAAAGCAAGCCCAAAACCTACAAAATGATTAATCTTAGCCCTCTCAGTTTAATGAACTCAAGCTATCTGTGGAACTAAAGTATGAGAAATCAAAACTGTGCTCATCAACTGTACTTAAAAAGAAAACATAAAAGCAGACCTACCACAGATAAAAGAAAAAGTCCACCTTGTTACCAATAAATGAAGTTTTGTTTCCTTACTAATTCACACAGTGCATACTGCAGAGGATACTGTGTTATCTGCAAGAGCTAGAGAGTTACCATAGAATCATAGAATGTCCCAAGTTGGAAGGGACCCACGCAAGGATCATTGAGTCCAACTCCTGTCCCTGCATAGGATAAGCCCAAAATTCACACCATATGTCTGAGGGCGTTGTCCAAATGCTTCTTAAATATTGTCAGGCTTGGTGCCATGACTACATCATGACAGGTTTTCACACCACCTGGTATTAGACTCGTAAGTTAGACCATCCGGGCCTCAAAGTTTCCTCTACTCGGTGCATGGAGAGGCAGACGCTGCCCATCAAATGCCAGATCATAAGTTACACGCCATGGGAGGCATTTTGCTCACCCAGCTCTATGCACCTACTCCTCAGCCAGTCACTCCAGCCTCTTCAAATACTGAAACAACCAACATCAGCACTTTGGAGGCACAAAGCCCTTCAGCCAGGTGACCCACTTCAGAGCGAGATGGATCTTGCTGCAGAAGTGCTTTTTTCTCTCCGTTAATGGAATCTCTATGCCATAGACACAGACTTATGAATGCCAGCGTTTGTCAGGGGAAACTTTGCTGTTTGTCTCTCAGGCACCTGACTTCCCTACCACCGTAGGTACATACTTCCTTTAGTACCTCACAAACAGTGTTTCAGTGAAGCAACTTTTTGGGGAGCAGGAAGGAGGGGAGACATGACATGACACATCATTGCCCTAAACCCATGATTTTCACTATTATTCTATCAAAATGTTGTAACAAGTGCGAGTCATCTTTTAAAGGCATATAAACAGAATACCTACTGTGACACAAGTTTGCCACAGAAACCTTCATTGCACCTTTTAAGCTGTCAGCCTAGTTGGTATCCATGAAAGTGTGCAGCTAACACCGCTGTCTTGTATTGAGAATTCAACAGCTGTGTCCTGAATAATTCTCTGCATATTATTCCTGAATTACAGCATCCCTGCTATTTCTAACATTGGTCTTCTCCGTTGTATTTGCTAATCTCAATAAGTTATGGAGTATTTGGCTCTCTAACTGCCTGGGTATATGAGCTCCTGGGGAGTGGAGACAGATAGGCTCTTTTTGACCTCCTGACTCATGAAAAATTGGAAGAGAAGAAAAACTAGCTCATCAAAATACAACGGGTCTGATTTACCTCTGTGTTACTCCCAAGTTATGTATTATACCACTTGGATCATGGGAGTTAAACAGATGAAACTTGGGTGTGACACAGAAGGAATTGGGCCTTTTGTCACTTGGATCCATTCCCTTTACTGTAATAAAAGTAACTTGAGCATGTCCTTTTTTAAAAATATGGAAAAGTCTGTATCTTAAGAAATAAGCAGTGAAAATTTGGATATTGGAGAGACATGACAGACTCACACAGGCTACATGCCTGGAACTAGACACGGCATTATTTGTGTTTGCCTGAAATATAGCACATAGACCAAAAGCAGCACTTTGAAAGAAGTAAAACGATCTACTCTCCTGAAGGAAATTTGTAAACACTCAGTTTCAACATTTATCCCAAATTTAAAGCACTGGCCAATTCAAAAAACAGCTCAGTAATTTCTAAATAAATTCTGTGCCTCCAGTAGGTTTCTAGACTAGATGGTGCCCTAAGCAACAGTAGTACTTTCTGCATTACAGTGCTGTTACTACAGTATTACAAACGTTTGATACAATACATGGACTGTACTGATGAAGATTCGCAGAACTGTTCTTTATTGTACTCCTATTTCCTGAATTTCAACAAAAAGAGAGATGTAGACTTCAGAAAAGAAAAAAAACCCTTACTTTCTCTGCCTTCTCTCCTACACACTTCTAGCCAAACAACAGTATTACTGCAACATGACTTCAAAAATATTTACATAGTACTAGTGGGAAGGCAGTTAAGCAACGATACTTGTACATGCCTGAACATTTGGCCAAGGTAAAAAACAAATAAAGTTGGCAAATATCTTACTTTTTACTGAATTCTGCTATCTATTCCAACTAGAACAAGAAACAAATCAGAACAAATGTTTGTGCTTTTGCAGAAATGGAAAACAGCAACCTTATTTTCTAAGGAAAGAAAATAGCTGGTGGAAAGACAATAATGTTTTCAATTAGTAAGTAAGTGGAGCCCACCTTCAAATTTCCATTTCAATGAACAGGAGTAGGTTCATTTAATGAAATACAGAATTTGTATGGTGGCATGCATATCATTCTTTGGTAGATGAACAGTATGACAGTTTTAAAGATACCTTTAATATAATAGATTTTGCTTTAATCAAAATTGCATAGATAACTTGAAATAAGCACCTCATCAGGAGAAAGAGAACTGCTGAGCTACTGACTTAATGTGTAATTATTGCTAACATCTATTGGCTTTGGAATCGCAGAAATGGAGGGTGGCATATGTGAGGCCAATATTTGAAAATGCCTCTGAAGCTATTTGTGGAAGAGAGGCTAGTAGGACTGATATGTGTGGCAGAAAATTACCAGAAGGTACAGTTAAGAACAGAATAAACACATGGATAGTAACACAGGCTAACAGGGAAGCCTAAGTGTGGCTTTTGAAGACCATGTCTCAGTAATCTAGACAAGTTCTTTGAATGATCATGCAGATATGGGTGATTTGGCTGATACAATGTACTTCCATTTCAAAAAGCTTCTGATGAAGTTACCTATCAGATTCAAACTATGCTGTCAAGGAGGAAAAACAAAAAAGACGTCAAGAAATAAAAATGTCTTTTCATTGCTAACTAAAAGCGACAAAAAAGGTTAAGAATAATTGGTTGCTTTCTTTTACAGTGGATGGATATTACCTGACAGTCTCACAGATATATGTTCAATACACTCATAAATGATCTAGAAAATGGAGGAATAAAAAGGGACAGAGTTTTCTGATGATATCAAATTACAGAGGTTAATAAAAACAAAAACTGACTGCTGATTGCTGCAAAAGGACCTCATGATGCTGAATGAGTGTAAGATAAACAGGTAGATAAAATTCAATACCAATAAATACAGTCAGACACACTGAAAAAAAAACCCATTTTCGGGTATTCACTACTTCCTACAAGATTCCTAAGATCCAGTTTTTCACAGTACAAGAATTACAGCAAAATTAATAATCTAGTAGCAAATTCACAACAAGAAATGTGTTTTTTCACATACTCCACAATTAAACCTTGGAACTCATTGCTACAAGATGCTTTGAATATTGAAAGAACACGTGAATACAAATGAATACAAAAGACACAACTAGTGGCAAAAAAGACCCTTGGGTGCTATTAATTACAAAACTGCTATATAGTGTCTGCCTTCAATGTGTCTGCACGATAATTACCTCAAAGGAAGCTCAAAGGGCTTACTATCTGCTTACCCTGTTCTTACACTTCTTTCCTGAACATCCAACGTCGGCCACTGCCAGAGAAAGGATACTGGACTATAAGTACCTTTGATTCAGTCCAGTGCAGCCATTTTTATGTTGTGTGATGATCACGGACACTGCTGGCAGCCAAGTAATTTAAAACGGAGAGGCAAAACCGTCTGCATTTCAGAATCAAGACACTCATCCTAAAATAGCTTACATTTAGCTATTGAGGAAGTGAATCAAAGGCTTTTGAGAAAAGCCTCTGACAGATTTTAACAGACTTCGACTGCAGACTACTGCATCACCTTGTACAAAAAAACCCAAAATAAATATTGCTATTATTGGTTAGAAATAGGGCTTAACTAAACGTCAAGAGCTGAACACTTCTGCTTACAGAGAATGCAGGGTGGAATCCACCCTGAATTGGGCCTAACCAACAGCCAAATTAAAAATCCTAAGGCACTAATTCTAAAATAAGCAATGAAGAAAAAGATGCAGTAGTTGATCTGATGCCTGGAATCCATCTCACTTAACCTCCAGATGAGATTAATTACTCTTTAGAAATGCCCACTTCTTACCATTGAGTATAAAGGCAGTCCAAGTGACTTGTTCAGATGTAGAAGTCTTTACTAGAGTTACCTAAAATCAGATTAGATGAATCCCACAGCCCTGGAGTCTCATTGAAGACTGACTTAACTTTTATCTGTACCTCTTTTGCAAACCAAACTCCTCTGTACAGTGCAATATTTGCAGAACAAATTACTTTGAAGAAACGCCAGGACAATTTTAATGATAAATAGTAAATTTTGAGGTTACTGAACCTGAGAGTCAGAGAATGTTATAAATATGCTGTAGCTACTTACATCAGTTTTAGGTCGTGCTCCAGTTGACACTGGGCAAGGTAAACAGTCTAGATCCTGGTAGTCTGCTCTTCTGTTTTTCCAGGATCCCTCTCCTTGATGGTCTCCATAAAAGCCTGTCTCCATGTGAACAGGGCACTGTAAGAGAATTTTAAACACCCTGTAAATAAAGGCAAGTCATAAATATTTTTAATGTGAACTGCAAGATAAAAACATTGGAATTTTATCTTTTTAAAGCTTTTTGTCTCTGATGTAAGGTAAACATTTGGCCTCAATCTTTTTTCTTAAAACCACCTGCTGCATCATTTTTACATTTTACTAAGTTAGACATCCAGATACTATGTGCAGTGCTTTCCTTAACAGCTAGTGTACACAACTGGAGAATTAATAAATAGTAGTACTTCTTCCTAAATATCAAGGCACTGAATCACCTCTACCTTAGAAAGAGAAATGGTTTTATTCAAATTATTCAAAACTATCTTTTCACTTTATTTCACATTTGTTTTTCTAACTTAAACAGAGACCCAGCAAATTCCCATTTTCAAATCACAGGCACTGAACTTTCCCAATCCACTTTTCCTTGTCCCCCAAACCTGGGGAGATCTCACTCAATTGCTCCATTCCCACACCATTTTTTAAAAGATGCTTGTCCTAACTCTGGGCCCACATGTACCTGGTCACACTGGATTCAGTGCCAGGAAGAGACCAACTGTACAACATTCCCCGATGTATCCTGGTTTGCTTCAAAAGAACAAGGTGCAAGATAGGAGCAAGCCAGCCTGCAATCCAGCAGGCTCCGTGATGGGAACAATCAGGGAACCAGGATCATGGGTGCACTGCAGAGCAGTCCCAAGCTGTTGGGTACACTCAATCAAAATCAGCCCATTTTCTAGCTGCTCGCCTTCATAAGAGGACAAATTTGCTGCTGGTCTTTAACAGCAACGGCCTAGTTCCCAGTTAGTATATTTTTAGGGCTGTAAAACGAGGAGGCTTTGCAAAGCTGACAAAAAAATCAGTACGTGGCCCAAAAAAGTTTGAAAATAATACACTATTGCAAAAGAATTAAGAGAATGTGTAAGCTAAAGACAAAATTTTGTTCAATGAAAGTCTTCTATCTCTAATAGAAAACAGCATAATTATAATCAATATTTCTGTGCCACTATCCATGAATGATAAAGGAGTAAAACTGAAAAGCATGGTTCCCATTCTTCAGATCTGCTGTTTTTTCTGTACTGAAACTGAGCACTAGACATCAAATGGCAACGAAGCAGATACATTAAACAACAGGGAAAAACATTGTTTACAGCAAGACTGTTTTATCTCTGCTATCTCATTTACAAAGTACCTGCTTCTATATTGCTAAGACTTCTTTTCATAGGGAAGGTACAGGTTTTAGAAGAGCAGTACTATTAATCGCAGTTTTCCAAAGCTAGCAGCTTTGCTGTTAGTACATTCAGATAGACCAGCTTTGTGTACTTATAGCACGTATTTATTGCATTGGTGAGAGAATGTTTCAGAAAATAATTTGATGCCAGTTAATTTTTTTTATACCTTTTCTGTATCAGATATGGAGTCATCCAGCCACTGCTACTGCCCAATGCTATTTCCCAATAAGAAAATGACCAGCAGTAACTCGAAGTTTACACAGAAGACTGACCAAGGAAAGTTAAACCTCTTAGCATTTTTCTAAAAGTTATTATGTTTTGGAAAATACTTCAAATTTGTTCACCAAAATACTACAAGACCCCCTACTCTCACCCAATGAGTCCCATAACATTTATCCACCCAGTCCATTTTCATTAACCATCAAATATTTAGACTTCTTCCTGCAAAATTTTTGTCCAATGGAATATTATTAATGACAGCTACCATCACAACATGAAAATGTAAAGAATAATCAGATACCAAAGAGTTACTTCCATGAACAGATGAAAAAATCCTTCAGTAGAAAACCAACTGGCTCAACCCATTGATTGAATTACAGAATGTATTCCTGAGACACAGCATCTGCCATACAAAATAAATACTCTGTCATCTATTAAAAATTGCCCACACCCTCAAGAGACCAATTTTCAGAGCAGCAGCTCCACCAAACATGTTGCCACTCATACAGTAGTCACCTACTTCTGAGACCTCAGATCTACAAGTTGGCCTTGCATCTGTGAGCACTTCATGCCAAATCCTTTTCAATCATAATTTCTTGCATCGGTTCCCAGTTTATATAATTGAAATAGGATAAAAACATATGAAGAACCCATAAGTCGTTCATCATTTTATAGAAGCCAGATTTACACAGCTACTAGTAAACATATGTCTGAGATAGATCTTCTTCCTATTCAAGTTTCATTGTGAGTGACAAGAATAAAACACTTGATATGTGTGGAACAAATTACAAGCTATAATAAGAAATATGGACCAAATGAGATGATAGAAGATAAATTACTCATACAACTTGTATGAAAACAAGAGTTTGTTCATTTTTTCCGCTGCAACTGTCATTTTGAGATTTTAAAAATCTGTTTCTTCACAGTAAATTCATAGAGAGATTTAGGAGGATGTATTTTGCTGCTTTGACCATACAGGAAGACTAAGGTCAACCCCTTTTGAGGCAAATTATTCTTAAATGTTTAAATTAGGGCAGATGACTCCCTTGTTCAGAAACTGTTAGACTACAAATACCTTTGCAGGAGACAACAAAGGGCATCCCATCATCAGTTCCACAACAGACTGTCCCTGACTCTTTTCTTGCTCTAATCTTGCTGGTCTCATCAGGAAGACCTTTGTGTTAAATGACCTCTCCAGCTTCTCTAGTGAAATTGGCTCTTGGAGGTTTAAAAGATGTTTCCAGTATGCCAAATAAGGCCACAATAAAAATGTGGCTGATTCACACAATGCTTGCCTGTCCATAGACAATTAAAATGAAGCAAGCTATACTGCCTCAGAATGGGAAGAAGACATGACCTGATAAAGAGGAGTGCAACTGCTCAAACATCGTATTGAGGAAAATGGTAATTTTGGCATTGCTGTTAGAAACATCCTTGAAATCTTTTTGGACTTATCCAAACAGATGCAACTATTGGTAAGGGAAACAAGTGTGCCAAGACCAGTGAGACTGGCTTGGAGGTAGGTTTTATCTGCATATTAAGCATGACCAGCTCTGTATCACCAGCACAGGCTTTTGGTGGGGGAGTATGTCCCAGGTTCTTCCTGGCTGTGCCTGAAGTCCTGGCCTCTGTACTCAGAACATGTCTTGCCACTAGGCTTCAGTAAGAGAAGTGCAAGCATCTGGGATACTGGTGTTGGCATTCTCTGTGCAACCACTTTTGATGTTGTTGTTCTTATGTACCAAAGGGCATTTGAAAACATTGTCTATTTGCATTTGTTTTTCTGCTGTCTACACACTACATGCCCTTCACTGAATGCTCCAGCAATGGATTTGAAGTCCAGTGTCCTATGATGTTCAAGTCATCATTGAAAATGAATGATGCCTAACCAAGCCATGGTTTTTGCCTCAGTAGAATACGCACAGATGTGATGAATAAAATCACAGGTGTTTGGATCACTGGTTACCAAAACCAGACTGCTTCACAGTGGGAAGTGCTTAAACTCTGATGGCTTGGATTTCACTTTCAGGCAGAAGAGCAGACTACACTGCCACTGCATTTTGACAGAAGACATTGAGCAGTCTCCTACAAGAAGACAGAACACTGTCCATTAATAGACAAGTTAATGATGAAATTAATTCAGTTGGACAGACCTGGGTCTGACTTGCTGACATGTACAATAAGAAAGAAAGAAAGGAGAGACAGTCATGGCCACTCTGTTACTAACGCTCTCTCTGCAGAACATGAAAACGCATACTGCAAAGCACAACATTGAGATGCAAGATTCTGAACGTCCCACCTTGAGACATGAACATTTACACTGTGATCTGCACAGACATTTACTTGAAGAATTTACTTTTACAAAATGAAGCAGCACTGAAACAGCAGCGACGGCAAAAGCATTCAAACAAGCTCAACTTCCAGGAATTTCAAGCCAGCACTAACATTCAGAGCTGCAAATCCAAACAACTCTATCTTAAGAACTGACTTTAATCATAGCCTAAAGCAGAGAACAAAACTCCTACTTTTCACGCTGTTCACTCTCCAGTTACTTGCTTCTATAAAAAACCTTGCTTATTCAAAAATTACTAAAATAATATCATTTGCTCCTTCATCCTATTTGCCCTCAAAATAAAAGCTTGGGAGACTGTGTGTCATCAGTTGATGACACCCGCAACCACAAAATACTCTTAACTGGAGGAATGCAGCTCTATCAAATATTCAGATAAAATAAAGAAACAAAAATATTAATTCAACTCTTAATGAAGATACATAGTGTCTCTCTGGCCATTATGTCTTTAAATAAATATAACAAGTGTAAATAGGCCAGCACTGGAACTTTAAACTAACAATATTCTATCCCAAAAAACTATCAAATGCAATCATCTGGATTCAAATCCCCTTCTAAAAAAGGCATTTAATGATTTTAAGCCATACTGACAGAAAACTTACAAGTTTCATTATGTCATAACATTTCTGTTGTCTATGCCATTAGTTGTCTAAGAAGTTACTGAGATTTTGTTATTATTGAGTGAAAACTGTAACTTACTTCATCCTTGAACCTAAGCTCAGCCTATCCAGAAACACATCCAGATCTGAAAACCATGGCTTGATGAACATCTGATAGCTAAACGTTAGAAAACGTATCATACGACACACATTCTTACCAGTTGCTTGTGCCTTTTGGTAGAAGGAGTACTGGAGGGAGAAGAGCCAGCACTCAGAGCTTCTTCAATATCTAAATTCAACTGTTCCAGTTTCTTCATAAGACATGACATAGAGTCTGACCATTCAGATCCTTTTTCTGGTTGGGTCTAAAAGAAATCAAACATACATGAAGTCTTAAAACATTCAAGCTTTTTGTAACGAAGACTCTCATTTTTCTTCTAGCCTTCAAGGAAAAAGCTGACCAGCTCTTTCCCTGTCCTTGGGTAACTTTCTCCATTCAGAAAGCTTCAATTATCACTCCAATCCTGATGACACATATTCATAGCTGTTCTTCATACTCAAATGATCACACTCCACTTCTGTATATCTGAATGGCTTTCTAACACTTCATCTTGGGTGAACCACTGCCAGCTCAAGCTAAGCACAACCAAGACCAAAACCAAAGTAACTTTAATGTCTCCTCCTTAAGCCACTTCTATTTCAGCATCCCTCCACTGAATTCTTGTTGTCAATAAGAATCAGAATGTTGAAGGTCATCATGTGTACTGTATTTTATTCCTTCCTATAATTCCAGACTTTGTCAAGTCTTGCAGCTTTCTTCTGCCCGTCTGTTGGGATACTTTATTGGTCTCAAACACTTTCTGTTTCATAGACATATCTTCCCCTTTTACCTGAACTGCTTCACTGTGTAATGAAAACATCAATCCATTGTGGTGCAACTGCTGAAAATACTTTTCTTGTTCCTTAGTTTCCTCAAATACCTTTCCAGTGACTCTTCTTAAGCATCTTTCCATGGCAGTCCCTGTGTATGCTGCTGCATTATGCCTCATTTTCCTCATTCAGATCACTTTTAAAGATTCACAAGAAAAATACAGTCACACTGACCTCCCTGTCATCATGGGCAGTTACAGCTCCCCAGATTAGTCTCTGTCCTGAAGCTACTTCAGTTCTTTCATCTGTCTTACTTTCACAAACAATACATAACTTTGCACAGAGGATAATTCCATAGCAAACAATTCTAACAGACTGAGCATACAAACAGTAATAGTGTGTTGCCATCCTGCCAAAATCCTAACAGCATCATGCCAACACTCCACGATACCTAGGGGAGCTAGATGAATATTGTTATTATTCTTACCTGATAAATCTTTATGGTGATTTGTTTCCTTATGAAGGTTTCACAAGTGAGGCAGAGAGATAATTGTAATTTGCTCGCTATCGTAGAAAAAATCTTTAGGAATAGAATCCAGGAGACTCACTCCAATATTACCCTGACAGATATTTTTACTAATGGAATTGCTCATCTTCACCACAGTAACTAAGGCCCCAGATCATCAGACATCTGGTCCCAGATTACCAGTAGGAGCATGTTCCCTTCAGAGGGGCTAGTATTATCTTTGTAGGGATTGTTTTGAAACACAGAAAATTAAATAGCCAATCTTTAGTCTTCCAAATCTTTATTTGGAATTTCCAGAAGTTTTATAACCTCTGTGTATTTTTCCTGAAATGCTGTTAAAAGTGCTAAGCTGTATTTCAACTCTGTAACTATTAAAGTTATTTAAACAGATTCTTTGATTACTCCCCATTGTCTTCCCAAACATTTCAAAGTAAAATATAGGAAATACAGGCTGCTCCACAGGAAGTGAGCACCAAAAGACACTCCTCATCTCGAATCCTTTCTGAGCGAGATGATCTTACACAGGGAAGTGTGCATGTTGATACATGTCTACAACACTCATTTCTAGACAAAGTAAAGATCCTACATTTTCCTGTAGTTATGCTTCCTCACATATTGATCTTTCCAATACCAAAGAATGCTCAAAAAACCCAGCAACAAGGAAAAACCACAGAACCCAACCCAAACTCCAGCCACAATGAATGTAGAAAGTGTGTCAAAGTCTGAGGGTTCTATTTCTCAACACAGTTAAACTGTAATTTAAGAAAAAAGGAGCTGTAAGAATGTGCTTTCTTACCGATCAATGGTAAACAATTCCAAGGCAATAATTACATATGGAAGTGAGTGCAATGTATTTGATTTCAGTGAGCTATGCAAAAATCGTACTTGCCAGGTGACAAACATTGAAGTTTACATTAGAAGTTAGGATTTTTGAGTTCAATAAAAAGTAGGAGAGATTTACACAAGTGCAGACAGTTCATTTTCTGTTCCATGACAGAAAAGAGTATTTTGGGGGGCTGGAGAGGTGTCTCTAATTTAGCATTTTCCATGGAAAATGCAAAGATGAACATTTGTGAAGACTTTAAGAAAGGCTTCCAAATATTTCTGATGAAAACACTCCAAACGCACATAATACTATAAATACATGACATAGTGTTACTGTAAAAAATACAGCTCCACACATTGGGAGGCAGACTTTGCCTTTATCTCGACAAATATTTACCTACTGGTACAATACTTCCAGCATTCACCAACACTCTGCAAGACATCTGTATGAATCAAACCCCTTTATTTTTATAAATTTCTTATTTTACTGTAACAGAACTCAAACCACAGTCATTCCTTAAAAATACAAGTCCTAAAGAGTTTCCCCAAACTATAACTCTCCTAGCTTTCTCCATTCAGTTCTGTCTTTTTTAGTTCAGTAAGACTCTATATTGTGTCTATTAAGGGGATGAGGAAAAAGATGGGTTTTCATTATCCCTCAAGATAAAGCCAAATGGGCATAGTTAACAAATGCCATTCACTAATTGGAAATTTGGCACAAAAGCGCCATTTGGAATGAATGCTGATTGGCTACGTATTTCAAAGGTTGCCTGAAAATCCTGCTGAACAGCAAAAACATGATGCTACTTACATTCAAAAATATACAGACTGCACAGTAGGACTTCTAACCAGTGAATAAATTCTGCCTAATCCATTCACAAGGAACACAGCTCCCCAGTGTTCAGCCCTAGTAACTAGGTTGGACGCTATCAAAATGCTCAGAAGAGCTGAGTATCAGTGTATCCTGCCCATAGCAACTGCAGAGGCAGTAGGGTCGGAGCATCTTTGGAAACTTTTGTCTCTTGCCCTTCAGAAGGAAAAAAAGTCTTACTCTAAATTATGGTCTGCTTTATTCATTGTTTTTTCCCTAAAAAGGTGTACAGGGAGAACACTCCTTTCCATACACTCTCAAGGTCTCCTTTGTTGGAGCCGCAATCATTCAGCAATGCATAGGAATGCTGTTATCTTTTGAAGAACCTAAAAAGCTTAGAGAGTTAGAGAAGTGCATTACAAGAACACTTTTTGTATGTTACCTTGGAATATAGAATCATAGAATCATTTACATTGGAAAAGACCCTTAAGATCATCAAGTCCAACCATTAACCTAGCACTGCCAAGTCCACCACTAAACCATGTCCCTACAAGCCACACCTACCTGTCTTTTAAATACCTCCAGGGATGGGGACTCAACCACTTCCCCAGGCAGCCTGTTCCAATGCTTGACAGCCCTTTCAGTGAAGAAATTTTTCTTAATATCCAATCTAAACGACCCATGACACAACTTGAGGCCATTTCCTCTCATCCTGTCCTAGACAGATGAGCAGTAGTAGAAAGTGAGACCAGAGAATCCCTCATCTAACAAATCTTTCAAGGTGGAGCAACGCTGTCTATGAAGATCATGTCATACATTAGGCAGAGAATGACATATTGACCTTGAAAGTGAACTCCTTTGCCATATGGATTTCTCAAGTCCCATATACTCAGGTTAGACAAAAAAGAATAAAAATATCATAAAACAGAAGTATCACCCGCTATGCTAAATATAAAATTAAGTGGTATGCAATTCCTTAAACTTAAAGCAGTTACAAATGCAGCTATTATGCTTCAGATAGTTACTGTATATGAAGAACTAACCTAACTGTTTAATATTTACTAAGACACATTTAGCAATCAGCCAAACATAAAATTTAGTTGCAGGTTGCTACTTCCTACAGCAACCACAGCTTGTTTTAGAACAGCAAACTGGTTTTGTTTTTGTTACTTGTACACATTCACATCCAGATTCTGTGTTCACTTACACAGCTGAAATTTTATTATTGCCAATAACAAATTACAGAGGTAAACAGGGCGCAAGATTACGTTCCATCACCTAAACAATTACTTGCTCTTTCCTTAGACTGAGAAGTAAATACATTCCACACGTTCAACTATTTGTGCCTTTTGGACCAAAGGCTTTTGCACCCTGTTTTTCAGCTTTCAAGTGTTCTTCACTAATCTTATTCATCAAAAACATCTGTGATAAAAGGCGTATTTGTTTCAGTGTTTTGCCCATGAAGCTTATTGCAATAGGCATAATAGCTGCCAGCAAATCTAAATTTAAACTGAAAGAATGTGGAAGCAATGAACAAGTCCATATAGAACACTCAGAGGTCAGGGTTAACCTCACTGCCAGATCTCATCCTATACTAGAAGCAGAAAGGCTTCCAAGTGAAGGGTTATGAGAAAATTACACAACTCTAAATTTATCTGGTAACTTGTGGCTTTCACTTCAGAGACTTTCAATAGGCCCAATTGTTCTGATAAGTAATGTATTGTACAACTTCAAGTGACAAATGACTAACCTCCAAATAAAAAAATACCAATGCTATTTAACCCTCCTCCCTAATATTAAATTGGTTTAGATAAAATTCTCTCTGATGTACAGCCTGGATCTGCACAGAATGATTTTGTGGAAATATTTCAGAGACCAAATATCATGTTTTGCTCTTGCTGCACTGATGGGGCTCCTCCGTTCTCAAAAGCAGCTCTGTGTAAAAGAAGGTCTCTCAGCCACTGGTGGCTTTGCCTACAGGGACTGAGGGAGGAAGCCAGATTGGTTCCTTATACAAAATCCTCCTGAAAAAAAAGTATTTAGAATACAAAGAACTCTTTTATTCTCAAAATAGATTTATATGTGCTTTCTATATCAAAGATAAGATATTTCAAAGGGAATTTTCCTTCACATCCCACTATACTGTTGCTCAAATATTTATAGAGATTTTAGATGGACAACTAACTTGTGGCACCTTCCTCCTTCGGAAAGCAGGTAAAGTAAACGCTGCAGTTAGCAACCTTTCCACTTCTAAGAACTGTATTGCTATCCATCTGAAATGATCAAGGGAAGTCTCTTCAGTCTCTCAAGTCAGCAGGCAAAACCATGCACATAGCTAGGTTGCTGGGAAAGAGAAAGCTCTTCAGGGACATTGCATAAAATTCAGAGCAATGAGGATCCTTCTGATCCCCAGAACATGGAAGCATTCACCTAAGACGGGCTATCAGGATCTCAGCAGTTTTCCCAAAGAAAAGGTACAGAAATACTAATATAGTGTTAATTTAACTGGTTTTAAAGGAAATACCTTTTCCAGGATGAACCCTTTTCCCCCAAACCTAGGATATTTACACTTCTTAAATACACCTGTGAATGGAACTTCCTTTTCCTTCCTGCCCAGTCACCTTCTCCTTTGTGCTTCCTTGCCTGAGGGCGTGCTGCCCCAAGCTCCCGATTTCTTCAGACAGGTTTTCAGAAGTGACGCAAGCTGTAACTGTATGAGTCTGATGAAACCTTCTAAGTGTTTGATGCTCTAGAGCAAATTGCACCTATTTTTAAAGACTCTTAAGGTTGTTTCTGGTTTTTCTCTATTTCCCCTCATAGTGCCACCACATCATCTTCTTCATGAAGACTTCATCTTCTTTCACTAAGCTTAACCGTGCATTTCTACAACCTACATGTTTGTACTTTAGTAAACTACTAGCTATGTCTTTGCAAATTAATACAGTACAACATAGAAAAATATTGTCAAAATGCTAACTTCAAGACATAGCACAATAAGGATATACACTTGGGGTTTTTTTGTGATTAAAAGGTGCACAACATGGGAGAAAAGGGAACCCAAAGAGGTGGTACCATGAGAAAATAATCTAACACAACCTTTACCTCATTTCATGTATTTGACTGTTTTGCTTTTTAAAGGTAAACTCATACCAGCTCAGAAATAGACTCAATTACTTTTTATAACAGCTTTTAACCTCTCAGACAGTGAATTGGCAAAATTGGCCTTTAATTTGCAATCAACACATTGATCTTGCATAGTGATAATGTCCATCATATGAAAGAAAACAAAACCCTGAAGTCCTGTCTCTCAAGTGTTCCTGCATCAATTCTTATGGACTACTGCTCTAAGCTAGGCAGGACAGGAGCCCTGGTACCAACGGAGTCTTCCAAATACTGGTTTATAGAAATATTTCCCAGATGAAGAAACCTGAGCTGATTTCTGGGACTGAAAGCCATAAGCTGTATCAGCATGGTGCTTTATCCAAGACCAGAAAGAGAGACTGGAAGGAGAAAAGGAAAGAATTTAGTTGAAGAAAAGGTGTCGGGCAAAATGCTTTGGAAAACAATTGCACACTACTGCAGAAGTTTAAAGTGCAGTAGCCCATTGTCCCAGACAGCCTGGTATGAAAACTCTGTTGCAGGTTTGTTTTGTTTCAACTAGTAAAAGCAACTAGTTTCGTATCGGACTTCTTATTTAAAAAATGACAACTTAAACCGGCATGTGGCTGGTTTTAACATCAAACTGTAATTTGGGTTTGCTCAAATGATTAAGAAACCTTTTTTTTATTTTCCCACTTCACAATGTCTACACCTTCTAACAAATGATGATGTCAGGCAACACCAAATTTCACAAACAGGCTGTCTGACAAGCCTATACTGCCGAGACGTGCTACAGAACTGGCACCCGAATGGCCAGACAAGCTGTCTTAATTGACATCTGCTCCTGTTTCAGCACATGAATTATCCTCCTGGGTTATCCCATCCTCAGCTGCCTCAGAGCAGATGCCAGCTCATCATTTATCTATTCTATTTCCTCCATCTTGCAAGGTGGAGGAAGTCAATGGTGCTTCTTGTATCCCAAATGCCTGTTCTAAGCAGTAGTCAAATTCCTGATGCCATCCATTTGCATTTGGTTTGGCACCATCTGCAACAGTGATTGTATCCACACATCACAATGAGTAACCGTGAATGTCAAAACAGTTTACACACATAGACTTTAAGATGCATTTAACTTCTACTACACCAAAAATTACTAACTTCAAAATACTGTAACACTTACCATGACTACCTTAAAAAATGTAACCACCCTGTGCCTGTTTGCAGAAGGGTGTCCTCCTGTAGTGTGTGTTGACTAAGCAATGGTGTGTTTCAGACTGGGTTTCACAAAAGCTGAGGGATCTCATGCCACTAAATCCACAAAAAGTTACATACTGGAATGGGTAACTTACAGCTCCTTCTCCCCGGTGTGTTTAGTCGCACCTATAAACTACCTTCTGAGATTGGAATAGGACTTAACTTGCTTTCTTAAAAAAAGGTTTATCTCTTTATAAAATGTGGTTAGAGCTATCCAGGATGTAGAAGAGCTGAGCTCAGCTTCATCTTTGGCCTAATGCATTTTATATCAGCTCTCCCATCATTTTAAAAATCAGCAGGGAGAAGAAAAACAGTATCACTTTAGTACTGGGTACAAGTGTCCGTGCAGGAAATTCCTCCTCTCCTTCTTGCCAAAGAAGAAACAAACATGAAAATCTCCTTTACCAGTGGTGGCACCTACCTTGACGCAAACAGATCATAAAAGTTTTGCGACTTTTAGCCATCAGCTATGCTCTATTAAATATATAAGCACTTTGGTAAGACTAAGGCATTGGTCTTCCTAGTCCTACAAACAGGACTTCATCCCCTAGCTACACATTTGAGTTGCTTCCATTACATGTAGTTTCTCTTATTTGTCCAAGAAATCTTGAATTATTTTTGCACAGGCAAAGCTACAAGAGGAGAACCTACGCCCATAAAAATTTACCATCAGAAATTCTTCTGGAAGGTAGAAAACATAGGCTAATGTCTTTCAAACAGTTGGGAAAGCTGAGTCCTTCTCTTTTGGGGAAGACAAACCACTAAATTATGGAAAATAGTAATACTGCACCTCTTTCTTTTACAAAGAAAGCAGCAGTCCTCATTGCATTTTGTGGAAACCTTCATCCTTAGGATATGCATGTAGGCTCTATGTCCACCAAAGTGACTCAGAGTGAGCAGTCCCACCTATGTGCTGCCTCCCAGTCAAGGTTAGCCGCAAGACCACCATCAAGCTCTTGGTCTTAGAATAAATTGTACGATTCTGACACATGCAGGAAAAAAGCAAGCAGGAGGTCTTAAATTGAGAAAATAGCCCAGAAAAATAACAAAAACCCCCTACTTTATCCATGCTTGGCTAGCCTAATAGCCAGACTCAGACAGTGGTCAGCAGCTGATGCGTAAAGAAAGGGCAATAATAATGTGGTATTTCACCCAGGATGCTCTCCCAGTTTTCAGTACCACAAGGTGCAAGTTGTACAACAGTGGACTAATTTAAGCAGCAAACTGAGCAGGACTTTCATGTCAAGCAACCAAATTCTGCCCATGTCCTAGATTCTTCTGGATTTGATCCAAACATTAAAAATTCAGTGCAGTTCTGGACGAATTCTCAGATCATAGCCAACAAAACCATGACAAGAGCAGCTCTTCAGTTAAGACATTTTCACTTAAGACATGCACACTACAAAATGCCGCAAGGTCCACTGCTCCATCTGAAACCTCCATCTTCTACTAAACACGTGCATAGCCTGATGGAGGTCCAATAGAAGTAACACGCTATTCTGAATTCTTCTGTGGTAATGTTTGAGGTCTTTGGTAAAGAAATGGTCTGGTTTAAATACCAGACCATGACAGTAAATAAATAGTCTGATCTCGGTCTTCCAAGACATAAATGCAAACCAGGTCAGGTTGCATCTTACTAAAATGAGTAGGGAGAAAAAAATTTCTTCTCCAAAGTGTGAATGACTGCTACCTTAGCAGTTTTAAATGCTAACAAGAGTTAAAGCTCTAATGCTATGCTCGCGTGGTACATACAGCCCTTCCTTATACTATACTAGTAAACCAAGAAAATCTTTATGCATACTTGCTTCTTGCTCACCAGATCCTTGTTCTTGTTCTTTTTCTGTTCTATGTAGAAATTAGAACATATTTCTCCTATACTGAAAGTGATTTTCATTTAGAAGAATGTAGGGAAGACAAATACCCATGTGGAGCCCACAGAGGCCTCTGCTGGTGCCATGACCTTGCTGGACACAAATATGTATATAGTAAACTTCACCCCTACTGGCTGTAAGAAAGGAAAATGAGCGTGCCTGGTGGAAACTAAACAGTCTTTGCTGCAGACTAGTAGTGAAAAGTAACACGAAGAAGAAAACAGTTACAGCAGATAAAAGGGACACTGGTAGGATAATATAAAAAATGATTTGGTGACCCATGTAACACTCAGGAGGTCCCAGACAAACCCCACACAGAGTAAAGCTAACTTCGGGGAAAGGTCTTCAGAAGCCCTAGAGGAAAAGCCACCGATAGGCTTACCTGCAGCGTAAAGCATCGGAGCCTCAAAAGAGGAGGCACTAGTGCCTTACTCTCGCTGCCGGACCCAGAACAAAGTAAGCTGCGTGGCATGCCCCGATTTGGAGCGGGGAAACACCACCCCACGCTGAGCAACACGAGCCCACGCGGATGCCCTTCCCCACTCGCCCGTCAGGGTGCAGCTGCGGACAGTACGTAACTGTTAATGGGTCATCAGTCTGTCCTGTGTTTCACTTGTTATTTTAACAGCTGAAGTAGGGTTACACTTAGTATTAATAGAACGGTAACTAAAATTGGTAAAGTAATAATCTTATTTAATATAGTAGTTGAATTAAGCGAGGATTTGTCTACTTCCTTGGCACACCACCACCCACGGTAATCGGACAACTGTCAGAGCACACCCTGATGGAAGCTGGTGCTCGGTGTGTGGGCAAAGGGCATTAAAGGTCCCGAGAGCTGCGAACCAACCCCTGCACGCCAGCGCCAGGGCTGCCCTGGCAATCTAACACACGAGTGGAGTCATTTTTCTAAAAATATCAGTGTCAACGTTTCCTTGAAGAACTCTGGAGCAGATTCTAAAAAACAAGATGGTAAAGGATAGAGACAGAGGTATAGTACTAGCTGACAAATTTCTAAATGTAGCTGAAGAACCTATCTTGACACTTAAGTGTCAGAACAGTTTTAAAAAAAAAATCTCTGTGTAGGTAACTATAACCTTAACACTTTTTTTCTTAAAATACCAACATTCTTATGTACCTCATTTTCAGTTATTTTAATTCCAAAAATTCATATATACAGTGAAAGAACTTCCAAGAAAACTGATAACAGAGATTGTCTCCATGTACCATAGTACATAGAACTTCAGCTATTCACTGTTTTCTGAGGAAGTCATACGGTGCTTCTTTGGTGCCTACATTATATACAAAAACATAACTCACAAAACCACTATTGATAAATATGAAACCGATAAAATGACTGCAGTACTATCACATTCACGACAAACTACCAAAAAACCCCCAAACCCCACTGCACAGGACAAACAGGATACTCTTTCCAAGATCCGCAAGCATTCATGGAGTTCTGTCAAATTTGACATTGTTCCCTACCCAAAAGTTCTTGCAATCTACTAGTGAAAAGAAATATTAACATTAGCAATCCACTTCTAAACAGAAAGCAGAAATGACTGGAGAAAATAAAGAGTGAAAGGTACCTTCTGGAATTAAAGAGCATTCAAGGACAAAGAAGAGAAAGCTTGGCAGAGGGGAAGATATTTTTGGCGGCTAAGAATAGGTGGTGATGGGGAAAAGGATGGAACATGAATTATGAGAGAACAAGAGAATAGCAGATAATTGAAATAATGTAAACCTTCTAAATTATATCCTGAACCGATTTTCATCAAGCTAACAACAAAGAGAGGGCATTAATCCCAGGCCCAGAAAAGTAATTAGGCATGATTCCCAGATCTTCACTGGAAGTTTGACACCTAAGTATCCAGGTTTAGCTACTAGGCTTCAGTACTATTCAAAAATAAGTTAAATGCAATCTAGGGATTTGCTGTGCGTTAAGTATTCATTGATATACTTAAAGGTGTTTTAACAAATCCATGACTCTATTAACCACTTCTGAAACTCTTGAAAATTTTAGAGAAACAAAAGTTATATTGCTAATATTACTTCAAAAACTTACGTAAAATAAAAATGTTTTTCTTAAATAAATGCAACTATAATTGCTGAAACATCCCTATATTATTTCATATTACTTAGCTTCATGCCAAGTTATGCTTATGTGTTAAATGAAAATAACAAAGAACATTTACGAAAAGCTACAGTTTGTGTGTAAGGTGTACACAAGCCTGGGCCAAGCTTCCCCATATTATACCAACATAATTCCACAAAAGTCCTTGTGGTTGTCCCAATATAACACAGACCTGCAAGTCTAGAATGCCTGGGTATAACCACACCAAATGAAAGGTGGCATGTGCTTTAATTTATGTTTATTTTATGATAGGCACACTCATAACATCACATCAGAGTTAGAGAGAAACCGAATTTTGAACCAGCAGCTCTCACAGCAGCAGAGAACCCCCCCTGGGATTTTGGACACAAGAAAGCAGATACATCCAGTAAAAGGCACCACAAAGGCTTTTTCCTCCAAAAATCATACAGCAGAGAAAAAACAAAGGAAGTTTTTCTCCAGTTCAGTCTGAAAAGCAATTTATTAGCATTATGCTCTCCAGGCCATCAGATTTCACCCAGATCGCTCCAGTATTTAGCCCCAAATAACTTGTTTGGCAGCAGCATACTTGGGGGGGGGGGGGGGGGGCGCGGAGAATTGTTGCTTTTTCCCGTCCTTCACTTGGGGAAGCTTTATTTCACCAGAACTCACAAACCAGCTTCTGCTGCCCCCACACCCTTGTGCTCAAGGGCACAGCACAACGCCGGCCGCACCGAGCCGGTGGCGGCACCGCTGAGGAGCTCACGAAGGCCAGGCCCGTCCTGACACAGCGCACGTCGCAGCCTGGCCCGGCCCCGGCCCCCGGGCTTGGGCACAGGGCAGAGACCGGCACGTCCCGCCGAGCGGGGTTGAGGGGAGCCGCCGGCAGCGCCCCCTTCCCCCGGCAAGGGCGGGCGGGTTCAGGGCACATGTCGAAACAGACACGCCCCTTCGCGCCGAGACGGCGGCTTCCTCGGCCATTTGGGGCGAGCGGCCTGCCCCCCGCCCAGCCGTCATGCTGGGAGCGGCGCTGGGGAAGAGGAGGAGCAGCCCCGGCGGTGGCTGCGTGAGCGGAGACGGCGCCTCCCTGACGAGGGGGCGGAGGGGCAGCTGACGGGGCGCGGGCCCCGCCGAGCGCCTTCCCGCCCTCCCCGCCGACAATGGCCACCGCCGCCGCCGCCCGCGCGCGCCCAACGGCCCCAACCCCCGCCAGCCCTTTGGAGGAGCTCGCGCGCGCGGGGGGAGGGGCGGGGCGGGGCCCGCGCCTCGGCCAGCGCCCCGAGGTGCGCGCGCAGCGCCGCCGGCTTCCGCTTCTCTTCCCGCTCCCCGCCCTTGCCGGAGCGCGGGGGCGCGCGCCCGCCGCTCTGACGTCACTGGAGGGCGGAGACTGGAGGGGAGGGCGGGAGGCGGCCGCCGGCTCGCGGGGCGGCAGCGCCACCTGGCGGGCAGCGCTGCGCGGCGGCGCCCGCGGCCCGAGAGCGCGCCCTACCGGCCCGGGAGGGAAGGGCGCTCCCGCCGCGGGGAAGGGCTCGCCCCGCCGAGGGGCGCAGCGGCGGCCGCGGGGGCGCTGGGCGAGGGCAGCGGGAGCCAGCGCTGCCTGGCCCATTGTCCCCTCCGCGCCCCGCCCTCACAGGCTCTCTGAGGAGAACGGCCGCGGCGGCTGCGCGGCAGTCAACGGGGAGCCGTTCCTCCAGAGGGCGAGGCCGAGCACTGGAGCCGCCTCCCGCCGGCCCTGCGGGAGCGGCCGGGCCGTCCCCATTGTCTCCAGGGCCGCCGCGGGCCGCGGCCTCAACGCCTCCAGGGGCGGCTGCGAGGAGCCGCCGGGGTGCCCGGGCCGTGAGGGGGACGCTGAGCTGCCCCCTGCCTCCCTCCTTCCCCAGCAGCCTTCCCCGTGCCTTTGGCTTGGTATAAAAACTGTCACAACTGGGGCCGGCTTTGTGCCTTCATATAATGACTCTTCCTTAGGGCTCTGCCTCAGTTTCGCCAGTATGAAAGAGCACTTCAGCTAGGAAGACGGGCTTCGTGCAGAGCTGAGCGTGCGGAGCCTACTACGGCCGCCTTGCCTGCACATCTGAGCAGAGGTAGACGAGGCTTACAAGTAATCTAAAGACAGATTTTCAGAAATACTTCTGCAACTGCACGCACTGGTGGGAAGTTCCTGCTTTTACGTTCCAAGCTACAGTTACTGCCGTACAAGCATTGCACTCAAACATGGCTGACTGCATGTCTAAATAGTTACATACACACGTTTCTGAAAATTAAATCTGTAATGTTCCACACAGACAACCTGCCCCTCTGTCAGATAATGACAGATGTCATAATAAATCATGCTGACTCAGTCGAGACTGATTCTGCTCAACCTCAGGAAAATAATTATGTCAAATCCGAGATCTGATTAAATTGCCTTGATTTCAATAGTCTTAATGAATAACATGAACTTCATGGACATCAGATAGTTATAAACGTAAAATTTACCCAAATTCTCAAAGCTAGGCAACACTGGATGTCAGAGACACACGACTGCATTCATAATTGTGTTTGAACCATTTGATTGTACCACAGTTTGCCTTGGGACAGTTGATTCCTTTTGTTAGTGGTGAGACAGCCTGAGCTCAGCTCTGATATTTGAACACAAAAGGAGACTTCAGACAAGAGAGAAAATTCTTCAAACTCCTAGATTTCATCACAGCTCAAGAGAAGAATGTCTAGAATTAAGTATTTCCAAAAGCATTTAAGATTTGCTTATTTGGTTTGACATATTAAAATGAGCCTGAGTGGGCAGATTCGGACAGTCTCATTTTTTGATCTTTCTGATGATGTGAAAGGGTTTTTCTTCAAAGCCTTGGGGCATGAAAGGGCAGGATATAGGGAGGGAGGAAGAACAGAAATCCTGGGTGCTGGAAGCCAAAGTCAGTCTGTAATCACAGTTCCTTTAATTACCAAGAGTGAGGTCTGGCAAAGCATCAGATCCAGATTTGGAGGATCAGCCTCCTATCTTGACATCACGACACAGGAGAAACTGGTAGAACAGAGAATCGAGGCTTTGAAGCCTGAATTGAATCATGTTACAGTGCAGCTCCTAGTGCCAGGGGAACTTAATTTTAATTGGGCTCCTTTGTCATGTGGTTCAATACAAATGATAATAAATAAAACTCCAATTCCTATTCTTCCTTAATAAATATAACTCAAACATATTGGACCCTATCAATCAAAATATTTTTAAATACCTTTTAAAAATCTGTTATCTTAATTTTTCCTTCAGGATGGTCTAGTTTCATTTAATTTTTGTAATAGCCCTTTCCTAAGTGTTCATTATTGAAATTTATAGTTTTAATTAAAATGCTAAATATATTTTTTCCTCTGAGTTTCTTCCATTATATTTTATTGGTACTTATATGTAAAGTAATTATACTTTAAGTAATTATTTCATATTTTCTCTTTTTTTTTTTTTTTTGGCTTGGTGTCTTACGAGAACAAAGTCATACCGTTCTGTCTTGGTGCTTGCTCAACTGCCATGGCATTTCCCCCACAACTTTTGAGCATTTTAGATAGTTTCAAGCCAGTTTGAAAAATGGGAAGAAATATCAGAGAGATCAAACTTTGACGTTCAATCAAAATTCCGGCTGGATAAACACAAGAGACTCAAATGACTGCCCACCATAAGCTGAGATGAGGAGATATCAGCCCATATCTTTTCTAAGCCGCCGCCGATGAGGGTGTATGTGTGCTAACTGGCCAGGCAGTGAAAAGATACCTACAGCTAAAGCACGTGATGTCTCGTGCCAGAATCGTGGGCGCTTTGGGGAGATTCTGGGGAAAGGGAAATAGGGGAGACATGGGCAGGTGTGGAGAAAATAGTGGAAGGTGGAAACTGGAGACAATGCAAGAGTGCTGGGAGAGGACTGGAGTACGGTGGAAAAACACTGAGAGGTGGGGAATGGATCAGGGAGCAGGAGGTGCTGAAAGGTGTTGGCCAGGAGGCCATAGGACAGCAGGATGCATTAGTTCTTCAGAATGTCAGTGTGATAATCTTGAATCTGAAAAACACTGGAACAATTCTTTACTTTTCTGAGATAATCATCATGGGGTTATTGGGTGAATTCTGTAGGAACAGTAGGACAATAAATTTTCACTTCCTAACCTGAGACACTTGCTTTTATAAATGGCATTTTTTCCATCATGAAGGTCAATTAGTCCCTGATCAAGAAATTGAAGAAAAATACATTGTGAGGGAGGTGATGGGTTGTTCAGTTCTTATTCAATGATTTTATAGGATTTGGGTCACTCATCCCACATGCTGTTATATTTTTTCATAAGGTTTTCTCAACAGCTTCTGTTTAGGTGTCAGCCCTGCCACGTTGCTCCTTGCAGAGCCTCGATGAATTCAGCGAACTTCATTAGAAGCCCAGCTCTAGTGGCCAAGGATCAAGACAGGGACGTAGTTGCTTTCTGAATGTCAGTCAGGGGGAAGAGTAGTGTGTTAAGAACAGACACACAAAAGAAAATAATTATCTTATGTGGCAAAATTGCAGCAGATAAGTACATCATTGAAAATCTTTTCTGGAAAAAAAATCATTAGGAGTGAGGAAGTAAACTAAAGATATCTGTAACTAAAGATGCAGTTTAACACAAATAGTAAAATTTTTTGTTTGTTTGTTTTGAATTGGCCAAAGTTAAAGGGAGGTAGGAGTAAGTTTGAGTACGCTGTTTAAATCAGAAATATCATTAGACTTGGTGACTAGAAAAAACTAGCTCCAGGTGTTATTTATAGTACATGTACATTGTTCAGTTTTAATGTTTTGTATCCTGTGTTTTGAGAAGGCTTATGAGTTGCAGCATTTCAATTACAAGCAGCTTGTCAAAATGACATAAGGACACTGATCATAGCAACAAATAAATCTCCTTGTGCAAATTTTTGGAAGTGAGGGAGATGAGTGAATAGGCACATTTTTCTTTTCATTGTCTCAGTCTCTTAAATGCCTGCACTTAATCAGATGGGATCTCCCTCTGGAGCTCTTCAAAGACACCAATGTCTTTTCCTCTGACTGTATAAGGAATTTATATGTGCTTCATTTGACAGACTGCTTTCTCTATAATGTGGAAACTGGATACGTTCCCTAACACCCAGATCCAGATAATATTCTGCTGATGTCTTAACTCCGTGTTGAGGCAAGACCTGGTGTGCTCCATCTTCACTCCCACTCCCTCTTGTCTTCCTCTCACATCCCTAGTTTCTCTGGGAAGAAAATTAAACTATGAGAGCAGCAAGCCTACTCCACCAGGCCCGGTGGATGATCAGGAACCATTGATATTTAAACATCTAAATTTTAGGTGAAAATTAATTGCCTAAATCATAGAGATCAGATTTCACTCCTCCCTCCCAAATAAAACCAGCAAGAGCTTTCAACCTGGAGAAGCATATAGTCTTATACATGAAGTTTTGAACAGGCCACAGGCTCTACCAATGACACTTCTTGCAAGTAATTTCTCTGTGTTTCTGTTTTTTTTTTTTTCTTTCTTTGGTAAACAGATATATGTTCCTGCTGCCTGCCTGTGCTAAAAGCCACAATATCAGGTGTGCTACGGTAATACTCTGCTGTAGTTTATGCTCTTTTTTTTCCTCTAAACAGTAAGAATATTCATGGCAAATGCAGAAACTAAGAAGCTGAAGGAATTAGGTAGAGTTTAAATGCTGAATTTAAGATCAGCACCTAATGCACAAGAACCGTCATCTGTCTGTGCATGCATATGTTCCTTAATCCCTTATTAATTTATGTAGTATGTATTTTATCTTATATTTTTAATTGTTAATGCTAGTTATCTGCTTAAATCTTTCAGAATTTTAGCTACATTTCTTCTTTCAGAGATCAGAAACAGACATAAATACCATGTGACTGATAAAAACAGCTTTCAGAAACTTAACTGTTCATTGTATTTGTAACTACTAATGAACTAACTAACTGAAGCCAGGAAAAGCTAGGAAAAAAATTTAAAAAATGTAATGGTGAATTATGTGGAAATATTGTATTATTACTGCATAATGTTGACTTGTCTATTTTGCTCCCCTTGGACATCTTACTTTATGAAAACTCTTTCATGGCTTTTTTAATCATAAACTGAGAAACAGGATAGTGATTACAGATTTTAGCATGTCCTTTTTGTCTTGGGAAAAAGATAACTGCTGAAAACCATAAAACACATTGTGTTAAACAAATCAGTTTGATCTCAATTTTGAAGAAAAGTTGCCTTGATAGAGTAGCCTTAGGCATCATTCTTGGAGGAAAAGAATAATTTCTGTATCCTCAGAGCATGTAAACATATTGCTTATACCATATAAATATTTTTGTATAACAGAAAGGTTGGAGATTGTGGCCTAGAGCTCAAAAAATCTGTCTTATTTTAAGAGTATGGTGGTCACTAAACAACGACTACAGTTACCAGAATCTTAAGGTTCAGAAAAATTCCCTGTGCCCTTGCTTCAGACAACTTCTGCTGGAATGAGAGTGGTTGGGAGAGAGGAGCGATCTGTAGCAGCTACTTTTATAAACCTACAGGAATTTTGCAAAATCTTCAAGATACAGATGCACTAAAGATGTTCTGAGACAGGTGAAGCTGTAAGCGTGAGCCTGTCCCAGGGTTTTCACTATCAAGCTGAGGTTTAGCCTAACCATTATTGACTTCCAGTTCTAATATACATTATATTTTGAGTACTTTAGTGTTATTTGCACTTGCCTGGCTCTTTGTACCATAACTGAAAGCATTAAAAAATTCTGTTTATCTGTGTTAAGGTATTCGGTAAGCTTTGTTTATATTTAGAAAAGTAATGGTTATTAAAAAGAACAGGAAAACATTATGGTTTCAAATTACTCAGAGAATTATAAGAAAGAAAAAAAACCGTCTGTGGGATGATTATCAGTAGTGATATTTCCTATTCACAAATATTTCAGTGCCATGTGATATGAAATATTTTAGCAAAACCCCATCAACCACAATAATCCAAACAAAAAGGTTGATTGACATAACTGGCAAATAACTGAAAACAAACAATTCCTAGCCTAATTCAAGGTGGTTAGCAGTTCAGCTAGTTCCTCCAATGATGTACCTCAAACAAGGTTTAAAAAGAGTATTTTGAAATGCAAGAGACTTAACAATAGCAATAATAAGCAAAATCTTCCTCGCAAAGAGCAGCATAATGCAGAATTGCAAGATTTGCATGTTTAAGAGGCATATCTAGATATCCTTGCAGAGAAGGCTTTATGTGCTGCATTAGCACTTGGGCTATATCCAAACATGCTGAGATAAAAGTTGGAAGGATCATCGTTTGTATTTTCATAGTTTGTCTTAATGTAACACTTGAGGAACTTAAAAAAGTGACAAGCTCTCCCACTTGCTCTCCAATCCTGCTCACCTCTGTACAGGAACTTAAAAAAGTGACAAGCTCTCCCACTTGCTCTCCAATCCTGCTCACCTCTGTACAGTCCTGTGTGATATTGCCACCTTTTGTTTAAAAAAAACAAAACAAAACAACAACAACAAGGGGAAGTGGGCTAGCGCACACTTAGAGTGAGAATGTGCATAAACTGATCAATAAATAGTTTAGCCCTGCTGGAAAAAAACTGTGTAGACAATGTAGGAACCAGCCTAGTTGCAACCCACCCCATATATGTTTAAATTTAAAATTTAAAATGCCAAACTGTTAGCAATTTCCTTTGGAATCCAAGTGATTTTTTTAAATTTAATTGATATTTGTCAATTCATCAAACTTGAATTACTTTTCAAAGACAACTTAATTCTGACAACCTTCCTCTGGGGAAAATACCTTTACCTGCCAGTTAAGCTATACAAGCTCCTTAGTAGCCCACCTAGCAAGCTGCTGGAGGCTCCTGACATATCACGCCCAGGCTGAGGAATCATTCACTGTCTCTCATTCTCACTGGAGAATTTTCAATCTTTGGGGAGTTTTTTTTCTGAACTGGAGTAACACCAAATTTAAAAATAATTACTTCCTTTGCAAAACTGAATGCTTTTATTTGCCATGCCATACCTAGAAGGTTGTTTTTTTTTTGTATATACTGCCAATTTTAAATTGGATGTATAAACTGAATTTTCCTTCTTAATTTTGTCCAGTTTTCAGCCTCATACTTGCTGCTCTTACAAATTCATTTTAATTTGCCTTGGAATTAAATGCTGAGTGTCCTGAGCTGCTTGTGTGACCACTCCTTAGCATTTGCAACCATTGGAACACAATTTCCGAATAAGAAAAGAACACCCATCCAGAAGGTCTACTCTTTTTCTAGCTTAGATACCTCCATTCCATTTAATGCAACTTAAACCCATCTTCTTAAGAACTTCATACAAAATGGAAACATTGCACAAAAGAGAAGGTGATCTGAGATAAAAACTGTTAATGTATTCCAACTTACAGCAGTTCTTGCTATTGTAGAGTTTGCTGTTATTTATTGATCGTATTCATGGTAAATTCTTTTATTTAAAAAGTTTTATGTGAGAACACTGAAGTGGCAATTTTAGAATTTACTGTCTGTCATTCACATGCAAAGTGCAGGCTTTGTCATGTCTGAAAAGTTTGGTTTCAAAAGCATTTTCTGAGCCTGTATAATGCACTTTTGCCTTTACTTCAGAAAGAACTGAGTTCGTCCCTGCTTGCTTGGAATACTGGGGGTTTCCCACTAAGGCTTTTTAAACCCGTTTCTCCCTTTTAGCATTCCTTTTCTTTTTTTTTTTTTACCTCAGTGGCATTATGTGTCCCCCAAGATAAGACTAAAACTGTTAAGTCCTTACACGGCTTGAGCAATTCAAGATAGCATGTGATCTATGCTATACAAAACACAACATGGAGGGCCATCTTGATAGCTCTCTTGCATAACAGATACATGATAGTATTCCAACTTTTATTTCAAAAAAGACAGGGTCTTCCAGGGGTATTCTTTTCTAGTTTAACCATCTTTCATTTCCCAAACATTTTTTTTTCCATATATCTATATCTACAGTTATTTGTAATATCTTAGTAAACTTTGATAACACACCAGATAAAAGTACAGCTTGAGGTGAACTCTCAGAGTCTAGATCCTTAGTTGCACAAATAGTCAGTACTCTGCTTTCTCTCAGGACAGGCACTGATCTTGGTCAGGCATGTTGTTAATATAAAGCGGCTTATTGCTGACTGCTAAATTTATATTGCTATCTTGACCAGGCTGTGTATACTTTCTTCTAGTTATTGGCTTTGCATACTTTTATCTTGGTCTTGATGTATGATGTACTTATAGAATGAAATACATACAAGTTGCAGTGTTATATTCTGTTATTTCTTGGCAGGTTTAGCAGCTTTTTTGGCATTTTAATGTGAGTAAATCAGTCCCTGACTAACTGCAAAGCCTTTTGCCACAGCACAAAATTGTCATTACATAGCTACTGAAATTTCACCATTATACTGTTTGAATAGGAACAATAAATACTAACCGCAAAACTTACAATAGATTATATAGCATATCACTAAATACTTCATCACAAAGATTAGCTTAAGGCCAGACAACGTTTCTCTGAATATACAATATAAATAAACTGTTAAATCTTTGGCACTAAAACATTACCTATTCCAGACTTGATTTTTGAAACATTGGATTAAGTCTAAATGCCAGAGAATTTCAGAATCCATAGAAAGCACAGATAAAGAGAGCCCAGTTATACAATCCAAAAGTCTGGAGAGATTTTACTGAAGTTAATTTCTGGAAGAAAGATGTTTCAAATGCAGCAGCTGGCCTCAATGTCCTGTCCATTTTATTTCTGGAGAACTCCAGGCTAATTCAGAGGAGGTTTCCCTTCCCTGCACTGCAAAAGTCTTACCTCTGAGATAATTCAAAACTGGACAAGATTTTTAGTTTGGACAAAAACTTGGATAGGTAAGAGGAGTCTATTTCCATTTTTATTAAAATTTAAAATATTCCACAGTTAGAGTGATTGTTAAGAAGAGTCTTGAGGGTGACAACATTCTCTCCTATAGAAAATAACCATGCAAGAATGTCATAAAATGAAATCTCAGATCCATCATCCTAAAATTTCTATGAAGTTCATTACATTTTTAAAAAGTTTTTAAGTTTCTCCAAATTTGTTTCAAACATGGACCTCAGTGTTTGCACAGATCATTGGTTATATGATAGCTGGTGATATGGCAGTACCAAAATGATCATAGATCCCTGGGAATGTCAAATCATATGATCGAGTCTGTGGTCCCATGGTACTACCACAGAAATATGTCCATTACAATATCAAGCTAACATTATTTTATTGGAATTTCACACAAAGAAAGACAGAGGGATCCTACATATATCACTAGAATCTGTTTTTATTAACTGGGCATATGCTACCAGGAAGAATTTTCCAAAGCACCTAAATGCTTTATAGGAAGTGCCACAAAATTTCAGTGGGACTTTTGTGCGTGTGAGGAAATTTGTATCTCATTTTTCTTACTCCCGCTCAAGAGCTTTGCCATATTATGAAATACACTTTGCAAGGTTGTTAATTCAGTAACATTCTGTTATTTTTTTTTCTACACTGCAGTTCTATTGCTGGACTTGAAAAACATACCAAATCCTCACCTATCAGCCAAACAAGCTTGAAAATGTGACCCAACCCCATCCCCTCACCTTTTGCGCAAGTTTCCAGTCTCACAAGTTGTTCTGCTTACTGCCCATCCCACAGCTTATCCAGAATCTCCATCTGCACTTTGAAGGAATATCTTAATTTCAATGGTAAGCGGATTAACAGATTTCTACATGTTTCTTCTGGTTGCCCCCACCCTAAGACCCAGTCTGTAATTCTTGCAGGTGCCTATTCCTATGCTTTGACAGAGGAATGTAGTTCATCAGAGCCTTGACTTAGACAGGACTTATTTTCTGTTGACTTTTGCTCTACATCTGTAGAGATATGTGAAACACTTGAATGGTCTCACATTGCACAGGTTCCAGATATTTTCAAATATTTGTAAAGAAGAATCTTGATATACCTCTTTTATTTTATGGGCCTAGTGCGACCATAAGCACATAATCTTTTTTATGTTTTCTGGCAAGAGCAATAGTAATATTGCTGTTTTCCGAGGTGGCCATATGATTCTGAAGTATTCAAATACACAACAAACAAAGGAGTCAATATCTGAAAAAGTCATAACCCAAGTTACATATGATGAATACTCTCCTCTTTTAGTATAATACACCAATTATGTTAACTATTTATTCTTCCGAAGCTTTAAAGATAAATATAAAACATGCACTAATACTTATGAACAGGCTAAAGCAGGAGTTCCCAAAATTTTGTTCGTGGGGCCTCTGAATGTGTGCATGGGACCATGCTGGGGCTGTGCAACAAAATTCATTGGCAGCACAGTATCTTCTCAGTAGGATAGCTACAGCTAGGATGGGCAACATAAAACCTTTGTCAGATACTAGTGGCAGAAGTCACACTATGGAAACTGCTAGCCTAAAGGTCTTTCATAATGTTATGAAAACTACTTAAGGGCCAAAGTTTTAAACATTAACTTGAACAGCCTGAGGGTTTCACAGTATGCAATAAATGAATAATCTCACCTTCTGTAACTTCATATTACTTAATTCAGCACCAACCTGAAATGTACTTTGTACATTTTCTGAAGGACTTTGAAAGTCAAGGTGAGTTGTCTGTTTGACTAATTATCGGATTTTACTATTTTCTCCTGGCATTTTAATTTTCTCAGAATTTCACTATAGAGGTAATATATACCATATACTATACATTTTTGGAGAGTGATGGTACTCTGCAACACAAATTATTTCAAACTGCATGAAGAGTCAACTGCAAAAAAGCCCTCTGAATTTTTCAAGTGCTAGTCCACCCATCACATGGAAGTTTCTTTATCAACTGTGCTTTTGAAAAAGGACAGATTTTGTCTCCTCATATTACAGCTTTTCTTCAGGAGGCTTTTGGCAGAACCCAAACTGTGATTGCTGAAAATAGTTTATAGGATATTTTTTACAAACCAGAGTTAGTGTGTTTTCTCCAAATTCAACCCAGCAGCCATTGATGCCTGCTGAAAACAATCTTGTGATTTTAAAGACAGGTATCTCCTGATGTTAAGAAAGTGCATCTTTTCTGAGGGCATATACATTTTAATTTTTTAATTCTCTAGTAATGAACAATGAATCATGCATGTTTATTAAAACATGCAAGCAGCATGCAAATATACTGAAGAGATAAAGACAGTAATTTTGATACTATCTACGTATTTTTCTACATGATTTCAATATACCAGTTCTCTTTGATATGATCTTTCAACATATCCTTAAGTTACTAATCCTGACTTTATTGTTATTTCCCAAAGTTCCTATAATGTCATAGTAGAAACAGCCATGCAGATAATTTCCACTGAAGTAAGATGCAGATTTCAACTTACTGCTCCCTCCCATCACAATAAGAAGTAAGACACAAAAAATGCCATATCCTAATGTGAAATGGTTACATTCAGGAAGAGTGAGATTAGAGAAAAATGTACTCTGTACAAAGTGCGATGTTCATCATTAGTCCCTCAAATTTGTGAAATTAATAAAAGACTCTTTCTTTTAAATTAATAATTAGAGTCCCTAAGCCAGCATTTATCTGACTATATTATTAAGAGCTGATTGTGGTTATGCATTGATGGATAATAATGCATCATTGCTAAAGTAATCAGAAGTTCTCCAACTCCTTTTCCAAGCAGGAAGAAAACAAGCATAAATGCTAGAAACTTTGCAAAGTTCAACTCATCTTGTCTCCACCTATCAGCTCTAGAGAATGTATAATTGAAATACAAAAAGTGCAAATCTCACAGACACACAACGGAAATAAGAATGTACAAGGCTCAGTGCATCACTCCTGTCTTAGGCAAGTCATTTCCCATTTTCCTCCCCATAAGTTCCTACTCTCTTCTCTCTGGCATTTGTTATTCCAGCACTCGGCTCTCCTACCTGGGTAGACATCCCATGTCTGCAGAAGATGAACAAAAAGGAGATGATAATAATAACTGTATTATTTCTCATGAAGAAGTCATCACAAGTTTGTGACCATTCTCCTCTTCTAGTTGTGCAGTTTCAATTTGATAGGGTAAAGAGAAGAACAAACTTCCAAAGTATGGGAGGAATGGGAGAAGGAATTTGTGCTTCACTCTAATATGTTCTTTACTAGTTTTTGATCCTGGACAACTGAATTAGAGAAGAAGAAACTATTGCAAGGCAGTTTTCAGATAGCTTAAATTCCACGTAAGTTCCAGTGCCTCGTTAATGAAAACAGCAAAGTACCTCTCGGAAAAGTGCTTCAGAGTGGCTAAGCAAGGCACTGAGCAGGAATACAAGAGGTACAAGGACTTAGCAGAATTTAAGCCATCCAAATATAAGAGTAAGAAGCTTACTTTGGCAGGCCCAGTTACTGATCATAGTTGTAGGCTTGACTGCTGCTCTGTTTTAATTATTTAAATTGAATTAACTCTATCTAATTTGAATAAATCAAATTCATTGTCAAAGACTTAAAACTTCCTGATTCCTTTCTCATTGGATATGATTACTTGATTAAAATATTTACAAGCCGCATAGAAGAACACATATCTTTTAAGGAATCATAAGTAACTTCAAAGACTCTGGCTTTGAATAAATTTTTGTGGATTTATGACCTCCTACATGTCCTCGTCTATTTATCTTGTCTTGCTCCTTTGGTGAACTTCTGGTGTTTGTGAAAAGAAGAAAGAAAACGCAGGCCAGAAGCAGACAAAATGTAGGACAGATGCTATGGAAACTTCCGTATTACGTCTCAGCAAATTATTCCAGCCTGAATCTGAACTCTCGTGGTCCAAGCTTATACAATGATTACCAAACTTGTCACTCAGTAATGATTGTATAATGAGAATAAAATTTACCTAATTGTAGTACAAGGCTGGAACAAGGAAATTAATGAAAATAAGTGAATAATCAAGGGAAGAGAAACTGGAAAGCCAGAACATCCATCTTCCTGCCAGTACAGGACTGTTTTCTGTAACCATTTCCAGACTTCAGCTGGCTTAGCTTTAAATGTGAAAAGCAATGGAGCTTTCACAAATCTTCTTTAGAACACTACAGTTTTACTTAAACCAAAGATTTACTCATGGTGAAAGGTGATGGCACAGCTACCACATTAACACTACCCAGTGCAGTACACAGAGATTGGGTCTCCTGACATTGTACTGGCCACTCCCATGACTGTGCAGCCTCCGCCAAAAGGCTTTGAGTTTCCAGTCTGAAGGCCAAATCCTGACAAAAAGATATTCATTGTGAATACTACCTGAATTACTTAAATTATCTGTTTGGGTCATCTTGTCTCCATTACTTCTAGGGAGTGGTATCTCACTCTTTCTTTGACCCAGCTGAACAAGGTAACATTCAATGCAAATATTAGACCATCAGACTGTCTGGCTTTAAGCCAACAAGCAGGTTTGGTTTAGATCTTCCTAAATGTGTTGAAAGAGGCATGATGTAAATCTGTGTGCAACTTGAGCCCCCGAAAGGTCACCCAGGCTCCTGTATAAGGGCCAGCAGGTTTGATGCTCTGTGCCTGACACAGCTTACATAGCAGAGATGGCAGAGTGCGGGGGGAAAAGAGTATGACAGAGGCTCCCTTAATGGATTCCTCCTGAATTAGGAAGGACTCTTGTTTCTTTAACAACAATTATTTTTCTAGGATTCTCCTGGAAGTTACACCTATATGCAACACATCAACAGTTAATTCTTCAACCTTTCCAGATATATTTTAGATAGAGTTGACCTTGTTTCATCAAGCAGCAGCTCTGAGGAGCTATTTGGAGAACCTGAATGTCCAGTGGGGAGAGATACCCAGTACATGGTCCTGGTGTGGGCACCGGGAGGCTGTAGAGGGGCTGCTGGAGCGCCTAGCATGTCCCATGTCCTGATGGTTAGCTCTAAGCGGTTCCTTTCCAGCCCGTGGGCTTCCTGGCTTGCCCCCTTCTCTCTCTGGTACAATAGAATAAGCTGTGACAACTCACTTAGATGCCGTAAATAATGTCAACAGTGATAGAAACCTTTTTGGCTGTTATAATAGCTAAGATGGGCTCCCCAAAGAGGTGCTTTGAAGCTGTCCTAGGGACGATTTCCAGTTTGCTGCCGTGTTGGTAAGACTATGCTTGCCTCCCTGCAGCAGCCAACAACATTAGCAGGATTTCTATACAGTCACTGAGGTGAGGGAAGATCCATGACAATTCACTTTGTCAAGGGTATGATTTCATAATACTTCTTTTTGCCTAATACCTGTCAAATATCTTCAATTTTTTACTTGACTGAAATGTCAAGTGTTACTCCTGGAAGTAACACATTTATTTTGAGACTATGTAAGGATAGGATAAGATTACTGATGTAAAGTTGCATAGCAGTTCCTGCTTAAATATTATCAGCTGGGTCGTACTCAGTAAGGTTTGAAGAAATGGCAATCTAGAAAAATGTTACATTTCAGAAGCTCTTCTGAATAATTTATTGCCACTGCATACTGAGCTGGTTGCAGGCACAAAGAGAGTATGTAGTTTAATACGAAGACTTGAAGTAAAACAAGCAAGGAAGAATGGCTCGAGATACTGCTTCAGAGTTGCTGAGAAAACCTCTGAACAGAACAAACCAAACAGTCATAAATAATATTAGAAGGACATGAGTGATGCAAAAAATTTCCCATTTGAGATAGGGGAGTTTTGCAAGGAAGGTGGGCAGAGAAGACAAATCTATAATGAAGGTACAGAAACTCACTGATGTGTTTAAGGAAGTGCTGTCTTAGCGATGATGTTACCTAGATCACCTTCCCAAAATAAGAAATAACATGAACAATATTGTAGACATGTATATAGACTTGTTTTTAAATCTTCAAAATTTTGCTTCCCAAGTTGAAATAAATGTTATTTTTAATTTAAGGACTCTATTTGGTCATTAAATGTACCACTGATTACAGACTCCTGACAAGGAAAAAAAGGTTGCCAAATTTAGATTTGTTGAGAAAGCACAGGAAATATATATGGGACTGGTCTAGGGGTGGAAACTCAGGGACCATACTGAATTCATAAATTGAACAGAAGTATCATTTATCTTGTACCACTCAGAACAGGCAGATGCTGTATGCCTTTGAGGAAAAAAAAAAAAGAGCTTTTTTTTTTTAATGGGCACCATTGTATGAATTGTTTTCAGCAGAGTTTCTTCCGCTTGTAACAGAGTTGGCAGCATACACAAGTTGTATTTTTTCCAGTCTTCCCTCTACTTGTTTACTGTTCAGTGTACTCGGAGATTTGCCTCTGCTTATTAATTAGAATGAAACAAGAAGTTCAAGAATTATCACTTAAACGCGTGTAGCTATTTAAGAGGAGATTTGGACACTGGCTTTGCTCTTGTGGTGACTGCCTGCAAGGGCCAGTGCTCCCCAGCCTGGAGAAGGTGACAGCCTTTCCTCCTTTCTATACATAAAATAGGAGATTTGCAGTCAGTAGCAAGTACATTTACTTAGGAATGTCCCTGCAGGGTAGATCTTAATCACTATTTCACTGTGAACTCTACTAGCAAGGATTTAGCCAGGATCTCGGTCAGGGTGATATGTGTGATAGCCTGTATCTGTACAGCCAAGGTGATTTGTTTGTTAGACTATTTTTAAGTCTAAGGCTTAGCGGTAATGGTTGCTTTTGACAACCTTCTTATGCCATGCTGTCTTTATTTAGTTAACTTCTTTCCACTAGAAACGCATTTTTCCACAGCCCCATTTCTAAATAATAGAAATAAGTAACTTGACAATGACATACATTTCCTTCAACCAGAGTCACGGGGGAAGTTTTTAGTCTGAATAGTAATGCGTGACTGCTGCTAACATTTGAGAGACAAGATAATCCTCTTTTTTTAATTCTTGGAGGCTTTCCTAAAATGATACATACTTATTTACATAGAAAAAAAAAAATCAAAACCAGGACTGCATCATTGCATCTGTACAGTTTTTGAAATGTTTTGACACATTCGCCGAGATTTACTAGGTAATTTCACATGCTTGTCTGGCAATTTATAATCCATTCTTTTGCACTACAAGCTGCATCCTTGAGTTTATTTTATGGCATAGACATAAAGTAAACTAAATGACAACAGCCCCTGGCCTCTCCCTTTTATCTATGGGAATGACCTTCAGTAAACAGAATCCAAGGGATGTTGCACATGCATTTTGATATATATTTATATTAATGGGAATGTTTCTGAGTAAATGAGGAAGCAAGCCTTGGCTTAGAGTAGAGTAACAATGCAATTATTTAATAAACTGTTTGTCGCAAGAATCTTTCAGGGTCAGTATTGCATCAAAAGGTGCACTGTTTTGGAACCGTCTTTGGGCCTTGGTTTTCTAATATTAGCTGCTGAGAAAAATTTGTGAAAATCTGGCTTACTTCTCTCTGAGCTGATGGGTTTCCGCAGTAAAGTTGGGATATGTATGAAATACAGCACAAAACTCCCACTCAATTCAGGGAAGAATTAGTCCCCCTCAAATTGGAGATAGATTAGTATTAAAGGAGAGAAGTAATGAAGTATTGTATACCATAATTTTGATGTTAATATGGACATTATAGTCCAAATTCTACTTTTTTTCATTCAATCAGAAATCAATGAAGCAACTCTGTGTTATAAGCGCAAGAACTAAAAGGAGAACTGAAGATAGAGAAAAGTAAAACACACTGAGTAAAAGACTAGGGCTCCACACTGATTTTCAAGGCATAGAGCAGGTTCACATGGAAAATAACTTTTAAAAGCTGGAGGAGGAGAAAAGAGAGGAAGGAAAGGTATGCCTGACCTGCAGTTTAAGATTAATTTGTGCTGCAAGGTCAGGAACGTTGGAATTTCAAGGGTTTGTTTTGCCCACTATTTGGAGTCACTTCATATTTTTGTACTAGAGCTGAACTTCTCCAATGATAAACATGTTTAGCTCCAGGCATTTGGTTTGTTACCAGCTGGTAGCAGGGGGAAAGCGTTGCTTATTCTCCAGACTAGTGAGAACTCACTTGGAAAGCTTCTGTTCCTCCAGTTCCAAAAAGCACAGCTAATTCACTCAATCCTTTTTTTTTCTGAAGAGGTTATAGTTGGATGATTCTTATTACAGTGTTTTTCATTTTGTCCTAAATCTTCTTATGTTTTCATTTTGGACATTGGTCTATAAAGCATCATGATGTGTACCGGTACAGATACAAAAAAATCTATTTATTTTATTTTATTATAGACCAGATTGTAACCTGTCCCCCATATTATTTTAACGACATAAGAATACAGAAAACACTGTTATTTAGCGGAAGCAGTGCTGTGGGTTAGGTGGCACAATGCTACAGTGCCACTACACTAAAGAAGGACATTTTTCAGGACGAAGAAATATACTCTGCTCTCAGAGTAAACCTGAGCTCTGTCCCTTTGGAACAGTCCATAGACTCAGAGAATATATGCTGTATGTGGCATGATATATGGTCTTGTAGGAGCAGGGGAAACTGAGCCAATGTGCCCATTTTAAAAAGCAAGCGAAAACAGAAAATCAAAGTTTGAAGTTCAGGCTAATAGAACTGTGGCCAATCTGAAGTAATAGACTTGTCTAATGTAAAAACCTCGTATAATTTCACTGTAGGTTTATATTCTTAATTATGTAATTCACACTAATTATCACTGTATAACTATTTGTGCAACTCCTCCTCCTGTAACCAACCTTAAATGATACCACTTATTTAAAACACACTTGGATCAAAAGAGTAGCTTGTATTACCTCCAGCTCCATGTGTTTTTCTTCCTTGTCATGGTCCTTCAAGTCCTTTTCAGAATGATCATTGCAGTCTTCTAAATGACAGATGTGTTGATATTTAGTAAGTTCATGTTTAGCTTGCTTTCTTTGAGAAACATTCCTTCTATGGAGACCATTGAAAAATGCCTCATACAGTGGCAGTTCTGTAAACACATCACCATCATCTCTACCATCTGCTTCTTCCTCTTCAGATGAAAAATCTTCTGCTTCTCCGGCCTCGCAAATATGGAGTTTAGTATTAGCTTTATGTGATAAAAATTTGGAATCAGAAAATGTGATAGCACTTGGTTTGTGTTTTATGACTCTGATCTCATGACTCCTTTCTGGTTTCTTGTCTGAATTTTTTCTTGTAAGGACTGGCCATTCTCTGTGTGAGGGAAGGTTTAAAGGATCTTCCTGTCGCTTCTGCCTTGCAGAATAGAGCAATTCTTCAGAAAGGTGCTTTGTCTCAGGCTGATCAGTGGCACTGACACACCCTGCAGTGGTGCCAGGTTGCGAGGATGTTTCATTGTGGTCTATTAAGAATGACGCAGACAGCAAACTCAACTCAGGTTCCAGTAAAAGATTCTGAAATTCAGATGGACTTGTCTGTTTTTCTGTCTTTCTTTGGTATTCTTCATACTTTGCTTCCTTTGGAGTCCCCAGGCGCTTGGCAGATGTAAGATAAGGTGAGACCTGTTCTTCTTCATAGATGTTAGTTTCCATTCCAATGAATTTCATCCATCAGAGATCAAAATGACTTCATTCTTGGTTTTCTTAAGAAACATAACTCTGCATATGTAGCCAGGAAATATCTTCTTATTTTTCCAAAACCATGATCACACAATCATTATTAATGCCTGGATTCTCATACAAAATATCTGAATTCTCTCTGCTCCTGAAAATTAAAAAAAAAAAATAAAAATTGGAGTGCATCAGCAAAAGTAATCCTGAAACACTAAATTCCAGTATCAAATTTACTTAAAGGTCTCTTAAAAAAATATTTGATGTATGCAGATTAAATGAACTTAAAACATGAGAACCTTGGCTTGTTTACCTTAGAGACTAGGAAAGAACGGGCAAATGCAGAAACAGTTTTTAAATATTGACTTTATGTTGATTATTGACATAATGGTTCAGAAACATTCAAAGAGATGTTGGCTATATGCTTGTTATTAAAACATGCCTCTGTTCACTATATTTTTATTGTCTGTTAAATAATTGAAAACTTTTACACTGTTTTGATAAAGCTACTAAAATGTCATAGGGAAGAGCAAGGAGCCAAAGTAATTGACAGAAAAGAAAGAAGATTTCAATATAGGTAGAACTTTCTGTCTCTCTGTGTCTGTGAATTGCCAGTGCAGTGCAGAACCTGTCCATTTCCAATAAATTTGCAAAGCAAAAAAAAGAGGCTAAAAATACAGAGAGCTTCCGTACTACATCAGAGTTGGCCATGTCTGGTTTAAATCAGTCTTAACTGCTGTGCTCACATCTAGGCTCTGCATCTCCAATGCATGGGAAGAGGGGAGCAGCTGAGGACCCGATCTTGCATCACCGAATAGCTTACATCCACCCATATATGTAATTGACTTTTTGTGACAGATTGAATATTGAAAGTATTTATTTTAATGATTGTTTCAGTACCCCATCTGTGAGAGACCAAAGCAGAACAGAAGCTTTTCAAAATAAAAAGGGAAGCTTAAGCCTTTGATGTATGTGGCAAATCTGTCAGTGATGAGGAAGACATGTCAGAAGGCAGCACTGTGATTGTCAAAGTGGGAAGCAAGCAAAGTAAGATGCTGGCATGTGATGTGCCTCTCACTGCATGTGCCATAAACTGAGCAATGCACACCAGCTAGGCATATTTTAGTGCTGGTTAGTGGATATTTTAGTGTTACAGACATACATTGGGTAATAGAAAGAACACTGTTACACACACAGAAAATTTGGATTTATTATATTACCTGTGTCATTTGAACTGCAGCTGTAAAAGGTGTGAGCATGCAGGTACACACTGTTTAGGTAGACTTCCTCTCAGCTATTGCCAGCTATTTAAAAGTCAGACATTATTGTAAGCAACTGTCCAGCCTCCTGCTGGAGTCAGTGGAGAGAGAAAAATGCTTCTAGAAGGTAAATGCTCTCTCTTATCTTGGATAAGTACTTTACCATGGGATGAGTCTCCCTCTTGGCATGGCTGCCTTATCCAAAACTATGGAGGCAGTCTAGACAAAAAGCTTACGCTGATCACCCAACTTTTAGAGGGACGAATAAAGGCAAAAAGAATCTCGCCCCATATCTTTGTTACACAATAATCATAGATTACATTGTCTACATGTGAATGAGAAACCTACTTTTGAAGCTCTCATTTTCTCAGCTTCAAATTAGCCATCTACACAGAAGTGACTTCACTTTCAGGAGTGCTGAACACCCTTGGCTCTCCCTAGCATTAAGCAGACTAATTGAGCACAATGTCTTTGAAAAAGAAAACACACTCCCACATTTGTAGAGAATGATTGGAATAACTAACATTTCACATAGTATTTTGTACATTTTGGGCACAGTGAAAAAGCCTCCTGCCATTTCGGGTGAATACTGAGTATTACCTGTGCTTCACTATGAGCCATCACCTTTGTTTTTTGGTCCCTGGCCCCCTCTGCTAGAAGGCATGCTGCTAGCACCCACACTCTCACAATGCAGACCCAGGTACAAGTGAAGAAGATTCATCTAGAAGACTCCCAAAAAGGCAGCAAAAGCGCTTTGGCCTGGCTGCCCACACCAGCATGTTGCCACCCGGTGAGAGATGGGTTGTGTTCACCAGCCATTGCTGCTCGTGGCTGCCCTGTTCCTCACCTATCGGTGGTTCCAGCAATGCTCAGGTCTCCAGGTCTCCCCCACAGACTGTATTTCCCAGCTTCACCCTTTCCTATTGTCACTCTTCTTTTTCTGACAGAAATTGCCCATCCTTGGCCTGTTCCCTGGACCCTCTTTAGTTCTCGTAATGCTGCCAAGCAGGCTCTGCTGTGATGACACCTGCAGGAATATACGTCTGTGTTCGTAGGACCATCTTTGCTGTAACAAACTTAAAATACAGCATAAAATGCTCCAGAAGAAGCTACAGAAATTCTGCAGTAGGTAAGCGTGGGATAAGTGAATTACACATTTTTTATTTCTAGCATTTTAAGATGATGCTTTAAACTCCAAAACATGAATTATCATCCCTGCAAAAATCTGTATTTTTCATTATCTCTGGATATTCCTAGCATCTAAAATAAATGTCCAGCTTCTTTTAAAATTTTCCTAAGTTCTTTCTCTCAAATGATTTCCAGTTTTACAGGATGTGGTGTGAAGCTATAATTTTTACAGTTTAATTACAAAAGGCATAACATTTTTTTTCTGTTCATTAGATTTGTTTACTCCATTGGACTCTTTCTTTTTTTTATTTTTCCTGTGATGAGACTGGAACAAAGAAAGTATGCAAGAGCAGGCTGGTTTTGTGCAAGTATGGCAAGAAATCTCTGAAGAGGAAGTGGTAAAAAGAGACAGTGTGAGTTTACCCTTATTCATCCTCTGGAACATATCGCTTTACTCAATCTAGCAGTGGCTGGGAAAAAAACAACACCCTTATACAAAATATCAAATTCCATATTTTATAAAGAGTTACACATAGATGTTTATAGCTCCTAAAAATGGAGCATTTTTGGCAGAGCTGTGGATTTGGAAATCCTGCCCATAGCAAAATGTGTAACTCAGAGGTCTGAATATTCAGAGCTAAATCTGTACGTTGTAAAAGGCCTGTAACACAGCCCTGCAAAATAAGGTAATTCTCACCACAATTCTGAATGTATGCACTTGCAAGTTCTGAAAAATAAAAATCTTTCTGAAAAAGGTCTTCAAGGCTTTATAAATAGGGAAATCACTTTCATATGCATACGTAATTCTAAACATATACTGTAGCATTAGCTCTACTGGTAGGCGTTAGTGTAGGTAAAGATGTTGTTGAATAATAAAAGTCTCTCGGGCATATGTGTGGATTTTTCCAACTAGAAGGGAAATGTGGGGGCTACTACAGCTAGCTGTCCAACCAAAACTGACTCCAAAACAGCTTAAGGAACGGCACAAAAAAAGCAAGATAGGATTTTTTCTTTAAGCGAAAATGTGCAATGCATATCTGGGTGTAGGAACTTCAGCTTTTTACACACATGACTTTAAAACTTACAACCGGAATTTTATTTTCTGAAGAAAGCTCCTTACAAATCAGCAATAAATTAATACAGATTTGTGATACAGCCAGTGAAATGCTATGGAGGGAGAGTTCTCATATGGTCTGGCACAAGCAAATGTGTATGTGCAGACCCACAGATAATTTTTTGTCTATCATGCTCTATTGGCTTGATTCTCCTTTTCCCAGACAACCTAAATTTGTATTAAAACTCACCAAATTTTGCACAAAGATCACACAAAAGGCATATATTAGGCTTAGCCATTAAACAGGAGGATTTTATAGGCAATTTAATATTCATAGACTCATTCTGTTTTCTTGAGTAAATATAAGGAGAATTGCTTTCTGGGGCAAATGATTATGCTTTATTTCATAGGGTTACTATAATAGCAAGTCACCTAAACTAACTTTTCAAACATTGCTTAAATTAGTGCCTTTCAATACCCATTATGTATTTTGGCATTACAGAGCATGTGAATGTGTGGAATTTTCTTATTTCTTTAAATTCAGTTTAAACTTGAACTCACATAGTAAACCAGCCAGTCAAGTCCTAATCTTGGCTGGAACAGTACACCACTCATCTGAAATAATGAGTTTTTACCCCTCAGCCCCTAATGCATTTGTTTCCCTTTCACAATGACTTTGCTTAACATTTCCCATTGACTTAAACAATCTTCCCTTGAAAAATTAAGCAAACAAGGTAAGAGAATGTGAGACACACAAACTAAGAGCAAATTAGGAGATCAGGATTTTTTTTCCTCATGATAATTTTACCTGTTTTGCAAGGTAACCTCATATTTTTCAATTCAGTTAATTTCCATAAGCGTAACAACAGGAACTCAGTTAGTAGCCAAAAGGTCCTCCAAACGTTGGAGCAGAACAGAAAAAGAAGTGAGCAGATCCTTAACAAAAGGCATTTCAGCTTGCTTGCTGCACAAGAACTCTGTCAACAGAAGTATGTGTGAGACTCCCTGGGGCGAAAACAGCCTTCTGCAAGCACTGGCCAAATTATTCACAGAAAAAGACAGAAAAAAAGGAGAGGGAAGAAAAAAAATAAAAAGAGAGAGTGAGAGCATGCTTCACAGGAACACCAGGCACTTCTAAAAATACAGTATGACCTCATTCTTCACATTATGCCAGACTTTAACATTGTGCTTTATCACCTGAAGCACCTGGAGTCAGGTTCCCACTGCACACACTCGACTTTGGATGCTGTCAAGTTTTGAAAAGGTAGGCTGTGAAATGCCTTTTGATGTAGTATAAAGCCAGTATAAAGGAACACCAAAATTAGCTTTCCATGTCACTTGTAAATTCTAATTATTTTTTGCCTGTGTTTCATCGAGACCTACATTTGCTGCCAGGGCTTCACAAGTCTTCCCTTTTGTATATATTAATAGGATCATAGCTTGCAGACAGACTTCCGCATAGGCTGCAAAGTGTAGCTGTAGTGTAGGTTACTGGACCTGTGAGATTCTGAGTGCGATTATAAATCAGTTATTTGCAAATCTAGCCTGGAAAGGAAAAGGGTGAATTTTCATTGGAAATATGGGGTGAGGAGACTCGGAGTTATAGTTTAATTTTGGAAGTGTTTTTCTGTATTGCTTTTGATTAGAGCAAACAGCAAAAATCGAAAAGCTGCGATACCCTTCTGCTCATGTAATGGATCTTGGACGCTAGTAGTAGTAGATTACATTTTTCACCTTGAGGTATCGAGGCACAGATATTTGGCACAGATGCTGCCAAATCTACGTCCCTCCTGACTCGTTTCAGTGAGTGAGGGAGGCGGCACTTAGATGCTGATTTCTCTTGCACCTCATGCACCTGATTGCTTTTGCTGAAGTTAAACAGTATTTTAGTCAGCAAAGAATTTGACATATTTATGAATGAGTCACTCAGCAAATGAAGCCACATCTTGAGGCAACCATTTTACAGGAATTGCTTTATATGACAGTTTAGTGAGGCTTGTCTCAACTTAGAAATGTTTATTATCCCAGGACAGCTGTACTACCAAGCCTCTCCTTCAGCTTTGCCATGTCTGTCCCCACCTCCGCTGTGGCAGAAGCTCATTTTACATTGCCAAGGAAAGTAAAATATCTTCTCAAATGCAATAAACTACAATGATAAAGAGACACTTTGCTAATTTAACTGTGCTTACCTTCATGTTTCTCTTAGGTGCAACTGTTGGTCACAGATGTGCTGTTTTCCAACCATCATAACTAATGCAGCTATGTCAGCAATTTATTTACAGCTGGACCTACTTGCAATATATAGGAGGGAAAGACTCTGCTCCAGGAGGGATCATTGACACATTTTGTGTGATTCGCTGAGCCTGAGGTTGAGTTTAATCCAGCTGAGGCGCTAACATCCTGCCAGTGCGCTGACTCAATTGTATTTCGGTCTAAAACAGCATTCTCAACAGCACTGTCATTGTCACCTTACCACCATGTGGGAACAGTGGTTTAATTGCAAATAAGGTGAGAAAATACCCTCTGTAATACAACTATTGCCATTTCTGAGAACACAGATCCATGGGCAATGTTTAGTCCTAGTTAGTTTACATAAAGCGGGCCTTGACTTTGTAAATCATTCTGCTCTGTGCAGCCCATGAATAGCGTGGTTATGATCATGAGCAAAATCAAACAGCAGGAATGTATGAGCACCAGTAAAGCGAAGGACTAGACATACTTCTTCGCACTTGGAAAAGTCTCATATTTGCGTATCCGATTGCAGCCTCTCAGAAGAAGGTACCGAAAAGGAGTCAGATATGAATGGGGAACTGAGGATACATGTCTTTCAGCATGCCTCTGAGAACATGTATGAAGCATCTTTAAAGAATAAGATCCGGCTTTCCTTCTGCCATTAGGCTTCTTTTTAGCGTTGCATTCAATGTATTGTTTTTGTATTCCTTGTTCTGCCTCACGTATTTTGTCTTGCACCTATGAAATGCAGCATCAAGCTCCTGATGAGGCATTGGCCTGAGGTTGTTTGACTACATGCTTTTAGAAGGCAATTTCGAGTGATTTAAGATTACAGTCTGAACTACTTGAGAAATTAAACCTGATGTGAAGTTGCTGAAAATCCCAATACTCACGGGAAAGAAGAGGTGAAAGGGGTGTGTGTGTGCATATGCATTTATCTAAAATCTATGGTATTAAATGAAAACCAGAATTTTTTAATGTATTGACCTAGGATACTTTGGCTTTGTTTTTACATGAATGGTGCAATCAACGTGAAACAGGAAGAGCAGCCAGTCACACACAGACACTGTTCATAAACAGAGGCCCCCAAAAAACCCAACACCTAATAAATATTTTTAGAATAACACTGGATAAACCACATAGGAAAAAAAAAATCTGTCTCCCTGTAAGTTGAGGATCTTGGCATTGGTAAGATCCTAGCTCTTCATCTAAGCAGCCAGTCCAAACCAAAGTCAGGAAACAGCCTTTCTGCAAGCAAAGGCACAGAGGTATGAGCTGCTTCTCCCTCCAGTTTAAATACTACCACTGTTTCTTCAGCCTGTAAAGTGAATTCCGTTACATATGTTCAAGGGGTGCTCAATGGACTGGTTGGAAATTAATCTTCATTTTGCACAAGAGGAAAGAGGCTGGAAGAAACAATTTTCTCATATCGGAGGATATCTATATTGAGATGGATGGCTTAAGGGTCATATTCACATCTTTACTTTTTTTTCAAGCTCATGAAGCCCACTTTGGGTGGCTTTCAAAACTGCATGCGTCCCTCTGAGAAATCTCTGCTGAACCTGTGACACCAACCAGAAGCCAAACACACTGGACAAAGGCAGTTGTTTTGGCACTTCATAGGGGCAGAGACTGGTATAGATCTGTGTTTTATTGTATGGTTCATAATTCCTTAAAAATGAAAGAAATTAAGTTCTTTAAAGTTATTTCCTTCTTTGAAGAAGGAAAACATATCACTGCCTTGGATGCCTTCATGAGAAGGTATCAATTCATATTAATTTAACTTATAATCATTATTATCCACCATCTGCATACAGGGAATTGGACGCTTGTGTCTACTGTGACCACACAGCCAGCAGAACAGATGTAAACAAGAATCAAAGTTTCTTTATCACACAAAGCCATGTCTTCATCACATCTCATCTTCCATCCATAAAAATTGTTTTGTTTGATTTACTAATTGTTATGATTGAATTTACATAAAGAACAGAAGAGACTGAGGCTTCAACAGGCATCATGACTAAGGATCAGCACTTACTTTAATAGGCTGAAATCTTCTTGCTAAATCTATTTATAGAGAAGAGTTGCATTTCATTAGAAATGTCCATGCTTTTTTCCCTGACCTGAGTTCTCTTAAACAGGGATAAACCAACAGTCTTAACTAAACCACCACCCCTCCAAGCCATTGATTTTCTCAGAATCTATTAAATTCCCCCAACGGCTCCAAGAGCCTTCAGTAACTCTTTAGTGCCCTGCTTTTACTTCAAGCTTGCCTCACACCAGCAAGTTAAATTTCAAGTCCAGATCCTACTCTTCAAAGTCATTTCCATGCCTTGACTCTTTCTTCAGCTCTCTCTGTCCTTGCAAGCTGTGGCCGTGCCCACCGCAGGGCACGGCGGGACGAAGAATAACTTCTGGCACAGAAGCCTGGCACAGGGGGAGAGGCTTCCCACCAGCTGCCAAGATCTACTGCGCTCAGCTCATGAGAAACCACAATAAAAATAAATCTCTCTTGCTGTTTTCTGAGCAAAGTATAGACACAAAAATAACTCACAAGACACTGGTGTTTGGGATGAGAACAAGCTTAGGCTTCTGCAGAAATTCCCAGCTAGTCCCAAACCAGCCAGCCTGGGAAGCTAGAAGCAGCCGGACTGTGGTAGCTGCTGAACCCTGCACATGTTTATTAATCCTGCTTACAGGACTGGGCTGTTTCTGATACCTAAACCAGCTCACCGAATATCTGAAGGAAAAATAGGGAAAAATTAAATTGCTTAAATGTAGGCTTCTAGTGCCCTGTGAGACATCCTAGACTACCCCACCTGGCCTTCAGCTGCCAGCTCAGAGGTGTGAATCTTCTCCAACTCCTTTGATATATCTACTGTGTGGATGTCGAAGGACAGCAGGGTATCTCAAAGGGCACTGCTAGGCACCCGCAGGTAGGCACTTGTTTAGTGTGAATTGTAGCTTCAGTTTACTTAGTAGGCTATTCAAAGAATTTAACTTCAGGCACTTAATTTTGGTGACTAATTTAGGATTCTTAGGTAAGAGCTTCAACCTCTCCTTTGCCTATATAAAAAGCCTACATTCTTAATGTATGCACCTAAATTCAGCTAGCATAAGTACTGTATTGCTTTAAAAAAAAAAAAAAGTACGTATGAGTCTCCTGGTTAAGCAAAGAAGCTCCTGCAAGAAACTAAACTGATCAAAATTGCCAGCAGCTCTCTGCTGTGTAAGGACCTGTATCTGTGCTGCAGTACATTATTATGGAAAGTTTCAAGGCTAAATCAGAACATACTCAGAAAACATACAAGAACAAGTCCTTTAGTGCCATGTGTGTTAAATCAGTTTGTGGCATTTCGGCTCCCCAGGTTTGTACTCCTATCAATCTTCTACTGTTTCTGCAGTGTTTTGGCAACACGCTACATTTCTCAGTTGAAATATGCCGCTTAATGCAAGACTGGTAAACAGCTTGAATAGGCAGGGCTTTGATTTATGAACTGCATCAATATGGTAATGAGGATGTTGGCTGGGCAATTAGTTTTAAATTGTATAAGCTCACACTAGCTCTTGTTATTATGAGTACAAAGGTTTGTCATAACACCTCTGAGTTCAGTATTTCAGAATCCTCTGGTATCTTTATACCTATTAGACCAGAACTGCAGCAAATTACAGCCTCTGCTACACCGTCTGAATCTAATATCACTAAACCATTTGTATGAAAATATCAGCAGTAAATAGGTGCATCCATTTAAAATGCTACTTTGCATGCATTTTTTTTTTCTTTTTTCATTCCAAGATGGGCTTTGGACTCCAGCAATGTCTTTATCACCCTCTCTAATCAGTGTCTGTAATGAATGCTAAAGAAATGGTGACCCCTGCAATAAATGCCTATTACTACAAAGGCCATGCCAGAGGGCAGACTCCTCCTCCTAAGACCTGCTGGGTGCATGACCTATAAATGGCAGCAGGGGAGGACTGTGTCAGCCACAATGAAGATAAGTTATTTCAGAGGGAGCAAAAGTTATTTTGGAGGAACCTCCTGTGATCCCTATCTGTATGTGTGATAAGGCCAAGGCGAATCCTACTCAATCAGTTTTGGTCAAGCAATATTTTTTGGTAGAAGAACTCTTCCCTCAAAACCAACATATTTTTGATGGATGACCCAATGCATTTTTGTTGAATCTGAAAAAAAGAAATTCATTTATGTTGGGCGATATTTACTCCTTTTGATTAATCTAGTTAATTTTTCCGAGCTTTCAGAAGAAAGAAGTGTTCAACTATAAAGTGTTCAGATGAGTATTTCAGTATTTTCAACATTTCTATTTCTTGCTTCCCCATGTGATTTTTTTTTTTTTGTATTATTAAGTATTCAGTTAATTTGACAGAAACTCACAGTTCTTCTGAAATCTTCCTTTTCTGGGCATGTTTATGGTTTTTTTTTGCCCAGATATACCAGGCGAAGTCAAAACACCCAGCAATACTTCAGTGACAGCTGCTTTAGAGGTGTCGAAAGTTTTATTTATGTACAGAAGGAAGTGTTTCTTAAGCCAAGGTGCATATTTGAGGCCTGAATAGCTATTTTAAACAAATTCTCCGTTTGCCTTTCTGCCTTTTCGTTATTCATCTCCCTTTTGAGAGCGTCCAATAATTAGTTACACTTATCTGTTTTCCAGTTGCAGTTCTCAGATTTCAACTTACTGAGATTTCTTGATGTGTTTGCTAAATTAAAGAGACTTACAGTATCAGAGGATCTCTTCCCCATAGAAGGGGTCTTTCTAGACTTTTTATCAAATAACAGCTCTCCTTTTTGGATGAATGCAAACAACTGAACATTTCAAATGGTGTAGCAAATGTAGTCTAAAAATATCTAAACTAGCTTTAAGTTTACTAGCTTAGGTCTCACAAATAATAAAGCAGTGGAGCTGAGGCATACTGCTGTGATACACCTATTTTGGGGTATCAAAAGAGTTATTAACTCAAGAGATCTTTACATGGCACCTTCAATGAATGTATGTCAAGTTCAGAGGTCATTTTTGTAGCTCTTCTCTGGACCCGCTATAAGTTTTGTTTCTTATAGTATAAATTTCTCCTGTGAGAGTTCCTCAGATTTTCTCTACCTGTGACGTCTTTCCTCTACACCGAATAAAACTGCTTTGGGCATTTCCACATGACTTTGTGGAATGAAGTAGCAAATAATCACCCCATCATGAAAAACTGTGCAATCCACTAGTGGATGCTGCTAGAAATTTTAAAGGGTCTACTACACCTCAGGCATAGTCCACAAATAAAGAATGAGCTGGATGTTTTTTTACAGAAAGAAATTTGGAGCACAGAAAAATATCTGAAACTCTCACTTTATATGCAGACTAAAAGGTATATGAAGCAAAAGTGCAGGAAATTTATTTCCTAACTTTTTCCAGCTTTTCTTTCCTACATAAGCTATTTCTTTCCAACCTTTAATAAGTAAAACCCAAAGATAGGTAGAAATCTTAATCAAAGGGGATGTCCATTGCCTGGCAGGACGAAGCTCACACAGAACATAAAATTCAATTAATCAGATTCCCATGGAAACACAGTATTGATGCAAACTCTGTTACAGAGCCCTTTAAACAAGCAGAATGGTTATTTCCAGGTTCTACACAGTACATAAGCATTCAATCAAATGGTCAACACTCCTCTCTCTAGCCAAGGGCCTCTGCAGCTCTATTCAAATATATTAACCTCTGAGATAGATGGTATCTTTCATCCTCTCTTTTACAAGTACAAAGTGTGTTGTGTTAACGTAAGAGATTTTCTTTCCTTCAGAGTGCTGCAGATGAGTCATTAATTCAGATATCAGAGAGGAGCAAAATTAGTCAGGTTTTTTTCCCTTAAGACAAGAAAAAGACTAGTTGCCTTGACTGAGCTTTAGAAGTGCCAGAAATTCCATTTCAGTGTTCATTTATTAAAAATGCCAGCCTGTTCATTTGTGCATATTGCAGATACTTTTATAGAGACTCTATTATGGTTCAGGATGCCTGTACCATCATAGTATGAGTTAAAGATCTGTCAGCAAATCGTTTTTTTATGGGTATAAAACTCAGTCACTGTAAATCATACCAGGCTAAAGTGATGGCGTATCTTTGTCATGCTAGATATAGATTTTTTTTTAACAATGAGGAATAATCACCACATTGGTAATTTTTGGTTAAGAAGCAGAAAAACAAGTAAATATGTATATTTCACAGTTTCGTTAGCTTCCTCTCCCTTCCTCTCACTACCCTAATGCTCCATATAGTTTAAGGCCAAAGTTTGTGGTATTTTCATCACAAAATATCTTAAGAGGGCTTGATCTTCAAAAAACCATGGGCCTCTCCTTTTGTAAAATATCAGCCATTTCTAAAGTGTGCCTCTCCAAAGGGATCGTTTGTGTGATGATAAATATTCCGATTTCAAGACATCAAGCTCACTTTGGCTGGTTTTTAAAACACGTTTTAGTGCCCACTAATCTTAAAAATCCTAAGAGACTGAAACTAATGCAATCTTGGCTCCCTGAGTGAAAGCGATGACAGGGCAAAGCAGCCATATGAAATATGGACTTCCCTGTACACCTCAGCCAGGCATAAACTGCAAACCACCCATGCCAGGAAGAGTGGCAGGGACAAAATCAAGCAATGTCACCGCCTCCGGCCACCCGCACCAGGGCACTTACTGCTGACAGGTTTCTCGCTGCCACCTCTCTCTTTCTTTAAGCTGCAGTAAATGAACGCTGTTCGTGCTTTTTGGTGTGGGGGGGGAACACGGAATCGGCCTTGTTCATGTTTCATCACCACAAGTTGTGTGAACATGTGGCAGTGCCTGCAGCCACAAAGGCAGTGTGTATTATTAGCCATAGGGCTGCATTTCTTCAGTCAAGCTCTGCTTTGCAAGATGATGCCCAAAAGCAGTGAAAAGTAGAGATACTCTCAGACTTTCCCAGGAAAAACAGAGCGCCGTGTAGGAAACAGCAAAACAAATGTGGTAAGTGGGAAATTAGCTGTGCCTCTTCCCCAAAACATACCTCCTCAGGGCTTCAACAAGCCCTGAAACAACCATGCTCTGAGCTCAGGAAATAGGTTGCAGACTAAGAAATAAGTGAGCAAATGAGGATTTGTATTTATTTCAAATTTCCATTGCTCCAGCAGATGCAAATTAACTACCTTGGTCAGGGTCAGATTGTGTACAGATATACAGAAAATTATAACACCTCCCTTAAATTGCTTATAGTCACAACATATGGAATATTGGAACATACGCAAATACTCACACAAGAACTTTGCTTATTAGAGAGTCTGGGACGTACTCCACATGTGTTTGTTATAAGGCACTACTGTCATCATCCCTTTAGGTCGTCAGGAGGGCTGTGATTTTAGATTCCTTGGAGTTCCCATTACAGCGAGAGACTGACAAGTATGAAACCAAGAGTTGCCTACACACCTTCATCTTGTTCCCATTGAAAATGTATGTTATAATACAGTTTTTAATTATGTGATCCTACAGTTTTGTAGGCTGTGGTTTCCTGCTTCATGCACATGAGACAGGTGACCAAGGATGTGTCAATATAGGAAGGGCAACCGTAAAACAAGACATGCTAATTTTTTACTACATGCTGTGATAAGTAATCAGTGTTGTTTCGGCATGCTTCTGTGTGAGATATTTATGTGTATTTGTGTGATTGTGCAAAAGGGTAAGTTTCCCTTTAATTTTAATACAGTACCTACCTGGCGGCATCACATTTTTAGTGAATTCTTGTCATGGATAACCTTCAGGTAAGTAAAGAAATGTTAACTTACATAAACAATTTCAAAGATATTTGAAAGTATCCTAAACAAACACCATACCAGTGAGGGTACAGCCAAGTAGAAGGTTTTTACAAGCTTCTACCTGAGATACTGTTGAGTTTCCTTTTCTCAGAGCAAGATGTGGAGTGCCAGTGAGTTTCCCTGCTATGTCTTTAGTGCTACAAAGCTCCCTCACCACTCTCCATTTCCCTGTACAACACAGAAACACAGGAGAACAGCAACGTCCACCATTAATTTGCACCAACCAACCTCCAGGCTGAAGATAGCATCAGTATTCTGGGTGCCCAAAATAACTCTTTCAGTTGTGAACCTCCTTATGTAAGTAAGATAAAACGCTGGCCTACTAACTTCCAGGCTTTGCTTTGGGAGAGTTTTTACGTAGTGTTGTCAATCAAATACTGCACATGGAAGCACTGCCCAGTCTAAATGTTCTTTAGCAAACACCATTTCATCTCAAATTAACATTTGTGTGGCAAGATTTCCATTTACTCTCATGGGTACTTCACCAGGTAATTAAAGAAAGACATAAAATGATGCCAATTTCAAGATTTTCAAAAATCTTCTTTTCCGTTTGCTTCAAGAAGACTTTATAGCTTTATTTTGTGCAGCATCTTCTGTATGGGGTGTGCTCCATTAGCACATGTTTGAGGAGCTTATGCTAAGCAGAAGTAAGACAACTGAAGATAAGCAGTCACATATTTGCACGCCTGTTGTTACAAATTCAGCAATGCTGTGAGTGCCTCTTACTCTGTAACAGCTAGTATGACATTTAAGAATTTCTAAACACAAGGTACTACTACATTTAACCAGGAACAGTGGCCAAGGCTGAATTAAAACCATTCAATTTTTTTCCTCTCCCAAAAGACATGTGACAAATCATTCCCCATAAAAGTGCAGAGGAGCTTAGAAATCCCTTGAAGGAGCACCTGACAGACAGAAGTGTCTCTGGTCTGGGGAACTGGCTGGGACAGCAAAGATAAGCTGACCACTAGTGATGCAGGGAGAGAAGGCAAACACCTTCAGAAGCCGAATTACAGGTGAAAGATGAAGCATTGTATGCTAGGTATGCTGTAAAACTGAGTGTTCTTTGGAGTTAAAACAACTGGAGATTTTCCAATGTGTTGTTTTTGAAGCCTCTTCTTTGGCTCCTATGCATCTCCCTTGATATTATTCATCCTCTCGCCCAGGCTAAAAACCTTTCAAATTGAAAACATTGCCTCTAGAAATTCAGTAAATCTAAAAATATCGATCTTGCAGGATAAGTTCAAATAGCTTGCTACATTGAAATGAACATCTGGTTTTAGAGCTTAATTTATGCTGTCAATTCTTCTGATATTTCTAAACATTAGCTTTCCCTCTCTTGCAATGTTGTTTTTCCACAAGCTAGAGCACGATACGTGTTACAGGTAGGCATGTACTGAATACTGGAAGGGACTGAGATCTATAAACATTACTGGGCTGAAGATATCACAGCTTAGTACCTAACAAAGTTAGCCAAAGCGGGAATTGTGACTGTCTTCCTGCTATCAAAGTAATTTCACATCCTGAGAGTAAAAAAGAGACCTTTAAAGGGACTGTTTGACGAGGAAGAGAATAAATGCAGCGATTATTCAGTAACACATCTGTCAACTTACCAAAAACTTCTGTTTCATAGCCTAGTAGAAGATACTGAGCCATAGGATTTGTATACCTTTTCGATCAGTCTTTTGCAGCCTCTGGAAAGTTTTTTTCTGTATGATCACCATTATTAAGCTGTACTTTTCTACCCCACCTCTGCCTAACAGCAATAAGGGTCTCTGCTCAAGGGAAGGGTAACAGCCAGAAAGGTGAAGCTATTATGGTAGAAATGGTTATGGCTGTAAGAAATGTAACCAGATGTCTGCCTGCTACAGAGGTATTGAAAATCATGGAGTCAGAATAAAAGAGAGAGAGAGGTTGAAACACAAAAAGAACTAATTTCAAGCTCTTCCCAAAGTCATCCCCAACAACATCTAGTTGTTCATCTCCATCTGCCCAAGGCTCGTCCTCTGCCAGAGACTTCTCTGCCAGTCCTTAGCATCACGTTCCCACTTATTTCCCACTTCAAGTTCCCTGCGTGCCCGTTTGTCCTACCTATGCCAAACACGTTGGCACTTCTGATGCTCCCCATCTCTTGATGGATGCTCTGCAGTGAATGATACTGTGCAAGCAGGGACACGACTGTCCTCGTAACCTTGGTTGGGCAGGCAAGAGAGAGCTGCCCCACTGCAGGGTCCATGACCTCCCATTGGCTCTAGCAGCACCTCTCCCAGGGCAGCCTGCAGGCAGGGAGGAGGGAGCCCAGGCAGCTCTGCCTTCTGGCAAGCCAAGTTGTCTGACTCTGGTGGTGCCTCAAGTGTGCATTTGTAAGCTTGTTGTACATGAACAACACACCTGGTATTAGGCCTTTTGTGCCTGTATCTTGACTTGTAAAGTGAGGATAAAAATTAAAGGAAAGGACCTGGGGAGCAGAATTGTCTAGTACAGTGAGAGGGGGATTTAGGGAGGGCTGACATGGACTGAAATGAAGGCTCGCTTTTCCAGAGAGCTGGAAATGCTTTAGATTTAGGGTGAAGGTTGGTATTAAGCTATATGTTACTCTGAGTGATCTGACAGATTACTGGCACTGGTCAGAGAATGGGTGAGCTCATACTCTGCAGTTACATGTGGAGCGATAACTGGGCCCAACTTAGAAACACTTTGAGTCTCAGTGTCACAAATAAACTGCAAAAATGAAATAAGTGGGAGTAAGGAGCAGGGCCTGGGACTCTCCCTTCCCAGGGCAGTTCCTCTCACAACAGGCCAAATACCCCAGTACCATCTTGCTTGCCCGCTTTTGCCCTGTAAATCTCATCTCCCTTTCAGCAGGGTGTTTGGTGCTGGCACGAGAACAGTGCCATGCCAGATTATCTTGCAGCCTGATGACTGATGGACTTGACTGAAAGGCAGCAGTGTTTCAGACTGAGGGTATAGAAAGCAAATGTTCCAGCTCCTGGGCAATCAATGAGAAGCCTCTTCTGCTGCTGCTATTAGAGCATCATGTCTTCTGGGTTAATGGGTCCATCTACCATAAATGCCATTAAGCAGAAAAATCTGCTCCCAGGAACAGGTCCTGCTCTACAGCCTGGGGTGCTAAGCATAAGTCACCATGAGGGTCTTGCCATGGGATGGGTCAGGAGGGTGTGGAGGGGAACGCAACACCCCAAGCTCCCACACTTTTACAGGACTGCGAGTGGGCCAAAGTACCGGTTGCTGCTGGCCTGCAGGTCTTTTTGCTAACCAGGCCTGAGTTTCCATACCAGGCAAGCCAGCAGTTCCATTTTTAGACTTAAACCAGAACAGAAGCCAGCATATAGGCAGCACTGGTAAACCTGGGCGTCAAACGGGAGGATATGTAGAAGCTGAGTTACTCAGCGTGCATACAAGCACAATAAAAAGATGCTGCATCTGGACAAGAAAGAAACTGCAGAAAAAGATCAAAAGAGTAACAGTAAAATACTGGAAGCATATTTCTCCATAGCCTGGTAAAATCACTGAATTTCAGTACTAACAGCTAAAATGTAGTGAGATAAAAATGGAAAAGTAAAAAGTCAATTTAAAGCAAAAAATCAGAAATTATATGATGCAAAGACAACTCACAAGCAGCACTTTGGAATTAGCTGGCATGCATAGGGAGCTTCCTTATTAAAGGGAGCTAAAAATTTGTCAATGCCAGAGGGCTATTCCAACAGAAGAGTTGCTTTAGCTCCAAAATGGTGTTTTCTAACAATGCTCTGCCTCCTGATAAGGGAACACGAAGGCTGACTCAGAAAAGAGATTGGACTCTGCCCAGAGGAACAATATGAATCATCTAAACCACTCTTACAGCTCCCTCTGTCAATTTACTAAAAGCATCATATCTGCAGTTGGATCTGTGGTTTAGAAAATGTGGCCTAAGGCGGGATTTTTTGTGCCGCTATGTCAATACCTTAAAAGATCCAGAATGTGTTGAATAGTAGGGCATTAAAAAAGATCACTAGAATTATCAAAATATAATTCTTGCTTTCTCTGGATAACATCGTACAGAAAGACATGCTTCAAAAACCGTGATTTTAAAGTGATGAAATCTCTGCTTCTTCACTGCCTCTTTCTGTGACTCCTCCTTTGACTCAAAGGAGTTGTGCCAATATAAAAAAATGTTATTTATATTGTGGTAGAGCCAGGGCGCCATATAAAGAATCAGTTCTTTACTGTGCAAAGTGCAGTAAATTCACAGGAATGAGTCCCTGCTCAAGGAACTCGCAGGCTATACCTCTGAACATGACATGACACAAATAACTATGGAAAGCACAAACAACCGTACAGAAGGCAGATCGTGATGAGCATATATAAACACAAATATTGGCCAGCCAGCCCCCAGAGGCTCATGAGGCTTGTTGAAGGCTGTAGAAATACTGATACATCACAGAATGCTAATTTTACATCAGGGATTATTTTTAAAAAGCATTAAAAAACATTTTAAAAAAGCATAAAAACATTACCGAGTTGTGCCTCAGTACTAAAAAGACATTAGGATGTTGTGGGTTTTTTTTTCCACTTAAATTCAGGTGGAATCAAGAAGCAAAGGATAATTTAAAAATATAGGTGAAAATATTTTCAGTGATCTTGTTGGAAGACCACTTAGCTAGTTGCTGGTCTTATACTTTCTTTATGGAAGTCTGACTTAGGGGAGATTTGAATTGTTTTACTCACCCAAACTACTTCAGCCATCCAAAGTAAGTATTTTTAAAGTGCTGTTATGTCAATGCAACCCCACAGTGTTCTTTTGTACACTTAGTATCCTTCTTTCTTCTAAGCGGATTTTCCGTCTATTTTGAAGATTAATGAACCATTTATTCTCAGCCAGAAATTAATTAAAACCCATTCATTCAAATGACGGTAATTGCAGCTACTCAAGGCCATTTTCCATGTTTGTGCCTCTTTTCCAAGATTCCATAAAGAACTAAAAAAAAAAAAATATTCTGTCACAATCATGGGGGAAAGACCGTGTAGGAAACGAGACAAGAGAGATGTGTATATAATTTTTAGAAGTTTTTGCACCTTACAACTTCTGGAATTAAATTTTACATAAAATTTAAAGACAAAAGCCTGTGCATTTTACACTTCATCTTAAGTAATGTGTTACTAGAAACAGGACTGATTTTTACCCCCAGAGCATTTTGTGAAGTAATTCTCAATCTGTCACCATGTTCACTCTTTAAAAAACAAAAAAAAAATCCTGGAAAACTGCTCTCCAGAGAGATGCAGCTGGTTTTGGCAAAGTAAGTCCTCAACAACCTTCTCTTGCTAGCATAACATAAAGCTGAGTGAAATTTCCTGAGTGAAATAAGCTATATGGGCAAAGGGAACTGTTTGCTGTATAACTGAATCTAGAATTTCTTCCATGAGAAATCTCTTGGTCAGAGATGTGATTCTCCTCCCTTAGCTACGCTGCTCTTATTTAATGCAGTAATTTAAGATAGTTCTTCAGATGATACCACACTGAAGAGCAACAACAAAAACAACAACAACAAAGATTAAACCCAGTTGGTGGTGTGCTCCAAATGACTGACTGAATCAGAGCAAAACAGATTGCTGAGGTGTGTCTTCTGCTGAGGCTCACACAGTCCTGGTTTGGCATGTTTATGGCTGTGCCGTCTAGTTGTATTTTGTTAAAGTTGATTAATATAACTAGATCTTATAGATATACCATCTAATAAAGCAATCCACAGCAGTACTTTGAAGTTTTTGTAAAAAATGTCATTGCTGCATTATTCATTTTATTGACTAGTGCACCCAGGGTATTAATCAATCTGAGCTGCAAAATAAAATGAAAAGTATTACGTTTTTTAGTATAGCTAGAAGACTCAGCTGAAGAAAGATGTGAGGAGATGAGATGGAAGCAAAACTAAAGCTCCTTAAAGACATTTTGTTTAAAAAATGGTTCTTTTCATTAAACTGTGAGCAAAATGATTTCCCACAAAAAACCTCACCTATTTTGAAGTCGGAGAAATTCAGAAGTGCTAAAAGGAAGTTTATGTTTGTGTACCACTACTCTTGACATGCTGTCGTATGGCATTATAATAGGTCAAGTGTGCTAGTTCTTCTATTTTTTAATTAATTGAGGGAAGCATTTTAGCAGCATTAATAAAATGCCTTTTCTGAAATAACAGAAAATAATTTGAAACTATGGAAAAAATTAGTTTTTAATATGAATTCTTTCAGCAATCCCTCTTTTGAAGAAATGAACAAAGTTGTTTCCATTCTGAGCTGCAGTGAAATATATTTTAAAATGCTAAAATTTCTTGTGGGAAATGATTTCTGCTACACACCAGTCTAAACCCGAGAGAAAATGATCTCTGCTCTAGAAAATTCACATAAATTGGCGAAATTGATTAAGAAGGATTATTAACCTCATTTTAAAGATCATTAACTCTGTCATAGATACTGGTCTAAAGATATACAGATGAAAAAAATTGAAGCTAGTAGAAGACAGCCTCAGTTTTACTTACTGAAGCTGCCTTGGGATAGAAGTGGCAAGGAAAGCCCTGGAGAAGATAAAACTGTTGAGTCTGGGTGGCTACAATTCTGGCAACTGTGATAAACCTTTAATAAAGTTGCAACCATAACTTGTGAAAGGACCCCAGGAGCCCAACCAGTCACCCAAGACTTACTCCATAATCCAGGGTTAGGAATAGGGCACGTTAGGCACAGTCCATGTGACAAGTTTTCAATGGTTTCCTCGAAATAAGCTGCATGTTGGAAGAGTCTGTCATTCTCCAGGGACAGCAGAAGGAGCATAGGGTGACCATTATAGATAGGTTATCTTTGCTGCCCGGATGAGTCTCACCAGGACTATCCAGGCCAAAACCCATACTTTACCAGGAGAGACCCAAAGTGATCTCCTGGGAGTGTTTGGTTTAGCTAGGAGCATCTTCATTGCTAGAGGGGACCAGCACAGCGCTCTGACGTGCTATGGCAAGCAATCAAAGTCTCAGTACTTCAGCAGGGACCTTTAAAGGATGTAGCAGTTCTAGGCATGTCCCATCCCCAATTAATCTACAGGTGCTTTAGACTTGGGATTAGTCTATATCTAACTTGTTAATAGGACGTTTCCCATTAAAAAAAAAAAGCGCAGAAGGTGCAAACAGATATTGACAGAAAGAACTGCTGCCTTACTTGTTATTTTCTTGCACTTCTGATGGAGTAAATAAATCAACTCTGCACATTGTTTAGGAAACATGCAGCACAAATGTAGATTGTCTAAAATAATAACCTGTTTATTGATGCCCCGTAAGTCCAACTTAAATCTCACCTTAACCTTTTCTCAGAGCAACTTTTTCATTAGTAGATGATTTAGTGACTGGGAATGGGTGAAAACAAAGCTACTCAGCTTGCAAAAGGGCAGACCAATGTCCCAGTTGCCTCCACATGTCCTGACATTTTTCAGAGTCAGAAGCACCAGCTGAAACTGGGCCATCTCCTGCACAAACTGATTCAAAAACTTAAAACCAAACCATTGCAAATTAGTGGAGAGACAACATATTTTTTTTTTTTTAAGGGAGCCTAAGTTCATGCTTCACATGCTGTACTCAGCTTCCAAATTAGATCTTTTATTTTTCTCTACTATATAAACATGAAAAGGGTGAATGAGATGGAATGCCCATTTATCCCAGTACCATATTACTATTTTTAATGTCACAGAAACCTTACTTTTCACCTGCCAGGAGTTCATCAGAATTGCGCAGTATTTGCTGTGTTCTTCAGCAGCACCAGACCATAGAGAGAGTCATGCCATTTTGCAAGACCTAGACTACTATGTACATAAACTTTCAAAGCATTGCGTGAAAAAAAGTTACGTATTTCTTACCATTAGCCTTTAAATATTGCTTCTATTTTTAACCCCCAGAAGCTCAGCTTTGAAGAACCAAATAGCACAGTAGATTGAAACACCAAACAACACAGAAGAAAAGCCATTTGTGACTGACGAGAACCATCAGCAGGACAACCTGATCATGCTGCAACAGTAATAAATAAGTTGCTGCGTCTACTACAGGTTTCCACTGCCTTGTTTGCCAGATTATTACATATACAGAGTAGCCTTCTGCTGAGAGAAATACACTTCAGTTTCAGCCCATGACCTCATATTTTACCTTTTTGCTATAGATTCAGACCTAGTTCTGTGTTCACCCCCTTAGGTACTTGTACACTGTAATTAAATCCTATCTCACCTGCTTCTTTTTCACGGCCCAACATGTTAAGGTCTTGGAGCCATTTCTTCAGAAGGTATATTCTCCCGTCTCCTAAATTAGCCTTGTTCCCTGGACCCCTTCCAAACCTTCCTTAGGGAATGAACCAAATTACAAACCTCTTGAAAGATTTAGAGGTCCAGCGGGGCTGCACGTGGTGCAATAATTGGGGGAGGCTGGCTTTAAAAGATATGGCTGGGCAGGTTAAAGTCAATGAAAGTTCAGCCCGTGGAGAGATTACAGAGGATCAAGGCTTAACAGTCTGAATGCTGTATGTGACCTAAAGATGTTAGCAGGGATTCAAGTAGTGTCTGTTCATATCCTAAATCTAGCTAACTTTCATTTATCTGTGTGCATTTTAACACCAGGTGTAAATACTTATGGCTGTGGGGAAGCCCATGGAGTAACTGCAGTTTGCTCCAAGTGGTGCGTAGCTGGAGGGAGACACCTGAGTGTGTATAAGATGCTGCAGGGAAGGAGGACAAGGGTCCCTGCCCCAGAGGCTGGGGGGAGGAGGCAGCAAGGTAGGAGCAGCTCTGGAAGCGGCTGGGTTCCCATCCTGCCCGGAGCCAGGGCCAGGAAACTGCCTAGATCTGCCAGACCCTGTCCTCCAAAACTGCTGGCAGGGGAGAGAGGGGGACCAGAGCTGGAGCACCAGCACCCCCACCTCCTCACCCCCAGCCATGCTGGGGAAGCGCGGAGGGCTCTGCTGCCTGGCCGCCTTGGCCAGCTGCGGGAGGCTGGACTGCCGCCCATCCCACCTGGCAGACACTGTGCCGCAGGTCTGCGCCTCCAGAGCTAGCGTAAAACAGCTGTGTGGTATGCCTGAACGCAACAAATACATCACATAAATAAACCGTAAGTGTAATTTGTCCTGAAAACGAAATAATGTTCTGTTTAACTATGCCTGGTTGTTTGGTGATTGCAGCAAGTGCAGTGACAGTCACTATGATGTACTGTGTTCTGCTGAATAGTCTCTTAATAACAGCTGTGTGACAACTCATAAATGACTTTTCTCATATACAATACCTGATAATGTCAGCTTCAGTACACTAATACACTCATTTCTCTAATATCTAAGTCTTTTAGATATCTGGAGAGCGATGTCTGCCTAAAAAGCAAAACCATTTTTGTGCTATTTGTCAGAAGACTTTGTACATTGTTTTCCACAGAAAATGGTGATGTCCTTTCTGTGTCATGGGGTAGTCCTAATTCCAAATAGGAATATAAAACTTTAAATAAAAAAAAAAGCGTAGGAAAGTAGATTGCAGTATTTGCCCATTTATCCCATGTAAATCCCATCCCATCTTTCAGGGAGTGGGTCAGGAAATTCTGAAACACGTTATTCAAAGGCCTGTTCTGTAAGGGATGGACTCCTAGGCCTAGACAGCACATTTCCAAAAACTGTGGAGCTCCGTGAGTGTCAAGAGCAGGACTGTTCCTTAAAACCCTACAGTGCATACTCTGCTAGGGATCCCTATAAAATATGTGTCAAATGTAATATTTTGTGTATCAGTCATGCCTCCTCTATAAAAGACCCTGGCTAGTCTTGTTTAGTCTTTATGTGACAAGTGTATACTCAAACTCATACAATCACTCCTTTCTTGTATCTTTATTCTACTTCTTTCTGTGTTTTTGTTTTTTTTTTTTAATTTTGTCTCCTTCCTTTTATATTATAGGTGGGATGAAGAAATACAGTGTAAGTCAATATCTGTATAGTATTTCCTTCCAGAACCCACACTGAAATGCTGTTCATTTACCCATGGTCTCTTATACTTGGCAACCAGCTAACAACATGATTTTTAAAACGTTGAGGGAAAAAGTTCAGGTACTGAAACAAACTCCAATTAGTGGGACTAATGTCAAGGGGTTAATGTCTTTGCTACAGATTAAAACGTGCACAATACCAGAACTGGCTTTATTTACATGTTTTAGATAAACTGGGAGGGAACTGCTGAAACCTCCAGCATGAGTGGCAGCCATCGCGGTTGTTTGTCTTACAACATGACCACAGACGACAGACTCTACAAACATCTTGTGAGAAATGGACCTTGTCTGAAGGAGCTTGCAATTTAAACATGCAAAACAAGAGGTTGGAGGGAAAACAGAGTCACAAAACTCAAAGTCAGGCAGCAGGTATGTGATAAAGTCAGCAATTGCATAGATCCAGATCCTCTTCCCCTTTGGTTTCATTCAAGGACTCCAAGTCTTAGGTAATTCTCACAACAGTACAAGCAGAGAAGTGGCAAATTAAGGCAGCCAAAGTCATTATCACGATATCTAAAAGGTGCTAAAATCCAGTTGAAGATTTTTTCATTATTTAAATGACTTCTAACACGCCTTCAACAGGCTCTGCAAAGCTACCTAGCAAGTCGGGGGCAAAACCAGGAGTACAGTTTAGGAAGCCCAGACTCAGTTACAGCCCACGCTGCTGGTGAATCGGTCTCACTGCTACCTTCTTACCTTAGTCCTTTCCTGCTCCCTCCAACTTAAATGCGGGATTCAAAAGGAGAGCACAATGATTGCATGCTACACTGATGTAAAGCTTTCTCCTCTGATTTTCTAAAACTACATTTTCCTTTTTGTTTGTTAAAAGACTTAATGTTTAAATCATCTATTTTAACAGGCAAGAAGATGTGTTCTGTTAAAAGATTCCTACAGTGTATGTATGGCCTGTTTAAATAACCTTTTTCCCATCTTCTCTGTAATCAGAGGATTTGAATTCTACTGCAACACGTTCATGCTAGAACCTGATTATATCCCAGAGCTACAATTCTGAGTGGCATCAGTCCATGGTATCTGACGGTATTTGCCAAAAACATGTCAGGACTCCCCTATAGTTCAAATCGCCCCATAAATTCTACACTTACACAACATCGGTGACCTCATACTCAAAGCATGCCTTAATGATCAAGCAAGTGGAAACGCTCAGTAAATACACTGAACGTTTGACATTGTTATCAGTGGGTGTTCCCTGGGTCTCTTGTGAAACAATCCCAAGATTAACGCAAGGCCAAGGAGTGTCAGCCAAGTGAAACCCTTAAAAGTTACTTAGGAAATTTAAAAAGACAACAGTTTTTTTCTATGCTAAAATTCAGGAAAATATTTCTTAAGAGAAGTACTGGCAAAACAAAAATGTATTTTTTGAACAATGAGTTATCTTCACTGCTTTGACTGATTTTCTTTTAAGTTATTTCTACTGACATTATGAAGCCGGGAGAAGTATGCCAGCCTCAAAAGGAGTTCTGAGAAATTAAAGATTTAGAAGTCTACAAAATCTTTGATAAAATCTGTTATAAAAATGATGCTCAATATAGACAACTATTCCAGCCTTTCAACATCTCCAAGTGTGGCCTTAGAAATACTTCCAATGAAAAAAAGTTTGATTCCAAAAAGCAGAGCACAGTGCCCCTTGTACAGTGCATGAAGGACTTGGCTACTTCTGCTGATTTCCATGTCAGCAGAAGGCATTGACATGCTATAGCAACATAACAGAGGGAGAAAGGAATAGAATCAGAAAGAAAACCAGATTTTTTTATTCTTTCTCTTTCCTCGCCTTTAGAAATTGTATTGACTTTACACGGGTGCTTTCCCATGCTGAGCATCAAGTGACATCCTACATCAGACCCATGGCGCAGCCTCTTAGGCCCACACAGACAGTGGGGTCTATCCACATGGCCTCAATGGCCTGAACAACAGATAAAAGAAGAAACATTTAACAACTTCATCTCATAACTATCACGCTTAGCATTGCCTTTCCTTTGTAGTCCTGTTAAGAATTAAACCCTGACCCTGTAAATGTTAGACACACCTGATTATGTACCTGATTAGCCTTCTGAAGTGAACGGGACAACTCAAATGATTTAAGGACATGTACAAAGGATATACAGGGTAGGGCTGAGTTTGGAAGCTTCATGTTAATATATCTCGTCTCAATACAGAGACATAAAAGAGACATTAAAAAAAAAGTCCCATAGCTAAACCTATCAACAGCAAGAATTTCCTGACCTGCTGGCTGGCACTCAGTCAAAAGCATCGCCTGCTTACCTTTGCACTGAAACGATTTCCATCAAATAATTCACATTCATAAACTAAAGAACATAAATGGAACACCACAAATGACAGATTTGCGATGGCCTGAGCTGAAAGGAACTTACTGCCTAGGATTACAGGTACCTGTATGACCCTACAAGTTGGCTATAATCCTGTTCAAGGTGGTGGTAAAAATGATGGATTACAATCACATGTATGTGCGCTACATTACTAAGTAATGAGCTGCACTGTACTACATGTTTTGCCTCCAGGAACATCTACTTATGTCATTCTTTTCAGTCATCTTTTTGCAGCAGAACATCATTGTTTGATAACCAACATCTTCCGTTTCAGGGGTGTAGCATTGTGCTGAATCTTCAGTCTCAATTACTGTGTGTAAAATGAAATATTTACAACAATATAGTCCAAGGATTCTACAGAAAAAAAAAATAATCAGGCATGAACATTCATTAGCGGAAGTTTCCCACTTTCCCTCCTTACCTCTGAATTCAAAACCTCGCCGTGTCAATGAGCACATTCACAAGTAAACGTGTGTGAGAGGAAAAGCAGTACAATACCCCTCCCGACAGCATCTGTGTTCTCACCTCTGTCCTACCTCTTGCATGGCTTCAAACTAATCTGATGGCCTGACATTCAACAGTGTCTAAATGCTGAAAGAAATAGAAAATCATTTAAAAGGATGTACGAAGCACTTAAACAAATTAAGATTGTCCCATTTGCTTGTATACTTCAGGAATGAACTTGCAAACCCTGGTGGTGAGGGAAAGCTTTAAGGTCTTCCTTAAGAAAAGAGCTAAGCCTGGACCGAGAAATGAGTGGGCTGACATTTATTCCTGCCCTGAATCCCACAGCACTGAAGAGGCATTATGAGCATCCTGATGCAGTTCTCTGGCCTAAGGTAGTTTCTTTATTCCTCATCAAAGATAAAGCTTATTTTCATTTTAATCACAGTTTTTTTCAACTTAGGAACTTCATGTGGATAGCACCTTACTGGAATAAGTGATACCAGCCGTTTCATAATAGATCATGGCTCAGTAATGATTTTTAATGTGGGTAAAAGGCTATATTACAATAAACAGAAAATATGTTTATCCTATTACAGCTAATGCCAAGGATAAAATCCTCTGCGACTCCTTCGCGCGCACACAAACCAGATGCTGACAGGCCCAGCTGCAGGCCCCATTTTACCAGTTTATCCATTTTGTCCTCAGTGAGTAATTGCATCTTGTCTTGTTTCTAATCTAATTCCATCCATTATCCAAGATGGATAATTTCCAGGGATGCAGTACAGGGGCGGGAACGTCTGCAAAGAATAAAAACTGTGCAAATCTGTTTTCTAATATATGCAGCCCACGACTCTTCTGCCTGCTTTTCTTCCATCTGAGTAGGTCTGCATGTGCAGAGAAGAGGAAAACGAAAGGCACAAGCCACTATCTGAACATCCAATGTTTACGCATTCCACACGGCAAAAGTGAACGTATGGCCTGCCGTTGGTGATGGCACGCTAAGACCACTGCCTGTAGCATGAACCTGTATATTTACTTGCTTTCTTTGCCTGTCCATACCTCTGTTTCTTGCCTTGTGTTATATGAGAAGCTTATTTAGGCAGCTGTCACCTTTTTGTTTGTGCCTGTATGGCAGCCGAAACAGGGGAGGCCCAGTTCAGAAAGGGTGTCCTATGCCAAAAGGTAGCACAAATTAAAATGCCTCTGTGTGAAAAGGACATGTATTAGGTCATTGTCTACATGAGGTAAAGCAGACTAGCAGGATCAAATTGCCCACTTCTGGAGGGGCAGAGGTCTCCTCTCTTCAGCACTCTTCTCTCCCCATTTTTGTCCCTACAAAGCCATCTGGGGACAGAAGGATGTCTTAGCAGCTTCTCAGTAAACGCCCTCCATCACAGTGTCTCAAAATTCAATGCAGTGTTTTAACTGGGTAGTGACTTCATTTGGAAGTGAACCTGAAGGCACAAACGGTAAGATAAGTCCTTGTCTCCAGGAAAATAAGAGCAAATGAAAAAGCTAGGAGTCCTCTTTCCCAGAGGTGTAAATCAGCCTTTTAAACTCACAGCCCCAAGGGAACTGCGTATGCTATCCATAAAATCAGATTGTTTATGAAATTGGATGTTTGTTTAATTCATTGGTGTTCATGTGCCTGGCTCATCATAAATCTTAATATGTAAATCACCCAGCTACATAGATTTCAGCACGTTCAGAGTTCACACTGATTTCCACACAGAAGACATGAGAGAATTCCCGTTTTAGTCATTAGCACTGTTTTAAAGGGCACTTACAGAGTCAGAAATGTGTCTCCTGCTCCCAGTCTTCCACCAGTAGCCCCAAACCCTGCAAGATGAAGGTGGGTTTAGGTCCCTGAGGCTGCACTCCAGCTGCAAGCCTGGGTGCCAATATGGACCCTGCTGCTCTCTCCTCAGCTGGGGGGGACAGAGCTCTAAACCATGCCCATGCAGTGCTTGTGCTTGAAGCCCAAATTACAGTTTGGGTCCCTCAGGAGACTCATTTGGGCATTTAGGTCTCTCTGTGCCAATTTCTGACTCACCGAGGGGCTGCAGTGGCCAGTGGCACTGAGGGCATTGAGCAGATAAACATCTCCGTGCTGCAAGAAGGATCCCATGGACATGGGAAAATTTAAGATATCACCACCTCAGCTAATAGATGGTCTGAACTGGTGTCTAAGTTTGCAGTTGAAGTCTAACCCCTGAGCCCATGTCAGGTACCGAAGCGGACAGCAGAGTGCATTTTTAACACAGAGTTTATCATGCCAGTTTATGTGTTTTAAGGCTGTCAGAGCCAGGATGCATTTGAGCTCATTTATCTCCAGAAGGCAGCAGCATAAAAACACACCACTGACACAAAAGCAGACTGAAGTTAATTTAAAAACAAAGCTAAACATCTGTTCCAAGAACCAGCTCTCTAATGCATAGATGGGAATGCTAAAGTTTGAAACATTACGGAGTGTTTAACTAGTACCACACCAGCTGTTAGACATTTTTGGCAATGGTGCAGACATTATCTGGCAAGTTCTCTTGAGCAGCTGACAAGAATGAAGAGTGACAGATATAAGAAACAGAAAATGCCAACCATATGGCATGAATATTATGCTAATGTTTCAGGTGTCAAGCAGTAGTCACTTGTGTTTAATTTGAGTGTGCAAAATTTATATGGGTTTTAATGATTACACAATGTTATACACAATTACATTTATATCTCCATATTGTTACAACTGTAATTTTGCCATTTAACAGTAACAGACACTGCACTAAATTTGTCCACTTAGGAGCAATATGTTGTTATCTTTATGGCTTTAATAACACATTTCCACCTCACAGGTGTAATATTTATTCCTACAAACAGTGCCATTGCAGTCAATGAATAAGCTTGTGATCCAGTCTGCAAGACATCGCTGGCTGACGCTGTAGCGTTAGGTTGTTTGGTAAATGCTAACAGCCCACGAGAAGTGGAGCAGCCAAGCTGTTTATGGGTATGTCTCCACAAAAGTCAACGACGCTGATTTCCCCAAACCTCTTCATGCTGTTGCTGGTGTTGTATTTACTGTGTGCTTTCAAAGAAGGGATCGGCCCTGCCCTGACCACGAGGGAGGCCTCATGGCAGACTGGGTGTCTGAGCTTCAGGCAGTGAAGAGGAGCCCCACAGGCAGCTCAGCTCTGCAAGGTTTCCCAAAGGGACCTGCTGCTAAGCTCTTTTACAGATCATGTGCCACATCAGAAATGGATTTTCTCCCTAAGAAGCGGAAGTAGCAAAGCCTGGTGCCATAAAATTGTGTGTCCTACTTGCTCTGCATCTCACACTTGAAGAAGCTTAGATCACCCTCACATCTCTGACAACAAAGGGAAAGGAAAACCAGCCTGAAGTGCTGGCATTGTCAATAGCTGGCTCACATACACAAGGCATAAAGATGTCTGCTTGGTGAGAGTAGACTTGTGTGATGGTTCATTTTGGGCTGAGGCTGCTTCTCCATCAGTCCATAAAGTAGTACGTAGCATGTGTGACATCTGCACTGAGGCATGGGGTGGTGGTTTGACTGACTGTGAAGGCCAGCACCACCCCTTGCATCTGTTTTACAGAAGGGATAAAAAAAAAAGACATAAAAAAGAAGGATGGGGATGTTAAGTAGACAACACAATGTGGAAAACACCCACGGACTGTTTTTTCATTATCAAAAAAAGGCTTGTGCTGGTACTATATGTCAGTTCAGGAACCAGCCCTCTTTCAAGGAGCTGGAGAAAACAACAACCACTACTTTACTCGGGCAATGGCAGAAAATTTCAAACTCATGGGTTGATGGATGGCAACGAGGAATTCATGGAAAATTCTGAATCAAACAGCAGCAAAGCTCCTACTGGGGATGAGGAACCAGGCACTGGTGGACCGCTTTGCCAGGAGAACGGACTTATGCAGACATAGCTTACTATGACTTTATTTGCATCCATGTAAAAGAATGAAGTGGTATAAAAATCTTTTAAACACATTTGTGGGGAGAGTCTCCACTCCTCATGGCATTATATGGTGACAGTATCATGCAGATATAATGAGCATCAGCTGAACTGTGTTATGAAGAGAGAAGAGTCAGACAAACACACACAGCAACTGATGGAGCACACCTGGGAAAGATGCAGGCGGGGCTGGGAAGACTGGACTCTCCCTGGCTCCAAGTGGAAAAGAGGAATTTCTACATTTTGCAAACACTCATGAATGTAGTTGTGATTCAGCTCTTTGCTATGCTCTTGAACTACACTGAAGATTGATAGAAAATGTCTGCCTGGCTCCACCTGCCACAATTGCAGTGTTAATATTAAGCTAATGGAGGATATATTGGCTTTAGCTGGAGTAAGCACTTTCTGTCATGAAAGCACCAAAAGACAGCTCAGATGTTGCAAGATGAAGCCTGAATATTTGCCTGGAGATAAAAGTTGTGCCATTCTGGCATGTTCCTCATTACAGAAGCTTGCTGAAGGGCAGATTGCCCCCCTGCATGGCTCTGACAGTGGTCTTGCCAGCCTGCCAACATTTCCATTGCCCTTAGATACAGCTCACACTTTCCAGGTTCTTTGGGAGCAGCATCTTCTGCTTCTTCTAGCAGGCCTTGGAATCTAGCCAGCATTGGAGAGTCTCCTGTAAGCCCTTACAGCCCACTAGGGCCCTGCAATTTACTACCTACCTGTCACCCTCATATCATCTCAGCATGTCTGCCTACTCTTGACTGCTGTACTGGTACTCCTATCGGCAGTGAGAGGCAGAGCAGCTCTCAGTATTTTCATTTCCCTGTCTTTCTAAAGGGCATAACCAAGTATTTTCATAAGTGCAGTCTGGCTTTTTCCTCTTTGAAAATCTTTGGGCCAACTCTGCATCTCATTTTTCTTTCCTATATAGAGTTTCACACTTCAGAAGAGTTAGCTCACAATGTTTTCAAAGCAATATTCAATGTATAATTCATATTAACACAGGACTGATGCTAGTCCACACACCCAGCTTTCAGGTTAAGCTCTGGAAACTGCATTTTTATATGTAGAGAACGGCTCTGCTCATAATGCCAAGCTCAATAACCATTATAAAAAGAGGAAAAACATTGCACTCCAATTATCCCCCAACTGCTGCAAAGGCAAAACAAGGGTAGTGTTTAGGCATAGCCAGAAGTGAGATCCAAGCCTCATAAGTGGAGGTAGGACGCAGCTGTCCCATAGTACGTCTCTGTGCTTTCAGTTTAGTACATTGTTGATTTTGCTGTTGCACCGAAGGTATTTTGCATCTATATCTAACATAGCAATTGTGTTAAGTTACCTGTTTTATTTTGCTCTGAAAAGGCATGAAGCCATCTGGTCTCAGTTTGGAGGTGATAACCAGCCAATGGAAAGAAAATAATTTCGGAAGCACAGCAGAAGCGGTGATCTGCGTGGGCACCAGTGCACCTGCAGCACCCGCGTGGAGGAGGGAGAGATGTGCCTCCTGGCATGCTGTCCTTGATTTCAGGCCATAGGCAGAGATATGATGAAACAAGAATGTACCACCCCCTGCAGAGTCCCTGGTGAGGAGGACGTGGAGGAGCAGCAGACAGCAGAGCCCAGTGTGGACACGGGCAGGCAGGAGCCAGGAGACGCGAGCGCTGCTGCTCCCTGCCTTGGTACTTATCCTTGGGTTGCCTTGAGGAATGCATTTCACATCTCTGGGTTTCTGTTCCTCCTCCCATCTTTTGTTTGTGATCTTTTCAGAGCAGGACCATCTCCTAATACATGTTTATACAGTGACTAGCACGATGAGGCCCTGATCTTGCTTGAGGCCTCTAAGCATGACTGTAATACAAACAATAAATCATCATCATAAAACAGGACTGCACAGATCCATAACTTCTGTCATAACTCATGGCTGAAGTGTCAGCAGCTCACAGACACATGGCAATGTCAGGGAGACCATGAAGGGCCAGAAGAAGTGAATCCACACAGAAAAGAGGAGATGCTGAATGGCTTTGAAATACTTTTAATATCTGTCAGTGTTATACCCGTGTCAGTTCACAGCTGATTTCCTTTACTGATGCCACCTCCTGACAGCAGCGATGTGGCCGGGAAAAAGATTGAGCCACATATCACAGCAGAAGGCGATGGCGGTCACCAGGGTGCAGCCTGCAAGAAAACATGCACATACAGTCGGCAGGTGCTTCCCATCCACGGCTTTTGTGCTGAACTGACCCTCAAGCTGCACTGGGGGCACCAAGCAGGCAACCAAGCTTCAGCAAAAGCATTTCTTTGTCCTTTTATTACTTATGGAGGTCTACAGACCCTTAGTTATATCTCTTCTCTGTTTCGCCTCTGTCCCATGGAAGAAAACTGTGTGGCTATCTCATGCAGAGGATTTCAGCAGCTCTGGAGACTCTCCCTCCTGCCTGTGTGTCAGCTCAGATGCACACAAGGCATCGCTGGCTGGGGAACCGCTTCCCCAGCAGGTGTTCCTGGGCAGCCTCTGGGCACGTGGCTAAATTCCCCGACGGACCCATCGTTGCTCAAATCGGCACCAGTCAACAACATGTTTTGCAGAAGCTGTCATCACACTCTAGGGTTACACATTTTTTCAGTGTCCCCTAACCTGTAGAGGCAAGGAGCTTGGGAGACCCGGAGCGTAACAGGAAAGAGTTCACTGCAGGAATGTGAGGAGCTGACGGTACAAAACCCAGCAGTTATGTCCATTCAAAGCAAGTCAAGTAAGCATACAAATACCTTTAAATCATTATATCTGGCAAGAAGCCATGCTGTGCCTTCAGCCAAAGTGTGATGCTTTAGGAAAATGTAGCTTTGGTGAGCTGAATATCAGATGAAAAAGAAGCATTAGGGAAGGTTCAAGCTATATTTAATGGAAAAAATATTTTGTTCTTGATGAACTGAAGGATTTACACTATTCCTCTCTTTAGCTTTGCTTCTTCCGGGTAACAAGGACCAGTCTCCTCCTTATTCCTGAGATTTGAAATTTCAAAATATTTTTAAATGTTTCAAAAGAAATATAGTCTTTAAAGTCTTCCCTGCTGTAGGCCGCTGAAGGCTAGCCTGTCTGTCATGTTAGTTTGATGGCTTACACAATAGGGAATACTGTCTTATTCCCAGTTACGACTGGAAGCTTCTTTAGCGACTCCAGTTTGACAGATGACATCGTTTGTTACACAGACAATTACAATAAGAAGTTTTTTTCAGAATTCATCTTCTAAAAATTTTAAATTTGGTATTAAATACTCTAAAGGAAAGCAGGTTATTATCCAATTATATTGCCAAAATCATGCATGTGGCTGAAAGAAATAAATCAGTCCCAGATTCAGATCCTGGTGTATCAGCAATACCAGAATAACTCCTCTTACTCCATCTTTGTGGAGTAAATCTCCATAATTAGGATGAGAATTGGGCCAAATAGCTTTGGCAGAGCTGACAGTGTAAATCAGATGAACACAGAGAATTAAAGCAAGGGAGCAGGAAAGAAAAAAGTGGGAAGGGCTGAGAAGTGACATCAAATAAAAGAGATGTGAAACAGATGTGCTTGAACCTGGGCGAGCATGTGCTTTGGGATAAATGAAACAGAAAACAGTGCAAGAGGCAGTTTTCCCTGGAGAGCTACCCAGTAGTAAAGTGCTTTAAAGAAGAAATAATTCAGAGGATATGCCATAGTCGATATGATAACACATGCATTAGGCACCAAGAGAGAAAAGCCAGCATAGAAAAAGATCCAGAGGAAGAAAAGGACAAAAAATGTTCAAGCAACTGAAAGGCTGGACAGAAAGCAGAAGTTTTAAGAATGTGCAGGAACCAGACTTGGGAAGGTTGGACACTGCCTGAAGGCAAAAGGCACCTTAGTCTTCCTAAAGAAAGTACTTCAAATAATTTGGACTGCCCTGCAGTATGATGGCAGTGAGCTACTGACATGCTTAACATTAGATGTAATGCCACTAAAATGTTGCTTGGACATTCCTGTCCATTTTACTGCTGCCATGGCAATGCAACGGCTCACAAGGCATCACCAAAAGGGTTCTCCCTCCACAAGGCACCAAAAGGATCCTATCTCTAGGCTGACTATGCTTGTATCTTGCTCTATAAAGGCCAGATACTGGTAATGTTAGGCCAGCATCCCATCCTCATTGCAATATTCAGATACTACCTCATTTAAATCCATACAAAACAAAGCTCTTTGTATCCTGGTTTCAGGAGATCAACTTGTCATCCTCTCTCATCCTCTCCACAGACACTGATTTGTGGTCCTCCCTGTAAGGTCCTTCCCTTTGAGCTCATCTTTTCTATCAAATCTTACAGCTTACAAGGCTGACTATTCCTCACTTTGCCCAGCTAACAGCAGCAGATTCAACCTCCAGTCTATCATTTGCCTCTGTTGCTTTCCTTCCACTCACATGTAAAGTTAACCTAGTAAACTTTAAACATAGTTTTTAATATAGTTAAAAACTTTAAATATAGTTAACTTATAATTTTTAATATAGCTAACTTACTAAACTCATCTTCAAAATCTCTCCTTGAAACCTACTTCTGTTGTGGTGTCCTGCAGCTCATGCTCATCTGACAGTGGTTAGATGAATGTGGACTTTTGTTTCTACTTCTGCTTTCTACTTTCTACTTCTTCTACTTCTACCTGTTGTTTTTTGTTGCCATCGCATCTCCCCAGCCCTCAGTGCAGGTAGTGTGGATCAAGGTGGGGTTGTGAAGCCATGTGACTGTCAGTGCGGTCACTGCACCACGAAGAAAAGTCCTCCTAACATAGAAAGTCTTCACGAAGGGTAGGGCTAGGGACTATTTGCTCTTGTTACCATCATCTCCAGGAAGGCTAGGAGACATCTGTTGGCTCTGTGTAATAGCCCTGACCTCCATTTGCCCTTTGTCTTTCCAGCTGTAGAGACCCACCCTGATCTCTCATTAACAACGTAAAAATAAAACCACCGTTTTGTTTTCCCACCTCCAGGCAGCTGCAGAACCTTCCCCCACCATAAGCCCTGGAGTCCCTGGAGTCCTAATGCCTGGGAAACCTGCTAAGCGGTCTTGGTTTGCAATCTGTGAAAAGCAGCATTTTCTCTCGTACTCTGTGCCTTTCAACTAGCTTAATCTTGGATCAGCAATGGGGGGAGATGATATGGACTGAACTCATGGCAAAGGAATGCAATGGAGAGAGTGGCAGTGGCAGAGGAACAAACTAGATACTAGGTTATTTCATTCCTCAGCTGTGTAATTCACTCTTTAAGATGAAGACTAGCAGTAGTTACCCTCCCTGTTCTGAACCCCAGTGTTGCTGTTTCCTTACTGCGTGGGCCTACAAGGCTTGGGTTCCTCAGGCGACTTTTTTTGGCTGTCTCGGCTCTACAAGCTGTTGACACTGACTCAGCCCTAGAGCTGTTAGCCAAATAACATAGTTAGCAAAGGCTGGCCTCCTTGACTAACTTGGCCAGAAACACCTTGCGTGCAGAAAAGGAGAGACGTGGGATTTACTTATGGGTGCAGCTCTACCAGGAGAATCAGGCACGTGGTCTCTAACATTTTTGCATACTTTCTAAGTCCTGCCAAACTTCTGCAGACTTTCCTGTTGCAGTTCTGTCCCCTTAGTGTCTCCTGGAGGAAAGACATGGAGCTGGTCAGAGCATGGAGAATAATATTCCCCTGGCTCACAGTCACGTTGCCTGAGGCTGCCTCCAGCAGGCAACCTCAGGGAGAAAGGGGGAAAGGGACTGGGAGGCAGTCACTCCCATTTACATCAGAGCTACATCCCCACTGACAGGTGTGGCCTTATTTCCATCATTTTCTTGGCACTTTGGAGGTTCATCATCGGATAGGATTGCTGGCCAGATCACGCACGGGTGCCGCGGCTCTGCAGCTCACTTGGAGGCACAGCTCCAGGAGTTCCCCATCCCTGCTCCCGCTGAGGTCAGGGCAGAGTCCCCATCAGCTGCTGCACACAAAAGGTCATAACCCTAACAGTACAACTTTTTAAACATTTTAGAGGAACACAGATTGCTGACAGAGACTTTGAGGTAATCTAAATCTTAGGTGAGGATGAAAAATCTGTTAAGATAGCTTCAAAGAAAGATTTAGTTTGGCCATATCTTTAATCTGGGCATTGATTAAAAGAAGAAAAGTTTCAGTGACTAATTTCTACAGGGTCTGAAATATAACAGGTTATTAAACGCATAACCCAACAGCTGCAGAATCTGACAGACACATTGTTCTCCCTGAGCATTTGGTAATAGAGTATTTCAGATGATTAAATAGCTAATAAAGTCATATTCTTTGCTAAGTAGATGGATACCAGCAATATTGCAAAGGTAATTATAGATTTCTATCAAAAAATTCTTGACCCAAAATATTTATGCCCAGACTGAAGCTAATATGCTGGTCTCAGTTAAAGAGAAAATATTTTAGCCACTATTAAAAGGTTTCCAATTCGCTGTACCGTAGTGGCTTTCAATTACAACCGGTTTCAAGGTGTATGTTTTCAGATTGAATATTTCTTTTTTCAAGGTAAATTCTCACCAGCTGTCACATGAAACTATTTCTTCCATTAATCATGATCTCATGCTTTTTTGGCAGCATAGGGATCTGCATCTTTAGGTTTATTTCTTTTGCTCCTTCACAGGCATTAGACATTTGTGATATCTGTACCGCTCTAAAGTTGCAGCTTGGTAACAAAGGGTCAGAGGAACAGAAAACAGTGTTAGGGACGCTTTAAAAAAAAACTACGGAAGAGTCCTGCATGCACAAAATTATTCATTTGCCTCTTCATTGCTATTTCAGCCTGTCTTTTTTTCTGCTGATCTTTTAGATCTTTTACTCCTTCTCTGTGAGGGCCATTAGAAAACCAAGGTATTTTTTTATATCTTGCATACACAGCTATGTTAGCTAATTCACAGACTGCAGAAAAAAAGTTCTTTATATCAGTAAATTATCCCATTATCACAGAGGAGCATGCAGCAGAGCTTGTATTTACACTGAAACCAGTTTATCTCTACCTATTATTATTTTTGTCTGGTTTATAAAAATGTAATAGATGCTCATTTGCATTTAGTTGAGCCAACACACATCATACAGCAATGCCCATGTCTGCTTTGCATTTCTTGATGTCATCTCCTATGTCTGCTTTACCAGCCCCACCCCCTGCCTCAACACACTCTTTTTCCTCTTTCAAGCCCTCTCTTGAGGACTCATTCCTATTGGAAAAACAGTGAGAAATTAGAGGGCAATGGCTTAACTGTAGAGAAATAAAAGATATTTTCAATATATACAAAGAAAACATGTTATTGCATTCCTCTCCTACCACTTGGGCAGCCCTGCATTTCTCAGACAAAGCATTTCCAAGAAGCTGTGAGCTGCTGGGTACATGCGTATGGCACCCAGGCTGGAGGAAGCCTGCTGAAGACCAGCACGCTCCTGCTGCAGATGTGGCTGCCTCTACCACCTGCGGCTCCAGCATCACCATCCGTGGGGTAAAGGACAGCTCATGCTCACCCCATCTATAAAATGCAGCATGGAGATGGCTGTGACTACAGCTGCGTGGGCAGCTGAACCTGCTCTGAAGTTGTTAAGAAATGCCCTCACAGATTTCATGTCCGCACATAGTAAAGCACATGCAAAGAATGGGTGCCAGACCCTGAGCTTCAACCCTCCAGGAAGATCTGCCATGGTCAAGACAGGATTGCTGGTGCTGTCATGCTGATGAGTTGTAAAAACAGCCATATCAAAACCACGAGCAGGACTGTCCCTTAGTTGTCCCTTATTCGTCCCTTATTCACAGGAAGATCAGTCTCACAAGCTAACTGCAAGTAAAGGATTTCAGCAGCATGTATGTGGGATGCCTGCACGGTCAGAGGGGGTTGTTGCACGATGGATATGAGCACGGAGTGCATTACAAATGACTGAAAGCTGTAGAGCTTACAGTACACCTGTGCAAGTACTTGAGTGTGCAGGATCCAGCAGGTTTGGGAGGCTACTACAATACATATTAAACTACTAATTCTTCTGCACCTAAATACGGTTGCCAGGTAGGCTGAGAGTTAGGTCCAAGCCAGAAATTTGTAACAAAATCTCAATTTATATGACAGCATTCAAGGAGCGTTGTATCCTTTTTTTTTATATATAATTATTATTACCAGCCATTGAAAGAGATCCTATCTGCTAAATGTTTCCCTAGGGTTTCAAGGCACTTGCACTTCATGCTGTGGTTGGATCTAAGGTTTCAGTATGCTCCCATTTCTAGTGAATTTTGAGTGTAATAAAGAGTACTTTAACCTCTATTTACTGCACTGACCATCAGCTAGCTAAATCTTTTATTTCTACTGTTGGTGACAATAAGAAATTGGTGACAAAAATGACTGTTGTCGTTGTAACTGCAGTGTTATTTATAAACAGCTAGATGCAGAAAAAATGTAATTTAAATTTCATTGTGAGCAATATTCAGGCCTAGAGCTCCCTAATGCACAATTCATAGCTGCTTAAATTGTAGTCATTACTCTCATACTGCAATACTTTTTGTCATGATAAAGGGAAATTACTTTTCTGTAAATTACTCCTGCAAGATTAGTTAATTTACATTTGCAAAGGGTATGGAATAGCATCTCAGTTCCATGGAGATGTTTCTCAGAAGCATTTGGCAATTTAAGGTTTGGGGGAAAAAGTAAATGGAAGTCAACTTCAAAATGTAAAAAAGGGACAGTGCTACATCCCAAGGTCTTTGTACCCCAATGAAGAGCAGAAATGAAGAGTAGCTATATCACTTACAGACTGCCAACTTCAATGTTGCAGAACATCGCACTGAGGATCTGGAAGAGGCATGCTCCTCTCTGCTTCAGTACTGGGCAGCCAAGCTGGCAGCATTTGAAATCACTGCTCCTCACTACAGGTGAGCTGTGCGTGCCAATCCTCTATATAAAACATCCTACCCTTTGGCATTCCCTTCTGCTAACATCTGTATGTTTGTTTAATCCATGTTTGGATAGAGATAGCAAGAGCCAAAAACATGAGGCGGAATGTTATTTTCACTTACTTGCTTGGAAATTCTGGGTGAGTTTTAGCATGCCTGACTTGGATACCCACCTGAGGCATCACAGCTCCTGATCCTAGCAGCATAATTTAAGGTGTTGAAGTTTGGTGCCTGAGTTCCTTGGAGGAGTGATGGAGTAACTGAGTGCAATGGTGCCCGAGGGCCAACGCAGCACTCTTCCACTGTGCCTGAGAAGCTGCTTCAGGAAGGAGTGCCGGAGCATCCCCTGGGATCCCTCTCGCTAAAATCAGGAGTGTCATGGGAGGGAGCAGCATCCATGCCTCCTGTAGCCTGTGCAATGCGCTCGGGGGTGAGGCCACTTGCTGTGGACGTGGCAGGACGCGTTGCTGTCGCTGCCCAGCCTGCAGGGATTCACACCCACATATTCCTGACAGAGAGAGTAAAATTTTCTCTTCCATCCAAGGAAATAGTGGAAAGGCCTCTGGAAAATGCAGCGTTCAAGCAAGGCCTCAGATTTAGCACCAAGAGTGGGCAGGGTTATAATCTAACTCTGCCCTGCAGCCAGGCAGGGTTGCTTAAACCACCTCGAAGCTGAGATCATGGGTATTTTTTTGCGAGTAGAGCAGAACCTGTGGAGTGCAGACACACCGTGTAGGTGTACTGCCACAGACTACGCGCAGCTGGCACAGCGGGGATTAACCTCTAGGTATTATTGCAATTAAAATAATGAAATACCAACAGTGCAGGCATCCTCAACACTGATGCTTGTGTTCAGGCATGTCGGACTATGCTGATGCTGATATCCCAATCCTACATAGGCATCACAACTCTCATGGTGTTTTGCAATGTTTTAAATTTTAACTCCCACCAAATTCCAGCAAATATAATCACAGTCCTCCTTCCCGATATTGCTCTCTTGATACAACAAGGGGCAGAGTATCCTTATCTTTCCTCCCCAGCCTGAGCTGCCTGCAGTTGCTGTTGCTGTGCTTTGGTGCAGAATGTTTCAAAGGCAGAAATTACACAGGAGGGAGTTCTCTGAAGAGTTTGCAAAGTGTTTGAGGGCACCTTAATTACATGTTATTTCTGTTCCCATTAGGTTTAGTGGATTTGCAACAATGCTCAACCCAAAGCTGGACTCTGTTCCAGCCACCCATTAAAAACTTCACAAAGTGCTTAAAAATCATGAATGTTTATGTTGCCTTTAATTATTTTCCATTTCAGTTGCCTGGATTTTCTTTTGAGATGCATTTTCTCGGTTAACATCAAGGCTAGAATCCTAAAGGTAAATCTGCATTTGTTTCCAAGAATTAGATTTAGGTGGGCCTAAATTCTGCTGGTTAATAAAGATGGGTATGAAGACATGAAGGTAAGTGTAAAGATATAAAGGTGTAAAGTTATATATCAAGGTATAAAGATATGGATTGGAATTTTTAAAGTTTCACCTTGAGATGATGACAGACAATATCCAAAATAATTTTCAGACTTTTCCCTTTCCCTTTTCCTTTCTTTTTTTTTTGTTTTTCTTTTTTTTTTCTTTTTTTCATCTTGTCTTTTCTTTTCTTTTCTTTTCTTTTCTTTTCTTTTCTTTTCTTTTCTTTTCTTTTCTTTTCTTTTCTTTTCTTTTCTTTTCTTTTCTTTTCTTTTCTTTTCTTTTCTTTTCTTTTCTTTTCTTTTCTTTTCTTTTCTTTTCTTTTCTTTTCTTTTCTTTTCTTTTCTTTTCTTTTCTTTTCTTTTCTTTTTTCTTTTTCTTCTAAACTCCGGAATATTAGAGTCAGTCCCACTGGTTTGCTCAAAATTTAGGTCTTTAAATGCCCCCTGTTTAAAATATACTTAATTCCTCCATTTGTGTCATAATATGCCACAGGGAAAGGGCTCTTAGCCCTTTATTCACAGAGGGACAGACATAACTTAAACCACAACAGTTGCTAGTTCTGTATGATACGTAAACTGTTGAAAAAGGTAAGTTTTTTTGTGATGGCTAGATATGCCATTTACACTGCTGTAATTTCAGGACATAATGCAGTGACACTGAAAAACAGCTGGGGTTTAAATGTTGAAAAATCCAGTTGTGGTTGTAAAGGTTTTGGGATCAGCTGTGTTTGGGATCCCTCTAATTTTTCTGGATAGAGCTGGAGAGCTCGTGGTGTGGGTTGCTCAGCAGTGCACCTCCCTCCTGCCCTGCACATCCCCCTTACAAGTGTGTGAACCCAAATGATGCACCTACCTTTGAGACATGGATACACCTTTTTTCTGAGAACCCACAACCAGCAATTTAATTAAGGTAATTTAATTTGTCTTCAAAACAATGTACTATGCATTAATTAAGGTAACTTAATTTGTCTTCAAAACAGAGTATTATTCATTCACCCTACGGCACAAAACACATAGCACAAAGGGTAAAAAACATCAGAGGTACATGACTCTTACTCTTACCCTCATCTTTCCCCTTGCCAGCTTTCATGCTTTCTCATTTTCAGCTTCAAGAAGCATTTGTGTAGTATTAGCACGAGTCTGTTTTTTCAGTGCTTTCCTTTGCCCTGTAACTCCCTTCCTTTCACACATTGCTTCTGGACAGCTTCTTTCAGGTGACTCAAAGGCCCCAATTTCACAAAGATTTTTATGAGATTGTAGTGTGATACTTCTCAGGCCTGAAAAAACAGTGATATTAGCAGTGTTGCAGCCAAGGTGTTATCTCTTAGGTCCACAAACCTCCTTGAATTTGTGGACTCTTTTGTATGCACTAAGCCACTGCTTCTCTTCTTCTGCTTGATCCCTTTCATAACCCTCATTGACTAACTGCACAAATATTCCCATCTCACAAATGCATATGTGGAAGCAGAATATTCATTTTAAAAATAAAAATATCAGGCATATTTTTCTACTTTCCTAGTGGAACTACTTATTCCAAAATAACAGCCTGTGATACATTCTTGTCATTAGCACCAGATGCAACAGAATGCTTAATACTTATATTATGCAAGATTTTATAAAACTTTAAAGTTTTGATAACATATTATAAATCTTTATAAAAGTTTTGTAATTAGGCTGCATACCTCATATGAATATTTTGTGTTACAGGTAAACCTTGTGCCCATACACACATATTTTAGTAAGTTATTTTGGCCTAATAGAGTGCTGTTGTTGAGAACATGCCCACATAGCACAAAAATATCTGAGTAATGATAAAAAGTACTTCAAAAGAAACTCTTTTAGCTACAGTTCAGCTGAGCCTTAGCTTCATCTAATCCCCACTTCAGTGATAGATATGAGCACACTTCATTCTAGGAACTTCTGAAGCACCAAAGAAGAACAGGCACCCCCTTGCCTGTTGGCTTTGTTGGTGTTTTTTTCTTGGTGATGCTGCATGTTTAGAGACTTGAGTGTCCCTGGAAATCCACACAGCAGGTAGCACTTGTAATGAACTCCTTAAAACTTGAACACAGTATGTTTTTGTCATTCAGAATAACCAGGAAACCAGCCTCACCCCAGACCCTATGCGGAGTCCTCCCATTAAGATCCTTTTGTAGCTTTGGCATTTCCAACTAGCAGAGATGAATTGCTATTGGTAAAAATATCACAGAATTCAGTTCTTTAAGCTGCAGCAAGAGAGGTACAAAGCAGCCATTTCTGACCAGCAATAGTAGTATGAGCTGGCTGTCCCGTCTGAAATATGGCCAATTCATGCCTTTGGGATGAATTTCAGAAGGTAGGACAGAGTCTGCAGATAGCCACACAAAACCTCTCCTCTCTTTAGAGCAGCAGCTCTGGACTATCCTAGCATGCTGAACAGGGAAATCAAAGCGGTTGTAAGGAAGCCCCACCTATAGTACAAAATAATCCCAATAGTCTCTCCACAACACAGACCTGGGAGTTATTTTGCTGGGTAGGTGGCCATAGGAACAGTGTGGTTATCATCACAAAACAGAGGCGGAAACAGAACTTTCTCTAGGAATGGGGAAGCAGCTTCCGGGAGGTCCCAGAGTATCACAGAGAGCAGCACTTTCACAGCAAGAAGCCAAGCTTCCTAAAACAACATCACCAGTAAAGAACAACATAAACCTAAAAATATCAAGAAAAACCTACAATCTTTCTGAGCAGGAGGAAAGAAAACAGAATAAGACACGCACTTTCTTGTTTGAGGTTATCTGTGAAAGGGTTAGACAAAGTATGACAGCAAGTAGTTGGATTTAGCACCTTTCTGCAAAACCGTGCATCGTTTGGAGACATACTGAAGTAATGTTGGCAGAATAGAAGTGAGATTGTGCTGTTTAATCTTTTCTTTTGGAAGAAGCTTCAGGTGAAAGCACAACTGGAAGCTGGCAGGACCACAGCCATCCTTCTGCTGTAGCTACTACAACTGCAGTAGTTCTTAGTTTACCTCCTTGCCCAGCCTGGCAGGGATGCCAGCTGCATATATGGAGCCACATTCCAACTCCAGTCATGCTGGAATTAATCCAGGGTCATGTCATTGACTTCAATGAAGTTATTCTTTATTCACGCTTGCCTAGCTGAGAATCTGGCCCATTCCATGTAGGTAGCAATAGCTAATAGAGAAAAGACTGCCAAGTTAAGGGAACAAGAAGAACCAGACTATGTCACATGAAGGGGAAACATTTTACATTATAAGGATTATAGAGGCCCTTTAGTTTAAGGACTTTATCAGCACTTAAAAGACAGGCCACTAAAAAGCATTACTGTATGCGCCTAGATCTTTTTTTTTTTTTTTTACCCTCATTTGCTATTTGAGAAAATAGAAAGAAAATTCATCGATACAGGTTTGATTTTAACATTATTGAAATAAAAATACTGCAGTTTGTTCAACACAGAACACTAATTCATTATACATTCATTAGCAGTTTGGGTTAAGACATCTTCCATTTAGGATTTCCTCCACTTCAATTAAGATGGCCTCTCTGAAATATGTTGAGTTTCATGATTTTCTCTGTGGGAGCATTTTTCTCTCAGTGCCCATTCACCTTTGGAAAAAACATTGTGTTTTGCTCTACTGGACAAATCTGGGGTGTCCCTGCTGTAGTAACCAACAAAAGATAGAGGAAAGGAGTGAAAGTAAGGGAGATTTATCATTACTGTATTATTTCCAATAAGTTCAGATTCACTCAGGCCATGGCTTGATGATACTGTAAATCTGACTTTAGAGATCGCAGTGCTGTACCAAAAACTCTGCAACCAATGCTGTAAGAGCAGCAAAATGGTATGGATTTACTCTAGAAGTTCATTTGCTAAAGAAATATTGACATTTACTTTGTACCAGGCAATGGACTGAATTGCCTCATTGCCAGTCATACAAAGTTGGTATACATCCCACGTTATGTGCTCTGACTAATTCAGCAGAAATGCACTTGTATGCCCACACCTCATCTGGATGCTGTTTGTGTTGCTGCGTGATCTGGAGGTGCCCAGATGGAGAATGAGTGGTGGTGGATCCACCAGGGATGGGATTTCTGCCATACCTAGTTAGCAATAACACGCGATTGATTTTTCTTTTCATAGCACCTTTAGATTTCACCTGGGTCCACCAGAATATAAGAATATAAACTGATGCAATGCACTTGCCAAGGCACAGAAGCATGAAGCTGCTTGCTTTCTAATGAAAATAAATGTTAAATTGGGAAGGGTGTTGGATTGTTTTGGGTAGCTAGAGAGAGATTTGGAACAATCCAGACAGGATTTGAAACAACTTTTTTTTTTTTTTAAAGGATGCCTCTCAGCTTTTGCTAACATCTAAGTGAATCAAGAAAAGTTCCAACATATAGCTCTTTTCACTCAAGACTGTATATAAAATAATGTTCTAGGATGACAGAGGTCAACTTAGACCATCCTGCATAGTTCCTATAGGAAAGTGAAAATATCACAAGCCTGGAAGTTGCAAACTGCTTGCTCAGGTTTGGACTCCTGACATGGGTATCAGTCCCTAGAGCTCTCTCACAGAAAAGCATTTCATTATTCTTATTCAAACACGTGCAAGAAAGAGCAGGTTATTAATGTCTCAGCTACAAGAATGATCCTCCTGTGCACTAGTAAGTGCTACGTATCTGTTAAAATTATTTCCATAAATCTGCATCATAGTGGACAATATTCTCTATAAACTAATTTCCCGCAATCATCATTAATTGGCCAGCTTGCTAACACCTGGTACCAACAGATTTTTCATCTAGCGAGTGCAGTGCCACATAACGGTAACAGCAGGTTTTAACCTAATCCCTCTCCATACACAAGCAAACATCAAATGACACCCATGACAAAGACACACAGACTAGCCTGACATTTGCTGATAACTCCCAGGAGATTCCCCCTCAGCACAACTAGTCCTGCTCAAACACATTTCACATTTTCCAGTGGAAAAGATCATTTGAAACCATTTCCAGCTAGACTAATATTTCATTCACTGAAAAGAGCATCCTCCTCCTCCTCAGTACACATTTATTAGTCCAGCCGTAAATGCAGCTAACACTTCATGAAGTTTTTCAAAGCAATAATTATTTCATCTTATGAGAATTCACAACAGCTTGCTTGAGAATGAAAAGTTATTATGCAGATATATATACTTCATGCAAAGTTGCACACACACACAAAAAAAAGGTAAAAAAAAAAAAAAGTAGGCGTTTAAAACTGATGTTTAAATTCCACTCACAGTTTTGAAGTCTAAGCATAAAACTTCTTACTTTGCAGCTGTAGCTCCAAGCTGTCTGGAAAGATAATGCAGTCCATCAGATATCCTGGTTTTGTTTTCTTGCATAAAAATATCATCTGTCATAGGCACAGGAGCTGACTTCAAGGACCGGCCCCTTCTGCGGAGCACACCAATCGGGAGACCTTGGGAGCACATGTGGAAAGCCGCTCGCCGGTCACAGGCAGCATACGCTCTGGGGGACCCAGGTGCCAGACGAACGCGGGTGTCAGCGAAACACGGGGCTGGGGGTGCCCCAGCCAGGGCTGTCCGGCCCTGAGCCTGGCCGCGAGAGGTGAGATGGAGGGCTGGCAGAGGAGTGCGACCTTGGCCGCAGGAGCAAAGGCTGAGCCTTTCACAGACAGCCTCAGTGCCACTGGTCCTGCAAAACCAGAGCCTGAGGCCAAGAACTGTGCCTTGCTCCTTTTGGCCTTGTTCTTTACTGTTTTAATAAAAATAATCTCATTTACCATTGTATTAATGCTTCTTCACTTTTTCTCCTAGTTGCTATTCTAACCCCACTTCTGGCTTTTTTTCCCAAACCTCCTCGCTGCAAAACCATGCCTGTGGAAAAGCCCTGGGCATTGCCAGCCCCTCATAACAGGGGTCTGGCAGTGCTCTGGACCCAGCAGGTCAGCCTCGTCTGGGTTTTTATCCCTTTCCCTGAAAGCTTGCCCTCTCCCCTGCCGCAAGGCCGACGGCTGCCCGCGAGCTGCCTGCTCCTCCTCTGCCTCCACCGCCTGCCACGCGCAGCTGCCCGGCTCTGCCCTGCGAGCTCCCCGCGCGCTGCTTTGCTCCGCGCCTGTCAGTCAGAGAGGTCATTTTCTTCGTGCATCTGTTTAACCTGATGACATTCGAACTGCTTAGAAACTGTATTTAGAGACATACACCCACAGCTTCCCGGCTCGCTGCGTGCTCAGCCCTCGCATAGAACCAGGGGTGAGAAAAATGCATGTATGTTAATGCGGGTGGAAAGTGCAGCAGTAACACAGTGCACCAAGTAAAAAATCAGACTGTACATAGGTGAGCGTGATGAACTAACATCTGTAGATTTGTTTTCACTCCTGGAAGCGTACTTACAAGTCATAACATGCTGGGAAGGGAAACCAGTAAACACACCAGTGTGAAAGCCGTGCCTTTTCGCGCTGAAGTACAAGACCTAAAGGCCTTTCCATCTCGCACCTCTCATAATCTCAGTGCTGGCTTTATTAATTCAGAGTAGTAGCTTTATTTGATCAAATAGCCTTACTTTTGCAGACAGGGTGCCGGTTAGAGTGGACTGGCTGTAATAAAAAATACTAGCTCTAGTCTGTGAATAACTTGCTGGTTTGATTAAATTAATTTTGCTTCTAAATTCCAGTTTAGTAGATTAGTAAGTCACTAGAGGCTCATTTTACAATGCTTTTCCTATGGCGGATATAATCAGGCTGGTTAAATACTTTGACAAAGCTCCTTTTTCCACCCCCAGAACCCACCGGTTTCTCAGAGGAAAGATTCCTGCAGAAAGACACTGAGACGGGAGGGACTTCGGTCAGTGAAATAAGTTCCCGCCGGTTTCAGGGTGGAATTTCTCATTTCCAGAGGCTGAGGCCAGCGCACCCCGATCAGGAAATAACTCTCTGTTAGTAAGAGCCAAGAGCTGTAGTGGAAGTAATTTCTTTTATCGTCCGCCGGTGGGGCGGGGAGGAGCAAGAGGGACCGTCTTTGGGGTGTGTAAGGTCTTTTTCAGATCTGAAACAAGGAGCAAACTTGTTTCCAGTTCCCAGCTGGGAACATTTTGTTCAGAGGTTTCTGAGCTGGGAGCGGCCGGGGCAAGGCTGGCCGGAGGTTTTCCTGCCTGATCCCGATCCCCATCCTGATCCCGTGCCCGGGGCCAGGCACAGGGTTGGAGCTGCATCAGCCTGCCTGGCTCTCCCTGTGGATGCACTCCACGGGACGAACCTCCACCCCCCCTTTGCTGCTGAAGAAGATGAACCATCCAGCAGCACTTTGGAGGGAGAGGCGAAGGAAAAAATGTTGAGCCTTCTAAAATGGTTATTTCCACTGAGTCTGAGACCTTGCCGGGGCGATGCAGAGGAACCTGAGCAGAAACCTCCCCTGTATGGCCAGGGGATCAGATCTGTTACCCCAGCATCCTCGCTGGCTTTCCACAAGCTTTAAAAGGGTCTAGCTTCATTGTTCCTTTTTCTGGTCCCACGCAAGGTGAAACCTCCAAAAGAGACAGTTCTGCCCCATCCAGCCTCATACCCACCGGCAGTGACAAGCGGGACTGCAAATCTTCACTGGCACACCTGAGACCTGCCTCAGCCTTCCACCTGTCGGTACCAGCTACAGCCACGGAGGGGACGGCACAGCTGGCCCAAACTCACATCGGGCCTGGGAAACTCAGCCTGCCAGCCTCTGTTAAACACACAGCCAAGCCAGCTCTTGAAAGCTAAGCATATATGCATTAATGGCTGAGATTTAACAAGTTACCTTACCACAGCAGTTCAAGACGAACAGTCCTGTCATCTCTCTCAGCCTATTTACTTACCAACATGGTGCGGCTCCCCGCAGGACATGCATGCCATCTATTAATTCCCAGGTCTATTGCATCTCATTGGCAAGTCTTTTTCTTCAACTCCCGGCATGTATTTTTTTCCTCTCCCTTTAGTCCTGATTATGCCTGACTGTGTCATACTAAATTCCTGTCCTCGGTATTTACAGCCTGCAAATATTTGTAGACTTATCACATTGCCTGTGAGCCACTGCTTCACCAAGCTCTATGTATTTTTCTCCTCATTAATCAGTTCCTCCAACCCCTCTTTTTGCTGCTTTTTGCTGTAGAATTTGCAGGTTTTGTTTGTTTTTAAAAGACAGCAATGGGAAGTTTTAATTCTCTTTTCTTTAAAGGTCAATAGCTGGATGAAAATAAATGCATATTAAAGAGAGTTTAAGGCAAATTTGTATTTAAGCTGACCAACTCTAAACTTCATATTTGTTTTATTTGTCCATTTCTTTGGATGACTAGAGTTTTATGGAAACCCTGACGTTCCAAACTTTTGCATTCTCTTCTGTCAAACACATAATTCACTGCCTTGGATAAACCCATTGACTTGCATGAAGGCACCTGGACATGCAGGTAAATGTGTGTGCAAACAGTTGTACAGTTGCAGCCTCAGGACGAGACCTTCAGAGGTACCTGGGAATCCAACCTGCACCATTGCCAGAGAGTTGGGGTCTCTGCAGCCGAAATGTGGGGCCCAGGAGGGGCTTCAGCCCTGCCTGAAATGCCAGTCACAGGAGGTGATTTAGGAGCAGGCTGCTGGGTCAGTGGTTAGCTGAGAAGGTTGGTACCTGCAGCAGCCTCTCTGTCTCTGTATCTCCCCTACATTACCCCACGGCCAAAGTGCAAACAAGCATCTGAGTAACGAGAACCGTGTTGCAACATCCCGTGAATACTACATGCGTCTTTCCAACCTTTGCCACCAGATGCTGCGTGGTTGCCTGTGTCACAAATAGTACTTTACTCTGCTAAAGATCCCACTGGAATCTCACTGTACTTACTAAGGCTTAGTGGAAACTGAAGGAGAAAAAAATAATCCCCAGACAGTTTAAATAAGGTTTGATTATTCATGGGAGCAGCAGGGGAATGTTAAAACTCTCCTGGGTTTGTTGGGAGCCTCTGGCATTGCCTCAGACTGCTGTTTTCCAACCACCCCATTTGCTTGGATGCCCCTAAACCCAGACTGTAACTTTAGATAAGTGAAATTCCTGCACAGACGATGAAGAATCAGACGACAATTCGGGGCTGCCCTCCTTCTGGTGTATTTTGGGTATTTTGTGGAGTTTGGCTCCTTCCAGGTCCTGGGAAAAAGGTTAAACTCTGCACCTTCTGTCTGACTCTTGCCATCAGGGGCACTCTGCCTGTGCAATGCAGGGCCCAGAGAGAACGAGGCCTGTAATTTTATCCTAGTTCTATTAGGGCTTATTTTTATTCACGTGAACTACAGCAAGCTGTAAGGGTGCTGCTGATGTCACTTCAGCTGCAGTGTTTCCATTAAGGCTGTTTTACCATTCAAAGGCAAACAAAAGCAACCTAAACAAACACAAGATAATGTCAATGAAGTAAGTGTTTTGACAATGATAGCTAGTTGTCTTTGCAATAATTTTCATGGTCTTGTGTTTTAGATGTGTTTTATGGTCCTTGTAATGTCATTAAATGTGTGGCATGATTTCAGTGGTTTTTCCAGCTCTTGAAATAACTGATAGACAGAGTGTTTCATCGAAAAACATCATAGCAAGGATTTTTAAACAATACCTGAATTGAATTCAATCCAATCATATTGCTCTAGAATGATTTCTTTAAGACTGTGAAAATGGGCAAAACAAATTTCTATGTAAGATTCATCATAACTCATACCAAGAAAAGGCAAGAATGCCTTCTGGCTGGTCTGATTAACAACTAATATATCACATACTGATACCAGCATCATAAATACACTTTAATTCTCCCCAGATAATTTCAGTTAGTAACTAGAAGTATCACCCAGCTCAGAAATTAATTCTAAAAAATAAACAGAATTAACTACTGAACTCCATTTTTTTCCCCAGAAACTAACGTCTAAGTTCTGGTTTAAAAGATTTTCATTTTTTCAGTAAGGTTAGCAGGTTTAAACCCCATAAAAACAGTACTTTGAGAAAGAATCCAAATATTCTAGACTGAACTTCTGAGGGCAACTGCTTATATAAATCAGCTCAACCAGCTCCCCTCAACAATACAGCACTTGTAAATGTGATAGCACCGTCCACTTTCCATTAATATGCAGCTATCAGTTGGTGAGTCACACTATAAAGCATTTAACAACTGTTCTCATAAATACCATACACCATCTGTTAACTGAATCAAAAGGCTACGTGCCAATTTTACTTTTGGATAGAAAGGTCTGTTTTAAAATTACTCCAGCAGTCTCAGGGCGTACAGATATTGTAAAAAATGAGTATAGAGACATGTCATTCCACCCAATTCCCAAAGAGAACAGCTGAGAAAGAAAATATTTTTATCCAGTGGGATACTTTGACATTTCACCATTTGTTCTCATTGCAAGTTGGAACTACAGGACTTGAAATTTTCATTATTCGTGGCAGGAAATACCAACCTGATTTTTTTATACTCTTAGGAAAGATGTCTACATTACGTTTCCTACTAATTTATATTGAAATGAAGTGTTCTGACATGCCTGAAACACACAAAAAAAGTTTTTATCTGAGTTTGCTGGAGTGACATGAGATACTTTGTTTCACAGTTGTTCAATTTAAGATTCCACATGGTGACAACAGCACGTCACCTTACTGCAATGCTAGCTCATGCCATCGTCCCATCCCTCAGGGTGGACACTGATGAGGTCACATCTCCTGTAACACAAGGAGGCACAGAAGTCCCCTGATGCAGGTCACTCAAGGTTAAATTATGGGAGAGTTAACGAGTGGAAGCTTTGGGCATTGTCACTGTGTTGGCAACCATTGCACAGTTGGAATTCAATTTCTATAAAACTCTCATAACTCAAACCACTGTGAGGTTTATTGTCCTGATACAGAAGGTAAGGACACTTTAGTGGGAAACGTTTAAATGCCTAAAAGGTGTACTAATTAGTCTAATGAAATATACTTGTCATAACACACTTTTTCTCTGCTATCCATACATTTTCCAGTTTTTATTTTTCAGTATAAGCCAATTATTATCTACTCCCTTTCACCAAAGCTGCCTCCAGTCAATTATAGAGTCCGAACTTAAAGTGGCTACACTCCAGATGTCATAGTGGGAGGGAAGGAACAGGGGAGGTGACGGAGGGACTGAAAGTGACTGAAATATCACACGGAGAGCTGGAGGTGAAGATGCATTATAGTGTGTGGGCCCAAGGGAGTGGATCTGCAAGAGGTGAGGAGGAATAAATCAATATTTAGAGTGTAAAAATAAAATCCTACCAAATGATGTATATCTCCTTTTCTCAAGCGAATGCTAGGAAAACCATTCAGAGAGGTTTCCCTGGGCACAGTTTTAGACCAAGGGCTACAAACTCCAGAGAAAAGGAGAACATAAGTCTGTCCTGCTCAGAGGTAACTGAGACCTTCAAAGAGCAAATGTTGCCTTCTAAGAGCAACCAGAAAACTTTACCTCCTAAACGTCCCTGTTTCTCCATCCTCACGCTGTCATCTGCCTATAGCACTATCCCATTTCTGAAGATCAGATTGACACAGAACAAGGTATTTCACAGGCTTACATATAAAAGCCTTCCACATCCCCCAAACACAATTGTTGGCCTTGAGATATTGACCCCATCAGGTTTGAACAATTTTGCAAGGCAGTGGCACTGTTTTCCAAAACCAGGTGTTTTAAAAAGAAATACTGAAGTATTGAAAACCACAGTGAACCTGCAAAGAAATACAAAATCGAAGCAACTTCCCTCCATAGTGACAGACGCTCTGTTGCTGGTGATAAGATCTTTCTTTAGTTATAACACTCCAGGGAGCAACATTTTTTGATGTTTCTTTTCTGCACTGCTCTTGATGGTTGTGTTTTTCTGATCCACAAAAGCAGCAATATACATTCTGGCTTATTTGAGATTGGTGGCTATAGCAGTAAGAATGAATATAAGGTCTAAGAGATCATACTGTGCAACTATGAACAAAAAGGACAGCCCTTTCATTCTCAGACGATTTTTGCACAGGGTAAAGCTCTTAGAAATGAAAGTGGGGGAGGATATAGAAGAGAAAGATACCCTGTTTCTTCCCCGTCTGATCACAATAGGTGTACTGAAAGCAGAGGTGAGATAAAGTGGCTGCACGGGGTCTACCAAAACAGGGCCCCAACATCTGTGAGGTCCATACTGCAGCAGTTCTCCACCACCTCTGGAGGGCTCTTATTATTATTCTTTATATTATATGATCTACTATTATTCATGATCCCATTTTATGTAGTGTTCCTGCTTCTTACAGCACCAGCTTCTGTATCTAGCAGAAACAACCTGGAAAGTAACTGTATTTAAAAAAATCACTTGGATCAATTGGATTTATGAAGTTCTGTTTCCATTCATCTCCTGCTTGATCTTCTCTGTCCTAGAGCAAATGAGTCACTGTTCCCTGTCATGCCTCCACATATGAGTTTCCGCACAACAGAACAGCTCTGACCCTTCAAACTCCCTGCCAACCTAGACCTTCCTGGGGACAGGAAGTGGTGGTGCTCAGCTTCCTTCAAGCCACACTCACAGAGCAAGAGTTGAGTTGCAGTGTGGAGCTTAATCACTGAGCCCCAGGTTGCTGCTCGTGTGCTCCCTGAAGAGCAAGGGCCCTAGCCACTATCTTCGCTCTTAGAGCTGGATTTCTAATCCTATCACAGAATCAAACAAAATTTGAAATTCTCAAATCTGGCTGTAAAATTAAAATCTCCTTTTTCTATGATTATTTTAAAAACACTGAATGTGCCAGATCAGTCTAAGTCTCATCACCAGCGTGCATATCGTGAGCAACACGTGTACTTGCCATGCTCTGGGCAGAGCCGAACTACCTCTGCCTTTGATCCAAGCAAAAGAAGGGAAAGTGGATGCCTTAATGTGTGCCAGCCCTAGGTTCATATACTATGCTTGCCAAGATCATATGGCTTTCTGTTTTTGGCACAAGAATGTGTCATGCTCTTCTCTTTTTGGCAAGTGGACACATCTTGGCAATGGCACATTTCAGGCTTGTGTGTGCTTGCAATATACAGGGAAAATATACTGCCCCAACACCCTCCATGACTACTGGAGGAATAATAATCTTTATTTTCTTGCCAGAGGAGCATTCTTAAGGAGAAGTTGTAGGCTCACAGAAATGTTGGTTGGAAGATACCTCTGGAGGTTCAACCCGCAGCTCAAAACAGAACTACTGCCAGCACTTCGTCAGGTCAGCCATCCTTTTTCTAGTTGAGTTTTCAAGACCCATTCCAACAATGAAGATTCCACCACTGTTCTCACTAGTTTCTCAAACTGTTTCCCAAACTCTGGCCTGAATCTCTCAAGACACAATCTGTGGCCATTGCCTCTTCTGCAACTGGGCATCTCCCACTTCCAAGAAATACTCGATTCTGTAGCCTTTATAATACCCCTTTGCATAGTTGTAGGCTGCTATTTGATCACCTCCTGGCCTCCTCTTCATCCCAGACACCTCAGCATCTCCTTCAAGTAATGTGCTTTAGGCCCAAAACTGGACACTATTCCAGATGGGCCAGTGTCAAGCAGAGGGAATAGTAACACCTAATATGCTGGCCATGGTCCTTGCAATGGAGCTGAGGAAGCAGTCTGCCTCATCTGTGATGAAAGCACACTGTTGGCTCATATTAAACCTGGCACTTGGATCCTTAGGTTCTTTTCACTGGGGCCAGCCTGCTACTCAGCCAGTTGTTTCCAGTCTGTACTGGTGCAAGGCTTATTCTGCCACTTATGCGGGGCTTTGCCCTTCTCCTTGCTGAAGGAAAAGTGGAGAGCTCATAGCATTTCTGTTGGCCCTGTCCTCAAGTTTCTCAAGATCACACAGAACTGAAGCACACAAGTCAACATCAGCTGTTTCCCCTGGTTTGCAGATTTGCTAAGGGTGCACTTGGGTGTCGTCATTGAGGTAGTTATGAACATGTTGAACAAAATGGGCCCCATGCCAACTCCTAAGGCACTCTGTGTGTTACCAGACTGCAGCTGAGCATCAAGTCACCACTGATTACTCCCGATGAGCCCAGTGATGCAGCCCAGTCTGCTCTTCCAGCCCATACATATGTCCTCAGCTTCTCAGTGAGAATGTCATGGTTGTCAAAAACCTCACTAAAGTCAAGCTATAGCAAATCCACCACATTCCCCTTGTCCAAAAAGGGAGATGATAACTGGACACAATGATAGGGGCATGAGACTGGAGAGTCTGTACTATAGCGCCATGCACAGTTTTTCTGAATAAGGCAGTTCAGGCACTAAAGGCAATATAACTGTGTTAACACAATGTTCCCCAAAAGCTGCATGGCTCTACTTAGAAGAAAACTATGCTAGTCCCAGGGTCTATGGAGGAGGGAAGTGCCCTAATACGACTATTTTGCTGCTGATGCCATCGTTAGCTTAACTCTCCTCTGGCTTCAGCACTGTGCTGCATAAACATGCAAAGAGTTGAGTATTACCTTTTCAGTTCACCTCCAATATGCATATTGTGAAGTTTTGTGCTAGTTATTTCAGAGCCAATTTTCAGTATTGAATCTGTAGTGCTAACCACAGACTTCAACTAGAATTATGGAGGCTTAGTACCTCTGTAAAAGCTGCAAAACTGAGCCATTTTATGATAGAATCATAGGGATTCCAGGGATGGGGCATCTACAGCCTCTCTGGGCAACCTGTTCCAGTGTTTCACCACCCGCACTGTAAAAAATTTCTTCCTTATATATAGTCTGAATCTATCCTCTTTTAGTTTAAAACCATTACCCCTTGTCCTATCGCAACAGGCCCTACTAAAAAGTTTGTCCCCATCTTTCTTATAAGCCCCCTTTAAGTACTGAAAGACTGCAATAAGGTCTCCCCAGAGCCTTCTCTTCTCCAGGCTGAACAACCCCAACTCTATCAGCCTTTCTCCATAGCAGAGGTGTTCCATCCCTCTGGTCATTTTCATGGCCCTCCTCTGGACCCTCTCCAACAGGTCCATGTCTTTCCTGTGCTGAGGACCCCAGAGCTGGACGTAGTGCTGCAGGCGGGGTCTCACCAGAGCAGAGCAGAGGGGCAGAATCACCTCCCTCGACCTGCTGGCCACGCTTCTTTTGATGCAGCTCAGGATACAGGCGGCTTTCTGGGCTGCGAGCTCACATTGCCGGCTCATGTCCAGCTTTTCATCCACCATCTAGTTTTTCATTATCTTACGAATGGGCAGAAAATAAAAGTTTAAAAAGATATGTAAGCTGGTTAATAATTTGAACAGTTTAAAATCCTCTGAAATGCAATGCTGATGTCAAACTGCCAAAAAAACAAAACTGACACGAAAATTAAAAACCCCCAAATTTAACCAGAAGATATCTATTCCCCAGAAGAGTGAACACCATGCTTTAGCTTTCAGTCCATACAATATTGTAGAAGAGGGAATCTAAAAGCATCTACAGATACTTTTATACCTTTATAGCTGTGCAATATCATTATCTTCAGATCACATCCTCAGTGACACCCATGCAGGAATCTGAACATTGATGATGAGACCATAATATGAAGATTCAGGTGTTTCGTGAGGGTGGCTGAAGGTCTGATCTGTGATGTGGAAAGGGGAGAGAAGGGCTTGACTGTAGGGGTCCTTGGTGAATTTGAAGGACTGGCATTCAAGAAGGAGAATAAAAGAAATTGCATAGAGACGCTAATGAGGGACCCTGAGGTGGATCTCCTTGATACTACACATTCAGAGACAGTCAAAGTCATTTGAGTGCACTACTTGTACACGTGTATTTGCTTGAATGCTGTAGTCTTTTTTTATAAATTATAACCTCAACCTGGAATGTAAAAATGTGTGGCAGGATGCATTAAAATTCATGATACATTATTTGAACTTTACAATCATATTGAAGAACTTCATTACCAATACACACTCAAATTTTTTTCAACTGCATTTTCATTATTATTATTGCAGGATGCTTTTGTCAATATAGTGGCATTTATGGAATCCAAAAGATGGTAAAACAGAAATGGCATCATCATTAACATTGTCTTTCCTAGCAAGTAGGGAACATATTGTGCACAGCTCTTTCCAGTGTCCTCACAGGATAAGATCACAGAAAATGCAAGCAATTTTTTCCTTCAGCTACAGAAAGCATTTCAAGAGAAGACAGCGAATGCTGTCATGCTGGTGTTAAAATCAGACTGGGGTGGTCATAAGAATAAGCAATGCTATTGAGTGAGAGAGAAAAGCTGCTTTGTTCTTCACGTATTTCCTTTTATTTGCCAGAATGCCACAGCAAGCTCAAACTTTCTCTGTATTTCTTTGAAGTAATGTTGTCAGCAATGGCTTCTGCAGTAATTTTTTACCATACAAGACCTTGTGCCAAACTTGTACAAGTTAGTACTATTTTTATTTGCATGCATATGAATTACTGGCATATGCAGTGGTGACAGCATCATTCCAACGTGTGCCTCATTTCACTGAAGTGATAGTGAAGTACTCAGGAAATAGCTGAGTTGGGCATGCAGAATTTGTTAGAAAGTACAGAGCACTAAGATGATCACTAAACATGAAGAGGAGAGAAAATTTTCAAAGAGAACCAGAAGCAAAAAGCAATGGGTTTCTATTTTCCAGTATGTAGCTTAAAACTGTAGACCACTGACCTTATTACAGTACAATTCAGAGCTCTTAGTAATGTGTTATCTCACATACAGAGTAACATCTGTCGGACACAGTCTATTACTTGTAGTAAAATGGATGTGCAAAGAGGGGATGCTCAGAGAAATGCAGAGGAAGAGGTGTTCAGTTCTCACTCAGGTACACAAAGAGCAGCAACCACAGCAGCCTACTCGGTAATCCAATTGCCCTTATTAACTACAAGACTGCTGCGTCCTCCAGTGTCCTGAAGTAGCCTCCTGCAGCCTTATTATAAAAAGAGACCCTGCTACATTTGTAGAAAAAGTAGATGTTTTATCATCTTTAAACATAGTCCCAGAGCTGCTTCCCATGTACAATCCCTCTCTGGCTCTCTGCGATATCATCTTTGTATGATTTCTGGAGTCCTGGTATTAGATCTGTATGTACAAAGGACTTTTGATATATCACAAGTTCTTTAATGTGTCCTCCTTACAGCCAAGAAGCCTTGGAGAAAAGACAATGGATAAGTGAGAAATGCAGAAAGTAAAATAAAGAGTCCAGCTTGGGTAAAAAAAAATGAATATTATGTTTTAAATGGGATGTATCACACCAGTAGGAGATGATGCCAAAATACTTCATTTTGGAGAGGAGTGGTGAGCTCAGCTTTAAAGAGGATGGAAAGAGATAGCTAGATCCTTTAGTCTACAGAACTGATCTTCTGGGTCTACTTCTCTTCCCACTGGAGAATTGCAAACATGAAGGAAGCATTCAGCCCAGATTTTATGACGTCTGCTCAAGAGAATGTCTTTCAATGAGGCACCAAGACGAGATCGCACAGTATCACAACACATACCGATCCTGTGAGCGTGCAGCATTTAATCTTCTCTTACATAGGCAGGCACAAGACAGCCATCCCTTGAGATGCTGTTCTCATCAGGAATCTCTTCTGGTATAGCAGGCATGCAACTACCAACAGTGCTCTTTAGTTCAACTTGTCATATGTAGCACAAGGTTCAGCGAGAGCCTCAGGCACCTCAACTGTTGGCTACTGAATTTGCCATGAGTACCAGAGCACCACCTCGTGATACCTGAATCACGGTGTGCCAGCTGGAGAAGGAGAGTGGCAGGAGTGAGTGGGCTTCTGCCCATCCCTGAGAGTCCTCTGTCCCTGGGACAGTCAGCATCATGCAAACCTGGGTGTGCTCCCTCTTCATTGCTTACTGCCTTAGCAATACGAAAGACCACAGAGACAAATGTGGAACAAAGTATCACTGATATTTGAGTTGGGGGAAGATGTAGGACAACTAATGTTTTCTGGTGTGCATGTCTGGAAGCAGAACAACTTCCTGTGCAAATAATGTTACACATTCATCCAAAAGGATGTGCCATTAGCAGTAATAAATCACCTGGCTATAGCTACAGCCACCAACCAAATGCCCATACAGCACAACAGCATACAGGATTTATTAAATTGAACTGCTGTAAACCAGGTAAAATCTTAGACTAGGGCAACAGAGTTATTTTTCTGTGTTTTCTAGTATAAGACTGGTCAGACACCACAGTCTTGCTCTGCATAGCTGATCTGCCTTTGTCTTTTGCTTTCTCTTCAGTAGGACCATTAAAACCGCCAGCCCCAAGTTACAGCTCCAGGTCCTAGTGAAAAACTTTCATATGAGACAAAAAAGAAAGTTACTTTCCAATTTTTATAAAGCAGCACATTCACTCAGAGCTGCCTTTCATGTTACAGCTAAATTCCCATTGCTGTGGGGAATTTTAAAAAAGTTTGTAGAAGCTGGGGGTGCTTGTCTGGTAAATAAGGTGTAAAGGTTGTATATAAAATGCAAAACAGTGCCTAGATGCTATCTGATACAACACTCTAGGATAACAAAAATCTGGTGTCAGAACCATGTTTGCAAAAGAAAGAGGTTGGCAAAGAAACTTGAGCAGTCCTGAGATACTGGCTTAAAATGTAAATGTTGTTCAACATATAGCTGTGGTCAAATCAATGCGAGCTTTGGAAGTGCTGCATGAATTTAAATCCTATTCTGGTAATTATGTTAGGAATATGAAGCAATACAGAAAATTTTAAAACATCACCTCCTACTCATTTACATAGCAAAATGAGAAACCGTTTGAATCCTTGCCATATTTTTGAAGCAAGACATTTTTATAAATTCAAGTAATTTAGGAATAGATTCCAAAAGCCTTTAGGTGCTATGGCATAGCTCAAGCAGGATTTGGATGCCTGAATTCAAGTGAGTGAGTCACAAAAATTCTGCCTGTGGCATGCATACCTGAAAGGCACCTAAGCTGTCATCAGTGAAGTTATTTAGGCACCTAAAGTACTTCTAATGCGTATTCCCAGAGGCCTTCTTATCTTGGATGAGATGAGTGTCTCAGCAGATATTTTGTTTCATGGTATGTTTAGGCACTCTCAAACTAGTTGTTCGGATGCCTAAAATCCTTTGTAAATGAGGGATAGTTACACAATGCGTAGCCTGTACCAACACCGAGCTCAGCACAAAGCAGAGAGTTCCTACGCCTACTGTTACTCCAAAAGCATTCGAATGAACACCCCCGTGGGCTGATGCCCATCACTTGCACTACATAAAAGGTGAGGAACTGTATCACTACTGCTAGGCATCTTCTTTTAAAAAAAGTAAACAAGTGATTCATACCCAAGCAGCAACTGGAGTGGTTAAGAGCGACTACAGAGCTGTGAATCCCTCTCTCTCATAGGCACCTGAATCCCAGAGAGAGAGAGAGAGGGAATTTCAGACACATCCCTTGTTTTAGCATTTTCTCTGCATCCCTCTGCTTGGCACCCTGGCTGTTGTAAATCCCACAGCCCGGTGCCTGACTCTTTCCCTCAGCTGTATAGGATAGCTAGGTGAGTAACTCAGGAGTGCAAATTTCTGCCTCTGAGCTGGGCACTGGAAAGTCAGGTTGGATGTCATCAGACCTGGGTCCCTGTGCATCTGGGCCTTTATGACTTTTCTTTTTAATCCTAACTTATGTAATTGTAAACCCCGATTCTGGCAGCCACTTGTCCAGAAATGCTAAATAAAGAAAAGACTTCTTGTATTGCCGTCCATTCTCCGAGAAAGTTTTGCAGGCCTTTTAAAGTGTCAATATGCACGAAATTTTGTGATCAAAGGAATAATCTGAAACTTTGAGTTCTTATTTTTTAAAAAAAGAACAACTTTTGAAGCTTACTCCTTGGAAGAATAAAAGACTCTAAATAAAGCACCCTAGATCATAGCAATCTTACCAAGTATTCCTGCTGTTATACTGAAAATGTCCTTATGAGTGTGAAATCATTGCTAGGATGTTTTTAGTAAAGAACAGTATACTAGTTAGCATGGCAATATTCTCTGTAAATGTGAAATACTCTAAACATAGGTCAGCACTGCAACCAGCAATACAGGAGCTGGGGCTACAGCCAGAGCCAAACCTTGTAGAGCATCTCTGTATGTCAGTGTCTCGGCACTATGGCTGGGAAGGACCAAGTGGAGTTGCCACTCTGCAGACCCCCAGTATGTGTCGTAAGCAGATAAAGGAGGAAAAAAAAGGGCAGTTTGCATCTGTCATCTGACCACCTTAAGGGCTGAAGGTTTTTTCCCTTTCAGAATTAAGATAACAGCTACTAGAAGAAGATATCCAGAAATGTGATTAAAAATAGCATATCCATAACAGACATATCCAGAAATGTGATTAAAAATAGCATATCTGTAACAGACAATTTAAACAAGTTTTTAATGTTGTAAATAAATATGTTCATGTTAGTTGGCCAAATGTTTTTTTTTTTTTACATGAAAACACATTACAAGGATTGTGCCCCAAAACATAACTTATGGAAAATGTTCATCTGTTGAGGGCACAATGAGAGACACAGTAAAATGAAGGTCATTATTTCTTTAGGTATCTACTGTAATGGTGCTGTTCCCTCTTCACATTTTTTGCACTGTTTGTTTTTAGGATATTTCCCAGCTATGGGCCTGCATACAGAAACTCAAAACCACCCCAGTGACAGATGTCCAGGAGGAGCCTCCTCCACACTCTCTCAAAGCCCACAGTCCCGCCGATCCTCTCAGCGGTACCGCTGCTGCCCGGGCAATCATGCACCACCCCATCCTCCTGAGAAGTGACTTTAATAAGTCTGGGGACAGAGGTTGAATTTAAAGTTGCAGCTAAAATAGCTTCCATTGGTACTTTAAATACTACAGTAATTGTAACTCTGTGTATATCTACCTCCCGGTGGCAGTTTCTAGAGCTCTTAAGGCCACTAATGCTCACAAATATTTAGCAGTAATAACCCGCCGGAAATGTCAAAGCCAGGAAGTAAAATGCTACACCCACAATTCTTTGTGCATTATATTTCACTTTCATTAAAGCATAACAGAGAAAATAGCCTCAGAAAAGTTTATTTGGCCAGTTCGAGAAAGATGTGATTTTTTTAGTACGATACTGGCTTATGTATGTATCCATTTTCTCTGCCTGACCTTTTCCAGATCAGTCTCTGTTGTTCAGAAAATATGCTGTCTTTGATTCATGCTGGATTTCCACCCAACATCAAAGGAGTTTGCATACATGGATCAAGAGATCAAAGGTGCTGATAATCTCCTGAAATCTGCTTGGTTGTGCCATTCAAACTAATACACTGGTAAGAGTTATCTTCGATAGTTCATATGTTAATGGAAACACAGTGAATTTGGGAAGTTTCGCTTGCAGTGTTTGTTGCCATTCACAGTTTTGAGACAAACTAGACTGCCAAATATCCCTAATTATCCTAACTCTCACACTGATTTCTCTCCTTTAGCAACTGATGCTACATTTCTTTTTCGAAAAGTGAAATTGCGAGCTGAAAAATGTTTGCAGTATCTAAACAGGCACTCTCAGTCTGTCAAGGCTTGAACAGATGCACAATTCATGAACTGAAACTAGATGATATAACAACTCAACTATTTATTGACTTGATGAAGCAAAGCTTGTTACTAACAATAGCCTATTCAGACCAACCTTTCTCTTCTGATAAACACACTAAACCAAGAAACTATTTGGAATTCTGGTTTTTGAAATACAGATGAACCCGGTTTAGTTCTTATCATAGATGGAAACATTTTCTGGTTTATCCTTCAGATAGTTTTGAGCTTAAAGTTTTGCTTTTAAAATACTTCTGCAGCTTTTCATAGAGAAGGATACTCCAGAATTACAGAAAAAACTTTACATCGATTCATATTCTCCATCAGCTTGCTCATTTCAAGGTTATAACAAAGTTTATCCCAAAATGATGTCAATAATTTATGGCAGTAAACATCTGTGTTCCTAATACACTGAATAGTTCATAATGCACATGACTCATATTTAAATCATTCATTCCAAGTCTTTGAATTATCAAGTGGAAAACAAGAAGAATGGAACAAAACTATTGCAGTGTTTTAAGAGAAAATCAAATTTGAAAAACTGCGATATTCTGAATAATCTCATAATCATTTAAAATGGCAGGCAGCAACAGCAAAAAAGCAGTAAATGGGAATCATGTTGTAAATTTTGCTGTAATCCATGTTAGATTCTCAGTGATGCTGGAAAAAACATGTATCTTTAAATATGAGCAACATGTATATTGAAAAACATATAGTTGGATGAAAACAAGTATCAGTCAATACTGATACAAATTTTGATCTCCTGATTTCACTAGCAAAACTGGAAAAATTGCAGTAATCACTACATTAGAGAAGAACAATACACTGAATTTACAGCAGTTTAATATCTGCTATGGATGTAGTTTTTTAATGCAAAGCAGACATTGAACTTCTTTGCATGATTAAGAGGCATTTTGTGATGGATGCAGCTGCATAAACTAAGAGCATTCAGCCAAATGACTCAGGAGGTCACTGCCGCAGAAACATGTTTTTATTTGGGTGGGAAGCCATTATACGTTTGCTAAAAAAGCATTGGGGCTCCTGATTTCCATTTAATTTGACTATTTAGGCACTTCATGCAAAAGTGGAGCACCTCCTACAGGAAGGATTGGTGCATACCCATAGGAAACCACAATGTACTCCAGAAGGGAGAAAATTCTTTTGGGAAATCCCAGTACAATCTCACTCAAATAAATAAGTTGTCCAAGAGAATTATATCAAAGTTTTTAATTTGTCAGCAGTCTAACTTAATTACAAGCCTCTAGATTATCCTTAGGTGGGAACTGCTTTAGTATTTCTTGTGGGACTTGGTTAGTTTTGTATGACATATCTAAATAGACATGGAAACAGGAGGGAGAGTGTCAGGATGCATCTCCAGCCCAGTGGGTTGGACGTCCTCCTGGAAATCTGCTGCTCTGGGTTCTCAGTATTGTTTTCGTGTGAAATCATGTCATCAGGAGAGGGAGACTGCTTTCTCCTCCCCTCTTGCCACACAAAGTTGGCTGGGATACTAGTCCAGAGTATGGGAAGATTTAACTTGGCCCCTACACCCAACATGAGCTACATGTCAAGCTCCTGGAAAACAAACCCTGAAACCTTTGGGTAAATTCAGCCCAACTGAGGTGGTATGAGCAGTTCCCATCCCATGAGGCTGGTTTCTTGGACGGCCTTGCGAAGGTTGGGTGGGGGGTCCCAAAGGCCAGCCAACGCACTGGCTGCCGTAGCCACAGAGGAGAGCGGCAGTGGCTTGTGGGTGGCCTGTGGGCTACGCTGCCCCTTTTGCTGCTGTGCCAGACACTGAGGGTGCTTTGGGATCTCTGCTGTGGGCAAAGCCTCGGCACTGAGTCCCCAGGCAGGTATGGCTGCAGGGACACAGGAGTCTGGATGGCATGGGCTTGCTAGAAAATTGCCCTGCCTGTCTGGAGATTATGCTTTGGTAAGGGGTGTCTGCTGGGAAGCAAAAAGCCATGTGCAGCTCAAGGCTCCTGTAAGTAATCACCAAGAGCATACAAGCCGTAGGGTGCCTTGCTCTACCTGCTGCTCTGACATCCAAGGTCAGCCAGGAAACTTCCACTAACAGTCCCTAAATAGGGACACGAAGAGGCTAGAAGCACCATCTCCCAGCAGATTGCTGGGATTAGTTCTCTTACTTACCCAAGAGATCAATTCTGGTGATCTTCTCTACTGCTCTGGCTTTTTGATGTGGGATTGCATATATTTTGTGAGGAAGATTTTTGGACTTCACATTAGCAATGGTGATATACACATTCCTTTAAACACAGCATATAGTTTTTGAGATCTTGCAATCAGACACATTTTATAAAGTTAAAGAACATAGGAATGCTGTTGTTTGTAAATGGGTATTGGAAAGAATACGCCGGTACCAAAGAGAACATGTTTCTACAGCAGATCGTGTACCAAATCTTAGATAGTCATAAAATTCTCTAGAAACATCTTTTCAAATTATTATTGTTTTCTGCCTTCATCAGTTCATGGAAGCTCAAAAGAGCTAACTAAATTTCTTTTGAAAGGAATTACAAATTCTGAAGAATCAATAAATACAACTGTATTCCCAGCAGAACATTTTTATATTGTGCTAGACAAGGATGAAGATGCATTTCCTGTAAACTTAGTTACGAAAAAGACAGCTCAGAGACTACAATTTAATTACTAAGATATAACAAGACATCTGGGGAAATCGCTAGATTGGCAGCTTTTGAAAGAGTTTACAAAGTGATTTTACAGAAAAAAAGGGAAGGTTATTTTTTGTCTAGGGTATTTTTTGCTATAGAAGGTTAGATGTTTATGTGGAAAGGAAAGTTTGTCAATATTTTAAAACAGGAAACAAAAAAGATTAAAAAATAAAAGCCAGATATGAGGCAGTAGAAGTATACCACTTCACAAAACCCAGAGTCCTTTCATAAGCAAGTATTTGTTCTTCCCTTATTGTAAGGATAACATTTATAACAGATTCTACACCACAGTGTTTATTAACATGAAGAATAGTAGAAATGATCACTCTCTTAGCCTTTGAAAAATTTACTGAGGAGTGAGTTTATCATCAATGATATTTCTGTATAAATAGCCTTGCTGATTTTTCTAACCTAATCATTTAATAGCATTCCATGTTCCTACAGTGTTTACTTTATTATCAAAACAAGCAAACTAACCCTTGATCTTATTTTCTCTTTGAATTCAGAATAACATTTTTTTCCATTGTGTTTTTCTAGTTTAATGCTGGTGAAATTCCATTGAATTTATGGGCAGCTACTCTGCTATAAAACTGATATAGTAGAGTATTAAACTCTTCTACTCAGCTTTTCTTTTATCACCTCAGATAAATAAGACCTTTTATAGAAATACACTCTATTTTTTATAAAAGCTCCCACTTCTCTAGTTTGTTGTTCAGAAGCTTTTGTAGATGTTTATCCGAAGTTGGACATAATGGTTGTTCACTCCACGTGGACAGATAAATAAAATGCCACCAATTTCCTTTATTCCCCAAATTCGCTTCCATTCCTGAAAACCTGCAGATACTTCTCAGCTTTACATCACGCCCTAAAGTTAACCTTGGAAGACGCATGTCACTGGCCAGAGTTACCAACTCACCTTGCAAGAGCTGTCCAGGTCTTTGCAACACTGAAATCACACGCTTTAGTTCTAAGAGACCTTGTAGGGGGCACCAGTATGAAACCAACAGATTTTCTTCACTGCATCCCTCCAGATACCAACAGCACTTCAGCAATCAAATGAATGAAGTGGCAATCAACCAGCGTTCAGAGAAACTCCAGGCTTGCTGATTTTTTCGTGACAGTGCCAGGAGCAGACACGAGGAAGGCACAGACCTGAGGCCCATCAGCCTACTAGACATTAAACTCCTATTCTCCGCCTTTTGCACTGTGGCTTCAGATGTCTGATGACCCAGTCACATCCAGAGAGATCCACAGCCATCACCCAGGCCACATCAACAAGGGAAGCACAGTATACCACTTAGGAATAATTTTTCTCCTTTATTATAATGAGAGGAGTGTTATGTAATCTGGCCAAATCCTTTTATTGGTGTCATCAACAGCTGCAGAGAAATCAGAAATTACGACCTTTTGATCACAGCTACAGCAAACCATCCTCACGAAAAAATGTGATGTACAAGGGGCAACAGTAGCTTTTCAAAACCCCTGCAGATTCTTGACTTGGAGACAATCAAGGTCATGCTGGGATCTCTGTGGCATCTCAAAGCAGCCCCAAGCCATGCTGGGCTTCTTGTCCATCAATGGCTTTGTCCTTACACAAGCAACATCCCTATGCAGCCAGCCAAGAAAACCTCCTAGCAGCTCTGTGCCATCGAAGTAGCACAAAGTAGCTAGAGTGTCCCGCTGAATGAGGCAGCTGACCCCCTTGCCTGCTCAGATACAGTTTTGGGAAGATCTGATACATTCATTACTCACATGATATGCATTACTCATTCTGAGTACAATATAGCAAGTGTTACTCGGTACTAGGATGAGTACATGTCCTGTACCAACATCGTAATAAACATAGTATAATAACTGTTCTTTGGCAAGAGCTTGTGTCTCTCTTTAATGGTGACAGTATCACCATTAAAGCTACGTCTGCAGGTTTAATCTCTCTGGCTGCTCTTTTTAGGCTGGAGTTCTTTTCTGAAGTCCATTTCCTTCCTTGCTACATTATCACTTATTACTGACAGAGGGCAAATGGCTCAAACATTTGCAAACAAACATCCTAAGACAGTCCCTGCCCTGAAGAGAATGTAATCTACTTTGGATACAGACAAATTAATTGCTTATTCTGAACTTTTGGTTTCTTTATCAAAACTTTACCCCCACTGGTGTGCAACCAGCAGTGCCAGACCTGCACCACGGGAACGGAGCAAACCTCAGCCCGACCCGTGGGGCAGGAGGGGAGATTGCTGCGGTCCTGGCCTTGCACCATGGACCGATTTTCTCATCTGAAGGGTGGTCAACGGGAAACGTATGAGCAGTGAAGGAAGTGAGATCCCAAGGTTTTCCCCTACCACCTGCGCTCTGTGTTATGTTGGGCCTCTGAGTCTTACATTTCCGATGCACAATATCCTGCCTGTAACGGCGAGGGTGGAAGTGTCTTTTCCCTTGTCACCCCTTAGCTTACCCGTTAAGGTGATCTCATCCATGTTGGGAGCTGCAGAGCCAAACCTTTTCAGGCACAGTGAGCCCAGAACTGGGGCTCCTGTCTCCTGATCTTGTGCTCAGGTGCACCCTGTCAAAGAAAAGGGGGTAGCATCAACTCCGGTAGGGCTTTGAATAGATCCACATAGTTCCTAGGTCAGCTATAAGCTAACCATAGGACAGTAATGGCTGTTGCAGTGCCCTAAGGGCTAGAGACTTGTCCTGGTTTCAGCTGGGATAGAGAAACCAGGACATGACTAGGGGACAGCCATAACTGATGCTTGGGAGTAACCAATGACATCCTGGCCTCTTCCAAATTCAAGAGGTCAGGATCTGTCCCTGATTGCCCGTCACACTGAAACTGCTTCTGTTTTAATAGTCTCACCATAAGCCAGAATGAAGCCCTCTATTTACAAAATACTTGTTTTCTAAAAATCTGACCATGATATGACCTTCCCCAAAACAAAAGGCATCTCTAAATAACTCAGACTCTGTGAGGAGTTGAGAGTGAACCACAGGTGAAATGTATTATTTTAAATTTCCATATTAGCAGAGAAAAACATTGGCAGAGAAAAATAAAATAAACCTCCCTATAACCTTGTAGTTCAAACTCTTTTTTAGATAGCTGGCTTCACTTTCAAACAAGTTTTGTAACAAGAGCAAATAAACTCAAAATATTTGATGGTAACCATCCAAAATGCTTGGAGTTTTTGACATGCTTTCACATGTACTTCTTGGCTGCTATAAACAGCAGGTTAGTGTCAACGTGCGTTTCTCCTGTCTGTTGCCCTTCTGAGTCCCCAGGAGGCAAAGGCACTTCGTATCGGCCTTCCTGAAGGTCACATTTGCTGCTGCTCACACGTTCTGCAAATATAGAGCTCAGTTTCATATCGGTCAAGACAGGGACATCGGTAAATGCACATGTTCTGCAACACCAGATGAGCTGTTATTATTCTGTTACTATATGGAGATTGACTCTCTCTGTGTCCTGACTAATCAATCCAAATTCTTTTCTGACTTCAGCTACTGTGATTTTAAAACTAGGTAGCCCATTTAGATTTCCTGCATACTTGCAAGAGAATAAAATCCAGTGTTATCTATAGGAAGGTTTGAACCCTTATCCTGGACTCTGTGTGTTCACGTAAAGGTTTTTTTCATGCTTTTTTCCTTCATACCTTTGCCCTTTAATAACTTTCTACTTCTGACTGCACAAATCTTACGCCTTCACTGGGGCCACACTGCTTGTCCAGACTCAGAAGTTCAACCATTCAAATGGCACATACAAAAGCAAGAACTGGTGCAAATGCTTACACCTGCAACCCGCAGGTGCAGGTAGGAGCCATTGAAATTTTAGGCATGCATAAGTTGAGGCCAGCGTTTGAGAGAACAGGTCCCACTCCTCACAGTAGCTGTTACATTTACATATTCTGACAGGCTTCTGGCAGTAGGCAGCTGAAAGTGATGAGCTGTCTCAACAGATTAAAATTAAATTCTATTGAAGACAACAACATACAAAAATTGTGTTTCTGTATAATCTGTGTGATTAAATGTTACTTGTTTCAAAGCTAATGTTTCTGTCACTTTCAATTACAGCTTTTGGAAGCTTTATTCTGCATCATTTAATCTCTTTAAATAACTCTCCTGTTCAGCTTCCTTACAGGGATTGGCACACTTAAGATTAATATTGCACTCCTACTAACTCCTACAATAACATTGCTGACTCTAATTTAGAATTATGTTAATTATATCTGCTCTCCCTTAACGCCTGGAAGTTGAAAGAAGAAAACAACATCAAATGGAGTCACGCTCAGGAACTTTTTTACTGGTCAAGTTACGTTGAGTGGGCTCAATCTGTCCCTTGTGGTGAGCAGATGAGAATTTCATCATTTCTAAACAGTGACGGACATTTCTTGTTGGAGAACGGTTTTTGAAGCATCCTCGATTTTTTGGATTTACTATTCTAAAAGCTGAAGGGTTGAACAAATTTTTCATTTCGTTTTGCCGTTTTCAAGTTTTCAGACAAACACTGAAATCGAGTTAAATTATAATGGGGTTAAACAAATTACAACTTGTTCAGCTAGTTTGAAACTCTGTTGAGGTAAATGAAGTTAGGCAAAATTTCCTATTTTGTTGAAAGAAGAGCTTTTGAATCAAGAGCAATATAAAAGCTCATCTCTATGTCTACATTTGGCTGACTATTTTTCCTTTATTGGTCGAAGGAAATTATGATTTATGTGCAAAAAGGAAGCTACACTTGCAATTAATGAGTAAGCGGAAGAAAGGGGGGGAGGGAGCTTTGCTAGCAAAAAAAAAAAAGGGGGTTGTCACCAAACGCTGCTCTCCCAGGCGAGCTCTGCCACCTCGTGGGCAGCTGCCCTCTTACAGGGCAGAGCCCGGAGCCGCTGGCGGCGGGGAGAAACGGCCCATAGGAGAGTACAAGGCAGGATAGGGAGAAATAGGTCTGAAAAAAAGAAGATTTAAAATATCCTGTAGAAAGAATTTCGTTAAGATGAGGGGTTTGAAGTGTAATTCTTAAAATTCAGCTCTCATGTGATAAAGGAAATCACGTCATCAGAGCAGCAAGGCATATTTTTCTAGCTGATTTTTCCAACTGGTATTTCCAGATTGTAGCTTTTTAACCATCATTAGATACAGTGCAGTTATTCAGTGTTTGTCTGACTGGATCTGAGACTGTTTTTCAGCTCCCAGGTCCAGGTACAAGGTCGGCACGTGTCCCAGATCCCTGCAGGAACAGCACCTGCTGTGCTCCAGCCACAGACCCCAGCACCCTGGCTCACAAGTAAATGCATCAGTACAGACCCCAAAGCATCACAAGGCAGGCAATGCTAGATGCAGCCATAGTCCAGCTTCATGACCCAGATATACCTTTTTTGTAGCCATTTGTCATTTTTTTAACAGAAGTTCACAGAACTATGCAAATAACTGATTTTTCAATTTGCTGACCTAAACAGAAACCTGAATCGAGTTACAAACAAACAAGCTAAAGTGATTTTTTTTGTCAAATGAAAAGCTGGAAAAATACTTTGGATCAACGTACAAAATTTCTTTGTCTGAAAAGAATAATCATTAAGCAGTTAAAAATACAAGCTTGGTGCTTTCAAGCTGAGAACATAATTTGGTGAACGTTTCCATTTTAGAAGCATTGCGCCGCTTTGGCTTTTCTTGCGTTTTCAGGAATAAAACTACTAACAAATCAAGGCAAGACTGGCAAATACTTTCAGTTGCCCCCAATTTTAGCATGCTCCTTATTCAACAGTTCTACTCCAGGTGCATAGACAGCTTCTTGCTTTTGACTAATTGTGAAGTAGCAGCAGCAAACTGGGCAGGACTGCTCGAGAAGTGTGGGCAGACCCCTGGTGATACAACGGTTCCAGTGTTATCTCATGGCTCTGGCTTCCTGACCTTGATCAGGTACAAACAGGTGACCCATCACTGAAACAAATTACTAAGCCTTGCAGTGGAGAAAGTCTCTGCGTTGTAGAACATGGCAGACACCCAAACAATGATGTCATCTTGTGACATAAATATAGCTGTCCTCTTCACATATATGCTATTTTAGCCATGTCATCTAACCAACAGTTTGCATGTAATCTATCAGAGGAGGAAAAAAAAGATTGTTAATATTTAGTTTAATCATTTGAACTGAAAAGCCACAGGAAATAAGAAAGAGGAGGATGTCTGTGAAAATGCCACATTCACAGGGATAAATTTTTGTATTACAGAGTTTGACTATTCTTGCCTAAACAAACACACTCGGCTCTTAAAGGAGGTGGCTCCTTTGTTATTTCTGTGACAAAACGAAAAAAAAAAAAGAGTAAGCTGGAAGAAAATTCTCAGATATATCCATATGGCTTTGATCCCTTAGGTCTCATTTCCAAAGTAAGCTGAGAACTTAAAACATCAGGTGCTTTCAGGAATTGTAACTGCTTGTTATAAGATAAATCTCTGAATTTCTAGCACTTGACAAATTGTTAATGAAAACAAGGACCTAAATGAGATGTGTACAAAAGATATGGCTCAATTTTGTTTCTCAAGTGAGAGAGCACATAGACAAATCTACCTGAATTGCTGGAAGTCACTGTGATAGAGTTAAAAAATAAGGAAAAAATAAATAAACGTGCATTTTAATAGATTTTAAGCAATATACTAGGAACAATGTTTATATATGATATATTTTTAAAATGATAAATGAAACAAATATAACTGCAGCATCAGAGATTCTAGGTGACTGCTATTGTAGCTGCTTTTGTATTGAAGGCATATACAATAGTTACATAGATTAACATTAGTTAAAGAGAAGCAGTAGATAGGTAGATAAGGAAGATGTGATTCTGCTTCATTTATTGATGAATCATATGCTACAATCGTATTTCCTTCACGGGGGCTAGAAACTAGCCAACCTTCTCTGATGATACAAAAAAGGAAACTATTATTCTACTAAATGTTTTTCAATGAGCAGTGTTTTTTTAATAAAATAGTCATAGAAAAGGTAATCCAGATTTTACTGTAAACTGTGGGGAGTTTACATGACAGTTCCTTACATTTATTTTTATTTTTATAATGTTCATAGTATCAGATAATAATGTTAATAGTATCAGATCGATGAGTTGGTTTTGAGGGAAAAAACCCAAGTAAGTAGCCTGGATGAGGGATGCAGGTATCTTGTTTACCATTAACCAATGGCAGCAAGATCAGAAGTCTCCAAAGTGATGAAGCAGAAAGTTAAAGATCTTCTGTAGGAGCTGACAAAAACTTATAATTCGATTCCATGTGATGAAGAAAAAAGAACATTCCTGAAGAAAGCTGAGCTCTTTTCTTGTCTGGGACCATTAGCAGAGCATTTATTATACATAGGACTACCAATGATATTTTTAATAAGCGCTACACATTGTATTTGTAGTCACTGAGATTTAAACCAGCAAAATAATCTGACCCTGCTAGCTCACCAGACACATGGAAATAGCAGGCAGTACAGTTTAGTTCTCCCTCTGCATTCTGTCAGCTGTTGTGTGACTCCTACCTTTCTCACTTAGGAAGGACTGGCTGCTCTAGAAAATATGGTGTGTCACTGGACCCTTTAAAATGTGGTCAGTATTCACCGGGACTATCGTAACAGTCATATCATAATGAGATTATTTTCACAGCAAAGCAGATCATTTGCATCTTTTCAGGGTGGTTAGGACCAGGAGCAATCTAGCTCAAAATTACTGAAATTCAATATTTCTATGGTGGTTTTAAAAGGAATTTGATGGACTCCTTCCCTTGGTTGTTGACAAGAATCCACATCGTAAAACCCTCCCTGAATCATAGGAGTCTGATACCTTAGTCCAGAGAGAGGACAGCCGAGCAATACAGGAAAGGAACTCAAAGGGCCCACACCACACTGCCTTCTGCGATTATTAAGAGGGTCTACTCAGCTTGGCTTGGCAAGGCTTGCAAGAGGTAAGGCAGAGACTAGAGGAACACACACAGCTGCAGCTAGATTTGCAACACTTTACCTATGGGGAAATGACCTGATGATTCAGGCCAGTGCAATAAAATCTCCTGCTGTTTTGTCCTATATACTAGTACTTAAGTTTTTGTTACCGTTCGAATTCTGCCACAGTAGGAAGCTGCTTATGCTGCATATTATTCTTGCGTCGGCCATGGTTAGAAAACATCCACCTCCTCAGTTTTTTACAAGCAATAATTTATTTTTGAAAATAAAAAAAGCATTTTAGATTATTTTTAAACAAAAACAAACCTGTGAGTATGTGAGTAGCAGCAACTATAGCAGAAGGAGCTAATTTGTTTTTCTCATCCAGAGCCTCATGCAGTCTCATTTTTCTTTTTCATATCCCCGTGCTGTTCAAAACACCAGTTTATGGCACAGCTCATAGGGCTTACAAACGCACTTTCCTTCAGAGTCTGGTGTGTATTCTCCTGAGGCTCTCAGACAATTACAGTAAAAAATGGAAGCATCAATTGCAATCTTTTCACACAGCATGGTATTACTCCTGCTGAGGTTTTAATTTGTCCTGAGACTGTACATATCAGCAGTTTTTCAAAATTTCATTATAAACCGATATTTCATTCGGCCTAAAATTTAGCTTATTTTCTTGTTGTACCAAGGTCTCCCAGACAGTGAAATCAGTGTGGTTCCCAAGCTTATGGGCAAAGGGACTTGGGATTTAAGGATTCAAGAGTTGCCCAGATTGGTAATTATGGAAGCTTGCCAGGCCAGGGAAGCAGCAAGGGGCTAAGGACCTTCCTCTGCACATAACTCTACCATCTCGCAGAGGAAGCAGCAGAAAGCATTAGCATTAGCCTACAAGACTTTATATCCTGGAATATGCGGGAGGAGAACTGGGATGGAAACTGGTGGAAGAAAGGGTGGGAAAAATCTTCCACCTCTATCTCTGTACTTTGTCTTTGCTGTCTTGTCTAGGTCCAATTTTTCAAAGCCATCTCCTGTTCTCCACAAAATCAACAGTCTTTTACTCTACTTACAATGACACACAGACTGCTTGAAACAACATCCATTCAAGTGAGTGGGAAAATTTGAATTTACATAGATTTGCATTAGATTGTACCTTCACATTCGCTTTTAATAAAACAAACAATCCCTCGTCTACTGAAGCTAGACATAGTTTATCAAATACATCTAAAAATCATCGTCCAAATGAACCACTGTATAATACAAATTAATAATAGTGATTCTAAGCAGGATCTGAAGAAAGCCACATCATACAATATAATCATGAAAGCTGAAAAAAGCTACATTGTTGATTTTCTTCAAGTAATTTATCTGAGGCACACCATCTTCTGTGTGATTTTCAAAAAGTTTTACAGAGCTACATTGAAAGATTCCACAGGTTAATATTTCACTGAGAAGTGATACGACAAACTTTTCTGATATTGAGTATTTGACTACAGCAACAAAGTTTCTAAGGCTATACATGGTTAATGGAGAGATTTTAAAATTCAGGATTTCCTTATATGACATATAAAAATCAAAGACGACATTCAGCTAGATCAAGAATAAAGCATCATTTAAATGGAACACACATTGAAACAGAATAAAAAAAGCCTAAGAGCTCTAAATTATTTTTAAATAGGAAAAATAACCCGTACTACTTCCTTAACTCTTTTCTCCTGCTCAATATTTTTAAGATATTTCTATGTAACCTTGTAAGCAATTTTTACAATGCTGACAAAGTGTAAATTTTGCTAATTGCATCTGGCCTCCTTCTTGGCAATCCTAATACAGAGATGACTGAATTGCAGAATAACTTATTCTGTCATGCCTGTGTATTTCTTAGTTACCTACAAAATAATTCCAAGGTTTAAGAAAGATAGGATTATAAATTAGAAAGACAATAGATCAACAGATCAAATCCTGTTTCAAACTCTGATCAATATCTGATATTGCAGTCTGAAGAAAAAGCCGTGTTTTTAACCATCCACCTATTTATCAGTTACTGCATGTGAAGAAAGACATTCTTTCTGATCTCTACAGGAAATCTGCTTACTCTTTGGTGCATAAGATTTAGATAACCCTATTTTTACCTTATTTTATAAATTTAATAGGAAAGGATTAGGTTTACATAAATAATTCATCCACAGTATTTGACTGATGGAAACAAACAAACTTTGGACAATCCTTTTATTCTGAAATCACAGGAAGACTGACACCAGCACGTACAATAGGGGAACAGAAAGCATTACATTATATTGATGAATGATGTCAAGGACATGCACCATATGGTGTTCAATGATAAACTGAAGTTGGAAAAAAAAAAAGGGAGAGGAAAGCAATGACTCTTTAGCTGAGGGTGCTTCTGTAACATTTAGCAGAACAGCTGAATGGCCAAGAATGAGTATTCCACTACGCTACTAAATATATTGTGAAGTTAGTAAGATTTTAAATCTAGTAAATCAAAGTTTCTTTGTATATTATAGACAAAATCCTGAACCTATGGAAATTAACAGCAAAATAACCATTTCCTTCACTATGATAAAAATTTCCCCCCATTTCTATAATGATTTAATAATTAAAGCTTTTGATAGTACCAAAATTTTTAATAGTGTCATCTTTTAACCTTACATATCTGACTTTTCTCAGAGGTTCTTTGACTACTGATACAGTATGGGCTTCACATGTACCCAAGCAGCTGTACAGTAAAGCTGATCACCTGCCTTCTGAAATCAGTGGAAGGTCTTGGAATTGTTTTGATAATCACTAGTTTGATAAACACAAGTTTTCTGAAAGAATAGTGTACCTCCTAGAATAAAATTAAAACTTTAGATGTCCATTAGAAATAGAAGAAAATTTCTATTAGAAATAGAAGCAAATTTTCTGTTTGTATCTTTAGTATTAACAAGTTTAGATAAGGTACAATATGCAAGATAGGCCCAGTGATATGGTCCTGAATGTACCTCCACATCTATGTCTTTGTCTTCTTACACAGTCTTAATCATCTAAGAAAACCCTTCCTTAATCTTTTAGATACCTTGTTCTAAGGCACTTCTGCAATGCCTATAGAAGCCTGTGAGTTTACACTTGTACCAATGCTTAAACAAATTTTCATATGTGATATTGCTATAACTCATTTACCCTTATCATGTTCTCTCCTTGCTGTTTATTAGTTCCATTTGTTATGTCGCATTTAAAATTAGATTGGGAGATATTTGGGGAAGGAATCATTAGCAGGCTGCAATCAGAACTCTAATTATGTTGCTACTGGAGGGTGCTGAGGAAGCCATAGCTGAGTGAACAGATGTACTCATTTTTAATAGGGGAAGTCATGTCATAGTAAATTACCGCTCTATTTTCTAGAATATGGGCCAGTTGAAGGACTTGCAGGTAAAAAGTGGTAACAGAACTGAAAATGAAAAGGCAAGGCATATCTGACACACTAAGTGCAGACATTTTATGCTGCTGCGCAGCTGCTGCACACTCGTGCAGAATGCAAATAGACCCAAGACTTCTTCCACTCGTTACCAACAAAGGAGCAGAGAGGCAGAGTTTCTGGAAAAGACAAACAAGGTGCTGACAGGAAAAGGTACAAGAGAAAGGAGGGGTTTATTGCCTGGCAATGTTAAAGAATCACAATAGCTGTTTCTGAGGGCAAGATAATTTACCAGCAGAGGCACTAATGGCTTAAAAAGCCAGATTTCTGCTTCCTAGAAGAAATAGTCTGCTCTGGCTGAATGGAAGAACGACAGAAAAGATATAGAAGCTAATTAAGAGCTTACTAAGCTAAGCAGGAAGCTTAGGATGACAAAAGGGCCTAGCTCTGTAGGCCCTGAATAAATACATATGACTTGATCCTGTCTGGACTAAATCCCCACATAAAGCAATGGAAAAAAATGAACAGTCCAAGCTGCAGACAGACACCGTATATCTGAGTTCACTACATGCATGCACAGTGATGGAGATGAGGCTGAAGATAAATATGGGAGACCACGGCAGCTGGACCAGACAACTTTAGCTGAGTATCCTGTCTCTCACAGCAGCCAAAGCTGCACAGGACAGAGTAGAAAAGCAGGGCAAATATAGACTGAGAATCTCCCTGGACATTCTCCCAGCCTTCAACAACTGTGCTCCAGGGGCTCTCTGAGCCAGATGTAGCTTCCACCAATTTAGTAAACATTACAGATTTTTCTTCTGTGACTTTATGCAGCCTCCTCCCTGAACTCAGGTAAACTTTTAGCCTCCATAGTATCCCGTGGCAAGGACTTCTACAGTGTAACTATGCCCTGAGTGAAGAACCACATTCTTCTCCTTGTTCTGAACCTGTCAAGTGGTACTTTGAGTTCGTGCCCCTTAGTTCCCACAAGCAGCATAAGCAATCAGTCACCTGTACTCAAGGTTTTCCAGGAGGCAGTCAGCACGACTGGTCAGCGAGTACTGAAGCTAGGACTAGGAAGTCATACAATACTCATGCTTCTTTATACTGGTAAGTGAGAAAGGCCAAGGAATGCATGTCAGCACTGTATCATCTATACTGCCCAAGACTAAGCATGTTCCTTGGCATGCTTCTGGCCCATTCTCACTAACACTTTCTAAGGCAATGCCAAGGCGTGCTCTGGAGAACAGCACGTGCTAGGGATTGTTCCTAACAGGCAGCGTGGAGAAGACTGCACCGCATCTGGCTTCCTCCACCTCACCCAGTCCTCCAGCACTATCCTAGCAGGCCATATGCACTCACGTCGTACCCCAGGATATGTCATACATATGTTCAGTGTCGTGCTATGAAAACTTCACTCTGGTGGGATGCAACTCAGCCCTCACTTTGTATCAGACACTCAAGATGGAAAAAAAAAACCACATAAAAAATAGTTATTATGTCTGAGACACTCCCCAGGGGGACGAGAGGAGACTGAGGGCCAAGTGTTATGCAGTCTGTAGGCCAGACACACCAAAGTCTGTATCACTCAGCTTCAGGCCCAGAAAATGGTCCCTAAGCCTAGTTTGATTTAGTAGCACACATATAGTCTTAGTTTACATCTATAGTGATATACCACACAGCATCATCAACCTATTTACATGATCCTTGGCATGATTTTGGCTTGGGCCAATGCATACGCACTCAAAGGGAAGCCTGGGTGTTGCCTGGGGAACAGCAAAGGCCAGGAGCTATTCTCAGTAGGCCCCGTGGATGGGAAAAAACATTTTGGTGTCCTCCTCCATAACATTTGGAGACAGCTGGTCTCATTAACAGCATTGAGTCTGTTCCTCAAGGTGTGTTTAACATTTAATGCTGGGTTCTGCATTGCCTACTTTAACAAAACCCACTAATTTTAAAGTGACTTTGCCTAAGAAAGATAAGAACCAGAGGAATGATCAGAGGACCTTACGACACAGTTTTCCTTTTTGTCCAACAATAATAAAAGCAGCTTTGTCACTATAGAATTGTAGTTATCAGAGAACAGGAGGTCAGTCATCTAATCTCAGCTGGTAGAGCTTTTCAGCACACGGAGCTCTGAGACTGTGCTTCATTCCAATCCACATCAATAGCAATACAGCTGTATGAAGACATATCCATACTAATAGCTTTTCATAGTAGGTATTGCTCTGTGGTAATTTTCCAAGACCACACTTATCTAACAGTGTTATGTGCACAAGTCTGCTGTTACTAAAGAAAGACAGATAAACCTGTGGTAAACGTTTTCCAAACTAAATTTCAATTCTAGATTTCTTGTCATCGTATCGGATGTTTTGAAGTATAAAACAGGAAGTGTAGCATGATGTAACACGTTTTGTTGTTATATATATGTTTATAATAGAAACACATTTTAATTGAGGGTATGAGAATACCCTGCTTTTAACTGAAAAGGAAAGTGCGAGTATAAATTGTTGTTCGTCATACACCCTGCATTACTTTTCATCCAGATTACAGAGAACTGTTCCCATCTCAGTAAGCAGATTCCACCTACTTACGTATGAACAGGGCTGGCCTCAGATTAGCTAGTAAATCTGAGTAAACCTCCAATGAGTTTACTGAGTGACTACAACATCAAAACTTGAAAGACTAGCAAACTTTTCTGAAACTGACATTGAACTTAAGATGAAAGCTTTTCTGAAAATGAAGAGTCTCAGGAGAAAACTAGGAAATTCAAAAGCTTTGGTATGTCCATTGATTCAACAAAAATGTAATTACTCTACAAGGGAAAACACAAATTAAGAGACATGAGCAAGACTGCTGTGGCCTGAATAAAAGTGATTCTACAAACATAATTTGATTATTTTATAGGAGATGGAATTATGGTAGTCAAGCTCTGAAATATCAGTGGCTTCATAAAACAGTATGTGCTATAGAACTTTCAAGTTTTGGTAAATATATGAAAACCATGATTAGAGAACACCAGTGTGTTCTGCCAATGGCACAGCATAGATACAGGTTTGGGTAACATCAGGTTCTAGTAACTTTCTTCATAAGAATGCAATGGAAATCTGTTGTTTATGTCCCACATTTATTGTCATCTTTGGAAATACAGAGAGATGTGTTTAGAGGTGTCTGAATTCCATTTATTAATATTCTATGAATTCAAACAGGCTGGGCTATTTATCATCTGGAGGAAAAGTTAAAAAAAAAAAAAAAAGAATTATCAAATGTTAGAAATCTAGAAAATACCTATTATCTTAGGCACATTAATTAGAATATTACAGGCAGAGCTAGCTAGGAATTTTTTGATGTAACTTCTTTCCTGTACATTCATCTGACTTTTTCCAAAAATGCATTATTTTTAATGAATTTTTCATTGTAAAAGCAGCTCAAGTCAATAAAAACATTTCTAGTTCAAGTACTGGTGAGAATGGAAGCAAAGACCCCCACATTTCAAAATAATCCAGAGTCCTTTGTCAGCAACATGTATCCTTGCCCAGAAAGAGATAAAAAATGTCATATGTCAACATCTTCACAAAGTTAATTCCTAATTACAGGTCAAGCACCAATATTTGTTCATATATTTAAATATCTGACAGCATGTTATTCTTTAAAGAGCTTCATGATTAGTTTCCATAAGGAACTTGTGTGTCTTATTTAGAAAAGAATATTGACTATTTCTTAACTTACTGAGTCCGTTTCAGAATACCTGTAAATTCAAATCTGCAATCCTAAGTGGACAAGAGCTTCCTTTGTTCCAGTTCTTCTGTTATTGCAAAATGCAGGCTGATGGAAACTGAAGAACACGGCTATATCTTTTAGTCAGTGATCTTGTAAATCTCAGGGGGAAAGACCTAAATTACAAATGAAAATTGCCTATGGTTTTTATCAAAGCCTTCAGCAGAAAATGGGCATGTATTCAACATAGCTGTAGTTCATCTGAAGAATGGATCTGTAACTCTACATGTCCCCAGATGGATGTTTGAATTTATGTTCAGAATATTTAAAAAATTTCAACTGTCTCCTTATGTTTTTCTGTCATGATTAACTGTGCTGCTGTAAATCTTGCCTAAATGTGTAGCTGGACAATTCCTAATGGTAGAAAAAAAGGTCTTAGGTTTGCACAGCTATGCACTATTGAAGCCACAGAGGCTTAAGAACAACAAAACATATCTCATCTCCTCTTCTTCTCATTCTCCAGGTACACTAGACTAGGGAAGCTGAGCCAGGTCTGGCCCTTAGCAGCAGGAGTTGGAACATGAAGAAGTACCAATTAGATCAGAGCATTTTATAATACTGCCAAGTGTCCTGAGTGCATGAAAATGCAATACTTTTGCCTGTTTTTTAAATACACCTATATCTTTCCACTTCTTTACTAAAGGGCTTTGTTTAATCTTTTCTAGGTGGACAAACACACAAAAGCTTTTGCAGTAATGACTGATGGACAGGATGTATCCTCCAATTAAATGTTATCTCTGTAGCCTTTTCTAGAATACACCTTCAGTGGTTGTGAAAATGTATCTTCTTATACCTTTTCAGTTTGCCTCATCCTTGCATGGAAAACTTCCATGATTTTTTTATCACTTTAATTTTCCAGACTAAAGAAAGGATTGAAAGATAAACCATTAGACTCTTGAAGAACTAGAATTTCTCGGGTTTACATCTCTTATAAAGAAGCAGCTTCTTCAGTGCCGCCAATCTATATGGGATGTATTTATTTTAGATTTTTATTTGACTATCATTATTAATGTTGTTCTTTCCACTGTTACATTCAATCTGCATGACATCAGCATGTCACTTTATTATGGTCTTTTTTTTTTTTTTTTTTTGCACTGTAATTAGTGAGCTGGTCTTTCTTGACGTGCTACAATTTACTTGCAGCAATATAGGCTCTCTGATGGGGACAGGGTGATATAACCTAGAGTGACAGCCAACAGAGTGGCAATAATCTACTAAAATATTTGAAACTGAAAAGAAAAATCTATCTCGCTCAGCTAAGCAGCCTGAAGGACAAAGGATGCCAAACGATCTTCCATCTGAAAAACACAAGTTGTTGTACACCAAAATGGTACTTGGACTTGTTAATGGCTATTTGGATCACTAGCAGCATCATGCTGTAAAGATAGTTAGGAGGTCAGTATAATAATGCTCTAATTTGTTCTAACACTGTTTCAATAATAATTTTAAAACTCGTTAAGACTATATATATACTTAAACACTGGACGCCGGTCTTATAATTTTACTTCAATTTGGGTATAAGATGAAGCTTCTTTTATAGTGCCTGACATTGTGTCACTTTCTAATAACATGGCTGCTTGTAGTAAGAAGCTCAAAATGCCATTTGTAGTTAAAATCTCTATTTTCAGATACATTGTCTAGTTTATTCATGCAGAGAAGTCATTTTACCTTTTGACCTTTCTGCTGGACTGAGCAAGATGAGTGAAGACGTATTTTAACAGTCCTTCTATTTGAGTGAATTGTGACTGCAGCTGAAATTGCCACACTCTCCTGTACCATTCACATTAATTTATTTGTAATACACTTGGCCAAACCATTCCATTTTAGATATTTACTTATTTTTGTTTAGATTTATAGTGAAGTTAAAAAAATAATGAAGTAGAAAATCAAAGTGTTCTAGAGCATTTTAATCAAAGTACCACAACTGCAATGCTTCATGCAGGCCCAGGTTTTAAAATAAGATTTTTACTTAACAAACCAATTTTGTTCATCTGCTTAATTACTTTTTATGGCAGGGAATAACATAACTGAAAGCTTAAGCGTAAGCCCATGGTTAAACACATTGCTGAGGTAGGGCACAATTCCCAACATTTTCTCCTCGGGATAACAAGCAATCCTACGGAAGTTTAATGACCTAATAATAAAAAGAGCTTAGGGCCCTTTCAGAGATGCTACACGTCTTCACTCTTCCGTATGTAAAAGCCTATTGGACTGAGTCCTACCTGCTTAAGTCTCACCTCATCCAAAAAGGATTTGTTTTTACTGGTACTTTCAAAAGCCTGGATTATCTGTCAGAGCACTTGCTGGACACTGGCATGCGTTAGTAAAAACAGTATCTCTGGGGGCTGGAAAAACTGAGTAGGTTCTAAGGAGTTATCACAGAAGTTGCAATTAGGTTAAGCGTGACATTGATAGACACAAGAGTAGCACATCACTGAGAAATTATTAAAAAGTCAGGCAAATAAGCAAGGATCTAAAGAAGCCTAAAAATGCAAGTCATAGCTAGCCAAAGAGAATACCAAAGGAATTAATGGTCAAATTCAGAGATTCTTCCGAAGAACAGGAGGTGCTGAATGGAAAGAACAGCCACACGTGAGTAACTGTAGGCCCACAAAATGTAAATTTAGAAAATGGCAGAGGAACAGGTCGCTCTGTGGTGCTGAGTAGAAGAAAGGGACTCGAAGGGTAAGCACTGGGCAGGACATTGCTGCTGCAGCTTTCACAGACTCCATCATGTACAAGGGCAATGCTGACAAAGCAGCCCAAGGTGAATTTGCTAATTCATGGCAATCCGCAAATAAAACTGATTCATGAGTGTCTGCAAGAGTAACGTAACTATTTCAGATAAACAGGTGACATGGCACTAACTGATGTGCTCTGTCTCTGCCCCCCGTAGGTGTATGTGATCTTTATGAGTAACTTGAATGTCTAGGTTAATGAAGCTATTACCTGCATTATGGCTTTCTGACTATGTGAAAAAATCTGAACACAGAGCTAATAAAATATCAAGTCACATAAACTTTTCATATATTTTTTTCCCCACAAATCATGTAAGTAAAAAATTTAGGCTGACACATTTTAGCCTATTCGTGTGTATACTCAGGTTTTATTACTTTAAGAAATTCTTCTACTTTCAAATAATATCATTTGCACATGATGCTTCTTTTATTAGGGCTATTACACAAAGAATCAAAATGAGAACTTCTCTATTATACACAGGGTCTGTATATACATATTCTGTATATACCTAAAGCCACACACACAGGTGGAGCTTGCAAATCCACAGTGTAATACATAGCTTATGGGCAACCCATTGATTCACACTGAGGCTGCGAGTCCGGGATGACACCAAGACAAAGAACCAGAGGACCACAGAGAACCGGCCTCTTCTCGCCGGCCACCTGTAGCGGTCAGGAGGCCGAAAGGACGCCGAGGCAGCCGGCGGCAGGCAGGGCGGGCAGGCCGCGCGTGCCGGAACGGATCTTTTCTGTCAGCCCCGTGCCGCTTCCCCCCCCCCTGCCCCCGGCGGCTCCCCCTCCGGCTGCCGGGGCGCTGGGCCACCCCCACGGGGCCTGGCCTCAGCCCGGGCCTAACAAGCCTCCCGCCGGCTCTGCCGCGGGAGCTCAGGCCGCACCGCTCGCACTGTCGCCAGCGTGCCCCCGGCGCCGCCGCCGCTCGCAGGAAGGACCCATCTACGATTTGTAAAAAAAAAATTAATGAGTTAAGACCAATAAAAATAATGAGTTTGCCACAGATAGCAAGGGAATCGCTGCCGTCAGCGGTCCCCGGCGCGGGTGCTCGCACTGCCCGGCGCTGCGGGGGCATCCCCGGCGCCATGAGCGGGTTTCACCGGCCCACACGCCCGCCCCGCACCCGCACAAGGACGCAAGACCCGCCACGGGCAGCCGTCAGTACGCCCAGTGGCAGTTACTGCCCCCGCGAGCACGAGCGTGAGCTTTGCAGCTTCACACGCAAAACCTGCCAGGGCATGGCGGGAAAACCTGTCATTTGCGAGGGGAAAACAAGACCCAAAGCCGGGCCGGGCCGGGGCTCACTGGAGGAGCCGCGGGGCGGGGCAGCAGCGCGCTTCCGCTCCCGCCGCGGAAGCTCGTCCCTCGGCGGCCGCCGTACCGGCCGCTCCTCCCGCCGTTGCGGACCGGGGCTGCGGCGGGCGGCGCGCGCTTTTGAACCGCCATGAGCCTGTGGGTGGACAAGTACCGGCCCGGCTCCCTCGGCAGGCTGGACTACCACCGCGAGCAGGCGGCGCAGCTCCGCAACCTGGTGAGGGGCTGCCCGGGGCCGCCGTGGTCTCCCGCCGTGGCGGCAGGGACCGCCTGAGGCGAGCCCGCCACCGGGCCCCTCTCCTCCCCGCAGCGGGGATCCTCCAGGAGTCGGGGTGCCGCGGCCCATAAGCTGCGTCTGGGGGTCTGCAGGGCGGGGGCTGGGGGCTTTCCCTCGGTGCAGGCCCTAGCCTTCGGAGGAGTTTCCCTGCCGGGCGCCGCCGGTGGGACAGTGGTCTGCTGGCATCGTGCCCCGCTCGGGAGCAGGGCCTGTACGCTAAGGAGAGGGCTGCGAGGAAATAGCTGGCTTGACTCTTTCAGGAGTGATGTGCTTCTGTGCCTCCGGCTGGTTTTGGCTGAGAGTGATCAGTATCTCTGGGAATAGGGCTTGCCTTGTTTACTTAAAGTTAGCTGGTGTTTTGAAGGTGAGCAGCTGGGAATAAAAGCCAGGACTATGTAATTACTTGGATGTTAAAGGACTGCTTCCCCTGCCAGATGTGCTGACTTCTCTTCACTAGACCGCTGGATTGATTCACTCTCTCAGTGTTTCTCTGACTGTTACATCTAACTAATGTAAATTCTGACTGTGGGGTTTGGTCAGATGTTCTCCAGGTCATGCTTTACAGCTTTTCAAGAAACGAACTCCTAACTTCATTTAAACACAGGTTATCTATTATTTGTTTGCCCAGATTCAAGGCTCACAAATGAAACAACAAAGTAATTATATATATGCATTTATATACATAATTCTATGTGTGTATATCTGCTTTAAACTTTGTTTTAATCCTTTTTACTGTGTGTTTATTGCAGCTGTCACTCTACCAACCCTGGAAAACATGTAAATGCTGGGGTGGTTTTTGTTGGTTTTTGGGTTTGCTTTCAGTTGTTTTTGGGTTTTTTTTTGAGGGGTGAGTTGTTTGGAGTTAAATGAGTTACATATGGTCTTCAGAAAAATACAACGTTATATAGAAAATGTTGCTGTGGGAAAGGAATTCAGCAATTCTAATTTTAGGTACTATGTTGTGACTGAGCTGGAAAAGTCACCCCATACAAACCTGGGTGAGCATGGAAGGATGAATACTCTTTTATAAGGAAAACATTGTTGTAGCTAACTAATCATGTTGCTTTGTGTTCAGGTTCAGTGTGGTGACTTTCCTCATCTGTTGGTGTATGGACCATCAGGAGCTGGAAAAAAGACAAGAATAATGTGTTTGTTAAGGGAATTATACGGTGCAGGAGTGGAAAAACTGAGGATTGAGCATCAGAGTATAACGGTAAAAAACATAAATCTCCCATCTGCTGTGAAGTAATGTGGATATTTATATACTGACATATTTCTATTGTGAGGCCTTTATATTTATTTGAGTTTTAAAAATAACTTTTTTTGCACTCAATATCTTCAAGCTCCTTTATGTAATTAATCACACTGGTTTGTTTACATTAACAAGTACTTTTGCCAGATGTTCTCCTTCCTTAGGTCTTCATTGGTGGGAGGATGTGGAGTTTTTTGTTGTTTTCTGTGGCTGGTTGGGTTTTTTTGGTTTTTTTATAGGTCAGTTTGGACAACAGCATATGTTGTAATAGGCTAGCTCTCAATTAGATGTCTGCTCACGGCTAGGATAAGTGCACTCTGCGCTGGGTTAAAAACTGACTGGATGGCCAAGCCCAGAGAGTTGTGGTGAATGGAGTCAAATCCAGTTGGCAGCCGGTCACAAGTGGTGTTCCCCAGGGCTCAGTGTTGGGGCTGGTACTGTTCAATATCTTCATTGATGATCTGGATGAGGGGATTGAGTGCCCCTCAGTAAGTTTGCAGACGACACCAAGTTGGGTGGAAGTGTCGATCTGCTGGACGTAGGAAGGCCCTACAGAGGGACCTGGACAGGCTGGATTGTTGGGCCAGGGCCAACTGTATGAGATTCAACAAGGCCAAGTGCCGGGTCCTGCACTTGGGTCACAACAACCCCATGCAACGCTACAGGCTTGGGGAGGAGTGGCTGGAGAGCTGCCCGGCAGAAAAGGACCTGGGGGTGTTGGTTGACAGCCGCCTGAACATGAGCCAGCAGTGTGCTCAGGTGGACGACAGGGCCAATGGCATCCTGGCTTGTACCAGAAATAGTGTGGCCAGCAGGACTACGGAAGTGATCGTCCCCCTGTACTCATCACTGGTGAGGCCGCACCTCGAGTACTGTGTTCAGTTTTGGGCCCCTCACTACAAGAAGGACATTGAGGTGCTGGAGCGTGTCCAGAGAAGGGCAATGAAGCTGGTGAAGGGTCTGGAGCACAAGTCTTGGGAGGAGCGGCTGAGGGAGCTGGGGTTGTTCAGCCTGGAGAAGAGAAGGCTGAGGGGAGACCTTATTGCTCTCTAGAACTCCCTGAAAGGAGGTTGTAGTGAGGTGGGGGTCGGTCTCTTCTCCCTAGTAACAAGTGATAGGACGAGAGGAAATGGCCTCAAGCTGCGCCAGGGGAAGTTTAGGTTGGGTATTAGGAGAAACTTCTTCACCGAAAGGGTGGTCAGGCATTGGAACAGGCTGCTCAGGGAAGTGGTTGAATCCCCATCCCTGGAGGTATTTAAAAGATGGGTAGACGTGGTGCTTGAAGACTCCGTTTAGTGGTGGACTTGGCAGTGCTAGGTTAATGGTTGGACTCGATGATCTTAAGTGTCTTTTCCAACCATAAAGATTCTATGATTCTATGTATAGTATTTCATTTGTCTGTAAAAATAACCTTTATTTTTAAAATTATTAGCACTGCTTTTTGCATATTTGCAAGTTTTAACTTGTTTTCTTATTTCTATAGTGACAGTTTCAGCATTAGCAGAAAAAAAACAAAACCAATTTAAATTCTATCTGCCTTGGTCTTAGGCATTTAATTGTTTATTATTAAAAGGTTATATTATCCATTCAAAATCCTTGTTATGGAAGGCTTAACCAGCAAGAGGTTATCAAGCTTTATTGATAAGTAGGTTATTTAATGCTTGCTTTTTAATTATCAGTAGTGGAACAAATATAATACTTGGACTGGATGATAGAAATATAGGATATATTTAACTGTTCAGACCCAAATTCAGCGGTGATATAAATACTAGTGTTTTCTTTAAACAAAGTGTAGACTTGAAATCCTTTGCCAAGAGGAGCAAACAGCTTCTTCAGGCTTGTCCAGAGGATTTCCCTCCAAAACTTTTCTTTGGAGGGACAAAGTATCACTTATTTTGAATAGCTGATTACAATAATAAGATTTCTTGTTACAAAACTCAGTAATTGGAGTACACAGTAAATGTACTATGTGTTGCTTTAATAGTCATTACTGTTATTATTAAACAGGCTGGATGATGTGTCAGTACTCCTCATTTGCAGGTGGGGTTGGGGGATAGGAGATGTATAAGTCTAGTGTCTCAGCAGTTCTTTGATCTCCGAAACTTCTGGTTTGCCTGTGACCTAGCCAGTTGTAATCTGCAAGATAAATTTTTGCATCAGATTTTTAGAACACTTTCTGAAATTTGATATGCTTACTTTCTACATAGGCACCTTCTAAAAAGAAAATTGAAATTAGCACCATCGCAAGTAATTATCATCTTGAAGTTAACCCAAGGTAAGTGTACAGTAAAAATGTCCCACTTCAAATATAAGCTGCTGGTCATATTGCAAGTGCTTTCAACTTGGGTATATAAGGGCCTGATTGCCCAATTTATTGCCTGAGCAAATTAGATAATGGTTTATGGGTTTGGACTGCAAATGGGAGCAGGGAGAGGATTTTTAATTGAACAGCTCTAAATGAACAAAAATTTGGATTGCTGTATACTGAAGTCAGTAATGTTCTGCTTAACTAGCCACATAAGCATGCTGCTGTTGAGGACTGGGTAACAAACAATTCTGGGTTTGTAGACTTAACTGTTTAAGTTGAAATTGAGAACTTTTATTGGAACCAACATCCCCATATTGTTAGTTCTCTCACAAATACAAAAATAAAGTGATTTGAAAGTAAGCGAGGCTTACCCAGTAACTCTTAAAATAAAGAGTTTAGAGCACAGGAAAGAACAACACCAGAAAATACTGGGAATCCTGTCATGAGCGAGGTCAGATGTTGATTTAAATGACAGAAGCTATAATGGTGTACTGTATGTCTTCTTTGACAGTTGTGAAATTGCTGGTGATAGTTCACTGACCCAAAGTAAATACTTCTGTTTACCTGAAACCCTTTAATGTTACTTTAAATCACATGAGAGTAAATGTCGTTGTGCACTGGGAGGCTTTGGTTATGTTGGCTTTGTTGTCTGGGTTGCAATTATAAGACAGTGTGTATCCTGAAGTAACTTTTAGCTTTGTGCTTATTGCTAAACCTTTTCTCATGTTGGTCTGCATTTTAGAAGCTATTCTTATGTACCATGTCTCCTTTAAAAGCTAGTTCTGCAGCTAATCTCTGTGTATTGATTAGTGAATATATGCTGAAATTCTAATACAGACCTAAATAATTAAAGCTGAGACTTTTATTGGTAATTAGCTGTTTGAATATGTCATTTTGGTGATATAAAATGTCTGACCATTCAGTCTTCTGCTCTGATAACCTAGTACTACTAATACTTCTTCTGTTACTCTCCATAGAGTATTTTTAGCTCGAAACATATAAAATAATTGTAGTTTACTTAAAATACAAAAAATGTGGAAGCGTAGAACTGCTGTATTGGCTATTGTGTGTAATAGTAGTGCTGAGTTTTGATTAAGAATTAATAATATTGTTTCACAGGCTTTAAGCGATCAAGCAATTGTCATGTTTATGTCTGACCAGACAGTGAACCTGCGTGTGCTGTGCTATAGTCTGTGAAGTTTGATTGAATTATAATACTGTGAAATTATGTTGTGCATCTTGAGTAACATGGAACATGATAAACGGCTAACAGGGAAAGGAAATCAACTTCTGGGAATGATTCTGCAGACATTGAATTTGTTGTGGAACTTTATTAGACAGAGCGGTTCTTTTTCCTCCAAAAGGAGGATATTGTCTGAATTCCAAAGCGTTGTCTGCTGGTCACTTGACTAGCTCGGGTAGATGCTTTAAAATGGGTAAGTGGGTAATTAAAGAATAAGGAACAAGAAGAATTAAACATTTGTGTGGTAATTGCCTTTGTTCATTGTTTTCCTGGAGTGTTTGGTGTGGTCACGTATTATCAAAGATAATCTTTCACCATGAAATTATAACTCTGGATTCTCTGTTACTGCAGAGAATAATTTGTCTTTAAATGTTAGGAAACTATTTTAATCACTTTCCATTTCCAAAAACTGGCCTAGCTCATAAGTAGAACTGGCTTGTTTAATTTTCCTTTTTGTGTTTTTGTGCTGTAATCACAGGTCTGCTCCCTTGCTGAAGGACAGATCTCTGCAGTGAAAGTCAGTGTAGCCTATTCAGCAGATTGTGAACGGTTGAGCTAATATGCTTCTGTACATTTGGCTGCCTTCTCTTTGGCAAGAATGGGGAAGGTCTGGTTGAGTGGTGACTAGAACAGGACAGACAAACGCCTTTTTCGTTTGCTTGCCAGTGAAATATTGCAGAACTACTGCTGCCTCTGTGAAGGCAATAGTCTGAGGATGCTAAAGAGTGTGGGGTTTTTCCCTTCTTTTTCTTCGCTTTTTAAGTAATCTAGCTTGCAAGGCAGTCCCCAGTGGTTGTCAAATCTGAGTTAAGCTAGCTGAGCTACTGACCTGGGGACTGAGAAGGCTGTGCAGTGCTACTCTAGGGGATAGCAAGGAGAAGAGGCAGGAAGGAAATCTAGTATTTCCTCATGTTTTCCTGCCTTCTAAGAGGAAAAAAGTTAACCATTTGTGCTGTAATAGTATCCAAGTATCACTCTTTTACTAGTAGCTCTTTAACTTCACTATGTCTGCCATTCAAGTTTACATTAAGCTATAGGTTGTTTGTAGTACGACATCTAATTTTCAGGGGGAAAAAACCCTATGCATTTACATCAATCCTTTCAGTCAGGCATCCTATTAAGTGGTTAGGCTTAATTTTTCTTCCCATAATGGGTAAAAATGTTCACATTACATGTCTTTGCCCAAATCGCAAGTAACAAAAGTTTAGATTTCTCATACCAGAAAAACAAGTTCCATTTTAAAGAGTTAATTAAACATTTGACAACGGTTTCACTACTTCCTGATACAGTGCTATTAATCCAGCTGTGCCTGCGTAAGCTTTGGGTTGTTTTTATTATTGGGAAGGTAACTTTCAACAAAATAGCTTAACTCTAACCTTAAGAGCTTCTGAATTCTTTTGGCATTCTTGTTTAGTCAGTTGACCAAGGGGCTGCTTAGGAGGATGTATTTTATATGCAGTATAAAGTTGTTTTAAAACAAGTTTTATTCAAACTCCTGGTACAGTGATGCAGGGAACAATGACCGTGTAGTAATTCAGGAACTCTTGAAGACAGTAGCACAATCCCAGCAGCTTGAGACAAGTACTCAACGAGATTTTAAAGGTGAGTAAAACAGTTAAAACCAGTCGAAGTGCTTTTTAAACTTGTTTTTCAGATATTCTGGCTGACTGTTTTGTTTGTACCTGTATATCGCATGAGGGCACACATGAACCTTTCCCAAATTAAACCTCCCATTTTTCTTCCACTGTGGAAATATCTTCAGTGGTTAAATACTCAGAATGAGGTTCTCTTTTGCTGGTTTCTTAGGAGGGCAGGGTGTAGTTGAATGACTGTGGCTGGGCTGGGATTCTTGCTGTCTTTTTCCTGAGTCTACCATTGAAATGCACTGTAACTTAGTTTAATGATCTACAGTAGTAGTTGAGCTATGAGCTAGTGAGGCTCAATATTGAGTTGAGGGGCACCGTTGTGGCAAACGGTGCTGTGTAAGTTAGGAGTTAGCTGCTTATTTGTAGCGTTTTGGGGGATGAGCTATCTTAGGGAGAAAGTTTAGAAGCATTTTATCTATAGTGTACAGAAGGACTCTGGGTAAGAAAATGAAGAAGGCTTTCATTGAGTTTTCCAAGACACATGTTGCTACAACTAGCTTGTTTTTCCTCCCCATGACTAAATGAAAGCAAAATCAGAACTATAAAATGAGAGGTCGAAGGAGAGAGGAAATCTTGACAGATAGAGTAGAGGAGAAATTAGTTGAAAACGGTCATGGATTTAGAACTTTGTCTCATTTTCCTCACTGTTCTCAGGAAATACTATATTTCACCTAAACTGCTAGACACTGACTGGCTCTACCAGTTATTGGCATATATATCCTTACAGCTGCAGTCATACCATGCACCTCAAAGTATCTGGTAAGCTGGCTGGTTTCCTCAGGCTGCATATATGACCAGAAGAGAAATGGGGGAAGAGTAATGGGCTGACTTGTTCCTCCAGGTTGTTTTCACTGGACCATTCAGGGTACTGAAATGAGACATCTATGAGTTGCCTATGGAGGAACCTGCAGAAGGCAGCTGGTCAGGTTAGCTCCTTCATATTAGGTGTCTCCTGGTTGTTCTGAAGAATTTTTTAAATACTTTTTTTTTATTCTTTAATAGACCACAGAAAGTCGCTGCAGCTACAATAAGACAGCTTTCTATTACTTCTTTGTTAAGTTAAGACATTGGCTTTTAAATATAAAATGTATTGAGGGGAGTCTTCAAGAAATTTTTGCTTTTTGATATGTCCTTACGGCATAAATTCTTTTGCATTTCTTAAAAATTCCTTTAAAAAGTTACTGTACTGATTATCAAAGTGAAAGCTTCTACACCTACCTGGATTATTTCTTGGCACTGAAGCGTTGCAGGCCCTACTCTGAAGAAATTGACATTCCAGGGCATGAATACAGGGTGTGAAGAAGATTATACAGTCAAAAAAGCATGCAGGTTGTCTTAATCTTTATTTTCCTGCCTGTGGAACCATGCTGCCTTTTTCTGCTTGTATCATTTATTTTGGTATTATCGCTTGTGTGTCAGAGTACTCATTTTCTTAGAAAGATCTGGTACTAATAAAAAAACCCACTATTTTTAATCCTTTTTCAGTGGTGCTGTTAACGGAAGTTGACAAACTCACTAAAGACGCTCAGCATGCTTTGCGAAGAACAATGGAGAAGTACATGGCGACCTGCAGGTTGATCCTGTGCTGCAACTCCATGTCAAAAGTTATAGGACCTATTCAAAGCAGATGCCTGGCTGTACGAGTGCCTGCTCCCAGCATTGAAGATGTATGTTGAAACAGAAGCAAAAATAAGATACTTAAAACTTCTTACTAGATAAGTTCTTGCTGCGGACTTATGAAATATTTTACTTCCACAAAGTGACCTAGTTTTTCTCTGTGGTGGGTGACTTGTCGAGCATGTGTTATGAAAGACTGGTCCATCTCTGGTCTAGAAATGTTTCAAACAGGAGAATCTGTAGGTGCTAAACTGTTTGCTAAGTGTTGCGCTACCTGCTATCTGTTTCCCGCCTAGATCTGCCATGTCTTGTCCAGTGTGTGTAAGAAAGAAGGCCTGACTCTTCCTCAGGAACTGGCTCAAAGGCTTGCAGAGAAATCTGGCAGGAATCTTCGGAAAGCATTACTTATGTGTGAGTCCTGCAGAGTACAACAGTAAGTCACTGCTAAAAATTAATGTAAACTATACTCTCAGACACATAAATGAACTTATTTCTGAGGCCCTGTTAGAGTAGGTGACAGTTTGCTTTGATTTTAATTTTTTAAAAATATTTCTATTACATAGGTATCCCTTTACTGCTGATCAAGACATTCCTGAGATGGACTGGGAAGTTTATTTGAGAGAAACTGCAAATGCTATTGTTGGTCAACAGACACCACAAAGGTAGGTGAATACACTTGCTTGTAGCTGTAAATTATGTTTTTGGTGTACTCTTGAACCTAAAAAAAAGGTTATCTTTAAAAATGTGGCATCTTTACTTTGGTTATATGTAATTTTCTTGCATTTCTACTGGAGCTGGTACTTTGCAGCCAGAGGAAGTGAGCTTTAAAATTACCAGAGGAGGCTGAATGAGCTTCAGGAACTAAAACAATTGTTGGTTTTCTCTGTTGAAGCTTTGTAATCAAAAGTGAGCCTAAGCTTACTTGCATGTTGTGCTGTCTTTTTTTTTTTGGGGTGGTGTGGTGTTGGGGTTTTTTTTTTTGTTTGTTTTATTTAAGGCTTCTGTTTCACCATCTTTAGCATAACACACCTTTGTAAAAGAACTGGCAATATGAAATCATTGCTTTTTTAAAGCACATTAGGAGATGCCCCCTTTATCCATCTTGATGTCATATACACAGCCTGATCCTTTTAGTCTGTTCCATATATTACATGAGATGTCACTTAAAGTCTTGTATTTAATTTAAATGCTTGTAGCCTCTGATCTCCCGATATCAAAACCTGAGAATTGATAACTGTCACTTTCTGCCACCTAATCATTTTACCCCCTCTTGTAAACAGTGAAGATGGAAAAAGAGTGTAAACAAATCTAGTGAGAAGACACCACAAAACTGATAAGATCCACAAATCTTAAGCATGAATAATAATAATTTAGATATGAAGAGGAGTTAAAGGGAGACAAGCCTGAGACAAATTCTAATGGCCGTGTAGCTTCTGATTAACTGAGACCATTGTAACTAGAGTACATGTAACTTATTTTACTGTTTTGAATAAAAGGTGATACATAGCATTTGAATTGAAACTGACTGACTTGTACAATGCTTTTGAATTTAAAATAACACACAAAACCAAAACAAAAACGTTGCTTGGGTTGACTTTTTCTTTCCTGCAGCACATTTCACAAATAGTGAAAACACATTAGTATGCTTTGGGGACATACTTCTGATATTTTGTGGTGTCTTTCCAACAGGCTTTTAGAGGTTCGTGGACGGCTTTATGAACTACTGACACACTGCATTCCTCCTGAGATTATAATGAAGGTAATTGAGCTATCTAGCTCTTAATGTGTTATAAATATTAACGATATGACAGTTTCAGTTTGAGTTTAAAAAAAAACAAACCACACCAAAACATCACAAATTATCCAAATATTGATGAAAAGCTCTGTCCTTTCCAAATAAACATCAGTGACCGAAAGATACGTTTCTCTTTTGTTTCTTTCCACTGGAGTAACCAAAATAGTCCAGGTTATTGCTCTGAAGCAGTAATCAAAGACTGTGTTCCTGCAAACACCGATACATAGCATTCACTTCTCATGATCCTTAGTTGATTAATACTAGACCATTTAATTAGGTTCATGTCTGAATGTATTTAGGTGATGGTTTTGAGTTGTGTAGATTTTGGGGGCAGGAAGATTCTGTTCTCTAGTTTGGAAAATGTAAGCGTCTAGTTTATTTTTTGTTGCAGACTTCCTTGTTCACACCTCTGTCGAATGGTTTACTAAAACTTGTTCTGTGATCACAGTACAGCAGCATCATAGCTGAGTAAAAACAAAGGAGGACATGCTTTGTCCCCCTGAAGACTTCTCAGGCTGGTTTCTGTATTGAAGCGTAGACATATTTTATGGGCTAATTTTGATATGGTTTGTTTTCTTTTGTAAAAGTTTTGTTGTTATAAGTTCAGTATTTGCTATGTCCTGGTGGGGAGGTTTGCTGAAGGATGCTAGACCAGCAGGTCTCTTCAAAGACAGGAGTCATCTTGGGAGAAAAAAAGCAAATGGGATATGCATGTTTTTATTTTAGGCAGGATGAAAGGATGCTGAAGACGACTACAGCAGAACAAAGATTAAAGCTAATGTTTGCAACTCACCCTAGGTGGACTTTGCTATCAGATGTAATTCCAAGATAATAAATTCCTTTTCACATTAACTGCTTTCTGTTTTCTGACAGTTTTTGTAGTTAGACGTTTCTTTTAACCTTCCTTTCTGATGGGAGGTTAGTGGATCCTGCATTGCCCTGTTTGAGGACTGTTGTTGTCAGACCAAAGGTGGATGTTCTCTACCTGCTCCCTCTTCATAAACTTGAAATAGTCTAGAGATACTTCTCACTTAATCCTGACAATTTTAATAGAGGTGGATTTGCAATTATTTTATTGCTGTCTCGGATCTAAAGTAATGCATTTTTGGGTTTTGTAATGACTGAAGTATTGTTATAAAGTATCTTGTGTGTGTCTACACATACATATGTACATAAATATAAACAGATATACTTAAAATTTAAGTAAGCCCTTTCCTTATTATTTATTAATGTTGTTTCTCTTTGTGCTCAATGCTGTTGAGATAGCAAGTGTATTAAAATCACTTACTTCCTATCTTGGTAAAAATTCTCCGCAGGGCCATATGCCTGCATGCAGTAGAGGTTATAGTATTTGGAGATGAGGTTAATTTATTTTCTTTGTTAAGGTATACGTAGTTCCAATACATGATTCTTCCATCTAAGAACACAATAGGTAACATCTATATTGACATGAGAAATTTATCTTGAAAGAAGGTTCTGAAAAGACATGGTTCCATGAATCTAGTTCTGTCAGATAGGTGGTGTAATGAATCTTGAATACCTTTTCTGTTAGATTCATGAGTGAACTGTTGGTCATAGCTTGGCTATTTTCAGAGAAATGAGGTTATCCTCTTAACAAAAAACATATAATTTTTCAAGTACTGTCCTGTTTTTTCCCCTTTTAGGGCCTCCTGACGGAACTTCTAAATAACTGTGATGGACAACTGAAAGGAGAAGTTGCACAGATGGCGGCCTTCTATGAACACCGCTTGCAACTGGGCAGTAAAGCCATTTATCATCTGGAAGCATTTGTAGCAAAGTTTATGGCAATTTACAAGAAGTTTATGGAGGATGGACTAGATGACATGATGTTCTAACTCTGATGCCCAAAGTCATACACAGAATGTTGCGTCGTGATGCCAGTAATGTTGCAAATGTCTGCTTGTCCATGCTTGATTATATGTGGGTCTAGTTCAAAGTCAAATATTTTATTTTTCTGTTAATATAAACCACAGTGAACTAAAGAACAATGTTCAGTTTTAGAAATCAGATGGATTGTTTGACAGCCACAAATCCATCTTTAGATCCATATAAAATACATTAACCTTTCAGAAAGACAACAAGTTGCCTTGGAAGATATATAAGATCATAGTCGCTTTGCAGTATTTGTAAGCTGACATTAAAAAGAGAGAACATGGATGCTGCATGCTTGCTTTTTGATTGTTCATGGGCAAGGCTGTAAGCAAAAGATATTTTTTCCATGTTGTGTTAAGTTCCAGTTTGAGCATGTATGTTCTGCCTACTGATTTAGATATCTTGCTGTTTGTCTGGCTTCTTTTATTTTAGCCACACTGTTTTCTGTGGTGTGCTGACACAGAATGTTTTCTGACTCGTTTGCAAGCAGTTGCATTGAAATTGTGGCTGAGCAATGCTTTTGTGTTGCTTGTAAATCAGTTTGACAACATGGAACGTTTTGTTTAGAAGGAATATACCTATATAAAGCCAGGCCACTCACTGGCTGACACTTTCAACATGTATAATACTGTTCAGGTAAAGATTATTCCTTTGACTGGTTTAATCAAGGGTAAGGTTTCAACTTTTAACAAATATTCTTTCACCTATTAAAACAATATGTGACATTTTTAAAATGGCAAAATAAATTGTAAAAAATATGAACAACAAATGACATGCTGAATTAGTGTTTTACGCTGTCTGTGCCTACCTAGGTACGTGCATTCATTTGCTTTGATGTAGACTGTCTTTCAGGAAGGTGGCATACACCCCCCACAGTAAGACTAAAGGGAGCTACTGAAGCTTAAAAAAACAACCCCACAAAATAATAAAAACCCCAGCCAATGCCACCTATGCCGCTTCATGCCGCAAGTCTTTCACACGTCGTGCATATGTGCTGTGGTACCCTGAAAATGACTGAATTAATGCCCTTTGTTACTTTACTCTGCTAACTTAGGCTATTACTAGATAGTATTTAAAAATAAAGTGAACTAAATACTGTTTCTCATCCCTGCCTTTTTTTTTTTTTTTTTTTTTTCTTTTTTTCAGCAGGGAAGGGTTAATATTTGGGCATTTTTGTGTCAGAGCTAGTTCTGCATAATGGCAGTTTTTTGGAAGCTAGGGCCCTCCCTCTAGTAATCGATAAAGAAAGAGTCTCACTAGTTATTACTAACTCTGTCATCTCCTTTAAAATGAACAAAAGGCAGCATTAATCCCTGAAGAGGCAGTGTCACTGCTGTTCTCAGGAACTTGACCATCCCATGTGTGGTGTGAATTCACGGCTTGCCTTCAGCTTCATTCTCAGCAAGACGGTGCTGGCCCGCTTCATGCTCAGCTGGTCTCCTCGAAACTGAGGAAGTCTAGAAGATGGAATTTTTTTTCTTCCATCTGCTCTTGTCACCCAAATCCACAGTGCTGGTAGCTTGTCACAGTGTGAGTGTCTGACTGTCAGAGATCCTAGAAAACCATTAAATTAGTCAGTGATAGTGGAAATGAGTACTTAAATCCGTTACAAAGAAGAGCACAAGAACGGCAGAGGGGGCATAATTACTGCACCTACAACTTGCCCGCTCTTTCAGGAGCCTAGTCTTATCTTTAGAAGCTGAACAAACTTTATCATTTGCCTACTACAAGTATAACGTGCGATGAAGCAAAAGTGTGACTTTAAAAGATGATGAAACACTTTCCCCTGCCCCAAAAAAAAGCCAACCCCAAAAACTAAGGTGGGAGAAGAGGAGTGTGTGTAGGGATTTGTGAAATACAGCTGAAATGCACGGGGGCAGCGTTGCTGCAGAGGGTGGAGAGGCAGGAGCTGGATCGCAGGTTTGTCAGTTGGAGGAGGCAGAGGAGCAGCTTGCTGTTTGTTTCACAAGATCTCAGCAGCTTTGTCTAGGAGACTGAAACCCCAACGTAAATCTCGCTGCAGGTGTTCCTGCTGCCTCTTCTTGAAGTTTCATTTTTATCATTTTCTACCTGGGATAAATCAAGAGTAGTCAAGGATGGGAAAATGGGATAATGATTAGGGATCGCTGACGAAGGAAGTGGCTATCACTGTTCCCGAAAGCCAGCATTTCCCCCTGCCGATCCTGCTTTGTCTTCCACAGTCTAGAATGCACAAGTTTAAACACATGGGCGCAGTATCTCATAAGTCTCTGCACACATTTTTCCTTCCTACAGTAATTTTTAAGGCAATTTTGCCTTAGTATCCATAACAAGCTCCCCAGGGAAGTGGTCACAGCACCAAGCCTGTTGGAGTTCAAGGAGCATCTGGATGATGCTTAGTTGTATGGTTTAGTTTTAGGTAGTCCTGCAAGGAGCAGGGAGTTGGGGTTGATGACCCTCATGGGTTCCTTCCGACCTGAGATATTCTAAGATAATGATCAGTAAGTGGTGTGCTTTTTTGGGAACATCTTAAGAAGCTGCTAGCCACCTTGGGTGCTGCTTCCCCTCCCTTTTGGGTAGCTGTAGCGCTTGCTTAGAAACAATGTGGTGCAGAACTGAGTTCCTGGGCTGCGCTGGAGGAAAAGGGGACCAGTAACACCCGTCCCTCATGCTGTGCACTGACAAATGGGGCTGATGAGAATGTGTGAGCAGGTGGCTGTCAGAAACAAAAAGGAGTTTTCTGCATTTTTTTCGTCTCCTGAGACTACCGTGTAACCTTTTTAACAGAAAAGCAGAACCTTAGCCTGGTAAGCAAGGGTCTCCCGGGGTGGGCACAGCTGCCTCCGCAGCCTGCATGCATGCAGCCCAGCGACAGTGCTGCGCTGGACCTGCGCTGAGCGCTGCCCGCCTGCTTCACAGAGCAAGTGGGAGAGGCAGCGCAGGCAGACTTCTAAACACTGAATAGCACAGGACCAACCTCTAGGTGATCCATTTCTTCAGCTGATTTAATCTTTTGAGACCTGCTTAGAATTGCTTCTGAATTGCATGCTGAGAGGATTACCCTGGCTTTCATCCAGCGTCACCTCCTGCTAGTTCCAAATGAAAACTCCAAGCTGCTCCCACCCAGGTAGGACTTAAGCACTGAACAAGTCTAAGAGGTTGCAGAGCAGTCAGCTTCATGCTAGCACAGAAAGCCAGAGGTGAAACTGATTTTAAAAAAATGATCAAGAAACTAACAGCAGCAAGTACTTTAGTTAAAACTTTCTCTGCTCTGCAAAGATCAGCTGTGCAAAGAGCGAGTGGTGCATTCAGACTTTATTCCCCATTTCTGAAGTCCAAGTGTTAACTCCTGTGGGAAACATTTTTAAAATCACATTATTTTTAGACATCCATGGTAAACAACTCTATTTGAGCATTAATCATAATAAACATATTGTCTGATTGGAAGACGGATTTTTAAAATGTATTTTGTTAAATAAATTCATATGAGCAAAGCTGACATGAGGAATGTCCCCTTCTTTACCAAAGAAGTACACTGCGTATTGCAGGCTAGAAGGTAAGGTAGATAAGAGAAGAGTTCATTATCACAAATTTTCCTTCCAGTGCAGGGAATTCAAGATTATTACAGTTCATTGCTATAAAATAATAGCTGCAATTTGTCTTGTTGGAAAGAGCTCTGGTATGCCTGAGCAGCCTTTAATCCTTCTTACTTAACATTTTATGCCTGTGCTAACAATTAGTGCTGTAAGAATTTGTTGCACTGGATTTCAATCAATGACCCAAACCAAAACCCAGAGTTGTAGTCTGCTAAACAAAAGTTGTCTTAACGTGACAGTGAAGTATGCTTCTTGTTCCTGAAGGCCGACATGCTTCTCTTGATCTTGCTCATAGGGAGGAAAGGAATGTAAAAACGTAAGCACGCAAAAGGAATTAACCTCTATTGTCGAATGTGCCCTGCAGGCTAATCAATAGTACGTCGCGCAAGTTGCACGTCAGGAATTAGCTGCACATCACAAAATGACCAAGATGGAAAGAGTTTGCCATTAACTTCAAAACATTGAGGAATTGACTCAGAATTTTCTCTGTCATCAAAATTGAAATTATTTTCTGTTCAAATTAGGACAACTGGGGCCTAAACCAGTATTTTTTTTTTTTTAAAGCAGTGGTTGCTTTGCTTGTCTGAAAAACAAGCCTATTAGCAGTCAAACATTACCATAACAGATTTTCTTCTACAGTTGTGCACAATGTGTGTGCTGAACTTCTGGAAGAAATTGTATACTCTGCTTCAGCAGTCCCTGAGCTAGTAAATATTGTCCCAGTCATTTGTTAGGTGGTATTTCAGTGGGGACAGCATCTCTTAAATAGGAGTGAGACATAAGATAATACAAGCAGAAGGAGCCTGAAGCATGCAACTTAATCACTGACACCACTGGCCCACCTGCATTTCTCCTAGCAGAGGTGCTGGGGCACCCATCACCACCTCTGTCCTGACACCTTGGAGCTGATCTTCAGCCCTGTCCTAAGAAATGGAGTAAGTGTTGGTCTTTCACCATAGAGCCTGTCTTAGGAACAAGATGCTGTGAGATGTCATCTAAAATGCTGGGCAACAGCTAAGGTTGCTGTTCTCTGCTTCCCTGCAGTAACACAGTGGTGGAAGCGTCCTTGCTGCCACACCACGGTCCTCTATCAAAATCAGTCCTGGTCCAGTAGCAATGCGTGTGGGTGGCTCGGCAAGACAGGATTACCTGCAGCTTGGAGGAATGTCTGTTTTGCTGTGTCAAGGGAAACCTCTGCCATTGATACAATGAGGTACTTTATCAGAAATATGTCTCCGATAGTCCTTTAAGTGACGTTCAGCTCTTAATCAAAATTAAAACTTCTTAGTCCCAAGGAAGTCCTGCAGTTACTTTTAAATCTTTCTCAGGGACCAGCTCACAGAATTTAGTCAATCACTGTTACTATTTTTCTACAGACCTCTCAGTTTTATTCCCAAAGTAGTTTCATGCCATAATAACTGCTGGAGTGCAGGTTCCTAGCTCCACCTTGTGCGTGCTGTCTTCTGCCCAGGGTCTCTTCAAACCACATCCGAGCTGCCCTTGAGATTTCTCCTCCTCTTCAGGTCCCCTTCTCACCTGATTTGCAAAGAAGGCTGAAATATCTGAAATTCATAAGTGGCTGGAGACAGGCAGAGAAAGTCAGCAACCAGAAACACGAAGACAAGGCAGGGGGTGGCTTTAGACACTTGAAGTACAGCTGCAAGGGAGATGCCTCTCTGCTTGGGACCCATCTACCTAGGCAGGGATTTACAAATATTCCTCGTAGAAGGTGAGCAAGGCTCATGCTTTTCCAAAGGGTGGAGTAGAGCTCCATAGCGCAAAGCTGGAGCACTCAGCCAGAAGTGGGAGACCTGGATTCTGCACTTGCTCCATCTAAAGAGATTTAAACTAGGGTGATTCATTTTGTTTCTAATTAATAGGTTTATTTTAATATTAGTTATTCATGCATGTTACTGTTACCTAGCAGTGCATTTAGGAGGGAAGTTAGAGGTTAAAAATAGCTGTTAAAATTCTGCCTCATCCACGATGGAAATAATTTCTATTGTGTATCAGTGGCTGATCTGTTTGATGGTGTCTCTGCCTGTCCCACCCAACCGTTCATTTGAAACCCCTGCAAGATTCACTGAATCAGTGGTCTGAAGAGCTGCATTTGAGGGAAATGGGAACACTGGAATCTCTTAAAATAGCAGTAAAAGGGCAAATTGACTGTAATTTCTGAAAATGATGGTCAGTGAATTAGTTGCTGCCTAATATTTGTAATGCAAATCCAGCTCACTCACCTGCCTTCCCCATCGGCCCATGGGGCTGGCAGGGCTCAGGAGGGGGCAACTCCACCTCTCTTTCTTTGATGCGGTCCACTGCAGCCAAGGTTCATGGGCTAGAAGAACAACAAGCAAAAGAGCCTGGTTTGGTGCATGAGAAGGCACTGAGGAGGGGAGGATTCCTAGGATACGTCTGTGCCCAAGAATAGAAAAAGAAAAGGCAATTTCTACATGTTTCCCTGCCCTAAAATATGGGATCTTCATGTAGCCCCAGTACTTCTCCTCCTCCCCGAAGCTCCAGGTTGCTGTATCCATCCAACTGCCCTGCTTTACAGCCATCAATGCCCAGGTCCTCCTGCCTGGCACAGTCAATGCTTCCCAACCCAGAGCTGCTGTCTTCTATTCCCCAGTGTCCCAGAGCTCCTTTTTCCATGAGGACACCCCAAATTCAATAGCTGTAATCCCCCAACCAGTCTTAAATCTTCCCACTCTCAAACTTCCTTACACCTCCTTTTCTGCCAGTCTGGCACCAGAATTGCCCCTTTTTACCCCCAGGCCCCAGCATGTACCTGTTCTCCAGTCTCTTTGGCTGTGGCCAGCAAGCCTTGCCCAGGATAACAGTTCCTCAGTAAGTTTTCCTGTGAAAGATGAGGTCAGCCTCTTGCCTCTGGTGCTTTAGGTTGGAAGGGACCTTTGGAGGTTGTCTTGTCCAACCCTCTGCTCCCAGCAGGTCCAGCCACACCAGGTTGCTCAGCCCTCAATGGCTGAGGTTTCAGTATCTCCAAGGATAGAGAATCCACCACCCCTCTGGGAAGCCCATTTCACTGCCCTCACAGGGAAAACCTTTTTCTAATTTTCTAATTTCTAAAAATTTCATATTGGAACCTTCCTTTATACATTTGAGCTCGGTCAGGAGATCCCCACTCAGCTGTGTTGGCCTTCTGCCACATCTGCTCAAATTTCTGCACGTGAAATGAATGTTCCTGTGCTTGGAAGAGGTTGTGCTCCAACATGTAGTAGGTCAGCAGGGTGCAGCAGAAGACATTTTCAATTTTAATTTACAAAGCTGTGTAGAGATACCTGAATATAGGGGTGAAGGGAAAGTGCTGGTGGAAAAAAAAAGCTGCTGGGCTTTATCAGTATTTTACTAGCCAGACTGGTTTTGTGGAAGGTGCCTTTTCTGTTCACATTCCCGTAAAGGCTCTATAGCAACTCTGGCCTATCTTACTGTTAAAATACCTTTCTTGTTTGTTGTGTTTTTTTTTTTTTTTTTTTTTTTTTTTAAATCTCTTTTCAAGCATCTGTATACAGTTAGAAAGTGCAGAGTTTGGGTATGGGGCAATTGAAGACCGAGAGGTGGAGACCTGCTGTCCTGTTCCCTCTCTTGGCTGACCCTGTGTTTCCACAAAAATTTTTTCTTGCTTTTGCCTAGGACAATTTACTTTGCTGTATTAAATGCGATGCTTTTAGTTGGAAGTCTGTGACAGCCAGTGAATGGCACAGTTTCACTACAGCTAAATGTTGCCAATGTGGGCTTTCACTGCAAGCAAGCTGGTGTTCTTTTTTAAACTTGCAATAGTATGTTCATGTGAAATGATTTGTTGTGCCAAAATTATGAAGGCGACACTTAGCACAGTCCTGGGCACAATGAGATCTGAAAGGCAAGCTAGTAAAGCACACATTTTGAGGAATCCATGGAATATTTTCTGTGCTTTTTACCACTTGGAATCCTTCTGCAAAGTGTTGTATTCAGTCTTGAGTGAGAAGGAAAGAAAGGAAATCAGGAGCCCCATCAAAGAGAAGAAAGAAGTCAGAATGACAAAGCAGACAAGGACAGATCCTGGGGGAAGACAGGTATACTCATTAATTGTATTTACATTTCAAAGACGAGTTAACTGCAGTGTTCTCAATCATACCCTACACTCTGGTTCCCTGCTACGCACCATGAATAATAAATGCACTTTGGAGGATAGAGTAAGTGACCCAATAGGCTTCTTCTACTTTTAATTTCATGGGTGATGTTAATTTGAGAGGTCAGTACAAATGCCTATGGTAAGTGACAATTTTAGGCCAGTAATTACTAATTAAGACAAAAGGCAAGATGCTGGCTAAGGCACTTTCAAATAGATCACAGATAACCTTGCAGGAGCTGATTAACTCAAACAGAACACCTCCTTAGGTGATAGGTACCAAATGATACTTGGAACAATTTTTAAAATTAAAAGGGATGAGGGAGAAGGATTTATGAAATTCTTGGCTGAGTTTTCTCTGGAGAAAGAATTTTGATAATAAGTGGGATTAGCTGTTTGCCAATTAGCAGACAATTAGAAGAAAGACATTTACCCAGTGGGCAAAAAATCTCTTATGATAGACTCGCACTCATCAAACCTGTTTACGCCAAAGGAGGATAAACACTGACATGCTCACAGTGTCTTAGCTCTATATAGCGATGTGAGCAGCACTGGCTGCAGCTACCGTGCCAACTTCACGTGGGCTGCCTGGGACTCGATGTGACAGTGCTTAACACGGCAAACACTGAACAGAGGACCCCAGGCTGTGCTTGTGGATCCCGGGATGGCTGTGGATGACTTCCAAGAGGTCCACGACGGAAATTAGGAGCAGCACACCAACTGTCTGTGGAGAAAATTGAGAAATCTCTGATACTGGGGAATTTTTAGGGACCTGCAAATCAGAAAAAGCGAGAAGACATTGGGTTTATTAATATTAGTATCTGTAAAGGTGATCATCATTGGTAGATCAGAGAGAGTGTCAGATATTGGAAGCTTTTCTGAAAGTGTCCGTTGGACCATATGGTCGAATGACCATAAATTCAGAGTGGCAGATGCTGTAAAGAAGAGCTGAGCTAGGCTACTGCTTTTTGTCTTTTTCATTTTTTTTCCCCAGTTTAACAATGAATTTTTCCACATGGTTCTTAGAAAATAAGGATATGTAGGCAGCACTGCTTGGCTAAAAGGCAGGGTGGGGGAAGAGTCTGTCCAATTTTGCTTTTGTTCGTGCTCCTCTTTTCCATCCTCAGAACTTAAATGATTCCTACATACTTCCACAAGCCATGGAAAGAGATGAGTAGGTGCAGAACATGAGCCCTCTAATCCAAACAGTTTCTCAAGGTGTATTTCATTATTTGTCCTCTAAAGGGGCTATTTCTTGCCATTAACTCCACAGGCAATATGGAGCACAAAGCTAGACTTACAGCTCTGCATTCTAGATGCCTAAAGGGGACCAGAAAAATTGTATCTTTCTATTCTGTTGTGGTTCAACCCCAGTCAGCAACTAAGAACCACGCAGCTGCTCACTCAGCCCTGCCCCCCCACCCTCCCAGGTGGGATGGGGGAAAGAATTGGGAAAAAAAAAGTAAAACCCATGGGCTGAGATCAAGACAGTTTAATACGACAGCAGAAGAAGAGAAAATAATAATAATAATAATGATAATGATAATGATAAAAGAATATGCAAAACAAGTGATGCTCAATGCAACTACACACCACCCACTGACCATTGCCCATCCCATCCCCGAGGAGTGATTGCTGTCCCCTGGCCAGCTCCCCCCAGTTTATATACTGAGCATGACGTCCTACGGTATAGAACAGCCCTTTGGCCACTCTGGGTCAGCTGCCCTGGCTGTGCCCCCTCCAAGCTTCTGGTGCACCTGGCAGAGCATGGGAAGCTGAAAAGTCCTTGACTTAGTATAAGCACTACTTAGCAACAACTAAAACATCAGTGTGTTACCAACATTATTCTCATACTAAATCCAAAACACAGCACTATACCAGCTACTAGGAAGAAAATTAACGCTATCCCAGCCAAAATCAGGATATATTCAAAAATCCAGCTCAGAAAAGCAGAGAGCTCAAGAGGAAAACAAATTAGGACGAAGCATGGCTCAGCAGTGCAGAGCATTTCCCTGCTGTATCCCTTGGTGCAAGGTAGTGCCTACCCTGACGACTACAAATGCAGACTGTGAGGTAGAAATGAAAGAATGAGCTCAGTCCTGGTTTTGTTACTGGCAGCCAGATCAAAACAGGAATTTCAAACAGAGCTTCTGGCTTTCTAACATTTGTGACATGCATAAATGTGAGGAAGTATTAATACATGATGCTTCCACCCAAATCCATGTTTTTACTTTCTTTCCCTGCACAGCCAGGGCCTCATCCTGTGGCAGCTTCATTTGCTAGAGGCTGAATTTGCTCTGATCTCAGGAAGCACTCAGCGCCCTCCAGGGCCAACCATCATGAGTGGAAGCCATCCTGCATGGATGCAGGTCTAACCCATGCCTTAGGCAGCACTTCGCTACACAAGAAGTGGGCCTTCGCTGTTTGTTTCATTCCAAACAAGGACATTAACTCTTTGTTGAAGGGGAGGGTTGCTTTTAGAGCTGCTGGCAGTTGTCCAGAGATTAAAATTCCTTCCAGTTAGGCTAGTACTGTCCCAGTGACATGGATCTTGTTTGGGAGAAATCTAGTGGCGACTCATTGCACCCCAGGGAAGAACTGGAGATGATGAGCACCTTCCGTTCAGGGAATGCTGGAGCAGGCTAAACCCTTCCAAGAGGACCAGTCAGGTTCATTTAAAATACCTGTGCTTGTTTCCAGAAAAACTAAACATCAGGTGTGCTTAAGGGCAAGGAGTGGCAGCTATGATCAAAGGCATTTTTCTGGTGTGTTGTGTGGGTTAACAGCCCATTGAAGGGTAGGAGCAGACATGAGGGAGAGGTTCAGAGCTGCAACGTGCTGCAGCTGCTTAGTGCAACCTGAAGCTGCACTGAAAAACAGGGAGATGCTGTCAAGTCCTTCTGGCAATGGAAAAAAGTGTACGAAATGAAGGGAACAGTGTCGTCAGAGCTGAATGGCAACAACATTTTGTGACTGAAAATTATTTTCTTCACTTGCACAACGATACTAACATTTAGGGGAAAAAAAGGAGCACTGCGGAGGCAGTCATTACAGATGGAGGAGACTGATTAGTCCCTGTAGCTTTTCCACCTGAAAATACAAGATGTACTATGATACCACTGATGTGAACTCCATGGGAGGAAGTAAAGGAAATGTGACTACAGATATTATATCCAAATTGAATTAAAGCTGCATTAAAAAACTCAGACTGCTGCACAGTTCCATGCTACGTTTGAAAACATGATAGGCATCTGTTACTGACAGACACGTAAAGAACATGCAGGGGCTTATTTCTCAGAAAACGAGTTTGATCTCTGACTTGCTGATTCACAAGTCCACAGAAACAAAGGCAGGAAGTAAAATTACAGACCAACCTCCCCAGCACGTAAATAATCACCAGCAAAGCAGCCGTGCTGCTTGGGATTTTTGTTTGGTTTTCTTCCAAATATTTACTCTACATTGCAACCTTAAGCAAACTTAATTACCTTAGTTTCTTTATCTATAAACATCGGATAATGAATCTGATCTTCTTTGCAAAAGGCAGATCTGTAGATAAAAGCATTAGTATTGCATGCTGATGTTAATAAGTATTTTCTCAGTTGACTAGCGGTCACTGGAACACTTTTCTGTGCTATGCTCATTCACTGTACAGATTTAAATGAGATATGAAATCCTTCTGACTCCTCCTAGTTTTGCTGACAAGGAGAAAGAGCAATCCAGGCTTAGAGCATACATGTCAAGCTCACTTTTAAAACTGTTTTTGGGGGGGGGTTCATGTAGTGGCATAGAGGCAAATATCTCTCTGCTTTCTTGGCTGTGACTGTTACAATGCAATGAAAAAGATCTCTAGACTATGACAATGTCATGAGTTACTGCCTCTGCCATGGGGGCTCTATACACCTAGTTATTCTCATAAAAGACTGTCTGTCTCGTATGACTAGAAGTATCACATAGGCTGACAAAGAGAACTGTAGTAAAATAGTGCATCTTTCAATTACTTCCCATGTTATGTTACATCAAGTGGCAGAGTACAATAAATTTTAATATAAAAAGTTGACATTTTAGTAATAAATGAATAACAAAGACTTTTAATGCACATGTAAAAAATAATCCAGCAATCACCTTCCAACTGTATTTTACCTCTTTTCAAGCAACAAAACACAGCTGGCAGCTGTTTATTAAAAGGGATCAGTGTGCTAAAATGTGCTTAGTCTGAAATAATAACTCTAGAAAAAAATTTCAATAGAGATGTATTTTAAGAACAAAATCAAAGAAAACAAAGTCACAGAACCTGAGAATCTCAAAGCACTCTTGTCCTCATACGTCCTCCTCTCCCCCAAAACACACCCAAGGCTACAAAAAGCTTCAGGAAAGATTTTCAAAGGCGCTGAGCTTTCAAAAGGAAGAAAGCCCCGAAGTAGTCTCTCTGCATTTCAATAAGGAAATTTCCCCTATATCTTCCACACTTCAGTCTTCTTTGCGATCACACACCAATTGGCATGGTCAAAGTATGAGTGAGTAACATGTAGCTCAGGAATGTGACGCTCTATCAGCTCAGCCAACTCCCCTTCTTTAAAAACGTGGTAGTACCTCAAGCATGCCCCACCAGGACCCGTCTGCTGTCTTCTCTGCATGGTCAAGGCATGCTCATTGACTGCCTTCTGCAGAGAAGAGCCTGTTCTCCTTTTGTTCTGAGGTTGGCAGAAAGCTCCTTGTTTTGGGTGATGGTCTATTTTAAGTTGTTGCCTGACAGCTAATTCTTTCTGATGTGAAATCAGGTCAGGTCAACAGACTCCGCTGCAACCGTGAATAGTATCTGCAGCTATAGGGAGCTGTATAGTTGCTTGCCCTAATTCTGAATAGCAACTTCTGAAAGCCTTTGAGCGGCGTGACATGGGCAGCACAGGTTTAACAGCCACTTCAAAAGACGTTGTATTTTCAAAACTCTGTTTGCAGTGTAGAAAAAAGTTGGAAGCGCATTTCAGAAAGCCACACTCTCTGTTTTTTTCAACTTTTTTTTCTCTCTTTAATTCATTCAGCTGAACACTGTAATTGCAGTATCTAATGAGCTCTTCTTGGTGCCACTGATCACCCATATCTAATACCGAGGCAAGTGATCTTGAGAACAGAGACCTTCTCAGAGATTTCTCTAACACCGTGCATGGCACTTTGTTCTCCCCTCCACAGGATGAGCTCCTTGCTGTCCTGTGTACCTCTGAAGTCCCATCTGACTTACGACCGGGCTGGTTCAAAGCCAGCTCTTTGTCCTTGTGAAGAATTGATTTTTGTACTCCACATGAGCAAGGCTCACCCGAGGAGCGGGAAGGGGGTGAAGGATTCCAAGGAACAAAGACGTCTTGCTTTTCAAATCTTCTCCGTTTTTGCTCCATTGCCCACACATATATCATTATCTGGCCTCCTACTCTCAAGATGCGAGCCATCTCTTTTATTGCTCGCATGCGCCTCTCTTCTGTTGAAAAATGGTGAATCACTAGAACAGAACAGATAAGGTGAGTAAGTATCCCTCCAGGCACTAATGAATACAGAGTATAAGGACAAGGACTGGCTCTGACACACTGGCAGCCGGTGGTTTGCACCACAGGAATACATCATTTATCTTCCATTGTGCTCCGCATTATTGTACTATCTATCTCTAACGTGAAAAGAGTTCATAACACACTGACTTATTTTAAAAACACAGCAGAATTTAGAAACATTGAAACAAGTGACCTCTCTCAGATCAGCAATAAACAACACAACAGTCTTGTTTCCTCGATGAAAGGCTACCACTTCGTCAGTGGCAAAGCAACCTGGCCCTTTTTTACCCTCACCTAATGCTCCTCTGCAGCCTGAAAGAAGCACTTCTGAAAGACCAAGGCCATACATGGTCCTTGCAACAGCTGTGCTAGTGATCCTGCTGACGATACCCATTAAAATGGACTATGTTAAAACTGCCGGCCCATTTCTCCTCCTTTATTGACAGACACCAGTAACAGAACAGGAAAAAATGAACCGTCGCTATCAGCCTGGGATGCATTTAAATCATCAACATATGGGTGAAAGACAGGTCAATTAGCATTTGTCTACGTCTGCCATTAAGAAGCATATATCCGGAAAACAAATAATTAGATAATCCCACTGTTGCTTGATAACCCCCCACATCACACAAACACACGTGACATGGAGAACGCTTCATCGTTACGATGGCGAAACTCAAGCAGCACAGCTTTGCTTGAGTCAGAACTGAGTTTAAATTTGATTCTCATTTCAATAAAAATTTTTGCCCCCCAAAACCAATTGAGGTCTCCAAATTTGGCAGGAATTTGCCGAACAGCAGCTCTGCAGGTTGGCTCCTGCTCTCAGACTGTGCAGCTCCAGAGCAAGACGTCAAGGTTGATCAGGTCTTGGTGCACAGCAGGGACTTCAGCAAAGTTTCAGCTACATCAAATGAATGTTACATGAGAAATAAGAATAGGAAATGAAAAGCAATAGAATTAGTGATATTTATCCAACCTTACATTTTCCCCAGTGAAAATGCCTGTGCCAGTTTGGGCAGATATTTCTACACATACCACTTCAGGTTACAATGATAAACCAGTTTTTGGTTAAGCTGTTGAGGTGCTGGTTTCCACAGAAAAATAACAGGTCTTTCAAGGAAAAAAAAAAAAAGGTGCAAGCTTTCGATGTAAGTATAGAAAATGCTAGCAGAAGCTCTGTATCTGCAGTCTCTCTGTGTCAGGGCAGCCATTCACCATCAGATCCATTTTGCCTCAGAAAAAGAGACACTTTACAATTAAAAGAATAACAGCATGCAATCCAGCTGCGATAGGAAAACACTCTCCCTGCAATGAATGATGCATTCAGAGCCTCAGAGGCAATGTGAGGATCAAAAGGCACGCTTTGAAGAAATAGAGTCTTTTAACATTTAGTTGTTCAGCTGCTCTGCCTGTAGGTTTCACTTGTTTGAGATGAACAGAAATCAATTCCAAAAGCGCAGGTCTTCTAGCATTAGTTGAGACGTTGACATTGAAACATTATGGCTTTTTTAATTAAAAAGTCATCAAGTATTATTTAAGAAATTACAGCATATTAATAAAATCTGATGGTGAGCAAAACTTTAGTGTTGTCAAGATAAATTTGTTGGATAACTTTAAAAGCTATGGGTGATGTACTCCATTTAAAAATGCAAAACTCAAGGAAACAGAGCATCTGTGTGGGGCAACATCACACTATCCTGAAATCACAGATTATCACGTGACTTATTGCACATGGTTGTTTTTAATCAAAGCCAAACCTGTCAGGCTCCAAGATCACCATGCAGCCACGTTCACCTAAAGCAGGTGGCTTATATAAAGTAACTTATTTCTTTTCCTTGACATTAAATTCCTTGTATGTTGAAACTGTTTAAACTGAACAATCCATATCGTGCAGTAAAGGTGCTGTTTCAGAGATGGAGCGGCTCATGGGCCTGATTGCAGCCCAGCAGCAACATGAGCCTGCTTCCCTCCCCTCCGGTGGAAGTGGTTCAGATCTGCTTCTCCTGCAACTCCTCTCATACCGACAAGTAGATGGCACTGGGGGCTATATTTCATAGAATTATAGGATGGTTTGGGTGGTTCAAAGATCATCTAGTCCAACCTCCCTGCCACAGGCAGGGACATCTTCCATTAGATTGGGTTGTCAAAACCCCATCCAACCTGGCCTTGAACACTTCCAATGATGGGGCATCCATAACTTCTCTGGGCAACCTGTTCCAGTGCCTCACCACCCTGATCGTAAAAGATTTCTTCCTAATATCTAATCTAAATCTACCTTCTTTCAGTTTAAAACCGTTGCCCCTGTTCTGTCACTACAGGCCCTGGTAAAAAGTCTCTCTCCATCTTTCTTACAAGCCCCCTTTAAGCATTGAAAGACCGCAATAAGGTCTCCCTGGAGTCTTTCAGTGCTACACCCCTACAACAATCTTTTACCAGCTGTTCAACATATTTTAAGGTGATTTCCCACCATTCAAACACAATAAAACAAGGGTCCAGATGCTTGAAAGTACATTTGTCATAATGACTGGTACTTTAAATGAAAATTAGTTTTGTCCTAAATTACAATAAATACAGAAGCTTGCAGGTGGTGAACACAATATCAGGGCAGAGGAAACTCATCCTGGGTCAGAGCAAATATCCCTCCAGGGTGGGGCTGTGGCAGCAGTCAGCACCAGATGTTTGGGAAAGAAAGAAGGGAAAAATAGTGATGCTCTCTCCCTGTGCCTCCTACAGTCCGCAGCCTAAGAGCTTCCCCAGTCACAGACCAGAGCTTGTATCTAATAGCCAGTGATGGGTCTGGCCTCCATGGATACTTTCTTGGACTCACTTGTACTTCTGATTACAGAAATTCATATGTCAAAGGAATCTGCAATTTAATTACATGTTTTTTAGAAAAATGGTTACTTCTGTTTTAAATCTTTCCCTATGGTTCTCCTGTTGTAAGAAACCACAGAAATGTACTCTCTATTCACTAATTTAGTACAATTTGTAGGTTCCAGGATGCTATCTCCCTCTCCTTCAGGAGCAGTATGATGTATACACTTCTTTTATGATACTTTTATGATGATATTCTTTTTCCTTAGGTGAAGAGCCTTAGCCCATTAATCTATCCTCATACACAAACAGTCTGTACCTTTGATCATTATAAAGACCTTTACTAGTTCATCTATACCCTTCCAGAGATGGAAGAAACCTGAATTTCATGCAGTATTCAAGATATGGATGCACCAGGTATCTATCTTCTACCATTATTCTGGATTTTCATTTTTGGTTTTAATATTTGAATACTTTTTGGACCAGGTTTGAACACTGAGCAAATATTTTTCAGGGCAATGAAAACGAGTCTGACAATGACTTCAGTATCTCTTTCCTGAACAAGAATAGAGGGTACCACTGTGCCTGTACACTTACTTTTTTTTTTTCTGTGTACATTACCTAGCATTTATCCACAAGCACTTTTCTGCTATTTTGCAGTCATTAGTTTCACAAGACTTTTTCTGCAGCTCTTTGCAGTCAGTAATCCTGAGTAACTCTATGTCACCAGCAAACTTTATCACTAGCCTATTCATTCCATTTATAATTATAAATGACATAGGAATCTGTTGAACAGCGGCCTCTTTATAGGTGCCATACACCTACACTAAGCATTGAACATTGAGTCTTTCAGCACTTTCCACACTCGTCTGCTAGCATTTTACCTTTCTGGCTTTCACTTTCAATTTTTCTTAAGAGTTTCTTCCTTTTTGGTAGTAAACTTTTATGCAGTGGATTTTTTTAAAGCATTTTTCTTCCTAGGAGGAGGTTCGATTACGGTCACATTAAATTCAGTGAGAGAATGTGGTTCTTGCACAATTACTTATTGATGTGGGCCTGATGCACCATGTCAGACTAATAAGAGTTGTTTCTCTTTTGTGGGTTCTCAGATTAATCTTTACAAGAGGCTTTGTGCCCCTGTGTATCATTTACACAACCTACATATGGATAATTGCGGTTTCTCAATATTGTGTTTTCTGCCCTCACAGCCCTCACAATCTCTCTTAATAATCTGTGGTCATTTTATCCAAGTTTATCAGAGAGTTAGTGATACATCCTTATTATTACACTGCTCTCCTCTGTAGCTGTCTACCTACTATCGTTTCTTCCAGAAGTTTATCCTCATGCTTTTTCCCACAGAAGAATATTCAGAGCTTTTTAGCTGTTACGCAACTCTTGCAATAAAAGCTAGAAAAAACCCTTAAGTTCACTACAAAAAGGGCTTTAATGAACATTATATCATTATCATACTAATCAACACCATGCCATGGTGATGGGGACAAGTAGGACCACATTCAATTTTTAAACATCCAAACAAAACATTAAACAAAACAAAACAACTAAACATTGCAAAACAATTAAACATTGCAAAAAAAGAAAACTAAGCACAAAAAAGAAAACTAAGCACAAAAATAGTTGTTTGGGGTCAGCACAGGTGCTTGTCCAAAACCCATGACAGCTCTTTGCAGGAGCAAGGGCTTGCTTCATAGATTAGCAGTTGTTATAAATCAAGCATTCCTTTTTGTTTTGGCCATACATTCCCCTAGCGTACCTAAAAGTCAATCCAAATTAATTTTGTGCCATGTACTGCTCATTCCCACCACTTTCCCACCACTTTCGTTTAAATTGAAGACTGAAAGATTTTCCATAACTGAAAAGGACATAATGCAATTTTAGATTTCATACGGAGGGGGCAAGGAGGAAGGGAGAACATTTCAAAGGTTCTTCTCTTATTCATTTCATAAGAATATAATTAATTGCTCCTTCTCTTAATTTAATACTGTGACTAATCCTCCTAAAAGGGATTATTTAGAACAAGCAGACAATGCAAGATACATTTTTGTGTCATTCAGCTGTCTTCGAAGAACAAAACTGAAAGCATCAACAACTTTGTCTGATTTTTTTTTTAGAATTCATTTTCAAAATGAATATTTTAGGTCAGTGATTCAATTTAAACCTTGTTAAATGGCAAAAAGAATCTGTGTAATCAGAAATTGCTTTTCTCTGTCAAATTTCTTTACTGAAGTTAAATCCCTTCAGAGACATTTGGAAAGTATTTAAGGATCACAGAATCTTTATCTCGGAGACTCTTTTGTATATACTGTATATACACTTCAGATGCCACTTTATCTCTGTCAGCTCTAATAATAGGAAGAATTGGAACATATACAGAAGGCATGATTCTAAGTTAAATATGATTTTATTCTCTTCATTATGCTGGTATCAAAAATAAAAAGAGGAGGAAAAATACTAATATACCAAAGAATTATTTAAAAGAATTACTGAGTAAACTTCAAACAGTGTTTCAATTAAAAACTTTTCCTATTAAAAACATAATTCATTAATTACTCTAGGTTGGAAAATTTGTTCCTTCTGTAATTTTCCCACATTTATGGTTAGCATTAGCAAATGAGGATGCTGCCTTTATAAAAATCATTACAATTATGAAATTTAATTAACTTATTAAAGCCTTGATTCAGGAATATAATTATATGCTTAATTTTAAGCATCTGAATAGCTACACTGGTTTCAGTGGGATTACTCCTGCGTTTATATTAAGGATAATTCTGAAATGCTTCTCACAGCAACATAGAAGTGGGGACACCTGTAGTTAAAACCAGTGAAAGAGGGTAATGAAATAAGGACAGGTGGAGCAGCTCTTTTCAAGCCATTCCCCTCCTTTGCTTCGTGGCATTCTCAAGCTGCGGGCTCTGAGCCTGAATTGCTTCTCCCCTCTTCCCACCCAGAGCAGCAGGGCTTTGCCTGGAGCCGCTGCTCCGTTCTCACCTGCTGCAGCACCTCTAGAGTTCACCTGTGGGCTCTTGGAGCCAGCTCAGTCTGCTCTCGAGCACCACTTAATATTGCTTTTACACTTTATATTAGTCAGTCACTGCATATAGAAGAAACAATGCAGGTAGCTGCCTTCTTTCCTTCCCTCCTGGGTGTGCTCCTACGTGCTGGGCTACAGGATCAGGCTCCTTTTCTACCTCCTTTGGGCTTTTTGGCTGCAGGTTCCAAGGGATGGTGGTGGTCTTCTCCACCTAACACAGCCACGCGTTCAAGGACTGTGGCATGTCTGTGAGTATTGGAAATGCGGGCTTGAAACCCCTCCGGCTGAGGAAGGAGGTGGATCGAGCTCTCCCACTTTCAGGGTGAATGCCCTATGGACTTGGCTGTGGTGGAAGGAGAAAAAAAGCAAAATCTCTACAATGCTCTGTCAGACAACAACCCCAAAAGAGGTATTGGCACTATGGATCTTTAGTGAAGAAGGTCTAAATGTGCACCCAGCTTGGGTGCCTGCAAGCCGTTCTGGATCCATTCTGGATCTCAGTGTCTCCTGTCTCAGCAGGAGAATAAGCTTTTGGTATTGTAGAGTGAAACGCCATGCTTGGGACCCTGCTGCCAGGTGTCAGCACAAACCTGCCAAAACCATCACGTGGAAGCTGCTCAGCTGTTCCTCCTTCCAAAACCACATCCACGTTGCTCTGCACCCCGTGAAAGCAGAGGACAACAGCCGTACATGAGCAAGTTGTGCAGCCGGTGACAAGCTGTCACCTCTTTTAATGACAACCCAAGGTCAAGACCTTGCAACCAGGCAACATGTTGTTAAGAACATGTAGGTAAGATTTAAAACAGATATACTGTCAACACGACGACAGTAATAAGACCACGGATAGCCAATTGTGGCCTAGAATAAATGATTACATTTAAAAATGCTGAGCAGGCTGCTGGCTGCTCCTGTGAAAATTAAACTAAATATAAGGCTGGAGTTTGCACCAGTTCTGCACTCCAGTAACTTGGAGCAATAGAAGGGACCATAAGGGGCAGAGCTCGTTCTGTTTTGATGCACATTTTTCTAAGAAAACAAAAAGAGAGAGTGAAGTTTTCTGACCTGACCCCATCCTGAGATAACAATATATCATCTACTGGAAATAAACTTAGGATATATTTGATAAATCAATTATAACTTGCATGAAAATATCAATGCAAGGAACACAAAGCTCCTGATTTAATTAAGTGAGATAGAAATCTGGCTCCTTGCTGTTGGTGAGAATTGCACCGATAGACAACACTGTCAGCTGATGAGCCCAGTGAGAGCAACCGCGTGAACGACAGATAAAGCCTGCAGGTGTCAACGACAGGCTCTGACTGTGCTATGGAGCTTCTTCGCATCCCTAAGAATTTGCGATTACTAGCTTAGAAATAACTCTATTATTCGCTTTAAGTAAAACACTAGCAGTGGTGAGACCAAAGCTGAAATCAGGGCTTGCAAATGTCTCAGAAGAAGCAACCGTACTCTGTGGGTGGCCTCATCGAAACCAGAAAACTCCACTATGGGTGGCATTTCTCCTCTGTCTCCGAGACCTCTTGTGATATTCAGACTTTGTTAGTATTTTGCACCTCTGACTTCCATCAGGGAGGAGAGTTAGCCACTGTGAGAGAAGCTGTATTAACATTAGGCAACAACTGGATACAGGAGAGTCAATAGATTTTTCTCAAAAAGGACAGGTGGCCTTTTCATTAAATTAGATATAGAAAAATAGACGTCATTCATTTTCCATCTCCAAGGCAGAATTAAATACTTGGCCCAAATGTACCCAGGTTGGTCTAATCTGGTCTTAAAAGCCTTTTAATATCTGAGGTAAATAACCTTTGCTGCAGGTTAAGATGATTATTTTTTTTCTTTCTATATAAAAGTAATATCAGCTTTCTGTAAAAATCATTTATGTATTTGAAGACTATTATGTTTCCTTCAGTCTTTTTTTTTTCTTGACTAACAAAACCCAATTCTTTCAGTTTCCTCTAATAATTCAGATTTTCTAAACTTCAGTTATCTAAAATGTCTCCATACTTACTGCAAACATTTTAAGGCATGGTCCCCAAAGGCAGATATGATATTCCACCTAGGATCTCAAAAGTACCAAGCGCAGGAGGGTGACTCATTCTTCTGCCTTCCATGAAACTGCTCGGTTACCATACCCCAGACAGGTATTTGCCTGGTTTTGTAACAGCCTGACACTACTCACATGTATTTGGCCTGTGGTCCATCTTGCCTGGCCATTATTTCTCACTTTGTTCACTGAATCCTTCCTTCCCAAGCATGGTACATCCCTCTCAATGGTTTCTGTATCTCTTCTTGCTGATTTCAGACAACTCTCCATCATTTGGATCTCAAATCCTATCTTCGAAAATAATTCCAACTCTTCCTACATAGGAGCCGTTCACAAATTGTTCAATATGCTCTCTAGCCTTCCATCAAAGTTATTAATTAAATTTTTGCATAGAAACAGATGTAGGGTGGGTCCCAAGAGCATCCCATTTGAAATGTGTCCTGATTGGACAGTGAACCACTGATCCATTTTGAGAATAATTTTCTTCCATATTCTTAGATCTATTTACTTATTTTACTTGCAACAATGACACAGGAGTCATGTCTTCTCCTGCTACCCTGTCTATTGGGATGATTACCCTGTCAATGATAGAAAGCAGATTGGCTTGCTCCTGACAAATACATGTTGGCTGTTTCCCATTACATTAGTATTCTGTAGGTTTAAATAATTTATTCTATTTAAATGAGATTATTTAAATTATTTATTCTGGTATCCTTGCATAAATCTAAGTTAGGCTGGCTTCTTCTTGATGTCCTTTCTCTCTCTTTTGGAAACAAGTATTATGTTTGCTTTTCTTTACTTGCTTGAGATCTTAAAGATAATCTGCTAGTTCACAGTAGTTTAATTTCATGATTTCCTAACAATTTGTGTAACCTAATTTATCTAAATATTCTTTGAGATGTTATTTCCTTTTTATAGTCTAAACTCCTGTCCTCTGGTTAAAACTCTACTAACTTATTGATGACTACTGTTAACTTTTTGTAAAGATGAAAGAAAAATGCAACTTCCCTTGTCATCTGTTATTTGCTCTTCTTTCCTTTTTGTTTTCCTCTTGCTTTCTGTGCATTTATAAAACCTTATCCTAGTTATAATTCATGTTATGCTGTAGTCATCCTGACTTTGGTTCTTCACACCATCCCTTAATAATTATTGATAGTCATGTTTTTTGATGATTTCTTTTCAATTTTTGTGGCATTAAAGAGTTCCTGATGCTTTTATACCAGACCTCGTTATATTCTGCTTTCCACTGGGACAGGTTGCTTGTTGTGCCTTTAATATTGTTTATTTTAGGGAATGTAATTTTCTGACCACAGTGCCTTTTTGTTGGAAAAAGTTAAAAAACTATTAGAATGTAAACCCAATTGATCCTTAGGAAAAACAGAATTTAGGAGAACTGGCAGGTAGTGATGACATACCTATCTGACAAAACTCACTGTTATGCAGAAATAACCAAGGTTGCACAGGAATATGAGGTTTCTTTATGGGGTAAAGGAACTATGTCATGATGGCATTGCAGTGTTGTGCCCATAGTAATTGGCACAACAGTGCAATATAACTACACTGATATGATCTGATATTAACACTTGGTTTCTTCTTGCTCAGTGTCTCATTGAATTTTACCATAAAGACAGAATCTTATACGATAAGGAAACTCTCCTGGACCTTTTATTTGGACTTCTTTTTTTCCCCAAGAGACTCTTCCACCTTGTAAACTTCAAGAATTATACCGTTTGCAATTACGCAGACCATTTTCTCAGACAGTGTAAATTAGAGAACTAGACAGGTTTATGTCCCTTAGGTTCCCCTCGCTTTTTCTGTTAAATTACCACATGACTAAAAGATCACAGATTAAAGTGAAGTTAATTTTCACATATTGGTATTAACACCAAGGAGAGCCATTTGATGCTCTTCACTCCAGGAACCCTTTTTTCTCACTGGGATGAAGAGTCTGATCAGATATTTCAGTAATATAAAATAACTTAACTGACTTGAGTATCTGACTCCTAATAGGAGAGGAAAATGTGATGTCCTCACCTTTGCATACTTACCTAAATTAATAGAAAAAGCTGCTTTTTATCCCTTGCCCATGTCAGAGTCCAAGAGCTCAGCATACACAAGATTTTATTAACACAGAACATGACCTTTCCATATAAAGGAGAAAGCCACCTTGACAGAGGTAAAGCCATGCTAAAAAGTCAGTCCTGTATTATGATTCGGAACAATTCCTTAGCCAAAGTGGAAACATGAGTGCCAGTCCTCTTTCCATTACTGCAAGTGGCAGAAATCCTACTTATTTCAATAATACAGGAATGGCTTCATCATGCTAACAATAACAAAGCCATCAGTATATGGCAAGAGGAATGACTTCTGTTGTTTGGTGATATTAAATCTCAAATAAAATTATGCCATGAATTCACTGCAAAAGTGAGTATGATTTCTTTCTTAAGGCAGTGAAAACATTGTGGAATGAATTGCATACTCACAGGGCAAATTTGTCTCCTTGAACAGAAAGTTAAGCATTTGAAAGCAGCACATTCTAAACTTCTGCTGATATATCATGTCTAGATTTGTTTCTTGTCAGTAGAGGTTATTCCATTCATGGAACTGGCAAAATCCTTCATTAATATATGCATACACAATAGGTGTTGAGTACAAGGAAAAATCACCAAGTTAGGCTTGACACTCCTCTTCTGCCGATATTTCCTACTACAGACCTGGCTTTAGAACACCCACAGAAATTTCTTGCCTCCTTGGACAATCTCCTGAAGTTTCAGAGAACGCATGCTTACCCAAATTATAGTATATATGTACTATACTAGTATTATACTACATACTAGTATATATAATAATTCAACATATTATTTGAAGCTTTATAACGCATCTAAACCATATTTTTCAGCGATATAAGGAAACACTATCATTACTGTGGTTCATGCATGATCTGTGATGGTAAAGGCTGTAACAGAAATAATTTTGTAATTTGCATCCATATTATAGTGCTGAAAGGGCCACAGTCCATAACCACGCAGCTCTACCTGTCGCCCAAGTGTCCTTCTGGATTCCTCACCAATTCCAGCTTCTCGCACAGCAGCCATGCAAACAGGGCTTTCAGCTTGCTGTGGATGGGAAGGTCTGTAGTTCTGCATCTCCAGCAGCAACCTCAGCCCAGATACTCCACTTTTCTGTAGGCTGTTCACAAGTACTCCTGGGGCACAGACTCTTTTGAGGCAGACAACTTCTGAACACGGCTACATACCCTTTTCAACAAATCTGGCTTGTCCTTCACTTCCTTACCCTGGATTGCCAGAGAATGCCAAATCACCTTTGGGCACAGGACGGTTGTTACCCCATCTGGGCAAAGGATGTGCAAACCCAATAATAAGGACTGTTCGCTATCGGGCACGTTTCTTAAATCATGACTGAAAGATTTTCAGATGGTGTAGCTGAGCATGGTTCACAGCCCTGTATAATGATGTACCAGTGACAATAATGCAATCTCAAATTTCCATCAAATGTCAAATTATATGGCATGGACCAGGACTTAAAAAGTAAAGTCCTTCAGGGCTTAAAGAAAGGTCACCTGAGACATGGAGAAGAGGCTGTGTAAGGCTACTCACTAACTTCAAGAGACGTGAGGTATTAACATTTCACTTCGATTTAACAAGGCTTAGAGACCTTCATACTCCTTTGGTTGAGAAAAGGAAAATCAAGTTTGCTGAGCACTGTAATTTGTTTTATTGACAGTATTGTCCAACTTTTAATCAGCATGAGCTTAATACCTAACTTTTAAAAGGTGGTTGAGCTACCATTCAATGTCTGCTTCAAAAGTGGCAGAGACAGGTAGTTCCTCCAACATTAAGTTGCATTGAAAAGGGCAACTAAATAAAAAGGAAAAATCTTACAACAAATGAAATCTGAGGTTATTTGATGAATATTTTAAGGCAGCAGTGCCATTGAAACAAGCACTTCTGCTTGCTTTGTCATCGGCTCCTTGTTCTTTCTCTGCATTATCTCCTGCTTTGGCTGAAACAGGTCTCTCTGCAGTGAAGCAGTGGGTAACTGATTCGGCTAAAAGCAACCTTTCTTTTTGCCGGTTACTTTCCAGCCAGAACAGTGTCATGGTCATCCTCATCAGCACAAAAATGATTGTGTTTGCCAACAAACCATGGAGCATGGGACTAAAAAGCAGTGTTTGGAAAGGTGCAGAAGGATTTAATACTGAGCTTCGAATACGCTCAGTGTTCCTAAGCAAGTTTTGTTGTATTTTCCTCCTGATAGAGCCAACACTTCAAATTTCTGCTATGTAATAAGGCAAAAATAAGGCTCTCCTTTCCTGTTTTGCATATTGTACTTTTGTTGTGCTTGGAGCAGAATAAAACAGCTCACATCCGTGTGACTTACCCTTTTTGCAGTTTTTCACTGAGTTTGCAATAATATACATTTCTTGTGTTACTATAGAGTTACCTGGTCTACAAACCCCAAAATATTCTGTTGGTCACTGAAAAAAAAACAAACCTAGAAGAAACTAAATGCTTTGGACCCTTTAAAGGTCTGACCTATCGACATTGGCAGTATGCAGAACTTACCAGCAATGGACAGGACAGCATCAAAGCACTCACTTCGATAAGGCAGATACAAGCCATGGCATGCCATTACTTCATGGCCTTCATTTCGTGCTGATTCCACCAACGGGAAACAGTAGTCACAACCCAGTTTATAGACTTGAGAATTGATGTGAAGGTATTTGCCATTTCCACAGCCTGAAGAAATAATGAGGAGGAGAAAGAAAGGCGGATATTTGGTGTCTGTACAAAAGAAAATATATTCCTGACATAAGCCATGATGTACGCCCTTGACTGGCCTAATAGCTTGAAATTCTCCACCCATTTTAAAGGAGATGATACAATTGCAGTGGTATTCAGGTTATTTTTTACCATCACAGTACAATGAGCACAGACTGCTCCTTTCTGTCTAGCAGGCTCTCTGCTGCGTGACAGGAGGTGTTCAAGTGGGATTGCTAGGGAGCATTTACCTTGGCCTTCCCACCACATATGGAATCAAAAATATTTATGGTAATGATGCTAGTGCAATTCTGCTTGTAATAGACTCAAAATGCTAAGTGAAAGCATCATGTAGTGGGAGCACAGCACTGAATTATTCCTGTGGATTGAAATGCTGATAGACAAACTAGACTGCTAAGTAATGAAGTCACTATTAGACCAAACCATTAAATCCATTGTTTGCTGTTTTAACTGCTGCTAATTGCTGTCACCATGACAACAGTGGAGTTTCTTTTTCTGGTATCTCCACACAGTTTCCTTTTCATAATGGAGCCTGCGACACGGAAATTAACATCTTCCCAAATTGAAATACTTCTTGTGTTGAAATAAAGGCAGACATCTTTACATAACGATTTTAATGTCAGCAGTAAAACAGATCTTATCTAAATTCTTGGTAATTTGTTTGCAGAATTATCTGGATCTTAACACAAAGTGTATTTTAAGGTAGATTATTAATTTTAAAAACTTGCCTTCTCACTTGCACCATAAAAATCATAGTTCAGATTAAGATCAGGGAGGTAAATGCATCGGGCTAGCATAATACCCTGTACCTTGTGCAGACCTTAGTTCACATCCTGTTTATGGCTATGCTTACTTCAAACATTAAGCTTGGGTCAGAGCCCAGATTTTATCTATAATTCATTTTTTAAAAAAAGTATAGTTATTTTGGAGCCTTCCAAATATTTAAGTCTCTATATTTAGGTTACAGCCATCCCATAGCACCTATTCTGAAATGCTGTGTGGGTCCCTATGTTCAGTAAGGAGCCTCTCAGCCCCATCAATCTGTTATGCCATTTGAATGGGAGATGAATCATTGCTGAGCTGCAGATAGAAGTCTGCTGCTAACTGCTTGTCTAATATTAACTGCTGATCCCATCTCCCTGGAATGAAATGAAGGAGAGATATCCAGAGAAAAGCTGGAGTGCGCTCAGTCCTTCCCATGCCTGACCGGCACCGGCTGAGAAGAGGTGCTGTGAAATGGTGCCAGCACTTGGCTAATACTAGGGTCTATTTTCCAAGGAGAAAGAGCAGAAAGAGGACTACCCTGGAGCTCTGATTGGAAGAGGACTCCAGGACTTTTTCCGGTTTTCACTTTTGGAGGGAAAGGCTCCAGTACAAGCCAAACAACAGCTAGTAAATACATTTCCTCTAATCCGACACCAGAGGCTGATTCCCAGGGATGGAGGGGTAGAGGAAAGCCCTGCAGGTAGACTCGTCTCCAGCACTGTGCCACCACTCTTGGCGATTGAGTCTCGCACGAAACTTGTCTCCAGCCATGGACACCACAAGAGTGTGCCAGCAGCCTCTGCAGGCCAAAGGCCAGGAGCCAAGCCTGAGCTTAAATTACAGTGTTAACAAAGTCCAAAGTCTGTGACATCAGTAAAAATTCAATGTGCTGGTTCTTTGTATGCATTGTCTTTGTTCACACTGAAAACATTGCAAAATCTGCCAAGATCTGGTAGGAATATAGCACCCAGCATTTAGACTGTGATAACTGGGAAAAGTATATGGTAAAGTTTGAATGACACCCAAAAAGTTAGTGTGATTAGCCCAACCCTCAGTAATTTTTCTCTTTTACAAATGTTGCCATGCTATAGTGGGGAGACTACACAAGTGTGGTCCCCCAGGGACTGATACTGGGCCCAACGCTATTCAATATCTTCATAAGTGATCTCCATAATGGGATCAAATGTAGCCTGATGAAGTTTGCAGATGACACCAAACTGAGTGGGGAAGTAGACACTCTGGAAGGGAGAGCCACCCTGCAGGAAGATCTGGATAGGCTGGAAGAGTGGGCTAACAAGAACCTTATGAAGTTTAACAAAGACAAGTGTAAGGTCTTGCAACTGGGAAAACATAATCCAGGAGTGCAGCTCAGACTGGGATCCACCTGGCTAGAGAGCAGCTCCATGGAAAGGGACCTGGGGGTCCTGGTGGACAGGAAGCTCAATATGAGTGAACAGTGTGCTGCTGCAGCCAAGAAGGCCAATAGGATGCTGGGTTGCATCAAAAAGGGCATCACCACCAGAGATAAAGAAGTCATTATCCCTCTCTACTTGGCGCTTGTCAGGCCACACCTGGAATACTGTGTACAGTTCTGGTCCCCGTTATAAAAAAAAGATGTGGACAGGCTGGAGGGGGTCCAGAGAAGGGCCACCAAGATGATCAAGGGTCTGGGAAGCCTGCCATATGAGGACAGGCTGAGAGAGCTGTGTTTGTTCAGCCTTGAGAAAAGGAGGCTTAGAGGTGATCTCATCACCATGCACCAGTACTTAAAGGGGAGCTACAAAGAAGACAGAGACTCCCTTTTTACAAGGAGTCCCATGGTGAGGACAAAGGGTAACGGGTACAAGTTACTCCCAGGGAGATCCTGATTGGACACGAGAGGTAAATTTTTCACAATGAGAACAGTCAATCATTGGAATAATCTCCTCAGGGAAGTGGTTGACTCCGCTACGCTGAACACGTTTAAGACTCAGCTGGACATGGTGCTGGGCCATCTCATCTAGATCGTGCTAGAAAGGTTGGACCAGATGATCCTTGAGGTCCCTTCCAACCTGGTATTCTATGATTCTATGATTCTATGAAACCTTTGGGGAATTAAAAACTGTCACACGTCGTTCCCCAAAGCACTCAGGACAGTGTCATGATATTTGCTTCTAATTGGCCACACAAAATACATGTTGTAAGAGCTAAGCAAGATTTCAAATTCCAGAATTATCATACTAATACACAATTTTAGCATCCACAAATGACATCATAAATTTAGCTTCAGTTTAGTACTTCAGTTTAGTGGACCTGCTGGATGCTGGGAAAAGTCAAATTGTCTTCATATATCTATGAATGGTGGAGCAAAGCAGGAGGCAAATTTGATAGTCAGTCTGGGCATTTTGATTCCCCAGTTTGATTCAAATGCTCCAAACTCTTCTGCTGCAAATACTGCTTGATAGAAAGAGAGGAGATACTTAGTCTGTCATTACCAATGTGATAAACAGCCCCACTCACCAATATCAGCAATCAGACTGCCTGGTTCCTGCTCTGAAATGAACTGCTGCACCTTCGGCCATGCTTTGTAGCGTGCGTCATTGAAGTAAGGAGCAATTTTCTCATATACACTATGAACATGGTCCCTCTCGAGTTGGCTGGCTTCCTTCTCCATCACAACCAGGGCTAGGCTAACCCAGTGAAGGCAGTGCAACCGTCCTAGAGAAAGGGAAGGGAGAAAAACAAGCGCTGAAACTCTTGTTACCATAACTTAAGCAGTATGACATTTTTTATTTAGGAAATAGTATTTCCAAATACTTGCCATTAAAAAGAAATTGCTGAGGCTTTTAAAGAAATAAAGGTCATCTATTCTATGATTTTATACAATGTATTGTTTTCTTATATAAATCTGAAAGGAATTTTATGACCTACCACTCAATGTTTATTAACTTGCTTATATTGTTGTACTTTGGAAGCTGTTAACTTTTGCTTCATAAAGTCTTCCACCCTTTTTCAGTCTACCCTTGAAAAAGACATTTTCTAAGAAGTCCTTTGTTTACAGACACATCTTAAAAACCAGCAACTGCAAATGATGATGAATACCAAAAGCTGCTTAGAGTCTGAAACAAAAGCTCTGAGAAGCGTCATTTCTCCTCCGCTTCATTCATCCCCCAGAAAGATCCATGCTTACAGACTTCCCATTGCACAATTCATTGACACTGTGTGTTATTGTGAACAAAAATCTTTCCAGCTTTCCAAGCATCCTTTTTTCCAGCTATTCTGGATTGGCATGGTGCACTGGTATTAGCAATGCCCCCAGGAAAACCCTGTAATATTGTAAATAGCCTATTGCATCCTAAATCATTGTTCAGTTCAACATGAAGCTTTGTACAGAAAGGCTGTAAGAATTATGAACTTCATTGAACATATGCTGTCCATGCCAGGATTTATGTGAAGATTTGGGCCACCAAGACAGGCTGCTCCTGTTCCACTTGCACGCTGCAAACAACTCCATGCAGAATAACTTCTCCTCTGAGCCAAAGGTATTGATGACAGCACCTCACCCGAGATCTCTGCACTGCAGGCTCGCCATTAATCTGACTCCTAATACAGTCCTTATCTGGTCCTTATTTTCAAACTCATAAGCATTTAAAATCCTGTCTACTCAAAAGACTATTGTTCTGTGATTTCCTAGGCAATTACATCAAAGAGAAACACTGGAGCAGATGAAGCCCAAATTCGATCCTGCAGTAACAGCAAGAAACTAAGTCTAGAGGGGTTTTGGTTATGTCATTTATTAATCTGAAAAACTGTGCTAGGATTAAATCCTGTAGCCGTTGGTGTCTTCTGTCATATCAGATATTCACTCAGCATCACTGTGAAATTACCCAGACTGCAAGTTTCCTGAATATCCTGCCTAGATGAAAATGATGACAAGTATTGGAGCGGGGTGAAGAAATTCTTCGGAAGATCATCGCTGTTGTTCTCTTCATTATATGTGTTGCTAAATAACAACCACTTTAGAAACACAGATAATAAAAAAAAAATGACAATGACTATGAGTTGTCTTGGTTTAGTGTCTCCTGCACAGCAATGCATATCTTTTTAGCTTCTAGTGAGATTTAAAGCCATCACCTTGCAAGCACTTACACAGGTGCCTAACTCTGTGTGTGCAAACAATACCACTGACTGATTCCAGTGGGGATATTCCAGGCACAGAGTTCACCACATACATTAGTGTGTACAAGACTGGCTCTCCAAGGCAGAAGGATTTTTTTATTGCTCTTCATTATAACCAAACTCTGCTGTAGAAGCTAGTTTTTAAAAAAATACCTTCAGAAAAACTCCGGTTGAAATAGCTGAAGTGCTCTACTGGGGATCATTTCAAGAGGAAGCTGATGTACTATCAAATATACAGGGAAAGGCAGAAGGAGGCGAGAGAAGGAGAGGGAAATTGTTCTTTGGAAAAGCCGCAACATCATTTCAAAGCTTTGCTATTGCTTCATTTGACAAGAGGAAATAATAACTGGTGAACTGATGTAAGATCACAGGAGTGAAGAGAACAGAGCTGTTTCTGTTTAACTCTCGGCTTACACTCAGGATAGCTCACTTAGGCAGAGGGACAGTCTGGAAGTTGCTGCCAGCTTGAGACACTTAATTACTAGGAAAAGAAAGAAGGTGCATATGAAAGCATCTAGCAAGAGAAAACACATAGTAAGACACCCTTTCAAACTAAGGCAAAAAAATGTTTAACTGCAAAAAACCCATCATGAGTTGTGTGTAAAACAGTCTCTCCTCTGGAACAGGGGCAAAAAAGATGGAACAGAGGCTATGATTAAATCCCACCTAGAATTAAGAAAGACATAGCATCTTTTGTTTTAAAACGGTAGCTCTGAGAGTGGGGGCAACGGTCTGGACTCTCTGAAATTTAAAATTCCAACTCTGCAAGGCACTATTAAAATAAATTTTCTATAAGGTTCTTATAAGGAAGTAACGCTTTGTAGGGGAGGCTGGAGGAAGAGACCAGTCAGGTTGGTCCCCAGCAATCACCAGCAGTCATGCTGTGGGCATTTCTACCTAGAGGAGTCCAATGAACACCCATCTCCTACGCTTACCAAGCCATAAAGCACAAAATGCTTGTCAACACTCCATTTAATGCTTTTAGTACATCAGACTGAAAACTGTACGAAATACAGTGTGCCAGAGGAAGCAAGCAGAGAGATGTTTGAGGGCACAGCCACTAAGTTTACAAAGTAAAAATGTTCAGACAATCCTAGGAAGCTGGTTATGACCCACATAGCAGAAGCAAGAAAAAAAAACCAAAATAAAAAAGGAAACAGGGATGCCCACCAATCTAGCCTGGGGGAAAATAATTTCTGGGGGATTGACTCAGGTTCAAACATATGACTTATACATGCCAATACGAACCTCAAAGACTTTACAGTTTCTCTGTCATCCCCAACATCCTTTCTGTAGTCACAGGAAAAGCCAGAAAATAACTTAGAAATCAAGCTATGCATCAGGAAAAAAAAAATAAAATTCTGCCCAACACAAAATTGGATATTTAGTGCTGCAAATGTCACACAATGGCATTTCACATTGGTGTTGCTTGCTTACTTGCATAACAAAGGCTTTGGGGAATGCAGATATTTGCTTTTGAGCACACTCACCTCTACCTTTATGCAAATTAAAAAAAAAGTAAATCTAGTAAATCTACTCATCCAGGGCTGGCAGGAAAGCAAAACGGAGAGGTACAGAGCAGCAGTTCAGCCTGACTGCCTGTCACCTAATCTTAAACTAAATTTGACACAACTTGATTGAAAGTGAAATTAAATTTGAGTTTAAAAGCCATTAAAAACTTCTGAGTTCATAAGTGATTATTAACTTCCTGAACACTGGGAAGCCTCTGACTGTTCATGCGGGATGCGAGCCTCGTGCAGGCTGAGCCCCATGCTTTGGGGAGCCCTGACACCCCGTGGCATCGCTCCCCAGGGGGTACCACAGGCTGCTGGCGGAGGGGGGCCTGGCTCCCGCATCCAAAGCAGGAGCTCATCCTCTGGCTGCAGCATGGCAGCTTCTGCTGTGTTAAGAGTGACTTAAATTTATCTTTGAATTTAAAAAGAAATGTTTGGGAGGGGAACAGGCTTTCTAATTCTAAATAATTTCATTCTTTGGGTAATACGCAATGATGTCAATTTAACTCAGCTGCTCTATGGTTCAACCTAATAGGAGAGAATAAACTGAATTGGTAATAAGCTTGCTTTTGACAGGGAGAATCTTCTAGAAAGACATGTCATCAGAGAGCTCCCAGATGTAATGAGTAAATCCTGATTTAAAAAATTGCCTATTCTTTCCCCCTGCCCCTGAGTGCTTGCAGCTGTGGAGGCAGCTGCAGGACCCGGCTGCCCAGGGCTGTGCAATGGCTCTCGCCACGCTTGGCCTGGGGAGCTGAGAGCAGCTCTGCCGAGGCTCCTCTGGAGCCCCGTGCACATGGGCCACCCCATGGAAGAGCTGGCGGGAGCACAGGAGAAACGGGGCTGGCTCAGAGATGCGCCCCAGCACCACCAAACCCTCCCTGCCGCCAGCCAGAGAGACAAACCTGGAGCTGCCCACCTCAGCTGGGCTTCTTCAGAAACAAGATTAGCTTAAGTCCTGCAGTAATTAATGCCAGCAAATGACATAACAGCTGGCCTATCATAGCTGAAAATTGAAACCAACAACTCCAGGAACACACCGTTTCTAATACCTATGAAAAAGATGGCGGTCCTTTCCTCCCCTTGATTAAACGAGTATTTTTGTAACGATACATTTGGAAAGCCTGTTTCATTCTTCTCCTTCTCTGCGCCCCCTGCACCATCATCATTCCCACCTTATACACAAACATTACACTGTGACTGCATCAAAATAGCTTTTCTGTGAAGTGCCTAATCTGTGTGTGAAACACTGCAAATATTCAGCTGGACCTTGGTAAGGTCCCTTCAGGGACCTTCAGCAAGTTTGTTCTTCCACCAGCAGCAGCAGCCACAACAGGAACGCTCTGCCAGTCAGACTAACAGCCCTTACCCCTGTGAAGCAGATAAGAAAAGAACAAGAGAGGAAAAACTGTAAAATCAGCCTTAAAGCCCTTGAACGACAGTTCCCATGAGGTATCAGGATCTGGGGAAGGACTGATTAACAGAAGGCAAATGCAATATGGGGCACAAAGGGGCTAGGAGAAAAGGAGAAATGAAAGAAACTAGATGGGAAGAAAATAATAAAAGGGAATTTTATAAATAATAAAGAAGGAAAATGAAGGGCAAAGAAGGAAATGAAAAGGAGGAGAAAAAAACTGAGAAAAAGAAGAGGGGATAAAACCACAAAGACCTATAAAGAAACTCCAGGTTAGTATTGTAATTACTTTGCCTCACTGCATTTTTTCCCAGGTACCATCATGCACGGGCACAGCATCACAATTTGACAGTTAATCAGTCATTTAGGGATTCCTCATAATGCTGTATTAATATTGCCATAGCGCAGTGAAACCTTCCCACAGCCTCCCAGTTCCTGCAGCACATCCTACTGGCCTTATCCTTACCCTTTTACAGGGCTGAGAGGCAGCAGAGCTGCATCTCTTCCACCTTCCTAAAGCCACCGGCAGCCGCAGCATAAGGTCACTACGTGCCTTTCTGAATTCCCTCCGTGTTGCAGGTGCTGCTGGGGAGGTGGTTACATGCAGAAAAGAAGCAGGAAGGAAAAACCAGAAGGGAAGGATGGGATTTGTGAGACTGAGCCAGCGCTCACTCAGAAAAAGCCACAACTTTTGGAAAACCTGACAATGGGACATGTTCATCTAATCCAGGAAATCAGCCCTGAAGGGCAGCCTCACTAATTGCCAATAACCAATACCGCTCCCAGAGCTGCAGGAGCAGGCAGGGAGAGAAGCCTACCTGAAAAGGCCCAGCATATTTTGAAGGGAAAATGAGGGTAAAGCTAACTCTGGAGAGGATATGGTGGTGCTTTCTGGGTATCCTCATAGAAAGCTGGAGTGTGGAGCCTGACCCATGGTCCTGGAGTCTGGAGTGCAACCTGGCAGCAGGGTCAGATGCAACGGGAGAGCTTTGTGGCCCTACAGACTAGAGAAGGTGGCAAACCTCGGAGACCTTGAGCTACACACTGACAGTCTTCGTGACCTTCAAGATTTGAACTTTGGTCCTGATATAAAAAATAATTTTACCAGTACTTTTGTAACAGAAGCAAAACCTGTTTAGGGAATTTGGGCACTGGATACCTGAGTGTTAAAATAACTGTTAACCCACTTTGCCTTAAGTATCACTGCTACATTCTTGGACTTCTGTTTTGTTTCCATGGTGGCTGCACTACCCTGACCTACTCAGCCATAACTACTCATAAGATTTCCCTCTACCTGTTCTTGTTGCCTTCACAGATGGACAGAAGATCTCCTCCTGCTCACTAGCTCAGATCACAATGATACAGTCCGCTGATCCCAGCTCTTTGGAGGTGTAGCACTACAACACACCTTTTCCTAGGAACCCCTTGCAAGTCTCGAAAAACGCAATACATGGAACGAACAACGTCCGTCTCACAGCAAAGGAGGAAAGAGACAAATTTAGAGCCTGAAAAGTAACGAAAGCAGCCTTCTTCCCCCAGTCCTAATGTGGAAAGAAAATGAATTTCACAGCATCTGAAAAACTACTGGTGGAGTGGAGATGTCACCTCTAGAAGCTGTGCTGCGGTGCTGGTTACAGCTTACTCTCCTCAGCTGCAGTTGTGACACAAAATTCATGTCTTGCCCAATTCATCTGGCATCTGAGGAGAATTTTTACAAACATGTTGGCAACAGCTACAAGTAATAAATCAAGCTTACATCACCATCACAGCTCACTCTTCCGGACATGGAGCTGTCACTGGAAGGGGGGCTTAAGTAATGAAACTTCCCTTGGAGACACATCTGTGCATCCCTGAAAATGCTGATGCTGCTCAGGGGGTATTACCCTAAGCGGGGGCAGAAGAAAATTCCCCCCAAAAAGAAAACTGACCCTGCAAACTCTGTTTTGAGACACTGGCAAACTTGCTTGTAAGAAGTGCACCCCTGTCATAGTTTATGAAATAACCTTTTAGAACTGTTATCTCCTTCCATGTCACAGCACTGAGACAACCTCTCAATAACAGCTACATGGGAAAACAAAGGCAAATATCACAACATAGCTTACTTACAGTACCAAGTGTACATGCGAATCCATAAAATAATCATACTTGGTGATTTTCTTCTAAGAATAAGACATGCCTGTGAGAGTGAAATAGTAATTGGATTATGCTGGATTGAATGTTTTAGTGCTACTCTATGCCATTATAAAATTGACATGATTATACAAATGGAAAGCATGAAATCAAAAGTATTAAACTGAAGTTCTTGTGAATTTAGCACTTCCTTCTCCCTGCTCCAGAGACCTTGAAAAAATATATATTTCTGTAAGTTGCATTATGGCCAAATCCTCCCCCGCAAGCCTGAGGTACTAAGAAGGGACTGTACCTGGGAACACAGAGGAGGAAAGATTTCCAGCATCGTGCTTAAGGTTTTATGCATACAATTTCCATTAATTGAGCTAATATTTACACTCAGAATTTCAACCTTGAAGAAGTGAATTATATTCAGAAAGATAACAGTTTATTTTAAAAAAGTCAATAACCAATGAACCGCATTTTCATTTTCAATGTTTTATTTAAAGAGTTATTTAAGGGGAAGAAAATAATAAGATGAGCCTCTGGCCACTCAAGACTGAATCATTTTATAGATGTAGATGCAGTTAGTCAGCTGAACAAAACATTACATGACACCATTTTACTGTTCAGGGACTGATGGGAACAGAGACATCATGTGAAATAATTTTCAATATATAACTTTCTGTTTAATAACAAAGAAACAAACAAAAAAGCAAACTATGAACAAAGGCAAATAACCAGATAGTCAAGAAAACACACACTGACCACAGCTCAGTGAGCTAACTGTAGCAATGAGAATTCCTAAAAAAAAATTCAATTATATATGGCATTTTCAGAGAAAAATGTGGTTTCAACACTTCTTTTTGCAAAAACTCAGATAATTTCCTGAGTGCAAACCAGTAGCAGGCTTTATGATTCACAGAATGCAAACAGAAGAGATGAAACCACCTGACCATGCAGCTGTAACACTTGCACTGGAATTAACCAGTCACCAGGTATTTTTCTGTTGCAGAGCATCAGGCATACCATCTTGATATAAGCAAGTCAGAATAAACTGCTTAAACGTTGTAGGTCTGAAAAGTCTGATAGTCTCGTCAAAGTGGCCAATTATGTTCTTGGAAATACATGTGTTTGTACTACCTTAATCCCCACACTTTCCAGTTCGGGTTAACAGACATGGGAAGTTCTTACTCTGTTCTCTTCCATCCTCACAGACCCTACAGTTACAGTACTGATCCTGAGTAAAGATAGATTTTCTAAAAGGGTCTGAAGAGGGTATAAATAGGCTTGCTTAGGTTTTATTTAATAGAGAATCCAACATGGCTACATCTCCCATGAGGAATTTTTTTCCAAGGCACCACTGAAGTATCACATCTCAATACTTTCACCTGTTGCTTTGGAGTAAAGGAGATGATGCTGCGGAAGAGTGGGACTGGCGGCCTGTCCAGCTCTTAGAATCTCTGTGAAACACATTGGCCCTCATGTAGACCCTGGCCCACAAGATGATGGTGGAGTGCGGGCAATGCAGATGGACTTGTGAGATTCCCTACCAACATGATGTAGCTGACAATGAACTAGGCAGGAAAATATTGCCAGTTGCTCGTATCAGTGACTTTCTCTCCTGCATCTCCATGTGATGGGTTTCACTTTCCTCATGTACAAAATCAGACCCTTCACTTGTTAATACTATTACATCCTTGCTCTTCAGCTATAAATGAGCACTGCCATCTGTGCCTGGTAAGCCTTTCTTGCATGCGTCCAGCATCCCCCTACAAATCTGTGTTTTTCAGATAGAAGCCATCTATAGTAGCACTGGTCATCTGCACTCTAACGCATGTCATCTGATCCCTGTTTATTTAATAAAGAGTTTGTATTTGGAAACCACTGGCAGTAATTCAGCAGTGAAGGACTATGGATTTAAGTATTATGGATTTATGTAAGTGGAGAGAAAACCAGGCTGGTTCATGCTTAAATGATTATGTTGAGTCCTGCCAGCTCAGCTGGGGGGGAAGCTCCCGCTTCGTAACTCCCCTGCTTGGTCCGTGGGACATTTGCTGCAGAGGGGAAATGGGAGCTCCTTGCCTAATATTCCCTCCTGAGGACAAAAGAGCAGAAGAGATGAAACTAAAATAAATCTGTTTTCATTAAAACTTTAGCATTGTAAACAAGGCATCTGAATAATAAAATGGATTAAGTTGCACAATTTTAGCCAAATGGAATGGTGTATTTAATTTTGTTAGCAACAGCTGCAGGTTTGGCATTGTAGTAGTTAATTTCTTAGCTTTTGATTTAAGATCATTTTAACAAGCTTCCCTTCTCCCCACCTCTATTACTACCTTCTTTTAACTGCAGAGGCTGAAAAAAACACAGAGAAAATGAAACATCAATGCAGGTATGGAAGCACCATCAGGTCTCAAAACACAAGTCAATAACCTGATTTCACATTAGTTTAGACCGTCATTAAACCATCACATCCATTTAGAAAAGACACAGCTGCTCAGCTTGGAAGAGCCATTCTAAACAGCCAGAAGCATCTCTCCCCACCCCTACTTCTTCTGCGCTACCGCGCGTGCTTACATGATGCATGCTGAGAATCCAGTTCAGAAAAGGCAGTCAAAAAAAAAAGAAATGGCAGAATGGCTACCTGGCAGCAGGTGAGAGAGCGAGAGAAAGGAAAACTGGGTGAATAAATACAACATCCACAGACAAAGTTTGGGGGCGGGTGGGTAATCTAATCTGTGTAAGGGCAGAAAAAAGAAAGTTGTCCAACAGCTTATGGCTGCCTCAAATTGGTGCTAAAATTCTGATGCTATATAAATCCTGAAGAAGATATGGGTGTGAGAGTGGAGGCAGTGTGGGGAGAGCTGTGCAGCAGCACAGCCATGGCATGTACAGGTACCTGCCACAGCAGGCAGGGCTAGCGAGCAGGCCACAGCCCCACTGGCTACAGCTCTGCCACGTTTGCTCAAATTTGTTAGTACTCTAACCTAAACATAGCCCAAATACAGCTAAGCAGAAAGTGTAGTGGAATAATCTGGCCTAACTTAAGGAGAGGACCCATCTGAACTGGGGTATAGGCAGATAAACCCCACATAAGTCCCAGTAAACAGCCCCCTGCCTCCTTTCCCGCCCTGCTTAATGCTTTGAATGTAAACATTAGGCGCATCGCTCTTCACTTGGAAACTACCCCGAATTCTGAACCTCAGTCACCCATGGATGCCCAGAAATCTCTCTCTTGAGATGATGATGGATGCTATCTCTTACAGCCACAGAATCACAGCATCGTTGAGGTTGGGTGGCACCTCTGGAGATCATCTAGTCCAACCCTCTGCTCAGAGCAGCGTCAGCCAGAGCTGGTTGCCCAGGACCATGGCCAGTCAGGTTTTGAACATCTCCAGAGATGGCGACTCCACAACCTCTCTCGGCAACCTTTTCCAGTCTTCAATCATCTTTACAGTAAAAAGATGTTTCTTATGCTCAAGCAGATTTTTTGAGAAGATACTGGCTCTGTCTTCTTTACACCCTCCCATCTTGTATTAATTAATAAGATCCCCCTCTGAGCTGAAAAAAAACACACAGAAGTATCATCACAGTGTATGATCATAGAAACATCACCTGGGAGTCAGAAAACAGCTAAAGCCATGTGCTGTGTAGTGTGGATTAGGCCAACCTGCTCCAAAAGAAGCTAGCCCTAAGCAGCATGGACACAAGCCAGTCTGTGCCACTTGGCCTATGGGTCAGGGAGTACTCCCTTGATCACTTCTCTTTAGCACGAGGGACATAACCTTCAGGTACACTGATGCTGTGTAGCCGTTGGCTCACTCCCTGGCTCTGGGGTTCAGTGCTCTGACTATTTTCTCTAAGTCTTACCTGCTATAAAGAGGTGGCCCATAACAGTGGGGGTACAAAACAGTCAGTTTTGGTTTCAGGGCCAGGGATCAGTCCCTCACCTTTTATTTGGCAGCACAGAGACAGCCACAACTTCAAAAGGCACGGTGTTTTCACCCAGGATACCCTATTACCTTGTCATTAGGAGACACTCTAGGGCAGAGGGTCTGAGTAGAGCCATCAACTCTTCGATGAAGTGCTCTGAAGTGCTGTAATTACTCTGCTGAAGCTAGGAACTGACATTTCATGTTGCCCTGAAGTCTCCTCAGAAGGAAGTTCTGCATTATAGATCCCAGGGAGATGGAGACACCTCACATTTCCTTCTGGCTCCTCATCCTTTCCACACAGACAGCCAAATACTGGATTTAAGCAGAATGGAGGTGGCCATTGGAGAAGCATATCAAGAAATGCAGTATTAACATGGGAGGAGTTCACAGGCTCTGTACAGTCAGTGGAAAGACAAAGGCACTGAAGTTAAATGGCCTGTATCTCCACATGAAGGTCTCTAGGGGAATCCACTTTTCCCCACTGACACTCTAAATTTGCAGTTCTGTTGAGTTGCCTGACCCACTCCCCCTTCCTCCCTGCTCTCCCCACCTCTGAGCAAGCAACGTGAGAGTCTGGTTGGTGTAGCAGTGCCCCAGCTAAGCAGGAAGGATTTCATTGTAAGCAACTGCAGCCCACTGAAATATGCACATCCAACCCCACTGAAGTTGGCAAGAGTTTCCACAATTAATTCCAGCTATAGCCTCCCCTATCTGGTTTTACAATGCTAGATCATCAAAGTTACAGGGGCGGTATATACAACCTGCTATATTCTCACAGAAAGCTGTGGGATCACAGCGAGGCCTCCAATATTTCTAAATTTGGTTTCACAGATTTAATACTTGAGGGAAGAATGGGACAGAACAGGTAGAAGACAGTGCAAAATAGCTTCCAGCCTCACAGAAAGGATCATGAGAATTTGAATTGCAGTACTAAAATGTCCCAAGCAGGATTTACTAACCCCTGGCTGCAGGACTTCCTCTCCTGCAGCTGCTTTCAATAATAAAGTCTCAGTGCCTACTGTTTTGTTCCTTACATACAAACAATTCCAAGTGGTTGCTTCAATTATGCTGAATACAAAGCTGCGATGTCTCTGGCCAGAATGACTTCTGACAGCTACAGGAGTTGCAAGGCCCCAGTCTTGCAGGCCTCCAGAATTTAATCATCTGTCTGCAAATAGTAGCTTGAACAGCCCCCAGGTTCTTCATGCTGGGATGAAAAGAGACAAAACGATGTTCACTTTGCAACACCTTTCAGCTTAAAAAGGATGAAACTTTAAAACCCCTCCAGAAATCCAAAGAATGGGAGCTCTTGGCTGCTAGCTCATAAAATACAAAGAAAAGAATGGCAGCGTGTTTGCTATTTCTTTTTTTCTTCAGAACAAAACAAAACCCTCTACAACTGACTTCAGACCAAAAAAAATAAGGAAGGGCTATGGGTAAATCCTGAATTATTTTCTTAAGCCAAACCAAACAAACATGATATAAAGAGAACAAGTGAGACAAAAGGGAATCCATAAAAATTTCAAAGCAATATGGAGCCACTTGTGAGCTAAGGTTTGATCTGTGTCATGATAATGTAATGCCAAAGTAACTCCAATGACATCAACAGAATTACTCTGGCTTTATAACAGCATGATTCATAATCTGGCACTGAACATATTTTTATTGAAGCCATCACTGCAGTTGCTACACTCCTCAGGTTTATAGATGTTTTAAAACTGTTCAGTGAGCTGTAGTTATTTCCAGGATATGGATATAGTAAAAGATATCAGCCAAAATGCTATGGGCCAAATTTAAAACTGATGGGACTTTGTACCACTTACTGACTGACATGAGCTGTGCATCTGACCTTCTGTGTGTTGTGTACATCAGTTAGGACAAGATGGATCTGTAGAGTGCTCTCATCTCCTTGCCAAAGTGCTAAACAACATAATGAGAGTGGTCAAAATTAAATGCAAGGTCACCAAAGACTCAGACTTGGGACTGCAAATATCCCGTCAGAATCCTGTCCTCCAGCATGTAACTGAAGCTAGCCTAAGGTAAAGACCATGTTTTGCTCAGTGAGCTCATGGGATTTTTCTGCATTTCATGCAGCAGAAGTCTGGGCTTGACTCAGGGGGTCCCTTCCCTTCTGATGAGGGTAAGGCTCTGTGTCCCTTAGCCAAGAAGCTGACTGAATTCCAGTCTATGAAAGCCTTGATGTGCGAGAGATTTGGAAGCCATGCAAAATTTATAAATTTGCTCTGTGGTAAAGGAGCGCCAGCCCCGGCTGCTGTTGTGGAGAAGTGATGGGGGGTGGAAGCGAAATGAGATATCAAGGAGTATGAAGTGCAGGATAAAATGGAGGGAAGGGAACTGTGGGAAGTCAGAGCTCTGTTTTCTGCACCACAGTTGGAAAAAGTAAATCCATTGTTTGTATTTTTTAAAGCTGCATAAAGGACCTGGCCTCCCAGTAGTAAGTCAGCTTTCAAAAATCTCTAGGCAGTCCAGAAAGAGTCAGACTCTCCAGCTATTGCCTGAAGAATGCTCAATGTCTTCATCTCATTTCATCTCATCATTTTTTCCCCCCAAAACATTCAAACGGATAAGTTCCATGTCACCATCTGTTAACTCTTCACTCTCTGTATCTAGTCCAGTTTGGTCAAGTTCAGCCAGCCATGGTCATTCATTCCATAAGGTGGATTCGCTTTCGTGGTAGCTGGACTGTTCTCATGGTCCCTATGCCAGACATTTGCCTCCTTGCTTGCTACTGTAGTTAATCCCATAATCTGATTTCACATTCTACTTTCCTTCTAACATCTTAATTTTTTTCTAACCCTGTTTCACCTGACACCTGCTGACTCTGGAAGACTTTTTACCTCTGCTGTCCCAAGCAACTTCAGCTGAAAGCGAGATGGAACAGGGTTGGATGGCCAATACCCACTTCCAGCAGTGGCTGTGGCACAACACTCCTCTGGCCAGAAGACACTGTCTTTGCATGTGTGTGCGTCCACTAATGCACAACGACACGTTCATACCTATGTGCTGAGTCTTCTCGTTATGACGGGACGATATGTTCCTGTTACAGAGAAGGGCCAAAATCTCTCAGCCACGTTAGCAGAGATATGAAGTAATTTTACATTGGGATAAAACCTAGAAAGTGGTCTCTTCCTTTCTACGCAATTCAGTGATGTTGGCAAAAATTAGTCTAAAAGACAAAGGTCTTCTATTTATTAGAAAATTCACAAAGTAGTCCTCATAAACAGATAAATATGATGTGATCTGTAAAAAATAAATTTGTTGATGTACAAAGATAAAAAGTTACGTATATTGCACTACAGCATCCTGAGCATTAAGTTTTAAAGTCAAATGAATGTTCTAAAAGAGTTTTGATATACGACTCACTAAACAAAACAAGCTTCACAATAGGAAAGAGAAAAAAATTAATAGGAGTTATTAGTAATTTATTTCTCATGAGTGAACTTCCTACCAATTGCCCAGTCACTTTATATAAAACAATACAAAGAGATAAAAAAAATATTACAGTCTGCTGTAGGAAATGCATTCTGGAATAAATATGGGTTTGAAAGTCACAATAAAGAAGGTTCTTCTGAAGCCAAAGGAGAACTTCAATGTCCCTAACAGGACTATAACTGATGGCAAAGAACAGTAATTCTCCTGCCTGTGCAATCTGTCCTACTCAGTCTCCTTGGCCTAAGGAATGAGATAGGATGTAGAGTGCCAAAAATTCAGTAATATTATATTCTGAAATTAAAGGAAAAATTGGCAAAAGAAAATATCTTCATCATTTTTCTCCACATTTTTCTCTTCATTGCAATAAGAAAGACAATAGAATAATGACCAGCTGGTGAATAAAGTGGCCTATAGCTTCTCATATGGCAAAATAATCAGAGAAGTTCAATGGCAAAGCATCTGCTCCATGCAGGATGACATCAATCCAAGCTTCTAAAGGAAGGGAAAACCCTTGCTGCTTAGACGGATATTAAACCTTTCTGGAATCTGAAATATATGTCCCTTATTAGAACAGTCATTCGTGCTCTTCAGAAGAATTGTCTCCTACAGCAGCTCTTAGATGAAACCAGGACAATTGAAAAAGTTTATAAAAGATGGATACTTTTGATATCATGACCTATAAGAGCTTGATAAGTCAGTAAAACTTTCAGAGTCCACTCAGGAGATGAAACTCCTGGTGAACTACAGCAATACACAAAAAAAATATTTTTGTAATAACAGAATATAGAGATTTCAGATCTTTACGTAATCCAAAGGGTTCTTGTTTCTGTTGAAAGGACTCTGCGGAGAACAGAGCTTGGCCTTTTTGCGTAAGGGGCTCCTGTAAGCAGTTTGGTCCCACCCGGCTGGCTTGGGCAAATGCAACATACCTACATCTTTATGTCTCCCACTGCACAAGTGATCTTCCATAGCAAGAATGACCTTGGGGGGTCAAGGTTGTGTATGGGGCCACAGACAACACTGAATGAAGCAGCTGCAGAATGAGCTCATGACAGAGACTGACCAACTCGCAGGACCGTAAGTCAAAAAAGATGGAACAAAGATACCTTTTTCACCCCTCCCTTCTACCTATATTATAGAAAAACCTCAATTACCTCTTAGCAGTAAAGATTCTGAGACACACGGATGAATGGATCTGATTCCACTAGCACAGAGCACTAGCATGCATGTAAATTAGTGTTAATTATAAGATGTTCAGTCTTTCACTATAATTCATATCTTGGGAGGCCCCAAAAATTATTTCATAGAAAGCAGAGGTGCCTTTCTTTTAATTACAAACTCTAAGTTATGCATTTGGAAAATTGAAAAGTCTTAAAAGCGTAGTTATTCTCTACTGACTACCGAATTTTAAAGTATCATTAACTGGAACAGATAAAACAAGATTAATTTAGATCACATTATGTCAGTAATGGCTCATAAACATTTCTGCAGGCCCAAGTTTTATCCCAGAAACAAAGCAAGTGCTGCACTGGCAGAGGTGCCTCCTGTCTGGAGGTCTGGCTCTGGCTGCAGCACACACCAGAAGCCTTGGGGGAAACCTGCATGTGACACCATGACAGCCCCAGAGGGAGGGGAAGAACACCTCCGGTCTCCTGAGTTCCTGGGAGTGATAATCTCTACCATCATCCTACTTAGAATAAATTTGGGATTGCTCCCTCTCCTTGCCCCCAGTTTGAATGAAACCACAAACAACTGCAAAAGGCAGCCACATGTTAAATGTCACACCAATACGCTTGCTGACATATATATTAGCATGTACGTATTATATATGCTTTTAAATTAAAAAAAAAGAATTATTTGTTTAAAAATGTTACTAATTTTAAATTAGCCTTTTACATTTTTTTCATACTACATGGTTGTTCCTTTGTTTCAAAAATATTTGCCACCTTTCTACAAAAATGGGCTACTTCAGTTCTATTTTATGAAATACTTTCTGTTCTTATCTTCTTTCTAGCTGCTCTATGTGACTTTTGACTGTGTTGCATTCTCTGTATCTTGCTTTTCCGTTCTTCCCTGGAATATAAATGCCAGCTTTATTAAATCTGCTGTGACACCAATCCTACATGGAAGTACTTGGGGCCCTAGTCTGATCTCATTGATGCCAATGGGAAAATAATTGTCCTCTAAATTAATCAATGTTGGCCAGGCAATAGGCTTGTCATGTCAATAAGGAGAAAGCTATTGCCCAGCTGTTAAATTTAGAGTATTGATACAGAAAGAATTCTAATCATTTGCTAGATAACTTATTTTTCCCGCACTCCCATCTCCTGCCCTGTGCTCCTGCAGTTTGCTGCTTCCCATCACAAGCACTTGTTTGATTCTGAAGACGGCTAAAACAGGTTGCCTACGTGTGGTCAAATCCAAACCCTTGCAAAACAAACCAACCAGACAAATCCTGCTGTTTTGACAGGTTATAGGAAGACCGAGCACACGCTGACTCAGTCTCAGTGGTCAAAAAACCCACCGGCCCCTTTACCCATAAGTGTCCGGCTTTCTGAGGATTTAGCTTATGTACAAATACAAACTAGAGAAGAGGCAATTCTCCAAACTGCTCAACTATTTAAAAAATCAGTTAAAATTTTAATGGAAATGCTTAGTCTGCCTTGTCACCCAATTATTAATCTGACATTTACTTCTATATATGTCATTAGCATATCTGCCTACTGGCTATTTAACCTATGAATACATTTACCATTTTTTCAGCTCACAGGACAACGAGCTCATCTGCCTGCCTAGAATGGACAGTTTATTACTGCACCCATTTTTTCCCTGTGTATTAGTCTGTTTTTAATCATAGAACCATACAATCGTATAAGTTGGAAAAGACCTTTAAGATCATCAAGTCCAACCGTTAACCTAGCACTGCCAAGTCCACCACTAAACCATGCCCCTAAGCACCACATCTATCCGTCTTTTAAATACCTCCAGGGATGGGGACTCAACCACTTCCCTGGGCAGCCTGTTCCAATGCCTGACTACCCTTTTGGTGAAGAAGTTTTTCCTAATATCCAACCTAAACTTCCCCTGGCGCCGCTTGAAGCTGTTTCCTCTCGTCTTATCCCTTGTTACTTGGGAGAAGAGACTGACTCCCACCTCACTACAACCTCCTTTCAGGGAGTTCTAGAGAGCGAGAAGGTCTCCCCTCAGCCTCCTTTTCTCCAGGCTAAACAACCCCAGCTCCCTCAGCCGCTCTGCATAAGACTTGTTCTCTAGACCCTTCACCAACTTCATTGCCCTTCTCTGGACACGCTCCAGCACCTCGATGTCCTTCTTGTAGTGAGGGGCCCAAAACTGTACACAGTACTCAAGGTGCGGCCTCACCAGTGATGAGTACAGGAGGACGATCACTTCCGTAGTCCTGCTGGCCACACTATTTCTGGTACAAGCCAGGATGCCATTGGCCCTGTCGTCCACCTGAGCACACTGCCGGCTCATATTAAGCTGGCTGTTGACCAACACCGCCAGGCAGCTCTCCAGCCACTCCTCCCCAAGCCTGTAGCGTTGCATGGGGTTGTTGTGACCCAAGTGCAGGACCCGGCACTTGGCCTTGTTGAACCTTATGCAATTGGCCTTGGCCCATTGATCTACGACGGCTTCATCTATCACTCTCTGGTTTCTAAGTCTACTCATGAACTCCTGTAAAAAACTTTTATCAAACCTTTTCAAAAGGATAGAACTATGTCCATTTGTGCTTCTTTCCACACTAGCTTGAAGGTACTTTCAAAGAACACTAATATGTTAGAGAAACACGATTTTTAGCAGCTAGCTGTATTTTAATTTTCATTTTACCACCCCCCACTACTCAGCAAAGTTTTTGTGAGCTGTGATTTCCCCAGACTGAAAGCATATGCTGTGGATTCCAGGTGGGTGATGGTGCAGGAGGACCTGAGAGCATGCATCACGACGGGCTTACCTGTTGATCAGAGATTGTTATTTTTCACTGCCTCCCTACACTTAGTAGAATGCCTCCATACAGTGCAGGCCAAATGAGAACTCCCTGGGCTCCAGCTGAGATACTTGGTTAAAATCACTGCAACCCTGCAACTTTTTTGTTTGGGGGAAATTTCCCATTTGCCTACTGTAGAACAATTCTTAAGAAACCATGTGGGCATTGCTATGAAGGAATTCTCTCCAAGCAGACATAAGCCCATCTTTTTCCACCTCCTGCTCCCTTCGAAGCTTGCCTTCGGCCCGTCTGTGTGAGCAGGCTGATATACAAAGACACTGGATCAAAAGGAGGCAGCAGGGGATTGCAGAGTATCAAGTGACTTCCCAGCCTTATCCCTGTCTCCCTGACAGGCAGTATGCCAAGTGAAGGTTGGGAAATGAGTACAGAATCCATCTGGACACCACAAAATACTAGGCAGTGTTTAGGCCACTGTCTGAGACTGCTGCTGACCCAGAATTGTCTCCCTGTTTCCTTTACTCCCCTGCCTGCCAGCAACCCTGTGCTGTTTCTTGAATCACAGCCCAGGCCACCTTTGTGGTAGACATGAGCACACTGCTCTCTGCTCATGTTCATTATAAAATTTTCGGTCTGATGCAGTTATACAATGGTAATACAATTGTACCGGAATTGAATAACTGCATTAGCTGAGCTAGTACAGTTTTCCTTCTTTGGGCACAGCACCATGCCAAGGAAAAACCCAGTCTCTGGAGCATGACCATTCATTCGCAGGCAAAAGACTATGGAGGTGAACTGTAAGCTCTTTTGTTCATGGCTTACCATTGCCTTGCACAACAGGGACCCAGTCCATGGCCCGGCACCCTAAGCACCCCAAAAGTGCTGCTGTAACTATGCAACAACTACTAATGCCAGCAGGCAAAGTATCATCCATTTTAAGCTCTGATTTTATACAGTGTTCTGCTTTGTCCTTTTTTAACAGGATTTTAAAAAACTAAAATCACACCATTCAACCAAAATCAGTTAAAACAGTGCTCAGTTATCTTAGGAATACACAGGCAGGAGTCTGTGTAGACAGGACCAACAAACAAAACCTCTCCTATTAGAGAAGAGGGTACCCCATGCCAAGGATGAACAGCGCTGATGCTCCAAAAAGTACTTGCACTTCACCTCTGAAATACTGCAGAGCCAATCGCAGGGTGCATGAACACAGTGAGGTTTTATCTCGACAAACTGACTGCATGACAGCCTCTTCACGGAAGCTTAAATTTCATCTGAATACTAATGCTGGCATTGTGTTGACTTTACAATGCAGAGTTCTCACACTCCCACTATCAGCTCAACCACCGTACAAATTTCCTTCATTACTCACATTCCAAAACCCTCCCTTGCAGGAAATTACATGCATTTCAACACTGACAACAAGCAAGAACTGACAAGTAAATATTCTGCTGCAATGGGATTTGAAATCTGGACTTCGAATGCTTTCATCTCCAGATGATATTGTATCATAGGCTTTTTCACACGAAGCTTTAAAATTTTGTGTCGCCTTTGCAAAGCCACAAAAAGAATCACTGAAGAGTGTGAAATTTCAATTAATATTGGCTCCCAACAGTTAAGTCAATTAGAGAAAAATATTCAGTATATATACCTTTTCAAAAGGCTGAAGATTGGAAAAATCTTGAAAAAAGTATTTTGAAAGAGAAAGAAAAAGTTCCTGTCTTCTCAATTACACGAATGAAAATCCAAGACTGTTAGAGTTGCTACTTCAGGTTGTACAGGTAATATGAAAAGAAAAATATACAGAATCAATACCAGCCCTGTCCTCATTATGCAATGATGAGAATGTATCCCACACAACCAAATCCAAATCCAAATTCTAATTTGAGAAACAATCCATCTTGTTGCAGATTATCTTCGTTGGCGCTTTACAAATATCAAAAGCCCTTATAGTGGGGAACTGCCATCTACCAAACTGGGGAAGGAACGCAGCTGGAATGTGCTGTGTTTTGCCAATCCCAGGCTGAGAAAAATTCCCATTAGGGTCACAGGGCAGGTTTCAGCAATTTTCAGGCTGTAATATACTGCAAAACTACTAGACCCCAGCAAGAGGGAGATGCAGTTTACTCCATCATGGTCCCCTCCTCTGCCGTTTCCACAATTCAGCACCAATTTTAGGCAACAGAATAAAATTGAGCTCTATGATATAAGTAGGCGTGATTTCCATCCTTCAGACCCCTTCTGCCATTACTTTGTGCCATTACACCTACAAAGCCCTGAGATCAGTTCAACGGGCAGTAAGCTGTGCCTGAACTGTATCACAGGCACCAGTACTGCGCTGTGCTTACCTTATGCCCCCCTTTTATGCTTCAGCTATTATTATCTGCGTGTGTAACAGCCAGCTTTCCACTTTCTCTTTCATATGAACCTCATTGTTTCAGTGCTCTACGTGTCCCACTGCATCACACACACCTATATCCATGCCCTGGCGGGCAGCAAACACACGTGAAAGAGCCAATTGTCAGTGCCTGTCAAAATGGTAAAAGGCTCAACAATAATCACCTGTCCCTTGGTGGGGCTGGATTTCTTTCCTCTACCCATACGCCGAGTTTCACATGCATGTTGGAACATGGTACCTATGAGCCTGGTACCTGTCTGTCCTTTTGGTTAAAATCAGCCAGCATTTTAAGAAATTACTGGGGAAAGGAGCGACCAGCTTACAAGGCAACACGGTTGCATGAGTTGTGTATCCTTCGGAAACCAGGAAACGAAATAAGTAATTGGATTCTGTAATAATTGACTTTGTCTTAGTGGGTCTGAATTAATCCAAAGGATTAATATTTGTGAAAAGAAAGAAGGAAAAACTCACCATCTCATTTATTTTTCCTCCCCAACTATCTGCTGCCAGCATAGGCTAGTGTTTCTCCTCTCGTTGTTTACTGCAGTTCATTTTATCTTCAGGCAGGCATATATTTTAATCTGAGCTATTCCAGGAAATTCTGTAGATGTTGTGGAGTTGCTGCAAATTTTCACCACGGTAACTAAACTTGGAAGTTATATAAATATATATTTTGTCTTTTTATTTTGCTTGTTTTTCAGTTCTGTGCCCAGCCTTTCAGTTCTTTACATCTGCATTGCTGCATCAAGTCTCCACTTCAGAGGAATATTCCCCAAAGTCCCTGTTCCTTGAAACACAGTATTTTCTTTAAAAGGCAGAAATGACTTTGTGGTCTGACACTGGAATACCTGAGGGATTTCTACTGAACTTACTATGTGAATGTTGACAGAATCAGCAGGAGACAAATAGCAGCTTTACTCTTCTAAACAGGGTTGTGGAAATGCCACTGTATTTATAATGGAATGTATAAATCCTCCAATCCCTTTGTTCGTTGTTCTGCAAGAACTTGCTTAAACTAAACTAAACTAAACAAAAAACACTTGTGCAGCAATTCTGTTAGATTACACCAACAACAGAGGAATAAATGAATATGCTAGTCACAGTCTATAGCAGTCTCTCCAAAGTTCCTCGTTTTCCACCATACTGATTTATGCCTAATGCAGAAGATGACTTATCATGCACAGGTGTATTATTAATGTTACGTTAGAGGTAATACACGGCAAGGTCTGCAATAATAAAACAGTCACTGGACTTTGGCTGACAAAATAAGGAAAATCACTACCTGTGAATACCTTCTGTGTTTGACTTCTCATTGGCAGAGAAAATGAGATTTCCCCAGTGGGAAAATCACTGGGAGACGATGCTCCACTTGCTACTAAAATACTCTAGTCTCATCTTCATTTGGAGTGCACGTGGAGAGAAGAGGTAAAACAGCCACATCCGACTCTATTCATTCTTAAGTAATTAAAAAAAAAAACCAGTGCCAAGCAGAACCTGAAAGACTCCAGAAAACTACACAATAAGGGTAGAGAGTGAGAAGACAGGACCGAGTGAGTAAACAACTAAGATTAGATTAGGATAGATTTATACCTCATTCTGACCTACTTCTCTTTACAAAATGGGGTGAATTACTTCAGACATGTTTGAAGTTGTATGTGTGCACTCTCTGTCACGCTGGACGCTTTCCTCAGTCTTCTTTCTTCTTAAAGAGAAAAAAGACACAAAAATGGAAAAGAAATGTATGCTACTCCCCTCTTTCTCAGAAAAAGGCCACAGGTCATAATGAGGTATGCAAGACCTTTACCATTTATTCTAAACTGGTAACATGACTAAATTTGCATTTGACATCTATGAGCACAACAAAGCCCAGGGCACAGAGGGCAAAAACGCAGCTGCACACACTAAAAAAAATAGGGAGAATATGCAGAAGCCAAGAGTCCTACAGTTCTGAGGACTGCATTAAGGAAGGGTAACATGACATGTATCTCCCATCCCTTTCTGGGTTGCATGTATAAAAATATCTCTAGCCCACTTTGGTTCCTTTGATGCAAACAAGTTTGCATCAGTGTAACTGAGGGTATGTCAACACGGCATTCAAAGGCATAATTTTGGATTGTGTGGATATACTCAACTTTTAAAATATCTAGTTCATGTACTCAAAGCACTGTAGCTGTGGATCGAGTCAAACACATGTTTTCTGACAAAGTTGCCAGAAGATATAAACTACTGAAATTTTGTCCAGACTGGGACCCATTATAGAAGCCATTCAACTCCATTTTCTTTCCAAACCCAGGATAAACTAGCCACAGAGATTAAAAAAAAATCAGGATGCGACTCTTTATTTGGGTTATTCTGACCATAGTACTGTGACACCATGTCTAGTGGCATTAGTATTGCAGCCAACAGCAGTAAATTAAACGTGCTTGGGACTGTGCTTGGGACTGTGCTTGGGACTGTGCTGGCACTGAGGCAACTGGGACACAAAAGCCAACTGAGACAGAACAGCCACACAAAAACCTCTCACCCCTCCATACTGGATGGCTGCACCCGTACTACCCACTGAGAGAGTCCCTGGCCCATGCCTACTCCTGATCCATGGCCAGGATTTGTGTATGAGTACAAGCACGGTTAAAATGGTGCCAGCACAGTGTCGAAGTGAGCCAGAGACCAAGCTAAAGGACTGGATCTCTACTCATCCACATTGCTTGACTCTTAGAGCATGTTTTGAGCTACTCTGGGTTTCTCCAAGACACCCAAGGACAGCTTGGGGGAGAGCTCACTCCATGGACTATCTGCAACAGGCAGTAGAAGTATAACTGCACCAGGGGTGTCTTACAACAGTCCCAGCTTCAGACCCTCAAACTCTTCCATATATCCTCCTGCCGCATCACAGGGCATGCCACGCACCTTGTTTCACACCGCACAAACAAGACTGCAGAGAGCTGCAACACAGATATCACATTATTTCAGGCAACTCAAGCTGAAAATAATATTTATGTCTTTGGGCCTCAAAAGCACCGCTTGAGGCACAGGGAGACCCACAGCCAAGTGCCAAGTAGCTTGGAAGAAGTCAGTGTACTAGATAAAGAGCTCGCCCTGAGTAATCTGGCTGTGAGCCAGCTTGCCTCAGATTGCTCTGTAGCACCCTCCTATTCATCAGTACAGAAACAGCTTATGAGGTATTGCAGAGATGCGGAATAATCCACTGATTCTTCCATTCCTCGTTCTACGTGCATTACATGTAGAGCCTTCCCTTCCTCACCCTAAAATGTCCTCCCTACAACTTCCATAGCATGGACAATTATGAACTTCAGTTTAGTGGTCCCTTCGAGTGCTTTACAGACCCTCTTGTAGTCTGGGTGTTTATAGAAAGGATGTGATGCCCCTCAAACTGTCTGGTACTTTGGGTCAATTTTAAAGTGGCCCTCAAATCCAGGTCTGCAGGTCTATCTATACCATAAACCTCTGCATTTGCCCTAAAGCACTCCAGTCTGAAACTACCACTCTTCCAACTCACGCAGTTCACCCCTTGCCTGCCTCTTCCTTCAGTTTGTTCAGCTTAGGCTGAAGGTTTGAGAATGGGAGGTCAGTAACTGACTGTCCCACGAACTCCCTTGTATGCCTCACTTCTGACCCCCAGTTCTCCGGTGCCTCTCTCTGTTGTCCATATGAAGAGACCAGCTGGAAAAAGAGCCACGAAATTCACACACCATTTCCGAGGAGGCCTCTATTTTGCAGTTAAGAAGCACAAAATGTGGGCTGCTCTGCTGTGCATTGTGAAAAGAGATACAGATGGTGTAAGACAGCTCACGTGCTTCAGAATAATTGAGAAGGAACCTCAGGATAGACCTTACATATCAATGTAGACATATTATACTTCCTTTGCAGATGGCGCACACCACGGCATATAGATGTACCAGAAGCTCTTCACCCCACGGAAGTAAAAGCTGCATGCCTTCTAAATAAAAAAAAAAAAAACCCACCATCACACAGCTAAAATGAAGCAATCAATAATCTTGCCACTAGGTCTATTTCTTGAGTTCAACAAGGTACCTGACTGATCACGAATAAAAAATACTGTCTCTTTCTTAAATTACGGACACAAAGCGATTTCAGTTTTGCTGGGTACACACAGAAAAGAGAGGATTCTCTCCCTCCTTTTTGAATGACACTGGGAATATTTTGTTTTAATCAATTAAAGTCTGATGCTGCTACACTGCAATCAGAATAAGAAGTTCTGACTATATTATATTTTTTCCCCTTTCCTAAGATGTTTCTACTTTCTCACTGCAAAATGCTTCTAGCTGTAAATTATTTCTGCATTTCAGATTTATACAGAAATATGTATAAACCAAATGAAGAAAAATGAAAATATATTCATGCAGCTGTTTCTGCCTATCACCTTTAATCTTTCATGCACTTTAAAATATGTGCTTCCCACAAAGGGAGAGAGAGATCTATTTTTGCTTTATGCGAATATAAAAGTAATTTGTTGCCATAGCAATATTTTTCCATCCAAATGCTCTTAACACCACAGTTGCTTTAGGTTTTGGGCAAACTGTAACTATCCCAAAAAACCATGTAAAGCGTTATGCTTCAATACCCTCTTTAGTTCCATTATAATCACATCTTTCTGCTAGACATCATTAACAAAAAATAATTCAATACAGATGTTTATGTCTATACAAGCTTACTCCTAGAGACCACTTTAAAAATCATTTGCTTGCATCTTATTTAATTCAATTTGCATTAAATTTCTGTAGAATGAACTGAAAAAAACCCACCCCAGTCTCTATCCAGTGGGCCAAATTCTGAAGCCCACAGGAACTGTGCACGAATCTAAAGAAAGATGTTCATCCCCTGCATGCTGTACTTTCTTAAATTCCCACCCCCCCCGCCCCCTTGCATAGTGCTCTTTAGTAGGGTTCTCAGAGACGTCAGCCCTGTTCATTTCCATAGCAACCCTATCTGCAGAGTGGAACAATTTGTTAAAATTGTTGGGGTTCAGCCTTTGAAAACAGCAATACCACAAAGACTGGTATGAGAAGCCTCGCAGAGCTGGGGTTAGGAATCACAGGAGCACCATTTTTTTCATCTTAATTTTGACTCTGTCCTGGGAACAGCAACTTCCATGGCTCTGGAAGGATGTTTCATGCAAGCTGGAACTATGGGTTACGGTATGCAAAACAGCGCCGAGTTGAAGCTTACTATGTATTCTTATCACAGTATAACATAATGTTTAAATACAAATAAAACAGAAACCAAATGAAACATATAATCCTCAAGATCTTAATAAAAAAAAAAAAACCCAAACCAGAACACACAGATGTTGGCAGCTTTCCACTCTCTTCCACCTACACCTTAAGAGCGCTTTCACAGTACAGGGGATTTGTGTAAATTGAGGCTGACCGCCCCAGCCCACTGACAGCGCTTCCAGGCATGATGCCACACTAAACTCTGTCAAAACCTCCACACTGGCCACCTGGTGCTCATACGTCCAGTGAAGTTCTCCAGATGTGACCAAAGCTGAATCACTGTGCAGTTCATTTGGAAAGAAGGCACTGTATGGGTGCATGTCATTGTTTTACTGTTTCTGACTGGATAGGAGTTGTGCACATGTAACCGTCCTTGCTACCTTACACACATTTTCAACAGCCCTTGACAGCTTGTTTGCCTGTTTTGCTGCACACTCTTGAGCCTGTGTAGCCTTGCTACACACTCAAGAGCCTGTAAACCCTTTGGGGATATTTATTATATATCCCACAGGGGGCCTGGTAAGCTTTTCTGTAAGACTGGAACATAAACACTAAATAAACATGCTTGTTATAGACCAGACATGCTAACACAGTGTCCTATTTCTTAAAAAATCTATCATATGCTTTCTTAACCCAGTTGTAAATCATGATTTACTGTTGTATTTAAATTGTCACCATCTGTTTAAAGCAGACATGAAATGCAAAATGGTCTTTTTTTTCACTCTCTCACAGCCAACCTGAAATGCAACATGCATTTTATACTTCTGAATACAACTGACTCCGCTGCAGACCGCCCTTCTTTTGTGCAATCATTTGCACTGGTAGTGCCTGCATGTGTCTCATATAGCAACACAGAGAGGGAAAGGAGGTAGCACAATGTAACTGCAAGCCCACGAAAAGCAATCAGGGGGTCTTCAATAGACAGATACTTGCAGTATATAAACTGCCATAACATACTTGCCTTAAGGTGAAGTTTCATGGTCAGCTTAAGACAAACAAAATCCACGTACTATTGCAAAACCACGAGCGTTCTTGCCTTCCCTTCTGCCCCACTCTGCAAGCTGCTGTCCACTCCCTTCTGCCAGCATTAAAGCAAGACTGGGAAGCCTCTCTAGCCAAAAGCATTTTTCTGTTTTTGAGTTTTGCCAGGTTAGTTTTCAGTCAGATCAGTTTCCAGACCTGGCTGATCATGCAACCAGACACATAAACCCTAGTGAAGGAGTGAAATTATCCCTTTCAAGGGCATCGCACACAGCGCAAATGGAGGTCAGTTAATCCCTGTTGTGAAAGAACACTCTTAACTGACTAGGTTTCATATTGATAGTGTTCTCTAAGGGGTAATACACAAAATAACTATCAATCAGTATGTGTCAGGCAGTTTACTGCCAGAGGAAACAACCTACTGTAAACAATGTTTCTGTAAGACAGGTGTATATTTAGTTCACTGTTTTACAGATAAGGAAAGAAACCAAACCACATTAACTTTTATTCCTAAGGTCAAAGACAAAATACATAAAGCAGTATACAAGGAGAGATCTCCTGACTCTGAAGTCCTGTACCTTAACTACAAGGCTACCTTTCTTTGCATATGCACTTCTCTTTCATGTGTGAATGCACACATATAGATTTATGTTTCATAAAGAAATGTGTCTAACACTGTGAAAAATTGATTTTTGTGGTCAAAAACAAAATAACAACTGATTTTATGAGCTCTACTAAATTACAGGAGCAACAGAGAAAATTAACAAGCAGAATGTGCACAAAAGAATGTTATATAGCATCACACAGCTAGACTTCATTCTTAGTAGCAAAATTGTTAACTGGTTTTTACACCTTGGCATAACTATTAAAGAACCATTCCATGTTTTACACTGCTGACTTCCACATGTGTTTTGAGATGCCTTTTTTTTTTTTAAATGTGAAATTCAAATAATTTTGGTTTACCAAGAATCAACAGGTGTTAACAATATCATTGCATCAAGGCATAGTGCTTATTACTATTATTTTATTCTTAAGTTCAATCAAATGCCACTTGATAGGTAGGGAACATAAACTACTTTAAACACAATGGCAGATGAGCTCAGTTTTGCTTGTGTCAACATCATAGTTTTAGAAATGCCAGCTAACAATGAGCTTTATTGTATCAAATGGGATAGGTGATCAGGCATTGAACCATTTTCCTTCTGGCTGCCTACTTTCTCTCCATAGTCAGGCAGATCCACGACTGGCAACGCTCCAAAAGGCATGGAGATTCATAAATGCAAGTATGTATTAAATATGCAAACATTATGGATCAGTGTGCCCTGAAATATGCATGTTCTTAAAACATAGCAACATAGTTTCCTGATAGTATGTAATGACATCTGACAGCTCGTATTCTAAACAGATTTCCTTCTGGAAGAAGAATTAGTGGGGAATACAAATAGAGGGATACAAGAAAGTAAAATAAGTATGTTGACAGGAAGAAAGAAAATGCAAGGGCAAATACAAAACTCCCCAGTGTTGATCACGCTACAGAAACTCCTGACCATACTGCAGTACACGGAGCAGAAGGTCTGTTCCCCCAAATCACACAGCAGAGAGCTTGGGAGAGTCTGGGAAAGGAAGGACGTGAACTTGGGAGCAGAGGTATGCCGATGAATCTGCAAGCGTGCAGGCTTCCCAGCCAAACTCTGGAAAGAAGGATGAAGCAACTGTAAAGGTGCTCAAGGGGGCAGACACACAGCCCTCACAGACCTCTCAATCCTCTGCCTTAGGTCAGGGCTTTACCCTTCGTGAGGTCAGGGATTTGCTCCTCCTTACACACAGTGAAGCATCCATCAAAGTTGTGCAGTAAGCAGCTTCACCAGCTGGAAATAATGTGCCAGAGAAAGATTTTATTTAAATAAGCAAAATACTGGGAGGGCCGATTCTCACAGTTGCCACCCTGACAGCCGAAGGCAGGCAGGTGGTATTAAGATCCCGTACAGAGAAGGCAGCTTGGTGCCGGACTAGCATAAAAAACCACAACTGCAGCCCGCGCCCTTGAGAAGTCCGAGGAAACGGAGCCGCAGGCGGGGCAGCGCCGGGCCGGCCCACCGCCGGCCTCAGAGACTTGCACCCGCCGGGCTCCTGAGGGAGCCACCCCTCCTCAGGGGCGGACCCCCACGGCCCCGCGCCTGCCGGACCTCGCTGCGTGGCCTCGCCCCCCGCGGTCGGTTCTACACCGAGGAAATAAGCATTGAGCTCCCGTTTACGCTGCGAGACGGGCTGTAGGCCCGGGGGAGGCTCAGGGAGTCGCGGCGCTACGGGGGGAGGCAGGACCCCGCCTGGGGAGACGCCAGCGGGGTCCGACCCTCCCCGCAGGCGGGAGCCGCCGCCCAGCCCGGCTCCAGGCGGGACTCCCCTTCCCAGGGCACGGCAAGCGGGACGCCGAGCTGCTGCCGGCCCCTCCGCCGCCCCCACCACACGCCCCTTGCCCTTTCCGCTTCCCCCCGGCCCGGCCCGGCCCGGCCCGGCGCGGCGCGCCCCTCCAGCACTTGCCCCGACACCTCCTTCCTCTGGCTGCAGCGCGGCCCCTCGCCCCGTTGCCGCCGCCCGGCTCGCGGGAGCTCCCCGCCCCGGCCCGGGCGGTGCCCGCGCTCCCTCCCTGCCTCCCGGAGCACGGCTCCTCTCCGCCGCTCGGCTGCCCGTCCCTCCATAAGTGAATGGGAGGGAGAGAACCCCACCAGGGTCCCCTATCCCAAGCTGGAGCTGGTCTCAGCCCTCGGGCTGGCCGGGCAGGGGCGTGAGGCCCTGAGGCGAGCAGCCCACCTGCGGCCATGCCTGGGGATGCCAGATCGCTCCAGCCCCTTCCAGTGCTCCCCCGCCTCAGGCAGTGCTTATAAATAGAAACGTGGACATTTACTCAGGTTCAATATGCGATGGCAAAGAGTTTCCGTAACTCTGATTGTGTATTTCAAAAGAGGGAGAAAAATAAGTGCAGTTCTCCAACGTTTTCTGAACAATATAAAGAAGGATGCGGGTCACCGAGGTGGGTATAAAAGAAAAGGATCCGGGGCATGGGGAATACTGCCATAAGACAAAAAGCTTAGCCCTCAGACCTGACACATTTCATGAACTAAAAGGAAGGGGAATTGCATATAGCTGTGGCCAGCTCTGGCCTCTAGTCGCCATTTTAACACTGACTTGCTGCATGAAATGGCTCTGAATCATTGCATTTCTACTTAACCTTTTGTTGCTTTCCAAATAGAGATAATGCGTTTTGCCTTCTTGTGAGGTGCTTCAGCATCCATGGAAGAAAAGCAATATGTGTGAGTCTTCTTGCTACTTAATGCGTAAAACCCACCAGGCAAAGTCCATCATTTTGGTTTGTATTTGTACAGCACCTGGTGCAATGTGGGTCCTTCTTTTTTACTTCTTCTAAGGCCTTTTTTAGGGCTTGCAGGCACTTGCAGGCCAGCAGAAGTACATAGAGTTAATTATACCCATGCATGAATGCATGAGGAAAAATATTTTTTAGAAATAAAAGTAAAAATAAATACTCTGGAAGACTGTCTCCTGAGGCAGCCTATTTGCATCAAAAACATTCAAAACTAACTGAAAGAAAAAGCAGAGCAAACACAGTATCTGAATGAAAAAAAAATAAACTGTCCTAACAAATACAGGGTTTGTATGAAATGCTCAAATCCTGGTCTTCCTTACAGAACTAAACAAACATACTAAAGACAGATTATGTTTTAATTTCAGCATTTGTTCAATTAATTATTTGATATCATGCAAAAAACCCCCAAGAGATAGCCAGTTACGCTCCCAATACTACAAATACATTCATGTGAGGGTTTTCTGATTTAGCAAGTTCAGGTGATCCATCTGTATTTGAAGAAGTTAGGGATAAAACTCAGTTCCTGATCGTGCTGATTCTGCAAATCCTTGCTTAGATGAGTAGTCCTCACTCATCTGAAAAGGGGTTTCTGCCTGTGTTTTTTTCCTCCCTCCTTCCCTTCCTTCCTTCTTTTCCTCTTTTCCTCTTTTTCTTTCATTCTTTTCGCTCATTCTGTTTGGTTTTTTTTGCCAGAACTTTTTTGTCTTTGATTTCTGCCCTTTGAGGAGTCATCAGCATTTACTCTTGGCAGTAGTTTTGTTTACACAGATAGAGAAGGCTTACTCGCATAAAAGGAACAGACTTACATGCCAGATTTCAGTGGAACCAGACTTTTGTTCCTGATCTGCTGCTGTTTGTAAACAATAAAAAAATTATACTGATCTTGCTCTGGGGAGGGGTCAGTGGGAACCAGTGTTTGTCATCACCAGTTCACTGTGACTAACACTGAAGAGTGGCAGTCTAGGCCTTCTAAGCATCCCAGTTCTTTTTCTAGTCAACTGCACCTCGGAGAGCCTTCAAAGGTGTCCCAGTCCAGCCGAGTTAGCTAAGAGCATGAGTTATGTCCTTCTGGATCTGGCCTGGTCCTTTTAAAGTTTTAAATCTTTGTTTTAAAGGCTGATGTTTTTTTACTCTTACACTGCTGCCCTCCACTGTGCTCTTTTTTCATCTCCCCACCAGTAAACAAACTTCTCTGTCAGTACCAGAGCTTGCTTACAGATTTGCAAAAGCTGAGCCTCCCAAAGTCTTTAAGAAGTGGCTGCTCATTTATACGCCAACGCCACTTCAAACATGAGGGCAAATCCTGTGGGTACATGAGCAGAGCTCATTAAATTCAGTGGAACCATGGCTTCATGTCACCTAAAAGTCTGCTGTACACAGCTGTCCAACCCAGGAATTCACAACTAAAATGATCTGGTAAAAAGTTATTTGAAAAAAACCCAAACTTTAAGGATGTGTCATCACATACCTTGCAAATACTTTAGATTTTCTTTGTATACATTATCTGACCTTAAAGGTTTTGGGAGGGGTAAGTCCTACAGCATTAGAATATGAAATTAAGAAAAGGATCCTGTCGTTTCTCTACTGACATGCAGTCTTTCATCTTTCATTATGAACACTGTCTAGCCAGTGATTATGCTGACACTTTACTTCCTCTGGCTGTGGACTTCTGCCCTTATTCTACAAGGCACCCAATTTACCATAAATTGGATATTAAGAGAATAAATTATTAATATATTTGTAACCTGGAACACAATTAAAAAGCAGTTCAAGTATGCAACTTGGATGGCTGGAAAAACTCTTTTCAGTGGTGTATTTGCATCTTACAGCAGTGACTGAAAAAAATATAAAGGAGTAGAATATATTTTCCTGACATTTTTTTACTGATGTGGGGCTTGTTTTTACTGGAGAAAGAGAAAGAAGACATCAGGAATTTGGGAAAGATGGTTGCAAGAATTTTTTTATTGCTTGAGAACTGAACTCAAAGGCCATTCTCATTTTTTGCTCAGAATGTCATATAAAACTACTACGAATGTGTAGTACACTTATAAAGTGTAAGCAGTAGTACAACAGAGCCTATTTCTTATCACTGTTGATGCTAGGAGCTAAAAGAAATCAAATAAAGTTAACTGGAGATGCTGAGCTTGGGAATCAAATGGCTCACACAACATATCTTGACGTATGTTACAAACTGGGGTTATGCACGGATGTATCATGCTGTTTTGGCATGTTAACATTTATGTCATTTAAGGCATTATTTAACAAATAACAACAGATGTGCCATTGTATTCCAGTTAATGTGTTTGTGTTAAGTTTTACCCAAAAGCCTCTGTAATGAGCAAAGAAACTAAAGTTACTAGTGAATTTTCCAACCTCTGTTAATTCAAGAAGTAAAGGAAACAGCTAGTAGACAACTATGAAACCTTGCCTATCAAGTAAATAAGATAATAAGAGTTTCTCATGTCATATTTTCAATAACAAGAGGAAATCTGATGCTTGTTATATAATATTTTGTTTTCAATAAACCCCATTCACCTAGAATATGTTAGTGATTTAGTATTCTAGTGATTTTTAGTGATTTGTCAGGGTTTCGGAAAGTCACAACGATAGTACCATGTATGATAAACAGAATAATAGCAAATTCTGGGTCCTAAAATGGCATAAATGATTTTATCTTTTTGATTTCAAAGAAGTTGTGGCACATCAGAAAGGCAGAAAATTTTACCCATTACTATCAACTCTAAGAGATATTTGACGAGTTATTCCCATAAATCCATTCATGCTACCAGCTTCCTAATAACTGATACTATCATTACATTATATGTTAAAAGATTAGTGGGCCATACAATTAGCTGATATTGTGATTGGTGATATGTTAATAGGATAAATTAAAGGTGACACATAAATTATTTATTTAGCCATGTAAAGCATGATGTTCCGTTGTTTATGAACATATTTTTCAAAGTTTTACTTTTTCAGCTGAAATCTGATATACTTATTCTCAAATATGAGATAGCATTCTTAAGGAAAAACTTGTTAAATTATTTTCTAGATGGAAGTAAGTGCGTGAGAAGGTGACAAAGCCCTTTTATTCAATCTTCATCTCAACAGTGCTCACATTGCAATGAAAACTGCTGAAAAATTGAAATTTGTCAGAGAGGTAGTTCTGGAACGTAGATGCCTTTCATTGGTGTGCTGAAAAATCAGATTTAAGATTATAGTGCTTTAATAACATACTTTATACACAGATAGTAAATTATATTAAATGGATAAAAGCAAAAATCTTCCATTTTTTATGGCACTTTACTTCTGTGAATATATTTAATAAGTGAATATTGATTAGATGATGTCTCAGGATTCCATTAGCTTTGAAGATGCAAGCACAAAAAGGTGGATGGAATTTAGTACTTATTTGAGTATTGCAAATAAGATCTATGAAAGGGCGTATGAAAGAAGTCTGGGCCCCAGAAAATACTTCTTCTTGCATGATACAGAAATATCCGGAGGTTTCTGCCATGGTGATGAATATGTAGCATGGTGCATTAATTCTGTGACTATCTATGAAATAGCATCATGTGACCTTTTTTCTTTTTTCTTCTTTCTTCGACTTAGTAGATAGCAAAAATGGCAAAAATCCCACATTTCGCAATAAAGCACTTAGAAATTAGGATGCTTTGAGGTAAACGTTGCCTCTCTGGGCTAAATCTTCCACCTCCTGTGTGCTCCTACAAGGAGAGGCTCACCACGCTCTGGCTTTCATTGTAGAAAGCCACCCGCGTGGGCATGGAGAAAGATGGGAGTGGTGGGGATGGTGCAGGTGCTTCAGTGATTGACTTGATATGGTCAACCTGGGAGCCAGGGACTGCAGGGCACACCAGAAAAAACATCGTCAAAGGGTTAGGTGTGTAGGAGAACCCTGCTTCATGGTGGCTGGGCTGGGTTTTCAAGGAAAAAATTGCGACATCTGTTTGCAGTGTGGGTACAGCATTTCTAGGAGGGTAAATTACTGCACAGAGCTCTCTGTACTACATCGTGATGATTTCTGAGTCACTGAGTTGACACCTGCCAAAAACACACTGCCAAGACATGGCCCCAGATGCGTTCAGTTAAACTGCTGGAGCAATTCCTGGTGCTGTTTTGGCATTCAGGATTTAGCTAACTCCTGGGTCAGAGACCTTGCCCAAGAGGCAGGCTGGATGTGGCTATCCTGCCTTGGAGTTAAAGAGAGCCAAATAGTGTGGACATGGCTAGAGGATACCAGTTTGTCTCTGAGTCAAAGAACAGACCCTGGCATCAGGTAGCTAGCAGAAAGTTAAAAATCTTGGATTTCAGGGGCCTTTGCTGACTTCTGAAGTTTCCTCCTTCCTAAGGCAAGCACTTAGGTAGCCCAGTATAAACACACCTGCTCATAGCCATGTGGTGTAGCCTGTTAGCTAAGTCTAGTTTAAAAGCCTGTTGGTCGTTCCTTCCTTGTGTAGATGTAAAATACTTTTCTTCTAGTGTTACACTCTGGATAGAATAAGCCCCCTTCCCCACACCACCACACAGTTACCTCATACTGAGTCACTTCTTCACTGCAATCTCCAAACCCTTCTTGAAGTTAATGCTTTCCATGGCACATCCCTCAGTTCTGTGCTACTGCTTGCTTCCTTGTTCCTAGCTGTTCGAGCTTGAACTTGGCTTTCTTAAAATGTATTTTTAATGGTCCGCCTTATAGATGTCTCCCATGGCTTCCCTATGCTGCTTCTTATTTTTTCACCATGTAGAATAATCTGTTATTTTCTAGTACTAACATCAGAGAGGTTTCTTTAGAAATACTGTTATTTGTTTATGATTTCTTACTGATTTCTGCTTTCTGAGATCTGTCAGATAGAGAGTTTCCAACCCATGTAAGAACTGTTGTTTGTTAGGATCTTACAGTGCTCACGGTACTCTTATTCCCATGGAAGCAAGGCGCCTGTTTTTGCCCTCACTCCCCTGGTATATTTTGAGGCTGTCTGTCATTTTCAAGCACATTTGCAGAGAGATAAATATCCTAAAGATAAATATATTTCATAAAAGTAGATAGTCATAGGAAAATACTACTAGAGTTCAAATATCACCCTCAATAATTTCTGAATCCATTGGGTAGTTTCTATAGTTAAAGATGACAGCATGTTTGTCATTTTGAAATACCCTGCAGCAAGAAATAATAGCCCTGTGTTGATATATGCAGAGTAAACAGAAAATCTAAGTGTAATACTGTTGAACAGTCAATTAACCAAGAGAGACACAATTCCCTAGAAAGCCAGGTTTTGTTAGCTCTCAGAACTACTTGTTTAATCAGAGTGTCATGTGATACTAAGGCAAATACCTTACAAACCTCTGCCACACATCCTTTATCAAACAAATTTGTAGTACAAAAAATGAGACTGGTTTGACCAGACTGATTTAACATCTTGAAATTCTATTCCTATCTATTGCTATAGATTCAATCTTTTACCAGTTTTTCTGTTGCTGGGCCCAGGCTGACTCCATGCTAAAAAACCTGTCAGCCAATGCACTAACCTTTTTTGAACATTGACATAACATTAGCCCTGTTTTTGTCTTCTCGAATTTCCTTAGTAATCTGAGATTTATTAAAAATTAACCTAACCCATTTGTTCTCTAATGTCCACACCTCAGAGGCATTCAGTTTAATATCCTTCTTCTTTACTAGGGATGGGCTGGGAAGTACTTCTTTGCCTTCTTATGAAATTAGATATTTATTGAGTTCTTCTGCCTTTTCTACATCATTATTTAAACATCTCCTTGATTATATGTCTTATTAATGAGACCGGTGTCAAAGTGCTTCCTGAATTATTCATGGTAGTTTGTGGCGATGAAACCGTAGAACATAGCAGAAGATGAATGGTTTTGTGGTTCAGATATTCTCTTAGCATTAAGAGATCTAGGTTTTAGTCCCACAGATGTGACATTATCAAATTAAAACACTTTTTGTGTTGTATGACTACCTCCTTCTGGGGCTGCTAGTGAGGAATTTAAAACCTTGCCTGTTTTCCTAAGTCTATTCTCTTTGCTTCCTCGTTCTCAGCCTCCCTCCTTCCTAAAGGCTATCATAGTCCACTGTCCTCTTGTATCAAAAGACAATGAAAGATGGTACCAGACATGCCCCAAGATCTCATGCATCTTTGACCTTACTGCTTCTCCTTGCTTTTCTTCATGTCTCAGTTTATCAAACACGTGGCGTAGAACCATTATAATGAAATACCATCTACGAGCTTTCATGTACACAGGCCTGACGTCACTCCACTGTGGCCTCTTTACTCTTCCCTCCACTGAGACTTCTCTTATGCAGTCTTCTGTGATCTTTTCTTGTGCTGTGGACACTTCCTACATCACAACATTGTATTTTCTTTGGCTACCATGGCTATATTACATTGGAAATACCCATTTCTTCATTTTTCAACTTCTTAGGTTTCAGGTTTTACCTGTAGCTGATCTTGACATTTTTTTTTTCAAATAATTTGTTAGCTAAACAAAATGGGAACTTTCAAGAGCTTAACCACATCAACTGCTATTTTATTCTTTTTCCCTGATAATCTCAGTTGTGCTCCTTTTACCTGATAATATTTGTAGCTTTCTTGCATTGCAAATAATCTTGATGGTCATTAAACTTTATATTACCAGCTTAATGCAAGAAATAAAAAGGTTCACTGGTAATCCAGTAGGTCAGATTTAATGATAATTGGAGCTAGTGAGGATATTGCTAGAGCAAGGAAGATTGGGCCCATCAGTAGCAGTGCTATATGATCATTGAGCATTGTTTCTGGATGAGTGTTTTTCTATGACAGCAAAATGGGCTATCTCTATGTTCAGGTTCATAAAGATGCCCTTCGCTTTGTCCTATTTCTGGACATAATTGCAACTAGGTGCATCCACAATCAGCTGTCTTAGCCAGATGTTATTGCTAAAGATCATCAGCAAGTTGTTATTCTTCATGGCCTTAGCATGTACCTGGACTTGAGTGCAAACAGGTCACCACTGCTATTTCTGAGACTGTCTGAATTTATATTCTGTTCCTTTTATGTTCTATCCATTGGCTTTTTCCAGTTCTCTGATTTCAGGAATGTTTCTGTCTTTGAGAAAACTGTTCACCATTTGAACCACAAACTAGACACAGCTAATCCTTGCTATGGCAGGTTAAAGATAGCCTACTGGCATGTGAAGAATTTATCTGGGAAAGTACACAAGAATTAGAGTTCAGCACTGTATGTAGATCAAGCATGTAGAATATAAATACCCTAGCATAAGCTTACAATGATTCCCCGTTTGTGTTTTTGCCACAGGGAGTACAAACATGCCCTGCTCAGCACCCACAGCACACAGCCTTTTTCTCCCCACACACCACTTTTCAAGTGGGTAGTTTAATACAGACAAGGTGATGATCTCAAAGAGGAATCCCACATTCTGAGTAGAGTTAACATGGATCAACTGCAACCAATGAGACTCAGACAATTAGGAAAGATGACTTTAAAGAAATAGAAGAGTTATGTAGGGAGAGATCTGGGAATGCCACTAGGACCCGGGCAGGGGAATGCATGGACTTGAAACACATCCACAATCCATTAAGGCCGTCTATGCTATTTATTACTACCTGTAAGTATGCATAGTATAAATATAAATGTATTTGGGAGGGATTTCCTGAGTTTTGGCCAATACATTTACTGCTACAGGAAACCGTTTACTTCTGGAGTGTGCTCAGTTTCAGTTAAGAGCAGAGAATATGAAGTGACTTTTCATAATTAATTTTCTGTTTCCTACTTCCAGCTACATCCCTTCTGATCTCATATATTCAAAATGGTAGGGAGAGAGGGGGGAAAAAACCCAGTATACAACCCTGACTCTTCTGTAAGCAGGCTTTTGCAATTTTTACCGTGGTTATAGAGTTATTTTCATAGCTTGAGTAGGGTTTTTAAATAATTGGTTTCAGTGAGTGGTTACATCAGTCATTGCTGGGTTTTATGCCTTTGCTATAAAAGCACTGACCAGGTTTTAAGAGCATATTGGCCAGTATAATGTGCAATGGTGCTAAGTGCCAAAATTTTAAGGCAGTAGCTGTAGCCTGTTCTCCTGATTTTGACTGCTCCCTGGGAGGGGTTCCAGAGGGCTGGTATTTCTTGCTCAGCTAATATTAGGTTTAAAATGCGCTGATTTAAATAATCTGGGAACAGTGAAGAACTGAAAGAGAAAATGAGGCATCAGTCATTGTGCATCTTCTAAGGGAAGCTCATGCTAGCAGAAAAGCAGGGGAGCCTGGAGAAGGGTGGAGTGTGGAAGGGACGTTCTGCCACTATCAATCACCCCATTATTAGTTTAGGACTAGTCTTTTTTTTACCTAATCACAGAAGGTAATTCTTGAAATATTGCCTTTATCAACAACTTTAGTCATTCCGTTGTGCTCAGTGCAAACAGATTCATCTGAATATCTTAAAACAAAAAGTCTTTTCCTTTCTCCACTATAATTTTTCACAAGCAGTAACAAATAGGATAGAGAGTATAATGGCCATTACTGGCATATGGATGTTTTTCAGGTCCCTATATTTCCTCACTTACAGGGCTCCTCCACTCTCTATTATGTGTGTTTCTCTACATAATAATGGTTTTGAAGCTACCATCAAATAAATAAATATGATGGAAAGTATAAGAATGTTTTTTACTAAGTTGCAAAACATACAAATCATCTAGACTGCCCCTGGGATGCCTCATGCAACTCTCAGGCACAGATGTTAAATGAAATTGATTATGACAGTCCCCTCTACATCTAAAAATCTAGATAAAAGGCAGCAGACTTGAAATTCAGACACCATACTTTAATTCTCAAATACTAACAGCAGCCCTCCCTACCCATCCTGAGATAATAGCTCTTTCCTTGCGGATCCTTATCATTCATGCCATACAGATATCTTTAGAAAGTGTTTACAAAATAACCCACCAGTACAATGTTATATAACAGAACATATGGAATAACTTTTTTCTTCTAAATGAGTGTATTAGGATTCCCATTCCATTTAATCAATAAAGTATCACATGCTTTTCTGAGCAGTTCTCCCCATTATCGCACTGCCAAGATATTGGAGGAAGATGTGATCTCCCCTGTGCTAGCTCTGAACCTGGCGCAGTATTGAGGGTTATAGTTTTCTGGGTGTGTCAGCCAGTTCAAAAACTGTGAGTCCCCCTAGATTCTTTCTGTATAAAACTGCTCAAATTTACCCCTGCAGCTGTAGTGTGGAGTGCTGCAGTCTGGATGATATTTGTCACAGGGATATCCAGATGCTCTTTCAGTTAATGTCTGCTATGTAAATGCGTACTCCATTTAACCCGCTAAATGTGCTCTCCACTGTATTACTGAAACTGCTTTGTATTTAACCTAAACTTCTTTTTCCAAGGCATATAAAGCCAAAGTCAGTGCTCCAGAATAATTGTTGGCACTAACACCTCATTGATAACAACAATGTTAAGAGGAAAATGAGTTCCTATTTGTCCCAGTCTATAAATGCCAGGCTTCCTCAATACCTTGGCGTTACACATCTTGCCTCTGCTTCCCACATGGGTGTTAATGAACCTGCAATTAAGACCACATGCCTTGCAGACCCAAGGCGAAGTATCTTTTGCCTCTGACACTTTTGGTTCCTCCTTCCTCAGGGCAAATCCTGGCCATACTCAAGAGGCACTCCAGTACTATCTTACTATTTCTTCTGCTCTTTAATATGTCACTGACTTTCAAACAGCCACCCTGAGTGCCTCAGAGGATGAGATGCTTGAAGTCCTAGGCATTAAAGAATGCTGTTTCTGAAAAATGGTTGTTTTGGGCATCATAGTCTAGTATGACAGTATGCTAACCAACTCATATGTCAACCACAGCAACAAAAAGTCAAAGCTGAATTTTTAGAAATATCTCATTGTGGTACCATGCAGCATATAGGCAGCTGTTTATATCTGGAACAATTCTGTGAATGACAAAGCTATAGCCAGCCTAGCCTCTTACGAGGTACACCTTCTCATATGCCATGTGAAAGAAAGAGTTTTGCTCTTAAGAAGACATTCATTCATTATCTTCATTATCCTTTAGGCAGTGCTTTCTATATTGCAAAATCATTACCCCTGTGCAAACAAACAGCACAGCAATCTGATCCCAAAACATAACCTAGCTGCCAATTTTAAAGCACTCCGAGCAATAACACAACGTGGTATAATAACCTTTCCTGGAATTTATTTTTAAAAATGATCTTTGCTTTCCATAGTTTTCTGTCTTGCAAAACAAAAAAACCCCAAACCCTCAGAAGTAACCACAGTGTCAGTGAGAGTGAAAAGCCCTGATTAACTATGAGTATTGTCAGGAGCAAACTATATTGAACAACAACTACAACTGCACTTTTTAGGCATCTTGACTCATTCTTGAAATTGTGTCCCAAAGGAGCGCAACAGAGAGCAAGTCTGACTGCAGAGTGTGCGAACATGCAGTTGTGGGAACAGAATTCAAAGCTCAGCAGAGCCCCTGAAATCAATGCGGTTGCACCAGAGTAACTGAGAGCAGAACGGACCATATGTTTCACATTGGAAGTCCTGTCATGAGTCAGGCAAAGAAGAAATATATAGCACGCACAAAATGTAACACAACTAATAGGAACTAGCCATTTTCTGTGATGAAGATCTTGAAATCTTTTGTATTCTCTAAAGAATAAAGCTTAATTTTAAAATATGGCAACTGTGGTACGAGGCATCATTGAAACGGTGTAACTGTTTGTTAAAGGCTATTTTTCTTTTATTGTAATTGGTTTGCTTTTATTATAGCAGGAGCTAGAGGCTGCAGCAAGGGCTGAACAAAAGTTGGAATTTCTATCCACTTTGGGACAAGAAGTCAAAATATCAACACGCACTGTGGAACAGAATGTTCTGAAAAACATGGATTCAGAAACAATTGAACATTTCATCTTTTCCCAACTGAGCACAAAGGCTGCATATTTCTGCAGTGTTACGCTGCCTGATGGGGTTTGGAGTTTGAATCGCCTATTGTGTCATTCTGTCCTTGGTGGGTAAGACCGCGGGCTCAGGCTGCGTCTCCAGCAGCACATCATAGCCGTAGGGATAACAGCGAGAGGAGTGAGTGTATTGTACCCGTATAGATAGAGTCTAATCCGGGAGTGAATCACAGGAGAGAGAGGAGGCTAAAACTACAAACCCAATTATACAATACAGTGTTGTTACAGAAACCAGGTTCCTACTGAACTGAGTTAAAACAAAATATCTTGGCTCAAAGAAAAGCCCCAGAGCCAATTTTTCCCATAGAAAATTTGGGGGATTTTTTTTCCCATGAGAAAGTAAGTCTGACCCAAAGCAGCCAAGTGGCTGTTTTATTTTTTGTCCAATGGTGCCCTGATGATGTTGGAGCCTGTACAAACCTAACCAGACAAGACAGCGTATTTTTAGACAAGTCAGGTATTCCTGTCTCCATATCATGGACCCAGCACTGATGCACCATTAGCAGATATTTTGCTCTCTCTTACAGTGTTCTGTCTACAGTAATGAACTGAACAGGCTCAGGCTAGGTTCCCCCAGCTTGGTTTTGGCCTGCACCATCTAGCACTGTGCCTGGGCACGGTTTGGGAGACTGGTCCCAGTAAGCAGTATGGATGAGATCACCCTGTTTTGGGAGAGAAAATATATATGCAGGGTCAGGCAGACCAAAACTGTCATTGCTGGAGCCCAACTCTGCCTTCCGCAATGAGAAGCAGATGTCTCACGTGAGCATGGACCACAGTGGAGTGCAGAACTATGAAGTTCTCAGTTTGGGGCTTTCACTAAATGCCCATGGTCAGGCTGGAGGAGCCATTTTGTAGGTGGCTTGTTCAAGAGCACACAGAAAGCCTGTGGGAGATGCAGCAAGGCGGTCCAAAACGCCTGATGCCAGCACAAATGATTTAACTGTAAGAACATATTTCTCCTCTGATAGAGATTTGCCTTATTAATGAAGTCATTTCTCTGAACACTTTATAATTGAACCAGGTACCTGGAAATGAATATGAAGTATTGAAGTTACTGAACAGAGTGTGTATGTACTTATGAATTGAAAGCAGAAATTCTAGCTGAAAAATGTCTCATTAAACCTTAAACCTTCTTCCTTTAGTGAAAATTAAAGGATTGTTTAGAACTGCCTGCCTTCTGCTTTTGTTGTCAAAAGGTATATCAGATGTTGAAGTGCAATTAAAATCCAGTGGGCCCAGTTTTGCAACTAATAAAAATTTGCCTAAATTGAGTTCATTGGTTCAATATTGATTTTCAGCACCTGAGGATCTGCCCCTCAGTTTTAACTTCATTTTTTTAAGTGTTCCTCTCCTGTGGCAGAAAAGGAGAAGAGGCAGAAAAAAGTAAGCATGAAAGAGGAAAAATGTATGTCTTCAATACCTTACAAAAGCAAAGGTGGCCATAGGGAAAATGGAAGCTTTAAACCAGACTAACACAAATAGATGTAGGAATATATGGTTTTGTTTTGCTTGGGTGTTATTTTGGTTTATGTCTGTAGTATGTAAAATGGATGAAAATACCCTTCAGAATTTAGTCTTGAACAGTCTGCTAAACAGGCATTTTTATCTGTGTAACAATACATGATTGTGAGATAGGCATATTGAGAAAATTACAAAAAGCTTATTTCTCACTAAATGAAAGGATGGCTCTTCCTTCACTTATCATTATTGTAGGTTGGTGCCATCCATTTAAAAAGTAAATACAGCTCTAACTAAATTGACCTGCACTTTAACATATGGGGCTTCCTTGGGGTCACATAAATGAAGTAAACCGAATATGAGCATGTACCCAAGGGACAGGGAGAGTGTATATAGTACTTATTACATGTAGTACTTCATTTGTTCTGGGCCATTTATAGTAAATATCTATAGAGAAAATGCAGTCTTAATATCCATATTTTGGTCATCAAGCACTTGCTAAATGATGCTTTTGTGATACTTTATCAGTAGCAAAGGGTAATATTTGATATTATCAAATGACAGCTGCACTTCACTATGTTTTTCTTCCTTTGTAAAGGATAAACATTGTGCAAAACAGCTTTGATACAGAGCACGTTGATGAAATGTTAGTGAGGGTTTGGGGTAGCTTTCACTAATTTAAAACAATGTTTTATTGATTGTTGGCTGCATCTACAGAGCAAAAATCTGTCCTGTGTAAAAATCAGAACAGACGAGCCTACCTTTGGAGTCATGAGGAAGTTACAGTACCACTTGCCCCATTCCTCCTCCCCCAGTGATTTTCCGAGGCTGACAATGTCAGGAGCCGCAGCTGCCCCCTTGCCCGGCTGTGCCCTCGCCCCAGCCGGGTGTTGGGTGTCCTGCAGAGCTGCTGGGGCTGGGGATGCTTCTTCCCACCCAAGCCCAGCAAGTGGGGAAGGAAAGGTGCAGCAGACTGAAGGAGAGCGTAGGGTTGCTTCGGAGGCCACAGCACAGCTGCCCAAGCACCTTAATACCCATGAAGAAGCAATTGCTGAAAATGCTGAGTGTGATTCGCAGTATGTAAGAAAATCTTCAGTGGGATTTCGTGGGCAAGTAAGGCTTGTTTCTTTCCATAATGGTTGCTGCCTGTGATCTGCACCCCCAGTGGATTCAGCAAGGATGTGTGGGGAGAGGGGGTGTGAGGATTAGAAAAGGAAGGAAAAGGTTATTTTGCAAACAGTGAATTTTAAATCTATAATATCTGTATAATCATTTGATCATTCAGAGAAAACAATAAACCTTTTACTGGAACCAGTGTCCTAAAACTATTCACAGACAGTAAACAAAGAAAGGGGAGTGCGAGAGGGGGGAAAAAAAAAGCAAGCCTTTACCTGCTACTACCATCTAGTGGTAAAAAAGAAATAAAGGACGTGTTTGCAGAAATAGTCTGTGGGAGGGATGAGGCTGGGGAATAGAAGTAAGAAATCAGAGAATTGTTGTCTGGCAGCCACTTGCCCCCCCCCCCCCCCCAACTGCAAAGACACACATTATCCGTCACTCTGCTACACCCACACACTGCTCCTGACACGGAAAGTAAGCACAAAACCAGAGCCAGCAATAGAAATGATCAGTCAGGGAAACATATTCCTCTTGACCTCAGAATTCACGTCTTTGCTTGATGTAAGTATATGATTTAAGATCTTCCAGCCATGGCCATATTTGCATTCATAAATATGTGATAGCTAACAAAATAGAATCATTTAGGTTGGAACACGGATCTTCTCTATTAACTACAAGAAAATACTAGGTCATGTACATATGTGAGTGCTGCTCCTCTCCTGAGGGTTGTACTTAGTGGAGGTAGGGAGTTAAATGTGATGGCCTCAGCCCTTGGCCGTCCCCACACTCCCTGCTGCCTGCTGAGGGAAGCCCTGCCGCCCTGCCCATGGGCCGCTCTCCCCTCCTCGCCATGTTGCCATCTGGCCTTGCCATGCAGGGAAGCAGAGCCTCGGCGCCTTACTTGGACTCCCGCACGGAGGTTGGATGCTCCCTCATGGGAGAGAACTGGGACTCCACCTGCACCTTACCAGATCCTTTGAAATTGCTGGTCTGCTCGGCAAACTTCTGCCTCCCAGGAAAACAAGTTTATCTGTCTGAAATGCAAAGCTAAGAAATCATTTACTATATTTAGGACAAGTACAGGGAAGGGAAATAATAGCCGACTTTACAGCTGCCTTGAACACTGTTTTGGCTTCGAGTTGTATTCCCTTCAGCTCACAGCTGAGCTGCTTCTCAAGGTGATTGATTCACATCTCTTTCAAAGCTGGTGGGAAGGTCTTCCAGTTCTTCCAAGCTGCCTCTGTCCCCGTCGCAGCCTGCTTTCCCTTGGTCAGTGATAACCCTCTTTTTAGCTGGTGGGAATCTCAACAGAAAATTCAGTAGAAGACTTATGGGTCTACACATGTATAATGCAAAGGAGTTTTAGGAGTATGGTATACAAAATGAGAACAGTATAGGTTATTCATTTTTAAGATAATAATTAGTGAACAAGAAAAATTAGTTGTTATACATTGGAAGACAGAAAAAAATTGTCATTGTCCCCCAATGACTTGGATTGAAGTCAGCTGCTGCTCTCCCATATTTCAATAGGGTCCCTGATGCATATGTATGAATCTTTGCAGCTTCCTGCAAGCTTCAGTAATTATTTCATCAAGGCATCAACTTCAGTGTCAGGTGTAATTGGAATCATGCATACCACACCTCCATCCACCGGTGTGTTGGGTGTCCTTGGATCGCCTCTTCCTCCTGCCTGAACCAGGACAGCTTTCACATGTAGCTGACTGCAATAAATACATCTATAAATGTGTCTTTTCCTTCCAGATATCTCTGAGCATAATCAAAAGTTTATGTACCTAAGATCAGAGCGTATCGGTACTGTTTAGGCAAGACTGATTTCAACCTTAACGTCAATGCTGAAAACAAATTAGAGAATCAAGTGCCAAAAGTACAACCCCTACCCCTCTAAGGGAAAAAAAAACCAAACCCAAAAATCAACTCTGAAGGCATGCTTTATTTTAAACTTAATGTTTCAAACTTGAAGTTGATGCCTAAAATAGGTCAACCAACCACTAAAAGTACTTCTCTCCATTGACTGTGGCAGAAGCTGAGAGTGACCAACCCCAGTGCAAGATAGGAAAGCTAAAGCCTTGGCATTAGGTAGGTGGAGTTTTCACTCCTAATGAGACACCAAAAAAGAGGGAGAATAGGAAAAGGGAGAAGTTCCCTATTGACCATTCTGTTGGGAAGAAAGCAGCAGTTGGCGAACAACTGGTTCTAGAAGAAAAATTTAAGGTATAAAATCCTGCTCTGAAAACAGCACCATAAACAGGTTGGATCTTTTACACCCAGATATGAGATCACTGGAAGGCTCATCAGTGTTTTACCACCATCACTGAAATAGATTCCAGCCCTTCTATCTCTGGCCCTTCTATCAGTAGCATCAAACTCCACCAAATTAGGGGGACAGCTCTGTCCCGTGTCCCAGGTGGCACTCAAGCATTATTTTTTTGCAAAAAGCTGTAGCAGTGACAATGATAAATAATTCATAATCTGTCTCCTTTCCATCTCCCCGGTTGCATTTCCTACAGTTATTTATTAGAATGATGCTGTCTCACATTTATTCAAGTATCTATTACTGGGAGACTTGAGAAAATAGAAAAATAATTATTCTTCATCAGGATGCAGTTGCATTTATAGAAACATTCGTTATATTTATAGAAGTGTTATCTACTTAAACACTTATTCATGTAAGTTCATACGCTAAGAGATTCTGTAGTATTTATTGTTAAAGGAAATAAGGAACTTTAAATAAAAATGACATGCATATTTGTCTCATAATCATTTAGTTGTGATAGAAGTTGCTTTTGCAATTGCATTTATTTAATTAATCTATTTATACATTTATTAATTTCAAGCCTTACTTTAGATATTCTTTCGCTGGCTAGATGGGTACATTTTGTATCATCCTTTGTGCTGGTAATTGTACATCACTCTCCTCATGAAACACCTAGAAGTGTGTTCCTCCTTCACAACGAGAGCCACAGAGGCCTTATTTCTGACCGAAATGCTTAGATTCAATTTTCCACCTCCCACATATGATTAAAACAAAAAGTAATGAATAATATTGAGGTCCCCTAACTATTCTGATTAGGCAGTTGGTATCCTGATGACTCAGTTAAAAGGCGCTTTTGCATTTTGTTTGCAAAAATATTAAGCCTGCATGTCAGGATTTAGTCCTGTGAAGGTGGCATGCTTTTTTCTCTGTTTTCCCCTACTAAATGAATTACACTTTTTTTTTTTTTTTTTTTAACCTGGTTTCATGAGAAAGAAGGTTAATAAGATTGTGTTATCTCACTGTCCTGCAGTTCCACTTCTCCCCCATTTTCTGTTTTTAGCCAATTTAGGCAGAGGCCTCAAAGATTACAAAGTCTTACAAATTTTGTAATAATCAGGGACTGAGTAGAGGAGACTGACTTTATGAATGCTTCTTCTGAAGATTTGATCATGACTTGGTTCTGGCTAACAGCAGCCACTTGGTCAGCCAGCACGGGCAGTCAGTGTGTCTGTAACATGCTCTCTTGCTTGTGCTGTCTCTTGCCCAGCCAGTAAGCCCCGAGAGACAGATGGGAAAGAGGTATATGGGCAGGTGGGGGTACTGTGGTGTGGCAGCACGGGGCACAAAGCAGTACTGAGAGCGGCGTGGGGCAACTAAGACACTGGAGAGAGCTATGTGTAATATGGCAGGAGTGATTGTAGGTATATGGAGAACCTCTTGTTCTTGAGGTGAGACGTGCAAGACAAATCCATGTGAAACAAGATTTCCTTACCTCCACTGTTCATGTACTAACTTGCTTTCTTTTCTGCTCAACTTCTGCTGTTATTTTGTCCACCTTTTCTGCTCTGGCATAGGTCACGGAGAGCTAACTACCTACCCAGCCAGTAATCTTCTCTGCAAAGGACATGCTTTTGTTGTTTTCCAGAACTGCATTCATCCTTTCAGATGCTCTCCATCTATCCTAGATTCTTTTTATAATTTCTTTCTCATGATCATCATTTTCCAAAGTGAAAAGCTATTGAAGGTAAATGTATGCTGCAGCTTTTTTATTACTTTCCATTTACCAAGAGTATTTTTTCTTGGGTGTAAATGCTTTATGTCACCTTTAGTTTTCTTCGTGTTTATTTTAACTCCTCGTTTCTTGCTTGCTGCATGAAGATAATTTATTATCCTCTTCTCTGTAGCTGCTAGATACTCAAGAAGTGCAATGTCATTTGCAAACTGCATAGGTACTTCTCATTTATTCTCTGTAATCTTACTGCAGTACAGCTTTCTGAAAACTGACACCAAGCAGGTACAGAAAAAGGGGGTGCAGAGAGTTGTGCTAGCAAATTTCTTTTTGTTTTTCTCTTGCTCTTAAAAAATAGATTCCTGATGCTATCTGGTAATTGTTACTATGGGGAGATAAGCACTACTTTAGCCCCAAATTAATGAGCTTCATGTGGCAATTACTTGGTGGAATTTCATGGCCTATGGTATGCAGGTCAGATTAGATGATTCTTCTGGCATTAAAATTTATGAATCTATAAATTTCTGTTTCTCACTTATTCTCTTAATGCTTCCTAACATTTCCAACGAGTAAGAGCCTTCTCATCTATCAAATACCCAAAGCTGAGGTAAATTATTCTGCACGACCTTCAATACTTTTCTGTCATTTTAGGTCCGGTCTTACAGATGTTGTGTCTCTAAAGCTCTCAGTAGGTTAGGAATTATGGGTGCCTAGGGATGCCAGGCCGAGCATTTGATATACTGCATTAGTGTGAAAAATTGGGTGGCTTGTCCTAGGCATAGGTTCCTTGCCATGTAAAATCCTTTGTAACTAGCTAGCTTATAGGAGTAAACTATTTATAACTCACAGGGAACTTTTTTTTTTTTTTTTATGGATACATTATGTTGATAGAAACAGTAGATTTATGTTGATGTATTTAGGAATTTATTACATTTGTTTGTAACCTTCACTGTCTGTAGCCCCTGCTGTAAGCTTTCCCCTGCCACTCAGGGTTTCGCTGACCACGTACCTGGACCCACGACTCAGCTCTGATGTGGCACAGCTGCATAACCTCCACCCGGATTGCTCAGAAAAAGCTGTGAGAAAGGCTGCACGGAGATAAGGAAGGTAAAATTACAGGCAGAAGTAGGGTTGTTGAGATAGGATCAGAAGTAGCTGGAGCATTCAAGAGGAAAAACATCAGTGTGGAAAGGTCTGAAAAAGTAAAGAAAAAACATTAGGGAGGCTGGTCAGGCTAGTTGGGGGCTAGTTGCAAAGCATCAACTCATCAGGTCAAATCGTCAGCGCCATCAGGAGCGGGTGGACAAGGATAACCCCATGACACTGAGGACCTGCTCTAAGGAGCTGCAGAGGCCAGCCCTACTACTCCCCACTCGTGCCTGCCTGGCCAGCAAAACTCTCAGGGTCCTTCATTAGGTGTGCGGAACACACCATGCTTAGCCTCACAGCTGGGTAAATACTACCTACCTGCTTCTCTCTGTTTGCCATTAAATAACTGCTTTATGCTTTGAAGTTGTTTTTTCGTCTTGCTTGCAGAATCCCTTGTACCAGGATAAGGATGCTGGAACAAATGGACTCAGGAGAGGATCAGTAATACTTTCCTTAAATACCAAGTTCAAAACGAGTAAGTATTGTGCAAAATTTAGAGGTTTTTTTAATGTTGGTTAGCATTTTCTAAGTCTTCATTCTAATTTTCCCTATTGTCATGATCTTATTGAATGCTCCTGTCCGTGCTTTCTTCTGCTTCCCTTGTGTGTGCTGTATTACTCACTATTTTGGGACTGTTTTTAGTTATTTGTCTTTTTTCTTTAGGAATTCCTGCAATGACCTATAGTGAAAGCTTTAGGTAAGAAGCAGGTTTGACATATAGATTTGCAACATAGCAATGGAGCATAAGCTGAATTCTTCACAAAAATCTGGGTGTTATCACTGGAAAAGGTGTTCAGGGTACAGGGCTAGATCCTGGCAGATGACAGATGTGTTTCTCACTGCTTGGCAAGCACAAGTCTGGCTTAAAGTTGCCCTAATCAAATAGCTGAAGATTCCCCAGAAGGGAGGGAGGAGAGGATCTGCCAGTGAAAGAAAACTATCAGAAATCAGACATGTACTTGTTCCAGCCTGACAATTGTAGGTGCTTCTAAAGACCCCTTTAGAGCCATTTTAGGCTAGCAGAAATTAAAGCTTCAAAATCACTAAGAAAGCCTCTGTGAGAGGGCTGAAGAAAGGAGTTTTGGATTCATCCTGAGTGGCACTTAGGCACACAACACTCGGAGAGACCAAGCAAGAGCTGCAATTAGGTGTAACGAACACTAATCGCCTGGCAGGAGGGCAACCTCTTCTTTTCAGAACTGGCTTATCAAAATGATTTTTCTAATGAGTGATCTATACAGAAATTTTGAAGGACTGGAAACACTGAGGGAAAGAAAGAAACAAGGGGCAGATCTTGAAATAGACCTGCAAGTCAGGAAACACTTGAAAGATTTTCTTTGAAATTTGTTGGGGGAGGAGATGGGAAAACACCTTCAGGGCATATTTAATACATGTTAGGATAAACCAGCACTGTTAAATGAAAATAGTATGGTGACTGATAGAAAGGGGCTGCTGTAATCATTTATAAAGACAGACCTTCACGACTGTCAGCATAAAGATAAGGGCGGCAAAGAGAGCCAAGTGTTTTACTCAATACTGGGAGCAAAATTGCAGCCACAGAAATATGAGGTACTTGCATGGGCACATGGGTTATTAGTTTTTGGTTAAATTTCACTGTTGAATCAGAAGCTCTGCTGCTTGCTAATGAAGGATCATTTTTAGCAAACATTATTATTATTACATATAATGTGTGTTATTGCAGAATTTTTGTTAATGCTGAGTACTAGAAAGTCATGAAAGGATTCAAAATCTTACTATTTCAGAAGTATTGGTTTCTCTGTATTTGCTTTAATGTTCCAGTTTTTAAAAATTTCTTCCTCTAACCCCAAGTGCTAAGAACTCACCTCCCCCAGACTCTTATTTGATTGCTTCAGCCAAAGAGTTTAGGAACTTTAGGAAAAACACCAAATATCAATGAGTCAAATAAAAATGGCACAGCTGACAACAGTGATATCTCCTTAAACCATGTACAATGAAAGATCTCATTGTACATTTGAAGAGCAAAATACCCTGAAGGAGTTAGCGTTTAAATAAGTGAAACAACCAAATGGTTGAAGAAAGGAATATATTCTCACAGTACCTCAGCTGTAGATTCCTGACAAACTCACCTGGGGAGACTTTATAAAATAAAACACAGAAATCAGTTGTTTTGCAGTTTGGAGGAAGAGAGTTTGCAGCAGATTTCAGTTCATACATAAAACAAATATCTCTCGCTCTGATAAACTTTGCTCTCTGGGCAAAAGTAAATCCCTTTCTGAATGTAGTAAGTAGGAATACATTGGCCATCAGCTCCAGAGTAAGAAAGGGATTCTTAGGTTATTGAAGTTAAAGATGGTTGCAAGATTTTTTTTTTAAATCAACTAGTTTCTGTGGGTGGTCTAAATAAGATTGCATCCTACATTAGCCACACCTTTTATCAGTGTTTTAGCATTTATTCACTTACTCTTCTGATGTCTGAGACAAGGCAATATCCTTGTATGTAATCCTATGTAAGAATATAGAAGTCCAGATCATAACCCCTTTGGGTTATTCATTTTTTAAGCAGACAAAATTAAGAGAAGTTTTTCCCACCTCAACAGTTAAATCTATACCCTAACTACAACCTTCCTTCACTTGGGAAGCAAAAGGAAGACGAGCAGGTTCTGAGGGTTGCTTTCTTTGAACCAGTCAAATGAAAATACTGCCCTTTATTGGAAGCTGACATGGTATTTGCCTGATGAGCTAAAATGTTTCATTTAATTTTGTCCCTTAGGGAACTTCTGTCCCAGCAGCATCCTTTTTATTTTCTTTTCTTTTTTTTTTTTTTTTACTTTTTTTTGACTTTGTATTCTAGACTTTTATAGTACAGATAAATCACGGTTGCTGGAAAAGAAAAAGAAAGGTACAGGTAGATAATGAGATATGTGTACATATAGAAACTAATTTGCAGAAGAAATGAAACTCTGTTATTTTAGAATCTGATTTTAACACAAATTTTTTGTATGTATCATCTACTTTCTGCAGAATTACAGTGTATTTTGACAGGTACAAAAAAGCTTTTAGGAAAAGCTTCTAAATGTTTCCTCAGATTTTTTATTTTTTCACATACAATGTAGATGCTTAGTGTTATAAATTTGGATTCGCCATCATCTCTCTAACACATGATAATGAATCCCCACTCCCTTCCCATGCCTAGGTGAGAGCTTTTCCTGCACTGTACTAAGCCTGTAAATGACACTGTATGACATTCTTATTCATTGCCTTTTTCTATCTGTGATTTTAAAGAAGGATTAAAAAAAATAAACTAATAATTAAGAAAAAAAAGAGAATTGCTATCTGCACCAAAGATGCTCTGTGGAATTTTTCTTTGTGAATAAGATCTGGTACGTTTTAGGTACTACTGACTTTATCATGATTTCTACTACTATCTTGTCTAAGTATTTTTTTTGTTTGTTTCCTCAGGTGTTTCCATTAAAGAATTAAAGAATTTTGGGTCCATTTCCGTGTATTAACACTGAACTACTCCATGCAGTCACAGAAATAGCCAGAGAAATATCTCCCAAGGGATCTTCCCAATACAGATTAATTCTTGTTGACACCAGGAGTCTGTGCAGCAGTGCTCCAATGGGGCACCTGCAGAGGTAGCACAAGCCAAAATAAATCTGCATAGCTTTTGGGGGATCCCTGAGCCAGAGAAACACAAGGGTAATTTGTAGGTGCCTCTGCTGCCTGGTCAGAGTATGTGTGTGGGTTTATACATGCTTCAGTATTTTGCAGAATGTGTGCTGGCCCTGATGCTGTCTCAGAGAAGCATCAAAAGAGGCTCTAAAGGCAGTCGGAGGTGGAAGGACACCCATCCCCTAATCCCCCACGAGGTCCAGGCTACAGAAATGAGTGTCTGGGTTCAGCCCCAATTTTATTTTCAGTCCCCTAATTACATCCTGAAAAGTTTCACTCCCCTAATTTTCTTTCAGTCCAGAAAGGTTTTAGGTGGTGACCTTCCAGAAATGAAGTCTCTGTGCAGATGTCTTGGGTTCCACCTCTTCTTTAAAAATACCATATGTGTGACAGAGAATTCCCCACGGGCCAAATCCCATTGTCATAGGCAAATGGTGGGGTATTCACCTGACTAAAATAAGTACAACTTGAAAGCATTGTTCACTGGGCTTTACCAGAGCTTGTTTTTACGTTTTACTTGTTGACCATGTTGTTGCTTCGGGGCCCCATAACAATCTGTGCCAATAGTTAAAACGATATTTTTCCATCCATTCTTCATTCTAGTCAAAATTACTGGTCTTTCAATTGTAAACAAAGGGTGATTTATCATTGCGGCTAAAAGGAGTGGAATTAGCCCATCGTAAATTCAAGGTAATCCGTTTTTCCATTACTAGCTTTGGTTCAACAGCTAATGAAGGCAGAAGCCAGTACATTAGAGAATTATTGTAAGGTGACATTTTAATGAGAACATAACTTTTCGGGAACTAAAAAAGGATACACAGCCACAAACCTCACTAGGATGTTGAAGGCTGGCCTTTCTTTCATCTGAGGCAAGTAACTGCCAGAACAGTTTTATTTAAATGTGTCTCAAACTGGCTGCACTTCCCATGCATAGAGAGCAGGGCAGCCCAATTCATTAAACAGAAAGAAACCGGTGCCCTCGTTCAGGCCAGGCATGGCTGCTCACCAGTATTCCAAGTCCTGAAACAAACACTCTTTACTTGAGGGTGGACCTCAAGTATGATGTTTCTTATGATCATTTTACTATAAATGATTCATTAAGAACATTTCTGAGCCATACCCTTGAGTGAAAAAAAAAATGTGTTTATGCATACATCTAGATTCAACTGTACATAGATACATGTTGTTCCTACTTGTAAGTATGTGCTGTGTGCATACACTTATGTCCTTAATCCATTTGCTATGTCTTATTTATTCTGCAGTTGGATTTCCCTTCAGTTTGTGACATTAAATACCACACTGTTTAAATAAAATGTCTATATTTCTCCGTTTCTAGCCATTAATTTCACAGTGTCCTTCTTCATATTGTGTGCTCGTGAAAATATTCTACAATTCATGCTATTTCCAGACAGCAGTTACCTTCTGCTGTCAAAACCCACGACATTTCTGTAATTAATCTCTATTATAAAAGCACATGCATGGTTCTGGGGGAATAGTAAAAAAGAAAAGAGGACTCAAAGAGAGGAGCTGTGGTTCTTCCAAAGCAGTGTGAAACAGATTGTGGGGCCGTACCCCTGAAGAAGGTGTGCCTCTGTCCCTTGTGTGCCTGGGGGGGATGGCGCTGTGAGCCTGGGGGGACGGTGCTGTGTGCTGTCCAGTTTCTCCAGCCAGCACTGGGTTTGGTCAGCAGTGTCCTGCTGGAGCTGGGAAGCATCACCATTTCCACTCCAAACCAAGGGTTTCTATTTTGCAAATTCAAGGGCTAAAAGGTAAATTTAAAATATTGGTAAAAAATGAGCCTTGCTGTATTTTGACGTGTGAGGGTAACTGGCTAGTGAAATCGTGGTAGTATCTGGAAACCCACCCAGGCTGGCACTGGAGCCCTGTCGTGCCATCCTCAGTCCAGCAAGACCTCCTGTGCTGACACAAGATAAACCTGATTAATCCAGGATGCCGTCTGCTTTCCACCAACAGACGAGCAGAAAGCAGATGCTGTGGGGCCAAGGGCCTTGCTTAGCAAGCGCAGGCTGGGATAGCTGCATGAGGTGCGAGACAGTGAGCAATCCAGCTCTGTGCGTCGCTTGGACTGCTAATACGACATGATTGCTTTGTAATACCAGCTGACCAGACTCCATGACCCAGGAGATCCCATTCAGCTCTATGCAAACATGCTTATTATGGTTGTCCTTTCGTACGAGGAGATACTCTTCTTTTGTTTCAAGGAGGTAAAGGCCCAGATATATTCCAAGAGCTCTGTGTTTTGTTGACACACAGCATCACTCCGTGAGAAGATGCATCCTTCCTCATGCCCAACTCTAGCATAGCCAGCTATGGTGCAGACACAGGGTCGAAGCTGCAAGCATCAGCCTCAGATGCTGGTTGGTTATGCTTAAGTGGTGGTATGCCTGAGACTCAGCCCAGTGACCCTGCATGCAGTGGGGAGGTTTCTACTGAATTTAGTAAAAGACGTGTCCCTTTGAAGGATCTTTTCAATAGCTGCAGTGTTTGAGAAGGCATAATTATGCCAGGATCTCTGTGACAAACTAGGCCTAAATCAGCAAGAACATTTAAAAATGTACATTTGTGTGATAAATATGTTTGCTTCTGAATAAAAGCTAGAACAGAAAAAAATGAGTAACCTGCAGTGCTGAAAATTAAGTTTAGAAAGGCTTGTTGACTCAAATGTATCTTATTTTAAACAACAGTGTTAATCTTAAGGTTTCCAATTATAAGAAAGAAGAACAAGTGCAAATGTATTTGTGAACATTATATTCAAATGTGAGTAATTGAAGACATGAGAACATTCTGTCCCGGTGGAACTATGCAAGCTTTATAATATTTGCTCAAATTTAGATAACATAACAAACTAATGCAGCTCACATTGCGGTTAGCAAGAAGCATTATTTTCAAAATCAAAAGGGCAATTATGAATGAAGAAAAGAATAAAATTACACAGTGCTATTTCATTATAGTATCAAAATAGAATCGATGAAGCAAAGTCAGAATTTAAAAGAAATCTGGATAGCTGTTATTTAGTTTGGCTGGATATTTGTAAGAGAGCCTGGCAGAAATGGAATTCCAGAAATGCTCTTGAAAATGTTATTTGCAAAGTGCAGTTCCCTGTACTGAGATTTGTATTATGAGTTTTGCATATAAAATCATACTCTCTAAATTGATAAGAACTTTTATGCCTTTCCAAATAATCACACAGCAAGGAATAATAAAAATAAAAGCTGGAAAGGTCCTGCTTGGCCTTCTAGTCTAGGTCACTTGTCAGAGGATGATTATTTCTTACCACATACTCTCTGGTGAATTGTTCAGCCTAGTTTTGAATTCTCAAGTGATGGTACTCGCACAGTTTTCCTTGTAAGATAGCCTCAGAGTTCAGGTCTGCTATGGAGCAAGGAAATGTCAGCAGTGTCCTGATTTGTCATGTAATGACAGAGGTTCCAAGATACCCTGTTTTGGGACACAAATGCTCCATCATTGTAACTCCAAAATGTCAAGAGATTTTAAAAATAATCTTTAGAGGACCCATTATTTTCTCAGCACGCTTTAATTCAGTGACCATGCCATGCATATACCCTCCTTGATTCACCTGCAGAGCTGTAGGTGGGAAGGAAAGACTGTGCCCTTTCTGTGAGGCACAGGGGTAAATGCAGACTGCTGATCCTTCAATGCCCAGCAAAGCTCAGTGTCTTTCTAATACAAGCAAATTCTGCTAACAGACATGCAGGGCCTCTGACAGTTTGTTAGATCTTCCTTGCGGCCACTTCGGTTTCTGACAGTCTCTGTGCTTTGAAGTTATGGGAAGAAATTGAACCCTACAGCTGACTTCGGACAGAAGACCAGCGACGGTGCTGCTGTGGCTGCGGAAGATGGGGATAAGGAAGGTTATGCTGCTCTACAGCTCTTGGGGCAAAAGAAACAATTTCAATTTTAACTTTAATTAATATCATGTCAGTATGATAACTGGGAGAATCTGTGTGAATCTCAGCCATGAGATCCTTTAGGTGAAATTTCACACTCTGTAAGAAGCTGCAGAACAAAATAAATTGTTGTTATCCCAAATGTGGGGTCATTAGCATGGTGTTTAATTAACACACAGAGCCGAGGTATTTTATTCCCTTCATATTTGCACAAAGATGGGTGCTAGGTGGCAGTTCCACAAATCTAGCGCACCTTCGTACAAAACTACAGCATATTTATTCTGCTACATGATTAGTATAAACCTGCCCAAATTTACACTTATTGGTTAGTGATTAACATTTCATACACTATTGGTTTACTATATTTAAATTAGCCTTCCTTGCTATGCAAATTAGCACGCATGCTCCTTTCAGGTGTCAGGGGGCAAGTCTTTTCGGCCCTGAATTGAGTCGATGGTCATGATCTCCCCTCGCCGTATTTACCTTTCACCCAGTTACTGCGGTTTTGTCAGACTTCATGTTTTTCTGGCCACCATCCAGTCTTTGGTGCCAAGATGTTCCCTTTTATCAGTTCGTTATCTCTTCTTCAAGAGTATAGCTGATAGTTTTCCATGATTTGTTAATTAAACAAACACTCTTACATCTTTTAGCTCCCTCCCAAATTCCTTTCCCAGAGCAGAGGTGGTTTGTTGTTTTGCTCGGTGGAAAATTTTCACTTTCTGCAGGATATCATTGTGACTGTGAAAGCCAGCCTCTGACCATAGCTGAACTAAAGTAAACCAACTCAGGAAAGCCAAACTGACAAAGTTGACCTTGCGGGACCCCACCAGAAGCTGTAACAAGGAGGCTACTGTGTACCATAGCAGAAGTGTCTAAAAATGAAGCTAACATTTGGAATAAAAGAGAAGAATGAGAGTGTAGTTGTTTTGGAGGTACTGGAGATTTCTCTTGGCCGTAGGACCAGCTAAGGTTAAAGAAAGCTGTTGTGAGCACAAAACAAAGCCTTCAACAGCCTGACTATAGTCTCTGAGTGAAATAAAAACCAGGCTCCAATGGGAGATTGTAGCTGCACTCTGAAGTGTTTAACAACCCTTTGTCTCCAGGATGCAAGAGGTCCATGAGACATCAGAACATGGACCACAGAACAACTGCATCAAAACAAATTCCCCAAATACACAAATTCCTAAACATGCAAATAAGAAGCACAATGTGGAAAAATAAAATGAATAAATGACTACTCAAAGCTTAGGTTAACTTTTAGTTGGCTGTTAATGAAAAGCAATCAAGTGATGTTTCACAAAGACGTGTGATTCTTTGCATAAAAAAGTTGAGGAATAATATCTAAAACAGGACTTCTTGGTGTGTCTCATTGTTTAGTTTTTAAGAAAAAATTATGAAGCTTGAAATATCTTTGTCTTTTCTCTTTCCTAACCAATATAATTCAGCAGCTACCTACTACAAGAAATCATGAAGAAAGTTCTTCATGGATTGCAGTGAAGCACTGGCTAAAATAAAACTGAGGAACTTCCCTACACAGTAGAGACCAAGGAGCATTCAAGAATTGCAGATGACACCAAGTTGGGTGGAAGTGTCGATCTGCTGGACGGTAGGAAGGCTTTACAGAGGGACCTGGACAGGCTGGACTGATGGGCCGGGGCCAACTGTATGAGATTCAACAAGGCTCAGTGCCAAGTCCTGCACTTGGGTCACAACAACCCCATGCAACACTACAGGCTGGGGGAGGAGTGGCTGGAGAGCTGCCTGGCGGAAAAGGACCTGGGAGCGTTGGATGACAGCCGCCTGAACATGAGCCAGCAGTGTGCTCAGGTGGCCAAGAGGGCCAATGGCATCCTGGCTTGTATCAGGAATAGTGTGGCCAGGAGGACCAGGGAGGTGATAGTGCCCCTGTACTCGGCACTGGTGAGGCCGCACCTCGAGTATTGCATTCAGTTTTGGGCCCCTCACTACAAGAAGGACATCGAGGTGCTGGAGCGTGTCCAGAGAAGGGCAACGATGTTGGTGAAGGGTCTAGAGCACAAGCCTTATGAGGAGTGGCTGAGGGTGCTGGGGTTGTTTAGCCTGGAGAAGAGGAGGCTGAGGGGAGACCTTCTTGCTCTCTACAGCTCCCTGAAAGGAGGTTGTAGCGAGGTGGGGGTCAGTCTCTTCTCCCTAGTAACGAGTGACAGGATGAGAGGAAACGGCCTCAAGCTGCACCAAGGGAAGTTTAGGTTAGATATTAGGAGAAACTTCTTCACCGAAAGGGCTGTCAAGCATTGGAACAGGCTGCCCAGGGAAGTGGTTGAGTCTCCATCCCTAGAGGTATTTAAAGAATGGATAGATGTGGTGCTCGAGGACATGGTATAGATGGACTTGGCAGTGCTAGGTTAATGGTTGGACTCGATGATCTTAAGGGTCTTTTCCAACCTTGACGATTCTATGATTCTAAGAATGATGAGAAAACTGAGGCAAGGAACAGCAACCAGCTCTGTTACTGTTTTCACTTAGATCTGCATGTCTCTTGCAGTGACTACCATGGCTAGTGATACTCTTGAAAACTTCATGTAACAGCTGTGTTGGGATACCCATGCTGACTAGATGTTACCCCGAGGCCAAGGAAGGATGTAGTCCTGTATTGCTACTGCTCAGACCATGGGAGATGCAGGAAGTCAGGGCCAAAGGGCTGACCCTCCTGGACAGAGGGGATGCTCTATGGCTGTGTGACAGTCATTACAACAAGGGCCAAGGATTTCAAAGTTGAAAATTCAAAACTATAAAAAGATGCTGCAAGAAAGAACCTTCAGCTTTGTCCCATCTCCAGACGTTAGTACTGTATTTTTACTCTACCTTTGCATGCTTCAGGCATCTGTATAATCTTGGGAGGGGCTGTGTCAATTCAAGGCCCTATGTCTCTTACTCAGAAAGTTTCATGTGCTGATTTAAGCACTTTGCTCTCTTCTGATTATCTAAAGGGAAAGCTAACTGAGCTCAAAGTACATTTGGTCTGCATGAGAAAAGAGAAAATGAAGAATTTGAAAGAGAAGATGTTGTTGCTACTTACATAATAACTGCCATCTTGGGCAAAAGCGACTCTGCAAAATTTTACCTAACAAAATGTAGTGTCATTTCATATCAGTACTTACATCTCCTTGTGGCTTGAGGGGAGATATAAAAAAACTTTGAATATTTGCTTCATTCTCAGCCTTTCAGCTGATGCATAGCACTGTGAAACTATCTCACAAGACAAGTTATCGTGTCACTCAGTTTATGGCAAGGTTATGATAACTTTATACCTGTGTAGAATTGCATTTCTTACCTGAATACAAAGATGAAAAGGTGGCAGGAGGTAATGCAACCAAAGATATCGATAAAATCCCACTGACATAATCACTCCATGCAAGAAAGTCCTCTGAAGCAAAGCTCTGTGGCAGAATCTATATCTGTATTCGTAAGTAGTGCATCCTGTGAGCAAAGGATCTGCAAAGCAAAGTAGTTGAGGCTGTGGACCTGGTGTCTATCTGCATTTCAGGAAGTCTTTCTCTGGCTTAGCTCTAACCTTCCTGCTTGGACTGAACACCCATGAGTGGCTGGAGTGCCTTAAGTGCTCCCTTAAAATGCATCTGCCAGTTTAGCTCCACTGGGAGGAACCCAGCTTGTGCATAGTGACTCCTCTCCACGATGTCAACTGAGGCACTGCAAGTGGGGACAACTGTGAGACTTCTTCCAAAACTGCACACCTGCCACAGACTGAAATGCTACTATAGATGCAGCCCCTGTAGCGTGACCTGAAAAAAGATTTGCAGTTCAATTGATTTGAGTCACTGGATACAGGTGAACTTGATCAACTAATTGTGTTTGCTCTGTTGATGAGTGTTTTATGTTTTTTTTTTTTTTTTCCTTTAAAAGCTTCTAGAATGAATAACTAAAGCAAGATAATTCTGTGAGATAAATTACTGTGGTACGAACAGGGAATTCTTCAGGCAAGAGATGTATTACTGCTTGCATATTTCCAGTGGAAAGAGAAGAGATTTGTTTCACTGCAGCTGAGCAGTTTGATTCAGAGAACCTCTTTGAGCAAAAATGATGCCCAATGAACTATGAGATGAGACTGGCTAAGGAATAAGGGTCTATATTTTCTATTTCACCTTCTTCCCTTATTGTTTAGAAAAATGAGGATGGGGTACCAGAGCTTACAATTGCATACATGGTTTATCTTTACTGGGCCAATCTTCTGGCATAGTTTTATAAAACCAGAAATGGATCTGTGATACTTTTCAAATCGAAGGAGTCAGTGTTCATTATGCCTGCTGCCCATTTTGATATTTTTGGCCATCTGAATCATGTAAACATAGATAGGATAGAAGGATCCAGACTGAAATTACCATCGTGGAGGCAACAGATGGTTATGGGAACACTGAGTAAACTCCTGTTTGTTGCTGACTGCAAAATGGAAACCTGTCAACAACAGTAGATTGTGATCACCTCTCCAAGTCTGAAGACCACCTGGAGACTATTTTAAACCTGGACAGATTAATTTGAACAGGTGAGACACCCCTCAGTACATGAATCTGCACAAAACCAGTCACCCTTCAAGGTGCAAGGTCCAGATCAGATATATTTTAAAGATTCAAGGTATTAAAATGATGTTACCTAACTAACTGAGCCTCTATAACCCTTACATATTTGTACACAGATCCATCTCCGGAGACACTGACGCTGCCTGCCTTTAAGTTGCTTCTGAAGAAAGTTTAATCATAAATCATGCTAGTGTTACGTGCTGCAAATTGACTGTTGCTGACGAACATTTCTTCTGTAAAGTCTGGGCCAGGATTTGGATGTGAGTAAGTGTATGTTACTGTACAACGAAGCCTGGGGAGCAGTGGGGTTTGGGACTCCTTCTGCTCTGCATGGGCTGTGTAGCTCTACCCAAGGGTTTGGATTCTGTATGGTCACTCAGTTAAATTCAACAGCCTTCCAATATGTGTTTATATTCAAACTTTGATCAGATCCCCTTTGAATAATTCCTTACTTCTTGAAAATTGAAATGCTTACAAATTCCTAACCACCACCACCACCACAAACATATATAATTATAAATTTAAATACACACTTGCATACGTGCATATGCCTCAGGTTATTTGTAATTGCTGATAAAAACCATCTGATTTTAACAAATCATGTGGAATCCATGCCCAAAATGACAGCTATTTACTCTCCCTATCACAAAAGCTACTGGCTGGATTTGCTCAATGTAACAGTCTCAACAAATAGAACATTTTTTAAGCATGGATTGAGCAATACAGTCAGCCTTAAGGTGGTGGTTTCAGGTCATGGCCAAGGCAGCATGTGTAAATAAGGAGCCGAAAGGTCATAGAATTTGGATCTTCAAGGTAGGAAAGAAAGCATGGCGTGGTAGTAAAATGCAGTTTTTGACTCAGGCTTTTCTGAAACAAAATATATGCATATGTTGTTTGAAAATGGGGTTGCTATGGTAATTTCTTATTTACCAGAGAGGAGTAATTGAACAAATTTTTTTCATAACTGGTTTATGAACAAGTCACACCTGTTCCTGAGTGGGTTTAAATTACTCACCCTTCTTTTCTATGCCAAACTTTTCATGTTCAATTGCTTTGCTATTTCAGATTCTATACACTCCTTTCACTGATGACTGGTGCCACTTCTCATTTGCAAAAGTCTTTTTTTCTAGCTGAGATCTTAAAGGATAAAAAAATCGTTACTTTTTATTTAGAACCTCTACCTACAAATCGAAAAACCTATGCATCGGTCATGTCTTCATATGTATATAAGAATATATATCTAGATATATGTATATACACATCTGTATTTCATTGAAACTCAGGTAAGGACTACTCTTTATTAGATTGCAGAGATTTAATATTCATCAGTTTTACCTCTGCTCATGCCAAAAGAATTCTCTGAACAGATGAAAAATTGGATCCACAGAAGAGAGTGTATAAAAGAAATTGTTTCCAAAATTAATTGATTTTCGACTTTGCATAGTGCAGTGTGCACTAAGCCAGCTGAAGAAAAACACATGGAGGTAAATGTCATACCTACTGAAATATAGCAGCTTGGAAGCTTCCTCTGCCATTTAGTGCATATGCAAATTTCGGGTGTGTTTTTTCTGTTTGTTGTTTTTTTTTTTTTTTTTTTGTTAATCCCTCACACAATAAGTTACACACTGAAAAAGCAGCTTACTTTGTAGCAAATCTTGTAGTAGGTTATAAGTGTCCATTAGTATCACTTGACAAACCCTTGCCAGAAGGGAGGAATGAGATCAGCAAATCATGGGCATATTATGATTTGATCCTACCACAAATTCAATTGCATCAAAGCTTACTAACTCCAAATGCCCATTTTTAATTTTATAGTAATGCCTTAGGGCAAAGAAATGGGTGCCATGGCAGACATGTTCTGTGATGATAACTGAGGCACTTAAGACTCAAAATATTCCTGATTTTTAGGGCTATAATGTCAGCTTTAAGGATTTTTAATTAACACCTTCTGCATGCATTAAATATGCTCCTTTCAGCCAACAAAGATTTTTTTTTCCTCTCAAATTCTCTGAAAAGAGTTTTGCTTCAGGTCTTTTATCACTATCAAGAAATAATAGCAACCACCACATTAAAAAGAAATTACCCGACAAAATGAAAGATTTGCTTGGCTGAGAACATGCGAGAATGCGTACAGTTGTGGGTTAGCTCTTACTTACTATTAATTATATTGCTGTATTCTTCGGAGGAGGAAACAAGATGTTTTAGTCGAGATGATGGGGAATTCTAGGGGCCTGAAGGTTATGGTGAGGGGGTGGACAAACGCAGAACTCTCTCCAGAGAGATTATGAGCAGCTTCAATCCTATGCATTTAAATGTCAAATATATCCTAAGCACATGTTGTTTCTGCATGTACAGAAATTGGTACTCCTGACTAGCATGGTCCCGGGTCTCTCACAAATCGATGGGTGGCTGAGGTGTGGTTCCCCTCCCAACCTGCTGGCCCGCGCCACAGAGTTGACCACTGCGTAGACCATCAGCAGGTTACCATGAAGCTCCTCTTTCAGGTAAGGGTGTGCTGGAGAGCAGTTTTGCTGCAACCCTGTCCTGTTTTTTTGTTAGTGGATTAGAGAACCATGTAAACAAAACCATTACTTGTTTCCATACAGAACTGCTCTTGTACACAGGGCGTCTCATTGCCAAAATGCTATCAGCCTCCGGAGAACGTGCCAGGTTCTTTCTCCAAGGAAAGGCAATTTCATCTGTAAGCTCATAAGAAGGGTTCACTGATTGCCAACAAAAAATACCATTTCCTTCTTATTTGTCCCCACATCCTCTTCCCCAGTTTCCCCTACTCTTTCTTTCATAGATGCTACTTTCCTCTTGGGTTCATGTCCTCTTACTTTTTACCTGCTGCTTTGCTTCTCAGCCCCCAAACATGGGAGGCCCCATGGTGTCTCCTCCTTCATGGTATTTGAACCTCTTTTCCTCTAACTCCTTTGGAGCACAGCCCTTCTCTTCCCTCTCTTCCTGACCACTCCACATTACCATGGAAAATGGCTTTCTCAGCCCTTTCTTTCTTCTCCTCTCCTCACTCCTGCTCTTCTTTGTCATCCCAGAAACTTCAGGTTTTATGTGCCCTTTGAGAGACCAAAGGTGTATGAAATGAGTAAACAAGTCTGAAATTTGAGGCTCCCCTTTGTTCATGTCACACATTTCACTAATGACCTTCCTGAAATCCTCCTCCCTGTCCCCAGCCAGTGAAGGTCCAGTATCTTGCCAGCATGGCTTGGGGATGATTTGAGAGACCGGCTGTTAATTAACACGTTGGTAGAACCAGAAGGCTGACAAAAAGCTTAACAATTCAGGACAAAATGTTATTGATTAATCATGCAAATTACCTCGTATTACTTACTGTGCTCTACTGAATTCTGCTGTGACAATGCCCCCCTGTCTCGGGGGCATTACCATGCTAGGTATTAAAGGAAAAAAAAAGTCCCTGTTTGAGAGTGGTGTTACAGTCTGCAGGATTCATATGGCTTCAGTTTGAATCCCTTGCACACTTCATTGCAAGATTAAGATCCCCCAGTCATATGGTCCTATTCCTGCATGATGTGTGCCAGCAGAGAGACCCGTGATGTCTACCTCTGCACAGGATCAGGAGGTGTTAAGGCAGACAGTTTATTTGTAGCTCTGGAGAATCTCTTACTGTTTATAACAATATGATCTCAGTGACTAGACAGATAGAAAAAAATCTTTGCTTCCAGCCAGTGGCTGGCATTTACAATTGAGGTGGATAAATTGGCACGGCTCCTCCTTGGCACAGGGAACACTCAGCAGGAGGAGGACACTAGAGCAACGGTGAAGGTTTGTTATGTTTCATGCAGTGCTGGGTGCTCCAGCTTAACCATGCTGAAACACTCTTGATCAGCACTCTCCAAACTTTAAAAGAAACAACCTCCTCAGTCCTCCTGCCTTTATACCATATTTTAAAACAACTGTTCTCCTCAGATGCTTTTAGCTCCTTATAAAACACTTCTGAACTTTTTACCCCCTACGGAAGTGTGCTTTGAGTGCCTGTCTTGTGGCCAATATTTCCTTCCACCTCAAATGCCCTTAACACTGGGTTTTGGGGAAGGCTTTGTCTAATGGCAGCCTTCTGGAAGGGCACAGAATCAGCCAGGGTCTTTCAGGTACCTTTCCCTCTATGAACTGTTTATTTATATCATGAAAAGCTGGGCTTTGTATCTTTGTTTTTGATGTGTCTCTTCAAGCTGACAAATATGAATGCTGAAATAACCCAAAGTCTTGGAATTAAAAGAAATCCAAACCAGTATGGCAAAGCAGATTCAAAGATTCATAACTTTTAATACCTGCAAGAGCTATTGTCATCATATCCTCCACCTGTACAATGCAGGCCCATGACACAGACTCTTGTCTTTTGATTGAGCTAGAATATGTTTTTCAAAGATATCCACACTTGATTTAATGACTTCAAGTGATGGCAAATCTAACACATTGCTTGATATATTATTCCCATAGTTCTGTATTTAGAACTCTGATCATCCATAGCTGCAAACAGTGACAATGTAAGAGATATCATTATCAGAAATATTCTTCTCCTGCTACTATTTACGAACTGATGAAATCATTACATGAGGACTATATTTCTGGATTCAAGTCCTTGCTTAGTTACTGACTTCCTGAAAAAAAAAATGTGTAGGGCCGTACCTTCAAAAGAGTTTTCTGTGGGTGGAGAAGGGGCTGTCATTTCACACCCGTAGTGGTACGCAAAGAGAGGTTAAAAGGTTAACCTTTCGGTTAACCCAAAGCTTGAATTCAGAAGCAGCCCGTCTCAGACCTGAGGCTGGTTTGGAAAAGCTTCATCTTCGTTGTTCCTCTTCCATCCTGCTCCAACACCAAGGGAGCATTGACACAGCTACAGGTTCAATGCAAAGGCCCACTTCTGTCCCCTCTGTGCTGGGCAAGTGGTGCAGAGGGACCTGAGAGCATTCACAGCTGCCTGCGAGGGGAGCAGGGGTGGCAGCCACCCCCCGGACCAGCTGATGGTGGGGTGCAGAGAGGGCGCAGTGAGCTCAGCGCTCCAGCCTGGGCTCCCCATCATGCTTGCTGAGCTGGTGCTGGAGGCTGGCAAGGAAAGCTAGTGGCTTGGGCAGATGATGACCTCTCTGCTCTCTGCTGTCTGTCCCCTGCCCGCTCTGCAGGGGCTTTGTTAGCCAGCATGACTAATGCTGCAATTACACACCGGGATTTATCCACACTGTGAACAGACAGCTGACAATGTGAATTTCTCTCTCCAGAATCCATTTTTGCTGGCGTTTTACAGGCGAAAAACTGGAATTTGTTTTTTCTGTCCGGGTGTTTACCGTGTACACTTTTGTCAGTTTAAACCAAAGTATTAGGCACGAATGAAGACTACAAATCCCTCCTAGTTTTGTATGAATTTACCAGATGTCAGTGTAAGTCCATCTTGACCAATAATGCTTTTAGCATTTACTTTGGTCCTAGAGATACCGGCTTCCAGCAGAGACATAAAACAGTCTTGACCATTTCATTCGGCCTATATAACATTCCCCCTGAAGTTTCATTTCCATGCTGTCTTCAGGACTGCTTTTTTAAATTGCTGCTTAGTATTAACAGGCATTGGTATATTGACTGTCTTTTATTGATGGAAGAAATCAGTATTTTTTAGAATGTAATATTAGTAAAAAATTGTGAAATCCTATCTGGAGAAAAGTATGTAGACCATAACAAGTTATTATATTGAGTCATTATGTAGCATACCTGGTGTAGTTGAAGGGCTTACATTAGCACAGAAGTCAGTCACTTCTGATATGAATGGGCGTTTTACTATTGACTCCAGTGGAGTCAGGATTTCAACCATCATTTTAAGGGTTTTATTATAGAAGGAGGTTTATTGAGCGATTTTACAGTCTTGAGGGAAGAAAATCTGTCCAGCTTCCTGTCTTATTTTTACACCTATAGTTCAGAAGCAATACCCAGACAAAATCTATAAAAAACAAATTTATTTTATAGGCAGTGGAAAATGTACTGAGTTGAATTTAGCTTGGTTGTGTTTGATCAGCTGTTGCTGTGACTCTGCATGCACTGTCTGTGCATAGTGAGTGCATGGTCAGCCTGCCGTAAATGAACTGTACGGGCAGAAAATGTAGAGGAGACTCTTTTTCTTGAAATATCAATAACACTATGCAATGTCATATTTAAAACAAAACATGGTACTTTACAGGCAACACACATCCACAGCAAAGTGGTTGAGTTCTTCTGGCTAATTTTTTGACTAACCTGAACACAGGGGGACCAAACTTCAAGTCATTGGATTGATGTGTTCCTTGGATAAAAGAAAGCATGAAAGGAATGGGGAGTAAAATATTCAATGAACCTGCAGTGTGCAAAAGGAAGAAAGAGGGCAGATGGAGAAACAAGTACAGAATAAGCACAGCAGAAGAAAGGCATTCAGAAAGGGAACTAATGAAATATTAAATGCTGATAAATAGCCCATGAAACCTGTGTTGTGTAAGGCAGCATTACTATTAGGCTAACTCTTGAATTAAGACACATCTGCAAAGAATTCACCAAAAGCCTGAATATAATTCTTCTCTGTCATTAGATGGCTTTTGAAACGACTGGTTTATGTCAGTCTTTGATGCAGCTGCATGAAACATAAAACATGCCTTACACATGATAATACCTCATGCAACTATCCTGTTGTTTTTTCCTCTGGACATTGGGTTATGAGGTGTTCCATGATGACTGAGATATAACACAGACTAAATAAATATGTAAGTTCACTTTTTCCCCCCTGGATAGAGATTTAAATGATGCAGAATAACTTGCTGGATCCTGCAAATCCTTCCTAGCAGTTTTTTGCTGTGGGTGCTGACACAACACCGTTTTTGTTGGACCACTGTATTCAATATGCCTCCTTGGATGAAAAATAATTTTCTAGCCATATATTTTTGACACATTTCTGATGGATGGTCACATGAATTGCCTTATTTTCCTGCAGTCAATTAAAGATAAAGTTTTTTTGGCATAATCTGTATTTCCAGCTCTGTGGTACAGACCCTGCTGGAATGGGACACTAACTCTAAAAAATGAAGTCTAAAAAATGAAGGAAAAAAAGACCCTAAGTGGAGAAGGATATTTTTTTCCTTTTGAGCTTGCAGGATATCTGTAAATATGAGGAACAATAGTAGGTTTTTATAATGGTTTCTGTATTGTCACAGAAACTCTGCCAGGGAAGCAGAGCCAGGCAGGGGACAGAAGGGGTAGGTTGACGCTGCTTCCCACCATTGCCCAGAGAGAACAGTAAGCTTCAGTGTTTTCTTTTGCCTCTTGCTCTGCAGCAGTGGAGGTGCTCAGGTAACCCCTACCTGCTGTGCAGGCAAAACTTGTGGACTGCGGCCCAGATATCACGTCCAAAGAAACGAATGTTTTGGAAAATGCATGACTGTAAGCATGGTATTCTGAGATTTACCTTGCCAGATGATCCCACTGAATGCCAGCTGGAATAAGAATAGCTCCTCTTGAACCTGAGGCATGAAACAATGGCTGCCAGAGCCTCATAGTAGGCATTTAATTTTGCTTGGCTTCCTTCAGGGTGGGAGAAGCCTTCTCTTTTATAATCTACATGGTAGGTCCATCAGAAATGATTTTCCTCTGAAGAAATTGCTCTGAGGATATTGTTTATAAGCTGCTGACCTTTAAATGGCCTTCTTGTTCCATTAACATGGTTCTTGGGTATTTAAAGCCCCAGGTCACTTTCACTTTTAATTGTGCTTTATTATTCTCCATTGTTGCAGAATGTTTCAGTCAATTTAACTAGAAGGGAATCTTATACTCTTCCCTTAATGGACTGAATTTGGGTCATAACAAAATGAACAATTATCCTTGCCTATTTTATTAATCTTAGTCTTGTCTCATTTATTTTTAAGTTTTGGCAGATCTCCTTCGAAGGCAGCTGTAAGCAGAGTTTATTGCAGGTTAGCAGGAGAAAGTGCTCTCTAGTGCTGCAGATGAAAGTGAGATGAGGAAGAAGTATGAGATGGGGAGAGTTTAATGCCGCTAGGATTTTGAAATAATTGCATGGTTCATATATTTGTATCAGAGTCAAGTGAAAATTAATAAAGCCATGTTTTTATCTGGCATTTAATCCTGATTATATTCTTCCACTGTACATACAAACTTGTTGAGCAAAGCATCAGCTTGCATTCCTTTCTTTCCAAGATTTGCTAATTAGACTCTAGTGGTAAAGTACTAGACCTCAGTACATATGAAATCATGCATCTTCCAATTAACAAATGTGATTATAAACACATAAAACACATGATGGTAACTTCAAGTGCTCTTTCTGTTATACTCTGGCAGAGCTGTAAGATGCCAATCAGCTTACTAGCTGTGAGATTTCAACATGAAAAGTCGCTGGGGTTTATTTTTAATTCTGATTGTTCTCATTTTCTCCCACTCCATCCTAATTCTGCCTTTCTCTTCTTGCACCCTTTTTGCTTACTTTCTTCTCCCACTCTGTCCTTATTCAGCTTTTATGTCCTTCTAGCACATTGTTCCCTATTTTAATTTTAAAAGTTATCTTGTGTCAATTGCAGGATAGTTCCCCTTTTCAAACAGTAGGAAAACTGCACAAAGGGATCTGGATATTTTTTACCAAATCAGCTAGCAGGGTTGGGAAAATGTGACCTGCTTTTGTGTGCACAAGCATCCCTGGAACAGAAGCATCAAATTGCAAAGCTCTGTGCAAGGTGAGGACCATGCAGCACCTACCTGCATTCCAGTCTAGTCCAATTGATGAAGCTACTGAAGCATGTAAGTGGTGGTGGGATTCACCTCACTTAATGGTAGACATCTAGTGTGGTTGTTTATGTCTGAGATAAATCTCTGATGTCCTTTAGAATTGATGGAAAATCAGTTCTAGCCATTAGATTTAAAGTAATTACTCTGTAGAGCCTCCTATTCCCTTCCCTTCATGGGCTATGAAGGGAACATAGACAACTAGGTCACGTTAGATCATACTCTTAGATGTCTACCTTTGATCCAACAAATCTCTGCCAATGAATTTTACTTGCAGGAGGATCATGTGGTGGTTGGCAAGCTGAACTTGTGATATATAGGCCAGATGCCAGATTTTGCCAGGAACCAGGCAAGGATTGAGGGGCTCAAGTCTAATCCTGAAATGCTAAGCATCTCCTACTCTCACTAAGGGGAGTTAAGAACACTCGTTCCATTCAGGAAGCGCTAGCTATCAGCAAATGCACGCTCTGTAGGAAGCTCTTGTAAACAATTTACATAGTTCAGTGTAATAATATAGAACCTCATGCTGGAAACAGGTTAATGCTTTAAATTTGTAAACTTCAAAAAGACCAGTAATGGCAAAGGAATTTTTGACCACTGTGTGTTGAGGGACATATTTGAGAGCAGCCCTGAGGAGAAGGACATGGTGGTGTTGGCTGATGAGAAGCTCAATGTGACCCTGCAATGTGTGCTTGCAGCCCAGAAAGCCAACCATATCCTGGGCTGCATCAGAAGAAGCGTGGCCAGCAGGTTGAGGGAGGTGATTCTGCCCCTCTACTCCGCTTTCGTGAGACCCTACCAGGAGTACTGCATTCAGCTCTGGAGTCCTCAGCACAGGAAAGACATGGACCTGTTGGAGTGGGTCCAGAGGAGGGCCATGAAAATGATCAGAGGGATGGAACACCTCTCCTATGAAGAAACGCTGAGAGAGTTGGGGTTGTTCAGCCTGGAGAAGAGAAGGCTGTGGGGAGACCTTATAGCAGCCTTCCAGTATCTGAAAGGGGTCCACAAAAAAGCTGGAGATGGACTTTTTACAAGGGCATGTAGTGATAGGACAAGGGTAATGGCTTTAAACTGAAACAGGGTCGATTTAGACTAGATATAAGGAATAAATTTTTTACAATGAGGGTGGTGAGGCACTGGAACAGTGCCCAGAGAAGTTGTGGATTCCTCATCCCTGGAAGTGTTCAAGGCCAGGTTGGATGGGGCTTTTAGCAACCTGGTCTAGTGGAAGGTGTCCCTGACCATGGCAGGGGGGCTGGAACTAAATGATCTTTAAGGTCCCTTCCAGCCCAAACCATTCTATGATTCTACAATATTAGCTGAATAGTGACATGACTGCATGCCAATATTAGGATCACAGAAGTTGCCAGACTGAATCAAACCAGTGGTGTGCGAAGATTTGTACTACGGAAGATGGGAAACCGTTGCAGGCAATTATATACCGTATAAACTTGTCTAGGGTGGTAGTTTCTGTCTAATCACAGAATTTTACTAACTGGTGTCCTGAAACAAGAGGATTCACAGCTAAGGTAATGTTTATTTTGTATTTAATTTAACTGTGTACGTTCGCATGGTCTCTTGGCAACCAGCAGATTCTTTTTTGGTCCTCCTAAGTTATTAGTCTCACTGATTACATCTGTGCTAGTAAATAAAACAGATTCAGACCCATTGTCTGCCTGAGGGTAAGTGATGTGGCACATCTCATGTTGTGGGAAGGCCAGGAAATGATTTCCGTCCCCAGGACTGATGGCACCAACTGGCTTGCATTTACACTGCCACTCTGCAGTGGAGTGTGTGTACAATATGATGGCTTGGCCCAGTGTTTCCTTAGGACCCAAATGGTGGTCCTAGGACATAGGAATAATTTTTTCTGTGGTTTTTTTTTTTTTTTTCTGCTCAAAGTATCTGAAATAATGTCAGCAATATGTCAGAGTCTGATAGAGTGGCATTTTAACAACATGAAACCAAGAACATATATTTAATGGCCTGGAGTGCATCTGGGAGTATCTGATCCTTTGAGGATATTGTTGGAGGGCAGAAAGAGACAAACCAGTGCATTGTTATCCATACAAGAACAGCTGTATTTCCCGAAGAGAACTACTCCCAAATATTGCTTTGCAAGAAAGCAAGTTGGAGCTGCTGAGAAGAGTGCAAAGAAATAAGATAATGTTTAAGCAATGGGAATGCCCGGAGGTCCAGTGTATAAGCAGACTCCCTGGTCCTCTTTTGTGCTTAGCAGTGTAGAGATTCTCAGTGACACCTTGCAGCAGTGAATTCCAAAGTCAATTATGTTTCACCAAAAACGCGTATCCACGTAGCAGCTGGATACCTGTTGATTGCATTGAACATTCTTTGCCTCTTGTGTAATGAGAGGCGATAAAGAGGCGCACGTAGTCTATAATCTTCATACCATTTGTTGGTCTGTAGACTGTTTCCATTTCCCCTTTTAATCAAAAAAAAGCTATTTGGGTTTTAGGCTGCAAAACAATTTTGGCAGAAAACCTCTCTGTGTTCTGTGCACGTAGATGTCCAGCAAAAAGAATTATCTGACTTCTAGGCATTATTGTATTAAAAATCACGAACACTGACTTATTTTTTTTAGTGACTTCCCATATCAAAATCTTTCCATTACCTGCAATATTTTTAGAAAATCAAATAACCAGATGTGAGCCTAGAAAATCTATTTGGTCATTTGGTGTTTTGTATTAATTTTGTGAACTACCTTGAACTAAAGAAGATCTCCCAAAGTGGCTACCCAAAGTAGCTCTGTAGCCTCAGGGCAAAGCATGAAGTCCAGTTTACTTAGATATGGATACATGCCAGTCCTGTGTTATTTGGGATGTTTGGTGCTACTGGAAACCAGGCCACTCTAGATTGTATGCTCCCACATGAAGCTGAACGTCTAGCTTTGACATTACAAATTGGAATACAGACCTACCCAAAGTGGTTTGGCTTTTGAATCATCTCAGACCTTATTTTTTTCACTGAAACGATAAACCCCACTATTATTGTTATATGCATGCTCCCCAATGCCTTTATAGTAAATTTTCTAAAAAATCCTTAGAAAATGAGACAGTAGCTGTTAAAATGCAATGCAGTGTTGGACTAAGGTGTATCTGTGATTGATCTGACAGAAACCTTAACCTACTTTCAAGGACATTCTTTCCTTAGATCTTCTTAATGACTTAAATGAGTTTATCTTTTAAAAAATCTGCTTTTATTTTATTTTAGAAATCCCTTACATATTGTCCTCTGTCATTCAGAGTGGTTGCGCTTGCAGCTTAAATTAAACAAGGTACTGTGCTTTAGGAAACTGGGAAGAAATATCTGTTAAGGCTCTATGAGTGATAAGATACCACAAAGCAAAATACCATATATTGCATGCTCCAGAAAATACAGTTAATTTTCAGTTCTGAATTGTGTTTGTTAATAAAGAAGATCTATTTATGTATTCACCATAAACGATGCTGTCACTGGTACTACATAGTCAAGTTGCTGTTGCTTGTGGGAACAGTAATGTTCCCCCCTCTCCCCCCTTTACTGTTTTATGGTTCTTGTATCTTAAGTCAAGATTGAATTGCAAGCAGCTCTGAACAGAGTCCAAGATCCAAGAACTGTTTTTGTGAAGTAGATAGGACACTTGTGTGTTAAAAATGAATAAACTCCTAATCTATTTTTGAATATTAATTCTTCATTTGCATAAATTTTCGTTAAAATTTGCATTTGCATAGTTGTTTTGCATTGAAAATCTTTTCTAAAAATACTTACAAGGGGGAAGGAAAATCATAAGAATTGCAAGAATAATGAGAATAATCAAATTAAGAATATTTTAAAATAAGAGTAAATTAATAATTACTTTAAGAATTACGAGCTGATTAGGAAATGAAAGGAGACGAAAGTGTGAAAGCAGAAAAGCCCCAAATATTCTGTGATCTGGGACTTCATACTCTACATTGCAGTCCATCCCATGGGGATAACACAAAGCATTCAAAAGATGAAATGTGGTGATGGGAAGAGGAGCAGAAAAATTTAGTTTAACTGCTGGCCCCCACTGTGCCTTCTTACAAGCAACGTGGTGACGTTTCATAAAGAACTGAGTAAGTCAGTCTAGTTTAAGACAAGATTGCAATAACGCAGAGAAAAAACATCTCTTGTCTGACATAAATTCTGTCACTTTGGTGATCTTGAATAGAGTGGGAACAGTTAACAAGAGCTGGGAAGGAGTTTTTGGGGAAAACCTTTTCCAGTGAAAAATGCAGTCCGACAACACAGAAATGTTTTACACTTTCATGTCTAGAAAATCTACTGGTTTTATGTTTGCTTTCTTGTTACTTAATTGCTCATGTAGCTTTCACAAAGGTAGTCCTGTATAACATCTTCCATGCGTAAAAAATACAGAATCAATGCTGGGTTTTTAGAGTGTCTCCTGAAATTACCTGTTTACATTACTTTCCTTTTAGTTTTATCTGTGATGTGAGATGACTAATGCATAACTTGGTAACAGTGCATCAGTGCAGTGTTTATAATCTGTGAAGATCCGTATTTGTCTAATCTCAGCTAAAGACTTCCAGCTCCCAGATAATAAAATGTTCACAGAATTTAATTGACCCGTGTCTGATCCCTTATTGAACTGGTGTTGGCCTAGGGCTTGTAGCTGAGCTTAAGATACAATTATATGTATTCAAACTATGTCACTTTACAACCCACCTAAGCATCTTATTTCGGATGCAGCCATATGGAATGATGATGCCAAGGCTATATAACCTACTTACTGCAATTTCGAGAACTCAGAAGCATAGTAATTGTCCCAAAGCCCTCAAGAACCATGAATTATTTGCATTTCTTCAGGGAGTTGTTTTCCTGCAGGACAAATAGCAGTTGGCAGAGGAGTAAGCCTCAAAGACTAATTTAATTTAAAAGCATACATTCTGATACAAATAAACATGCTTCAACATGAACTGTAGCTGTGGATCTTAAAGTGCGATGGTACTAGGAAAATCTGTGTTTTCAGAAATTCTTTTGAAGTGCATGATTAAATACTAATGAGGGAAATAAAAGAAGATCACTTCATCTTTATTGTCTGAATGATGTGACTGTATTTTCGTCAATCCTGCTTACCAGAGAATGTAATACTAGAAAACTCGTATTCCCTACCTTCATATGAATCAGAACTAAAAGATACAGAAGGCTGCGTTTCAATGAGATGCTGATTTCTTTGCCCTTTGATGAACTAAATGAATTTGAAGACATGCAATGTGTCTTTGCTTATTTCCCAAGCACTTTATACAGCTAGTAGACTCTCAAAGGTCTGATTGCTTTTTCTTCAAAAATGTGATATATTTTGCATTGAAAATCCAATTTATTGCTATGAAACCCTCACAACAACAGACATTGTTCACCTCTAGTTGTATTTATTGGCTCTTTTGAGGTTATCTCAGGCACATAATAAGCATTACCAGCCCATCCATTAATAAATGTCTCCAAGACCAAGACAGCAGAAATGCTTTGCCCATCAGAGCATATTACAGACCTGATACTGCACTCTGACTACAATGCCTTGTCTTTCTTGGAAGCCACATCAAAATAAAAGAAGACAAATTAGTGCTTGAAACCTAGAAAGGAAAGTATTTTGAACTGTAAAATACTGTAGAAAATAGACGGGCATCTTGACCAAAATACTGTCACTCCAGACATTTCTGTATAATTTTAAGATTCTTACAATTACGTTTGCTTTGTTTTTTTGGGGGGTATTTATTTATGGTTTTTAAGTTTAATGTCAATGTCGTCACGCTGCTTCCTTGGTGACTTTCAACCTTCTTGTGCACTGATCATTGTTGCTGTATGGAGGCAATGCTGACTTTGTTGTTTCAGTTTTGATTATAAGAGGCTTTGTTAAACACACAAGACAAGTTCCAGGTTCTGATATAATCGTCCTTTTTTTTTGCCACTCCAGCCTTTTTCAAATACATTGTTTAAAATTTAGTAGTTTCTGGCCTCAGCAGTGATGCGTCTGAAAATCCCGAATCAATTGTTCTTCGCTTATCTCTGCACAAATTCATTAAAGCATGATGCTGGTATAGTGGGATTTTCAGATGCATTTTCAAAACTTTGCCCCAAAGCATTTTACAAAACAAAGTTCAGAATCGCATCATTATTCAACAAGGCATATAAGCTTGGCTTAAGTACTTTGCTGAGATGTCTATTTTCGTGCTTAAAATCATGCGTTGACTTATGCTTGTGTTTTGTGATCCTGTAATACTAGGGGTTGTAATTATGAAATGAAGGGTGCATTTTCAGGCACCATATTTTGCTGTTTTTCAAATGAAAATAAGCCAAATTATTTTCTCCAGCTGTCTTGTCCCTTGAACCAGCAGTGAGAGAAACCCCCTTGCACTGCTCCCTCAGTTTAGGTTGTTTCCTATTCTGAAAGCTCACTACCACTTCTGCACAAAGGAAACTCCTGCCGCTATTTCTTCAAAACCTCTAACTGACTCAGGTCCACTTTATTTTATACTTGCTTTCTTTTATTATTGATTAACTAAATAAATCTTTGGATAAGCAAAGGAAGTAAATTTATGTCTATTTTACAACAGTTATCCTCATCAGAAAAATAAACATTTAAAAACCTACTGGAGATGCTGTTTCAGAGTATAATTAACTAAATTATAGGGAAAGAAGTTTGGCATTGGTCTTTAATATGTCACCTTGCATGGTGTTTCCTTTATTGAAAACGGCATTTATATGAAGCAGCTAGCCTGGAGATCGCCGTGCATGGATGTTGGTACATCCTCTTATTAGAGATCATTAGGAATGAGAAAGGAGGACTCTGAGAACAGGAAGTGTCATAAACCATTTTGTTGCTTCTGGACTATGTCTTGGGTAACGTTGTTTATGTCTTGGCTGCAATGCTGACATTTTGTGAATGCTGTCTCATTTAATAAATATAAATGTGATTACCTTGAATAGGCTGTTTGGAGTGCACTGTAACAAGATTTTTCCCTTTTCCCTTATGAGATACTTCTGAAAAGTATATAATGTTTTCTTCCACTGGTTCATTAGGACCAAATCCAAGACTCACTTCTCAGGTCGAGTAAATGGAGTACCTGGTGGAGAAGCCACCAGCTGGGGAGGGCAGAACCCAGATTATCAGGACAGTCTGCTCTGCATGGGAGAGAGACTTCAGTGGTCTCACTGCTGCTGTCTCCAGCCTAAAACTTCTGATGTCTTCATCACACTCAGTTTTTTTAGTGGGAAACCAAGGCAGAGCGAGACTTAGCAATTCATGCGGTCAGGGAGGAAATCTGAAGCAGTGCAATCAATAATAGAACCGATTCCCCTAAATGCAAGGCTAATTCTCTGTCAGCTGCTTCGGTGATTAAAAAAAAAATAGTTATGAGACAGTGAGAGCCTGATGCATTCTGTGCATATGCAGAGAAGGCACAGGACAATAAACATATAGGTGAGATACTAATCCTGTGGGACATTAGAGGGCCTTGCACAACAGAGGCATAAACATATGGAGGGTAAATATCAGGCACTAATTTGATTAGAAAATCAATACTTAGAACAGTATCCTTGCACTTTAGTCAATTAGACAATGATCAACAAAAGTCCCTGGGCTGCTTACGCATGTTACATTAGATCTTTATTGGATAAAAGCCGCAACCAGGAACCAGAACTCCCTTCTCCCACCTGAGTGCCCTAACTTCGAGGCTGGGGCCACAGTCCTTTACTCCAGGTCTTTCTGGCTTGTGAAGATTCCTCTTTGGCTGCCCAGAAGAGCAGTTGCTGCAGCAAAGATCTCTCCCCGCCCCCCGCCATCGAAACGCCCCAAACGTCTGGTGCTTTTGTGCACTCCTTTACATACAGCCCATCAAACCCACGGGGCAGGACAGCGTGGGGTCAAGATCTCACCCCCCTGGCAGGTGCATGCTCTGCCTGCCAGGGTCACCATGAGAAGTGCTGATGCCTCCCTTTGCTCTTTTGGTGGCTGTCTTTTAAAATAAGTGAGCCCTGTGCATATGAATGTCTATCCCTAGCTGGGACATCTGCACTCTGAGCAGAGGTATTTGGTGTTGGTCTGACTGGCCCCAAGCACCCCAAAAGGGTGGGAGGCTTTTTATGGCCATTTCCTATTGACTGCCTCTAGGACAGGGCTCATGCAGAGGGATGCTCTCTGGTTCAATTTTCTCCCCTCCACTGCCTGCAAAGGGAGATGTAATCTGGATGCCCCTGCTGAGAGTCAGGATCCCAATTTTAATATTGCAGTCCACAGTTTGGGTACCAGAAGAGGATGGGCTGGATCTTGCCCATTGTTTTATCTTTTTTCTTTTAATTCCATCTATTTTGCCCTGTCTCGACCATTGGAGGACCTAGTCCCCATCCTGGATTTTTTGCAGAATCCAAGTTCATTGTTTGAGTACAAACACTGTGTGACACCCTTTTTGCTGCATGAAGACCCTTGTTCCTCAGCCTGTGAGTAAGCAGAAGCCAGGATTCTTCTCTTGTAAACTGTATTTTAGTCATTCAAGGTTTTTGTAATCTGAATGTATACTGGGTATATTAATAATGTAATTAGATATTAAGTTTCAGTTCATGTTCTCCTTTTCCTTAATGTGATTGGATGGTATTTTATTTCCTGATTTAAAATATTGGTTCTGGATGTCAGGCTCCTAAAAAATGTTTGATTGGTAATTGCAGAATGGTAGATCAAATCAATGATATGAAACCAAGTGTGCATTTTACACATTAGCTGAGAGCTGTACTGGTCTGACCTCATTCACGCTCAGTTTTATGCTGCTGCCCTTTTGCTGATGTAATGGAGTTAATCCAGATTTACATGGCTGGACAGGGCAGAGCACAAAGAGAAGGAATGGATGTCTCTGTGCAACTCTGGCTGTGGATGGCTGCATGGGGAGAGGGTGGGTGTTGCTGCACCCCTGTGTGTCTGTACCCCGAGAGGTGCCTGTGCCCCGGTACCCCAGCAGGATCCCTAGGCACAAGCTCCCAGTGTGCTCCTGAGCTGCACCCTGTCCTGGCAGCCAGGGTCCCCTGGGCTGGGGAGAGTGGGAGGAGGAAGAAGGGGACCCTCACCTCTCCTTGCCTGGTGTTTGCCTAAGTTAGAGAGTGACTTGCTGATTTTCCTTCACCTATTTTACACCAAGACACCATAAAAATGTCTTAAAATGGGAGTAAAAGACAAGCACTTGGGTCTTTTGGGAGAGCCATATTTTTTGGGGAAAGACATTTTCCTTCACTTTTGTACTGCACTAAGCCTTTGGATTAACAGTGTTCATTATAGTGATAGTAACTGTACACCCAGAACAGCAACTGTAGCCCAGGTGTCTCTCAAAAATTTAGAACTGGTTGAAAATAAATTGATTTGATCTCAGTCTGAGTTTCTCCTACTTGGCCCCAGGCATGGATGGAACTAGATGAGCTCCTTGCTTTTTGTAGTTCAATAGGATTCATTTAATTCAACAAATTCCATAAAGAACCTTGACGTTTCTTAACAGTGAGCTTTATTTTACTCAATACATCTCTTCCACTACTTAGATTTTTATCACCTTGGAAGCAGTGCGAGAATTAGGCACTCCATTACCCCAGCCGATGTTGCAAAGCACATTTATGTATTGATGACTTGCGGGGCCTTTTCAGCTATTTGATGTGTGCACCGAGGGTGATGATAACTGTTGAATCGAAAGCGCGTGCGTGCTGGAGATGTTGGTAATGTTTGGTGTCAGTGAGAAATGTGATGGTACTGGGTAATCCCTTAAGGTTGGTCCTGTGTGGGGTGAGAACTGGCTGCTTAATGTGTTACTTGTTTGTCCACTGTAATGGAAGACATTTGGAGAACCTTAAATCCACCCTAATGCACCTGCACCTTTTGCGGAGGAGTTGTTATTACGTTATCTCAGTTAATATTTGTATAGTGCTCATAGCGTTCTGTGTGCCTCACAGAAATAAAGACGAACTCTGTGCCTTGAAGAGCTTGCAAATTAATGTCTCCACAGAGCTCAGCAGTCTTGTGGATTGTAAATTGCAAGGACAGGCCTTAAAAAAACCCAATAAGGTGATGTGGGGAAACATTGTACCAAATGGTGTACAGTGAAACTGCAGGTAGCAGCCATTAAGCTTGAGATTTGTCAGTTCTGCTATTTCTGTATCGATTTTTTAAATTATTTTCTGATGTTTTTATTTTAGGCATTTTGCATGCATCTCATCCCAGAATGAAAGAGTAGTAGTGGACTGTGGAAGGCAGGGCCAGGTAAAAGTTTCTTGCAGGCAAATTGGCACAAAGAAAAGGAAAAATGCTACCATTGCTACTTCATTCCTAGGATATAGGATCTAAGCTTATCACCAGAAATTTGTCAAGAATTTGCTGTCACTTAAAAATATTGAGACTAATGCTAAATGGGGCTCAGAGAAGACATCTCTGCTTTTCAGAACCTCCTGGTTTGGATTTGCCTGTGAAACTCTTGCAAAATTGTCAATATTTTTTTCTGCCTCTTGCACTAATGGCATGTACGCTTGCACTAATGGCTTGTAAACACTTTGTGCTCAGCACTGGTGAGGCCGCACCTTGACTACTGTGTTCAGTTTTGGGCCCCTCACTACAAGAAGGACATCGAGGTGCTGAAGTGTGTCCAGAGGAGGGCAATGACGTTGGTGAAGGGTCTAGAGAACAAGTCTTCTGAGGAGCAGCTGAGGGAATTGGGGTTTGTTTAGCCTGGAGAAGAGGAGGCTCAGGAGAGACCTTCTTGCTCTCTACAACTACCTGAAAGGAGGTTGTAGCAAGGTGGGGATTGGTCTCTTCTCCCAAGTAATAAGCAATAGGACAAGAGGAAATGGCCTCAAGTTGTGCCAGGGGAGATTTATATTGGATATTAGGAAAAATTTCTTCACCAAAAGGGTCATCAAGCACTGGAACAGGCTGCCCAGGGAAGTGGTTGAGTCCCCATCCCTGGAGGTATTTAAAAGATGGGTAGACGTGGTGGTTAGGGACATGTTTTAGTGGTGGACTTGGCAGTGCTAGGTTAACAGTTGGACTTGATGATCTTAAAGGTCTTTTCCAACCTAAATGATTCTGATTCTATGAAGAAAATGGAAAATAGATATGAATATAATAACGGAAAAATAAAAATTCCTCAGTTATAGTCATATAGAGTTTCATTTCTTCTCCTATTCCTTGTTCCCCAGACTGTAAGATCTGGAAAAGTACATGGAAAATACCTCTTACTTGCTATCAGTTTGGTCCTGGATGTGATGATACACAATTCTCAAGTGATGCTTATACTGAGATAGTAGAGAACCTAACTCATACTTTCAGCTTGTTTGATGTCCTTCTTTGATTTCCAAAAATTTTAAAGAGTTTTTTTGTAGGAGGCTTTCTGGATTTGCACATACTTCAAAAATTTAGAATTTTTTTTTTACATATTTACCTCTTGATGCTTCTTTTCATTTTTCAACTTCTGGTCAGAGGTATTGAATCTTAGCATTATCATTGTATATTGTGCTATTTATTCTAGGAGCACTGGAAGATCCAATCCAAAATGTAACAGCTCAAATGTGTCAGAAAAATATATGAACACGTATCAGGATACATTTGGCCCAAGAGCACAGTAACTTTAGGAAGTCAGATGAAGGTGCTGCCTTCTTTGACATCAATGTTGCCAACCAGTAACACGTTGAATAGCTGTAGCCATGTGGTCCTGCACAGACTCCCAGATTCTGCTCTCAGTTTCACCTTGTCCTCGCTCTGGCATGAGCTACATCTGTTCACCAACTATGTGCTTTGTGCCCAGGCTTCCCTACCCACATGCAGGGGATGTGGACATTCACATCACCCTGCTGCTGCTAGCCCACTTCATAAACATGGGGCAAGTCATTCTGGATCTCACTTAACTTGGCAGCCCATGAGTTGGGTATCTAATTTGTAAGAGAGGTCTCTCTGTAGTCAATGGAGAGAGACAGGAAGAGAAGGAAGGGATGGGAAGCTGCTCAGGATAGTATGCTTAATCTGAAGAGACACGTCTGAGGTGGGTAAAATAAATTACTTGTCTCTGGAAGAGTTTATCTCTTCCCGTTGTGCTTTGGAGGAGCCTGGACACCTATCTCAGATCTCAATCCTCATTTTTACATGGCTAAAGTTACATTAGATCAATCTCATATTTTGTTTATTTTATTATTTTAGATGGTAACTTCTTCATGAGGGAAGTAGTGCTTCCTACCCACTGGGGTAGTAGCTAGTATAATGGCATCTGATTTCAGCTGAGGTCTATAAATGATGTAATAAAAGAAAATTACTTTGCTGCTTTCTGTTCTTTCATTACTGATTCTTCAAGGTTTTAATCAACTTTACGATGTGGATTTTAAAATATCATGTTTCTGTGGGGTACCAAACATAAACACTTAGAAAACGAACAACCATTGTTTTTGAGAAGACTTCCAGTATTTGAAATAACTTATAGGTACAGTTAGCTGCTCAGATAACTGAATTCAAAATACTTGATTGATGCCTCAGGACAATTGGCTTTCATAATTTATTCCAGGTGTTTTATATACAGCAATGCCAGTTGCAGAATATTCATACCTGCATACGTTTTATTGGTAGAAATGTTCTATCACATTTACAAAGTTGGGCAGCCCCAGAACAGTAAACTTAAATGGGGGACTGTCTCTGGGTATTGTTGGAGAAAGAACTTCACAGTCCCTCCAATTTCCCCTGCTTTTCTTCTTTTCCCTTCCCCTGCTGGAGGGTTCTGCTGTGAAGCGTTTACTCACTTTTGGTGGTTTATTGCTGTTTACTGAAGTTGAAAAAGACTGGAAACTCTTCTTCCGCCATTGCCCTCATCCTACCCCTGGTACTGTAGCACTGTTTGGGATTGTTGCTTTGCTATTTCCAGCATTACAGAATACAACAGAGTCATAGAACAGCCCAGGTTGAACGGGACCTCCAAAGATCATCTGGTTCAAATTTTCATGGGAAAGGTGCCTAGATGAGATTATCTAGCACCCTGTCCAATTGCATCTTGAAAACCTCCGGTGATGGGGACTCTGCCACATCCCTGGGGAGGTTGTTCCAGGGATTAATTGTTCTCACTGTAAAAAATTTATTTCTTATGTTGAGATGAAACCTTTCCTGGTGCAACCTGTATCCATTACAACTTGTCTTCTCCATGTTAGTCCTTGTAAAGAGAGAGCCTCCATCCTCTTTGTAGCCACCCTTTAAGTACTGGAATACTGCAGTGAGGTCCCCCCAAACCTTCTCTTCTCCACAGAGAAAAGACCTAACTCTTTCAGTCTTTCCTCTTCTGTAGGGTAGCTTCTCCAGCCCTTTGATCATCTTTGTGTGCTCCTCCCCCCTCCCTGCCCCCCCCCCACCCCCCCCTTCTTTGGACCTCCTCCAGTCTGTCCTCATCTTTCTTGAATTGTGGGGACCAGACCTGGACATAGTACTCCAGATACAGCCTGACAAGCGCTGAGTAGAGTGGGATGATCGCATCTCTATCTCTGCTAGTAATGCCCCTGCATATGTGGCCCAGGAGCCGATTTGCCTTCATTGCTGCAGTGGCGTACTGCTGACTCATGTTCAGCTTGTTGTCCACCAGGACCCCCAGGTCTCTTTCAGCAAGGTGCTCCCCAGCCACATAGATCCTAGCCTGTACTGAGTTCTTTGGTTATTTTGTCCCAGGTGCAGGACTTTGCACTTGTCTTTGTTAAACTTCATACAGTTCCTGCTAGCCCACTCTTTCAGCCTGTCCAGGTCTCTCTGTAAGATGTCTCTCTCTTCTAATGTGTTCACCTCACCACTCAGTATGGTGTCATCAGCAGACTTGGTGAGGGAGCACTAGACACTCATGTCAGAAGGCTGCTTCCCATACTGCCTGAATTTTCAGCATCTTATTTCTAGTTGATCCTACATATTTTCTAACATACAAATGTCTCCAGAGAGTCACAGAATCATGGAATCATTAAGGTTGGAAAAGACCCTTAAGATCATCGAGTCCAACCATTAACCTATCACTGCCAAGTCCACCACTAAACCATGTCCTCAAGCACCACGTCTACCCCTCTTTTAAATACCTCCAGGGATGAGGACTCAACCACTTCCCTGGGCAGCCTGTTCCAATGCCTGACTACCCTTTCAGTGAAGAAGTTTCTCCTAATACCCAACCTAAACTTCCCTTGGTGCAGCTTGAGGCTGTTTCCTCTTATCCTATCACTTGTTACCAGGGAGAAGAGACCAACCCCCACCTTGCTACAGCCTCCTTTCAGGGAGCTGTAAAGAGCAAGAAGGTCTCCCTTCAGCCTCCTCTTCTCCAGGTTAAACAACCCCAGCACCCTCAGCCACTCCTCATAAGGCTTGTGCTCTAGACCCTTTACCAATGTCGTTGCCCTTCTTTGGACATGCTCTAGCACCTCGATGTCCTTCTTGTAGTGAGGGGCCCAAAACTGAATGCAATACTCGAGGCGCGGCCTCACCAGTGCTAAGTACAGGGGCAATATCACCTCCCTGGTCCTGCTGGCCACACTATTGCTGATACAAGCCAGGATGCTGTTGGCCTTCTTGGCCACCTGAGCACACTGCTGGCTCATGTTCAGGCGGCTGCCAACCAACGCTCCCAGGTCCTTTTCCGCCTGGCAACTTTCCAGCCACTCCTCCCCCAGCCTGTAGCGTTGCATGGGGTTGTTGTGACCGAAGTGCAGGACCCGGCGCTTAGCCTTGTTGAATCTCATACAGTTGGCCCCGGCCCATCGGTCCAGCCTGTCCAGGCCTCCCTACCGTCCAGCAGATCGACACTTCCACCCAACTTGTTGTCATCTGCAAACTTACTGAGGGTGCACTCAATCCCCCTTTTGCCTCCTCTGTTTACCAGTGCAAAAACTTTCATTAGCATCTAAGCTGCCTCCATGGGCTGACAGATCAGACAAAGCAGGGCATCCTGGGTGCCCTGGGAGCCTCCTGGAGCTACACACTGGGCCGAAGGATGACAGCTGTAGCACCCGCACTCTGTGTGCAACAAGGACCACTGAACACAGATGCAGATTTTGATTGTTGCTTTTTTTCTATAACATATTGTTACATTTTCTTCTTTTCAAGTAGAAGAGGGTACTTGCTGTTTATGATGGTCTTCAGCCATTCCAGATCTCCTTTTCACATGGCTGTGATTATTCCTTCCATCTTAGCTTCCTGGTCCTCAAGAGCATGCAACAGGTAGTCACAGGAGCAGACACCCTCCTTAATAGCTTTTCTCCTTTTTTATCCTCTGATTTTTTTTTCCTTTTCAGTGGAGCCCAATATGAGGTTTAATCTTCTCTTTATTCTTCCTGAACCTTCAGTCCTTGCTTTTCACATTCCTGTCTGTCATCTGTGTATCAGCATTATATAACTAATAAAAGTATTATCTGCAAATAGGAATACACCCAACTATCTAGTTTCAGATGTTATGGTGCAGGCTGTGTACAGTTACTGAATGATGTGCTATTTTGCAAATCAACCAAATGTTCTTATTTTTTCTGTTCAGTATTGTTTAAGATTTTCTTCAATCAAGAGGAAACATACATACAAACAAAAATGAGAAGAGAGTTTGAACACACAAAGTGAAGTATGCATGGTGAAGTATTTATGGTACCAGTGTCTGCATTTGCTGGGTGTGCAGGTATTTCTGTACATGGGGAGGTGGAACTGGCAAAATAAGAGCAAAAGCTCTGTCCTTATTACCAGGGCTCAAGAGTGTTTGCCAAGGGCTGTGAAAGATGCCAGCCTGCCCCCTTTCCCCTGACATTGTCTGTCTCTGGATGGCTCTTGATGGCTGGAGCCTGCAAGGCATGGTCAACACTTCTGCCACCACCACCTTTCTCAGCAGCGCCCTTCTGGAGGAGACATAGCAATCTGGAAATCCATCCTTCCACCAGACTCAAAGACACAGGCAAGGGAGGATTTGAAATGAGACCTGATGCCCAGCTGATGCGCTAAGCCCCAAATATATTTTCCCTGTGAAAATCTCACTCTCAATGCTTATTATCTGTTGATCAATTGGTGTTTCTATTTCCACTGCTCCTTGGCAGCTCAAATGCATTGTGACTGACTCGTTCAGACAGCTAGGTCAGAACAAATTGTACTAATTGCACGCAACCATTTTACTTCTAAATTTCTGCCTGTGCAAGAATATCCTAGAGCTAATCTTAGGTAACGTACCTATTTGATTATTTCCCTAATTAGACACAGGTTACTGCATGTTAGAACATTGGCTTCAAATGATATTTTATTTGGGGGGATAATGACTTGACCCCCACCATTCCCCCACTCACAAGGTGCTCTGGAGGTGGCTTTATTGTGTGTGCTTCAGGCTGTCTTCCCTGGCAGCATCAGTGGAGTCAGCATCATTTAGCATCTTTGCCAGGTGCTCTCAGGCCTGCCCCAGGACAGGGAAGAGACAGTAGTGAGCTAAGCCAGGCTCTACGCTTTCTCAGTTACGTACTTTTCCCTGGGGAGGGCAGGGGAATAGAGAGAGGACAAGCAGCAAGCAGACCAAGGCATCCACTCCTGTTTTTCTCAGTCGACTTGCTGTGGGACACAGCAGGCCCAGTGCCTCGCCACTCCCGGGAGAGCAGTCATTAGTGGATTACTAAAACACGTGGTGTGTCTGTCTTATGGCTGGATTTATTAACAATGTCATTTTGAGTCTCCTGAAGATCAGTCCTGTGCTCTCTCAGGAATACCTCGCATGGTTGTGCAGGAAAAAAAATACCTTTCCATTAAGCAAGCTATTAAGTGACAGCTGTAAGAAAATGTATTAAGCTACATAATTTGGAAACCCTTCCAGGAACACTCCCTCCCCCCTGGTTTCCAGTGAATGCATTATTGGCAGAGAGCTAGAAACTCTTTCAGTTGTGGTGCTGAAAAAATTAATAGCTTCTTTAAGGAGCTGTGACATTTTGAAAAGCCAGGGCTCTGACATCCTGCATAACAGCATGTTCTGGAAAGCCCGAAGCTGTCCCCAGCTCCAGACTTTCACGGCTGTAGAACACACTGGTGGGAGAGTTGCTCCTCCTGATCCAGGTATAAAAATAACTCCCTTAATTCCAAAGAGTTAGAGATCACTCAACGACATTACCAGAACTGGCTCATGAAAGCAATGTTTGGGGCCAGCTAGGTGGTCAGCAGGAGCAGTCACCTCCTGGGATGTCTCCCGTGACTTACAAGTCACAGAGGGAAACCCAGAGGGACTCCTTGTCCACTCTTTTGAAGTTTACATGCACACTACACAGTCTTGAGTCACTGAGCTTCCTGGTTGTGTATTGAGATGTAGCAGTTCCAGCATATAAACTAATATAGCCTTGAAGAACACAATTTAAAGTAAAACCACTGATAGAGCTTTGACTATAAAGGTGTGAAGAATGGCATGGTGATCATAAACTCCAGCCTTAAAAATAAATCACATAAACCAGATGTAGCAATTTATGTGGTTGAACCATTACAAAGTAATTCTGTATTCTGTACTGTGGTGCTCAAAGAGCACTAAATCTGGAATATGTTCTTTTCTGGCAAAGTCATTTAACCTGTAAAATCCTGCATCTTTAACATACTGCAAGAATTTGATTAGTATAAAACCTCAAAGGTTAAAAAATGCCACATGTCATATTAAAATCTCCTAAAATTATTAGAACCCAAAGGTCATCATGTTAGTTGGAGATTTAGAGTTTCACAGTTCAGTTTCCTCCCCTTTTTGCAGAGGGCTTCTCTTCTGTGTAACAGAAGTTATTCCTTCCCTAAAGGTTAATTTGCAAGACTAGGTTTGGTTCAGTGCTTTGCATGGATTAGCTGCCTTCTAATTCAAGAGCAACATCAATACTGAGCCCTTCTTCACCCGTGGTATGCAGGCACTTTATTGGAGTGGAGGGACAGCACTAGGCTCTACATTCAGTTGTGCTATAAGTTGCAGCTCTTCTGTCAATTAATGGGGTTATTGGTACTTGCCAGTACATCTGGAATTCATCCTCTCTCTTTACAGCGCTTTGGTATTTAACATCACAGCACACCACCTGGGATAAATGTGTAGGCTCCTCCTCTAATCAGGGGAGACAGGAAGGCTCCAATGTGCATTGTTATATGGGATGTAAACTGACTCCTAAAAGTCTGTCTTTCACTATTTCCCAAAGAATGACTCTACATGACTAAGTTGGATTGTATTAATCCTTCCTCTTTGTCTTTCTAGCTGAATTTTTCTGCATCTAGAGTCCTGCAGTAAGTTTATGGTCTGCCTTTTTGTGAGATGAAGTATTCCCCATACAGATATCCTTCCCCATAGAAAATGCAGTAATTAAACTCCAGGAAATAAAGTGCTTGTCATGGGTAGGAAAAAAGAATACAGAAAAGGAATGTTTGTGAGCTGCTCAGATACAGAGGTGAGTATAGTCAAGTTAAGTGATCAGATAATAAATCCCTTTTTTTTTTTTTTTAATAGAATGGTCTTCCTAGAAAAAAAAAATCCATTCTGCTAATATAAGAATGTTTTATAGGAAAGTGCTGATCTTTGCAAACCTTTTACTGGGAAAAAGCTGAACATTTTACTTCCAAGATTTTTTTTTTCCAGAAGTCTTAATTTTCTCTGAGATTCTGATGATCCTTTAGTTTTAAGGAAGGCTTTTAAAAAAGTCTAGTTGACAGACTTGCCTGTGAATAAGTGTGTTGTCCACCAGCCCTAACACTTACATTATCTAACTTTCCCCTTCTCAGGTGGTGCTCCTAGCTGGTGCTCCTAGCTAGCTGTAGTCCATGCATTTGTATTCCTGTTTCCTACGAACTAGCAGTTTTGTCTTTAAGGATAAAGTATGCATAGGTGAACAGAACTATACAAACACAGGTGCATGCTATAACAATAAACACCTTGTTGATTACTTAAATTAAGACCAATTTCAGCAGACAGCTGCTTGGTACACTAACACTTCTCCCTTAGCTATTGTTTTTAACAAGTTGTAAAACCTGCTCAATAAGTTTTTTGTCACATCTGCTAGTAAATATTGAGCATGTGATAGAGCAGTTGTATGCAGAACAATGAGAAGTTTTGTTTAAGATGGTCAAATTTCACAATGAAGTTTTTTTTGTTGTTGTTGTTTTTTAATAGATGAGGGCTTTGAGCTTGGCTAACAGCAATATATCAATGTTCAGCCTTGTAGGCAAAAACTCCCAACCTGTTCATGGATTCAGCAGTAGGGATATTTAAGATATATGTGTACTTCGAAATCATAGTCCAAAAGCAATGATCTAAGGATTAGTAATTTCTAATACACAAATGATCTTTATATAGTAGAAAAGAACAGAGCAGGTGGTTTGGGGAGGGTTCCTTTTGTCAAAATCTCGCATTTGATGCACAGATTCATAAAACATTAAGATGGAGGAATGGAGGATCACCGAGTTATACCTAACTTAGCCACCAGGTTCTCATTGACCCCCAGTTTTTAAAAAGAGTACCAGGGAGCAATAGGGCTGATGCCCAACCTCCGAACAGGGGAAATAAATGCAAAATACATAAGGATCAGTGTCAGTGGACATTTTGATAAGTCCCATCTACTTCAGAAGCATTGATGTGGCCTCGGTAAGGAGAGATTTTGCCTTACAGACACCTATTGAAGTTCTTTAGGGGAGACAATGGGAATGTGGATGTGATGGTCTGGCTGACAGACCCCATTTGGTGTCCTGAAAGGTCTTCAACAGATTCTCTTGCAAAAAATGTTTAAGGAAACTAAGTCATGGAATAAAAACGACAGTCCTTATATTGCTGATTAATTGTTTTAAACTGAAAGTTTGAGTAAATTGTTGGAGGGAGTGAGGGCAGTAGAGGGAGGTCACTGGTGGATTCCTGTCGAGGTCTGAGTGGGCACTTGGGCTGTTCAACATATTCATAAACAATCTGGAAGAAGGCATGAACAATGGCATGACAAAGGTTGCTGGTGTTGCAAAATTATTCATAGCAGGACTAAGAACAAGGGCAAGGGCTGAATGTGAAGACTGGCAGAAAGATCTTATGAGACTGGAGAATAAAATGGAAAGTGAAATTCAGTGTTGATAAATGAAAGCAATGCACAGAGGAAAAAACTCTAACTTTGCATATGAAATGATGGCCTTTTAGCTGACCATTACCTCTCAAGACTAAGATCTTGAGGTTATAATAAATATTCCCATGAAAACATCAGTCTCAGTGCTCAGCAGTGGTCAAAGAAGCAAATGCAAATGTTAAGGATCATTAGAAGAAAATAGAGAACAAGCCAGAAAATGTCATAATGCCATTGTATGAACTCATGTTTTGCCCACATCATAAGTAAGTATTGCATAAAGCACAGGTCCCCTCATTTTCAAAAGGAGCTGAAAAAGGTTCTGTGAAGGGTAGCAAAAATGATTAAGGGTATTGAATAACTTCCATGTGAGCACCAACTAAGTAAACCAGCACTCTTCGGTACTGGGAAAGAAGGCCATGCAGGAGGGGATAAGACAGAGGGAAAAAAACATTGTAAGCAGTGTGAAGAGGAGGATAGGGGCTGATATATTCATCGCTTCTTCCAATACGAGTCATAGAGGCTTTTAACAGATTGTACGAGGCAGGTTAAAAATAAAAAAAAAAAAAAAAAAGAGATGTATTTCACCCAGTGGGTAGTCAGCCTGTGAACAAAGTGCTTATGTCCATTGTGGGTGCTAAAGCCACAAGCTTAAAGGGGAGACTGGACCACTCCACGGAAGAGAAATACATTGACAATTCCTAAATACCTACCACATCCAGCTCAGGAAGCTCCTGAGCTGAAAATAGGTGGCAGCTGGGACTATATTAGATGAAGGCACCACTTTATGACAAAGACCCTATTACCACTGTTTAGTACACTTCTATCAGTTAAAACATATCTTCCATAAAGGCATCTAGTCTCAATTAGAGTACATCAAGGAAGTGGAAACAGGACTATGTCCCAGCAGAGGTGGTACCGTGCCAAGGGTGTGCTGGTGCAGCAGTGCAGGAAATAGGGCAATACAGATCTTTGAAAGGAACACTGGGAGAGAGCAAGAAACAGGGGAGTGCGGGAAAGGTAAGGTTGTTGTGGAGGAAATTATTTAAAAGCTGAGGTCAGGGTGGGAGAGAAGGAGTTAGATCTGTGGGAGTGCAAGGGCAGACAGGACTGATTTGTGATTTGCAGAGGACTGTTAAATACAGGGCTGATGTGAAGACTCCTGTTTTTCAAGCTACTTTTAAGCAGTGGAATGATATCCCATAGTTCTCTCTGAATTTTCCTGTCTTCATCTTCTAGGAAGTTTTTCATTCTCCTTTCCTTCACTGGATTAAAGAGACCTTTAATTCATGTTATTCTGTTTCTGCTAAGGTACACCAATAAATATCAACCTGGGCATGTCTATTTTGCCTAAAATACACAAAGCAAGGTCAGAAGCAAGGAACAGAATCTCCAAAGAGTGTGACTTCTATATTCCTCCAAATATCTTTTACTTTGGGAAAGGAAATAACTCAACATTATACACTGGTATATTTGGCAAAACTAAACACTTCTCTTCCACAATAACAAATTAAAATGAAATCTGAAGATCTAAGGACTTCAGTAGGTCTACCTGTGTCGACGAAGTAAGTAAAATTTGGGCCATAATCTGGTAGAGAATTGGTAGGACACCTTAATACGCTCAACCTACTTTAAAAGTACTAATTTTCCCAAACAAGCAAAATCTTTTTTTTCGGCATTCATGTTTACTTACGGTGTATACCTTTCATCTCCATGAAATTTGTGTTATTATGGTTTTCCCTAAGAACAGTGCTGGAATTTTTTATGGTGGGTAAGAAACATTTCCACTGGTTCAGGTTGTCAAAGCTACTAGTATGTGAAAAAAGAATCTGTGATTAAATTATCAGAGAGGTTACAGTAGATATGTCGAGTACAGTAGTCAGAAGGCTTCCCTAGTATTTGACATGCAATTAAATGGGCTTATGTGCTGAAAAGCAGAAAGGTGGCAGTGCTGGGGAATATTGCAAGTCATATTTTTGACCTTAATTAGTTTACACCTTATATCTGCTTCTGTGGATTTTTTCCCTCCATATAATTACAGAGATTAAAATCTCTGCCATACCTAGAAAGCAACATAAAGATAGGTAATAGCAAGGATCGCAAACCTAGGAAAATTATTACCACCACTGGTAAAATGTCTTATCAAGTATTTATTTTTTCTTGCCACAAAAGGCACCTAAAAATTAACAAAACATCCGCTGTTGTTTATTCGTTTACATCATCAAGTGTTTGCTCTGCATACTATGGAATAAATAAAAAGACACAGACTTCTTCAGGACAGCTAAAAGGCTAATAATAAAAGGGGAATTTGAGATGGTAACAAAAGAGTGTGTGAGTTCAGAGTCTGTGATCACAGGAAAGCACTGTGTGACCACGGCGAGGTGCCACCTTAGCCAAAAGGGCTGCAGTCTTCTCCTGATATTTGATTTGTAACTGCAGGAGAAGACAAATAGATTTTTTTTTCCCTCATGTTAGATCAGTGATTTGCAGTTCAAACATGGGCACAGCTCTACCACTGCTGATGGAGGCTGATGTAATCCTTCACCTTTGGTCTTTAAGGACACTTGAGTATTTCAAGGGCCTGAAGGACAATGCTGTTCCTCTGGCCGGTGCCTTCATCACTAGTTAATATAAAGCATTTTTGGTCATGAAGTATTATTGAACTGACTAGTAGGTTCATCTTCCTTCTGATAAGCCAGTGTGGAGACCTGCAAAGACCTGGAGCAAGAAGGGAACAACCTGGGTGCTGCTGTTTTAACAAATCTGACCGTTAGCATTGCAAAGTACAGAAGGTGCAGCAACAAAGTACTCTTGAGAGGAAAGTCTTACAGATCTGTGGGGAAGATTAAAGAGGGAGGCAAAAAAAAAACCCAAAGAAAAGAAAAAAACGTATTTAAAAGCTCTGGGATTGTGATCCCACCTAAGATTTGTAAAGTCAAGCAGAAACCTTTTTCTCCTCTACAAAACATGATGAAGCATTGTCAGGGAAAAACATTAATGTCTGCAGATCTCAGGAAGGGAAACGAAGAGGTAAAAGTGTAGGATGAGAAAGACACAAGAGGAACAAGAGGAAGCATCAGACTTGTATTCTTCCAAAAGACACAACCAATCTTCAGTAATTTGCTGGCTTCTTGTGAAGTTATTTTCTTCTTTTTAGATTTTAAACATATATATGTAATTAAAGGTTTTAGTACATTTATAATAGTTTGGTAACACTTCCTGTTTATTGATAATAATTGAATCTTGGGTTAATAGCTTTTTCTGTGCTTGGTTATAAGCCTCATTCCTTCCAGAAAGAGGAAACATCCACAGCTTAGTTTCACTGTCCTTCTCCATCTCTCTAAGTCTCTGAGGATCTCTCTGAAGAAAAATAGCTTCAGGAATTATCTCCATGTAGTGCAGTCAGCAGCAATATAAGGAAGTACCATCTTAGCTAAGGTACTTGGAAGTATTGCACTCTAATAAGAGTAATGAGAGCTTGAATGGCCATATATTCACTGTTCTAAATAATTGTGCTTATTTCCCTTGCTGATTTGCCCACCTGCCAGTGGTTCTTGGTGGCTTGGCAAGCCAAGAAACCCTGCAAAGGTGTCCTTGGCAGGAGCCCCAGTGCTTGCAGTGCAGTCTGCCTGGGGCAGCCCTGGGGATGCAGAAAGGCCACCTCATGAAGCCTATGTGAGGGATGGAGCCAGCCAGTGCACAAACATGGAGAGGACACTTGGGTTTGAGTCACTCAGTGATGGTGCTGCTTGTGTTTCTTTGCATGCTAATCTTGCAAAGTTAAATCTAAACCCAGAAATGTTGTTGCTGAAATTCCTCTACAGCATGGGAAAGTCCAAGGGACCAAAACAGAGGATAAGCTGTACTCCTGTGGCATAAGTTTGATGAATTTGAGAATAAAAAAAGTCACAGTTGCTGAGAGATCTGAGTTCTGGTTTACTCTAGCAAACTTTGACTTTCCTCTCACTGTTTCACAGTGAGCCCCATCATATTTTTTCCTTCCCTTAAAGTTTCAAATTGTGTGATATCAGAAAACTGTCCAAGTTTCCTTCGAGTTTTTACCTCTTAGCGTTTTGAAGAAAGCCCTGATGTTAAGACTGCTGAGCCCACTAGAAGCTGAAAACATGAAAAGCTTACCAAAAAAAAAATCAACATTTAAAAAATAGTGTCTTAGCATTTCTAAGACAATTGCCTGATTTGTAATCCTGACTCAATGCTTTTGAACACATGACATATTGGCTGTAATGATTTCCTCATCTGTAAAATTGGGATAAATATAATTAACTGCCTCAAAGCAATGCTGGAAAGTTAATCACTTGGAAGAACATATGAGTTGGAAGTTACTATATGCCTGTAAAGTATTAGTGTTATTAGTTACGATATCTTGGGCAATTAAAATATAAATTTTGCTAAACTCAGGCTTTTAACTAACAACAGAGCATAAAGTATGTTTTCCCTTTATGTGAAATACCCTGGAGGAAATCTTATATCTATATTTACTGTCCAACAGAAGGGATGAGTTGACTTGTTCAAGGCAAATTGCATTAAGTGTAGAAACCCAACAAAAACATCAATTACTGTGTTAGCCCTTATGCACTCAGCTTGAGGTTGTTCACCAATCATGTGGGAACAATTATCTTTATGGATTATTGATTATATCCAACTCTCAGGCAGCTGTGGGCCTCATAAGGCACTTTGTGGTTGCAAAAAGGGTAAATTTTGTAGGCTCTTTCAAGAGCTTTCCTGAATAATTTGAGAAGGTATTAATCAACCTCTAGGGTCAGTAACCACTAGTAATCAGACTAGATGGATAATTTGATTAATTAGGGATTCTTTAGGACATAAATAGGTACAGTAATAACATTAAATAAACTAAAAATATGAAGTATTGACACAAAGGTCTAATTCATGTATCTATAAGGAAAGTAAATTGTAAATATGTTTAGACTGATGGTTGGAAACAGTCATTGTTTTCTCCAGGGATTGCCAGAGGGAAGGAAAGGACGGCACATTTTTCTCCTGATGATTGCCTCAGTGGAGCATACCAACAGCAGAGTTTCTTCAGTTGTTTCTGAACAATAGAGGTCTTTTTATTTCCAACGATGAACTGGCTCAAAATAACAAGATTTGAGGCAAAACCCACCAAAGTCAACGGAAACCCTTCTGTTTTGAATGCTACTGTACTGATATAGGACTCTCTTTAATTGTGAGATGTTTGTCTCCTGTTTACAGGTAAGTCTTGTGTTTCCAGTTTGCTGCTATTTGGTCTTTAAGGGTTTTCTCACACTCTTTTAGGGAAATAGTATTTTCTGCATAATGATAATACAGCTGTGCTTTGTGTAGCATGTCCATTGTAAATAAATTAACCTTGGTTTTTTTTCTGCCTACCACATGCACTTTTTTCCTTTAATCTTCTCTTTTTTTATTTTTATTTTTGGTTTTGCTCTCATGACATTTTATACTACTCCAGTCTAGTCCAGAGGAGACAGGATTGCAAATCCTTAATTCCAGCAAGTCCTTCCGGCAGAGCTCTGTGAGACAAGACTGCCCAGGAACCCAATACGTCTTCTCAAATCCTTGGCAGTTTAATGTCAATGGAAAGTTTCCTCCAGTTTTTCAAAGTGGTGTTTTCCAACTTGCTCCTCAAAGGAGTATCAAGATGTGTTTGGTACATGTACCACTGTTCAGACATGGGCCTGGTGGGGTTTCACTGGTGATGCAGATCTTGCTGCCAGCTGCAGGTCACCAAATGAATTGGAAATAATAAGGACTGACCTGTGACTTAAGTCGTACCCCTCAAAAAACCTGCCTAGATGCAGGTTGGACATGTGTATCTATCTGTTTCTGCTATTTACAAAAAATCTCTTTATCTGACCCTGGAAACATAAATGGTATCAGTCATATATGTTAGGCAACCTGTAGCCCAGTGGCTTGTACATCTCTGCAGACAAGCAAGGTTTGAAAAATTTGTGGTTTGTGCTACAGAGCCAACAAGTACTAGGTAGCGCATAGGAATGCAGGTCCCTTCTCTTTCTAGGTGATAACTCCTGCAAATGATATATTTACAGAACAAAAAGGCAAAAATGCATGGACAAAATTTGCATGCCATTGCACAGTTATGTTACTAAGTACAGGCCTAACAATTAGCGGAATGACATTGCAGAATAATGAGTAACAATAAAGCTATATTTAGATCTAGAGTCTTAGATTTTTTTAACAAGACTAATTTTGTCTGAGCATGTTTTGGTTAGACAGAAGACCATACCTTGCATACTAGATTTCAGCATTCCTATCTCAGAGAAATTCATATCTGAAAACACATCTGTGGCTCATTCTTAATTAACAGTTACAGAAAATGTAAGCTGAATCCCTAATGTTGTATAAAGTTTATGATCAAAAAAAGTGTTTATGTGCAGCCAGTTTAATACTCCTGATATGTTGTGTCTTGAACCAGAACCTCACCCAGTATGTATGAGACCTTATCCACAAGACAAACGTGCCCAGCGTGTTTATGTTCCTGTAATTTCTGAACAACGTTTGAAATTGGATTTGCTTTGTATTTTTAAGAAAGAAACAGAAAGAATGACAAGTTCTTATATGGCGTAGCTCTATACATTTGCCAGACATTTATTGCTAATAGAAACATGGAAAACAATTTTTTACAAACAACTATCAACAGAGGGAGGAAAATGTTCATGAAGATGGAGATTTAGAGGAAAATGTTCTCCTGTCCTCTGGGAAACTCTTTCCTAAACATGTGTGAAAGAGGGACACTTGGGCTTTTTACATGACTGTTGACTATACATCACAGCAGTGAAATTCCTGAAAGGTACTAAATTCTCCTCCTTTGCTAGGGATTAGCACCTTGAGGTACACCAAAGTGATGTAAGACAGTAGTTTATACTTACACAGCCATCGCTTTTATCTTAATATGGAAGGAGGAAAGAGGGCAATAAATAATAATGAAGTAGCTACTTTTGATCATGCTTCAGCAAAGTCTCAACAGGATTAAGGAAGGGCCCTGATCCGGGGCCCCTTGGCTGGCACAGGCAGGGCTGTGAAGTGGCAGGGGTTGCAGCTCCAGCCGGGTCCCATGTCTGGGCCTGAGCTGAAAGCAGCTCCCAGGGGCATGGGCTGGCCCCGGCAGCAGTGTCAGTCACCTGTCAGTGGATATCGCTTGAGTAGCTGATGCTGTACATCTGCAAAGAGAGGTTTAGAGGAGGACTACGAATATGGAGACTGAGTGGCATCATGGAAATCTTAGGGCTACCCTGCACTACAATGAGCTGAAATTCATCCTGAGGTCAGGACAGCTCATGAAAGGTTTGTGCAGCCCAGCATCTCATGTCCAGAAGTAGGTAATAACATCTGTCCAGAAGGGAGTGTAAAAGCAGGCCAAGTGTGCAGGATGCTTCTTCAGAGATGTGTCACACAGGGGCTTGCTTAAACCAGGGGTTGATCTTGCTCTACACAACAGCTGTAAAGAAAAGAAGAAAAATATTATAGTGTGGGGTGGGGGAAAGAAAGAAGAGTGTGCCTATGCTAAGCAAACCACAACTCTGTGGGCAGCCTGAAGTGTTCTTTGGCTGGGGGAAATTTTAAAAGCGTATGTTTTCCGTGTACCTTTCATGTGAGCTGGTGCAATTTCCTAAATTAATAGATATTTTCCTCCATAGGTTTGTACTGCCATCTCAGAAGCTGTGCACCTGTCAGACTTTCTGCTTGTTATCTAGCATGTGTTCCCAGACTTCTTTCTTTTGCAGATCTGGATTTGAACTCTCAAGAAGATCAAGTGTCCTCCCTTATCTGTTTCTTCTTCTTCCCTGTGAGTCAGGCTGTTAGCATGTGTGGGGGCAGTGCATCTCAATTGCATCCTGCCATGGCCCTGATAAATCCAGCAGCATGTGGCAGTGAAGTGGTTGGCAGACCTCAACGATAAGTAAGATAAATGCTGTGCACTTTTCCAATGAAGATCTTCATAAAAATATGAAGTCACTCAGACTGTGATCTGTGCCTCTTCTTGCAGAGAGCTGCTGTATTTTCCCATCTGCTGCATACAGGCAAGGTTTACTTGTAAAAATTGAGAGTCTGGGGAAGGGAGAGAGTAGATCATGTAGTATCTATTGTAAAAGTGGTAAGAGTACTGTTAATAGACATCATTGTTACAAATGGTGGTGAACCTGGCTTGATCTACCTCTGGTAAGGATGCCAGCTGTCCAGAGAAGGCTTAAGATAGCTCCGAGTAGCATAGGTCTGATTTTGTCCCAAACCCTCCACAGAAAGCCTTGTGCAGTGCTGGAACCAGAACTGCTATGCCAGGACAAAGGAAATAAAAGGGAAATCAGCAGTCAGCATACAGCTCCTGCTTCAGCAGGCATTGCTGCTTGTGCCTGTCAAGCACCAGATTATTCAAATTATTCAAGTAGGGGAACAAAGTGCAGAAAGATCCTTTTTTTTCCTAAGTCATCTGTGGGGGTGGATGTGCCCTGGTTGTGGGGTGTCCACCTAGACATCAGCCCAGGGAAATATACTGGTACCAGTGCTGAGGCTGCTAGGGAACTTAACTCAAGACTTACTGTCTTCTTTTGACAGTATAACTCAGTATTGAGTGTGGATGCCTGCAAGCCTGGGCTAGTATCAGCTGTACTAGCAAAAGTGATATTTATAGAAAGGACAGGTCTGTGGTTGCCCTGGTTTACACAGCATGGCAGAAAAATAACTGTCACCTTTGCCTTCTGCTTCCTGACCTGTCTTATTCTATGCTATGTATCTATGCTACACTATGCTATCTATGCTATGCTGTTCATTCATTGGACACCCTCCTCCCAACTAAGGTACTGTGAATGAGATTCTGCCATTTTCTGAATCACAGTGGTAGGGCAACACAGAGAAGATGAAGACCTGATCTCTTCAATCTACTGTACCGCAGCAGGTAGACAATTTAATTCTCTAAGGCTGCCAGTATTTTCACGGACACTACATTTTACATAAGGAGGTGAAGAAAATTAATTAAACTGAAGCAGAGCATTGAAGGTGGGCTGAAGATACATCATTTTGTGTTTGTTGCATCTGTTCAGGCAGTCTTTTAAACAAATCATGCCCTCTTTGCCAGATAGATTTTCGGTAAATGCTTTATCTACTGGTCTGTGTAATTTTAACATTTCATTTTGTAACTCACATTGCTATATAACAAAATTATAACAGTGCCTCAGTGAAAAGATGCCAACTTCTTATTGCAGTGGTTTAAGCTCCAATTCATTTGAAAAAAAAAGTTTCAAAATTATATATGATTGATGCCCTTCAGCTACAAAATAGGGAGAGACTCATGATTTTCCTCTTTTACTATTAAACTTATTTGAAATACAAGGTAAAGTGCATTTGTTAACCTATTACTTGAAGACCATAAAACTGTCATCTTTCTGGCACTATAGAAAGTGCCTCCAGAATGCCTGCTTTTTCCAGCTGTGATCTGTGCTTTAATTTTACTGGCATGTTATTATGCTATCCTTTGTGCTAGCTCTTTACACATTCCAGAGACCATGAAATAGTGTAACAGTGTTTGCTTTTCTTCTACTTACTAAGAGAAATACAGCCTCCCAGTCACTCTCTGAGTTGCATAGGTATTACCCCGGCTTGTTTTCCAAAGAAGAAGCTGTCAGAAACCCACAAAGCCTGTTGTTGAGTCATTTATTGTATTTGAACTGTGGTTGAGTTTGGAGCCCCTAGCTTAGATCAAGACTCTGTTGATCTAGGCAATGTAAAGCCATGCTGTAAAAGACAGTCTTTACCTAGTGATTGTGCAGAGTGGACAGAAAATACAGCATTTCAGGGGTGTGCTATACCTCCACTATCAGCTACCCCTGGGAGGAGTCACTAGCGGCTCATAACAGGCACTTCCAGGCTGAAGGTGAGCTGCTCCATCACCCAGCTCCCAGCATCCCATCACTGTGAGAGCACAGGGAGACTGCATCCCCCTTCCCTGTGCTGAGTCCCCTGAGCTGTCACAGAGAAGAAGGACATGGAGTACAGGGTAGGGGATGCATTGCAAGTTACACTGCTGCACCTGCTGTATTTCAGGCAGTTGAGATTTACAGATGACTCGAGGTTTGGCTGTCCTAACAGAAAATTCTCCCAAATAAGACTGGGTCTCTTAGCACAGCCCTGGGCACCAGGAGATGGCATGGTGTGCCCAGAGCCACTGGGTAAGACTACTTGCTGCTGCCAGCATGGGATAAGGCTTCCTCTGTTAGGCAGTAAGGAGAGTTTCACATCCCCATGCCATAACAGCCCTTCTGAGAGGTGTTGCCTGGCACAGCCAGACACATTGTCAATGGCCCTGGTACAGCAGAACGGAGACAAAAGGCATCATCAAATCTACTACTTGGCCTGTGTAGTGAGTAATGACAAAGGCCAGGGATTTGTGGGAGCAAAGGAATTATGTCCCTGGACATGGGAACTGAGCTTAAAGAACAGAGAGGACATTGTCCCAGGTGCCTCCTTCATACCTGCCCTTTGAGTGGGAGAAGGAATTAGGCTTTCTCAAATGTAGCCCCAAAAGCAAGTCACCATGCCTTCCAGTACAAACCAGTTGGTCATGTACCCAGCAGGGCTGTTTGGGCAGATCAGTAATGATTTGTGGCATCTATAACAAGGACAAATAGGAAAAGTACTGTCTTTCATTATATGCAGAGGCTGTGCTTGAGTAATTATATTGAGGAAACTGCATTATAATGGAACTATCTCATAAGGGCTTCTTCATTGTGCCAGATCACATTAGTATTTCCCTACCGTGTTTGTCATTTGAAGGTGTATTTCTGTGATTGTAATCCAATTTGCCATATGAGGGATGTGAAATATGAAGCCTTGATACCTTCAGTTCAGTCTTTGATAGATCTAAATTTTTTTCTTGGAGATGAAGTTGCTAACTTTCATAGCTAGGTTTGACCTAAATCTATGAAGGTCAGAGATAGCCCTTTAGAGTTTGCATTTTAATCTATGTATTTCACCAGCTGTGGTATAACATGCTTTATTCTATAAAAAAAGACAATGAATGAAATATTTTTGCTAGTTAAGAGCAACCTTGGAAGTAATTCACAAGTGCTGAGCACAGTTACACAGCTGCATGGGCAGATTGTGTAAAACTATAGCTATTAAGCAAAAAATATCTCAAAAAGAAACCATGCACTGAAACACTGTGGTCAGACATATGCAAAATTATAAATCTTTAAAAAATTCCCACCAGTAACAGGGAAATTCTTCATGATTGGTGGGCTTTGCCTGTGTCCCAGCTGATTAAAAGTCAATGGTCATGCAGTTGTGCTGTACTGTATATCATCTAAAAGGCAATTTTCCCTCCATTTGCAGTAAAGCTTCAGATTTGATTGATTACATTGCTTTTTACTTGAATTTTACCTGAACAGATTGATGACTACCATACTATAGATGCAGTACCTGAGCAAATAAACTAATTTTGCTATCATTTTATTTATGGGGCACCTTCAAGGGATATTTACATTCTTTATATAATATTTACATTGCGATACATTTGGTTATGACAAATGGTTTTCCTTCAGGATGTTTACTCAGTTGTGTGGCTTGGCAAATATGATTTCACTAAGCAAGGAGTAATTTTATTTGTTTGCTCCAGGCTGGTTCATTTGCCAATCGAAATAATGCCTCACATGAAAGGACGGGTGCTGTCTGACAGACTACGGACAATAATTTATGAGTCAGAAGTGGAAAATTATGCCTGAGTTGACATAATGGCTTTTTACTCTCTTACACCCAGTTTGAGTTAATTGACTTAGAGTAAGTTGTACTATGTCTGCACCACTGCAAGGGAACACCCTGACCTGTAGCACCTCTTTTCTTGACTTGCTGTGTGATCTTGTTTGTTGGGACGGAGCACCAGAGAAGGATACAGATGCCTCTATAGGTAGGAGGTAAGTCAGGAAAGGACGTATTTCTGAACTCCCCACTAGAAATCATCTGTTCCATCAACCACCTGCATACTTGCATTTCCAAAAGATGAATGAAGGGCTTAGTTAATCACCTAGGGTTGAAAGCTAGAGTCAAGCAAATAAATAAGATGGTGGCAAGTTAGGTAACGTAATAGTTTCAAGATAAGTGGTGGCATTTTGGGATGACCCAGGTTTTGCTGGTGTCTGTTGGGCATGCTCTGAGGATGCAGACTGGAGCAAGTAGCTGGAGTTAGGCAGAGGGTACCAAACCAATCTGGGCACTGTGTTTGCAGATAGGATACTAGGGAATCCAGTTCCCTTGCAGTAGCAGCTGACTCAAATCCAAATGGTCTGTGTGGAGGAGCTTTTGGGTATGAAAAGAAGGAGTTGTGCTACATACATGGCTAGGGAGCCATGGAAACTCTTAATAAGTAGGACTAAGTGTATAAACTGGGCCTTTGGATTTTGTGTGTGTGTCTGTGGTTCACTTCTTGTTTTTCTGTTTTGCTTTTGATTTGCTCTTGGGGGTTTTCTTGTTTTTTTTTTTTGTTTTTTTGTTTTTTTTTTAAGGCGAGAAGCTCATTCAGGGAATATAAGAAGCAGCTACAGAGAGGGGGTTTTACCCTGTGGGAAAGCACTCAGCATCAATACTTTTCTTGTTTGTAGGCAGTGCACCATCAAGGTTGGAGGAAAGAGGCACAGGTGCTTAGCAAGCCCTAATGTTTCCCTGAAGATCCTGCAAGTAGTCTTGCTCCACAGCTACTGCAGGATCAGATCCCTGAGCCCCACTTACTGTTCCTTGCTCTAAGCAATGCTTTTATTTTCTTTCCACATTTGTTCAGAGAGCAAGGACAGAGGAACGGGAATTACAGCCCCCTTCCCCTGCTGGTACGTGCTTTTTGAAACAGCCCCAGCACGAGGCTGCGATCTTCCTTGGCAAACCTTCTTCAGAGTCCTCAGAAACATTCATATCACAAGGGTTTGACCAGCTGATGCTTCAGAATAAATCAAGCTTTTATTTTATTTTTAAGTAAAAATTTGAAATAGACTGCTTGTGAATGGAGATCAGTATAAACAAGAACCAAAAGCTGAATGTCCTGCCTAGTATATCCCAATTAGCACTCGATTATTAGTCTGCTGGGGTGCCAGCCTAGAAGTAGCAGGCTGCTTTGTAACACAGCTGGGCAACTCGTTAATTGTTTTTATTAATGAAGAAAGCTTCCCTTCCTCAGCTTTTTCTTAATGAAATTGTGGGTTCTTCCTTGGTTAGTAAATCAAATCAAACAACATTTGCACACATTCTTGTGACCAGCAGATTGCAGTTTGGATAAGAACAACATCTGAGTTTCAAATACAGCTCATAGATAATTAATGCACATTCGATGGTAATAATTAAAATTATTAACACAGGAAATACTGTATCTGACTGAGAGAGAGATTGTTATGTTGAGAATACTGGATCCAATACAGAAAGAGAGATATTAAAAAGTAACCTTTGACATCAACTTAGATTGTATTTATATTGAGAAAAAAAAAGATTTATAGTTCAAATAAATATTTCAACAGCTCTTTATGGAATGATGTGCTGTAGTTTGTAATAAGTGTGTGACACACCAAAGTGCTACTAAGAGACTGTTATTTCTTGCCCCAGTCACTTGATGCAGGTGATTGTTTTGTGAGATTAATACTCCTGTCACATAACACTTGCCGCTGTCTAGTATTATATCTTCCCCTTTATTGTGTCTGTGAATCAAATGCAAATAAAATTATGGTGCCAACTAAATTTGACAAGAATAAAATAGCTTCCTTAGTCAATTTTGTGATGCCTTTCAAAGGCCAACAGGGATTTTTTTTTCCATTTTACTCATCCTATTTAGTGATGGAATAAAAAGCCATTCCCTCACAAGGTCCTGGGCTGGATAGGGCTGGTGCAGACAGCAGCCTCCCCTGCTCTGCTTTTCTGGCTGCTGCTTCTGTACTGTGGTGATGCAAGTGTACTGCAGCAAACTTGCAGCAGCTGAACAAAGAGTATGTATCTGTTTGTGGTTTCTAACATTTTCTTGTGGTAACAGGGAAGGCTGCGAACCGTGCACTAAATTAAGACTGAAGTACACACTTTGAAAGCCATGGTAATTGGGACACTGGGTCATGAGAGTGCTGACAATTGGAACAACCTTTCCAAATGTATGTAAGAATATGAAATGCAGTATGTAGGATCCCATCATGTGCGACTGTAGTGCTAGCACTAGAGTAGGAGGGATTGTGGAAAGCTGTATCCATCACCAGTCCCATGACCTACTGCCCCACTTACGTGTGCCCAAAGGATGCTCTCCACAAGCTGATGCAGTACTCAGATTATAGCATGGACCACCTTGCTACAGCAATCTGTCACCCCTGACTCTCCAGTAAGCCCTGCCTCTGATCCCCTTTCACCTTTTCTGTCAAAAATGCTGGTATACTGGCTTCTCTGGGATGCTGGAGAAGCAGCTCTCTAGAAGGAGAAATTCGTAACGGAGAACAAATAGTGAAAAGGCATTGAGAAGACAGGGAGAAGAGGGTATTCCTGAAGGTCGCTCTAGGGTCAGAGTGTGAGGATCTTCATTTTCTGACAAGAAGGCAGCTCATTATTTCAGTCCAGGATGACTCTAGCAAGAGGAGCTCATTTTTTCAAGGACTCTGTTCCTTGAGAAATGCAGTTATCTTGGGACAATTCATGTGAGATTTTAAGCAGGAAGGGAGGGGAGGCAAAAATCCCAGGAGGAAGTATTGCTACCTTCCCTCTCACCTATTCCTTATTGACAAGGATGGGGACACTCTGTGATGTGAGAAGAGATCCAGGTTCAATGCAACACTTGCATCCTTTTTGGTGATATAATGCTGGACTTCAATCCAAATGCCTGGGGGGGGGTCACACGGCCAGAGCAGCTTTAGCAGGCAGAAGTGAGAGGCCAGAAGTATTTTGCAGGATGAGGACCTGAGGAAGGTAAGATGCTGATAGTGCTATTTTCTTTCTGCTGAGAGGGTAACCTAGTTGTGACTATTCAGTGCATGTCTGCCCACATCCACATCAAACAACTCGCTGTTTCCCTGACTGTTCCCATGAGTAAAAGACCATTTAGTTGTTTGTAAGTCTGCACTGTGACTTCTCTGTTTTTTTTTTTTACCTCCACAGTGGGCCAAAGTTTCAAAGCAGCAGCATATGGCTAAGCAAAGAAGAGCTGTCAGCAACCAGTGACTTGTTCTTGGTGATAACTTGGGAAATGGTGCCACCAAATCAGCCAAGACGCTGCTTTTCTATGGGTTGAACTCCAGTTTAAGTGGTAGGGGAGAAATAACAAAGCCACTCATCTCCAGACGGAGACCTCAAGAACCGCTACGTCCTGGACCTTCATGAGGAGGTCCTGGAACCTGCTAGAGGGCAAGACCCCTTTTTGACAGGGATCATAGGTAGGACTTCTCTGTGCTGTTTTCAATCCTTTTAGCCACAGGTTTGCCTGTCTCTTACATGGGTTTGGACCTTCCAGACACATCAGTGGATAATTTGCATCTACCCTCATGTGCTTCTGCAGGTGTTAGCCATCACAGAGTGAGGTTTTTTTGAAAAAGATGAACTTGGTTACTGCAGCAAGATAGAGAGGGGAGAGAGGAAGGTGTTCAGCACTGATCCCAGGACAGCTGGGCACCATGTGTGGGTGCCGTCCTTTAGGAGAGGCCCAGATATCATCTGAGACCAGGGAGGGTGACCACTCTGACCCAAGCAATGTGTGGCCAGGGAATATAAGGGCAGGTAGCATTTCTAAAGAAGAGTTCAGCCTGGATGGTAGCTGTAGTACTGAGTGAGGATATGCAAAAATCTTATGCAAGTTTTTAACATTTACAAAACAGAGCATGTTTCTCAAGCAGAATCTCTCTCTTCCCTCAACTGATGCATGTAGTGAGGAAGATTCAACGTACCACTTTTTCCAAATGTACAATAAATAAAATGCCGGCTGCTGCTAGAAAAGGCTGAAAAAAGTTCTCTCAAAATAGTTATCTAACCTGTACCTTTTCCTTTCAGCTGCTATAATTTCTCTGCCGCTCAGCAGCCCAGAGAGCAATGCTCAGCATGTTTTACAAGCACTTTATGTAACTTGCGGAGAAGAATAAAAAGGTCATCTTTCTAATGCTGTGTAATCCTGCACACTATTAAGTACCAAAGGTACTTTTCTTTTGTACCAATTGTACTGAAAAAACAAGAGTGGAAGTTATGAGCATTTAGAAAGTGTTCTGTTGGGCATATACGTGATCAAAGCCAGGAACAGTTCTTTGTTGAGAGAGACGTACTATACATTTTCAAGTTGTAGCACTTCTGTAATCTTGCCCAAGTGTTATAGCACATATCCTCAGCTGTGTCCAGTGGAGCTATGCAATGGATTTGCCTTCATTTCCGTATGTCTGCTGTGTGTATTGATTATCTGAGCAAATGATGCTAAAGCAGCTAAGTGATGTTTACCCAAATTGAAAAGATAATTGGCCAGATTCATCCCAGAGGTAACTGTTCCAATCAGTGAAGTTCTGTCAAGGACAAATTTGTCTCGAGAGAATGAGAATTTCCCACGACGTGCCTGTTAAACCAAAGAAGTTGCCAAAAATAAACTAGGAAAAATAAAACAGCTCTCGCAGAAAAAGTACACCTTATCCAAATCTGTGCTTCCCTGCTGGGATCCAGAACGACATTGTTGGAGGACGAGTTCCTATGGCAGGGTGCTACTGCAGGGCTCTGGTGCCCAGCCTTTGCCCAAGTGGTTGGGCTGCAGAGACTGCTCTGATCAGGTACCCAAAAAGCTTGGCTTGGGTCTCCTCCCCGACAGGTCTCCATTGTGGGATAGGGACAGGCAAGTGCAGAGCGGAACCAGTGGAGACCTCCTTACCTTTTCCACAGCTATACCTCTAAATAAAGCAGGAGCACACATCTGGGCCTGATAGCCCCAGCAGGCTTGTGCCCACCATGCCAATGGCTAGTATGACTTAGAGTGGATGTGAATGGGAGACAGGTAGTTAGCGAGGTCGAAACAAAGCCTGTTTTATTTATCAGCATAAACATCCCCAGGGGGCTGGATTAAATGTTCGCATGCTGGGGAAAACAGACTGTGCCAGCAGAAGGGATGAATCAGTCCTAAAGACAGATGCATCTTGCATTCAGCTTCTGTGCCTGCCAAACCACCCTGCAACCTATTACCAGGGAGGCTCAAGCCTGTAGTGTGATTTTCTAGTACTAGTGGATATTTTTAGTGAAGTTTTCTGTCATGTTCAGTCTCCTTAAATGCTAGCCATTAATGCAATGCACATTCTCTTAGTGGCATTTGTGCTTAGAATTTCCTCAATGGATGGATTGTTCTGTAATGAAGGTAACCCTAATGAAGAAATAAATGTCAACTCGATATTTCATAACGTAAAATACTATAGCTGTTCTTGGTAATACACTAAAGTAATTTTACCTTTACAGCAATTCTGATCTCAATTTCAGCGTGTTTTCAAATCTATCCAATATAAATCTGAATGAAGAATTCATTATGAATAATTTATGCAGCAGATTTGACCCACTTTTCTGTTTGCAAATTACTATAATTCCTCTGTAATGGTTGTGTTTTGCCCTCCGGTTTTTGCCCTCCAAACCTAGATTGAGGCCAAGTAAGGTTATTCTAAAATAAATGGTAATTTAACGCTACCTACTGTTTGCTTCCAAGCTGTGGATGCAACTCTTCTATGAGCAAAAACGATATCGAAAACACACTGTGATTATTTAAATTTTGTGTTATTCCTCTTTGAGGAGAAAGGATAGAGGTAACTAGTTATTTGCTGAGAGTTTTATGCAATTATCGCTGGCATATGTATAGAATTTTTATCTTGTGATTGGTCATCTCTGTATTACTATTGTTGCTAATTAGTTAATAAAGTTAATTTTGCAAAGAATCTCTGAAAAAAATCCATAATGGGCATGGAAAGATCAGTGGAAACTGCAGAATACTGTATTTTGCTCCTCTTCCCAGAGCTTTGTCTTTGAGCCTCAGTTCTAAAAAAAATCTGGCTTCATTCCCGGTTGATGAAATACAAAGACATGGCAAGCACATTTATCTGTGACTGTTCAGAAGACTTTACATTCTTCTTTTTCCTGACATACTTTAAACAATGAAATTGTATTTGCACAGTCTTTCTCATGAACTATGTAGTGATAATTTTTCCTCTTTCTGTTTTTGATTAATTATTATAGCACCTAAGTACTGTTCTGAGATGTTGGAGAGCTTGTTCGCATTGTACTCTGTATACAGTTCAGAAAAGGAATTTCTATTTGTGCATGGGGGAATGAAGCCATATGCATTCACCTTTAATAATCCCAGTGGTTCTGATACAGATAGTTGTTTTATCTGCTGAACAGCTCTTTTGAAATCTTACAGCTCTTCAATTTGTTCTTTTGTTTGCTTTTTAGAATACAGTGTGGCAGCCTGTATTTCAACCTCAATAAAAAGTACAGCATTTGGCACTCATCCTCTTTAAATGGATTCTTATCCCTTTATAAAGATGGATAGCTTGGTCATGGAAAGCAGAATATAGCCTCTGAAAGAAATGGGAACAATGTACAAATGAGGCAGTAAAAATAAATGACACATTAGATTCACTAGCCAAGCAAGATGCTATAGTCTACATAAAGGCAAAGATGCTGACTTCACAGGACCCTATGAGCAGAGCTTCTGTAGGCAGCAGCATTTTACAATTACTGGTACATTAATGGTAGTATGTGATAAGTGAATTACTGGGACGTTGGTAAATGCTATTCTCATTAAAAGTCAATCTATTGTTGACACTAAACTCAGTTTTCAGAGGTGCCTACATATTGAACAATAAAAAATATGTCATTCTGAGCTATCATTTGGCAAGAAGAGTCTCAGCTGAGGAGTGAAACCTTATTTTAGTAGGTGCTGTAGAGGAAATCCTTTTAAGCCATTGAAAAGCCATACATGTGTAAGATATTGGAAGACACCTTTCTATTAATTTCCTGCAGAAAGGCAGAGGAAGTAGGTTAACGATCTTTGAGTTACAGGTTCATCAAAGCTGTCAAAGTGCAGCTAATTTTGAAAAATGATGAAGTGCCCTGGCAAGAGGGTTTGGGGCATTTTATATTTCAGTCGTTGGAAAGAGATTCCTAGAATCTCTCCAAGGTCTGACTTGCTCTGTCATGGAGTGGATTGCCTTTTAGCTATTATTCCCATGGTGTTCTTCGTTACTTATATCTGAGTTGGTAAATGGCTTTAGGCTTCCATCTGGTTTAGGTGACCTGATGTTAGTTGTTGGGGGAGTATCTTTCTAAAAGATAGAACCTAGGGAAGGGGACTGATAGAATGACACCTTTAGAAGATATTAAGCTAGCAAAAATGTGGAGAAAATGGGGAAATATCTGGGAATGGCTGAGCTTCCCTCCTCACATTCAGCTGAAGAGCTAGGCATGTGCTCCTAGATTTTTTGTGTTTTTAGATGATTGTGTGGAAGGTTACTGTACTTCTTCTCAAGGGGTCCAGTCTAGGAAGTCCAATTAGGCAAGCAGACCACTTAGTTTTTGAAGGTTGTAGCTGAACAAGGATTCTAACATGGGGTGACTCTTGGAAAGCATTCTCTGGTCAAACGATGGATCAAAATGCATCCTGTTTGACTTCTTGCTTATGCATGCACCTGCCAGCAAAGGTTTGTCTCAGCAATTTGACTGGAGTGCTAAGTCTCTATGAA